>NC_057861.1:308423467-309765967 GCF_019393635.1 Dromiciops gliroides | reverse complement strand
TCATGTATTATTAGTTTAGCAAAGGAACAAAAGAGCATGTAATATGGGAATCAGCTGAAGGAAGCTAGAGAAGAGATGACATAGAGTAGCCATGGGAGCTGCTTTCAGGAATATGAAGGGCTGCTATGTAGAAAAGGCATTCAATTTGTCTTTTTTAACAACAGAGGGTAGAACTAAGAATATTAAGTAGAAACTACAAAGAAGGAGAATATGGCTCAATTTGAGAGAAAAGGTCTTAATAATTACAGGTATCCAAATGTTCAACAGACTCTTGGCAGTGGCCTCCACCTCACTAAATACTATAAAATGAAATATGGATGACCACTAACCGTGTTATAGACTGGATTCCAACTCCAATACAGGATAGATTGGAAAGCCTCTGATATCTCTTCTAACTCTAAAATTCTGTATTACTATATTATCCCCAGTCCTGACTTTCTCCTGAGTTCAAGAACTACATTTCTTCTTGTCCACTAAATATTTCTATTTAACTATCTTGTCATCCTTCCACAACAAACTTGTCTAATATCAAATTCACCTTAGCAAAACCAAAAGCCCCATTATAGTTCCATTATTTCTGTTAGTGATTCCACCATTCTCCAAGACATGAATAAAGGAAATATTTCCATCTTACTTCTCCTTTAATCCTGCCATATAAGGTAATCACCATATCCTGTTAATTTTTCATTAATAATAGCTTTCCTATCCATCTCTGTGTTTCTGTTCCCACTGCTACCACTCTAGTCTAAACCTTCATTACCTTACTATGGCAAAAGTGTGTAAATTGGGATACTAGACATCCCATCCTAATTCAATAATCAAATTAATCTTTGTAAAGCTCTGTTTTGCCCTCCTAAAGTTTTTTTCAGAAGTTTACCATTTCCTACTGCATAAAATACAATGTTCTACATATCAAGTTATACATCATGGAATGATGGAAAGACTGATGGATTAGAAGACAGAAAACCTGAGTTCCAGGTCTTGAATTCTGCCACTAGTTCTAAGAATTTGAGCAAGTCACCCCATTTTTCTGAGCTTTGGTTTTCTCATGTGTAAAACAGGGATAAAAGTTAATTTTCCTTGAGCTGAGAAAATGCATATGCTCTGCATATGTGAGAGATGATGGGTGTGGAATATTGCAAAGACTTGGTTGATATCCTGATTAGATGTGATTAGTTCCTCCCCCTTTCTTCTTTTTCTTTGTTACAAGAGATACCATCCTGAATAGTGAAGGGAGGAGGGGCACACTTGGAAGTGAGGGTGATGTAAAAATACAGATATTGATAAAGGTTAAAATATAATGCTAATAATACCTGTTCTGTCTACTTCGTAGGACTGTTGTAATATACACATATATACATATATTACACATTACATGTTATATGTTATGCACACACATATAAATAATGTGAAAGTGCTTTGAGAACTATAAAGTTTAGTAATATTAATCCACAGGCAAAAATATAGTTTACATGGAATTCACTGGTGAAGTTTTATACTACATTTGTAATGTCACTAAAATTAATTTTAAGAATATGGTTTTAATAAGAATGTGGTGATTTACATTTCTTACTTAAAATAAGGAATATAATACCCTCTGGTACTGGATGTATAAGCTAACTCACTTCTTAAGAAATAGAAAAATGCAATAAACCTCTTCAGGAAATAACTGGCAGGAAAGAGTGCCTTTGAAGGGAATGTGGTTGGAATTCCTAGCACTGACTAGGATGTTTCTTGGTGATAAAATTTTAATACATAAATCTTGAGCCAAAGATTCCTTATAGATTGCCTTGCCCCAGGATGTTTTTGCAGCCTATACAGTTTCTACTAAGAACACACATTTTAAAAGCTTGGTTCCTGAAAATAAATCAAAGTTTTACATCCTTTTATATGAGAGCAATACAAATATAAAAGAAAACAAAGGACCCTACAGGAGACTTAAATAGCTTTACCCCAGCTTTGAAAATGTTTTTCCCATTTAAAAAATACTACAATGAAAACTATATAAGAAACAATTTTGATAATCTCAGAAGATCAAAAATATTTTTTAGTTTGCTGTTACATTCAACAGACATTCTAGCATTTAATTAAGAAGTAACAAAAACATTGTTTCTAATCCTATAAAAATACAGGTAACAATAGTATCAAAAGAATCAAGACTCTCAACTGAGAACCTATGCAGACAAAAAAATTTACACATCAGGAAGAATAATGAACATGGAATAGAAGAGTGAGTCCTTCCTGTATTGACAAAGTTAAATTTGGAAAAATGTTTTTCAGAGTACTATGAGATTTGACCAGTAAATATTCCAATAGCATCATTAATCTGATTAAAATTCCGGGGGCAGCTAGGTGGCACAGTAGATAGAGCACCCGCCCTGGATTCAGGAGGACCTGAGTTCAAATCTGACCTCAGACATTTAACACTTACTAGCTGTGTGACCCTGGGCAAGTCACAACCCCAATTGCCCCACAAAAAAATTAAAAATTAAAAAAATTAAAATTCCAACAGATTTTTCTGATTTGGATATCAATCAACTCATGAGAATTAAATTGTTCATTAAAAATGCCAGTGGGGGCTACATGAAAATACCTGTTGTAAAATCTATTAGTAATACACAAAATACTTTTCTACCCAATACTGAACTACCCAATATGGATATTATCACTAACTTATTTAATAACAAGGATCAAAGCCTCTTAAACAATATGTCCAACACTGGTTGGTCATTTACCCAACCATGTTTTATAAATATGCTCTAGAAAATAATCTCCTTAGATGTAAAGAACAAGCAAAACACACAGCTAAATTCTATTTAAGGCATTATTTTATTTGATGATAACAATTTTTAGTCTTTCCAACTATAGAATTACCAAAGTCAATGAACCAAAGAGATTCACAATATATCAATATTTTAAATACTTACAGAATACAAAATATATAGCAATTAGATTGTACATTACTAACAACTAGGTAGCACAATGGATAGAATACTGGGCCTGCAGTTAGGAAGACTTGAGTTCAAATCCTACCTCAGCTACCTACTAGATGTATGACCCCAGGGAAACCATTTAACTTGTTTGCCTCAGTTTCCTCATGTGTAAAATAGGGATAATAATAGTGCCTACTATGCAGGGTTGTTGTGAGGATCAAATGAGATAACAATCATAAAGAGCTTACTTACGTCAGAGACTAGTACATAGCACTACAGAAATGCTAGCTATTATTATCCTCACTGCTGCTTAATGTATAGCCTGGCAGAATTACTTTATTATTTGAATAGTTATTATATAAATAACTTCAAAACTACTCATAGGAAGAAAAATATACCAGAAGTCTGGAAACCTAAATTGCAGTCTGTGACTTAATATCAAAATCCTTAAAAGGAGCTGTTTCATTTTCCATCTTATCTCATAGAGTGAAGTACCTTGATTTAGTCAAAAAGTACTTGATTATTTAACTACGAAAATATAAAACAAAACTCAACATTTAATTCAATTGTTCAATGAGTTTTTAAAAGCCCCCTGAAAGAATTTAGCACCCATCCAATAATTCAATTTAATAAATTTACAAAGTATCAATGTCAAATTAAATGTTTTGAAGGTGAGGCTATTGATGTATGTCCTCATAATATCTCAACAACAAGAACTCACTGTCATTTATTTTCCAGTAAACATGTAAAATCTGTTTTCTCACCTGGAAAAGTAATTTTTAAGGTTCCTGCCTGTTCAAAAGCTATGATCCAATGATCTTTTACAGTAAATTGTTACTGGTCAAACATTGGTTTCTGTTATAATTTTAACCAGAACAGTTGACAGAAAAAACTATTGAAAACACTAGCAAAATAAATTGTCTTCCTCTTTCTGTTTTTTCCTATACCAGCCCAAACGAAAATCCTCTTGCTAACGTAAGATACTCAAAACGAACTAACAACTAATAACAACTTGATGTCTATGCAGAAGATAAAGAAGGGGAAAATGGGTAATTGTCCTATGATAATTAAGTTTTATTCTCATCCAGGGAAAATTTCTACCCAGAGAAGGAGTAAAGATAAAACTAGGTAATAGTCCATACTTTAGTAGAAGTATTTCCTCCATAGTTTTAATGCTTCCTATCTATACTAGGAAGAAAGAAAGATAAAAACTCCAGCTTAATACAGAATTTAGAAATTGGGAGGGGGGTATAATGCAATGCTAAAGTCATCTCAGATCTTCAAAATTATTCTTTAATTTCTTACTTCAGGATACTAATATCTTCAAAGACATTTTAACATGATTATTAATGGGATCTAAAATATATGGTTAAAAAATAACAAATAAAGCACTTTGAAAACCTTAAAGCACTATATAAATGCTAGATATTATTATAATTAAAAATACAATTATAACTAAATTTGTCTTTCAAATGACTGAATCACTACTCACTTTGGTCTATGATCAAGACACTAGAGATTACTAAATATGCTCTTGCAAGGAAAAGATGAGGATGGAGTCTGTAAAATTGTATCTATTCTACATAGGAAACCAAAATCTACAATCAAAAAGGTATTATTTAAAGATATCATTCCACCTTCTTTATCTTTTGGACCCATTCCCCCTCCCTTAAAAGTAAAGTCTTACCCAATTATTTACTAAAAATCATCACTAAATAAAAATCTTTAGGCTAGGAGAGGATTTTTAATCACCAAAAAGCCAAAGGAAAAGATGTACAAGACTTTAGACAGTATCTGAAAAAGAAAATAATCAGAAGAATTTTACCCAAGGAGGCAAAGTTCTGAATGGCAGAATTCTTTCCCTGTTGTAATGAATATACTAGATCCAAACACCAGCAGTTTGATGACTATCTCTATTGCAGTGGTCAAACAGAAGTTCAAAGCCTAATACCAAAAAAATGAATGGCTCAAAGGAAAACCTAAGTGGTGACAAGAAGCTAAAGGCACATGCAGGTATGCATCTTTTAGATTGGATGTGATACACTTACATGGCCCCTGTTGATTCTCTTGGGGACCAACAGTAAAGCAAGTTTAGACCTTCAATTCTTGAGACATCTATAGCAAGATGCTGATCCAATGTGGCTCCAAATATCTTCTGTTTTCCTGGCTCACCTGAAGAGGAAAAAACACTACAGAGGATGTGGGAACTGAATTTCTTTATGTACAGCCTCTTCTAGAGCAACTGTCTGAAAGTTTGGCCAAATCCTTATGAAGTCTGAAGATGAAAAATTTAAGGGACCAATGAAAACCAAAATTAAAATGAAAGGGTAGAGTGAGACAACTGAATTTGAAAGGGAATGAAAGAGCAAGTCAAAGTTGTAAGTAAATCAGTACTTTCTGTTCCTTAGCTAGGAAGAAGCAGGAAAAAAGAGAACATAATTATTTATTGTTGTCTTTACCCCCAGCTACCACTAAAAACTGATGAAATAACTAACTTTTCAAACACCAATAGGAATAAAAGATCTCTCTAAACAGAAAATTTTGAAAAGTCTCTGTCCTCTAGTAAGTGACGTTATTACGCAACAGGTAGGCCTTTCTGATAACTGCATATTTTAATTTCTGAGAATAGATTCTGTTAGTGAATAATAGCTTGATATACAGATGAAAGGGAGTTTAAATTAAATTTTATAAAAATGGAGGATGTACATGGATACAATATATTATTTTTATTAAAAAATGTCTTTCATATAATTTAAAGGGGATTTAATGAAGGAATGAAAAAAGTCAGTTTTGAATTAATAATAAAATATTTTATTAAAAATAAATAAATTTCACTTTTCACCCCATTATGAAATTCTATCCTTAGAAACTTAACTTTAAAAAATTCAAATTCTAATGTGGAAGGGTGAAGGGGTATGACAAGGTAAAGTTGATATTCATTACTGTCAAACTGTTAGTTTACATCTAAGTGGGTATCCTAAAAGCATTTCAATAGTAATGTTGAGAAATTATATATTAATATCATAAAAATAAATTCCACAAAATGTTCTTAAAATTCGCTTTATAATTATCTTATATCTTAATCTTCTTATTTTTGTGTAGTTCTCTAGCATATAAGACTTACTTTCCAAACAGAATGAAAATGAATATTAATTTACTTGAATTTTTTCCAGTCATAATATCGAATCCTGAATTGTAAGGCTGGAAAACTGATGATACCCTTACCTGACGTGGTTGTTCATTCATTCGTTGAGGGTCCGATTTTACTTTATTACTAGGATGGTTCGTGACTTTAGTTACAGGTTGTTTGAAAATAGATGCTGTCTGTCTAATTGGCAATGTTGTATTCAAGTCTGGTTTACCCTGGAAATGCAAATATGAGTCTTTAATGACAAAAATAACACATGAAGACAATCAAATTAAATCAATTTTATTGGCTTGTGAAATGCTATACTAAAAAGAATACTAATCTTGAAATCAAAAGAACTGGATACTAGATCTGACTCCATTAACTAGTTGTGTGATCTTAATAAAGAATTTAACTTATTGAGGCCTTAGTTTTTTCCATTGGTAAAATGAGGGGACTGAACTCTAATATTCTTTCTAAATCTAAATGTCCTAATTCTATGAAATACATATTCTAAGGAAGATTATTTCAAACTTGTAAGTCAACCTTCTTTGCACTATAAATATATTGAACTAAACAAGGTGTTCCCAAAGTTTTAGCATAGTGAACTGTACTAAGACTTTTACGACATCCTATTCACTCTTATAGTATGATAAGGCCTTTTACATTTATGTGTAAGAGAGGCAGGCAGCATGGCAGTTGGACTTTGAGAAGGAAGAACCAGGTTCAAACCCCACCTGTCATACTACTTATTTAACCATAGACAAGTCACTTCTCTTGGAGCATGTTTCCTCAACTGTTAAATGATGAGGAAGAGTAGGGATTGGATGGCCTCTAAAGTCTTTACAACTCTAAATCGTTAGCCCATAATCCTAAAATAATTTTAAATACTTTAAATCAAATAATTTGTGACAGTTGTGCAAAAGTTTTAAGAATAAGATTTTTAGAGTATACTCTAGTTTCAGGATTTCAAATCATTTGTAAATCTTACCAAAAGAAAAACCAAAAAAAAAAAAAAAGTAAACTATATTACAGCATTAAACTGACTCCTTGATTGAAAACCAGAGATACATAAATCCACAAAGGAAATCCCAGACTGAATTTATATTTGTAGTACAAATGAAGGATTTCCCCCTTCCCTTTAAGGGGCACAGTTTGCCCAATAGAGTCAGAATGGGAGCAAAACAGCTGGGGGGAGGGGTTCCCCATTAAAAAGTTTGTTGTCTTTCTTCCAGAGCTAAAAATACACCCCTGCTTTTTACCAAATAAATTCATTGCTTTCAGAAAATTGGGAGCAATTTACAACTTTATACATGCCTATTTTAAAAAATATATTACTAAAATGTGTTCCATTAATATTCTGAAAAAATTATCTGACATCATATGAAAAATTATTTGCTCTCTATGAACACTGACTTCAATACAAAGGAAAACCAAGGCCAAACTATATGAGCATCTTATCATAGGAGCTATGGTAAAAAAGAAGGGCTTTGGGATAATCACTTCAGGATACAGGCTGAAGAGTGATAGATATGAGAGTGAGGAAGAAGATTAGGATTTATCCTCTCCTCCCTTAACATGACCACTTCCATCAGGGAAGGTGATCTTCTTCCCCCTACAATTTCCAAAGGATAAAGAGCTAAACAAGGTAAGGATGGGTAGCACGAGGTACTGGGGAATAGAAAGAAGTGAACAAGAATTTATTAATAACTTTTGTGCTAAGTGCTTTAGAAATATTACCTCACCTGATAATCCTGTACTAAAGGAAGAAAAGTATACAGAGGAAGAGTGAACAAATAGAAAAAGAAAAGAGAAACAAGTTCCAAATGATAAAAATAAACCATTTTTAAAAATTTAGTGTCATTCTCTCTCATATGCAATCAGACATTAAATTTTCCCTATTCTATCTCATATCTTTTTTTTTTTTTTGAGACTGGGTAGCCCTATTTAGCCCAAGTCCAAAGTAGCAACTCATATAGGACTAATCTCACTACTGATCTCCACAAAAGTTTTGACCTGCTCTGTTTCCAACTTGGGTCAATTTGCACTTCTTTAGACAGCCTAGTAGCCCCTAGTTCCAGGGGTCTCACCATATTGGTACTAGACTCAGCATGGACAACCAATCCTCTTTAGCCCTATTGTAACTCAGAACTCCTGAGCTCAAACAACTCACAGCCTCAGGCACCCCAACTGCATTATCTCCAATCAAACATCCCTTCTTCTCTATTCTCATTGCTCTAGTACAATAGTTCATTAAAACCCAACTGGATTACTGAAATAACTTCCTACTCTTTGCTCATCCTCATAAAGTAATGTCATTCCTCTACTCAAAATCCTCCAGAAATAATACAAAACAAAATTCAAACTCCTTGGCCTAGTATTCAAGTTCTAACCTTCTCAGCTTTCATTTATACTAATCACCCCTCCATGTGTTCTAGACTAGAATGTCTAGTGCTCTCTCCCTCCCCGCCCCCACACCTCTGCCTGCCCCCCACCTCTCTCTCTCTCTCTCTCAATCTAAAGAATTCTTACCAAGCATTTAAAGTTCAACTCAAACCAGAAAACCCTCCCTGTTTCCCTTAAATTGGAAATATCCCCTACACTGACCTCTCATAGTACTCTGTACCTCTTTCACACACTTTTCACGTATCATCCTCATTTATACATATGTCTATACTCTGCTACTAGACTACAAATTGAGTAAGAGGAAGGGACCAGGTCTAATTGAAATTTTGTATTTTCCCCAGCAAATGAAACATCACTCTGTACACAGTAGAGTCTTAGTAAATATTTGTGATATCTAAACACTGAATTTGTACATAAGTCAAGGCTTGCCTGTGTTCTTAATTTACACAAAATGTATAAAATACATTTTAGTGAAGAAGGGGAAGAGGATTCTAAAAAGACTGGGAAAGTCACAATCTCTCTGAAACTTAATTCTTTACCTGAAAAATGAGGGAGTTGGAATAAATGACCTCTAAGGTCATTTCCAACTCTAAATCTATATTCTGATGATGCCCAAAAAGGGTCCCACCCCACCCTCCCTGCAAAAACCCTAAAAAAAAAAGTCATGGTATATTTTGCTTTACCCGAGGTAAATTGAAATATTTGCGCTAAATGATTTACAAATAATTCACACTATGTAGATATACGCTGCCAAATGTAAGAAAATAAACTATTTACATTTGACATGGTAGATTTATAGTTTTATCTTCTTTACAGAAGCAGAAAAACACTGATCAGTTGGAATGACAATTAAAAGCTAATGATAATCTAAAAGGAAAAATATAACGTGTAAGTATACTGTAAAATGTGCTTCAAATTCCTATAGAATTTATATATGGATATAAAGAATAAACAAACCTTATTTTGATTGAGAGGATCATTCCGTAGTCTCTGTTTATTTTTCTGTAATTTACTAGGCATCATCTTTCCAGTTCTGAAGTCAAAACTGCTAAGATCAACAGTATTTCCCAGGTACCTTGCCAACTGAGGCTTGCTTCTGAACTTCTTACCACTCGGACTAGAAAAATTGTTTTAAAAAATCATTGTTATTTTACAAGATGTCTGAAACATATAGCAATCATCCACCTGTCTTTTCTCTCTATTCTCTCTACTCAGCTCCAAAATTAATGATAATAATAATAATAATGTCCTACTATCATCTTTATATGACTTTCCTGTGCTAAATAACAAGGTTTTAAAATAGGAATATATTTTACCTATACAAAACAATTTTCATATAAAAATTAAATATCCCATTGTATATAAAGTACTGTGCATGAGGACAAAAGAGAGAAATAAAGTCACATCACTTTTTGCCCACTAAAAAACCTCACCAATTACTGACCATGACCTACCTAAGAAGCACCATCAATTATATAAAAAAAAAATGCCAATACAAGGTAGATACATTGTAGGTGTGATTCTGATTTGCACTGTCTTGAAAAGTGATTTATATAATCATTTTAAAGAGATCTGCATCTTCCTTCTTGGAGCTGTTCAATCCCAAAGGACCAGTAATAAATTTTTTTAAATGAGTGAACAGAAATGGCAATATATTATTTATTGGACTACAGTCTGGTGTAAACATTTTGGAAAGCAATGTAGCAATATGCAAAAAAGAATCATAAAACTAAGCATATTTTTGATCCAATGATTACATTATTGCAAGGTCAACAAATTCAACAAATTCATAAGAAAAAAGAACCTATTTGTATAAAAATAATCGTGTTTGCTGTTTGTAATAGCAAAAAAAATAATATGGATACTATGTGTCGAATAATTAAAGAATGATTAAATAAAGTATGATATATTAACTCAATTGATCATGTTAACAAAAACAAACACATAAAATAAGCCTATTTTAATTAATTAAAATTTTCTATTTTGAAAACTACTACCATTATAAAAATCTTGTCAGATCTATAAGAATACAAGTCATTCCCCAACTGATAAATGGTCACAAGATATGAACAAGTAGTTTTCCAATGAAGAAATCAAAACAATTTGTAGTCATATGAAAAAATGTTCTACAACATTATTGATTAGAGAAATGCAAACAATGTAACAAATTAACAAAACTTAACAAACTTTAACAAATTAAAATAACCTTGAAATATATATTTATACCTACTAGATTGACTAAAATGACTGAAGGGGAAAGAGACAAATGTTGAAGGAAATGTGGAAAAATTAAGACACTAATTCTTTGTTGGTGGAATTGTGAACTGATTCAATCATTTTAAAGAGCAATCTGGAATTATGTCCAAAGAACTATTAAACAGCCTACACCCTTTGACCAAGCAATACCTTTGATCCAGCAATATGACTACTAGGTCTATTTCCAAAGATAGTTAGGGGAAAAGGGAAAAGGACCTATACATTCTAAAATGTTTATAGCAGTTCTCTTTGTGGTAGCAAAGAACTGGAAATTGCAGAGCTGCCCATCAATTGGGGAATGGCTGAACAAGTTGTGGTATATGATTATGATGGAATACTACTGTGCTATAAGAAATTATGAGATCGATGACCTTAGAAAAACATGGGAAAACCTGCATGAAATAATGAAAATTGAAATGAACAGAACCAAAAGAATGTTGTATACAATAAAAGTAATATTGTTTTAAGAATGACTTTGAGTGAATAAGTTACTTTGACTATTATAAATAAATACTCAAATTAACCATAAATGACATGAAGAAAGATACTATCTGTATCCAGAGAAAGAACTGATAGAAATATAGGATCATTTTACATACATATACATATATACACACACACACATACACCTGTTTGTGTTTAATAGTAGCCATTTAATATAGCAGGGTGGGGAGAGGGTAGAAAAAAAGGAAAAGAAAAAGAAATTTATATGATAATTTTCTTGTTTTTTTAAAGGAATACCAAGTTGTGCAAAGCAGATTTGCAATTTCATGTGCAATCATCTTTTTATTTTACTGTTATGAAATGTTTGCTTTATTACATAAATATCTATTAATGGAATAAAAGGGAATATATTAATTATATGAGGAAAGAAGGAAATATATATGTGTGTATATATATGTATATATGTGTGCTTGTATACACACACACACACACACACGAGTTAAGGCAGAATATTAGCCAGAGAACCACAATTTTACATACTCTAACTACAACTACATTTTTTAAAAGAAAGGAAAATAGATTAAATATTGATAGAATTTCAGCCAGGTCTAGAAGATATACAACAAAGACACTTTGTATTTTTTTCATAATTCATAAGCTTTTCTCTTGTTAAAGTCTACGAACTTGCCCTTTAATTTGTATATCTGATTATTATGGACAATTACACAGTTCATAATAATTTTTAAGTGATTGAATAGGATTTTCAACTATCTTTTGAAAGCACTAACCATGTTTAGAGATATCTATTGTTAACACTCCTCATTTTAGAGGATTTGGAGATTGCTTATATTATTACCATCAAAGTCAGAAAATTAAAGTGTTTGAGAGTTAAAACCATGATCCAGTAATAAGCCTTGCTTACCATTATGAACTTAACATTTTTTGTTGTTGTTAAAGATGGAAGTAGACTTTAATAATAAATGAAATATAAATAAAAAACAAATTCTTATACTCAAAGTTAGAAAATTCCAACAGCAACAAATTTTAACAAAATTCTATTCTCCTGCTAAAAGATTTCAATATAGACTGAATTTGAAGGAAAAAAGTGAGGAATACCTGGGGAGGGGGGACCCTCAACCCACATTTTTAAATCACATGTGCTAAGTTTAGTTTTCTTCAACCTATATATCATATTGCTAGGTATATACCTCTAGGAAGTAACAAGATATAAAAGTCCCATATAAAACAAAGACAATGTGTCCCAAACATCTTAATGCCAATATGGTGCTAAGACTTTTGGGAAATGATATTTATAATACCTTTAATGCTAGCAAATAATTTAGGGAAGGGGGTAAGGGAATAGCTGCCCATTTATTGAGGAATAGATAAACGACATATATACAATATCAATGGAATATTACTGTTCCATAAGAAATTATTAATATAAAGCATTCAGAAAAACATGTGACTTCCATGAAATAATAATAGCTAGCATTTTATAGTACCCACTATGTGTCAGGCACTGTGCTAAGTGTTTTACAAATATTATTTCGTTTTCAATTAATAGTAAAGGAATCAAAACCAAGTGAAAAATATACACAGTGGCTATAACCTAAATAGAAAAAACAAAACACACAAAACCCCATACTGAATGCTATATAATTATAATGATCAAGCTTGGTCCCAGAGTAATGAAAAAATATACCTTCTTTTCTTTGCAGAAGTGGAAGACTATGGATGTGAACATTGAATATACTTTCAAACTCGTTTGGTACATTATTTATAGTATTCATGAATTGCTTTTTTTCTTTAATCCTTAATCATTGCTACAAAGAATGCCTTACTGGGTTGGAAAGTAGGCAAGGAATATATATCTATTATAAAACAAAAAAATCTATGTATACTTTTTTTTAAATTTAGTCAGTTTTGTGGAAAAGAGTATTCTATCAGTAGATAAGTGCTGTTTGAATTCTAGACCAATAAAATCATAGCTCTAAAATGGAAGGGACCTCAGATGTCATTTTTCCAACCCTCCCATTTTACAGATGAGGAAAATGCAGCCCAGAGAAGTTAAATGGCTTGCCCATGGTCGTACAGGTAGTAAGCATCAGAGGAAGGATTTAAACTCAGATCTTCTGACAGCATTGTACAGTGAAAAGATTGCTGACCCACTTAAAGGACCTGTGTAACATTAAACAAGGCAGTTAGGTGGTTCAGTTTGCTAGAGCACTGGATCTGGAGTCAGGGAAACTTTAGTTCAAATCCTGCCTCAGGCACTTACTAGGTGTGTAACCCTGGGCAAATCACTTAAACCCTGTTTGCCTTAATCCTCTGGAGAAGAAATGGCAAACCACTCCAGTACCTCTTTGGAGGCTAGGTGATGCAGTGGATAGAAAGTCAGGCCTGGAGTCAGGGAAGACTCATATCTGGCCTCAGATACTTACCAGTTGTGTAACTATGGACAAGTCACTTAACCCTGTTTGCCTCAGTTTCCTCATCTGTAAAATAAGCTGGGGAAAAAATGGCAAAGCACTCCATTTCCTTTGCCAAGAAAATACTATATGGCATCATGAAAAGTCAGACATGACTGATCAACAGCAAAAACATTGAGCAAGTCACTTAATTTCTTTGGGTCTCAATTTCCTTATCTGTAAAATGAAAGGACTGAACGAGAAGACCTCTAAAGTTTCTCTTCCAAATCTAATTTTCCAGATTATCAGAGGCTATATGAAGTACAGAAGTACCAGTTACTAAAGAGTATACAAACAAATCTAGATTTCTCTCTTTTTCTCTAGGTCTGTGCGTGTATGCATAAATATAATACATATATATGTATCTTTCTAGAAAGTTAAAAAATTATATTATTGATTTGGATAGTATTTTTTTCTGTGGGGCAATGGGATTAAGTAAGTCAAATGTCTGAGGCCAAATTTGAACTCAGGTACTTCTGAATCCAGGGCTAGTGCTTTATCCACTGAGCCACCTAGCCACCCCTGGATAGTATTTTTTTTTTTAGTGAGTCAATTGGGGTTAAGTGACTTGCCCAGGGTCACACAGCTAGTAAGTGTTAAGTGTCTGAGGCCAGATTTGAACTCAGGTACTCCTGACTCCAGGGCCGGTGCTTTACCACTGCGCCATCTAGTTGCCCCTGGATAGTATTTTTAATTGATAACCTTTATGGTTTCTTCCAACTGTAAAATTCCTAGGTTACTTTTTTTAAAAAAAAATTTTTTAGTTCTGTACTTTGTCAATACCATGGAATTAAAATTTCTATATAAATTCAAAAGACACTGGCATTATAAAGACAGAATGAACTCTGAAAAAATGACCTATAGCCTCCTCCTCTCTTGTAGTCTGGTTTTATATGTATACCAGTAAATAAATAAAATGCAGAATGCTATAAACTAGTTCCTATCAGGACCATATTTGATATTTAAGAAACAGGTTACTAACATTAGACAATTACATCTCACAGATACAAAGAACCTTAGTTTAAGACATACTAAGCAAAAGGCACTGTGACATTAACCTACTCACTGAACCTACTGCAATTTCAACAGCTAGAAATCAGCACAAGGAAGAAAAAAGCTAAATCACAAATTTAAGCCATGGGCAACCTTTGACACCTTTGTTTTTCTGTATAACCTCATGAAAAAAAAATAAGCTCATGACTACCTGTGCAAAGAATCTTCTATTTCTTAGAAGTCCAGCCAAGGTCAGGAAGAACTGGTCTTTTCACTATGAGAATAGGTTCAGTCAGCCATAAGATGAATCAAGATAGCTTCCTTACTTTTTCTTCCTCACTCAATAACACAAAATCCATTTCTTTGCCCTTATTATGACATCCAACCTTTGTACATATATTTCTCTCTCTCTCTCTCTCTCTCTCACACACACACACACACACACACACACACACACACACCAACTTATGGAAAAGGATAGAGGCTAGCCCTGTGGTTTCATCAGTATAAGGCACTCCCAGGTGAGGAAATGCCATTTACCAATAGGAATAAACACTTTCTGTGCAACTTAAAATTTTAAAGTTACCTAGAAGACTGAGAAGTTAAGATACTTGACCAAGGTCATACTCAGTATGTGTCAGAGTTGGAACTTGAATCCAGATCATCCTGAGTTTGAGGTCTCTGTCTTTATTCACTGGGAAGGTAAGTGGTATATCAGATAGAGTACTAGAATACTTAGGATCTGAGTTTGAATCCTGTCTCAGATACTTTCCTAGCTGTGTGACCCTAGATAAACCATGTAACATTTTTCTCAGTGTCCATTTCCTCATCTGTAAAATAGGGATAAAATAATACCTAACTCACAAGGTTGTGGTAAGGGCCAAATAACATATGTAAAACACTATAAAACCTTTAAGCTCTATATGATAGTTATTATTATTATTATTATTATTATTATTATTACATCAGAAAACCAATTAATGTCAAAGTTTACTATGAAAAATATATTGCTCTACCTGGGGTGGAGCCAAGAAAGCACTCAGTCAAGCTCTCTCAACTTTCCCTTGAAAAAAAACTTTAAAATAATACCTCACATTAAATTCTAGAAAGGTAGAACCAACAAAAGGTCAGGGTAAGCCATTCTTTCAGCCTAAGACAACTTAGGGGGCCAGAAAGAGAGATCTGTGACATGGGGGTAGAGGTTGGCCCAGAGCCAATGTGTATGAAACACCAGTGATGTGTGACACCATGGTAGAAATAGAAGCAGCAGCAGTTTTGTAAGCTGTGAAGCCTAAGCCAGTAAGGGGACCTGGAAACTGGTCAGGAAGAGATTACATGAGACCTTTGTATTAGCACTGGACTCAGGACCAGACTGGCAAACCCACTGTCTATACCCATACTTTTGGATCATAGGTCAAGAGCAGAGAGGCACTTTTGGTCAAGAGGAAACAAGTGCACTAAGGGGTAGTATCACTTCCAATCCTAAGGGATAAAGGACCCTGAGGAACAATACTATTTCCAGTCTCAAAGGAGCAGTGGCCCTGAGAAGTAATATCAATTGCACTTACAAGAGACAGGGGCCCTTCCTGGGTTAAGGACCAGAGTACACACCAGGAAAGCAGTGAACAAACCTCTCCTCAGATCACACCACCTTAGAAGTACCCAAAACTTCCAAACTCCCAGAACTAGCTCTGAAAATGGCAGTGTGAAAAAGCCTGAAGCTTGAGGCGACACCCCAACACTGGGAATAGAGCCCAAATTTAACTGAAAGTTCAAAATCTAGAAATGGAGAAGATTAAGACACAAACTCAGAAGAAGAAAACAAGCAAAGTATGAAAGACAACTGTGAATTGAATACAAGCCAAACAAGAATTTCAAGAACTTAAAACATGATTTTCAAAATAAAATACAAGTGGTAGAGGAAAAAAATAGGTAAAGAAATCAGAGCAAAGGAAAAAAAAATATGAAAAGGGGATTAATAGATTGGTAAAAGAACAAAAAAGATGCCAAAAATAACACGTTAAAAAATGAATGGGCCATGCTGAAAAAGAAGCACAAAAATTCATTGATGAGAATAACTCTTTAAAAAACCAGAATTGGCCAAATGCAAATAGAGGTACAAAATATGACTGAAGAAAATAATTCTTTAAAAATCAGAATTAGGCAAGTGGAAGTTAATGATTCCATAAGACATCAAGGAACAATAAAACAAAATGGAAAATGAAAATAGAAGAAAATGTGAAATACCTCATTGGAAAAACAATTGACCTAGAAAATATATCAAAAAGAGATAATTTAAGAATTATTAGATTGCCTGAAATCCATGAAAAAAATGGCCTAGATATCATATTTCAAAAAATTATTAAGGAAAACTGTCCCAGGATACTAGAACTAGGGTTAAATAGAAAGTGAAAAAATCCACTAATCACTACCTGAAAGAGATCCCAAAATGAAAACTCCCATAAAATTATAGCTAAATTTCAGAATTCCCAGATAAAAGAGAAAATAATTCAAGCAGCCAGAAGGAAACCATTTAAATATTGTGAAGTTACAGTTAGGATTCACATTAAAGGAGCAGAAGACTTGGAATGTGATATTCTGGGGCAAAAGAGCTGGGAATACAACCAAGAATGACCTACCCAGGAAAACTGAGTATAATCCTTCAAAGGAAAAAATGAATATTTAATGAAATAAAGCACTGTCAAGCATTCTTCATGAAAAGACCAGCAGTGAATAGAAAATCTGACTTTCAAATACAAAACAAAAAAAGTGTAAAGTGGTAAACATGAAAGAGAAATCATAAGGGCCTCAATAAGGTTAAACTGTTTGCCTTTTCATATGGAAAAATGATACATGTAACTTTTAAGAACTCTGTCATTATAAGGATTCTACATAGAAATAGGGTATAGAAATGAATTATGTTTGGACCATGTTAAAAAAAAAAACATGGATAGGTCAGAAAAGGGAATGCCATGAAAGAAGCAAGGAAGGAAGAGGGAGAATGGAGAAAATTATCTCACATAAAAGAAAGTTTTTACGTTGAAAGGGAAAATGTAGGAGGGGAGGTAGCAATGCTTGCACCTCTCTCACATCTAAATTGCTTCAAAAAAGGGGAAGAAAAGATAGAAATCATACTGTATATAATTGGTAACAGAAACCTATCTTACCCAATAGGAAACCAGGAAAAGGGGGTAAGAGAAAGGGAGGATGGTAAAAGGGATGGCAGATAAAAGATGGCAGTGGTCAGAAGCAAAGTAGACTTTAAAGGAGGCAAAAGAAGAGAGAGAAAGATAAACAAAGGACAACAGAATAGAAGAAAATGAACAGAAGTAGATTGCAGAATGGATTAAAAGCCAGAATCCAACAATATGTTGTTTATAAGAAACACACTTACAACAGACACACACACACAGAGTTAAAATAAGGAGCTGGAGAAGAATCTATTATGACTCAACAAGTAAAAAAGGCAGGAATAACGATCATGATCTCAGACAAAGCAAAAGCAAAAATAGACCTAATTAAAAAGTATAAGCAGGGAAACCACATCTTACTAAAAGGCACCATACACAATGAAGTAATATCATTACTAAACATATATGCACCAAATGGCACAGCATCCAATTTTTTTAAAGAAAAAGCTAAATGAATTACAGAATGAAACAGAGCATAAAGCTCTATTAGTGGGGTACCAAAACATTCACCTCTGAGATTTAGATAAATCTAACCATAAAACAATAAAAAAGTAATAAGATGAATAAAATCTTAGAAAAGTTAGATAGACCTCTAGAGAAAACTGAATGGAAACAGAAAAGAGTCTATCTTTTTCTCAGCTGTAAATAGCAACTTCACAAAAACTGACCATGGCAAAAAAATCCTCACAAACAAATGAAGAAAAGCAGAAATATTAAATGCACCCTTTTCAGACCATAATGCAATAAAAATTACATTAAATAAAAACCAACTGGAAACTAAATAATCTAATTCTAAAGATGAAATTAAAGAAATGATTCCTTTACTAAATTATGTAATTTGTCATGTAAATTATGTAATAAATGGGAAAATGGCAATCTAAGTGAAGTGAATTAATATTTACAAAAATATAAACTTCCCAGATTAACAGAAGAGTAAATAGACTACTAGATTGATTTACAAGTGAATTTTCCAAACATTTAAAGAACAATTAATCCCAATACTATATATACTATTTGAAAAAATAGGCAAGTAAGAACTTACACTAAATTCCTTTTATGACCCAAATATGGTTTTGATACCTAAAGCAGGGAGAGCAAAAACAGAGGGAAAAAACTATAGGCCAATTTCCTTAATGAACATTAATGTATTTTTTTTAATTTTTAAGCAAAATGCTAGCAAGAAGATTACAGCAATATATCAAAAAGATCACACACTATGACCAGATGGGATTTATACTGGGAATGGAAAGCTGAATCAAACTATAAGAATAACTGATCATATCAGTTAAAAAACCACATCATCATATTAATAGATGCAGAAAAAATATTTTGAAAAAATATACCACTAATTCCTGTTTTTTAAATAGTAGAAAACATAGGAATCAATGGAACCTTCCTTAAGTAGTATCTACCTAAAACTAAGAGTAAGCATTATCTATAAAAGAGATGAACTTGAAACCTTCCCAGTAAAATCAGGGGTGAAGCAAGGATGTCTATTATCACCACTATTATTCAATATTGTATTATAAATACTAACTATAGCAATAAGACAAGTAAAAGAATCTGAATTTTAAAAAGGAGGCAAGGAGGAAACAAAACTATTACTCTTTGCAGATGATATGATGGTAAATTTAGAACACACTAAGAATTGAGTAAAAACCTAATTGAAACAAATCCTCATCTGTTTAAAAAAAAAACTTTAGCAAAGGATATAAAATAAATCCACATAAATCATCAGCATTTCTACACATTATCAACAAAACCCAGAAGGAAGGGATAGAGAAATTACATTTAAAATAACTGCAGAAAATATAAAATACTTAAGAGTCTACCTGCTAAGACAAGCTATGCGATTACAAGAATACAATTACATAACACTTTTCACACAAATAAAGACAGATGTAAACAGCTGGAGGAATATTTTTTGCTCATAGTAAGGCTGATCCAATAAAATAAAAATAACAGCTCTACCTAAGTTAATTTTCTTATTCAGTGCCATTGCATCAAACAACCAAAGAATTATTTTAGAAAGCCAGAAAAAATAGTAACAAAATTCATCTGGAAGAACAAAAATCAAGAATATCAAGGGAAACAATTGTTTAAAAAAGTTAAGGAAGGCAGACTGACAGTTACAGATTTCAAACTGTATTATAAAGTAATCGCCTAAAGAATCTTGTGCTAGATGAGAAACAGAGTGGTGGATTAAAAGAATAGATTAGGTATACAATGCACAATAGGAAATAACCAAATTAATCTAGTGTTTGATAAACCCAAAGAACCAAGATTTGGAGACAAGTATGCACTATTTAACAAAAATAGTTGGGAAAATTGTAAAGTAGTTTGGCAGAAATATGGTATAGACCAACATCTTACACCATATAACAAAATAAAGTTGAAACGGCTATTTAGAAATAAAGGATGATATGATAAGTAAATCAAAGGAGCATGGAAAATTTTACCTGTCAAATCTATGGATAAAGGAAGAATTTCTGACCAAAAAGGACTAAATTTATGATAAAAAAAATGTAGGATGAAAAATGACAGCATTACAAAATATAAAATTGTGATGAAATAATGAGATTTAGCAGATACTCAAAGACCCACCTGGAGATTAATCTAGACTGATTGAATCAAGTGGGAGTGATTAACTGCTGATTAGCCAACTTCAAGTTAACTGGATTGTAATCACACCTTGAGAACACCTTCAGAACCAATGGATTTGGATGACACCAACCAATCAGCTTGAAGCAGTGTGCAAGGCCCACCTCTGTTCCAAACCTATAAAAAGCTTCCACAACCAGTTTGCTGGAGAGAGTTCCTGATTAAAGCAAGCTCCTGGAGGAGGACTTGAGGAAGAACCCAACCAGGCTGGAACTCTATGCGAGATAGGCTTTTTCTTTTTTTTTTTCTTTTTTTTTTTTTTTTAGTGAGGCAATTGGGGTTAAGTGACTTGCCCAGGGTCACACAGCTAGTAAGTGTTAAGTGTCTGAGGCCGGATTTGAACTCAGGTACTCCTGACTCCAAGGCCAGTGCTCTATCCACTGCGCCATCTAGCTGCCCCGAGATAGGCTTTTTCTTAACTTTCTGAACTCCTTGTGAACATTTGCATGCTTTAATAAATGTTTAATGCCCAAAGACTGGTGCTGAAGCTTCTAATTTAATGCGACCACAATTTAGATTTTAAATATCACAAAATGGATAACTTTGATTACATTAAATTTAAGTTTTGGGGGTTGGGGGGAGCAATGAAGGTTAAGTGACTCGCCCAGGGTCACACAGATAGTAAGTGTTAAGTGTCTGAGGCCAGATTTGAACTCAGGTCCTCCTGAATCCAGGGCCAGTTCTTTATCCATTCCGCCACCTAGCTGCCCCCTAAATTTAAATTTTTGCACACAAATCCAATGCTGCCAAGATTAGTTTATTAGGTAACTTCCTTTAATTTTGAACAAGAAAGGTAAGGGTCTTTTCTGGCAAAGAAAAATACCATATGTTTCGAATTTTTGAAAGACACATTTTAAGTCAATTCAATGGATGTAACAATAAGTTAGATGGAACAGGTAATGTAACAACTAGTATTCACTTGCTTTAATTTAGTTATACAAAACACCTATTCTGATTCTGGAGAATATAGATTAACTGTTTCTATAGGCATCTTTAAATTAAGCATTCCCATTTATAGCTTCAATCTAATAAACATATTGAGTGTAGTATGTGCAACACACTGGGGTAGGATACCAAATTTGGGGAAATTATACTATTATCCCCTTAGTGTTTTTGTTCTAGCTCTCTAAAATATCCCATCAGAGTTTAGGGAAATTACTTTTTTATATCCTTCCATTCTTTTTTATTTTAAGTTTAATTTCTTTAATAATAAACATTGTAATTATAGTTTTGAGTTCCAATATCCTTCTATTCTTTATTAATTGGTAGAAATTATTTGTAGCTTTTCTGTCCATAATAAGGACTTCTATTTTTTAATTAATTAATTTATTTGTTTTTGTGGGGGCAATGAGGGTTAAGTGACTTGCCCAAGGTCACACAGCTAGTAAGTGTCAAGTGTCTGAGACTGGATATGAAGTCAGGTCCTCCTGAATTCAGGGCCAGTACTTTATCCACTTCACCACCTAGCTGCCCCCATAATAAGTACTTCTAATCCTTATAAATGTCAATATCTATTTGATGACCACTCTGATGCCATGAACCACCAAATTTCTCAACCTCTATCCCACTTCATTGTACACCTTGAAAATTACCAGTTTTAGAAGTCTAGGACCTCCAAAGTCCTGAGAGTCAAAGTCTCCAACTGAAAGCTCAGAATTTGAGTTCTAAGAGATCTTAGAACCCATTTAGGGTCATCTCCTAGAGGGTGGGGTTAGTGGCTAAAGAATACTAGGCCTATAGTAAGAAAGACCTGAGTCCAAATCCTGCCTTAGACTCTTACTAGTCCTGTGATCCTGGGCAAGTCATTTAACCACTGTATGCCTCATCTTCCTCATCTGTAAAATAGAATAAAATAATAAGAGCATCTACTTCCCAGGATTGTTGTGAGGATCAAATTAAATAATATTGTCAAAGCACTTAGCACAATGCCTAACATACAACATAAATTCCTGTTTGGTTCCTTCCTTCCTCTTCTACTCACTCACTGACACAAAACCCATTTTTTGCCCTTATTATGACATACAGTCTCTTCATCCATTTTCATTCTACCAGTCCACCCTAGTTCCACTTGCCTCCATACCTGGCATTAATTTGGCATTTTAATGATCTAATATCCCAAATCTTATAATTTCTCATCTTCCAACCAGGCATTCTCAGCCTATAAATCCTATCTGATTATTCATCTGATTTCTCTGCTCCTACTAGGCTGATCATCACAGGAAAAAAGCTGTGAAATCAATTTGTTGTCATAACTACAAACTTACAATGCATGACCTCAGTTGGGCCTTCACTGATGCCTGACAATTTCTTTATGTTACTTTTATCAATCCTATGTCTCATATCCCCACAAAACTGTTCCAAATCTTTTCTTCTTGAGTCACTAACTAGGCCCTAATTCCAATACTTACAATTTATTTCATCAAGCAATGGAAGTCCTTTATGTCTCCTTCCCTTTTAAAACTTCTCGTTATCATCCCTTTTCTCTATTCCTTTCCTTCAGGTCACCAAGAGGATTAAAGCATTCCTACTCCTTGTAAAAGCTAATTCTCCTGGGATCAGAACCATAAATCTACCACTCTTTTGTTTCCTCTATAACCTTACTACAAAAATCACATGCTCTCTATCAATTGCTTCCCCATCCCTTGCTCTTTTATATCTTTCTTTCTATCTGCCTACAAACATGCTTTCATCTCCTGGATCTTTTTATTTAAAAAAGGCAAGTTTTCCCTTGACCCTTTTATCCCATCTAGCTACCACATCATCTCTATTCTCTACTTCACTGATAAATTCCAGAAAAGTTGTAAAAGGGAAGTTTGGCTTTAGAGAAGTTGAGTTTCAGGTTTTGGCAGGATGGAGTTATTCAGCAAATTGTTTGAAATGGAGACGGTCATGCTAGAATCTCTTCTTACCTTAAAAAAAAATATGTACTCTACTGCCACTTTAATCAGGGACAGAAGCTCAGGTCACAACCACAGGGGTGATAGTTGAAACTATGGGAGTGAAAATAAGATTGCTGGAGGTACACTTCTCTCTTTGCCCTCTCCCCTTGCCTAACACAACCCTAAACCTTTCCCAAGGGCCAGACAAGACTCTCTCCCAACATCACCAGAAATGCCCTTCCCGTGCTTTTTCCAATCTGCTCCTCCTCTGATGACTGCCCTGGACCTAATTTGGAATTGTTGACTGTTCACATAGTTTGAATGAGATGAAAATCACAAACTCTATTCCTTCCAGTGAGATGGAGGACTACCAGTCCTAACCATCTACCTTCCAGGTTCTGCAGACACCTGGTAGCTCTGTAATCTGATCTACTGATGTAACCTAAGGAACACTGAGCCTTGCAACCTCATTGTTACTAAGCCCTTGGGATTTCCAACCTTTTCATCCTTGCAGCTGAACTTTTTAAAAATGAGTCTTGGAGCAGAAACAAGTCTTTTTTCTGTTGTTTGTGTCCTCAGTGTTCAAAACAGTGCATGGCACATAATAAGAGTTTAATACATGCTTTTTCATTCAATCATTCACCATACTGCTAAAGCCAAGAATAGATAGGGAAAAAAAGTTAAGGGACAATCTTTGAGAAGGGACTTAATATTTAGTGGGAGGGAACAAAGGAGAAACCAGCAAAAGAGACTAAGAACTACTACAGAAGTTTGTGTGTGTGTGTTTTTTTTAATGGAATAATTTGAGGTTGTAGAAGACAAATGATAAATAGCATACCAGTGTCTTTATTTTTAAAATGTGCCAATGATTATGATATGTAACCAGATAAACAAAGTCCTGCTACTATAATCTTCTACCAAGACAGAGAAGTAGCTTTATTATATAGAATGAGGCATTAACATGAACCTTAGTAGAGTGTGGTATAATATAGAGGGGGATGCAGGCCTCAGGAGATCTATCTTCAAATACAACATCAACTCACTAGCCCTGTGAGTCACTGTACATCTCTGAACAGTTTTCTTATCATACAATGAAACTTGTTCTACCTACCTCTCACAAGATTATTGTAAGGAAGTACTTGGTAAAACTTAGAGTACTATATAACTGCTAATTATTATTAGCTAGGATGATAGCTTGAGAGTTGGAAGGGACCTTACTTAAAGATCATTTAGTCCAATCCAACCATTAAATGTTGACTTAATAAATGGAAAAAGTATTTACCTAAGTGTTTACTATATGCAAAGCACTGTGCTAAGCACTGGGGATACAAACAGAAAAGACAGAATTGATTAGTCAGTGTCTACATTTTAAGTGATTTAGTATCACTTATTTTGAATACTCAACAAGTGAGCTGACTGTTATAGAAAATAATAATGAAAGACTGAATTAATTAAATCCCTAGATTTCATAAATAAACTTTATTTTAACCAATAACCTCAACTTTTTCCACTAAAAAAAAAACCACTTTTCATCAGCAATCATTTTCAAAAATACACATGGGAAAATGAAGCTTTAGTTTCATCTTCATTTTTTCAATAACTTTCTTCAGGAGAAACCAAAGTAGTAATGTGTCTAAAGATATATGAATAATATAAAATATTACTGCACAGTAAGAAATAATGAACATAAAGTAGTAAGAAATAATGAATATAAAGTGCTGAGAAAAATATGGGAAGATTTATATGAACTCATGTGAAACAAAGAAAGAGAACAAGGAAAGCAATATATACAACATCTACAATGTTGAAATGGGACAAAAATAAGACAATACAAAAGAACACTGAAAAACCCTCACTATTGAACCACTGTAATGACCAAAAGGAGAGAAAACATGAGAAAATGTATTTCTCTCACTTCTTCACAGTGTACTATGAGTATGGGACATTGCAAGTCGTGTAAGATTCCTGTGCTTTTTTTTCTCTTTATTTTTTAATTCTTTCCTGGAAAGGATAGTTTTCTAAGTAGGGAAATAGGGAAGGAAACATTTAAAAACAAAGGTGAAGTAAAGACAAAAGATATTAGCATAATTTTTAAGAACCTCAAAAGCAGAAAATATGAATAAGGCATAAATTAGAAAACAGATTACTGAATTAGATGATGCTTTAAATTTTAATTCATCATGCCAGTCTTTTAAAACTTTAATTTGAAATGGTCACAATTTGTCTACAGATCTGGATCATCCTTTCATAATTTTTCCCTTTCTTTTTGAATCATTTTTAATATTTATTAATTTGAAGTAGAAATATTACATATCTCATGACCAATTTTCTTAAAAAACAGTTCCAAAAAATGTAATTTAATACTTTTGGTTGACTCCTATTTTTGGAAAGATATGTATAGTTCTTCATTTTACAAGATCTAATTACTTCAATTATGTGTTTTGGCAGGTGAGACTTTGCATGGGAGTTGGTGTGTGTGTGTGTGTTTTAAATGACCACATGTCTTTTTGTAACTGCTGGCAATACAAAATGAAATCCCCAATGAAAACTCAATCTAGCCAACACAAAGGATGTATAGAGGACTGGAATTTATCTACTGATGGAAAAGAAATTAGGCATGCTAAGTGATTGATTTTAATGGTGCATTGTCTTTATAACTCAATATTTCTACAATGAATTACACAGCCTTTCTGGATCCTCACCATTATGAAGCAACTCTAAAGAAAGAGAATTATAGCAATTATAATCTCATTTTGTCAGTCGTCTTATTGCAAATCAAGAATGATCATCAAAAGAATAAACCCATGTATGCATGTGCACTATAGCACACTACTTGTTAGGCTTTATTTTTCTATTACAAACTAAAAGGGATGTGAAAGAATAATATCATTTCTCACTTTTTGAGGAGATCTTATGCTACCATTTTACAAGTTATATTTGACCTTTGAAATGCAACTCAATGACTACTAAAGTAAAAGTTCTAGCATGAAATGGTCCTACAATGTACTCCTAAAAGAATAAATTGCATAGCATAATAAATGTATAAAAATTACACCAGCAACTATAGAAGTACATGATATATAAAAACTTGATAATGTAAATATATAACTAAGATTCTGTAAAACATGACACATGCAACTTAGCAATGCTCTTTAAAACTTTACTATGGGGGGGCAGCTAGGTGGCGCAGTGGATAGAGCACCAGCCCCGGAGTCAGGAGGACCTGAGTTCAAATCCGCTCTCAGACACTTGACACTTACTAGCTGTGTGGCCCTGGGCAAGTCACTTAACCCCAATTGCCTCACCAAAAAATAAAAAAATTTTTAAAATAAAAAATAAAACTTTACTATGGGGGGCAGCTAAGTGGCACAGTGGATAGAGCACCAGCCCTGGATTCAGGAGGACCTGAGTTCAAATCCAGCCTCAGACTCTTGACACTTACTAGCTGTGTGACCCTGGGCAAGTCACTTAACCCCAACTGCCTCACCAAAAAAAAAAAAAAAAACCCTTTACTATGATTAAAATTTTAAATGTTTTTGAAATTTTCCTCCAAAATTATTTTTAAATTCATGAAGCTAGTTCATTACATTCTCCAGAAAACTAATTCTGCTGGACTTTTTATTGTTTTAAATAAATAAAATATAGCCTTTACTTGATAAGTCTGAAGTGGAAGTAAGGTAATGCCATCATTGAAAACTTATTTAATAAGACTATATAACAATTTTTTACCACAAATGGAAAAGTCAAGGCTTTAAGTCAACTCTGCAAAAAAATATGTACTGTATATTGAACAGAATATAGGTAGCTGAAATTAAATTTAAAATTTTTTCTTAGTAAACTGTGAATTAGGAAGAGGACAATTTTTCCATTTATTCAGTGGAAGTAACTCTCTATGTGGGTTTTTTTTAAGAGATTTAGAGTTTAACTCTATTTCCCTCAGTTGTATATATAGACAAGTAGCTTAAAAGATCTCTCGGTACATACATATATTCAGAAATATACATATGTATATATCTATATGTACATACATATAGATATATACAGAAATGTTGGGCCATTCATAAAGCAAAAGCAAGGTATAATCACTTCATGGTCTTTACTGGTACCTACAGAATGTCAAAAGACCTAGGGAATACCAATAGACATCAGCTAGATCTCCTGTGGAGGACTGAAGGAAAGACATAAGCAAGAGTTGCACAGGATGAGAAGGCATGGATGAGTTCTGATCTGCACCAATGATGGGAGTATTAATATTGACAAGATCACAGATCCACTCAAGTTAACACTTAAATGTATTAAAAATATTCTAAATTAAAATGTACTTCAGAAGCCACCTCTAAACTTATCTTAGGTAAATCAATTTCTAATCCACATTGATGTAGGCTCATAGAAGCAGCATTTTGAAGCACTTTCACCAATAACAAAGCCACACTTATTTGGCAGTGCTCCAAGGTAGCTTAAGAATTCACTTTCCATGGTTCACTGTGCTATGGAAACACATCATCAGTTTTAAAATGCTCTCAAAAATAACATTGAGATGTTTTTTTCTGACTTGTAGTGATCGTTTTTCAAACTATTTTATATTTTGATTTTGATTAGACAAGTTTAGTAATAAAACATCTAGCAAGAAATTTTGTGACACTTAAGTTTTGTATAGTCACTCTAGTATAGACAGATCCCTGTAACAATTTTGAGGCAAGGCACAATGATGAAGGAATGAATCTAAACAGCTATGGAAAAACCTCCAGAGCTAAAATAGCACCTTTCAAAGTGATCAGCATCACATAAAACACTCTAATGTTCTACCTGCAAAACCAAAAAGGTCCTAAAAAACAAAAAAAGGCAATCTACAAGGACGTTTTTTTAATATTTCAACGAATTTCATGACAACACAAAGACCCAGGTAGAAAAAATAATTCACATTATATCAAGGGAAAAAGCATTAAAAGTATATTAATTGGGGGCAGCTGGGTGGTGCAGTGGATAGAGTACTGGCCCTGAATTCAGGAGAACCTGAGTTCAAATCTGGCCTCAGACACTTGACACTTACTAGCTGTGTCACCCTGGGCAAGTCACTTAACCCTCATTGCCCTGGCCAAAAAAAAAAAAAGAATTAATCCATTTTAAAGATTTTTTTAATCTTTTAAAAACTTTATATCAATCACAAAGTACTTATTAGACCTACTCAAAATGCCCCAGGTTCTTATCAGGCAGTAAAAAAATAAATAAATAAATAAAAGCAAAGCCCCTGGATGCAAGACCAAGAATACAAGGAAAAGGAAAGTGATAGTGAAGAGATCAGTTCCTGGAGAGTCATCTACTGGCTCGAGACTTTAGCATATATGATATTTAGGATCTTCAAATCACCTTCATATTTCATTTGATCCTCACAAATCAATAAAGTAGATATTATTGTTGTTATTGTTATTATTATTAATCCGCAGCCGCAACATTCCCATTCTACAGATGAGGAAACTGAGGCTAAGAAAAGTTAAATGACTAAGAAACAAGCTACTAAGTGTCTGAAGCAGGATCCAAATCCAGGTCTTCTTGTCTCAATGTCCAGCATTCTATCAAGTTCAGCAGATAGCTATTTCAAAAACTCTAAACTCTTAGTTCTTCCAACATCTTTTTCCACTTCTTCATCAGTCTCCCATGAACTACTCCTTCAGTCTACTTCAGCTACATATAGGAACAGTCCTGCTCTTCATGTGTTCTATTAACCACATGTGTTCTATCTCCATAATCAAAAACGAATTCCTTTATCTGAACATAATTTCCTATCATTCCATTTCACTACACTTTACTCCTAAATGTATTTTTTGTCCTCACCATGACCTCCATTTTATCCACTCCTCAGCACATTCACAAGCCATTACCCCCACTTAAGCTAGATCTTCATCTCTTCCTATTCTTGATCTTTTAGTTAATCAGTTCATTTTTATACTATCCCTTAGCTAGATCACAATCCATATCAAGGCTCTGTCATGGGCACTCTTCTGTATTCTCTCTATACCTAATGAGGTATAGAAAGGCTATATCATCTTCCATGGATTCAACCATTATCTCTATGCAGATGACTCCCGGATCCATTTATCCCATACTAGTTTCTCTCTCAGACTCCAGTCTGACATTATTAATTGCCTATTAGACATTTCCAAATGGATAGCTCGTATACATCTCAAACTCAACAAGTCCAAAACTGAACTTAATAGTTTTTCCTTCCAAATCAACCCCTCTCCCAAACTCCCTTACTATTATTAATGGACTACACTTTTTAGCAGCTCTGTGTCCCTGAGCAAGTAACTGACCTTCTCAGACTCAGTTTCCCCATCTATAAAATAAGGATAACAATAACACCTATACCTCACCAAGTTCTGAGGATTTTCTGAGTCACACAGATTCACAAAATAGGTGTCATTCTTCCCCCTCTTCTTCCCCCACATATCTAACCAATATCTTGTCATTTCTCTCTCAACATCTCCCATAAACATTCTCTAGTTCCAGACACTATCACCTTTTCCCTAGATTATGGTAATAACTTCCTAATAGGTTTCCCTACCTCCAGTCTCTTCCAACTGCAGCTGCCAAAGTAATTTCTTTTTTCTAAAACATGGGTTTGGCCATGTCATTCCCCTCACACAATAAACTCTAGTGACTCCCTAATATCTCTAAGATCAACTCCTTTGTTTAAATGTTAAAGCTTTTCACAATGTACTTTCCAAATAATGTGCATTCTTCTTCTCCCCACATACTCTGGGCAAACCAAACTGGCAGCCTTGTTGTTCTTCACACAAAATGCTTCACCTCCTGTCTCTGAGCCTTTGCACTGGCTATCCTCTAGGCCTAGAATGCCTCCTTAAATTGTCTTCTTGGAATTTCCTGGTTTTCCTGATGCTGTGAGCTGCTAGTGCCTTCTCTTTTTGTATATATTTATATATGTACATGTTCACTCCCTCATTAGAATGTAAAATATGTAATGCCCAGATCTGAGGTGTCAAACTCCATACCTGTGTCCTGAAGCAGATCAAAATGTAGTTGGGAAATAATAACAAAATTTAAAAATACAATGGAACATAGATGATGTCAATATGTGGTTTTCTAAGTTATTATACAGCCATAGGGATCCTTATGTAGGGTTTAATGGACCCTTTTTCTGCCTGAATTTGATAGCACTGGCCTAGGTTATTTTAGAAGTGAGATTATCTGATGACAGAGAATGGGGATTAAGATGGTGTAGGAGAAAAAAAGAGAAATGAATACATGAAATAGCTCCTGTGGCTAACGTTTGGATAAATAACATTTAAATAAATTGTTCCACAACAATTTAGGTTCAGATGATAAAAGATAGCATAAATTTGAGGTGGACTAAATCAGTGTGATTTTATAATTGCTTTCCCCTAGTAGTGTTTATTTAAATCATCTTTTGATTTTACATCATTTCTAAAGCTATTTCTATGCCAAGTTATTGTCAAGTTTATACTTAATGCTCCTTGCCTCAATTTCTGTACCACCTCTTCGATTCCTAGCAATCTATTCTACAACTACTCTTTCCCAAGGGTTAAATTCAATGGACTTTTTCGCCCCTCATTCATTCCCCTTGACTGTTGTGTGGCATTTTGACACGGCTGATTCACCTCCTCCTTCTCATTCCTCCTCTCCCTCAGCTTCTAAACCATCATATTCTACTAGCTCTCCTACCTCTAAGACAATTCCCTTTCCTTTGAAGGTTCCTCATATTCTTCCCATCTCCTTAAAATACGGATGCTCCCTAAATCTTTGTCTTTATCCTCTTCTCTTCTACTTCTCTGTTTTTCCCTTGATTGTCTTGACTACTACTCTATCTTCAGTTATGACATCTACTTAGATGATTTGCAACTTCTACCCCTTGAACTCCTGTATTTCCAAATGCCTGCTGATATCTCCAATTAGATGTTACCGCAAACTCAATATTATCCTCCAAACAACTTGACCTTCCCTCTAACTCTTCTATGCCTGTTGATGACATCAGAATCCTCCAAACTACCAGGTTTAAAACCTCCAATTTAATTTTGATTCAATTAGTTGGCAAGTCCTTATCAATTTCCCTCCACAGGCTTTGTGCACCCAGCGCTTTAACACAGTGCCAGGTATATAGTAAGTGCTTAATAGACACCTACTGACTACACACACTTATTCCCTAGCTTCTCCTCCCATTGCCACCAGCCTAATTCAATTGTCACCTCTCTTCTGGATTATAGTAATAGCTGTCTAACTGCTTTTCCTCTCTGCAATCCAACCTTCATACAGTAGAGTAATTTTCTTCATGCTTTGTTCCAATCAAACCATAATAAGACTAATAATTCACATGTATATAGCAATTTAAGGTTTAGAAGGTGTTTTCTTTACCACATGGCTGTGAAGTAAATAATTCTAGTATTATTATCATTTTACAGATAAGAAAACAAGTCTCTGAAAGGTCAAGTACATAATGACACAGCTAATAAGTATCATAACTAGTCATTGAAACGAGGTCTCCTGACCCCAAGAAAAGTCAAACCACTATGCCACTCTCCTTAAAATCCTTCAGCAATTCTCATTGTCTACCATAGTATAATACACTCTTTAGCACAACAGCCATGGTTTTCCACAACTTGGCCAGATGGAGCAAGCCTTTTCTTACAGCACTCCTTCATACACTTTATATTTTAGCCAAACCAGATGACTCACCCTCACCATTCTTGTCCTGGCCTCTCCTATCTCAGAACCTTTCCTCACAATCTCCCCACACACACACATACACTCTGTGTTTAAAATCTATTCTTCCCCTTCCCTACTGCTCTACCAATTTAAAAGTTTTCCTTCCTTCAAGGCTTAAATAAGACAAGACTTCCTCCATGAAGCCCTCCTCAATGCCCCCTCATATAAAAGAAGCCAAGCTGCCTCAAATTTATTTTTTATATGTCTGGTTCTCTTCTTTGTATCATATTCAACCTTGTTTTGGAACAATTCATATGTGACTAAAATCAACAGCAGGGTCTTGTGTCTTACTTCATTTTTTTTGCCTTAGGACATGAAAGACAAAATGTTTGTTGAATTGAAAATTATATCCAACATTTTGTCAACAACAGTCATATTGGTTCAATATCTTCAGGGGATGGTATCCAATTATCCCAACGTCCCTTTAAGGGGATTATAACTAATAGATCTGCACCAGCAAGTTTAGTCTTGCTGTTATTAGCAGTAGGGAACTCCTGTACATTTTTTATGTAGACAGATGATATGAAAAGATGTCTTAGAAAGATTAGTCTTGCAGTGATATGCAGGATTTAAAGACTAGCGTCAGGAAGACCAACTGGGAGGCTATTACAATAATTGAGGCATGAAGTGATAAAGTCTTAAGACTAGGATGCTGTACTTAACACAGTATCTAGCACACAGCAGGCACTTAATAAATGCTCCTTGACTTATAGAAGGAATGGAGAACAATAAAAATGTCTTGCCACTGTCCTCTAATGACAGCCCTTTAAAAAATAGAACCTGGATGATATCATAGTGGTTAATGTGCTATTGATAATCCTGAAATGTCCTATTACTTAACTGGTAACCAAAGGCATGGTACCTACTGAAAACTGGCAGTCTCAGGGAACAGTTCAAATTGTTCCACGATTGAAATTTGTCATAAATAGCCTATTTTTAGTTCAATTAATAAGTGTCTGCCACACCCTTTTAACTGACACTGATTTGTTAAAGAATCAAACTCCCTCAGGGCTGGCTACATCAGGGTTTGACATCTGCATGAACAATAGATGCAGGTGTTCAGATTACCACTCAGAATTAACTCTACATACACACACACACACACACACACACACACCTCTCTATCCCTTTCCATGGATTAAATTACCTAGTCTTCTAGCAGATTTCATGGGACTTGGGGGAGAGGGAGAGGTGGTAAACCTCAGGTAGGAAATGAGTGTGGAGGGATAGCCAGTGTTAATTTGGGGGAGATGTACTAACAAGTCAGACAAAAATCAACTGTTATAAAGGAATTCCTCCTTCACAACTAAGGTTAAGAGTCATTCAAAATAGAAAGTTGTCCCAAAAAAAAAGTGACTGGTATACATATCTGTGGTATCATAAATTGGCTGTACATACAGCACATGTTACATATATACATACATATTTAATATTGCCTTGGAATTTAATAAAATCAAGTCATCATATTTTTGCACCATACTTAATACTTTATAGGTGTTCAGTAATACTTTGTTGCTGCTTGAACTAAATACCTCATGACAGAAATCAATTAGGCGCAGGAACACAAAGAGTGTTTACTATTAGAAGAAAGAGTTTTATCTTAAAAGTGTCACTCTTAAAGAGCAAACAGAAAGTAGGCTATCTTTACTTTTAGCCTTCAAAATTTTGAAAGTCAGTTCTTCCCATCATTTTTATTCCAATTTTGTACAAAATAGTGTAAGAAGACTAAAAGTTAGAACATATTTTTGAAAGATATCTACAAATTAGTCATTATTTAAATAACTCTAAGTTACTTTAAAACAATAACGACTTCATAACCAAAAAGGAGTTTGAATAAAATACCTCATTCTAAAAGCAAATAAAATGTATTTCTGAAGAACTGCTATAGGCAATAAAATCCAAAGCCAAAGGTTTTCTACTGAGGGCACTTCCTAATTGGCTAGTCCTCTAAAAAGCTCAATCTTAAGCATAGATATTGTTGTCAAATTTAATAGCTTGTTCAACATCCACAAAACATAGTTCATAGTGTGTCATGTGTACCATCTAGATAGAAAGATGCCCAGCAGAATCTGATAGAAAAGTAGAAAGCTAGCATTTGGATATTTTTATACACAGAACAACAATTATAATTGGCCCTGAGTGCAGTATTTTACTAGAATGAACTTAAAAGTTAAGACATTTAATGACATTAAAAATATTCATATAAAAGCATTTAATGACATTAGAGAGATTAATGTAAACTTTTACTGAAAAATGCACACTCTTCCAAAAGATATATACGAGTTTGTTGATGGGGAAATAAAGGTCCAGTTAAACAGCATCACATGCTTATTTTAAACAGTTCTTCACTGTGTCTTTTTGTTGTTCCAAGACCAATGGACTCAGGCCAGATGACAGAATCTTATCTATCATTATATTTCTTCCTAATCAAATACATAAATTGAGGAGATCTGCTGAAATTCTGAATTTTCTTATCTCCATGCATAAATGGCCATTTGAGTGGAGTATACTGTAAGGAAAAACTAATCAATAATTACCAACTATGCTGAAATAATATTTTATATTTACTTATGCTAAGCCACTGGTCAGCAAATTTGAATCAGCAACCATAACCTTATGCAGATTTTTAAATCTGTCTCAGTCTTGTCAAATATTGATACAAAAGATATTCATCTTCAAAACATATTAATCAAGTGGATGTCAAAGTCAGAAAAAAAATCATAAAATTCAACCCCACTTCATGAAATGAACAAGCTTCAACATCCTAAATTTACATAGTCATTCTCTGGGGGGGAGGGGGAATTTTAATTAGTCTACTAAAATAGACCACTAAAAGCCTTTAAATGTAATCCATTTGTTTTATTGTTCCATTTACTGAAGACAGTGTGGGAAAACAATAGAATTATCTATTGTGAAGTAGTTCAACTGACATCATAAAACATAGCTGCTTTGTTGCCTGGGCTTATTAAGTCATCAAACCTAACATGCATGCAGACACAGGATGACTAATAGGAACCTAAGAAACTTATTTTTTTAAAGGTGAAAAGAGTCTGAATTCTTTAGCTTGAAAAAAGAAGTAAAGAGGGGATTAAATAATTATCATTAAGTTCGGTGAAGAGTAATAAAGAAAAAGACACTAACTATTCTCGATTTCTACTGGAGGACAGAAGCCGGGAAAACTTCTTGGTCATAAAATTCCTAGGAAGGAAAATCCTAAAATTCCTGGGGGGGAGGGGGAATTGCCAAGCAAAATTGAGTAATCTTTTCTGGAGATACGGGTAATTAATTACCCATGAGTTTATTCAAAGGTTTAGAACAGCTAATTCGTGAGCTAAATGAACTTTTTTTTTAAATGAGAACAAGGAAGGAAAAATTGCCCTCAAGCTACTACTAGTAAGCTGTTTTCAGAGACAGCCAAGAGCCCAAAGCAGTCTAGAAAGATTTTCTGCTCCTCACCCATGCTGGGAAGATTATGTTGCTCTGAACCACTAAAACTTTGTTACTAGTACTTAAGTTTCAAAAGAGAACACAGTCCTGTTCTACCTTAAAGGATGAGAAAGAAACACTAAGCATTCTACACCAGTTACTCTGTGAAACTTCCCTGACTGTTACAAGTAACTAAAACCTTGTTAGTATATGTATACATACGTATATGAGTGTCTATACACACACCTAGTATTTCCACATGTGTATGATTAAACACTCCGGTGATTAATCTGTGGCTGACTGGGAAGGCAGCCAATAGTGACTTGGTTTTACAGTTCTAGTGAATAGCACCTTCTTTTAACCCTTCAGTAGCCTAACTGGACGACCACAGTAGCCTAACTCCTTTCTCTTCAAGCCTATTCTCTAGAAGTCTGTAACTCCACATGCCCTCACACCCGCCCCCGCCCCAAGCATTTAAGGCTCCCAGACCTTCTATCTTTGATCTTCTCCAATCCCCCCCATCTTCGCCAAGGGTCTAAGCAGTTCCTAAAACCAGTATAGCTTTCAACAAGCCAAGCCTCCGTCCCCACGCCCAAATCCACAGCTGTCACATCCTCCTCTCTGCCCTTGGTCCCTAGCGCTGACCTTTGACCTAAGGCCCCTGTCCCTGGTGCTCGTTCATGCCCCTGTCCTTGGTCCTCTGACTCCATCCCACCACCTTCAATCACCCCATCCCCCGAACCCTCTCCTCCTCCTGCCCCCCCGCACCCCCCAACCGGTCCCCCGCCCCCGGGGCGGTACCTGAAGTAGTAGACATCGCTCTTGCCGGCACTGAGCCCAGATTTTCGGATCACTTCCTCCTTCTTCCATCCGGGGGGGAGGGCCGGGCAGTCCATCCTCTTCCCGCTCTCCGGGGCCCGGGGTCCCCTGGGCCCCGGCCCCGCGCTCCCAGACGGGGAAGGGACCGGCTCCCGCCGGGGGGCGCCGCCGCCACCGCTGCCGCTGCCGCAGCCGCCGCTGCCGCCGCCGCCGCCGCTCGGGGGACGGCCGCGGCCCCGGCCCCGTCCCCGACCCCGTCCCCGGCCACGGCCCCGACCCCGGCCACGGCCACAGACGCCGCCGCCGCCGCCGGCGCCCCGGCCCGCCTGCTTCCACCGCCCCCGGCCGCGGCCGGCGCCGGCGCCGCCGCCGCCCCGAGCGACTTCCCTCCGCACGCCGCTCACCGGGGACGGGGCGAGCGCGCTGCCCTGACCCCCCTGCTCTATGGCGGAGCCGCCGCCAGCGCCGCTGCCGCCCGCTGCGCTCTCCCCCTCCTCCTGCTCCGGGCAGCAGCGGCCTCCCCCCGGGTGCGCGCGCATCCAGCCCCCTCCCCAGCCGGCGCTGCGCTTCTTCCGTAACCGAGCCCTTGGAATCCCGGAGACCCGCCCCGCCCGCGGCGCGGCGCGCGGGGGACGCGCGCGAGCATCATAGAACGGGCGCGCACCAGAGAGGCCCTCCCGCCCGGGGCGTGGCCGTGGCCACCGCCTCTCAGGTCCTCCAAGCGCCCTAGACTGCCATATTGTCCCCGCCCCCCCGAAGCCCCTCCCCTCGCCTCCCTCCCCCTCCCACTCGCCGCACCCTGCCACCGGGCGCGTGCTCGACCCCGGGGTGGGGGAGGGGCGGGAGCCGTTTATGGGGCAAGTTCTAAGGCCCTGGAGCAACAGTCGACGGTTTTAGGATTTGATCAAGGGGCCTCCTCATCTGCTTGTCTTAGTCCGTTTACTCCAGTGGATAAGGGAACACGACAAAGAGAATTTGTAACTTTTAAAAATTAACTTGGCATGTTCAGGGTGGTTAACCCTTCTCCCCAAAGCTTCTTTTTCACCATTAAGATCTCAAAGTACTTTAATAGGGCTTGACTTGTGGGTCCGTGGGGAACTGAAGAGGTCTGGCCGGGTCATGGGTTTGGGGGGGGTCAAAACTCTCATTTTACAGATAGGGAAACTGAGGCCATAGCAAAAAGGGGATAACTACAAACGGGGCATATTATTAAAAAGTAGAGTAGGGATTTGAACCCAGATAACTCGGTCCAATGCTTTTTTTTACACCGCGCCGGTTCTAGAGCTGTCTTTAACAGTAAAGGTCTCCTAACCGCATATTTACATTTAATGAATAAATTAAAAAGCATTAACCACGTGCTTACCCGTGAGCCAATGCTAAGTGCCAGAGATTCAAATATAAAAAGCAGGACAGTCTCTGTCCTCAAGTAACTTACATTTTAATAGAAAAGAATAGGAATATATGACAGCGGAGAGTTTTGAGTCATAGGACAATTATTGACTAGTCTTTTCCAGGAATGGTAGTATGAGTTCAATGATTGTTCCCAAAGCTACATAGTTGAAAGTGGGGAAGGGAAGAAGAGAAGACATGTGACATCATGGAAAGATGGCCAGAGATCATCTCACTATGGGCCTGAAGACATATGTTGAACTCTTAATCAATAAGAAGCTAAGGGCCCAAGAGCACTTCAACTGTAGTACAGCAAAGCCGACCACGTGCCTTTGGTGCTTTCAACAAGCAGGTTAAGTAGACAAATAATAACTAGTATTTATATACCACCTACTATGTGCCAGGTGTGTATGGGGTGTTCAGGGAGGACTAGCACCTCTGAAGTGAGGGCTTGTTAAACCCTTTTCAGGGCTGCTAATCCACCTTTGGTGTGCATCTGTCACTCTACTCTAACCTGTGTCTCCAAGGAGCTCTAGCATGCAGAGCGGCCACACCCAAGTAAAACCATCTGGGCAGACTTGCTAAACCAGGTTGAGGGTAACCAACAGGCCTTAAACCTGTTTGTGAGTTAGGGGGTTGACTACCCCCAAGCGTGTGAAGACTTCCCCTGGGTGTAATGGGCCAATGAGAACAATCTGTTCCATTAGCCGTGAAGGTGGTTAAAGCAGGCACTGTGGAATGCTTAGAGCTTGGTCAGACATTCCATCTCAAGTCACTTCCAGTCATCCTAACTTTTATCTTTCCACTGGACCTTTATGACTCTAGAAGACATAGAGAGTCTGACAATTTTGTGCAACTCTGCTTCACTTAAATGCAATTCACCCAAGAGTCAAGACATCATCTAGTGATGTCATTGGTCCTCTTTGAAAATGGAGGAAGGGGTGGGGGCAGCTAGGTGGCGAAGTGGATAAAGCACTGGTCCTGGATTCAGGAGGACCTAAATTCAAATCCAGCCTCAGACACTTGACACTTACTAGCTGTGTGACCCTGGGCAAATCACTTACTTAACTCTCTTTGCCCTGCCCAAATTAAAAAAAAATAATTAACGGAGGAACAATTATGTTCCAGACATTGTAAAGTGCAAATATTCTTATCCTCATTTTACAGATGAGAAAATTGAAACAGAGAGATTAAATGACTTGTCCAACTTTATATGATCAGTAAATTAAAGAGCTGAATTGGTACCCTGGTATTATCCGTGTAATGGGACTGTCGCATGGAACATGGACAGAGTTGTTCTTCCTGCTTCTCACCAACCACATAAGTGACTCAGAATTTGGATCTGTTGGAGATAACAAGCTGTTGGCTGCTCCCAGCTATCTGTGACTCATTGCTGAACTACTTGGATTTGAGATGTTGGAGCAACCCCCTTACTGACCACTGGGCAGAAAGGGGTGACTCCTCTGGCTCTCCTTTGCTTTTTCCATTGGATGGTCTTGTTACATGACTGTGTTCAGTGCCTTTGTCACTATATCAAGCAACCTGGTTAAAAAAAAAAGTTTCATTCCAGCTCCCCAGTATTATTTCCATACCCTCAATAAAGGGGACCTGAACCCTTGGGTTAATCTGGAAATTCCCAGATCTCTTAAAGCCTCTCCTTAAAATGGATTCAAATTATAACTTAAATGGCTTCTGCCTTGATGGATTCTACTTAATACTTAATAACCACTTTACCCACTGCAAAGACTTGGAGTTTAATGCAGAATTAATCTGTAAACTCATTCTGAAGGCACAGTGATAAAAGAAAATGTTTTAGAATATAGTATCATGCTTATTTGTTTAATTCAGTTGCATTTTCTGAGTGTCATCTAGAAATGTCCTATGGGAAATAAAAATATTTTAAAATTCAGGTCCATTCAAGTTCAATCAACTCTTTATTATTCATGTATAAATTATTCTCTCAAATACAGAAATATTAATATATTCACATATGTTTATTAACCCTTCTCTTCTCCTGACCCTGATCCACACTTGGTTTTTCCCAAACTTATCTGTAGCCTGGAACTTGGAATGTGGCATATCATCAGTGGGGGAGGAGTCGCGTGGTGAACACAGATAAACAAAAAAAGTCAGCACTTAACTCATTTGTGGCTAATTAAGAGTTGACTATGTGTATGTCATAGATTTATAATAAAGAATGTTTTGTTAACCAGAATATTAGATAATGAGGAAGGGGGAACAGTGGAGCCCAGAAATGTACCTCTTATTTTAAGTTCACTCAGTTAACAAGAATTAATTCAAATTACATCCTGTGATCTTATAGGATCATAGATTTAGACATGGAAAGGACCTTATAAATCATGTAATACACACCATTCATTTTATGGAGGGGTACACAGATCCAGTGAGGTTAGGTAATTTGCCCAAGGCTAACCCAGTAGCAAATGAGAAAGCCAGGAGAGTAGTAGTGGGCTACCTTGCTCCTTTATCATAATTAAGAAGTATGTTAACTAACAGGTTACTAAATTGGCAATATCCAAAATGTTGTGCTACAAATGAAATTTCTAACTTTGTAACACAACTTTTACCATATTTTTTAAAAATGTATTATTTTAAAACACTCTTTCTCCTGTTGGAATTGAGGTAATCCTGGGTTCTTGAAATTCACAATCAACAAAGGAGAAGCTTTGCCAGCTCCACTAAACTAGAGAGCTTTAAGTAGAAAGGCCCAGGAATTTTAAGTCTGTTACTTATGAAGCAACCTGCCTAAGTACATAGTTATTATCTCCACATTGGCCACAGGGTGATTAATTCCTTAGCAGTAACAACTCACTAAGACAGTCTACTGATACTTAAAGGAATTGTGGTATGTATTGCAGGAAGGTGGACTCACACAAACAAAACTATGAATCTTTGAATCCTAGAAGTATGAAATTTCAAAGAATTTAAGATCAACTAAGTCAAATTACACTGCACATTCTGAAAATATGTCTTTAAGTAGATATAGTTTCAATATTCTTGATACCTTCTCTAGATAGGTATAACCAGTGCTTGAAATGAGAAAAAGAAGAAATACGAACAATTTCTTCCCCATTCCCAACACTAACAGCATCAGTAGGCCTCTGTAACTCCCAACTCTTGGCAAACTCCAGTAGCAACTCATTTCAGACTTAGGGAAAGCATAGTGACAGTGAAACAGAATGGTTGCTAAGAATAGGAAAGCAAAAGGAAGGAAAAGAAGAAATAAGGTAAGGAAGTAGAAAGGGGAAGCAATGGGAGATTTTGAAACTGTACACTGGATGTCAAAAGTGAAAGCAAAGACCCAGAACACCACTCTACACTTCTACATTCAAACTCACTCAGTGAGTATGTAGAACTATGCAACATTTGTCATCGATCAGATACACTGTGTCAAATATCCTAAGATAGATAGAAATAATACTGGCTTTTTATTATAATTTTTTGCTTCTTAAATGATGTAATTCATTTTCTGTTCCTTTCTCATAATGGTTTAAATTGTATTGTGAATAAATAGTACAAAAGAGTATTGTAATGTAATAATCAGAGATAATTCAAAATTAAGCAGAAAGGGGAGTTTTCGGTATAAGGAAAGAATGACAACCCAGAACCCAGTAAGTTTGCTCTGATTAAGAAGAAAACCTAGTCAAGCAGGGTCAGCAAAGGACTTTGAGGCATGGGAATGACAGATGGGAAGACTACAGAGGAGGAAGTACATCCCTCTACGTGTCAATATCAGTCATCTGCCTTACCAGGGGTGTACAGAAAACAGCTCAAACCAATTCTAGAGCTGAATGTAAAATTTTCAGTGTAAGGATTTATACCTCAGAAATCTACAACTGCTAAAAATCTGGACTTGATTTATTATTTTATTGATAGTGTGTACTTAAGAAAGTGATGGTTAATATGTCAATTATTCAGTTTAAACTTAAGTTGTGTCATACACACTTTTTTTAAAAGAGAGCTGGTCATTAAACATTTACCAGCTGGGGCAGCTAGGTGGTGCAGTGGATAGAGCACTGGCCTTGGATTCAGGAGGACCTGAGTTCAAAGCTGGTGTTGGACACTTAACATTTGCTGGCTGTGTGACCCTGAGCAAGTCACTTAACCCCTAATTGCCTCTCAAAACAACAACAACAACAACAACACATTTACCAGCACATCCGATGGAACTTAAAGCTTGGTTAGATAGTGAAAGTGATAAAAGTCTCACTAAGTATTACAAGTAGAAGTTCATCATAGTTATGACAATAAATCAGAGGGCCACTGGGCTGTACATGAAAAGAGCTAATAAATATAAAAGCACTTTCAAAAACAAAGAACTATATAAATGTGAGACACTGGAAATACTAATAGGCATTTCTACCCACTACTATTACTACCATGATTATTACCACCAAATCATTTAAATTCAACAAGCACTTATTGCATATAAATATAAACTGCTCGACCTACTATTAATAATAATAATAGTAACAATAATAATCACAGATAACATTCAATAGCATGAAAGTTCAAAGAGCAAATAATTTCTGATTTATTTATGGCTACAGGATATACTATTTGAGGGAAGAAGAAAGTGTAGATTTCCATTTGATTAACCTCATGTTCATGGGGCACACTGACCTGATTAAATCACAGCTTTCATTTCTGATTCTATCTGGCAGTTCCTTGCAGACCCAGCCTCAATACTCTTGTTGAAAGGGGAATTATTTAGAAGTTTCAGGGGCAGTTTCTGTAACACTTTAATATTTCTGCTCTTATATTATGAATAAAGGAACAGAAAAGAGAAATCACATTTATTCTGCTAATAGGTGAGTAAAAGAGTCTGATGGTGATGTGTTAAATTCCTCTATCAATTAAGAAGAGAGTGTTGAAAGTACCAAGTGTGAACACTTTTTATTTAAAAGGTACCTTTTTATTTTCCTCAAAACATTTTACAAATAAACCCTTTGTATCAGTAATAAAATACTGTATATTCTGCTGCACTAAGTATAGCAACATTGTTTCCTTGGGGAATTAAGTTGTGTCCAATCTTCCCAGGCTGACATTTTAAAAGGTACTGCTAGTTTTGTCTTTGGATTGAAGTGAAAGAGTTGGAACCAGAAAGGGTTTTGTGTGAAATCGGTCAGTCAAGCAAACAATGCAAATTGAACAGACTGTGATCTCTCACCTAACAGGTGCGAGAAAGCAGATGCCGAAAACCCAACTGTCACCTCTTAGAAGATATATTATTTTTTCTTTATTATGATGTTCATTCCATTTTTCATGAAAGGCTTTAGTAAGGTCATGCAAATGAAAGTAATTTTTATTTTAAAAAAATACGTGGTAGACTTTTAAAATATGTGGTATAGACTTTTACTAGGAAAAAGAGGAAATTTGTGGAATTGATGTTTAAAGCTCTTTAAAGATATGATTACTTCACAAAATTATTTTGTTGACAAGCATAGAATCTATATTTTAGTTTTGTTTGGATTGTGATAAAATATTAATCTTAGCAAATTTGTGTGTATAAGTTTTTCCAAGTTGGGCAAATTCCTCCCCCTACCCCCTTCTCCCCCATCCCACACACACATGCATACATACATATACACTTCATGGAATTAAAAAATCATAGATTTAGATCTAGATAAGACCTTAGAGGCTTACTCTAATTTTGTAAATGAGGAAACTAAGGTACAGAGGTTGTCACAAAGTTCCTAAATGGCAAAGACAGAATTTGAACCCAGGTCTTCCTTGCTTCAAGTACAGAACTTTACCCATTTTAAAAACCGATGCTTTGAGTTCAAACAGAAGTTCCATTTCATGTTCAAAATAATCTTTGGCATTAGTTTCATTTTTACAGTCACAGAGAATTCAAGTATCATGATTCTTGAGCTAATAGGAAAACTTTCTCATTTTTTGACCAATAAATATTTTGCTGCAACAAAATCTCCACTTCCATTCAGAATTGTGCATTGTTCCCTATCTTGAGTTGAAACTGAATTGCTAGAATTTATCAAAAACACTAAAGAGGAACTTGAGCTCAGCTAAAGAGCTTTAAAGCTGTAATTAGTATAGTTTTATGATTCACCTAAATTGGCTCAACTACTATTCCCCTAACTTCCAACTAAAATTAAATGCTGTTGGCACTGCATATCAGGAGACAGAATGATACCTTCAAATACTTACAAGTTAAATAAAGAGTTTATTACCCTCTACTTGGAGAGACTACAGAGGAAATTTGCACTATTAAGTTCACATGAAAAAAGAGAATTTATGAGTTGAAAGGCAGAGAAAACAAGGTGAAGTAAAACAAACTGAGGAAAACTTTCAAGTGTTCCAATGCCTGGAAGTTTTGTGCATACTAGCTAGTAACTCGGTCAAAGGTACATGCTAATGGTATTGAGGGGAAAGGGGACAAGATGGATGTTTGTTGTTGTTTTTTGAATTACTTAGAAACAAAGAGTTTAATACTAGGAAGAAAAGTAAGAGTTATATTTTAGGCCACTAGTAGCATACCACTTAGTAGTATTCTTTAAAAGGAAGTTTATTAAATGGTCCCTAGAGTCCTGAAGAGATAACATGTGCCTCCAAAATATGAGTAATAAACACCCTTTTCACCAAGAGAATTAGACTCAGTTCCCATAGACTTCCATAAGATTATAGCATTGACAGCTGTCTTGTCCATATAAATTTTTGATAGGTTTTTACATTCCATGAGAAAGCTGTCAACAAATCTATCTAAATTTAACTTGGGAATGAGGCTTCTGTTTGACTTGCAAGCATCTTCTTTTGTGTAGAATTTTTTTTTTTTTAGTTTACTGGAACTTTTATCGTTAATTACAGAAAGCTTTAAGGCAAAACCAGAACAAAACAAAAATCATCAATATTTACTCCATTTAATAGCAACAACACACCTTACTTCCCTGAACACTTAAAGCAGAGCAGATGCTGCTTTCACAAGAAGAGGAGAAACTGAGGCCCAGCCTACATTTGGTAACAAGGGAGAAACTTGCACTTGGGTGGGTGAGCCACATTTCTACTAGGAAGCAAGAAAAGCAGGATTTTTGTCTCCCATGTTAATTTTGAAAATAATTATTAAGAAAGGATTCTAGCAGCAACCCCCAAGTTGTGTTGTGTGTATTTGCAACTGTAAGACACACCAGAGAAGCAAACATCCCCTCCCCCCCCCCAACCAGAACTAGTGCTTTCCAGACTCCTCAGGCTTGGACCAATATAGTTACCATACAAGTCGGGGCCTCAGAGAAGAAACAAGTCACAGAATCTCTCCCCCCACCCCCAGATAGACCCCAAAGGGTATCCCACACTGACACAGCCCCCATTACAGCTCTATCCCACTTCCCAAAACCCACTTCAAAGCAAAGGTTCAAGAAAAGTATCACAAAAAAAAAAAACATAAGAAAGCTACAACCCAAAGATGGGAGTGAGTGCTCAAAAAACTAAAAAAAAGTTTGTGGAACAGTATGAGCCCATCCTGATAGCGGCCCTGCATGATGAGATGAATCCTGATTCTCTGTGTCTGAAAATTGGAGCACAATGTATAATGCAGACATGCCAATGCTTTCTTTTAAAAATAAAATTTGTCTTTAAATAATTTTAATTAACAAGTGTTTATTCCCCTTCCACTATTCTCCCCCCCCTAAAAAGACCCTTGTAATAAATGCACATAGTAATGCAAAACAAATTCACAAATTTATATGTCCTTGTGCATATTTAGTCCATTATGTCTTTGTTGGAAGGAAACTAGCGTTTTTCATCATCACATTTCTTTGTTTTTTTGTTTTGTTTTTTGTTTTGGTGAGGCAATTGGGGTTAAGTGACTTGCCCAGGGTCACACAGCTAGTAAGTGTTAAGTGTCTGAGGCCAGATTTGAACTCAGGTACTCCTGAATCCAGGGTCAGTGCTTTTATCCACTGTGCCATCTAGCTGCCCCTCATCATCATATTTATGAAAATACTAGGCCTATAACTCAAAGAAATCAAAGAAAGAGGAAAAGATCCTATTTTAAAAAATATTTATCATAGTTGTTGTTCTTCTTCTTCTTGTTTTCAATGAACTGCATACTAAGGAAGTGTCCATCAGTTAGGAAATGGCTAAATAAATTATGGCATATGAATGTAAAGCTATAAAAAAGTCATTTCAGAGAAATATGGGAAGACTTGTATGACATGATGCAGAGTAAAATGAGAATATCACTGCCTTCAACCTTTTATTTTGGGAACACTTTAACTAATTCAATTAATTCTATTTTGGCACCAGTCACTATATTTATAACAAGATCATGAACCGGCTGGTTAAGAACTTCGTCAAAGCTACACTAACTTATACCCTAAAACGCCAACCAATTTGTTAACCTATCATATTGACAAATTCATCCTCAAAAACCTCTAGAAGCAACAATTTGAATAGGTAGAGTGAATACCCACGAGATTGAAGAGATCCCAAAAATGTTTTGAGCAATGGCAGGATCTATAGAATAAACATAGAGTTGGGGTTTTTAATGACTACTTTGAAATGAATGACACTTATTAGGGTGTATAACTTTTGCTTTATTTATAGTTGTTTTTTTAATCACATTACATTGTTTGATTTGATTATTGACAAAGCTATTTTAAAGTTCTGTTAAGCTCAATTTTGTAGGAAATTTTCCTGGCTGATTACCAGCATCCACACATCAACCCCTGAAAAGACTTCCATTCCACGACTACACCTAGAGGACATCTGAGAAAAGACTTTCAGAGACTTTAAATGAACAGTTTTGATTTGTTCTTTTTGTTGGTTTTTTTTCTCTTTCTGTTATAATATGCACCATCTGTAACATGTATTCTCTGCAGAGGCCCTCCCTTTGCAAGACTAATGTCAAAGCGTCGGTTCATGAGGACAAAAAAAAATCGCCCCTCTGGACAAAACTTTCCTCTCTTCCTTTTCTATATTGTTGTTCACATATTATTAGTTAGCAATAGTTATTATATTCTTTTTACTGTTCCGTCAAGGAAACATTTTGTTTCTTGAGGAACAACAGGGGGGACTGTAACGATTGGAATAATGCCACCTGCTGGATACTTACTGTAGAAGAGTTCTGCCCATGAAGGGAAGGTCTTTGAGGGCAAGACCAGGAGTCTTTTCTTCAGGAGTCAGGAAGTGACGCGGACTAGTGGGAGGAGGAAGGAAGAGACTGGCGCTCAGTCTCGCTTTCTTTCCTCTGGACTCTGGCGGAGAAGGGAGCTAGAAATGTGCTCTCCCTTTAATAGATAGGAATCTAGGCCTTTTTCTCTCTCTTTACCAAATTCTTATTCTCCTTAATAAATGCTTAAAAACCTAACTCTTGCTAAAGCTTATAATTTATTGGCGACCACTCATTAGATATTTTAGACAGACTAGCTAGAATTTTAGCCCTTAACAATACTCTTTATAGCTGGATGGAGATAGTACAAATACTTTGGTCCTGAAAGTCTTTGTCAAGGTGGGGGCTGTAGGATATGCAGCTCTGAAGATGACTTCTAGTCATTTCCTTTTCTATGGGAAAAGTGCCATCTCTTACATGTTCACAATGATACTTCCCTTTCTGGGGGGTCAAAGGTGGTGAATCATGGGAAAGCAAGATGCTGCTTGTTTCCTTCACTTTCAGATATGTGTTTTGGTTTTTTGAGCCTTGAAATTGTTTGAGAAGGTTTGAGCTTTGTAAGTGTTTGAGAGGGAAAAGGAAGGAAAAGCAAGTGGGCAGAGATTGATTCATCCCAAGCCTGACTCTGGCCCTATTCTTATAAAGATAGGATCCCGGAGCAGCTAGGTGGCATAGTGGATAGAGCACCGGCCCTGGAGTCAGAAATACCTGAGTTCAAATCCGGCCTCAGACACCTAACACTTACTAGCTGTGTGGCCCTGGGCAAGTCACTTAACCCCAATTGCCTCACTAAAAAGAAAAAAAAAAAAGATAGGATCCCATTCTTCATGGGCTTGGCTCAACTTATTAGAAAAATTCCCCTATACAGGTGGTCATGAACTTGTACAAAGAACAGAGATGCCAAAGTTTGTTCATGGCCAGAACTTTGGATTTAACTCCTAACTCTCTTGTGCAGTCTTCAGCTTCTAAAGCAATTTAAAATCTAAAATGGTATATCTTGCAACTATGAGATGGACCAACAAGCTATTTTAACCAGGAGCAGAAGAAACTTTAATGTAAAAAGGTATGCTTATTCTCCTATAAACTCATTTTAAAGGTCAGGTAAGATTCAGCTCTACTTAGTAGCCATTTATGGTACTGTCATTTATAAATTTGTCTAAATCCTTTTGGAATTATTTCCTTTTTCCTATCAGTTCTACTTCTTGGTAGGGAGTGTGAGGGGGGGAAAGAGGAGGAAGGAGAGATAATAAGATACATAAGTTTATTAATCACCATTTTAGTACTTGGTTTTATGTTTCCTAAATTATATTCTTTCAAATGTTGCTCATTTTTCTTCCCTTTTAAAAAAGTGATTAATATGTCCTTTTTCCTCCATGTTATTTATGATTTTAATCCTGTCTCCCAAGCCTTCATTTCTCCAAACTGGTAAATCCTAATCTTTCTAGCTTGTCTTTACAGAGCAACTCCTTGATTCTTCTAATCATTTTAGTTACCCTTTTCTAGGGATGTTCTATTTCTATTATATCTTTAAGCTAAGTATAGAAATGACATTGTTTTATCAAAATGAAAGTTCCTAAGGTCATAGAGCTAGAGGAAACCTTGGAAATAAACATATTCTACAATGATCCAAGACAATTTCAAAGGACTCACGATGGCAAACGCTCTCCACATCCAGAAAAATGAACTGTGGATTCTGAATGCAGATTGAACCATACTGTTTCTACTCTTTTTTCCCCCTTTTTTGAGGTATTTCTCTTTTGTTTTGATTCTTCATTCACAACATGACTAATGCAGAAATATGTTTAATGTGATTGTACATATATAACCTATATCAGATTGTTTTCTGTCTTGGAGAGTGGGGAAGGAAGGGATGGAGGGAGAAAAATTTGGAAACCAAAATCTTATATAGACAAATGTTGAAAACTATCTTTATATGAAACTGGAAAATAATAAAATACTTTTTAAAAAAGATTTTTAAGTGAGGCAATTGGGGTTAAGTGACTTACCCAGGGTCACACAGCTAGTAAGTGTTAAGTGTCTGAGGCCGGATTTGAACTCGGGTACTCCTGACTCCAGGGCCGGTGCTCTATCCACTGTGCCACCTAGCTGCCCCTAAAATACTTTTAAGATTAAAAAAGAACTAAGCATATTCTAGTGTATTTAAAATAGTCTTCTTAACGATATTCAACACTGTATTGATCTTTTTATAGGGCACACTGATCCAATATCTTCCAGAACAAACTACCATGACTATCTTGTCCCTTTTCTAGCAATTAAAGAGAAAAGCATTTGTAGACCATTTTCTTGTAGGAAGTTTTCTTGTAGAGAAGGAAGAAAACTGCCTACAAGAAAACTGTCTACAAAACTGTCTGTACTGTATTGTAACTGATGGGAACTTTAATAGAATAATTTGGTTTATTTATCCCTAAGTGCATTACTTACATAAAAACTCATCTACTCCTTTTCTTCCCACTCACACAAATCCAAAAGATAGAGCACTGGGCCTGGAGTCAGTAAGACTTGAAAGTCAGGCCTCAGACACTTATCAGGCCTGTGATCCTGGACAAGTCATTTAACCTCTGTTTGCCTTAGTTTCTTCATCTGTAAAGTAGGGATAATAATAGTGTTGTGGGTGGAGCTTGGGACCTGGAAGTGGGTGAGAAGAGAGGGCGGGTAACTCACCTGAAGAATTAGCAGACACAGCAAATCATGTAAAATGGAGAGATTTATTAGGAGAGAGAAATACATGGCCAAGAGACAGTAAGTTAGAGACTGCACACCTGAATGGAAGGAGAGTTGACCTTTTATACATTTCAGACAATGAAGGCTCTGTGCCAAGTAAGGAGTTTGCAAAATAACTAGGGAGGGAATGGTTTTGGGGGTTGAGCTGCTGGCTATCAGTCACACATCTTGTTGATGTCAAAAAAATCCATATCTCAAATGTATGGAACTTGTATATCATCCTTGCAGACCTTGATATGCTTATCAGTGTTTACATTCTAGATAGAAATGTCTCTAAATATCCCAGGGTCTGCATGACATGTGCTCCATGTGTCTCGGTAACATCACATTCCTAAGGTGGGAAACAGGGATTGTTTTGGTTTTTTAAATGTCTGAAATCTTTGGTTTCAATGTCTAAAGTTTAAGGATTGTTTTTCTGCTAAAGTTTAAAATCTAAGTTTCTTAGGGTCTCGAGTCCCAACACATTAGCACCTACCTCACAGGGTTGTTGTCAGTATCAAATGAGATTAAAATTGTAAGGCACTTAGCATGGTGCCTGATACATATTAAGCACTATATAAACATTACCTAGTATTTATTATTTCTATTATTATTTTAAGGTTGTTAGACTTTGAGGGCCCATTTGCAGCAAGAGATTTTAAGTGACCTATAGATATTTGGAAGGGTCATGAAATTGGCTAATGATTTATAGAGATAATGAATTTACACTTGAGCATAGATTGTCTTGCCAGGGATTTTCAAAACAGAAACCAATTCTGGTGAGTGATTTTGGAAGAAAAAGATCTCAATGATTAGGAGTGGGATTTCTTCTGAGACTTTGAGAGAGTAGAACTGGAGAAGCTTCCCACTGATCCCATGGTAAAGGTCTGAAGGAGTCCAGCAATATCCTAGCTCAGGGCTTCTTAAATTTTTTCCACTCGAGACACCTTTTTGCCAGAGAAATTTTTAGGTGACCCTGGGTATAAATGTATATAAACTAGGTATACATAACCTTTTACTGTTGCCAAATTTTTCATGATCCCCACATTCAGTTGTCCTTATGGAGTCTTGACCCACCTTTTAAGAAGCTTTGTCCTAGAATCAACAGCTGGAGGCTATGGAATCTGGCCTAGCAGAAGTGCTGCTTCCCATCTAGGAATAAGACAAAACTATCCATAGAAGACATCCGGAGTCCAAGCAGAGCTGGGAATTGTAAATTGCCCTTCCTAATGTATTATTCATATGGAGGGTCCTTAAGCACAGCCTTTGTCTTTGCTAACTTTCCTCATAGATGGAGTGTGTATTTGTAGGAGAGTACACCAAGGCTTTGGGGGGAAACATGCTAATGTAGATCCTATAATACTTCATGAAATGTCTTTAATTGTGTCTTCTGACTAGACCCATTACAATGGAATGGTAAAAACAGCATCTAAAAGGACTGGAGTTATGAATGTAGAGGGTACCTAGGGTATTCATCCTCCAGGGAACCTCAAGCAGGTAGAGAAGGGGGTTCCACGCTATGTAAGTAGAAGGCTCTTTCCACCGAGGGAGTTGGATATTCTGATAAAATGGATACAAGGGTGCAACCAAAAGAGAACAGATACTATTCAGAGAAAGAAGAGGTAAGAAATGATGGTTGGCAGCTCACTAAGAAGGGATGCTAAGCTGACTGTATACTGACCTGACCAAAATGCATTTCAGAGGCATTTACCTTGAGCAATGTTTGTCTAGAATGGCCTCTCCAGACTTGACAATTCTGATGACCCCTAACTACTTCTGGTGATTCATTTGGGAACAAATTATAATTCTAAAAGAAAATTGGAAAGTATTAGTAAGAAGCATTAAGTCCTAGGAAGACAATTGAAAAAATTAAAATAACACATAGATATTATTTTATTTTATTATATTATTATTATTTTCATCATCACTGGTGACTGAAGGTAAGGGCTTGAGAAGAGCAGGACAGATTTGGGAAGAGGGTGTCTAGGTAAGAAGATGTTATCTGAGATCGGGATTTGTACTACCCTACCTTGATATAGGTATAATCTATTGGCTAGGGATAGTGTATATCTAATGAAGGCAGTGAAGAATATATCTGTCATAAATATGGTCAAAGTCTTTAAGTTAAAATTGTAGAGAAGGATATTCTATAAGAATATCAATGGAGAGGACACAGTAATCACAATTAATTAACAAGCATTAATTGTTTATCTACTATAAGCTTATTTCTTACACATATTGTCCTTATTAGGAAGTTCTTCCAATCAGATAGCAAATGAACTTCAAATTGACATAGAAAATGTAAAGGCATTTTTCCTATCTGCATTAAAGTCAAGACTACTGGTAGGTATATGCTATAACTAAACATTGCTAAAGTTGCATAAATAAATTAAGCATCAAGACTTGATGCTTAATGCTTTGCTTTGCATTATCTGATAAAAATATTCTGCAATCAATCAACATATGTATCTGCTACTACTAAGTAGATAACTAGATAGCTAGCATTTATATAATGCTTTAGTGTTTATGAAGTGCTTTATAATTATTATTGCATTTTATCCTCACATCCCCTGGGAAATAGATGCTGCAATTATCCCCATTTTACAGATGAGGAAACTGAGGCAGGTAGAGGTTAAATGACTTGCCCAGGGTCATTGTTGTTTGCCCTTCATTCTTTTTGTTGTTGTTGTTTGTATTTTTTTGTTTGTTTTTGAGGGGCAATGAGGGTTAAGTGACTTGTCCAGGGTCACACAGCTAGTAACTGTCAAGTGTCTGAGGCTGGATTTGAACTCAGGTACCCCTGAATCCAAGGCCAATGCTTTATCCACTGCACCACCTAGCTGCCTCCTTTGCCCTTCATTCTTGAAGAGGACCATGACATCCTGGTGATGTCATGATTTGCAGTGAATCGGATGATTGGAGATGGCCACAGATGTTTTAAGGCAATTAGGGTTAAGTGACTTGCTAGGGTCACAAAGCTAGTACAAGTCTGAGGTTGGATTTGAATTCAGGTCTGCCTGACTCCAGGTCCAACACTAATGAGATGGTCCCTACCTTTAAGGGATTTATAACAAAAATATAAGTAAATATACATAATGACATAATATAAATGTTAATTACTATTTCAATATTAATATTATGAGCAAATAATATCTATGTAAATAAAATAATAAGATATCTACAACATAAATCATAGGATCCTATATTTAGATCTGGGAGGGATCTCAGAGGTAAATTATATAGTTCAATGCCCTCATTTTATATCTGGGTTCACTGAGTATTTGACTTCTCTATCTTTTTGAGGTATTTTGTTATCGTTATTTCTACTAACAAGAGTGCCCATTTTGTTGTTGATGCTTCCTGGAAAAAATGATACTGGCCAAGCAGTGATGCATAGTATTAGTGATGATGGCAGTGTCACAATCATTCAGTTTCACAGAGGTGACCATGTAAGTAATATTTTTTTTTGGTCTGGATAATGAGGGTCAAGTGACTTGCCCAGGGTCACACAGCTAGTAGGTGTCAAGTGTCTGTGGTCAAATTTGAATTTAGGTCCTGAGGAAAGGCAGTAAGCTCTCAGAACTCATAACACAATCACTCCAAAAAAAACCTCCAAATAATGCCATAGGACAATTCCTGGAGCAACACAACCCACAAAAGAATGGGCTGAGATCATTTTCCAGCCAAAGACAGCTTAAAAGGTCAGCAGGAGGGGGTTGCTGTGCCAAGGCAGAAGTAGAGCTCAATCCAGAGGTCACACTGACACAAATCCAGTCACAGGCAGGCCCAAGACAGGGAAATAGAACCCCCAGAGCCTCTGAATCGGCTGCAGTACCAGTGTTGTCTGGAACTAAGCTCACAGTCTGGTGAGAGGGCTGAGCGTTGGCTGGGGGGAGATTACAGGGTCTCTGCTGGCAGTGAGGTGGAACTTGGGTTTTCCACCCCTGCTTGGAACCAGGAAGTAGACTTGAGTGGCAATGGTCCAGGTGGGGAAGTGGCACAGGCTCGTTGGAGCTAACAACCATAGCACACAAAGTTTTGCTGTCTGGTTAATGAGCAAGTTGGCCTGGGGTTATCTGTGGACCAGGAAACAGGCCAGGCAAGTGAAAAACCTGCCCCTCCTTCAATCATATCACCTGGGACCCCCTGAAGCTTGGGACAGTGCAGCCTGGAAACAGTGCCCCACTTTAAGGATTTAAAAGTCAATTAAGGGCAGCTGGGTGGCACAGTGGATAAGGCACTGGCCTTGGATTCAGGAGGACCTGAGTTCAAATTCAGTCTCGAACACTTGCCGCTTAACTAGCTGCATGACCCTGGGCAAGTCACTTAACCCTCATTGCCCTGCAAAAAAAAAAATGTGAATTAAAAGATAGGCAAGATGAGCAGACAGAACTCAGGTCCTCTTGAATCTGGGCCAGTGCTTTATCCACTGCACCACCTAGCTCCCCTCATGTAAGTAATATTTTGATTGGTGACATGAGCTTGTGGTACTCTGGCTTCAAAGACTCATGCTTGCACATGAGTCATGTGACAGCAGCAGGCATGCCACCAAGGTCAGATCACCAGTTGGGGGAGAGCTTTGCTAGGTCATGAGATCATGGATTTCATGCCTGTTCTAACAAGACCAATGCTCTTTCCATTATATGATACTGACTCAAAACAAAAATGGTTCCTAGAGTTTTGAAACCCTGGCTATGTGTTAAGAGGATATTTCAATGAACTCAAATTAGTAGCCAGAAAAAATACTTCCTTAAATACTGAAAGAATTGGTAGACATGGCTTATGAGCCATGATCAATGATCTTTGAAAACTCATAGAGAATGCTAGAGGTCTTGAAAAATATAGCAGATGTTCTGCTTTTAAAAAATAAATAAATAAAAAAGAACAATGTTGACATCTGCAAACTGTAACTCGGAGCTTTAATTCTATTCCTGGTAAAATTTTGGAACATGTTAGTAAAGGAATTATTTGCGTGTATTTAAAACAGGGATTCAAAGAGAAGGGTTACAGCTAAAAGCCTGCATTCCTACAAAAAGGACAGGTTTTACCAGCAGAACTCTGCAGCAGAATCTAAGATCCTTGAGGGCACAGATTATCTCACTTTTGTGTTTGTAATTCTCAGCATCTAGCATAGTGCTTAAAGCAGAGTAGGTGCTTAAGGAATGTTTAGTGATTGCAACTGCTATCTCATCCTGGAACTTCTCTCAGCCCCTGCTGCCTCCTTGATCTGTAACATACAAGTCTTTGCGATCTTCTTAACCTGGATTATCCTTTGTAAGAACTCTGTTCTTTGCCCTTCTTCTATTGACAAACACCTCTTGGGGCCTCCATTTTATGAAAAGGCACAGGGCAGCTTTCATTCTTCTCCTGACACAGCTCCTGGCTTCCAAACTTCAAAAGTGTGCTCCCATACTAGGTGTCTCCATTCCCTTTTCTCCAGATTTTCATCTTATATATGGTTTTCAATTGTAAATTCCGTGAAAACAGGGACAGGCTTTCTTTTTACTTGTATGTGTATCTCTAATGCTCAGCACAGCGCTTGGCACATGGCAAATGCTTAATATATGCTTGCTTCCTTCCTTCATTTTTGATAGGGTTATTAGACTGTAAGATTATAGGAATGCCACAGACAGAGTATGCTTGGATTTCAGCTAGGCATTTGAAAGTCTCTAAGGTCAATTTTGTGGACAAGATGGAAAGTTGCAGACTAGAAGATAATATGGTTAAGTGGATCCAGAACTGGATGACAAGACACAGGAATAATCTTTAATGGAATAGATATTTCTCAGGGAGTGTTCCAGGGAATCTGTTTTTAATCCTATTGTGTTCAATTTTTTTACGACTCGAATGAAAACAAATACTTGCTTTTCAAATTTGCAGATGACACAACGCTAAGAGGAATGGCTAAAATGCTAGATAGCAGTCAGGATCCTAAAATATATCAACAGTATAAAGTTTGGCAATATTAGATTGAATGAGGATAATAGAAATTTTTTTCTAAAATATTTATCCTTAGCTTCAAAAAAAATCACCTAAGTACAGGAAGTGGGAAATGTATCTAGACAACAATTTGTATAAAAAAGATCTGAGGATATTAATGTACTGCAAGCTCAATATGACTCAGCACTGACACATAACAGCCAAAAAAAAAAAAGCCAATGTCCAAAACAGAGATGGTGATAGGTATATTCTGGAGGTAGCTTGATTGAGCTCTCCAGTGCCAATTGTTAAATTTTCAGTGTGAACATTTACAGCTGAGAAACCAGCTACAAATCAAGGTTTGATTTACCAGCATACCTGTGGAGGTTATCATCCTGCTGTATCTAATCTGGTTAGATTACATCCAGAGAAATGTGTTCAGTTCTGGGTGGTTCATGTTAAGAAAGACATCTCTGTGCTGGAGAGCTTCTATAAAAGGATAACTAAGATAGTAAGAGAATAGTCAAGCCACTTTTTGGATGAACTATTTATCCTGTAAAAGACAAGACTTAGAAGGAACATGAAAGTATTTGTTTTGTGGAAAATTGATTAGACTCATTCTGCTTGGCCCCAGAGAAGAGAATTTAGAACAATGGGTAGAAATTGCTAAGTGAAGAATTCAGCTCAATTTTAAGGGGAAAAAATTCTTAAAATTAAAGGTATCCAGAAATGCAAAGAGCTGCCTTTGATGGTAATGAATTCTCAATTATTGGAAGTCTTGGAGGAAGAATGAACACTTCACTGGAATATCATAGAGGGGAATTCTTTGTCAGGTAGAAGGTCTCTGTGGTACCTTTCAATTCCACATATCTGTAATACTCCCTTTGTCTCAGTCATAAATTGGCTTTGTTGATGTTTTATTTTTTTAAATGTGATCTAAATATATTTTATAATATGCTTGTTATAAAACATAAATTATACATATATTTCCCAATTACATTTAAAATTTTTAACATTCATTTTTTAAAATGTTGAGTTCCAAATTAATATTTATATAGTACTTTAAGACTTGCAATGTACTTTACCATTAGTATCTTATTTTATTCTTATAACAACCTTGTGATATAGGTGCTATTATTATCTCCATTTTACAGATGAGGAAATTGAGGCAGACAGAAGTTAATTGACTTGCCCAGGATTACACAGCTGGTAAATGTCTGAAATCTTCCTGACCCCAGATCCAATAATCTATCTACTATGCCAAGACATACTTTAGAGGAATTTCAAAATCCTGAAATTTCATCATCATGGGGGAGGGGAGGAATGAGTCAGCAATGTAATCTGAAAGGAAATGTAGTTTTTTTGTTCACGACATATTTTTTTTCTTGAGTAACCGTGGTTTATCATAAAACTGTTGAGATAAGGGAATATTATCTGAACGTACTTTGAAATTTGAGGCCTGGTGTGATTCTTAGGTTGACCTATGAGAATGTAAGGATTTTCTGTCAGATAAATATAGAGTGGAGGGTGTGTCTACCTGTGATTAAAACATTCCTAATGCAGAAGAATGGAAAGCATGACAGTGGGTATCTCAAGGTGTCCTCATATTGAGGCAACTAGAGTACACCAATAAGAGAAAAGACCCATATTGCACATTTCCACACTACATTGTTCTCATTGTCTAATGTGTGTAGTCTTATTACTATATGTAGACTGCAAGCTCTGTGTCTGGCACATAGTAGGTGCTTAATAAATATTGATTGATTGATTGATGAAGACTACTTCTGATCCTTGTACAGCCTCCTCCCATAGTAAGCATCACTATACTGGTCACATAGAAGTTTGTTGCTCATTTCTTTAGACTGACTCTTTATGACCCCAAGGACCATAGTGCACCAGACCCTTCCATCCTTCACTATCTCCTAAAGTCTCTCTAAGCTTGTGTTCATTATTTTCATGACATTATCGATCTGTCTCATTCCCCTTTTGTCATCAATCTTCATAAAATCAGGGTCTTTTCCTGTGAGTCCCATCTCTTCATTATGTGACCAAAGTATTTAAATTTCAGCTTTAGCATTTATCCTTCCAATGAATAGTTTAAAATAATTCTTTAAGTAATGTTGGCAAGGTGATATCTCTGTTTTAGTATTCTGTCCAGATTAGTCATAGTTTTCCTTCCAAGGAACAAGCATCCTTTAATTTCATGGTTACAGTTACCATCTGCAGTGATCTTTGAGCCCAAGAATATAAAACCTGACTCTTCTTTGATTTCTTCTCCCTCTATTTGCCAGGAAGTGATGGGACCAGTTGCCATATGTTTGGTTGGTTGTTGTTTTTTTAATGTTTAGCTTCAAGCAAGATTTTATACTCTCCTTTTTTTTACCCTCATCAAGAGGCTTCTTTATCATATTTTACTTTCTATCATTAATGTAGCATCATCTTCATATCTAGGATTGTTGATATTTTTCTCTACTACCTTAATTCTGACTTTTGATTTGCCCGGTCAGGCATTTCACATGATGTATTCTGCATATGAGTAAAACAAATAAGGAAACAATGTACAGTTTTGTTGTACTTCTTTCCAAATCTTAACCCAATCAGTTGTTCTATGTTTGGTTCTAACTATTGCTTCTTGACCCACATACAGGTTCCTCTGGAGACAAATAAGATGATCTGGTACTGTCATCTCTTTGGGGTCTTGCCATATTTTGTTGTGATCCACAGAGTCAAAGGCTTTAGTGTAGTCAATGAAGCAAAAGTAGATGTTTTTTCTGGAACTTTCCTCGCTTTCTCCATAATCTAAAGAATGTTGGTGATTTCCTCTCTAGTTCCTCTGCCTCTTTGAAAAGCGGTCTGCACGTCTGGTAATTCTTGGTTCACATATTGCTGAAGCCTAGATTCCAAAATGTTAAGTAGAACCTTTCAGGCATATGAAATGAACTTAACTGTTCAGTAATTTGAACATTCTTTGTCATTGCCTTTCTTCAGAATTGGGACATAAAATTATCTTTTCCAATCCAGTAGCCACTGATGAGTTTTCCAAATTTGCTTGGCATATTAAGTGCAGCATCATCTTTTAGGATTTTAAATAGCTCAGCTGGAATTTTGTCACCTCCACTAACCTTATTGTTAGCAATACTTTCTAAAAGCCTACCTGACTTCATTCTCTGAGATGTCTGGTTCTTTCTCAATAATCACACCATAATAGTTATGATGTATAATTGTCTTGTATAGTTCTTTTGTATATTCTTGCCACTTCTTCTTAATCTCCTCTGCTCCCGATAAGTCTTTACCATTTTTGTCTTTTATCTTGTCCATTTTTGCATGAAATGTTCCCTTTATTGTTTTTTTCTATTTCTTTGCATTGTTTATTTAAGAAAACCCTCTTATCTCTCCTTTCTATTTTCTGGAATTATGCATTCAGTTGTGTACATCTTTCCCTATCTTTTTTCCCTTTTGCGTTCCTTTCCTCAGCTATTTGTAAAGCCTCATCAGACAGTCATTTTGCTTTCTTGTTCTTTTTTTTTCTCTGGGATGTTTTTTGGTGATGCCTCCTGTACAGTATTTTGAACTTCTGTCCATGGTTCTTCAGGCACTCTATCTACCAGATCTAATTCCTTTAATCTATTCATCATTTTTACTTCATATTAATAAGAGATGTTATTTAGATCATACCTATGTGGTCTGATGTTTTACCCTACTTTCTTCAATTTAAGTCTCATGATCTGAGTCACAGTCAACTCCAGATCTTATTTTAACCAACCATATAGAGTTTTTCCATATTTGGCTGCGAAATATAGAATCAATATGATTTCTCTATTGACCATTTGGTGATGTCCATGTATAGAGCTGGGTTTGGGGTTTGGGTTGTTGAAAAAGAGTGTTTACTATCACTGGTGAATTATCTTGACAAAACTCTATTAGTCTCTGCCCTGCTCCATTTCGTATTCCCAGGTCAAATTTGCAGGTTATTCCAGTTACCTTCTGATTTCCTGCTTTAGCATTCCAATTCCCTATGATGAATGTGACATCCTTTTTTATGTTATTTCTAGAAGATGTAGGTTTTCATAGAACTGAGCAACTTTGGCCTTTTGGGCATTCATGATTGGAGCATAGAGTTGTATTACTGTGTTTTGAATGGTTTGCCTTGTATTCAGAGATATCATTCTATCATTTTTGAGATTATAACCCATTATTACTTTTCTCAAGCTTTTATTGAGTCTATTTCTTCTTGAGTATTCTTGCCCACAGTAGAATATATAGTGATCATTTGAATTAAATTCAACCATTCCTTTCCATTTAAACTCACTGACACTCAAGATGTTGATGTTTAATCTTTCTATCTCCTATTTGACCACATCCAGTTTACCTTGGTTCATAGATCTTACATTCTAGGTTCCTAAGCAATATTAATCTTTACAGCATCAAACTTTCCTTTTGTCCTGAGACACACCTGCTGCTAAGCTTCCTTTGGGCTTTAGCCCAGCTGTTTCATTCTTTCTGGAACTATTTGTAGGTGTCCTCACTCTTTACCAATAACTGAGTCACATAGGAAGCACTCAACTACTACTTGATTGCCTAAAGAGAAAACTTCAAGGGAAAGCTTGATTAGATCAAATTTACACTGCATCCAAATAGTATAGATTTGTAGATTTGCATGGTGAGTTTGTTTTTATGCTTGTTGCTAAAGAGGATTATTTAAGAAAAGCTTGGCAATTATGACTACAATAATCCCCAGTGCTTTGTCAGGCATTCTAAAGAACCCAGGTGATTACACTGCTATGTATACAAAAGCTCTAGCTAATTGAGTTACTTTGATGTAACTTCTCTTTATTCACCCCTGCCACAGATCTGCTTTTGACTAGACTAACACAAACAAATCTTCACCAGACATAGCTTTCAGCAGTCTGTCCAGGTGATTGTTAACGCCATTGCCAAAATATTCTTTTCTGAAGCCTGTTGCTTTGATTGTATTTTTCTCCTCTTTGAATCTTTCAGTGGCTTTTCGTGGGACCACCTTCAACCACTGCATCACAATACTTTGTCAGGTTGTCACAAACTATCTTACTTCTCTTATCTCTCCCTATTCCTTCAATCATTGTTTTCTACAAGACTTAAGATGAATTTTCTCAACTATTATTCCATATACCAATCGCTAGATCTTCTTGACCCAGTTTTATAACTATAATTTAGTCCTCCCCCTCTCTTGCTAGTTTCCCTCATGCCTCAAGAAAAATCACATCTTGACTGTACATATATAACCTATATCAGATTGCTTGCTGTCTTGGGGAGGGGGGAGGAAGGGAAGGGAGGGAGAAAATTTGAAACTAAAAATCTTAGGAAAACAAATGTTGAAAACTATCTCTACATGTAACTAGAAAATAATAAAATACTTTTATGATATTAAAAAAAGATAAATCACATCTTTAGGGACCCAAATACCTAATAGCTGCAATTGCTTAGTCACTGCTAGAATTGTGGGGATCAGGAATGATGCTGCAGGACTGGAGAAGGGCACTTGTCCCACTTTTTAAAAAAAGAAAATAATAAATTATTCAAAATGTAGGTCAATTAGCCAGACGTTGACTCCTGGGAAAATTCTAAAACAGATCATGAAAGAGATTGTTATTGAATATCTAGGTTTCAGCACCATAATGACATGGATGGGCAGTTCTTGGATATCCTCAGTTAAAGAATTAAACTCACACACACATAATTTAGATAAAAGTAGGATTTGGTTTATTGCAATAAAGCAATTGTCAAGGAGGAGAGATCCTAAGATCTGAACCTCCCCTAAATGAAGAAACTGCTAACTCATTATAGGACAGAGTAAACAAAGTAAAAACATGCTTAGGGTCTTCCCTACTCCTTGGGGGCCCCCTCTTGTGGTACCTCAGCAGAATATTTTGTCTAGTAAATGTCATGATGCCTCAGAGGCTCTATTCTTGGGTTGGGCTGTATCTAAGAGCAGATATTAAGATGCTCCGAGTCTCTAACCACATCCTTATCCCCACAGAGGTTTACACATTTCAGCTCTTCCTTAGTAGGGAAGAGGCCCTTTCATGTTATGGAACTGAAAACCGAAATAATTAGGCCATGCAGGCCAGCACAGTTCTTTCTCAACACCAGTCTGCTACTTTTGATCCCATCGCCCACCTTTCTTCTTTCTTGATAGAATTACTAAAGTCATATAGGGGAATGCTATTTATATTGATTATGCAGATAAAAGCAGGCTTTTAATGAAAAATTTTGTCTGTATATGAATGAGACAATAATGCAGTTAGATGAATTTGGGTCTGAATGAATGGTTAGACACAAGACAGTAGTCAAAAATGTTTTAATGTCAACTTGGCAAGAAATCTCCAGTGGAGTATTACAGGAATCTGTGTTTAGCCTTGTTTAATTTAATATTTTTATCAAAGACGTGAATAAAGGAATAGATAGCATATTTATCAAATTTGTAGATAGCACTAAACTAGGAGATGCAGCAGCTAACACACTGGATAAGAGTGAAAAAATTTAAAAGATATTTACAGTCTAGAGTAGGGGTTCCCATCCTTTTTTGTCATCCCTTTGACAGTCTAGCTAAAATATATTTTCAGATGTTTTAAATGCATAAAATAAAGTACATAGGATTACAAAGGAAACTAATTATATAGAAATAGTTTTTTAAAACATTTTAAACAAAAATTCATGGACTCCAGGTTAAGAATCCTAAAAGAAATGAGATAAATCTAGTAAGATGAAATAAACATTTATACTTGTGTTTTTAAAAATTGACTTTACATATAAGGTGCATAATTAGACTGAAAAAAATCCAGTGGTTTTAGTGAATTCTAAACTCAATGTGAGTCAAAAGTATTTGTGATATGGCAGTCCCTGCCTCCCCCTCAAAAAAGTGATCTTGGTCTATATTATGCACATTTACCTTCTAGGAGTAAGGAGTCCCTCTGTATTCAGCCCTGGTCAAACCATATCATAAATGCTGTGTTCAGTTCTGAGTACTCCAATTTTAAAAAGACATTGGTAACCTGAAAAGCATACAGAAGAGAGCAACCAGGATGAGGAAGAACCTTAACTATAATTCATATGTAATTATTGACTAAGGATTTTTAAAATATATAAGATTCAGAGAAGACAAGCTAGCCTACTTCAAGCATCAGAGGAATTGTCATGTGGAAGAGAGATTTGTTCTCTTTAGCAAAAGAGGGTGGGATTAGGAGGAATGAGGAGAAGCTGCTAAAAAGCAAATTTAGGCTTGATGTCAGGAGAAGCTTCTTAATAATTAGATGTGTCAAACAGAATGCTCTACCTTAGATTGCAGTGAATTCCCCTTCCGTATAGGAATTCAGCTAGAATCTGACACACAACAAGTGCTTACTAAATGCTTGATTCCTTTCTTTTTCCCCCTACTTTTGTTTCTATCTGTCCAGATTGGTAACATCGAAGTCATTCTCTACTCATTCTCTCTTACTATGTGTCAGGTTTTATGCTAAATACTAGGATAGGAAAAAAAGTTAAAATAACCCATGACTTCAAGGAAGTTATATCTTAATGGGGGGGGGGGGGTGTTGCAGTTCAGTGGCATAGTGGATAAAGCACTGGCCCTGAAGTTGGGAGGACCTGAGTTTAAATCTCACCTCAGACACTTACTAGCTGTGTGACCGTGGACAAATCACTTAACCTCAATTGCCTTAATCATCTGGGACCATCTCCAGTCATTTTGATGTATACCTTGACATTGGAACCAGATGGCTCTATAGGAGAGAGTGAAGTTGGTGACCTTGCACAGCCCTTCCTCACCTAAATCCAATTCACTGCAAGTCATGATGTCACCCTGATGTCATGGTCCTCTTCAAGAAGGAAGGACAAACAACAAATTTAATGGGAGCATACAACATGTACACACATAGAAATAAACAAAAGAGATACAAGGCAAACTTAGGGGTGAAGGCACCAGCAGCAGTTGGGAGAACCTGGAAAGAGCTCTTACACAAGATAACATTTAAGCTGAGTCTTCAAGGGAGCTAAGGATTCTTTTTTTCTTTTCTTTTAAATAATATTTTATTGTTTCCAATTACATGTAAAGACAGGGGGCAGATAAATGGATAAAGTGGATAAAGTGGCTAAGTGGATAAAGCACCAGTCCTGGATTCAGGAGGAACTGAGTTCAAATTCAGCCTCAAACACTTGATACTTATTAGCTGTGTAGCCCTGGGCAAGTCACTTAACCCTCATTGCTCCACCACCACCCCCAAAAACCCTGTAAAGACAGTTTGAAACATTTGTTTTTTAAATAACATTTTGAGTTCCAAAATTTCTCCCTCTCTCTCTTCTCCCTAAAATGGTAAAAAAAATTTATATATATACATATATATGCAATCATGTAAAAATATTTCCATAATAATCATGTTCTAAAAGAAGAAACAGCAAAAGGAAAAAAAACTACCCAAAATTGAAGTGAAAATAGTATGCTTTAATCTGCATTCAGACTCCATTAGTTCTTTCTCTGGATGTGGATAGCATTTTCCATCATGAGTCTTTTAGAATTGTCTTGGAATTTTGCATTGCTGAGGAGAGCTAAGTCAATCATAGTGTATCATCACATAATGTTGTTATTGTGTACAATGTTCTCCTGGTTCTGCTTAATTCACTTTGCATCAGTTCATATATATATATATATATATATTTCTAGTTTTTTCTGAAATCCAGTTGCTCACTACTTCTTAGGGGCTAAGGATTCTAAGAAGTAGAAATGAGAGCACCACGGGTATGGGAACTAACCAGTGCAAATGTGCAGAGAGAGGAGATTGGAGTGCTATATGTGAAGAGTAGTGACTAGGACAGTAGGCTAGAATATAGAGTGTGTAGAGAGGAATAATATATAAGACAAGAAAGGAAGGAAGGAAGGAAGGAAGGAAGGAAGGAAGGAAGGAAGGAAGGAAGGAAGGAAGGAAGGAAGGAAGGAAGGAAGGAAGGAAGGAAGAAGGAAGGAGGGAAGGAAAGAAGGAAGGAGGGAGGGAGGGCAGAAAGAAAAAAGAAATAAAGAAAAGAAAGAAGGGAGGGAAGGAAGGAAGAGAGAAAGAGGAAAGAAGAAAGAGAGGGAAGGAGGGAGGGAGGGAGGAAGGAAAAGGAAGGAAGGAAGGAAGGAAGGAAGGAAGGAAGGAAGGAAGGAAGGAAGGAAGGAAGGAAGGAAGGAAGGAAGGAAGAGGTCAAGTTCTAAAGATTTTAAAATGCAAAACAGAAGAGTTTATATTTATCTTAGGGGTTGTAGGGAGACTTTGGAATTTATTGAGGAAGACAGTGAAATTGCCAGACCTGAACTTCAGACAACTCTCTTTGGCAACTGTATGGAGAATACATTAGAGGATAGATTGGGACAGAGAGAGATTTGAGACAGAGAAAGCAATTAGAGGGCTATTGCAATAGTACAGTCAGGAGATGATGATGGCCTGAACTAGGATGATGACTATGGGAGCTGAGAGAAAGAGGTGTATACCAAAGCTATTGTAGACATCAAAACAAGATTAGACAATTAATTAGATATGGCTAATGAGAAAGGTTCTGTAATTGAGGATGACATCAATGTTGTGAACCAGGGTAATTAGGATTATGGTAGAGCCTTAATAGGAATAGGATGAAGAAGAATGGGTTGAGGAGGAAAGTTAATGAGTTGGTTTTTAGACATATTGAGTTTGAGAGTTCTATATGACATGCCGTTGTTGATGTGAAATTGGGGCTCAGAAAAGATCCAAGGAATATGCATATACACATACACACATAGTTTTTTTGAACTGATCAATGAATATTTTTTTAGCAATGGAAAAGTGGAAGTATGTATAGGCAACAGGGAAGCAACCGATAGACTAAAGACTAAGAAGAAAGTAAGAGTGATAGGACAATCTGTGGGAGAAATTTGGATGGTATGGAACCATATGTGCATATAGATGAGTTTACTTTGGCAAGATGAAAGACTTTCTCTTCATGTGAGACAGGGGTAAAGAGGTGGTAATGGGAAAGTATCTGAATGATATGAGATAAGGAGAAGAGGAGATAGAGCTTTCAGGAAAGAACTTCATTTTTTTAATTGAAAAATGTGTCAAGATTCTTAGTTGAGAAAACGGGAAGAGGGAAGTTTGAGAAGAAATAAAAATATCTGGAAAACCTGCTGTGGTGAGTGGGATAGGAAATCAATGAGGAAGGTATAAAATGATTTGCTTGTTGTAGTTTGGGTCCAGTTAAAACTATGTAACACAAATTTATCACGAACACTGCACATTGTTCTGGTTTTCTCCAGATCCATTTATCAGCACTCAAATATAAACAACAGGAGTGGATGGTGGGAAGGATCCAAGGTTGGGGTTTGGCAGGGCATGATTAACAGGAAGTTAAGGGGGGCAAGGGACTGAGTGTAGAGGATAGTATAGAGTTGGACTGCTTTGCCAAGGGATCAAGATTGGAAAAGGAGGAAAGTAAATCCTGTGTAGAGATAATATACTGGAAAATAACTGGTGGTAGAGAGATTGAAAGTCATCATGAAGTCAAAAAACAGTATTTGTAGTCATAAACAGAGGGAAAGATAGAATGATAAAAGATTGGTGCTAAAGGAATTTCACAGTTCATGAACATGGAAGTAATGTGCTTGTAGACAAAGGCAAGATCAAGGGATCATCTCTGTGTAGCTGAGGTAGAATGAAGGTCACAGGAAATGACTCAATTGAGAAACTGGGAAGTTAGGGTGCTTGAGAGACTCATTATATATGTCAGAATCCTCTAGTACATGGCCAAGAAGTTGGGGGGTGGGCTGGAGAAAGGCAAAGAGCTGGGCATTGAACTCATTGAGCAATGAAGGAGGCTATCCTGGGGAGGAGTGCTAGATAACAACTTTCCAAAAATTGATTGGGTGAGAAATATGAATTGGATGAATTTCAAAGGAAGAAGAGGTGGTAGTAAAGCTTGTTACCTATGGAGTAAGCCTTCCAGAGAACTCAGTGGAAAGGGGTGGGTATATCAGGAAAAGAACATTAATGGGTCAGGGTGAGAGGGATATCATAAGGGAGTAAGGGGGGGGGGGGTAGGAGACTTGGAACAGGGTTAGTGCAGTGAAAGCCAGGATATCAGATCACTGGGATGGGGAGATTATGGTGCAGTGGGAATATGCTAACTGTTGTTAGGGCAAGGGAGTGAGGGATTCAAGAGAAGATGTTAGTGTAGAGTTGAATGAATTTCTGAAGACATCAAGATTGGGAAAGGAGGAGAATGTTATTAGAGCAGAAGTGACAGCCTGTGAAAAGTACTAAGAGGGGCAGCTAGGTGGCCCAGTGGATAAAGCACTGGCCCTGGAGTCAGGAGGACCTGAATTCAAATCCAGCCTCAGACGCATGACATTAGCTGTGTGACCCTGGGCAAGTCACTTAACGCTCATTGCCCCACAAAACTAAACAAAACAAAAAGTACTAAGAAACAAAGAGATTGGAGGTTATGGTAAAAAAAAAAAAATATTATTTTTCATAGGAAGAAGTGGGATGAAAATCAATCAACAAGCATTTACTAAATGCCCGTTGTATGCTAGACACTATGCTAAGTCCTAGGGATACAAAAAAAAAGATAAAAACAAAAACCTCAACGCAGTCCTTCCTCTCCAAAATTTCAGAGAGTCATATTATCCCTAGGATAGAATGTAATTTCCTCTGTTTTGCATTTAAGACCTTCAGTAATCTGATACCAATCTCTTTTTAGACTTATTATAAAGTACTCTCTTCATTTGCTCTATCAGCTATACTGGACTTGCTGTTCCTTACACACAATTCTCCCTCTCCCATCTCTGGGCCTTTGCACTGACTGTCCCACCAAAATTCAGTTCACCTGAGTCCCATCTTCTACATGAGGCCTTTCCTAAGGTCTTTGGCTACTTTTTCTCTTCAAAATTACTTCATTTATTCTGTGTATACTTATACATGTACGTGTCATTTGCCCTAACAGCATATAAGCTATTTTAATGCAGGGGTTATTGCATTTTTATTTTTGTCTCCTCAAGACCTAGTACAGTGCCTGACACATTATAAGTATAAAATAAATGCTTATTGATGGCCTTTCTAAGTTTTGGCCCATGTTTTTTGTGTGGCTGTCCATTACCTGGCCCAAAGCTTTAATTAGAACTAATCCCATTGTGATGGGAGATTTGGGCAATATACCTTCCCTAGATAATAATAACAACACACCATTACATAGAATATTAAGGTTTGCTAATCTATTTCTTCATAATTTGCTAATCTGTTTCCTCATAATGATCCTGTGAGGTAGGTAAGACAAAAATGTTATACAGATGAGGAAACTGTGGTTTTAAGGCCATAGGTAACTTGCACATGGTCCCACAGCTAGTAAATATTTCTTTGAGGTGGGATTGAAACCCAGGTCTCCTGATTCCAAATTTTGCATTCTTTCCACCATCCAAAATTGCTTCTCTGGCTCAGAGAAATAGGAGTAAAACCCCTTCCAATATTTCACTATTGCATAAGGAACTTGACTTCAGAGAAAGGAACTTCAGTATGAAATTTAAATTAAAGTCTGTAGATAGAAAAAAAAATAACCCAGAGTCCCTCACCCCCTAGGAAGAAGCTTAGTGAGAGGTCTTTCATGCTGTCCAGAGGGAGAAATACCGGCAGATAGGAATATTAAATTTAGGCAGTTTGGGATAAAGACTCACTGAAACAAAACATTAGAACTTTGTCCTACACACCTAGGCATAAGACTAGTTAGCAAATTGCTAGCAAACCAAGGGAAAATCCTTGCAAATATTATGTGATATCCCCTGGGACATGTGGGTCAACCTTCCTTACCCTTTTTCTTTAGGAAAGGGGGAGATCGGCTTGAGAAATTAATAATCAACAGGTAAAAGGGAATCTGAAGCTAAAAGGATGGGGGGAAGATAATTTTATTACACCTGCCTCAGGGCAGCTAGGTGGTACAGTGGATAAAGCACTGGCCTTTGATTCAGGAGCACCTGAGTTCAAATCCAGATTCAGACACTTGACACTTAACTAGCTGTGTGACCTAGGGCAAATCACTTAACCCTCATTGCCCTGCAAAAACAAAAACAAACAAACAAAACACCTGCCTCAATGGGATCAGCTAACAATGACAATGGCAAACATTGCCTGTGATTCCCAAAATGCACTTAGAAGTGCCAGGAAACAGAAAATTGCTATTGTATGAATGATTTGGTGAAGACAGAATTAGTGGTTACTTAATCAGTTAAGCATTTATTAAGCACCTACTATGTGGTAGGCCCCAAGGATACAAAATAAAAAATGAAACACTTCCTGTCCTCAAGGAAGTTAGTTTCTACAAGGTAGACAGTGTGGACATCTGTAAGTACATACGAAACATGGACAAAACAGTGCAAGAAAAATAAATGTTTTATAAAATGTACAACAGAGTTGGAGTTGGGGAGGCCTCAAAGGCTGCTAAGAAGTATAAAGTGTCTGGTTTCAGGACTTGCAGTTTTAGTCATGAGCAGCTTCCTGTGTGTCATCATTGTGGTAGGTGGGAGGTATTTGCAGCTCTTGGTGTTGGTTGGAGTCATGCCTCATTTTGCCACTGATACAGTGACACTGTAGAAAGCAAGCAATTCAGTTTAACAAACATTAATTAAGAAATGATGAATCTGTGATGTCCAACTCATACTAGGATTGCCTATCTGAATTATATAAGCTTTGCTTGTTTCTAGTTCTTATCTCTAGGGAAGGATGTGGCAATGGCACTGGGCATTGGCAATGGGTAGAGCCACTTAATGGGGTTAGAGCACATTTGGAAAATCAGTTATGCTTGATGAGTACTTCGCTTTAAGGTATTCACTTCATCTAGATTTTCCACCAAAATTCAAATACAGAACTGTTTCTTTGTTTTATTGTAGGGGAAATGTATGTATAGCTTTAAATTCATTTTCATATCAATGTTTGTCCAGCACTTCAGTGGATGTTTCAATGGGTCTATGATCTCATCATTGTGAGAATTTCCTCAGTAGTTCAACTTGCAACCCATTCATTCATACCTTCTCATTGTGAGTGGTTCTGACACATATCCTTTTATATAAGGAGTACATCCCATAAATTGAAGACCTTCTTCTAGATATTGATATTGTGATACCAGTGGAATTTACCTGCTACTTATTGATTATTCTTTAGTCTTAAAATAGGACCAGCTCATCTCCTTATCAGATATCTCTTTAATCATATCCTTCCTGCCTCTTCTCCCACATCATTATTCTTTGGTAACATGCTGCAGCCTATTTATACCTGCCTAATATATCTGCCATGAGTTGTGAGCCTCTTCATTACCTTCTGGGTCATCCAAAACTTGAATTCTTTGGAGACTGTGATATTTCATGATAAAATTATATAGTATAGTGATATATAGACTATGTAAGTTGTGATATTCCTTGATAAAACTCTGTGGCACTAAGAACATTGATGTAAAAGAGATGGGACTTTGTTGAGAAGTTTGGGACCATTAAAATTATGAAGCAATTTACAATTTACACCCTTCTCTTTCTATTTAATCCCGGGCCCAGTTTGTTAAACAGTCACACTGAGTATCTGTATGAGATGTCTACTTATGGAGCAATTCTACACTATCTATCCAATTTTGTCTCATAGTCTGGACAGCAGGTATTCTTTTTGTAATTTTTTTTTAGTGAGGCAATTGGGGTTAAGTGACTTGCCCAGGGTCACAGAGCTAGTAAGTGTTAAGTGTCTCAGGCCGGATTTGAACTCAGGTCCTCCTGACTCCAGGGCCTGTGGTCTATCCACTGCACCACCTAGCTGCCCCTCTTTTTGTAATTTTTTAAAAATTTATTTAAAGTTTTTAGTCTAAATTATATCCTTCCCTTTCCCCTCTTCATTAGATGGTAAGCAATAGGTTATTCATGTGCAATTTTGTAAAACATTACCATATTAGTCCTTTTGTATAAGATTTAAATAAAAGGAAAAAAACAAAAGAAAGAAAGTAAAAAATAGCATGCTTCCATTTGTATTCAATCAATATCAGTTCTTTCTCTGAATGCAGATAATATGCTTAATTATTACTCCTTTGGGATCATGTTGGATTGTTGTATTGCTGAGAATAGCTAAGTCATTCAAAGTTCATTAAACAATGTTGCTGTTACTGTGAACAACATTTTCATGGTTCTGTTCACTTCACTATGCAGAAGTTCATGTTAAGTCTTTTCAGAAAAAATATCCTGTTTGTCATTTCTTGTAGCAAAATAATATTCTATTATAATCATATACCACAGCTTGTTTAAGCCCTTCCCTAATTTATAGACAAGCCCTTTGATTTCCAATTCTTAGCCACCACAAAAGAGTTACTATTCCATTGGTCATAGTTATGTAAAATTCCTTTATGTGATTATAGCTCTCTTTAGGTAGCTCTGCAATGTTCTATAAACTGATATAAAAAAACACATACTTCTACAAGCAGGAGTATCTGAAGGACCTTGTTATCTAAAGAAAATCCCTCTTCTATTTGGACTCTAATTATAAAGCTTCCAAAGCAGTTGGAAACAGCTTTGGCCAGCATACTTCCCCCTGTCTTATACCTTCCTTAATATTAATTCAAAGGGTCATCAAACACATTTATATCTATTGTTTTATCTTTCTAGGAATGTTATAAAATTGTATCATATAAATAGGAGACATATTTTTTTTAAGTGAGGCAATTGGGGTTAAGTGACTTGCCCAGGGTCACACAGCTAGTAAGTGTGTGTTAAGTGTCTGAGGCCGGATTTGAACTCAGGTACTCCTGACTCCAGGGCCGGTGCTCTATCCACTGCGCCATTTAGCTGCCCCAGGAGACATATTTTTGAAGAACCTTTAGGACAAAATTTTTCTTTACCAAATTAAATTTTTTATAGTCAACAGTGAGAAAATTTAGGTTTCTCCGTAGCTTTCAGTTGTGTGACTGCAAAGACATAGTCTCCTATAAAAGATAAAATATTTTTGAAAGCTTCTCTATTTTCTTTTCAAGCTTTATTCTAAAAACTGCCCTTAATATGTGCATAATTATTCTTATTAAAGGTGAAGATAAAAAAGTAGGCATATGGATTGGTAGCTATTTATACTTTCCCTTTGTCATTTTCTTTTCATAAAAATAAGACCTGTGACTTTTCCTTAAGATTCTGTAATAGAATCATGTATTTAGAAATGGAAGGGATTTTAAGGGAAGGAAAATTCTTTTATTTTACAGATAAGGAATACTAGGCTCCAAGAAGTTAAGTGACTTTTACAATTCTACACAAAGAGTAACAGAGGAATTTGAACTCAGGTCCTCTGATTCCTAATCCACCATTCTTTTTCCATTGTAGCCTACTATATCCTCACCTGTTTCATATATCTTGAGAATTAATCCCTCAATGTCCTTAGAATTGTGTCTTCTTGAGTGTAGATCTCCTCTGAATGTATTTCTTGCAGTTTAGCTACTCTTTGCAACTTGTTTTCTAGGGTCATTTCTACTTCCTCAGGAAACATACCAGGGACTGCACTGTTAAAGTCCAAATATGGTGACTTCTCTGTAATTTAAGTGTTAAAGAGTTGATATAGAAGTCTGGACAGATATTTTCCTTTTTTATATCTGTTCTTCTCCCTCCAGTTTAATCCCTAAATACTTTTAAGATGATATGGTTTACTTGAGCCCTTTGCTAAGCTTTCTAAGATTATTTATGTTATTTCTATGTATTTCTATTCAAAGTTTCTCCTTTTTCTATAAGATGGTGCTCATAACTTTCTACCAGCTTCCTCCATACGATTTTACAAATGAGTTTATATTCTACCATAAATTGCCATTTGTCTCCTTGTAGCAATTGATTTCCATAAACTATAATTCCTTAGGAAATAGTACTTTTCTGAACAAATGTTTGTCCCCTTAATCTATTTCTCATTTGGGAGCATCAGTAGCTTATTTAAATGGATTCAGGTTAGCTCAAGTACATGTTTTTTCTTATATTTATTCTTTCTTCTATTTGGGTATTTTTAACTTTGTTCTAATAAGTTTTTAGACTGACTATACATAGACAACTAATGCTAAAATGATTCATGTTAATATTCAGGTGTTTCCTGTCTACTAAAATACAATCAATTCTATTTCTGTGATATTATTCATTGCTCAACTTGTACAGCATGTACAAGTTCTTGAAGAAAATATATTATATAGATGTGAGGTTTTGTATTGTCTAAAATTCTTTAACCTCCTTAATCCTTTAAACCTTTGTATTATCTACAGTTCTTTAACCATATTCTTGAACCATGTTTTCCAATATATTTTTCACCACTCCTCCCTTGTCTTCCTTTGCATTAATTCAGAGTATTGAAATATCAAAGTTGATTTAATTTGGAGTCAGTCAATAATCAGTCAACAAACATTTATTAAGCACACAGCTAAATGGCTCAGTGGATAGAGCACTGAGCCTGGAATCAGATCCAGTCTCAGATACTTCCTAGCTGTGTGACCTGGGCAAGTCCCTTATTACCCGGTTGCTTCTGGAGAAAGAAAGGCAAACCACTCCAAAATCATTGCCAAGAAAGTCGCATGGACAGTATTAGTGTGATATGTTCCATGGGGTCATGAAGAGTTAAACACTTCTGAATGACTGAACAACAAATATGTCAGGCACAGTGCTAAGCACTGGGAGATACATGGAGGATAAGAGGGTGGTAAAATATACAAAGACTGGAATGCTTGGCAGGGCAGGTTATAAAGAGTTTTAATGCCCAACAGAGATTTTTATATTTGATCCTGATAGAGATATGGAGCCACTGGAGTTAATAGAATAGTGGGGTGACATAATCAGACCTGTACTTCAGGAAGATCACTTTGACAGATGTGTTAAGAATGGACTGGAGGGTCTGAGTGACTTCATAGAATTTCTCAATTCTTTCACATCCTGAAATAGGTGTTAGGTTGAAACTGCAATTGCATTCAAAGAGGTCTTCTAAATAAATAGTTGGATACAAGATGATCAAGTGTTCCAGGCTCATTATATTTTACTCTCCTTTCCCATTTAGGTTCAATTTCCCTTTGTTTCTTGGTTTTATTTATAATGAAAACATTAACTTTGATGCAATTCAGTTCCTCCAGTGATGTTTTTTATTCACTGACCATTTGATTACATGTAGAGTACTAACTATTAACATAATACTTATAGAAGGTCTAAAAACTATGTCCTTAGTACCTTCTGACCCCTTTTCTGCCATTCCACAACCATAACTACAGAAATGAGGACTAAGGATCATGTTTATTTTAGTGCAGTTAGCTGTTAAAATTTAAAGAGTTTTGTTTATATATATGTACACATGTATGAGCATACACAAAATAAATACAAGAAATGGAGAGAGGGCATGAGCAGTTGGAGGAATCAGTATAGGCTTCCCATAAAAGGTGGTGCCTGAACTACATCTTGGTGAGAAAGAAGAATTCTATAAGTAGTGGTAAGGAAGAAATGCATTTCAAATTTAGAGAATGGTGAGTGCAAACACCCAGAGATGCCAAGGTTTCAAACCTGAAATACTAAGAGAATAGTAGCATCTTTGGGAAAAATCAGGATATTTGGGAAAGGGGTGGTTTTAGGGGGAAAGATAATGAGTTCTGTTTTGGCATGTTGAGTCTGTGATGTCGCTAGGACATGCAGTTTGAAATATTCAAGCAGTAACTGGTGGTATGAGGCTGAATCTCAAGAGAAGACTTCAGGTACATACATGAATCTGTGAGTCATCTTCACAGAGATAATAATTAAACCCATTGGTGCTGATGAGGTCACCAAAAGAGTATAGACAGAGAAAAGAATAGAGCCCAGTTATTTAGGTATCACTCTCAGGGTAATGATAATTATACTTGTAATAGTGTGTTCCATTGTGATTAAAACAGGTTGAAAGTTTTAACTGGCAAAAACTATGTTTTTAAATGCAAAACAAATTTTTGAAATGCAAAAAGGAAACCTTTAGACCCTAGAAAAGGTCAGGGGCTGGCTAACTGACTCATATACTTACTAAAAGACAATGTACAAACTGCCCCCATAGTCCCCAACCATTCATCTGCATCCAATAGTAATCTGGAAAGTGTACCTGGGATAGTCATCATAACTAAAGATAGAGTCCCTCAGTGAGGGATACCACCTATAGACCGGGGAGGATTGTCAAACCAGAGAAGCTAGATCTCTTCTGCTTCCAGCCTGGAGATGAAAAACTTTAGAGGAAAATCCTGAAGAATCAGAGGTAAGATTTTTGCTAATCCTAGGGTGAGGGCTCTTGCCCTTGCTGAAAGAGTACAGTGGTATTCCAGCATCATAACAGCCAAGTCAGAGGGTGAAGATGGTGAATAGTTGAGCTACCCATCAAAGGATGAACCCAGAGAGTCCAGCAGATTGACATATCCATCAGAGAAACTGTGCCCTGTGGAGAGACCAATGGCTGAGAAATCTATCCAGTGCAATAATCAAGCCGTCTATTCTTGCAGCAGTTAACTCAGTGGCTGAGTGACCTGCCTGGCTCAACCCAACAGTAGTTGAGCCTGGTGAGGATACAGTTTTGCAGCTGAGTGATCTGTAGCACTCCAGCCGTGAATTAAGCTATCCAGCTGAGATGCCCTGCCCTATAAGCACCACAGTGAATCATCCATCACTAATACCATGTCCCCCAGGGAACGTCATGAGGACTCTCTGAAGAAAGAAAAGACATCAAGGCCCCAGAGTTCTGTAGTTGTGAGTTATTTTGGTTATTTGTGTTCCTTACATGTGGGTATTGTAAAGAATTAATTGTTGGGGGCAGCTAGATGGAGCAGTGGATAGAGCACCGGGCCTAGATTCAGGAGTACCTGAGTTCAAATCTGGCCTCAGACACTTAACACTAACTAGCTGTGTGACCCTGGGCAAGTCACTTAACCCCAATTGCCCCGCAAAAAAAAAAAAAGAATTAATTGTTATTTGAGGTTTTTATGCCTTGGCATGCACTTGCCTGGGGCTCCACAAACTGCATGGTGCTCCACCAACTGGTTGTAGCCATTGCCATGGTGCTGGCACCTCACATCATCACCACTTGCTGACACCTACATAGACCTGGCAAAATTATAATGATTAGAAGCCTAGTGAGGGCAGTCATGTGACTGTCAGAGCAGCCATCCCATTGGCTGGGGCTGTGTGGGGTTTTTCTGGGATTGGGGGAAGAGAATTGGGCATTCTAGCAGGAGGGTGGAAGGCAACAGGAGTTCTGCTGTGTATTCTTAGCTGATTTCTGGGCGGTGGTATTTTTTCAGGTTGTATAATTTCCCTTTTCCCCATTTTATTTCCTTTCCCTTGATCCTACTGATCCTGTTTGTGTTTTTTTTTTTTAAGTTTGTTCTTGTTAAAATAAATCCTGTTCTGTTTTCAGGGAGGCTGCTGGTCTCCTTCCTTGCCCCAATATTGCAGTGAGCCGCTTACCTAACACTCCCCAATTAAAAATTGGTCCCCACTGTATCATTTCCCTTTTACTATAAATTTTTAGTACTATAAATTCCCACTCTTCTTCATACTCTGTGTGGTACCAGGGATGGAGAGTTCTTTTTGTTTTATTGGAAAATGTGTTATAACTACTATTTTTGCTATTCCATTTGAATAAATGCCTTTGCTAAGCAGTATTTGAGTACTTATTGATTGTTGAAGGGAAGCACACTTGTAGAGGATTGTAAGATATAGCATTAGGCACATAGCCTCCCACAGAATACTGAGATAAGCAGCCATACCCCTGGGGACTCAACATGCCAGTGCCAATGCAAATCTAGGGAAGAAGCCCAGAGGGGATGCTACACATTATTTTAAGATGTGTAAAGAAATTGAGGAAGTAAGATGCATTGGGAACAGGGATGTATCTATAGTGTATTCTAGACGCTGTTGTTGAGAAATGTTGTCATTGCTAATTAGGAGAGATAGGAAAATATAGGAAAGATAAAAATATGATCAAAGATTAACAAGATTAAATTGAAGGAAACTCTCAGTTATTTTTATTCTTTGACTTTCCTCCATCACCTGGACATGACAATATAATGGCAATACCAGTCTGTTCCACTTTCATAATATTTTTCACATGCATCATCTTTTCCCTACTTATATTCCTATTTCTACAATATTCCTCTGATCCACCAATCTATTTATCTTTTCAATAGGAAATGAGCTTTCTCTGGCATTCCCTCAATGAAGACAGGCCCTGACAAGTTCTGGAATCTGTAGGGGGTTTAAACAATTACCGATTCCAATTCTAAGGGCTTACAAACTCTCCCTTTAATAATGAGTTTCCGAATTTTGCCATGAATAAAAATCAAATTTATGAGTTTATAGTTTGCAGACTCCACACTATGAAAATGTTGTCTTCCTACTCAAACTTTGGTAGCTCTCTATTACCTCCAGGATTAAATATAAAATCCTCTGCTTGGCATTCAAAACCTTTTATATACTAGCCTCTTACCCCTCCCACACACACACTTCTTTAGTCTTCTTATACCTTACAACCTCCCCCGACATGCCTCCTGGCTGTTCCTCAAACAGAACCCTTCATCTCTTGGCTCCTGGGCATTTTCTCTGGCTATCTCTTACATCCAGAATGATCTCCTTCCTCATTTATACCTCCTAGCACCCCTGGCTTCCTTTAAGTCTCAACTAAAATCCCACCTTTTACATGAAGCCATTCCCAATTTTTCTTAATTTCAGCGCCTTCTTTCTGTTTAATATTTCCTATTTATAGGCTTGTGTATAGCTTGCTTTGTGTGTGTGTGTATACATATATATACACGTACACACACACACACACACACACATATATATATATATATATATATATATATATATATATATATATATATATATTTGTTTGCGTGTTGTCTCCCCTATTTGAATGGAAGTTCTTTGAGAACAGGGACTATCTTTTGCCGTTTGAATCTCCAGGGTTTAGCACAGTGCCTAGTACATAGAAGGCACTTAATAAATGGGCTTAATAATAGACATTGATTGACTGACTCTCCCTTTTTTTGAAAATTGGGATATTTGCCCTTTTGCTTTCCTGAGATTCCTCTCCAATCTCAAAGCACAACCACAATGGTCAGCTTCCCCATCCCCGACAGCCTGCCTCCCCCCCCCCCCCACCCCAGTACTCTGGGAGGCAGATCTGCAATATCTGATAAGTTTGACTCACTGCGCTGTCAGATACCACCTATTCCTCACTTAATCTTGAATTTCCACTCATCCCCAACCACTTTTGTTCTGTTTTTCCCAGTCAAAACAACATTTTTCTAGAAAATGAAAACAAAAGTCAGATAAGATTATAGTAGTCAGTCCTTCCTGGCCCTCATTCATAATCATCATCCCATACATGCCATGGGTAGCTCAGTCATGTTCCTCCTTTAACCTCTTTGTTACCTTAGCTTTTGGAACAGCTAAGCCTGGCACCTCCCCAAAATATAGGCCATAGAGATTAAGAACCAGAAGTGGTAACTGGTGAAAAAGCAGGTCAGAACAAGAATCAGAATAAAATCCAAGAGTACTATTGAAAGGCAAAGTCCTAAGTCCCTGATCATGATAGAACTTTGCCTTATCTAAGTGGGCTCCATAGCATTTCCTGACTATCTCTTCATTCTGCAGTTCCAACTTTCCAGCTTCTCTCCAAGTATTTTCTTTCCCCATTAGGATATAAATTCCTAGGGGAAAATGGGGAGGGGGAAACTAACAATGTTTGAATCATTATCTCATCGGAATTGGTTCAAAGAGGAAAAATATATATAGTACACACACACATACATGTTTCATTGGGTATAGAAATCTATCTTACTCAATTGGGAGGTAGGAGGGAAAGGAGATAAGAGATATGGAGAGGGATCATAATGGGGATGGTAGATTGGAGGAGGCAGTGGTAGGAAGCATGACAGACTTTTGAGGAGGGACAGGATAAAAGGAGAGAAAGAGGTACAGTTAGGTGATGCAGTGGATAGAGCACTATCCTTGGAGTCAGGAGGACCTAAGTTCAAATCCAGCCTCAGACATTTACTAGCTGTGTGACCCTGGGAAAGTCACTTAACTCTGCCTCAAAAAAGGGAAAGAAAAATAGAGAAAGAGAGAGAAAAGAATACACAGAGGAAAATGGGATGAAGAGAAATGCACAGATAGTAATCATAACTGTGATTGTAAATGGGATGAGCTAACCCATAAAACAGGAGTCAATAGAAGAATAGATGGTATTACAGAATCCAACAATATGTTATGTACAAGAGATACATACTGAGTGGAAATGAAGGTCTGGAGCAGAATTTATTATGCTGAAGTGAAGAAGGCAGAGGTGACAATCATGATCTCATACAAAGCAAAAGGAAAAATCGACAATTGAAAGAGATAATCAGGGAAACTACATTTTGCTAAAGGGCACCATAGACATTGAAGTAATATAAAAAAAACCAATTACACCAAATTTATCAGGCAAAGGCCTCATTTCTCAAGTATACAGGAAACTTAGTGAAATTTATAAAAATAATAGCTATTCCCCAATTGATAAATGGCCAAAAGATATGAATAGCAGCTTTCAAAAAAAGAAATAAATGCTATCTATAGTCATATGAAGAAATGCTTTAAGTTACTAATTATTAGAGAAATGAAAATTAAAACAGCTCTGAGATACTACTTCTCACCTATCAAAAATTAAAAATGCTGGAGGGGATGATGGAAAATAGATATATCAATGAACTATTAGTGGAATAGTGAACTGGTCTGAGCATTCTGAAGAACAATCTGGTACTATGCATAAAAGGACTATAAAACTGTGCATACCCCATGATCCAGTAATATGACTGCTGGGTCTACACCTCAAAGAGATCAGAGAAAAAGGAAAAGGGCCTATAAGTACAAAAATATTTAAAGCAGCTCTTTTTTTTAATGTATAAGGTATTTTATTTTTTCCGTCACATGTAAAGATAGTTCTCAACTTTTGTTTATACAAGCTTTACAATTTCAGATTTTTCTCCCTCCCTCCCCCCTCCCCTAGACAGCAGGTAATCTGATATAGGTTATGTCTATATATCTCTATACATATAGATATAGATATATACACACACATATATATACATATAATAACATTAATCCTATTTCTGCATTAATCCTGTTACAAGAGAAAAAATCAGAGCAGTGATGCAAAACCTCAAAATAGAAAAAAAAAAACAACAGCACCCAAAACAAAAGAAATAATATTGTTCAATCAGCATCTATACTCCACAGTTCTTTCTTTCTTTTTTTTTTCTTGGATTTGGAGATCCTCTTCTATCATGAGTTCCCTGGAACTCTTCTGTACCATTGCATTGGTGAGAAGAATATAGTCCATCACAGTAGGTCAACACTCAATGTTGATGATACTGTGTACAATGTTCTTCTGGTTCTGCTCATCTCACTCATCATCAACTCACATAAGACCCTCCAGGTTTCTCTGAACTCTTCCTGCTCATCATTTCTTACAGCACAATAGTATTCCATTGTATTCATATACCACAACTTGTCCAGCCATTCCTCAATTGATGGGCACCCCCTCAACTTCCAATTCCTTGCTACCACGTAAAGAGCAGCTATAAATATTTTTGTACATGTGGGTCCCTTTCCCCCTTCCATGATCTCTTTGGGCAAAAGACCTAAAAGTGGAATTGCTGGGTCAAAGGGTATGCACAGCTTTATTGCCCTTTGGGCATAATTCCAAATTAAAGCAGCTCTTTTTGTGGTCACAAAGAATTTGAAATTGAAGGGATGTTCAATAATTGGGGAATGGCTGAACAAGTCATGGTGGCTTATGCTTGTTTAGAGTACTATTGTGCTATGAGAATTGATTTCAGAAAAATGAAAAGATCCATATAAACTGATGCAAAGTGAAGTGAGAAGAACCAGAATATTGTGCATAGTAAGAGGAATATTGTGATGATGAACTATGAAAGACTTGACTTCTCTGATCAATACACGGATCTAACTCATTTCCAAAGGATTCATGATGAAATATTGCTATCCACTTTCAGAGAGAGAACTGATGAATTCTGAGCATAAATTGAAATATAATTGTCTTGCTTTTTTTAGATATCACTAATATGGAAATGTTTTGTATGATTTCATATGTATCGTTGATGTTTTGTTTTCTTAGTGGGAGGGGCAGGGGCGAGAGGAAGGGAGAGAATCTGGAATTCAAAAAGAAAAATAATTAAACACAAATAATTAATTAATTGAAATTTTAAAAATAAAGAGAATGGCCTTTAAAAATAAATGACAAGGGGCAGCTAGGTGACACAGTGGATAAAGCATGGCCCTGGATTCAGGAGGACCTGAGTTCAAATCCAGCTTCAGACACTTGACACTTACTAGCTGTGTGACCCTGGGCAAGTCATTTAACCCTCATTGCCCCACAAAAAATAAAATAAGAGAAAAATAAATGACAACTAATTTTTTTTAATAAAAAGAGTATAAACTCCATGAAGGTCATGACTATCTTGTTTACTCTTATTTATATCCTCAGTGCTTAGCATAGTGCCTGGCACTAGATAAATGTTTAATAATGATCTCTGTCTGTCTGTCTGTTTGATCCATCTATCTATCCATCCATCCATCCATCCATCCATCCATCCATCCATCCATCCATCCATCCATCTATCTATCTATCTATCTATCTATCTATCTATCTATCTATCTATCTATCTATCTATCTATCTACTTACCTACCTACCTATCTGGCACCAGTAGTTCAGTACCAAGGTAGGCAATAAAGTGTCATGGTTGACAAGATTTCTCTAGATTTTCCATTCTGTTCTACAGACAAATTCCTGTTTTACTTCTTGGAGGCTCCACCATCCAGTTTACCTTGAATTCCTTTGAACTGGTCAACTCCCAGTACTTCCAACCTTGCTATTCTGGATGCCAAAAGTCAACTTTAAGCAGTAATGAAGAGTACAAAAGAAAAACTTCCCTTACTTCACTGTTTTGCCCAGATCTGACCACTGCAATTATATCTACAACAGTGGAGACACTACCATCTGCATGGTTTCTTTACCTACAGTCCATGAACTTAAAAAATATTTTGATAAAAATAGTTCATTGTAATTGATTTCCTTAGTAATCCCATGTGTACCTAAAACATTATCCTTAGAGGGGTCCATATGCTTTGCTAGACTACCAGAGGGTTCTATAACACAAAAAGAAATTAAGAATTGCTGACTTGTGGCTAATAAACAAATTACCTGTCCTTCCACTCCAGACTAGTAAGATACAGGATGAGATAGCTCATAAGTTTACCTATATTTAAAAAAAATAATTATTGGCAGAATTTCATTCACTTTTTTTTTCTTTTTGGAGTTTTTGTTTGTTTTTTAAGGGATAATGAGGGTTAAGTGACTTGCCCAGGGTCATGCAGCTAGTAAGTGTCAAGTGTCTGAGGCCAGATTTGAACTGGAGTCCTCCTGAATCCAGGGCCGGTGCTTTATCCACTGAGCCACGTAGCTGTCCCCGACTTTATTCACTTTTTTGAAGAAAAGGGGAGAATTTGGTTGCAGAACCTTACATATACTATCAGGCTAATGTATGGATTAGTTTTGCTTAATTATTTTTTCTCTTTCCTTTTTATTCTGTATTATAAGGGATGACTCTGGGAAAGTAAGGAAGCAGTATATTTGAACATGGAGGCTCCTGGATTCAGGAGGACCTGAGTTCAAATCCGGCCTCAGACACTTAACACTTACTAGCTGTGTGACCCTGGGCAAGTCACTTAACCCCAATTGCCTCCCAAAAAAAGACATTAGGTAAAACATCATGAAATAGTTTGCAGAGGTAACTTTGAGGATCTGTATTCTAACTTCCCTTCCTCATTGTCTAGGACATTACTGTGACAATAATGAAGAAAAACTTGAACAACTTGAAATACCAGAAATTTCCTAGGAATGACACTGTATGATTTTGGAACTATTTCTAAATATTACACTCTATATAATATTATAAAAATATATAGCAAATGGAAATAGATCTGTTATTAAGTTGCTAATATACATACTGGACTTAATCAAATATTAATAATAATAAACATATTTCCCTCCTCAGATCCAACTACTGGGAAGGACAAAGTGATAAAAGAATAACTCATTTCCCAGAAGCAAAGCTCTTGGTTTCCACATTCTAGGTTCAATGCTGGGATTTCTTACACACAAAAAAAAAATCCCTTTAGGTTCATGTCTCCACCCAAGGTTTCCCTTGGAAAGATCAAAATTTGTCTCATGTCAAGACTCTCCCAACCAAATGGAAAAGGTTTTCAGCTTCCATACAAACACTTGTGTCACAACCTAACATAATGCAATCACCCCAGAAAAACAAACAAACAAAAAAACAATGGACTCATACAAACTCATAAGCCATCAAAATAATTATTTTCCCTATTCTTTTTCTTTTCCAGTCATGTATGACTACACACACACACACACACACACACGCAGCATTGTTAAAAAAAAAAAGGCAACTCCATTAGCCATACTTCTCCCCAGAGACCTACATAATCATCCAAATTTTTAGTACGTTGACTTTGCACAACAAACAAACAAAAACAAGGAGAAAATACCTCTGACCCCAACCCCTAGACCTGCACATGCAATGCAGATAACAAATAGAACTCACAAAGAGAGAAGTCTAGGTTTGCTCTTGCACTTTATCATTCTTTTGCTCCTTATATCTAGCACCGTTCTTACTCAAAAATTTCTTTATTATCAAATAGATAAGAACTTAGCATTGACTAAGAGTTCCTTTCCTAGGTCTAAAAGGTTTGGTTTGGGAACTTCTCCATCACTTTACCATTCCTACATCACTTTTGCAAACTAGTGATCCTGTTGTTCCCACTTGGCCCAGTAGCTCCCTACCACTTGGTTACTGACTCCATCTGATGTCATGTCTGGGGCCATATTGTTTTCCTCTTTCCTGGGGCTACATGGTTCCCTGATGTACATAGTTCCTTAGAAGGGTCTAGGAATATGTGGCTATCCAGCCTTCCCTTCTTGAAACTGATTTTGATGTGTATCAAAAACAGTTTCCATCTTTGCTCTGGTTCTTGCCATTTATCTCTCTTTAAAAAGGCAAATCAAAGAGGTAGTTCAAATATTAACCTCATCAGTAATGAATTGCCAGCCAGGTACAAACACTCATAAGCCTCACCATCAAGGTGGAGTTACTTCAGGATCTAGAAAAGGCAAGCTCTCATTCTGTCAACAAGACATCATCACTTTCAGAACAAAGGCTTATATGCTTTACCATAGTTAACAAGGCATTAACCTTAACAAAAAAAATTAACTTTGTCAAGGGAATTTTATACCTCATTAAGGAAACATAGAATTCAAAAGGGTTTTACCAGGCTCCTCATGGGCATATTCTCCACAAAGATGATTAGTGTTTTGTGCTCTGAGTATAGTCAGGACATGAAAGATGATAATAGCCCAGTTTTGTGCTTGTAAGATAGAGAGATAGATAAACATAGATACAGATATATTGACATATATATTTCTAGTAAGGCAGATTCTATAACTGAAAGATGTTTTCCAAATATGACCCTGTCATATATGTGTGTATATTTACAGACATAAAGGGAAAATAGATGAGAAAAAAAGGAAAATGATATGATTATCTTTAATGTTGTCTAGAAAAACATCACTTGTCTAATGAAGTTAAAAGAGGAACATGATAGTTGCCAAATATTTGCTAAGTATGAACATAGGGAGGAAATATAAGCATGTAGGAACCATTGTAGGAGAAGGTAAAACTAGAAGAGGGAATTTTAAAATAGAAAAATGTGGTTAGATTTTTTGAGGAAAAATTATTGTGGCTCTGGATTAGAATAATATTCCAAAGGAAGTGATGTCTTCCTTCTTTCAGTTTTTTAGACAATTAGTTTGAATGAAGTGCTAATATGTATTATTTATTGTAAATAAAGTATAGAGAAGTTAAGAGGTTATGCTGTTCATAGCATTAATATCCATCCTTGTATCTTCTTAATAAGTATAGTATTCCCCCTCACCATGTCATACTACCTGGGGGCAGTCCTATGTAAAATTATAAAAAGTAGCTAAAACTTATTCTGAGTGATCTCTCTTCTTCCTTTTCATTGTTTCTTCCTCACCCCCACTCTGGTGTATAATGTACACTCTGGACTGTTGTTTTCTTTAGTTAAAATCCTAGACTTTTTTTTACAAATTGCCTTTTGAAAATAGTTTAGATTTTATATGTATAATACTAAAAATCCTTAATGGTTTATTTTGTATCTAATATCTCTGGTAATGGTCTAATAATAAAACTAGCCAATAATAGAAACATATAAGATCAAAAGCTATTCTTCAATAAATGATTATGGACATGAGTAAACAATTTTTAAAAAGAATTACAAATAATAACAGCTAGCATTTATATGATATGTTAAAGTTTACAATGTGTTTCATATTTTTTCTCAGTTGATTGCAAACTATTAACAATTATGGTCCACATATACTCTGCAGGTCCTTATCCTACCTTCCATTTGCACTACCAAGCCAGATCCTGAGAAGGTGATTATTGCTGCCATTCAAGATTCTAGGGGGGTAAATTAGAGATTGTGGTAAATTTTCTAATCTAGGGGTTCTTAAACTGTTAGAGATCAATGGATAGATTTTATAGGGTCTATAAGAGTTGTTTGTAATAGTTTGACAATTATTTCTCTATAATTGGTTATCTTTGTAATCCTATGTTATTTTATTCATTTAAAACCATTCCAAAAAGTCCATTACACATCATATAAGAGTCTGTTCCCTACTATAATGCTATAAGCTTGAACTTCAATTCCCATGCATTCTCCACAATATCAATTGCCAGTTAAAGTCTACTCAATACCAATACCAGTTATAGCTAGTATCTTCCCTACCTGATAGATTAACCCAGTGATTAACATATCAATATCAGTTAACACCACTAGCTTTTGCAAAGGGATTTTATGGAGAAGATACAGCAAGAACAGATGTATAAAAATGTTATTCTCGGGGGGGCAGCTAGGTAGCACAGTAGATAAAACACTGGCCCTGGATTCAGGAGACCTGAGTTCAAATCTGGCCTCAGACACTTGACACTGGCTAGCTGTGTGACCCTGGGCAAGTCACTTAACCCTCATTGCCCTACAAAACAAAAACAAAAATGTTATTCTTCCATAAGCAAGGGCACACTTTTCCCTCTACTACCTCAATCCCTGAGGACAGTGGGTTCAAATTTAATGTGGTTGTTAAAAAGCATTCATCACAATGCATTCACTACCTAATGTGTCATGGCTGATGGACATAGTAATTCCTTTACTTGAAGGACAAGGCATCTTTCACTGAAGCTACTGCTAGGCTGGGTGAAGTACGTCAGGCTGATCATTAGGACTACATGGGCACACTGGCCTTGGCTGCTAGAAAATAGTAGTATGGACTTCAGTCCTTAAATAGTTCTAGCTGTTCACTTTTCCAACCTTTCAAGGCTCACAAAATTATAGCTTTCTCCAACATTCTTTCACCAAAGAGCAGGAAAGACTAAAAACAGCTGAGATTATTAAAATGGCCAATCCATACTCAGATACTATCCATATTCATACTCTGTTTCAACCTAGTTCCCAGTCACCAATGGAATGAAACAAAGCCATATGCTTGCTCCCATGCTTTTTAACCTGATGTTTTTACCCATGCAATCCAATGCCTTCAGTGAGCATGAACATGGCATCAGGGTAAGCTACTGCACTGACGATAAATTCTTCAACTTGAAAAGACTAGTTCATGCATGATTTTTTGTTTGCAGATGATTGTGCACTCAATGCAGCCTCTGAACCTGAGATGCAACAATGTATGGCCCAATTCTCTTCTGCTTGTGATAATTTTGGCCTAATAATTAATACCAAGAAAACACAGGTGCTCCATTAGCCAACACCACATCATCCATACATGGAACCATCAGTTACAGCAAATGGAGAAGTTTCGAAAACTGTGGATATGTTCACTTATCTTGGCAGTATACTTTCCGGGGATGTATACATTGATAATAAGGTTGATAAATGAATTGCCAGAGCTAACTCAGCATTTGGGAGGCTCCAAAGAAATTGTGGGAGAGAAGAGATATTATACCAAGCTGAAGGTCTACAGAGATGTTGTGCTGACCTCATTGTTGTATTTGAAAACTAGACAGTATACCATACCCATGCCAGAAAACTGAATTGCTTCCATTTGAATTATCTTAGGAAGATTCTGAAAATCATGTGGTAGCATAAGATAATAGACACTAAGGTCCTCTCTTGAACTAAACTGCCAAGCATTTAAACTCTACTATAGAAAATGCAACTCTGATGGGCTGGCCACGTTGTTTGAATGCCAAATGTATACTTACCTAAAAGACTATTTTATGGAGAACTCACAGAAGGCAAGTGCTCACATGGTGATCAGAAAAAAGCAACATAAGGACACTCTCAAGGTCTCTCAGGAACTTTGGAATTTATTGAATGAGACGGGAGACACTGTCACAGAACCACCCAGCATGGCATGCCCTTATCAGAGAAGGTGCTGTGCTCTGTGAGCTAAGTAGAATTGAAGTAGCTCTAAAGAAATGAGAGATGCACAAATTTAGAGAATCCAACCCAAATGTTCACATGGATTATTTGTGCCTAACCTCTGGAACAGCATTCTGAGCTTGTATTGGTCTGATCAACCACAGCTGGACACACTGTAACTTGACTTTAACATAGTGATGTCATTTTGGTTCCCTTTGAGAATGAAGTACAACAACAAACCAACCAACCAATATTTCAGCCCAGGTGGGAAGAGTAGGTCACTGGTACTTCTTACCTCTACCCACTCAGAGGCTTACATTAGTCCTTGCCTCAATCATCACCAGGAACAAGAATATGATTTGGTTGGTTAATGGTTTCTAATTGAAGAGCTAGTTATGGTTAAACAGCCAACCAGGCCTTTTCTTTATGATATACTAAGTATGCAGGAAACAGTTCCAGAATAAATATATATTCTCTAAAGTCAAGAGCCACACACCCCCATTCCATGTCACTATGAACTTCCAGAAGCATGTTCACCCCCAATCCTTGTGAGTTCTTTGTGCATACTCCTAAGGCTGGGCTCTCATTGGCCAGTCCCCTGATATATATTTTCCCCTTCTTAATTCCACTTTCCCCTCATCCCCCATTTAAAAATTACTGTTCTCAGCAAACCAGCTAGAGTGCACTTTGAATACACTGTCCATATCCCCATTCAGAATAGTCCTCTGTGATCATGGGGAGACATATGCATTGTTCTTTTTGAATGGTTGCCCAGTGCCATAAAGAAAAGAATCAAAATAGTCAGCATGACACAGATCATAAACTGTCCTACATGTATAGATGAAAGCTACAATTACTCCCCCAAAGAGAGTTATAAAGATTCAACAAACAAAGAATATTTTACAAAATTTATCCAAGATTACTGCTTACTTGGTAATTAACATAGTCCTTTTTTGATGTTTTCAAAATGGCCATCCCTAACCAGAAAGCAATAAAGGAAAGAAAAACAATGAAAAGCCGCTCCCTTTCTCAAAGGAAAACTGTGTCTTATAGAGTTTCCCAGACTATGTAGAGCTCCCCCTGAAGGGATTTAGGACATGGAGTCAATTGGCATTCTACCCTTAGAGGAGAAATCAAATCAGTGTGGTGTTTATTGCCTATTGTAAGTGCAAGTGGTAGAGGATGATTGGACATTTTACTCTGCCTCTTCTGTTAAGCCACACTTCCTGCTCTGGCTTAATGCTGTAAAGTTTCTTGGGATCTCTGCAACCACATAGGGCAACCCAAATGGTCTTCTGGGATCCTTGAAACACATTGGGAATACAACTAGAGGCACGGATAAAAATCTCCAGGGGTCTCTTTCTACACAGAACATACGCAAATCCTTGAGGTCACTGAAATAACCTAGAGCAGTTAAAAAAATTCCCAGTGGATCCCTGCCACTGTAAGAGAAATCGAAATTGAATTGCAAGGGCTGAGTCAAGATGGCAGAGTAGAGGCAACAATTTAACTGAACTCTCCCAACATTTCTCTTCAAATAACTTTAAAATAACACCTCTAATCAAATTCTGGAGTGGCAAAGCCAACAAAATGTCAAGTCCAAGACAACTTAGGAGTTTGGAAGGAGAGATCTGTGATATCAGGGTGGGTGCTGGCCTGCAGTGCATGCACACTGCAGCAGTGGCAAAACAGTGGTTTGCATTGGAGATAGCTGCAGCATAGCTTCAGGAGATTTTAGCCAGAAGACTGTAAGGGGGTGGACAACTGGTTAGAAAGAGATTACAGGGGACCCTTTTTTGGCACTGGGTGTAGGATGTGGTGCAGGTTTGGCAACTCTATTGTCCATATGCATTTTGGGATCACATTGACAGGGTAGAGAGGAGTGCTTGTGGTCAGTCACAAGGGAGAAGAGGACCTAATCACAGTTCTAGAGCCAAGAAGAGGACTAGCATTTGTGGCTACAGAGGAGCAAGGGCCCTTCTTGGATAAAGACCAAAGCCCAGACAAGGACAAGCAGTGACCACACCTTTCCCTGGGTGCCAAAAAACTTGCCTATTCCCAGAACTAATTCTGACAACAGTAGCATAAAAAATCCTGATGCATGGTAAGGTGCCTCCCCACCCTGGGAATAGACTCCAATTTTAACATAAAGTTCAAAGTCAAGAAATAGGCTGGGGAAATGAGCAAAAAATAAAATGGCCATAAGAAGACACAAACATTTAAGACAATAAGGTGGAAACAACTACAAGCAAATCTTCAAAGAAAAATGCAAATTGAATAGAAGCCCAACAAGAATTACCAGAGGATTTAAAAAGCTATGAATGGTAGAGGAAAATGGAGAAGGAAATAAGAATGATGCAAAAAAATTGGGAAAAGAAAATTAATAGCTTGATAAAAGAGGCTCAAAATACTGAAGAAAATAACACCTTAAAAACACAATTGGCCAATTGGTGAAAGGAAATTCATTGAAGTAAAGAACTCCTTAAAAAGCAGAATGGGGCAAATGGAAAAGGAGATACAAAAATTCATTAAAGAAAAAGAATTCTTTAAAAATCAGAATTAGGTAAATGGAAGTTAATGATTGCATGAGACATCAAGAAATAATAAAATTCTCAAAATAATGAAAAAACAGAAGAAAATATGAAATATCTCATCAGGAAAACAACTCACAGGGAAAATAGTTCAAGGAAAGATAATTTAATAATTATTAGACTAATTCAAAGCCATAATAAAAGAGAATTTACATAAGATTTTAAGAAATTATAAAGGAAAGCTGCCCTCATATCTTAGATACAGAGGGTTAAAGAGAAATGAAAAGAATCCACACCTTGTGAAAGAGATCCTGAAATGAATGCTCTTAGGAATATATTATAACCAAATTCCAGGGCTCCCAGGACAAGAAGAAAATATTGCAAGCAGCCAGAAAGAAACAATTTAAATATTGTGGAGTCACAATCAGGATTACTCGAGATTTAGCAGCTTCTTTGTTAAAGGAACAGGGCTTAGAATATATTCCAGAAAGCAAAGAAACTAGGAGTATAACCTTGAATAGCCAACCAACCCAGCAAAATGGAATTTAATCCTTAAAGGGGAAAATGGATATTTAATGACATAGAGGACTTCCAAGCTTTTCTGATGAAAAAACCATTATAGCCTGCTGGTTGGAGTGCCTACCATAAGTCTCTCCTCACTGCAGTCTATCCTCAATTCAGCCATCAAAATTATATTCCTATAGCACAGGTCTGACCATGTTGCCAGTGTGTCCCTATTACCTCCAGGTTCAAATATAATATCCTCTTCCATTCAGAGCCTTTCATAAACTGTACCCCCTGCCCTTTCAGTCTTCTTACACTTCACAACCCTCCTCATGTACTCTGTGATCCAGTGACATTAGCCTTTTTTCTATTCCATGTACAAGTCACTCCATCTCCTTACTCTGGGCATTTTCACCACCTGTCTTCCATGCATTGAATGGTCTTTTTTTCATTTCTTCCTTCTGGATTCTCTGACTTCCTTCAATTCCTAGCAAAAAATCTCACCTTCTACAGGAAGCCTTTCCCTAATCCCCTTTAATTCTAATGGGAAGGGGAAAGGAATGGAATAAGCATTTATATAGCACCAACTATGTACCAGGCACTGTGCTAAGCACTTCTTACAAATATTATATCATTTGATCCTCACAATTATCTTTAAAGGCACGTGCTATTATTATTTCCAATTTATAGTTCAGGAAACTGAGGTAAACTGAGGCTAAGTGACTTGCTCAGAGTTACACAACTAGTGCATAAAAGAGATTGACCATCAATTGGAGGATAGCCAAACAAGCTGTGGTATATAACGGTGATGGAATATTATTATGCTATACAAAATGACAAGCAGGATGATTCCAGAAAGGTCTAGAAAGACTTGCATGAGTTGATGTATAGTGAAATGAGCAGCACCAGGAGAACGTTGTGCATAGAGATAGCAAAACTGTTTGATGAAGAACTGTGAATGACTTAACTATTCTCAGCAGTACAATGATCCAAGACAATACCAAAGGACTTATGATGAAGCATACTATTGACCTCCAAAGAAAGAACTGATATTGACTGAACACAGACTGAAGCATGCTATTTTTCACTTTCTTTCATTTTTCCTTTTATTCAAGTTTTCTCATACAAAATGACTAATATGGTAATGTTTTACATAATTGTACATGTATAACCTATATCTGATTGCTTACCACCTCCGGAAGGGGGGAGGGGAGAAAGGGAATGAGGAATAAAATTTGGGACTCAAAGGTTTAAATAAAAATGTTTATTATTTAAAATAAATAAATAAAAGAGGCTGATGGGTCTTCCTGACTCCAGGACCTCTGCTCTATTTGCTGCACCACCAGCTGCCTTTAGTTTCTTCCCTCCATTGATTAATTATCTCCAATTGATCCTGTACATAGCTTGTTTCTACAAATTTGCACCTTGTTTTCCCCATTAGACTGTGAGTTCCTTGAAAACAGGAACTGTCTTTTACCTTTTTTTGTCTCCTCAGTGCTTAGCATAGTTCCTGGCCTGTAGTCATTGCTTAATTAATATTTCTGACTGACTGAATAATGAACAGGTTCAGTGTGAGACTAAAGAAAACAAGATTAAGCATGACCCTAAGAAATATGAGTCTCCAAAAGGGATTGACAGCTTAGGTTTTCTAGGCCAGCAGGCAAACTTTTCCTCTGGACATTCAGTCACAACGGATATCACAGTAAGTCAACAAGACTAGGATTCTTCAAAAGCAGAAGGAAAAACCAAACATTTATCATCTATGCAGTAGCATTTTAGGGATACAAAATGTCTACTTTTCACAATAGCCTCAATATCTATCGTTGTTAAAGATTCTTAGTACTTAAATACTCAACTATGCAAAAGTCATTGGAAAGTAAATTGATCTGACCTGTAAAGGAAGCATAGAGGGAACAGTTACTTCAATTATAGCCTAAACCAAGGGGAAAAGGAAGAAATGCCCATTTTTATCTAATGGATTCTGAAGCTCAATAACAAAAATCCCAGATGAATGATTTTTTTTGGAGAGTCCCACAAATGTGAATTGGCCCAATTTTATCCCAGACAAGGCTCCATATATGAGCTAGAGTTCATATAAACTCTTGGCCTCTTTATCTCAACTCCCACTTATACTGGCAAATCATATCCCAAGAGAGCAGTTCTTGCTCTCTATCAGAGTGGGGGGGGGAGAACCCCCAAGAAGTGATTGTTTCTAATGTGGTGATTTTCTAATGCTTTTGGCTCAAACTCCTATTCTAGTGTACTTCCCACCAATATAGATTGCATCTTAATGTCTGCTCAATATCATCAGTTAGTATTTCCCCTTTATGATTGACTGTTAGAGAAATACTCACATGGATAAGAGACATCATAGATACATTTAAGTGCTGAAGAAAGGAAAGTGCCTATTCCATCTACATATATGTCTAACCTTTACTCCATATGACCCTTCAATCATCAGTAAGCCAATGTATGTACACCAGAGCAACTCCATCCAACTCTGCTTTTACTACCCTTTCTGCTGGGCCCATAAGTCTGCCTGGTGGAGAAAGGACCTGCTCCAATCAAACAATCAACCAACAGCTATTTAAGTATTTAAGAGGAACTGAGGGTAAAAGCTACTCCTCTCTCTCTCTCACTTTCTCTCTTTTGAGTATATTGCTGACAGCTCTCTGTTAGACTCTCTACTGCAGCCTACTTACTCTGGAGATGCCTACATCCTGCAGCCCTCTCTAGCATGTTTGGTGATTTCCTGGTTCTGACCACCATTTTGAGAGGTGCTTAGGCCATAATTACTACCAGCTCTATTCTCTGGAGTTTTGCCTCTCAGCCCTGGTAGCCATGTTTCCTCATGAGTAGCCCTTGGCAGCTTTCCAACCCTCTTTATGTATTGTCTTTCCTTAATAGAAGTAAGCTCCTTGAGGCTAGGGACTGTCTCTTTTGCTTGCATTTGTATCACCAGCATACACTTTGGGGTATAGGATGTTCAGGACTAGCACTTCTGGTCTAAGGACCTGCTGAGCCCTTTTCAGGATTCTCATCCACCTTTGGTGTCTACCTTCACCCAACTCTTACCTGTGATTCCATGAAGCTGTAGCATGTTCAGCTGCCATATCCCAGTAAAACACTCTTGGCAGATGGGATAAACCAGGTTGAGGGTAAACAACAGGCCATAGATGAGTTAGGGGAATATCTATCCCAAGGATGTGAGGATTTCTCCAGCAGCAGAACTGGTAGATGAGAACAATTTATTTCAACAGCCAGGAAGGCAGCTGAAGCTGGCACAGTGGAATGCTTAGAGCTTGGTCAGACACTGAAGATGTCAAATTCATCCACTGCGTCCTGAGCCATTGACAGCCATCCTGACTTGTGTCCTGACACTTGACTTTGATGACTCTAGAAGAGAGAATGAGGCTGATTACTTTGTGCAACTTTGCCTCGTTTAAATATCAATAACAGTCAAGTGAAGACATTACCCTGTGATGTCATTGGTTCTCTTCAAAACAAAGGACAAAAAACAATCACCAGCACTTAGCATAGTGCCTGATACATAGTAAACACTTAATGAATGTTGTTTGTATGCATGTATGTATGTATATATGTATCTATCTATTATCTATGACTGAAAGCACTGAGAAAGATGAAGCCATGCTTTGGCTTGCCAATAGATCCAGAATTCTAACTTTTTCTTCATTGGTCAGGAGAGGAAGTGGGAGACGGAGCAGATAGACAGAGCCAGAGAGCCAGAAAGATACAGAGACACACAGAGAGAAAGACACAGAAAGAGAGAGATATACTAGTAGTTTATTCTCTTTACCTGAGCAGAAATGAAGCCATGAGAGCCATGAAAGCATGGCTTAGCTGTTTTTCTGTCTCTGTTGTATTTCATCCTTTCTTCCTTTTAGGGAAATGAGTACTGGAGATAGAAAGGACTAGGTTTTGAAAGGCTGAAAAGCCACTGGAGCTCAAGAAACCAGACTTCATATGTGTGTGTATACACATATATGTGCATATACACAGTCTCTGCATATAAATGCTTGTGTATATATATGCATATGTGTATATATGTATATATGTTTGCGTGTATACACCCTCTATATGTGGAACCATTGGTTATAGCAAACTGAGAAATTTTGAATGCCATGAATAAATTCACTTACCTTGACAGTATACTTTCCAGGGAGGTCCACATAGATGATGAGATTAATACATGCATTGCCAGAGCTAGCTCAGCATTTTGGGGTCTCCAAAGGAAAGTGCATGAGAAAAGAGGTATTAGGCTGCATACCAAACTGAAGATCTACAGAGCTCTATTGTGTTCACTTCATTGTTATATTCCTGTAAATACCAATGCTGTGACAAAAAAAAATTGACCCAGTTCCATTTGTCTTATAAAGATTCTGAAGATTACCTGGCAAGAAAAGGTACCAGACACTGACATCCTGGATTGAGCTGAATTACCAAGCATTCAGACTCTACTGCTAGGAGAGCAACTCCAGTAGGCTGGCCACATGGCTCAAATGCCAAATGTTTGCTTAACTAAATGTGACCCCATATGGGGTCACATAACTAAATGTGGTGTTTTTGAAAAATTTGGCAAAGATAAAAGGTTATATACATACATACATATTTATGTGTGTATATCTATCTATCTATCTACACCTATTTTATATGCCTATATAACCATGGTGGCATAAAAATTTCTCAGGCAAAAAGGGCTTGTGAGTGAAAAAAGTTTAAGAAGCCCTGACCTAAACAACTATTTTATGAGGAACTTATACAAGGCAAGAACTCACACAGTAGGCAGAAGAAGTAGTACAAGAGCACTCTCAAGGTCTCTCTGAATAAAATTAGTATCGATTGTGAGACATGGGAGATACTGGCACAGAACTGTCCAGCATGGGATGTGTGCATCAAAGAAGGCCCTATATTCTATGAGCAAGACAGAATTGCAGTAGTACAAAGGAAACAGATGTGCACATCTAAAGACATCTCCATCTCAAATATTCATATGGACTATTTGTGCCTAACCTATAGAACCTTATGAGCTCATATTGGACTGATCAACCACAAACACACTGTACCCTGACCCCAACATCATGATATCATTGGTCCTCTTTGATTATGAAAGACAAACATTATATACTCAGAGTGCATGTATATGTTGTATGTATATGCACATATGTGTATATATTTCCCACATATTATATATGCATATAAATATATATGCTCATAAATACTTCATGTGTCTATGGTTTCATTAGCTTGAGAATTCCCTCTAATAATGCAAACTGCAACATACACACCCATGACTTTTAATTGTCCATTTTTTCCCATATAATATCTACAGAAGATTCATGCAGCATATTGGTACCCTTTCTCTAACTGATAAGGTAATAGATCTAGAGGTAGAAGGGCCTTTAGACACTACCTGGTCCAATCTCCTCATTTTATAGATGAGGAAACTCCCATAAGCCTGGAGACTTGCTGAAAGTCACACAGTAACAATTCTTTTCAAGCATTGGGAGCACTAATTGGGAGCCAAATTTCTCTATCTGTAGTTCTCATTCTCAATAAATGGCTATCCAAAACCATGTCTTTAAAAAGAAATCACAGGGGCAGCTAGCTGGCGCAGTGGATAGAGCACTAGCCCTGGATTCAAGAGGACCTGAGTTCAAATCTGGCCTCAGACACTTAACACTTACTAGCTGTGTGACCCTGGGCAAGTCACTTAACCCCAATTGCCCTGCAAAAAAAAAAAAACCCAAAACAAAAAAATTAAAAAAAAAAAAAGAAATCACAAAGGTAGTTTAATCACTCTAAATCAGCTGCTACAATGAGGATAGCAAAAAAACCCTAGAAACCTAATTGGCCAGTAAAACCTTTATTTCCTTATTTTAAAATTCCATTTAATTTTTGATTAATATAAATCTATCCCCTCATCTTCCTCCATACCCTTCACAACGAAAAAAGGGGAAAATCAAATTCTTGTACTACTACGCAGTCAAGCAACACCAATTCCCACATTTCACATAAGGAAACTAAGATACAGCAAAGTAAATCCACTCAGGGGATTAGTGGCAAGACAAGACTTAAACCCAGTTACTCTAACCTTAAATTTTGCTTTATACCATTTTCTTCTACTATTCAATTCTGGACCTGACTCCTAGTCTACCTTCAGCCTACCTTCAGTATTGTTCAATGCCTGTGGTATATTTGTAAACTCTCTAAGAACTGCCTCCCATTGAGTTACATTTTATATTCTAAGCCAAAAATATGCACCTTCCAAACACTTGATTTTTTGAATTGTGGATAGGCAGATTAATGTGTCTTGTTACTCTAGAGTTCACCGAAGAGATTTTTTAGTGTTCCATTGACTTAGAACCCCAAAGTTGACATTTAGTATTTGTATTTGTTATTCTTTGGGGTTTTTTTGGTTTTGGTTTTTTTGGGGGTTTTTTTTGCGGGGCAAAGGGGGTTAAGTGACTTGCCCAGGGTCACACAGCTAGTAAGTGTGTCAAGTGTCTGAGGCCGGATTTGAACTCAGGTACTCCTGAATCCAGGGCCAGTGCTTTATCCACTGCACCACCTAGCTGCCCCCCTGTATTTGTATTGTAATTATTTTGTAAACATTTCCTAATTACATTTTAATCTGATTCCAATACACACTTGGGAGTTTTGCCTGGTTAGGGAGAAGTAACTTTGACATCTCTGCAGTATAAGACATTTTCCATAACACTAACATATACCTTAAGTAAGAATACACCCGTACCCAACCCTTTTTACACTTGTCTCAACAATGTTCAAAGGATTGTTAAACAGTTAACTCAATTTTTGCATCTGTCATAGAGCTTTTATGATGTGGGATATATGTTGTTTTAGGAAAGCCTTCAAATCTGGTAAAATTGTGTTTTACTGAGTCAAATGTGTGCTTCATGTTTTTATCAAATTTACTTTTGATACATACATAAACCATTATCATGAAGATTTGATAGAGATAGAAAAGTAGGCATAGGGATTTATAATTACTGATACCTTTAGTGTCTTTTTTCCCTTTGATAAAAGTGCTGTTTTTGACCTTTTTCAGTCTTTTGGGATTTTTTACCATTTGAAATATCTTGAAAGTCAATCCCTGAGTACCTTTAAAATTATATGACAGCCAGAATGTATTTCATTGGTATGTATTTTGCCAGGTATAGGCACTCTTCCAAACTTTGTCATTTCAAATATCATTGCCATATGAAGTATCGCTACTTCATATATACACTCATACACAGTTACACACAAATACATATATAGATAAACAAAGTTATAGTCATGGTGTTATGTAATCATCTTATGATTATATAACAATATAATGTTGTTAATAAGATTATGAACAATGATTATATTATTTATAATCTTAATGTCACGTGATAACATTTAAGATATGGGATGAAACAAGCTATTCCAAATCATTGTAAAGGTTATGTGTAGATGAAACCACATGAACAACCATCAGACATGAAATGGAGCAGTTATGTTTTTCTAGTGATTATATACATATATGTGTATATACACACAGGTATATATATATACATATATACATAAATATATTTACATATGTATATTTGCTTGAAAGAGTAGTGAAACTGCAGCCCATTTGGATGATACACACACAGAGACACATAGACAATCTATATCTATCAATATGAACAACAGTTTCACTACTATCTCAAGAGGAGAGAGAGAGAGAGAGAGAGAGAGAGAGAGAGAGAGGGAGAGAGAAAGAGAGAGAGAGTAGTGTAGTGGTGACATTGGTATTTGAAATGATAAAGTTTATACAAAGATATAGAATCTGTATTTATATCAATGTATATAGTATTTATCTATAGATACTTAGCATGATAACACCTAAATACATTGTGTTATAAGCAGTTTCGCTACTATTCAAATAAATACATATCACTAGAAAGACCCTACACGTGCTCTACTTCATGCCTGCTTGTTATTCATCTGGTTTCATCTATACGTGCCTTTAGAATGATTTGCTTTCACCCCATTTCTCAAATGCTATCAGGTGACATTGTCCATAACCTTTTATCTTCCACTGTAATATTTTACAAATGAACTTGTGCTGCACATAGTGGTACATTCCTATAATTCCCCTTAACAGAGAAGTTGAGTCTGGGAGATCTCTAGAACTCCAGAGTTCTGAGCTGCAGACAATTCTAAAAGGTGTTCACACTAAATTTGACACTAAGGTAAACTACCAATTTGCCTAAGTAGGGATAAACCATCCCAAGTCAAAACCTGACCTGGTCAAAGCTCTTGCCTGGTCAGAGTGGGAGTTATCCCATGAATAGCCCACAAACTTCCAGTCTGGGTAAGATAAGGAAATTGTCTTTAAAAATGTGTCAGGACTCTAAACTGGGTTGCTATATCTTTCTGTCCAATAAAAAGATTAAATGTTAGTTGGTGGAAGTCATTTGGAGGTTCTTGACCTTGTTTTGATAACTATTTTCACCAACTAAACTTCAAGATATAGATGCAATGCATTTTTTTTTGCTTTTTTTGTTTTTTTGGTGTGGCAATGAGGGTTAAGTGACTTGCCCAAGGTCACACAGCTAGTAAGTGTCAAGTGTCTGAAGCTGGACTTGAACTCAGGTCCTCTTGAATCCAGGGCCAGCGCTTTATCCACTGCACCACCTAACCTCCCCCAGAGGCAATGCATTTTTAATAATTTTATTCATTAACCATTTTAAGAGTCAACTTTTTAAGGAAAATATTGGATGTTGGAGGGGATGTAGGAAAACTGGGAAGCTAATCCACTGTTGGTAGAGTTGTGAACTAATTCGACCATTCTGGAGAGCAATTTAGAACTATGTTCAAAGGGCTATAAAACTGTGATTACCCTTTGATCCAGCAATACCACTGCTAGATTATATCCCAAAGATAAAAAAAATGAGAAAAAGACCTATTTATACAAACATATTTATAACAGCTCTTTTTGTGGTGACTAAGAATTGGAAATCAAAGTGATACCCATCAGTTTGGGAATGGCTAAACAAGCTGTGGCATATGATTCAGAAGGGCCTGCAAAGACTTATATGAACTAATGTATAGTGAAGTAAACAGAACAAGGAGAACATTGTGCATAATGACAGCAATATTTTTGGATGAAGAACTGTGAATGACAACAACAATGATCCAAGATAATCCCAAAGGATTAATGTTGAATTATAATATCCACCTCAAAAGAAAGAATTGATATTAATTGAACACAGACTGAAATATGATATTTTTTACTTTGTCTTTAATTTTTTTCTTTTATTTGAGTCTTCTTATACAAAATGACTAATATGGTAATGTTTTACATAATTGAACATGTGCAAGTTATATCTAATTGCTTACCACCTCAGGCAGGGGAAAGGGGAGGGAGGTAGGAAGGGATAGAATTTAGAACTCAAAACTTTAAATAAAAATGTTTATTAATAAAAATAATAATATTAAAAAGACTTTTTAAAAGAGACAACTTTTTTCAAAAGTTGGTGTCTTTGATATTATTCTTTAAATTTTTAATTTACTTCAACCTTTGCCATGTCATTGTTCTGATCTCTCATATGTAACTAATTCTAAGGAAGAAAATAAACTATGCATATAACAAGTTTTTATTCTCCTGTGCCAATTTCCTTTTCTATTTTAGGTAATGGCATTTAGTGTTTGCCATCCCTATAGCCTTCTGACTTCTTAAAGAAAACAATCATCATTTGTAGACATGAGAACTCTGAGTAGTCTATAAACCTTGTTATCTTTCGTTTCTTGATCATGATCCATGCCCATTTTCACACTGAAGTCAGAAAGTATCAAAGTATATGTTCATTTAGTTTGGAGGAACCTATCAACTGATAAGATGATAAAGTGACCTATGATGTGATGGGTCTTTTTTGTTGCCTTTAAGTATATGATTAAGTCTTTTCTTTTATTTCCCTCTACAAGGAGAATATGCCAGCTTACTTTTCATTTACCTGAAACTTCTTTATGTCACCTGGCTTCATTTATATTAAGAATAATAAAATGAATATGATCCAGTTCCTCCAATAGGATTTCACTTCATTGGTAAATGGTCAAAAGAGTCATGTTGAGTACCAACTGTTGAATGTTTATAGATAGTCTAAGATTCTGGAAATGCTTACTAACTTCTGTCCTCATTCATTTCCCTCTGTCATTGTGAAGCAGAAGTGGAAGTAGGCAAAAAAGGATCGAGAGCCATTTTTCTTGTTGTCCAATTAGTGGATTGCTATGGCCCCCAAATTCATTAACTGATAGCTGATGTTCTAATGATGAGCCTTGATGTGCTTAGCCAGGAGGGTCATGTGGGAGGAGTGGGAGAAGGAAATGGGGAACTAGATATGGATTGAGAGGACCTACATTGAAATCCCACTTATGGGGGGGGGTAACATAATTTAAATGACCTTGAACAAATCAACAAACATTTATTAAGCATGTATTATGTGCCAGGTACTGTGCTAAGCACTATTAATACAAAAGAAAGACAAAGGTGTAAAACCAAGATGGTGGAATGAAAGTAGGCAATGTGGTAGGCTCTCCTTCACAAAATCCTCCAAGCAGATCTGGAAAATGTACCAGAACAAATCTTGATGCAGGTGAAGAGGAACAACTAATATTTGAACCTCACTCTCCTCTGAATTGGTCAAAAGAAGGAAAATATGTGCACAAATGCTCTAGACAGAGTTGGGTACAGAAATACATTTCACTTAACAGGAAAATAGGGGGAAAGGGGGGGAGAAGGGGGAAGGGGGAATTAGAGGGAGGTTATATTAAGGGAGAGATCAGCTCTAAGTAAAACAAACTCTTAAGGATATACAAAAATATTTAAAGCTCTTTTTCAGGTGGAAAAGAATGGGAATCTCAGGGGGTACCCATAAATTGGGAAATGGAAGAACACATTGTAGTATATAATATAATTAAATCGTATTGTATGGAATTCTTTTCAGAGTAATGATCAACCAGAGTACCATTCCAGAGGACTAATGATGAAACATACCATCCACTTCTTGATAGAAATGTGAAGGATTCAGAATGTAGAATGAAACAAATTATTTTGAGACATGGCTAATGTAGAATTTGTTTTGATTGACTATATATGCATATAATGGGTTTTATTTTTCCTGTGTTCTGAATTGAGAAAGGGGGTGAGAAAACAACTCTTGACTGATTAAAACAATAAAATAGTTTTTAAAAAAGATAATCAGAGGATTTTAGAACAAAGTAATCTCTGTGATCACACCTATTAAGTAGTCCTTTATGGTCTTAGCATACATGTGGGATGCAGCTTTGTTGGAGGATTGTTTTTAAGGATGGGTTTTATTCTGAGTCAATTTTTTTTAATCAACAAACAATAATTATAGTGAGAGCTTGTATTTTCTACAAAAATAAAAATGGTAAAAATAAGTCCCTGATCTCACTATTGGGAGAGGCAACATGCAAACAATTATGTAAAAATGAGATATAGTTGAGATAAATTGGAGATAAAGCATCAACATTTAAGGAGATTGGGAAAAGCTACTTCCAGCAGGTAGGATGTTAACTACGACCTGAAGGAAGTCAGAGAAGCCAGGAGACAGAGATGATGAGGGAGAATCTTGCAGACACAGGGACAGCCAGTGAAAATGTAGTTGGTAGAGGGAATATCCTATTTGAAGGAAAAGGAGGCCAGTGTCACTGGGACACAGGGTACAAAGAGGGAAGTAAGAAGACTGGAAAAGTAAAAAGGAGAAAAGTTATCAAGGGCTTCGAAAACCAAGCAGAGGGTTTTATATTTGATGCTGGAGGTAATAGGGAATGACTGGGTTTCATTGATTGTCAGGAGATACTATCAGATCTCTGCTTTAGGAAGATCAATTTAACTGCTCAGTGGAGGGATGGATTGGAGTAGGGAAAGACTTGAAGCAGGGAGATTAACCACGAGACTATTGCAATAGTCCAGGTATGAAATGATAGGCATGTTGGCAGTATCAGACAAGAGAAGGGGAAGTATATAAGAGATATAAAATTAGAATCATCAGAACTTGGCAACATATTGGATATGGGGCTAAGAGAGAGGATGAAGAGCCAAGGATGACACCCAGGTTGCAAACCTGGGTGATAGGAAGATGGTAGTACCATCAAAAGTAATAAGGACATTAGGAAGAAACAAGGTTTTGGGTGGAAAGATGAGTTCAATTTTGGACATGTTGAGTTTAAGATGTTTATGGGACATCCAGTTTAAGATGTCAAATAAGCGGTTGGAGATTAAAGACTGCAGGTCAAGTGAAGTTAGAGTTGGATAAATTAAACTCAGTATCATCTATGTAGAGATGATAATTGAATACATGGGACCTGATATTCTGGGCCTATTTCCTCACAAAATGAAAGACTTGGCTCAATGATGCAAGGTCCTTTTTCTCTCTAAAATGTGATAAATTTCATTGGTTTCCAGTCTAACACTTGAACCCTTTTTAGTCTAGTAGGATCTGGCCAAGCCTGTATTTAAGTGGTATGGCTATTGAACCCAGGGTCACCTCTACCCCAGGACACACCAGATTATGCTTTTGATTTTAAGACATTAGAAAATGCATACACAAACACACATTTTTCTGAATTTGTGCAGAATTCAGAGATCCATGATCTGAATGGTGTGGGCATATTCTTGACAACAGTATCTCTCTGAATTGAGCTATATGCTTCTCAAATGACAGTAATACAAAATCAATCATCACATCTGTTCTTGGAATCTCCAAAATGGTGTAAAGACCACCTTGGTTCTTAAAGGCCTGCAAGTGGATTCTATGTCCGTTATCTTAGGACCGTCCTTGATAAAGATAGGGAGATTAATCACCTTAAGATTTGTCACCATATTGACTCTGTTCACAGAAATGCATGAACTGTCTAGTAAGGCATGAGAATATGAGTTACTACCAGTGACTCAGTGAAATCTGCATCAGCAAAATCAAAGATATTTCAAAGTTTGAAATATACTATAGTTATTCCTTTCACATTGTGGGAGTTATGGGCATGGTGCCCCCCACAATCAGAAACTCTGTGGAAAAGTTTTTGGTCCTCCCTTTGTATCAGAGAAGATGTCTGAATTATAATGGTAGTAAATGATTAAATAGGTTATATTATGGAATACAATACATATATTTTATGCATTTCTGAGTTTTTAAACTTCATGTGTCATCTGTGGCTTCCACAAACCCTCCCTAAGTTACCATTTAATTTCTTTCTTTTCTTTTCTTTTCTTTTTTTTTTTTTGGTGAGGCAATTAGGATTAAGTGACTTACCCAGGGTCACACAGCTAGTAAATGTTAAGTTTATGAAGCTGGATTTGAACTCAGGTCCTCCTGAATCCAGGGCCAGTGCTCTATCCACTGTGCCACCTAGCTGCCCCACCATTTGATTTCTTATGCCAACCTGGTATATATATCAAAACCACAATGGGGAAAGTCATGATGTGGAAGGGATAACTATATACTACTCTGTATTTTCTTTTCAAAATACAGCACAGTTAGTTTTCCCTACTTTAACACAGAACCTGAATATAATTTTTCTTCCTCAGGTACATTAGATTTAAAAGATATTTTGTGGGCAGCTAGGTGGTATAGTGGATAAAGCACCAGCCTTGGATTCAAGAGTACCTGAGTTCAAATCTGGCCTCAGCCAGTTGACACATACTAGCTGTGTGACCCTGGGCAAGTCACTTAACCCTCATTGCCCCCACCCCAAAATGCCCCTTTTCTCTTGGCAGAGAGGTGGGACACTAAAAGACACTTTGATGTTCTTATACTTTACTAAAGAGTATTGTTTTGTAACAGACTGAAGCTTGTTCTTTTGATAAAGCATGGGATGTGTTTAAATTTGTATCCCATAATTGCGTGACCAATACATGATTAAATCATATAAAGTTAAAAAGCAGAAAAGTAATATGCATTCCCCATAGCTTTTTTCTTTTAATTTACATAGCAAGTTGTTTTCATTAATAAAACCTGCTTAATTGTTCCTTCTTTCCCTTTGCTGGTGTTTCTTTCTTTTTCTATCCCTTAAATAAGAGCATCCCCCAAGGATTAGTACTAGGTCCTATTCTCTCAATAATTTCTCCCTTGGCTTCAGTGATTACCTTTATGATGACACCCAAATTTATTTCTAGTACTGACCTCTTCACTGAACTTCAAAAGTCTGCTGGATATTTTCACCTGAACATTCCTCTAGTACCTCAAACATGTTCAATATTTAACAATACATTTCCACTCCCTAGCATGCCTCTCTTCCTAATCTTCCTATGTCTGTTGACACCATTCTCACAGTCAAGTCAATGTGAAATCTAGAAATCAGTCATTTCTTTTGATTATTTATGTCTCCACTATATACTTGGTCCCATCCCATGGAGTTTGGGGATAGACAGGAAAGAGATACCAGGAGCAGGAGCATGACAGGGATGGCCCATCCTTGAATTTGCCAATCTCATCCTACTATTAGGGAGAAGACAATGATGCTTTTGGCTCCATAATTTTTTTTCACTATATGGAGGACTTTGTAAATCCTAGGAAAGGCCCTTCCCATAGTGTCCTGGTACAGAGGGCAATGTTGCAGGCAAGGAAACCCCAGACAACATGGAGAGTTCCAGGGACAGCCAGAAAAATTATGCTGAGGCAGTGGCAGGGACCTGGTTCCACCTTTTGGTCCTGTCCAAGGGCTTGGCCTTTTCTTCAGTACCACACCTGGCATGCTCATGGAGAATACTTACTGGGACCCAAATCCACTTCAGCCTTGACCCAAGGGTTCTATAGCAGATCCAAAGTTCCCTATTCCCACCCTTCCCCCACTTCAGGATCTAGGCTTCTGTGGCAGAGACTGAGAAGGGGGAGATAAATTACACTCCCTATATAAACTCCATGTATTCATTCTGATCGGTGTGGAGACTAACTTGTTCCATACACAGACTCACACTTCCTTTTCACCACATAATCCAGGATAGTTGGCTAGCTTATTTTAGGTATGTTCAGACATTCCCATATCCCATATAATATCTCACACACAAATAAGGTAATATTCACTTGGTTGTGCAGGTCGTTCAAATTATTTTGCTTTATTTTGTACATTTTATTTTTATCCTAATGATTTTTTTGTTCTCATGATAAGCAGGGTCCTTCAAAGTGGGGAAGGAGGGCCTCCTGAAGCCTGGGGGAGAGGTATCACTTTCTTGAGCCTAATAGCAATACTGTCCTTCTGAACCCTATCATGTGGGGGGGGGGACTAACTAGGCAGAAGGCCTACTGGAGTAGCTTTATTATATCTTGAAGAAGAATAGAAAGAGAAGATAAAAAGAATATATGAGGGGAATAAAAAGGATATGAAGAATAGGGGAAATTATTACATATAACCAGGGCTTGCTAACAAGGAGAAAGGGATATGAGGAGCCACTTGTGTTTGAACTTCACTCTCATCTGAAATGATTAAAGGAGTGAAGAATACACACATGAAGATGAGTACATAAATATATTTAACTCAACAGGGAAATAGGAGGAAAGGGGGAAAATGGAGAAGGGGATGTTGGAGTACAGGTAGGTTAAGGGAGAGATGAGTAATATTAGCCCTACGTAAAACAAACTCTATGGTTGTACAAAAATATTTATAGTTCTTTCTTTGGTGGCAAAAAATGGGATAATGAGGGAAGATTGAAGAATGGCCAAACAAATGTATAGTATATAAATGTGATGGAATATCATTCTTCTATAAGAAATTATGAAAAAGATAGTTTCAGAGAAACTTAGGAAGAATTCCATGAACTGATAGTGAAGTGAGCAAAACCAGAACAATTTACATAAAGACAACCAAAATGTAAAGACAACAACTTTGAAAGACTTAGACAGTGTAATCAGTATAATGACCAACTAGGATTCCAGAGCACTCATGATGAAACAGGACACCCACCTCATAATATAGCAGCGAAAGGCTGAGAGTTAAAAATGACATATACAAAGATGTATGCTTCTTATATGTGTGTGTATGTATATGCACACAGAGAAGAAAGATAGATAGACAGACACACATATATATATTTACTCATATATTATATATAGGACATTGCTAATGTGGAAATTTGTTTTTCTTGTTTATACATGTTTGCAACAGGGGTTTTACTTTTCTTTATCAGGTGGGGGAACAAGAGAAGGCCGATTTTTATTTATTAAAAATTAATTTTAAAATAGTCTTCTAGATGTGCAGCTATTGTGAACATTTCAACATCCCAATTAGCTTGCAAGCTGCTTGACAGCAGGAAACAAAATGCTTATTTCATCTTTTTATTTCCCTTATTTGGCAAAATGCCCTGAACATAATGAACATTTAATATGCATTTATTGGATTAAATTGAAGCATTTATAGTGTACAGGAAGAAGGTTCAACCAAATGATTGAAGAAATATAGAAAGCTACAAATACAGTTCATTTTGAAAGGTAGGCATTCTCCATGAGATTGGAGTAGAAGGAATTATTTATCTCTGCTTTGAAAATGAAAGACTCAGTTATGGATAGTGGTGTTTTCATTCAACAGTGAATTATGGGCCAGTTAAAAAGAGCTCTTTCCAAATAATAATAAATACTGATATTTATATAGTGTCTTGAAGTATTTGCAGAATAGTTCACATATACATTATTTCATTTGAGTCCCACATATCCCTGTGATAGGGGTGTGACAGAATTTATTATCTCCATTTAATAGAAACCAAGACTCAGAGAAGTTGAGATTAGCGAGAGTCAGAGTTAGAATTTGAACCTGGGTCTTTCCCAACTCCAAGTTCAGCTCTTTGAGAATCTATTCAGTAAATTAGTCCCATATCAAAGCATTTGGTAGCTTAAGTGCCAAGAGAAACATCTTTTAAAATGTCTCATCTAAAAGGTAGCCCTACAAATAGACCATGCAATGGGAAGGAAGAAGGGAATAAGCATTTATATAGCAGTTATTAGAAGCCAAACAGTGTGCTAAGCTTTCTTTGCAAATATTATCTCATTTGATCCTCCCAGCAATCCTGTCAGACATTTGCTATTATTATCCCTGTTTTAGAGTTGAGGAAACTGAGGCAGACAGAGGTTAAGTGGCTTACCCAAGGTCATAAAGCTGTGTCTGAGGCTGTATTTGAACTCTGATCTTCTTGATTCCAGGCCCAGAACTCAATCCATTGCACCACAAGTTTCCTTAGGCTTTACAGTAAATCTCCAGCATATTTAATTACTTTACCAGCTTATCAATGAATCAATGAAATGAAAAGCACAAATTGGCAAAACTGTATATAGGTTCTAAAGAATGATTCTAGGAATGTTGAAATAAATGCTCATGAAACTGAGATAAAAAGATAAATGGTCAATAATTCTAAAAGCTTGCAGAGAAATAGTCAAATGTCATCTCTTTATGAAAAAATAGATGTATAATTTTTGAAAATTGATATTTCATATATTAATGTGTGGTAGTATTCTCTATAGGAAATCTATTCTAAAGTCAAACATAAGCTATAGAATATTTCTAGCATAATTCATGTTATTTTATTACATCTGAAAATATAATTTATCGGAGTTCTGATTGCCTATCTGCCCAAATAAGATTATTTTGTTATTAAGTAATTAATTAGTTGTGACAACTCTTTTTTGGCTAGTTAGTACCTAAAAGCAGCCAATCCAGAGATTAGCCCTTTGTTAGTTGGTAGCATGCCATTTTTAACATCTCTGGTGAATCTGAAACGTTACAAAGTTCTTGCTGATACAGTATTAATTTTTCATGTTCTTTTTGGGTTTTCTTCAAGTGACCAGGTACTTATACATAAAAAATATCAAGCACACTTGAAAGTCAATATTTACTTCTTATTGAAACTTTGTATTTAATAGCAATACCCATTTAATGACACATATTCAAGCACAACCTTCATTTGCAACCATTAAATGGGCATTAACTCCTAATGTTTATTAAACCTTTTAGGGATTTCAAAATATCCTGTCATAACTTTAACTAAAAAGCTGAGACCTAGAATTATTTTCTTTGGTATGAAGAATGCTAATAGTATAATTTAAAAAATACTAACATTACACAGTTGATACTCCACATTTTTCTATACATAATGTAAAAAATAAAATTTCAATGCAATTTTGAAGTCCCTTATTCACTATAAAATTTTAATATTAGTAACAAACTGTGATTATTGTAGATGCAGAACTTCTACTCAAGTACTACTACTAAAGATTCTTCTAGGTACTCATTGGACTTAGGACATTATAACACCAAACTTTTAAACTTATGAACAAGTGGCTATTTTAAGCTAATAAAAGAAGTGCTTATGTAGATGTCGGGGGAGGGGGTTGTGGGGGGGTGGAGAGGTTGAGTTTGCTCCTAGAAGAGTAACTTCTTGAGGACACTTCAGGCTCCATCATATTCCTTGAAGCCTCCTCGGGTAGGGATGAGCAAATCAAGACATCATCCCATGATGTCGTCGGTTGTGTTTGAAAATGTATGAAAAAAAAAAAGAAAATGAAGGACGAACAACAACATAGCCTAATAGCACCAGCTCTTCTGAAAACATTGTGGACTGAGTGGTCTGAAGACCTGCTGTGAATCAAGAGAGTATATCAGGGCACAAAAGTCTCAGGGTTGAGTGGGACATGCTGGGTTATGATTATTATCTTTATTTATCCCTTTTGATATTTTATATCAATAAGCCTATTAAAAGTAGAAAGAGGGAATAGCAATTGTCTACTTTCCTCTTTCACTTTTAGAATATTCCTATTTGTATAGAATTTTGATTTGAAAAATGCTTTCTTTGAAATGATCCTATGAAGTAAATAGTATGAGTTTTATTATCTCCCTTTTATAAGTAGATAAATTGAGTCTCTGATAAGTTGTGTCCACAGTTATACAGCTTATACGTGTCTGAATTGGAACCCCAACCCAGATTACATGACTCAAAAGTCATAGCTCTTTCTATTTTGCCATGCTTAAAAAGAAGAAATTCTGTAATTATAAATTTTTTATTTTATCATAATTTCCTGTATATTTTCCATTAAATGGATATCATGGGAATATAAAATATAAAATTCAAGCATTGCTTCTCTTAGTCAATGTTCCAATTATATTTGTTTATAAGGAAGGAAGGTATATTATCCAAGGTTGTGAACCAAATTGGTAGAAGACCTAGTAGGTCTCCTAACATTTATTTCAATGCCATTGTACTATGCTAGGTGAGGTAAAGAAACTGGTTTAACTGGATTGAGAAGGATAAGAATTTAGACGGAGAAGAGCCTTTAATGCCAGGCAGATGAATTTAAATTAAGAATACTGACTTGGGGGCAGCTAAGTGGTGAAGTGGACAGAGCACCAGCCCTGGATTCAGGAGGACCTGAGTTCAAATTCGGCCTCAGACACTTAACACTTACTAGCTGTGTGACGTTGGGTACATCACTTAACCCTCATTGCCCAACCAAAACCAAAACCAAAACAAAAGAATACTGACTTGGTGCCTATATTAAAAAAGAAAAAAAAAGAACTATGATAATAGACTGATATTAGGTACTTCTAAGTTCAGTTCTTAGGGGGGAAATGCCTTCCTTAATAGCAGTTTCTATGTAATATGAATTGTTCCCTTTTCTTTCAAGATACAGAATGGATAAGACTCATTCTAGTTTTAGACAAAGCAGACAATTGTCATATCACAGAACAAAGGGGGAAAATTCATATTACATAGAAACTTAAATTATACCTGCTTATATCTGTGTTATTCTTTTATCCCTATCTTGTCATACAGAATAACAAGGTTACATCTTCAAATGATATTTGACCACAAACCCTTAAAATTTCATTACTAAAATGACTTTGAAACCCTTTTATCAGATATCTACTGAAGTCAAAGAAAAGCTGTTATAAAAACTCCACTCTGGCACCACACCCTCTCTGAGACCCAACTACATTATCTGCAGTGTATCTTTTTGGTAACAAGTAAAAAGCTTTTTATCTGCAGCTATTGTGTTGCTCATGCAACATAATGTAATGGTAGTTGTTATAACATTAAAAATACAAAAGCACTTAAGAGGCATGTGATACATTGACAGACTTTTGTAAGGGACTGAGAACCCTTGGATATAAAGTATTAGATAAATATTGAGTATACTTACATGCCCTTTGTTATTATAATATGTTATAATTATAGTCTGATTTTAGCCATCTAATCCTTTCTGGGTTTTATACTTTTAACTTCCAACCTTCATAAATCATTTCTGACTCATTAATCTTTTTCCCCAGAGGTAACTTGCAACCCCATAAAAGTGCTAATGTTCCTGTTAAAGGACAAGATATCTTTTTAAAATCAAATGTACTCAATTTATTTTTAGACCAAAGTGGTACATTAGCACAATGAATGGGTACAAAAGAAACACATTCTTCCCTTCCCTTCCACCTCCCCCTGCCTTAAATGGCTTATTTAAAATATATTTTAGTTAATTTTTTCTATCAAAAATCTATTTTCTCTTTCTCTCACCTTCTTCAACCCACCATGGAAGGTGAAGGAAGAGAAAATAGGTTTCCTGTTTGGACGTGGCATGGGGGGGGGGGCTCACAGTCAGGGAGGGGAGAGAAAAACAAAATCCTTGAAACAAATATGTATAGTCAAGCAAAACAAATTCTCTCATTGTCCATGTACAAAAAACATATACCTCAATCTACATGTAGAATACTTCATCATCAGTTCTCTGGAACTGTGGTTGGCCTTAGGATACATGAGAGTTCGAATTTGTAAGTCTTTCAAAATTCTTTGTCTTTACAATGTTTTGATTGCATAAATTATTCTCCTTATTGTGCTCACTTTATTATATATCAATTAATATAGGTCTCCTCAGGTTTTCCTGCTATCATCCCTTTCATCATCTCTTATGGCACAATAATAATCCATTACAGTTATTTAACCATTATTTGTTTAGCCATTCTCCCAATTGTTGAACACCCCTTTAATTTTCCATTCTTTGCCACCACAAAAATTACCAGAAATATGGTACCTTTTCCTCTTTCTTTGGGATATAGGCCTAGTAGTAGTATCACTAAGGCCAAAGGGTGTTTGCTGTTTAGTAACTTTTGGGGGCATAGTTCCAAATTTCTTTCTTGATTGGATGAACCAATTCATGGCTCTGTCAGCAATGAATTAATGTTTTTTGCAGCACTCTCAATATTTGCCATTTTCCTTTTCTACTGAAGTTGTACTCTAATGGGTATGATTTGGAACCTCAGAATTGCTTTAATTTGCATTTCTCTCTATGTTAGTGATGTGGAAGCATTTTTTTCCCTATATGGCTATTGGTAGCTTAGATTTCATCATTAGAAAACTGCTTGTCCATGTCATGTAAATACTTACTAATTGGGGAATGGCTCTTCTGTTTACAAATTTGAATCAGTCATGCACACACACACACACTCACACATACACACATAAAATGGAAATGAGACTCTTCTCAGAGAAGTTTGATGCTTTCTGATTCCCTTCTAATTTTAGCTGCATTGGTTTTACATGCGTAAAATCTTTTTAACTTCATGTAATGAAAATTGTCCATCTTATCTTCTGTGATCCTCTTTATCCTTTGGTCATGAATGGTTCTCCTACTCATAGATTTGAAAGAAAATTTCTTCCTTTATCCTCAGACTTGTTTATATAAGAATCACTAGGGAAAAGGAGTGAAAGTTGCAAAGAACCAAATTTAGGCTTGGTCTCAAAAACTTGCAAACAATTAGAGCTGTCTAAAAGGACAATAGTCCTCCTCAGAAGGTAGTGAGGTCTCCCTCATTGGAGGTTTTCCGGAATAGTCTGGATGATCATTTATTGGGGATAGTGGAGATTCACCCTGAGTATGTGTAGGACTAGGTGGTCACTGAGGTCCCTTCTAATTCTAAAATATTCTGCCAAGGTAGTGATGGAAAGACAAATGAGATCTTGGGCTGCACTAAAAAATATACATTCCCCTCTAGTTCTCTGGTATATTATCCTGGTCAGACCACAGAGAAAGTATTGGTTCAGTTCTGGGTTCCACATTTTAGAAAGGACCCTGAAAAACTGGAGGTTATCCAAAGGATGATGATCAGAATGATGAATGGAATTGAGATCAAGCTATATAATGATCTCTTGAAGGAACTAGCAATATTTAATATCAGCTCGGAAAAGAGGAGACTTGTAGAGGAAATATTATACCTGTTTTCAACTATGTGCAGGACTGTCATATGGAAGAGGCTTGACACTTCTGTTTGGCGGTAGAGGCCTGCACTAGAAGTCTAGGTAGAAATTGTAAAGAGACATATTTAAATAACATTATAAGTAAAGCTTCTTAACAATTAGAGTAACTTGAAAGTGAAACGATTTGCCTTAGGAGTTAGTTATATGCTTTGGGAAACTCAGTAAATGGTTGGACACAAAAGTATTGATAATTGGTTTGATGGAGTAACTAGGTGGTCTAATACAAAGTTTCTTAAACTGTGAGTTGCAATCCCATATGGGGTCAATTAACTGAATTGGGGGGTTGCAAAAATTTGGCAACATTAAAAGGTTATATATACCTATTTTATATACCTATATACCCAGGGTCATGTAAAAATTTCTCAGACAAAAAGGGGTCATGAGTGGAAAAAATTTAAGAAGTACAATTTGGTCACTATAAGACTTCATTTCAAATCCTGACTCAGACCCTTACTAACTATGTCACCCTGGACAAGTTACTCAGCCTCTTTGTGCCTCAGTTTCTTCATCTGTAAAATAAGGATATTGGACTTGATAGCCTCTAAGGTTTCTTCTGGCTCTAAATCTATGGTCCATGCCAACTTGGAAGAACCTTTCCAGTAGAGTGCCACCAGAGTCTATTTGTCCCTGGGTTAACTTTTTTTTTTCAGTGACTTGGAAGAAGGCATACACACACACATACACATATATGAAGGATGATCATGTGGAAAAGTAATGGTTAATTACTTGTTCTGTTTGGACTCAGGTGGTAGAACAAACAGTAATGGGTAGACTAGATGGAAGGAAAACTTCCTAATAGAAATATCCAAAGGTGCAATAGACATCTTTGGGAGGCAACTGGATCATTTTCATTGGAGGTCTTCAAAGAAAGGTTGGATTATTACCAGTCATAGATGAGGAGTCATATTCTCAGTTCTGATATTCTGACTTTCCTTCCAATAATTTAATCAGTGATTCTCTAGTGACTCTCCTCGAATGGGAATTCTTTGAGAAAAATCTGTATGATTATTTTTCAATAGAACTGTTCTATCCTAGTGGTACCTAAAATTCTTAGTACCAACTCTTCTTCAAGTAGCCTTTCTTTTCACATTCCTTTAATCACAACAGCATCATTAATTCCCTTGCATAAGCTTCTCAACATTCTCCAGTTCCTGTGAACTTGTCAAGGGACTGTAGTTTTTGAGATTAATTTTTCTTTTTTTTTATTTTTGTCAGTATTTATACAACAGTTTAGTTTTTTAGTAGCAATCAAGGCATTCATGCTTTTTTCAACAGCAATTTCATATAGTGAAAAGGAAGCCCAAGACCTTGGACGTCACATATGGGCTTCAATTTCCCTATATATAAAATGTAGCTCTAAATTCTTATTTATTGTTCTGTTGCCATTTTTGCCTTATTTGTAATTGACGAGTTAAAGCTATTATCCAAGAGATTTCTTGAGGTGAGAGGGGGAAGGGAAATCCCCACTCACAAACAAAAAAAGATCTCTACTATCTTCTGATACTGAAGTTACTCATATTCGTTTGCACCGATTTTCCAGCTGTCACCCTAGGCTAGAGCCTGCATCATGCTCTTGAATCCTCAATTAGTCAGTTAGGTAGCTGGGCCATTTCGGTAATGGATGGCGTGAGGCCTTAGGGAAGGGATGAGTGCTTATGTGGTGTGGGCCTTCGGTTGAAGTCAACTAAAAATGGTTAGACCGGAGGTTTCGGTCTCCCTCGTGGGGACTTTAACCCCAGCTTGGCCCCAGAGGGACTTCCCAGTTAGAAGAAAGGTATTAGCTTGTACTTTTCAGGGTTATCATCCGTTTCCTCTTAGAGCAGGTGGGCGGGCTGGAGCAAGCGCATGCGCAAGCGTACACCCCCACTGGTGACAGGCTGATTGGTCCCGTCCTTCCGCGCAGACGCCGCGCGCGCGCGAAGGCAGTAAAGGGGCAGGGCCTATGAGCCCGCGGTTTCCCGGGGCGACGGGGGCGGAGGCGGCAGGAAGCCCGAGCTGCGGTTGGCCGCCGCGGTATGGACACGCTGAGGGTGGAGCCGGAGGAAGAGGAGGAAGAGGAGGACGAGGACGAGGAAGAAGAGGACGAGGAGGAAGACACCATGGACCCTCCGCTCTTGGGGGCGGCAGGAGGCTCCCAGAGTGCCACGGAGCCCGAGGAGGCCGCCCGCCTCACTCCGTGTAAATGAAATGAGAGCGGCTGCAGGGAGAGGGGGAAGGGCCTCGGCCGGCTCTGAAGCCGGAGGAGAGAGAGAGGAGGAGGAGGCGGGGAGGGGGAGGACGGGGAAAGGCCCCGCCCAAGTGGCGGAGTCCCTGGGAAGGACTCCACCTGGGAGGACCCAGGGTCTGGGACTGCGACCCACATTCCGGTTCTGGTTCTAGTCTTTTCCTGGAGTCCCCCCGGCCCCGAGGAGGGCAGGAGTGTGCCCCAGAGGCTGCCGGAATGTCCGGTGTAACCGAGAGTTGAAAGGTTAAGGGTCAATGCCTTCCCCCCCCCTCCACGTGCTAGGCAAGCAAGGGCAAGTTAACAAAAACATTTTTTTAAACTGTCGTTAAAAAGAGAAAGAAAGAAGACTGAGACATAAAAGGGCCTCCCACCAAGTTCAAGGTTTGAAAAGCTGTGAAATCCCGCCCAATGGCAAGCCCTCCCATCCCCTTACACTCAGGAGTTGGTCTATTGCCAGCATGGCTATGGGAAGGAATGGATAAGATGGGTTGAACTGGTAGAAACTTAGGGAGGGGCCGTGCTCGTTCCAGTGTACTCTCCCAGGCCCCTGGGGAGGTCCCTCTCCCAGCCAACTTTACCCCACCCCGTGCTTCCTTCACAAAGCCAGAAGGGCCTGTGCATAGTAAAGATCTGGCTCTGTTGTGGCTTGGGGTAGGCCAAAATGAGCCTTATCCGAAGAGCAGGTGCAACCTCGCCTAGGTTCTTATCACTCCAATGCCTAAGAGCTTTCAGCGTGACAAGTCTAGTAATAGAGATGTTCAACTCTTTAAACCACACAAGCTTTTGTTTCCCCGCCATTTGGGGTTCTGATGTTACCACGTGGGCCAAATAAAGTGAAGTTTGTAAAAATCATAGGTTCACTTGGTTCCTTGGAGATTATTGTTTGGATCGCTTTCCATTCCTTCCAAGAGGATATTTATTTTTTACTGTTAATGTCTAGGTGGTAGTTAACCCGCTTTTTCATTATTGGGTAACATCAAATTGATTTTTTTTTCAGAATTAAGCAATTATGCAGAGAAATAGAAAATATATAAATGTCAAGTAAAAAGGTTTGGTTTTTTTTCTTCTATTTTTTTTAATCCATCAGGGTATTTGAAATTCTGTAATTTAGCTGCTTTGGCTGATAGGATAAGTCGGGGAAAGATGAAAAACTTTTATGCCCGACAGACCCATTTTTGTCATTTACCATGGTTTACTACTTCCCCACCATGTTAGCATAGGGTAAGGAGTCTGAAAATATTTTGCATTTCTTTGCATGTGGTGCAGCAGTTCATGGCCAAGTTGTGCCGGCAGGAAGTGCTTCCTACAGAGTCATAGTGCACGTGGATCTGGATTGCTTTTATGCACAAGTAGAAATGATCTCTCATCCAGAATTAAAAGGCAAACCTTTAGGTATTTCTGGACTTATATATTTTCTTTCCCGTTTTTATATTTAAGGATTAAACAAATCTGTTAGAATTGCTTTTTTTTTTGGTATTGTGTTTCATTCCATTTTATTCAGTTCAGTATTATAAAACTTTAAAAGTGGTTTTTGTACAAAACAGTAATGAGGGGAAATAGATGTTATAATCATTTTATAAATGGATCATCTGAAGCAAAGACAGCAAGAAATTTAGATGAGTATATGCACTTGTCAGTGATCTTAGGACCCCTTTTTACTCTTAAAAGAATTGAGGATCCCAAAGAGCTTTTCTGTGGGTTATATCAGTCAGTATTTACTGTTATAGAAATTTAAATATCTAAGTACAATTATGAAAATAGTTTTGACCTTGTGGATCCCCATAAGAATACCTCCAAAATTCACAGAACCTCACTTTGAGGAACTGATCTTTAAACATTTTGTCTCAGATGCAATGTGAAAGTTCACCAGGAAGGCAAAAAACTCTGCAGGAGGAGTTGGAAGTTTTGTGAAAGATAGAGGCAATGCAAAACCATTCATTTCTGTTGGAGAATTGAGTTTCTTGGGGGGAAAGGGAATACATTTTTATATAACACTACGATGTCCCAGGCACTGGGGTAAGTGCTTTATAAATCTTTCATTTGGCCCTCACAACTACACTGGAAAGTGGTTATTATTATTATCCCCATTTTACAGTGGAGAAAACTGGCAGGCAAAAATTAAATGATTTGCCATGGGTTACATAGCTAATAAGTTCCTGAGGCTACATTTGAATTCAGGTTTTCCTGAACTCAGGCACAGAATTCTACTGTGCCACCAGCTGCCTCTTGTATTTCAACCTAATTGTTACTTAATATTTGAATAGAATTTGCTGGATTTTGAACACTTCACTTTACTCCTAGAAGATATTTAATAAATATTTGTTAAATTTATGAATGAGAATGAGTTCTTCACACTGGAACTTATGGAATTCCATAAGCATACTCTATAACATACTTTAGGCAACTGTAAAATTCCATTTTAAACTATATTTAAAGTGCACGTTAAATTATAAAGCAATTGTTTTATATTTTTCTTGTGGTCCTTAAGGAAATTGTTTTAAATGAGAGTTCATAAGAACTGTATAGTGAACTTTTTGGGGGGGGGGAGGCAATGGGGGTTAAGTGACTTGCCCAGGGTCACACAGCTACTAAGTGTTAAGTGTCTGAGGTCGGATTTGAACTCAGGTTCTCCTGAATCCAGGGCCAGTGCTCTATCCACTGCGCCACCTAGCTGCCCCTATAGTGAACTTTTGAAGCTGAAGAGTGACTAGTCATTACTCTTGGTGAAAATAAAAGAATTAAATGTTTTGCTTTAAATTGCTGTGCTTTATATTACTGTAATCTTTTGTAAATTGCTACCTAGGCAAAGTATCTTGTTTTTATCATTAGAAATTTAGGAATAATTTAGCTCTAATTATCTTCTACAATATAATTTATTTCTGAAGATGGTGCCCTGGCTGAAATATTTAATGTAAAATTTGTGTAGCCTTCAAAAATTAGTAAAACTAAGTTAATATGTTATGCTGCTAATAATTTCTTCTCACCTTTTGCTTCCCCTTGGCCTGTAACTCTTCTTGAATGCTTTACCTTTGTTGTGCAGTCCAACAAAGAAGCCAGTTTGGTAATCAGGATTAGGGGGGGTATCCCTAATAATTATGACAAGCTATTACTTGAAATAGAACACTCCCTTTATTCAGTGTCAAAATGTTCAGAAGATAAAAGTGAATTTTTACTAGCAGCAGCTAGCAATTAATTTTGTTTGACAGTTCTTCCAGTTCTGAAAATTTTTAATGGAGCATAACCTGTGATTATTAGTTAAGAGTAAAGTTAATTCCATCTCTGAACATCTGAGAAAATATTAGAAATCTTTTATTCAAATTTCACCAAAGAAAAAAAAACACAGAAAAAGCTGGCTTTTGGTCACCGGCTGTTAAGAACACCCCCCCCAAATTACCCTTCTAACATCAACTATTAGTGTTTCATGATTTATATTATAATGCACGTGAGTATGGTGCCCTTTCTAACATTATAGTCAGTATCTCATAATATCTAAAGGGAGGCAGTATAGTGAAATGGGTAGAGAGCTGTCTTTGAAGTCAGGAAAACTTACCTCTAAAAGGTAGGGGCTGTGTGATTCTGAACAAGTCACTACACTTCTCAGTGATAAGACAACCTTGGTTATGAGAGAAAAGGTGCAGACCTACATGGTAGAGGTAGTTTTTTCATCTTTGTGTTTTTATACTAATGAAATGACAGATCCACTTCCTGTCCCTCTCTAATCCTTGGTAACATCTACAGAATTTTAACTGACTCAAGCTCCAATTTTTCTCTGAAACAAAACACCCAAAGATTGGGATTAAACTACTAAGAATTCACTTTAAACATATAATATAGAGTATTAGAAATGTATGTTGAAATAGAGTATGTTGAAATGTTTTGATACCTTAAAAACCATTATGAGTAGGTGATAGATTGCGATACTAGTGTTTCTGCTTCTTACAACTTCATTAATGAAAAGAGGTAATAGTTCTAAATTGAGCTTGGAGATTTTTGTTACCAAAATGTCTTGCATTATAATGTGTGACAAAACATATAATGTGGTGTTTTTTTCATAATTTTAACAGGTGATTACCTTCCATCTTGCTGGATTTTCATCTCATACTGTTTTCCCCATAGGTGTTCAGCAAAAATATTTGGTTGTCACCTGTAACTATGAGGCCAGGAAACTTGGAGTTAAAAAACTGATGTCTGTGAGAGATGCAAAAGAAAAGTGTCCACAGCTGGTGCTCGTTAATGGAGAAGACCTGACACGCTATAGAGAAATGTCATATAAGGTTACAGGTACAATTTATAGAGGATTGTTCTTCAAATACCATTGTAAAATGGTATTATTTAATTTCATTTATATATAAATATGTATGTGTATATATACATATGTATATGTATACATGTGTGTATATAACTATACATATATATATATAGGTTCATGGTAGATCATGCTAGCTTTGTGTATAAAGAGGTTATATAATATGTTGGAGATAATGCTGACTGGGATTAAATGTGATAGGAATTTTGTCAGTGATTCTAAATGAGATTTTCCTTACTGGTATTTTACAAATATTAGTAGAGAAATGCCAAATAAAACAACTTAAAATAGAAACAATAAATTTAGAGCTATGTATTTTGAGTTTTAAATAAAATAAATGTGGCATTTTAAACATATATTTTTTAAATTAACAATAAAATAGTATGTACTATGTTACAGACAATACTTAAAACATCCTGCAAATGGTGATTAACTTCACTGATTTTTGAAAACCATTGAAATAAAATAAAATAAAATAAGTATCTATTTCAGAGGATTTAAAATTTATACTAAATCTAATTTAATGCAGCCAAAACCACCACATAATTAAAATTGAGCTGGCAGTATTTTAGTCATTGAAGAGAGAGAATGAAAAGCTGAAGGCCAAACCAGTTGGAACAAAAAGCTACCATATTTATTCATGTTTTCATAGCTCACATTTTGAAAAGAAAATATTTTCCTTATATAATGTTTCTATCTTCCATTCTTCTGCTTTTAAAAAAGTTTGACTTTGAAATAGTAGCTTCAGAGGCTTTCAAAATAAAGAAGTTTGTAATTGCCAGGATAGACTGAGGTAGCACCCATTGTTTGGAGAAAGCAAATGAATGCTCACTTCTTCATGCCTTCATGTCTGCCAGCTATTTTTCTCTCTTTTCCATCTCTCTTCTCCCTTACCCTGAGCTGCTGGCATACTAGGGTAGCTTCAGCCTTTTAAAGAGGTAGTTTGAAACAAAATCCATCATTCTGAGAAAATAGAGATAAAAGGCAAGACCTTATGTGGATAGTTATCATGAACAGCTTCTGATCCATTCCAGGGTGTAGGAAGATATCACTTGGGTACTGAGTTTGAGAATGTAAGGAATTTCCCATATTCATCCATTCACGAAATATTTACTGGAGTCCTACTATGTATTGTAAAGAAGCTACATGGGGAAATAGGAATTTAAGTGAGTCTATACTCAGACAAAAAACAACAAAAAAAGATGTATTCTCTGCTGCTGTTTAGACTTCATTCTTTATATATAAAGTCTTGTTCCTTACCTTGTCGTTTATAGATTGACTTTTTTTTATGGTAAAAGGCAAATATATTCAGGTAAAAGGAAAAAACTGCCCCCAAAGGCCCTAGGGTTATACAGGGATAACTATATTCATATAATATAACTATATTACTTTTTGGTAACCATAACCATCAGGAACACAATAGACAATGTGGAATTAAGTGAAAGTGAAAAAATAGCTGCATCAAAATCCATGCATTTGGTTATCTGCTATTCTCAGGCCTTTACCCAGACAATTGTATATTAAAAAAATACATAAAGGTTAGAAGGTTGGAGGATACATTCAGTGGTGTAGTCTTGTAGGAAGAGGTGACCCTTTCCCTTGAGAAACCCCTTTTCTTTTCTTTTCTTTTCTTTTTTAGTGAGGCAATCAGGGTTAAGTGACTCACCCAGGGTCACACAGCTAGTAAGTGTGTCTGAGGCCAGATTTGGACTCAGGTACTTCTGACTCCAGGGCTGGTGCTCTATCCACTGCACCACCTAACTGCCCAGAGAAACCCCTTTTCTTGTGCCACTGATCTCCCTGGGATCTGGACCCTTAATTATTCTATGTCTCTCTCTGTCTCACCTTTCTTTTCTCCATATCCATTGCCTCATTCCTTGCTTCCTGCAAACATGTCCATATATTAAAAAAAAAAAACCAACAACACCAAAAAAAAACCACTTTGCAAACTTTAAAGTGCCATAGAAATGTTAGTTGTTGTCATCAGTGGCATCATCACCATCATCATCCTTAAAAAACAAAACAACAAAAAACCCTTTCACTTGATCCTATTATCTTCCTGTGTTTCTCCTAACTTTCCTGATTTCTTCAAGGCACCACTCAAATCCCATCTTCTACAGGAAGTGTTTCCTGTCCTTCCCTACTTGCTAGTGTCTTCCCTCTGAAATTACCTTCCATGTATATTGTATATGTCTTATATATACATAGTTATTTGCATTTCTCCCCCATTAGAATAGAACTCCTTGAGAGCAGAAATTTTGTTTTTGCTTTTCTTTGTGTTCCCAAGGTTGAACATGGTGCCTGACACATATTAGACATTTAATGCTTGTATTGACTCCTTGACCACCAAACTCTTATCAGTGTACTCAAGCAAAAGTTATCATAAAGGAACTTGGATGATATAAAGGGAACACACTAGTAGACTGCCCAATTAGAGTCTAAAAATCAAGAGAGAAGATGCTTATTTTTCTTTATGGATCCCTGAAAATTAGGGTATCTAATAATGAGAATCCTAGCTGGAGAATCATCTCTCTTTTGGGGCCTTCCAAATGCAAAGGGCTCAAAAATTATATCCAATAGAGCTTATATACAACAGCCTCTCTGGGGCTACAGGGTCACAGAATGGGACCTCAGTGGCCATCTAGTAGTAAAAACCACACATGAAAGGAATATTCACTATAACATCCCAGCAAGTGGCCATCCAACTTTTGCTTGAAGATCTTTGAGGAGAGGGAACCCAATAATTCAAAATGATTACTCACATATGGGATCCTGTAAGGTCTTTCTACCCTTCATGGAGTTCAGGTGAAGTTTCCCTAAGATCTGGCTCTGCTTGTTAGTGCCTTTCTGGAGTCTATGACTGACACATTCTCCACCCTGAAGGGTCACTCTCCCTGAAGCTATCTCTGTCCTAAGGTTACTGTCTTTCTGAATAGCCATTTCCACTGCTATCAACCATTATCAGCCCCATGGTTTCTTCTACTGCCACCATTCAATTCTGATGGGCCCTCTGGATCTCCCAAATTTACAACCTCATTGCCTATACAGGTACATCTTGGAAGATCGAAGAAGAATAAACACAAGCAAAAGTGTCCATGCGATCAAAGATGCCATGTCTGGAAGGGGAGCAGGGACACGACCCCTTTCCATCCCCACTCTCAGGTGTTGTTCAGAGTAATGTTAAAGCCATCAGGGAAAGAGAATGAGAAAAGTGCTAATCACTCCTCTTTTATGCTCATCTACCTCAGCAACCTCTGAGTCAAAAGTTCTTTAAGCTCTGTAGCTAATGAGAACACTCTTTATCATCACGTAGTGCCAGCCTTTGAGTTATCCACGGGGTAGCTGGGACTGAAACCCGGCAAGAAATAGCTCCATACTTCAAGAACTGGTCCTTACAGACCAGCCCACCTATGCTATAAGGACATTTGACAGTTTACAAAATGTTTTTCCTTTCAACAACCATGTGAGGAAGATTATACAAATATCATATTAGGGAGATTAAATTATATATACAATTATATTTAATACTTTTACATTATAATTATTATATAAATATATTTTTAAAAATTATATATAATCACTTTCATTTCTGAATATATCTTCCCATCTACTCAGCAAGCTATCCCCAGTAAGAATGATTTTAAAAGACTAAAAAAGGCATTTTAGCAATACCAACAAACACATGAACTGTGTCTTACAGTAGATACAATATATGTGTATATATATATATGCACACATATACATGTCAATGTGTGTATATATACACATGTACATGTGTGTATATACACATATGTGTACACACACATATATGCCCCCATAGTTCTCTACCTCTGTGAGTGAGGAGTGTAGTTTCTATCATCATGATTCTTCATATAGGAAATGGCCAGAAATCAAGTGATTTTCCCCATGGTAGTACACCTAGTAATGAACTGAGGTTTTAACATTTACAGGTTCTTGATTCCTTGGACCAAAGATCTTGAAACTTGAAAGAAAAATCTTAAATGAAAATATATCACTTTTTGATGGCTTATGAATTAGCTTCTTTTCCCCTCTCTGTTTCTTCTTATAATTATGTATCTTCATTTAAAATATTTTATTCTCAGTAATGGTTGCTGAAAGCAAAAATGTTAGGAATTCTAGATTATAATCTTTTCATCTAGGTGGTCACTTCTTTACTGAGTGAGAGTTGGATTTTCAAAGATTGATGAAGGTTGCTAAGTATAATGTTGGAGTAGGATCTAGATGTTCTTCTATCTTTTCTCCAGACCTTCCCCCTCCCATTTCAGAGTAAAACATGGGTTTTGGGGAGGGGAAGATTATACAAATGGCATTTTTCACTGAAGTAGTAATTTACAAAATAGAATCTTTGTGATGTGAAGAAATTAAAAATACATGAGCACAATTTCCCAATTTTGAGAGTGGCTTATATACTTAGCAGTGGACTTTAGATTTTAAAATTATTCTTACACAATTTTCATGATATAGAATCAGGGAATAGATTATTACTCTTATAATGGACTTAGGATATCAGCTTTGTGGTATGATATAGTCTTGATGTTGGATACAGGAAAATCTGGGTTTAAATATGGTCTTTGACACTTACTATGCATGTATTACCCAAAGGAAGTCACTGTTTCTCAGGCAATTCCTAGGACTTAACCTAGTAAATTATAGATAGATTATGATTTGTATTTGGCAGAGAGAGTTTTGTTACATTAAGGGAATCACTGATCCTTCAGATATCAGATATGCTTTTTAGCATTGACCTGTTTAAAACAAAAGTTATTCCCTGATTAATGTTTTTATTGCAAATCTATACTTATTTGTTTTGTTTTAACCAGGGCATGCACCTTGATGTTGTATCTAATTGTAAACTTCTAGTGGGCATATTCTCTTCTAAAAATATATGTACATTTAGATATAAACAACTATCTTTTGTTAATAAAGGTGACTTTGGTGATATTGGGAGCCAGTTTTTTGTTCTTATATTGTTATTTTTAGATCGGATTCTCTGTTTTACATTATAAGTTTGACTCAGTTGTCAGAAATAAACTTTGTAGAGACATAAGCCAGCAAAAGAGGCCCATTTTTTGGCCAGAAATACCTTTAATCTCACCTTACAAAAAGAAAAGTTCTCTAGGTGAATTGAAATAGATCATCATAATCATTAAGTTCTCTTGTCAGCTTTATGAAAGTGTTTTTCCCAGTATCATCAAAGTTGGAATCCATAAAATATGAAGTATTTTTAGTGTTTGCCTGATGAAGTAGTAATATGAGTAGAAAGAAATAACCTTTTGAATTTTTTAGATGCTTGAACACAAAGAGCCTAGGAGTTGTCCCATTGGCACAGGCTAACAATTTATCTTTCTACTGTCCAACAGTTTCTAATGTAGGATGACTTAGGGAAGAGTGACAATTCCTGTTCAGTGCATTTGATTGTGCAATCTTGTGTTTATACACTGAGTCCCAAGGAGCAATGAGTTTTCATCTTAATGTATCAGATCTGACAGTTCTTTTGGCTTAATCATTTTGATGTGCAGTAAAACTTGACTAACTGGAATGCTTGAATAATGGTCTATTTTGTTTACTCAGTTTTTCAGTAGCTCAGGACTAACTAGAAAATCCTTTTCAACTACTATTGAAAATCTTTTCTAAAATGTATTTATTTACTTGCCTGATTTGGTAAATAAAACTTAATTTTTCTTTGTTAATGTGAGACTTTTTGATACCTTAATCTTATCATTTTAATGTAGATTGAGTTAAATATGTTCTGACCTTAAGATCTAGTGTATCCTTAAAATTACATTTATTACTAAATCCCTGGAGTAAACTTTATTTTATTGGCAGTTTTTAAAAAATCCTCAAAATTAGTTAGTCCTTGCATAACTCAAGTTTTACTACATTTTGAAACTTAACTCACTTATTTTCATTATGCATCATTCTGTTCAGACTATTTTAAAATTGTGTAATTAAAATATATATGATTTTAACTGATTTTAGTTATAATTTCAGTTTACATATGCACTTTTTATTTCCCTTTAGAGTTATTGGAGGAATTCAGTCCAGTTGTTGAAAGATTGGGATTTGATGAAAATTTTGTGGATATAACCCAGACAGTTGAGAAGAGACTGCATCAGCTACAAAGTGATGACTATTCTGTAGTGGCTGTCTCTGGTCATGTTTACAATAATCAGTGTGAGTTTATTTTCCCCCATGAGAGTATTTTGTAACTTGTTACTTTCCTATTAAGAGTATTTTATAAATTGTTACTTTGTTATACTATGCTCTTTGTAGTTAAGGTAACCCATACACTAGAGAATCTTTCTGGGGTATTTAATCCCTATGTTAAAAATTGCAAAACTCACAAATATTACTGAAATATGGAATAGTCATTACAGCTAGGCATGCACTCCTACCACTGTTCTTTTCTATACTGTTTTCAGAAGTTACACACTGCTTCTCTGTCCCAGTTTCAAAAGAGTTAATGTGCTAACATCCTTTCCTTCAAGGGAGTTCTTTTTCATTTCCCTTCACTGTATCATTCCCATACCGGGCCTGACTAAAGGCAGAATTTTCTTTTTTTTTTTCTTTCATTTGTTTATTTAAAGTTTTGAGTTCCAAATTCTATGCCTCTCTCATTCCCTCACTCCCTATTCTCCCCCCTCCCCAACGTTGCAAGCAATCAGTATAGGTTATACATGTGCAATTATGTAAAACATTACCATATTAGTCATTTTACATAAAAAGACTCAAGTAAAAAAAAAAAGAAAGCGCAAAATAGCATACTTCAATCTGTGTTCAGAAAGGCAGAATTTTCAAAATAGATTAAGTATGTCTTTGGTTTCCTTCTATTTTCCTTTTTGGGGCCTTCTCCAGTCTCTTAATACCACCCCCTCTTCTCTAGATATCTGATCTTTCATGTTTCTTTATGGTTGCTCAAAGTCCCACATTATAAGAGTAGTTAATTTCAACCTGCCTTCCCTGCAGGAAAATGATAGGTGTCTTTAAGCATTCAAAGTATTTTCATATCACACTTTTTTGAGAATGACCTCAGAGGACAGAATTAGGAGCAAAGGATTGAAGACGCAAAGTGAATTTGATTCCATATAAGAAGAAAATAGCTATCCAATCTATAGTGGGCTGCCTCAGGAAATGGGTTTGCCATTAGTAGGGTTCTTTACAAAGAACATGTATGACTCTTTTTTTCTTTTTAATAAAAGTATTTTATTGTTTTCCAGTTACATGGAGAGATGGTTTTCAACATTTGTTTTTATAGGATTTCCAATTTCAAATTTTTCTCCCTCCCTCCCCTCCCCTTCCACAAGACATCAAGAAATCTGGTATAGGTTATATATGTATAATAATATTAAAGATATTTCCGCATTAATCATGTTATAAGAGAAGAATCATAGCAAAAAGGAAAAACCTCAAAAGGGAAAAAACAACAGCACCAAAAACAAAAGAAATAGTATGGTTCAATCAGCATCCATATTCACAGTTCTTTTTTTTTTCCTGGATTTGGAGAACCTTTTCCATCATGAGTCTTTTGGAACTTTCTTGTACTGTTGTATTGGTGAGAAGTATATAGTCTATCACAGTTGATCAACACATAATGTTGATGATACTGTGTACAATGTCCTTCTGGTTCTGCTCATCTCACTCATCATCAGTTCATGCAAGTCCTTCCAGATTTCTCTGAACTCCTCCTGCTCATTGTTTCTTACAGCACAATAGAATTCCATTACATTCATATACTACAACTTGTTCAGCCATTCCCCAATTGATGGGCAGCCCCATAATTTCCAATTCCTTGCCACCACAAAAAGAACAGCTATAAATATTTTTGTACATGTGGGTCCTTTTCCCTTTTTAATGCTTTCTTTGGAAAAAAGACCCAAAAGTGGTATTGCTGGGTCAAAGGGTATGCACAGCTTTATAGCCCTTTGGGCATAATTCCAAATTGCTCTCCAGAATGGTTGAATCAGTTCACAGCTCCACCAATAATGCATTAGTGTTCCAATTTTCCCACAGCTTCTCCAACATTTATTATTTTCCTTTTTTGTCATATTAACCAATCTGATAGGTGTCAGGTGGTACCTCAGAGTTGTTTTAATTTGCATCTCTCTAATCAGTAGTGATTTAGAGCATTTTTTTATATGGCAATAGATAGCTTTGATTTCTTCATCAGAAAACTGCCGAACATTTATGACTCTTGAGGTACTCTCCAACTCTGATGTTATGTGAAACTTCCTTTGTTCTTGTTACTATATGTTAATATAGTTCCAAATTGTATTAGATTTTTCTGGAAGTAATTCACATTGTTTACAGTGGCTTAGTAGACAGCTAAAAGCCCTAGATATTTTACTTACAAACTGGTGCTAAACATAGTATTTCCCATCCTGTTTTTGAACCCAAGAGCAAGATTTTACATCTTGTTATTTTTGTTTTTTTGGTGCGGCAATGGGGGTTAAGTGACTTGCCCAGGGTCACACAGCTAGTAAGTGTCAAGTGTCTGAGGCCAGATTTGAACCCAGGTACTCCTGAATCCAGGGTCGGTGCTTTATCTACTGCGCCACCTAGCTGCCCCCACATCTTGTTATTTTAATCACTTTTATATCTTAGTTGACTTTCCATCTTGTTAGTTTACCACTTCTGAATTGTTGCAATCTTTCTTAATCTTGATATTTGTTATTCCTAGCTTTCTGTTATCTATAGCTGGTGCAGCATGGGGAGAGAGGGAAGGAGACAGTTTAGAACTTAAAAAGTAACAAAAAGTAAATAAAATTAAATTTAAAAATATACAAATGGGGGCAGGTAGGTGGCACAGTGGATAAAGCACTGGCCCTGGATTCAGGAGGACTGAGTTCAAATGCAGCCTCAGACACTTGACACTTCCTAGCTGTATGACCTTGGGCAAATCACTTAAACCTCATTGCCCCACCACAGAAAAGAAAAGAAAAGGAAATATATAAATGATTGTTGATTAAAATGTCTTCCTATGAAAACCTTCTATGAAAATGTATATGTTATACAAATAGCTGTAGCCTTATGCTTTTTCTATATAAAATAATTTTTAAAACTGTTATTCTTGGGGCAGCTAGATGGCGCAGTGGTTAAAGCGCCGGCCCTGGATTCAGGAGTACCTGAGTTCAAATCTGGCCTCAGACACTTGACACTTACTAGCTGTGTGACCCTGGGCAAGTCACTTAACCCCCATTGCCTACAAAACAAACAAACAAACAAAACTTATTCTTGATAATTTGAAATACTATAATTATCATTTAAAATATGTATTGTGACAAAATTAGCATATGCATTCAATGATGCATTTTTTTGGTAGGTCAAGGTCAATTCATTCATCTAAGTATTTTGTTGTTGTTCAGTTGTATCTGCCTCTTCTTCATTCCATGGACCATAGTTGTCCATGGGGTTTTCTTGGCAAAGATACTGGAGTGGTTTGCCATTTTCTTCTCTAATGAATTAAGGCAAACAGAAGTTAAGTGACTTGCCCAGGGTTACATAACTAGTTAAGTGTCTGAGGCTGGATTTGAATTCAGGTCTTCCTGACTCCAGGCACAGTGCTCTGTCCTCTGCCTCTTATACCTAGCTCTGAATCTACCTGAGTATCAGCCTGCCCTGTCAGCATCAGAATCCTAACCACCCCCCCCAAACCCTTCTCCCCAGCATGGGGAGACAATTAGCTCTAATAGAAGGGCCAGGTCAGACAAAATAAGAATATTTATTAATTTTTTCCACAAGGTTACACTTCATCATCATCATATTGTGTATTTTATTCCTGAAACCTAGATTATATGTGCAGTTCTTCTGATCTGCAGGTAGTTATCAAAAAACTACTTAAGTTTGATATTACTTATTGTTAGTGAACCCATGGTAGCCCTGCTTTCTTTTTTAAATGCCAACAATTCATCTGTATGATACATTCTCAAATTTTGCTGCTGACATCAACCTATAGTTTCAAGACCCCATTTTTTCCTTATTCAAAATAGTTGCTTATCATCTGGCTTATCATCTTCTTCCATAATTCAAAAATTACTAACAATTGTTCTGGAATCACTTCTGAAAGATCTTTTAATCATTAGGATATTTTATTTCTGTACCTGGAGATTTGAATTTAAATGCCTAGGTGGCCTCTTACTCAACTTTATGTTTCAGTTACCTTTGAGCCATATCTGTTTTACCTTTTCCTATTTTTTGGAGAAACAGAAACAAAATAGTCAAGTAATTCTGCTTTCTTCTTGATGAAGGGAAATCTCACCCTTAAAGAAGACCTAGAACTTCCTTGTTAGTTGTCTGAAACACCATTAGCTCCTAAAAAGCTAATTTAAAAATTATTTTTAGCATTTTATACAAGGCTAAGTTCATTTAGGGCTTTAACCTTTTGACAGTAACTTTATAGGGCCATGCCAGTTTATAGTATTTCTCCTTGGTTTATGTAGCCCTCATATTCTTACAAATTTGACTAAAGTTCCCTATATATTTGAAACATAAGACCTTTATCTAAGAAACTGTAAAATTTCTTCCCCAATTTTTTTACTTCATTCTAATCTTGGCTATGTTGGTTTTATATGTACAAAACCTTTTTATTGTAATCAGAATTATCTATTTTCCATCCCATCATGCTTTCTATTTGTTCTTCATAAATTCTACTCTTATCTATGTCTAAGTAATAATGTTTCAATTTCTCTGAATTTGTTTATATCATCTCCTTTTATTTCTAAGTCATGTATCCATTTTGACCGTACCTTTGTAAATGGTGTAAGATATTGGTCTATACTATCAAGAACAATCCTTGTCATGAGACTTGTATGAAAACTAGGTTTATTATAAGAGAAGTGAACATGCATGTGGAACCTAAAGGATTCACAATCCTTACTCTGAAGTTTGTATATTTATGATAGTATGACAAAAGAAGGAGGAAAAAAAGAGGAAGGGGCATAGTATAGTAGCAAAAAGGTACAGTAACCCCTTCCAAAGCAGGGCAATGGCAAAAGCTTCATTCTTTTCCCTTAGGAACTGCTAGACTATGAAGATAGGAGGGTCCCCTTATCTGCAAAGGACCCCAGCTGCATAAGCATTATCCCAGCCTGGCACAGACTGGGTGGTGCCTGTCTTGCCTCCCAAGGTCACAGGAAGTCTAGCTTGGAGTGTGACAATTATTTGTGTCAGCTTAGGGGGAGCTTTGTCCTTGACACATTCAGGGCCTCCTGCATACTCCGAGGACAGTGTTTCTGGAAAATATGGCAACTTAGAAAGACAAGGGGATCCCTTAACAGTGCTTAACAATACCTGGTTTCTGTCAGGCTGCTTTCCAGTTTTCCCAACAATTTTTACCCAGTAGTGAATTCTTATTCCCAAAGCTTAAATCTTTACATTTGTCAAGCACAATCATAATTTACTGCTATGTATTTTATGTTTACTCTTTCATACTGATCCACCTTTCTTTTTCTTAACTAATACCAGATAGGCATGATAATTACTGCCTATAACACAGTTTAAGATCTGATACTGATAAATTCTTCCTTTACATTTTCCCCCTTTAATTCCTTTGATATTCTTTCTTTTTTTCTTTCTTTTTTTTGGGGACAATGGGGGTTGTGACTTGCCAGGGTCACACAGCTACTAAGTGTCAAGTGTCTGAGCTCGGATTTGAACTCAGGTCCTCCTAAATCCAGGGCCGGTACTTTATCCACTGCGCCACCTAGCTGCACCTGCTCCTTTGATATTCTTGACCTTTTGTTCTTCCTTATAAATTTTGTTATTTTTTTCCAGCTCATTAAAATAATTTTTGGTAATTTTAGGTAGAATTGTCATTTTTATTACATTGACTCTGCCCACCCATGAACAACTAATATTTATTTGTGTAAAAAGTGTTTTATAATTATGTTCATGTAGTTCCTTGGTTTGTTTTGACAGATACATTCCTGTGTATTGTATTCTGTCCATGGTTATTTTAAACATTTTTTTTAAGTGAGGCAATTGGGGTTAAGTGACTTGCCCAGGGTCACACAGCTAGTAAGTGTTAAGTGTCTGAAGCCGGCTTTGAACTCAGGTACTCCTGACTGTAGGGCTAGTGCTCTATCCACTACTGCACCACCTAGCTGCCCCCCCCATGGTTATTTTAAATGGGTATCTCTTGCTATCTCTTCCTGCAGGATTTTGTAGGATATAGAAGTGTTAAAGATTTATTTGGATTTGTTTTATATCCTACTATATTGCTAAAATTATTATTTCAACTAACTCTTTAGTTGAATCTCTAGGATTTTCCAAGTATATCATCATATTTTCTGCAAAAAGAGATAGTTTTATTACCTGATTGCCCATTCTGATTCCTTAAATTTCTTTTTCTTCTCTTAGACTGCTATTCCTAACATTTCTAATACAGTATTAAATAAAATTGGTGATAATAGACATCCTTGTTTCACCACCTGATCTTATTAGGAAGGCTTCTAGCTTATCCCCATTACAAATAATGCTTGCTTCAATCTACAGGTAGATTCCATAGTTCTAGATGCAGATTGAACCATACTATTTCTATTTTTTGCGGGGGAGGGGGTTGAGGTTTTTCCTTTTTGCTCTGATTCTTCTTATACAGCATGACTAATGCAGAAATATGTTTAATGTGATTGTACATATACAACATATCAGATTGCTTGCTGTCTTGGGGGGAGGAGAGAGGTCGGGGAGGGAGGGAGAAAAATTTGAAACTAGTAATCTTATAAAAACAAATGTTGAAAACTTTCTCTACATGTAACTGGAAAATAATAAAATACTTTTATGAACAAAACAAAAAACAAATAATGCTTATGATTTTAGGTAGATGCTTATTATTAAGGAAAATTCCTTTTATACCTATGCTTTCAAGTATTTTTAATAGGAATGAATATTATATTTTGTCAAAAGTTTTTTCTGCATCTACCGATATCATATGATTTTTGTTACTTTTATTATTAATATAATCAATTATGTTAATAGTTTTCCTTATGTTAAACCATCCCTTCATTAATCTGTTATATATTATTGTAATCTCCTAGCCAGTATTTTATTTACCATTTTTGCATCCATATTCATTAGTGAAATTGATCTATAATTTTCTTTCTCTGTTTTTGTTCTTTCTGGGTTAGGTATCAGCACTATATTTGTTTCATAAAAGGAACTTAGTAGGACTCCTTCTTTGCCTATTATTCCAGATAATTTATTTAATATTGGAATCAGTTAATCTTTAAATGTTTGGTAGAATTCACTTGTAAATCTATTTGCTCTTGATGATTTTTTTCTTAGGAAGCTCATTTATGGTCTGTTTAGTTTCTTTTTTCTAAAACATGTTTATTTGAATATTCTGTTTCCCCTTCTGTTAACCTAGACAGTTAATATTTTTGTAAGTATTTTCCATTTCACTAAAATTGTTAAATTTATTGGCATATAACTAGGCAAAAAACTCCTAATAATTGCTTTAATTTCATCTTCATCAGTGATATATTTATCCTTTTCATTTTTGATACTAAATATTTAGTTTTCTTCTCTTTTTTATATCATATTAACCATTTGTTTATGATTTATTGAACATACACAGAATATATTAACAATGTTATAGCTGCTTGAAATGAGATGATAGTATCACTATTTGACTTATAACAACCCTGTGAGCAACAAAGACAAAAAGACCGTGTGACCATATGAGGGAAAAAAGTATAGACTCAATGAGGGAGATGGCTTCCCATCCCCTTTCTGACTGTTTATTTAACATTTAACCATTTATGTTGTTTTTATAGCTGTAAATCTAAATGACATTTTGCATGTGAGATTACTCATTGGATCTCAGATTGCGGCAGAGATGAGAGAAGCCATTTTTAATCAGCTGGGTCTCACAGGCTGCGCTGGAGTGGCTTCTAATAAACTGCTGTCCAAATTGGTTTCTGGTACCTTTAAACCAAATCAACAAACAGTTTTAATGCCTGAAAGTTGTCAAGATCTCATTCGTAGTTTGGACCACATAAAGCAAATGCCTGGTAAGAAAGATGGATTTTTTTAGAGGTATTTACTTTATTTGTATTTTATTGCTTTTCAGAAATTACAATGTATTTCATGCTTATACTAGGATTCTTCTTCACTTGATCCACTTATTTGGAAAAAAAATAAGTAAACTTCCAATTTCAGCCCCTATTAAATACATAGGAAATATGGGGATAATTTCTAAATTGATTGCTATTGCTTTAGATGATCAATAAAAGTATTAGCTTTAAATTCATATAAATATGAAACATACAAATTTGGTTAAACTTAGTCACTTTATTATAGTAATTATTATAATATATTGATATCCTTGCTCCCAAACTAAATGGCCACAGCCTGCTTCATTTTTTTTTTTTAATTCATGGTTCTGCTTTTTACATTTTTTATGTCTTTTATTGTTGACTGGTCACTTGTTATCAGCTACTTTCAGTTTGTGTGTCCCCAGCAGCTTTCCTTTCTAATTTACTAGTTCTGAATGCCATTGGTTGATAAAACAAACTTATTAAATTTTTTCTTAAAATAAGAGTAATATTCTAAGTAAGGGCAGAAGGAGTTTCTCTTGAAGTGAAATGAACAAATGTCAGAGTTTCAACTTGGTGGCATTTGTTTTGTTTTAAGGCCTTCCCTTTTATGTTTATTTCTTGGAACCTATTTGTTTTCTAGATATTTTTGTTGTTAAGTCATTTTTCAGTCATGTCTGACTCTTTGTGACCCCATTTGGAGTTTTCTTGGCAAAGATATTAGAGTGGTTTTCTGTTACCTTCTCCAGCTCATTTTACGGATGAGGAACTGAGGCAAATAGGATTAAGTGACTTGTCTGAGGCTAGATTTGAAATCAGGAAGAAGACCCTTCCTCACTCCAGGCCCAGCACTCTATCAGCTACATCCCCTACCTTCCCTTTAGATATTTAAGACTACCAAATATATGACCGTAGGATTATAGACTTAGAATGGGAAGGATCCTCAGAGATCATGTCCTGTAATGGTTGTCAAAATGTGGTCCAAGAACCCTGGGACGGGGGTGTGGTCACTGAAGTTAAGACTATTTTGGGGGGGGGGGGCAATGAGGGATAAGTGACTTGCCCAGAGTCACACAGGTAGTAAGTGTTAAATGTCTGGGCCAAATTTGACCTCAAGTCCTCCTGAATCCAGGGCCAGTGCTTTATCCACTGTGCTACCTAGCTGTCCCCAAAACTATTTTCATAATATTAATACTAATGTTATTTTCCTATTAAAATATTCCTTCCTTTTCCATCTACATAGCTTTGTGAGGCCAGAGTTTTTTCATATACTTTAACCAAAGCATCATTTTGCCACAGATTGAATGCAGGAGCACATTAGAGAATCCAGATGGCTTCTATAAAGCCAGACATGCAAAAAATGCAAAACAGTGACACTCTTCTCATTAATTTTTATTGTTTTGAAAAATATGGTAATTCTTTTTACAAAAACCATGCTATTTATGCTAACATGAAGTGGATTTGTTATTTTAAGTGAGTATTTTTTAAATGATCAGTTTTAATATCGAATATGGCAGATATTGCTACATACACATTTACAAAAGCTCTTTGAGTTCCTCATTAAATTTTTTTTTGTGGGGCAATGAGGGTTAAGTGACTTGCCCAGGGTCACACAGCTAGTAAGTGTCTGAGGCTGGATTTGAACTCAGGTCCTCCTGAATCCAAGGCTGGTGCTTTATCCACTGTGCCAACTAGCTGCCCCTCCTCAGTGTTATTTAAAAGTTTCATTTCATTTAACAAACACTTAAAATAACAATTATGGTAGCAGTGTACTGAACTCTGGCAAGGAAACATAGTTCCTATTCTCCTATTCTCCAGAACTACAGCCTAATTTAGAATGAGTTTGGTCTTTGGAAATTTCTGTACTAAAATTAAAAAGCTTAAATGATTAATTATGTAATCCTTGTTAATTTTATCTGTATATGAAGTATTGCATTACTTCATCTTTTTCTTATCACCCAGGTATTGGCTACAAAACTACCAAACGCCTTGAATCATTGGGTATCAATAGTGTCCATGATCTCCAGACCTTTTCACCTGAGATACTAGAGAAAGAACTAGGAATTTCAGTTGCTCAGCGTATACAGAAGCTCAGCTTTGGAGAAGATAACTCCCCTGTGACTCCCTCAGGACCACCTCAGGTGAATATTTCATCTAAAGTGCTATACAACTCTTCAGAATGAAAGAAATAGTTTTGAAAACTATCTGTATAGTTTTAAATTTTTAAAATTTTAAGATTTTTGGTCTGTCACAACTAAACTTTTCTAATTTCATTAGTTAACCAAACAATCCTTTCTTCATAAAATTATGATTTCTTAAATATGCTTAATAATTATTTTAAAATCGAAGATAATGTACAACTATTTTATAAAACTAGCTTGAATAAAATGCAGCCAATTTTCATGTGCACAAAAGACAAAATTAAGTTTTGAATTTCTAATCTTGTAATATAGCTTTACTTAGTTATACTGTACATTGCTGATAAACATTTAACACAGTATTTTTAAATAATCCAAAATCAATTCTATGAAGACTTAGTGTTTTATAATATATATACTTAGAAAGTGAGTTATTTCTTAGGAAGATGGGAATGATGAAGGGTGATGGACGTGCTGCTAAATTGATATATTCATCAAATGAGATAATAATTTAAAGCATTTAGCATAATGCCTGGTACATAGTAAGCATTATATAAATGTTAGTTCTTATTATTAATATATTAATATTCTATAAATATATATGTGTATTTTTACTTGGTTTTGACATCATAAAATGAGATATAAGGAAAAGAAGTTTTGCTACAGTTGAATGAATTCCATGTAAAAACAATAATTTTCATATCCAAAAGGAAACTGAAAGGAAGAAGGATGAAAAAGACCTCATTTACGAAATTGAAAAGTAAAAAATATCTAGGGGGAAAATTTTTTTTTGGCAGAGCAATAAGGGTTAAGTGACTTGCCCAGGGTCACATAGCTAGTAAATGCCAGGTGTCTGAGGCTGGATTTGACCTTAGGTCCTCCTGAATCCAGGGCCAATGTTTTATCTACTGTGCCACCTAGCTGACCCAGGGGAAAACATTTTGCATGGCGTGAAGATTAAATTATTAGCAGTATAGTGTAAATGTTAAGAGCATGAACAACTGGGGAAACTATTACAAATTCTTAATCTTTTCATCCACTTGCATGATGAAATCCTTAGGTAAATTCCTTTTTTGTGAGTGTGCCTTACCTAAGTTTAATTCAGGCTTTGTTTTTTAATATCTAAACATTCTTCAGTTATTTATCTTCTGTTGTGTGACAGTCTTTATTCAGTGTTAACTAACTCCATATCAGATTCTCTAAAGTGCTTTTCCAAACCTATTTTACTCTCTTCATGTCTCTAACCCACTCCTAACTTCTACCCTCTGTAGATTACCTCCCAAACTTTTCTGAGATGAAGGCCACCTTTGAAATTCCTTGACTTTCCATTTGTTCTCTTCCTTCCCTCCTGTTTCAGAGGAAGCTTCCATCCTAAGGTCTACTCCTCTTACTTTGCCCTAGTTCATTTCCTTCCCACCTCCAGGACCTTTCTTTATCCATACTTTTTCAAACATTTTGAGTTTCTTTTATCCATTGACTCTATCTCTTTTACCTATAAAGATGCTCAGGTATCCTCTGACTTTTCTTCACTCTTCTATAACTCTTCATGTTATCTAGTCATTGCCCCTCCTTTCTTTCTTCATACTGATCACACTCACTGTCTTATATTCCCTTGTCCCTTGCCTTGCAAGCTTATCGAAGAACACTCTGGGTATCCCTCTGGTGCCTTCCACAAATGATTATGAACTACTCATTCCTCAACTCCATGCAATTGCTTAATTTTCCTCTACTCTACAAAAACTTCTTATGTCACTGTTGACCTCTAAATTGCCAAATCCAGTGACATTTCTCATTTGTTGTCCTTTGCCTCACTATTACAACCTGTCCTCTCCTACAGCTACTTCTGGAGTGACGCCCGAAAATCTTTGTTTATTCCTTTCTTCTTCATACCTTATCTTTTCCCAGGATTTTGTCCCTAGTCTGTTTCTCTTCTCTTTCTCTTAGTGATCTTATTGACTGTTGGGGCTGTGGTAACATCAAACCCAACGAATGACTTACAAGTCTTTATCTTCAGCTCACTCTAGACCTCAGTTTCCATCTTGCTGTTTAAATTTAACATGTTCAACGTGAGACTCATAGAGTCCTAGCACTGGAAAAGACCTTAAAGGTTATCTAACTCATTATCCTATTAGTAGTACAAGTCCATATTAAAACTGATTATCTTCATCTCCAAATCTAATCTTTCTGACTTCTGTATTTCTGTTAATGGGACCACCATTCTTTTAGACAACTTCTGTGCCAATTTTTATTTGTTTCTCTTCTTTACCTTCCCAGTTCATTCAGTTAAACTCAGCACACATCTTCTAAGTTCCCAGTATAACACAAGGCATTGGGAATACAAAAGTAAAACAAGTCAATTGCTGATTCTAAAAAGCTTATGTTCCACAAGTTGTGATGGAAGGGCTTCTAGCCATGAAATGGCTTTTGAGGCCATCCTTGTTTGCCATCTCCACAATCCTAGTCCATATCACCTTGCCTGGTCTGTTACAAAAGTTAACTAAGCTGCTCTTGCCATATATGATTTCTTCCCCATTTAATTTTTCCTATGCACTATTTCAGATCAGTCTTTCTATACAGACGTTATTGTGTCACTCTACACAGAGAAGCAACATGATATAGTGAGAAGGAAAAAAAAAACAACCAACCACAACAAAACACAACAGTGTTTTTGGATCTAAGTCCTGCCTGTCATTTACTAGCTGCTTGATTGTATACATATTATTAACTTCTCAAAGGGAGTTCATGCTTTTAAATATATAAAATTGGTTTGTACTACTTACCTCACAGAGTTATTTTGAGGAAAGTGCTTTATAAACTATAAAGTCTGTTATCATTACTGTTCACATACCTTCATTGACTCCCTTTTTCCCATGTGTACCATTCTAAACCTTATTGCCTGGCACTCAAGTTCCTCCACAAAATGGCTCCAACCTATCTTTCTGGTCTTACCTTACTCACTTTCCCATAATCTATTTATTTTATTTAATCTCAGCTACTCAGTTATTTATGTATATACCTTGTCTTTCCTCCTAGATTTTAAATTTCTTGTGGCCCATGCCTCATTTTATTGCCCTCGATCAATCATACTCTGCTTTCTGTTTAGTAGGCACTTAATAACTATTTGTTGAATGAAGTTATCTTAAGTCACAGCAGCCTGTTATGAAGTAAGAAGGGAAGGATATCATCACCTTCATTTTACTGAAATTGAAGCAGAGCTTTCCTGAAGTCATAGTAGGGTTGGAACTAAAAGTGGAGCCCTAGCATTCCAGTAAGATTCTAAAAGGCTTGTATTTCAACATGTTATCTAATCAGCTTTCCTAACTACAATTCCAGAATGGTTTCCAGAAAAGCATATTACTCTTAATAAGGATGCTAATTGGATTTTAAAAAAAAGTGCTAAAATACAACTAAATATAACTAAACCTAAGGAATTAATATTTAAAGTCTGATAGATATTAGTAAGGAATTTATATAAGTGCCCTTATTTAGGAACATAAAATTGTAGATTTTGAGCTGGAAGATAACTTTTAGGCAATCTACTTCAATCCCTTATTTTATAGATGAAGAAACTGCTGTTTGGAAGTTTGATATGTATTCTAAGAGTAGAAATTGTTTATCAGAGTGTGAAATAATCCTTTAACATTTGTGTATATTTTGGTAGTCCTTTAGTGAAGAAGATTCCTTTAAAAAGTGCTCATCAGAAGTGGAAGCTAAAAAAAAAATTGAAGAACTACTTGCTAGTCTTTTGAACAGGTGATTTGCCTTCTTGCTGAGTTATCTTGTTTATATCATGTATACTGTACATTGAAAGGATAATTGATACTCTCTTTTTATAAGTTGTAAATTAAGCTGGAGGCTAAAAATTAAAAGATAAATTAACTGTAGAATTTCTATGATATACTAATGAGAGCAATCATATATTCATTTTTATAAGGTTTTTTTCCTTTCTTTTTTTAACTTCTATTACTTAGAATTTAGTAACTTGGTAGATATACCATGGCTCTTAAAAGGACTGGCAGTCAGCTGCCTATCCTGAAGAATCCCTTGATCTGTTATTTGATAATAAGGAAGAATATGAAATTTTTTTTCTGTGACAATCACTTTGCCTTCCACTCACCAAAACTAAAGAAAGTATCACCATTTGCTTCTGCTTCAAGAAAAGGGAAAGGGTTATGTAGGGATCAGGATTTAGGGAAGTTAGGTCACTGGGTCTGCTCTAATCTAGCAGTCTTTTTCTAAATCTCTCTTGGAAGATGTATATTCATTCCTGCTTAAAAGCAAATTAAGGAAATAAAAAAAAAATTATAAAAAAAACCAAGGGGGCAGCTAGATGGCACAGTGGTTAGGCACCGGCCCTGGATTCAGGAGTGCCTGAGTTCAGGTCCGGCCTCGGACACTTGACACTTGCTAGCTGTGTGACCGTGGGCGGGTCACTTTACCTCCGTTGCCTGCAAAAAAAAAAAAAAATTATAAAAAAAATAAAAGCAAATTAAGGAGATGAATATACAGTGTTTTGAAGCTTATTCTTCCAGTTTATAGCCCCATCCTACCTCTTTTCAGACTAACATTGTAAGAGTATGATAAAAGAAGGTAATGGTTAACTTTGAGTGAATAAGGTTATATGAAAGTTTGACTGGGACTGTATAAGTATAAAAATATGAATTTATGAGTTGCTTCTGAGACCATAGGGTTGGCAAATTAAATTCAGCCTTCCAACCCATTTGCTATCAGATACACTTCTATACATTGTCTAGAAAATTGTTCCTTTCCTAACCCAACCCCCAACTCTCTGATTGGATTTTCTCTACTAGAGGTTTGTGGGGTATAAACCATAGTGGTACTTTGGACTGAAGGAAGAATTCAGCAACAAAAAATCCTGTAGGTAAAGGCAGAGAGGCTGTGATTGAAGAGACAGTTGAGGGTTGACTGTGAGCCCCCAAAGTTGAATTTATCTAGTTTCCCCCACCACTTGAAGCAAGATTCTCATCTGTTCAGCATACCCATGCAGCTTAGAGTGATACAGTCAGCTGAGGACAGATTAGTATTACCCAGCTCCAGGGTTATGACTCAGCCTGTTCCTGGGAAGACTACTGTGGAATTGGGTCATGCAAATCATTGTATCCAAATCCAAGGTTATTTTAAACTCCCTGACTTTTATGAACAATCGTGGGTGGCAGGGAAAGCACAGAAATATGGCTTTCTTATTGTCTGCCACTCACAGAACTGGCCATTAGCCATTTCCACAGAACTGGAATTGAACAGCTTGACCATGTGAAGACGCCTACGCTCTACCCATCCGCTAAAGAATTTTATTTTTCATTCTGAACTGTGAACAAAATAGAATAAAATAAGCATTTCCACATTCCTCGTAGAACAAAAGGAAAGGATGGTACATGAAGCTGCAAATCTTTTTTATGTAAAGATCAGGAAATAGTTTCAGTGTGTGTAATTAAAGATGTTGGAAATTCATGGATTTCTTATACTTCCCTTAAAAGGGAAAAATCTTAGGATAAATTCCTTAAAATAATAGTAGTTTCTTCCTCTTTTGATCCTTCTGAAATCTAACGCTTTTTAAAATGCTTAAGTTTTTGGTGATAAATACTATATAAGTGGCGATTTAAAAGCATCTAATATTTCATCTGTCTTTTAGGAGCCAGAATGATTGTTTACAACATCATGTTTTTTAATACATTTTTTTTAATACTTTGTGACCTGGATAGTTTAAAATTATTTCTATCCTCGGACTTGGAGAAGATTATTGCCATAATTAGTTGAATTTTTTATTAGAATATATTTAACTGTAAGATATTATTTTAATTATTGATATGTTTATAGAAAAATAAAAATATTGTTATTCTGTTATGAGTAAACAAAGTAATACTTATTAGGAAGTTCAGTGAAAAAACAATTAAAAATAAATAGGTGCGGGGCAGCTAGATGGCACAGTGGATAGAGCACTGGCCCTGGAGTCAGGAGTACCTGAGTTCAAATCCGGCCTCAGACACTTAACACTTACTAGCTGTGTGACCCTGGGCAAGTCACTTAACCCCAATTGCCTCACTAAAAAAATAAAAAAATAAATAGTTGTTTCTTAGATATTTATGAGTGTTCTCATTAAGTTTCCAGCTAAAAATGCTCAATTTAAGCAAGTTTTTAAAAGTGTATACTATTCTTGTTCATTCTGATTGGCTTATCATCTCTAGAAAAAATGTCAAAGAGATTAAAATGTGTTTTTTTGTAGAGTAGAAAGAAAAATTCATTATCAGGATTTTTTCCCTCAGGAACGAGGTATTCTAAATTAAATTTCCAAATAATTGAAATGTATGCCTTTAAATGCCAAAGCTATTTTGTTGTTGTTTTTGACCAATTTTATTAGAAATCTTTCTAATGTTATACATTTACCTGCCTTCTTAAATTGAGTTTAATGAACATAGTTTAATCCTTCATTTATGAGTCAGGGTCATAACTAGTATATTCCATTTTTACAGCAATGTCCTTAAAAGTATCTAGGGCTATTTATGTAGTAATTAACTGGCTCTTAAATAGTATACATTTTTTTGGTTTTTGTGTTTTTTTGTTTGTTTGTTTGTTTGTTTTGGCAAGGCAATTGGGGTTAAATGACTTGCCCAGGGTCACACAGCTAGTAAACGTTAAGTGTCTGAGATCATATTGGAACTCAGGTCCTCTTGACTCCAGGGCTGGTGCTCTATCCACTGCACCACCTAACTGCCCCTGTGTATGTGCTTTTAAAAATTTATTTGCTTCCTTCCTCATTAGGTGCTTTCTCCTCTGTCACTTGTCTTAGAGTACATTACAGTAGCAGTGCTATTTGAATGCCTTGCTTCTAATTTGCTGTAGTCTGGGAATGCAGATAATCAAGCTTGTTAGAATTATTACGTTTAAATTAAACTTAAGTAGATTCTGAGTGAGAGCTTGAGGGGCTGTCCTATGAGTATATGGACTTTGCGATAATTCTTTTTGTTGCTGGTTCTTGGCTATGTTGTAGACAGTTGCAGTTTCATAGATAAGAGACTTCCAAAATTAAGTGAGGTGCTACTGTGTGTTATTTAGAAATTCCTAAGTATTATGCTTCCTTATTTTCAGAGTATGCAAAGATGGAAGGAAGCCACATACAATAAGATTAATCATCCGTCGGTTTTCATCTGACCGACATTTTAACCGTGAGAGTCGTCAGTGTCCTATCCCATCTCATGTAATTCAGAAGTTAGGGACAGGTATGGGCTCATTTTATTGATTTCTTTAATTCTTTCTTTGTTATGAATAGACTTTTACATGAGTTTAATTTTACTGTTTTGAGAAATTCAGTAGTACAAAATGTCATTTGAATTTGGGGTGGGGTGGGGCAATGAGGGTTAAGTGACTTACCCAGGGTCACACAGCTAGTAAATGTCAAGTGTCTGAGGCAGAATTTGAACTCAGGTCCTCCTGAATCCAGGGCCAGCAATTTATCCACTGCGCCACCTAGCTGCCCCTGCCATTTGAATTTTTAACAACAATTAAATATTGAAGTAGAACTATGCCACAAGTATAACCTGTTGTTATCCCCTTTTAGTCCCACAACTGAACTAGAGAATCATGTAAAACACCTTTTCTTTAAATTATAGTTAAGAAATATCCTTAAAGATGTAATCATTTTTTTTTTTTAAGTGAGGCAATTGGGGTTAAGTGACTTGCCCAGGGTCACACAGCTAGTGAGTGTCAAGTGTCTGAGGCCGGATTTGAACCCAGGTACTCCTGACTCCAGGGCCGGTGCTCTATGCACTGCGCCATCTAGCTGCCCCTAAGATGTAATCATTTTTAAACAAAATAGTTAAAAAGAGTAATTCCCTATATTTAAAAAAAACCTAAGGGCTTTTTCCATCCTTTGCTCTCATGGGTTTCTTTAGCAGTAACTATGTGACTGACTGTTTGGTCATTTCAGGACTCAAGCTGACCTCAGAGCATCAAATGTTTTTGTAGTAGTAGATTGTAGAAGAGAGTTTTGGGCAGGGATCAAGGGGAACCCTGTCATAGGTTGTATCCTGGTGTTACCTATGCCAGGGAGCAAGAAGATGTTTTCAAATGTGGAGAGCTTGTAGGCTAACTAAGCAGCTTTAAATATTTACTTTCATTTTAGGATTCTCTAGAATAAGCCAAATGTTAGAGGAAATATGCAAAGAGCACTAGACTTGCCATTCAGGTGATCTGGTTCAAATATTGCCAATGAGTAGGCTTCATGACCTTTTAGGCTAGTGACTTCACTGCTCAAAGTCTTAGTTTCCTTACCTGAAAAACAGGAATAATGATGTGTTACTACCTACCTCTCAGGGGGTTGTGAGGTTGTGATAAGGTTGTGAGGAAAGCAGTTTGTAAACCTTAAGTTCCATACAAACAGAAATTATGGTAGTCATAATAATCAATCATATTATGTATGAAAATTATCTAGCAGCTCATTAGACTTTTCATGTCCTCCCTTGAGGCCTTTTAACCTTCCAAATATTTTAGAAAGACTTAATGGTGAGACTTATTAATTAGATTTCCTGCTGTTATCTTTAGATATGGGCTAATTTTACTCCCAAGGTGATCAGTTTAAAGATAGCAATAGAACCAGTGGGGAATCAAGACAAGGTGAATAATCCTTACAGGAACGAAGGGACTACCACTCTTCTTCATCAGTAACGTTGATAATACCAAATATTTATATAATACTTTTACTATTTTGCAGAATTCTCTGATATGTCCATTATTTCTTTTGACTCTCACAACAACCCTGTGAGTCAGATACCACAGGCATTATTATCATTGTCATACAGGGAAGGAACCTGAGGTTCAGAAAGTCTTAAGTGACTAAATCGGCAAGTGGGGGTTGTGCCGGCAGCCTACTTTTCATTAGAAAATGTCAAACTAATTATTTTCTCTTTTTCAGATAATGAAACTTAAACACAAAACAGTTAAAAAGGCTTTCCCAATTCAGAGGGGTCAGAATTGCTTATTCTTTGGCACTGTATCATTTCTAGTTTCTGTTATAATCAGTAACTTTAGCTTGTTCTAAAAGTGATCACAAATCCTTTTTTTTTTCTTTTGTGAAACCTGCTGAAGCTCTTGGCAATTTTAGGATTTAAATACTACGTATGATCTATTTGGCTTTCCATGTAATTGTTGTGAGATATCTCAGTTATATGTATATACCAGGTTTTGTTTTCTTGATTTTTATCAGTGCTTTAAATCTATCTTATTCACAAATAAGCTCTTGATTGTAATAATTCACATAAATGCATTTATTTTTCTTACCTCTTTTAAATAATTCATTTAGGAAATTATGATGTTATGACCCCAATGGTTGATATACTTATGAAACTATTTCGAAATATGGTAAACGTGAAGATGCCATTTCACCTAACCCTTCTAAGTGTGTGCTTCTCCAATCTTAAATCACTACCTACCTCTAAGAAAGGATCTATTGAATTTTATTTAACACCATCATCATCAACAACTTCACACTCTGGCAAGCGCACTTATGTAAGTGCAGGGTTTGGGGAAATAAATGGGGTTGTTTAGAGTGTGTATCTGCGGTCAAGAGAGTCCAGCTCTGGTGCTGTGTGCTGCTTTCTGTGGATTGCGTTTTTATTCATTTATATTCCCATATGTTATTTTCTTATTAGAATATCATGCATATGATTTTTGACATTAAATATTCATCCAATCTAGAAATACAACACTTGTGCCATTGTTGATCACATACATTGTTATACAGTGTATAATATAAACAGTAGAGAAAGTTGGATAATTTTGGAAGCAGGAATGTTTTTAGGCAGTATTGGATATTATGAAATAGGCTTAAAAAGTAAGGCCTTTTAATTTCCATTTCCATAGACATCCATTTAGTATTAGCAGAAGGCAAATGAATTTTCATTAAAACACTTAAATCACTTAACCATGACCCTGACATTTTATTGAGTTCTAAAAGCAGCATTTTTATAGATTGACTATTGTAAGGACACTCATATAAAAAGTCGACATAGTAAAAGTTGGCAAAAGTCAATGATATTTCCAGATGATTAAAAAATGCAATAATAATTTGTTGGCCCTTAGCTATGACAACCAAAATGAAATGATTAACAAAAATACTATCTTAATATATGATTCACATCTAGAATAAGGCTGTCACAATTCACTTCTTAATTTGCAGTGATTTATTGTTTGTTGTAATATTTTACTATTTTAAAACATTAATTTGTAATTTTAAAATACAATTTAAAAATGAAAACAAACATTCAAAGCTGGTTTATTAAACAATATCTATTAACGTGATGAGCTTATGCAAGTTATAAATTTAAGTATGCACTTAATTTAAAAATATTAGTGATATCTAGTTGCTTATGTGCTATTGTGGTGCTGGAGACAGAAAATTCAGTGAGATTTTATCTTTTTTGTTTGTTTTTTGTGTTTTGGTTTTTTTTTTCAGGGCAATGAGGGTTAAGTGACTTGTCCAGGGTTACACACTAATGAGTGTCTAGTGTCTGAGGGTGGATTTGAACTCAGGTCCTCCTGAATCCAGGGCCAGTGCTTTATTCATTGCTGCCACCTAGCTGCCCTCGAGTTTATATAACTTTTAAGACAAGATTTAAAAAAAAATATTATTATTAGCCTTAAGTTATATAGAATATAAATTTTTGAAATTATCTTTATGTATTGATAATTGTGTTATCTTGATAAATATCATACTAATGGTTTTTCTTCTCTGATGTTTCTGTTATTCTTCAGAGTAGTCATTTTCTCAAATAACTATCCTTATTGCACTGTTCAGGGACTTATCTTTAAAGTGACCTTGGACAAATCACTTAATTTCCCTGGGTCTCAGTCTCCTCATCTGTAAAATGAAGGGGTTAGACTTAGTGATCTCTAAGGCCCCTTCCAGCTTTAGAATTTTGGTTCTATCTAGGTATCTGTAGTATGTCACTCATTAGTCATTCACCTACCTGGGATGATTGGTCATGAGGCATAGGGTTAGTGAAGTGAGAATTACATGATGTTAGAGCTAGACTGCTATGTTTTAATCATACTTAGCACTTGAAATTAACCACAGAGAGTTTTGAAGCTTATTAGGGGAAAACTGCATGCTCCCAGATTTTTATCTAGAGTAATGTATTAATTCATGTCTTAACATGAACAGACACATCCTAGCATGAGTATGGATGTGTCATGGGCAGTTTGTCTATTAGATTGTATATTTATATTTTAAATTTTTATGTTCTAGAAAATGAAAGATACACATATGGAAGAATTTTCACAAGACAAGGAAATAAACTGGGATTTTCTACCAAGTGGAAGAATTGAAAGCATAAGAACTGGAGAGTCTCCATTAGATACTACTTCTTTTACTAAAGAAAAAGAAACTCATGATTTTCCATTTCACTCACTTCCTGAGGGCATTGATCATGAAGTCTTTAAGCAACTTCCAGTAGATATTCAAGAAGAAATCCTTTCTGGGAAAACTAGAGAAAAAATTCAAGGAAAGGGAAGTTTGAGTTGTCCATTACATGCCTCTAAAGGAGTGTTATCTTTCTTTTCTTCAAAACAAATGCATGATATAGTTTCAAATCCCAGAGATCATTTATCTAGTAGCAAACAGTTAGCCTCTATATCTACCAGTGAACCAGGTACATCAGGTTTAAGTAGCAGTGGTTCCACTTACCTGTTTAGCCGAAAGGATTCGCCTCACTATATAGACAATGAGTTGAGAGATGAAAGAATGAGTCAAGGACCTAAAGAATCACAAGGATTCCATTTTTCAAATACAAACCCTGCTGTGTCTATATTCCATTCTTTCCCAAACTTACAAAGTCAGCAACTCTTTTCCAAAAACCACACTGCAGATAGCCATAAGCAGGTTACAGGTTCAGTTTCTCAGCATCTCAATCTTACAGAAAATAGAGAGCAAGAATCTGCGGAGGAGGAAATTACTTTTCCTTCTGGCATTGACCCTGCAGTTTTTTTTGAATTACCAGAAGATGTTCAAAAAGAACTTTTGGCTGAGTGGAAAAGAACAGGATCCTCTTTCCAAACTGTACATGAGTAAGCATAATGGAAAAAAAAATCTAAAAATATGCCAAGCAAATGGCAACAACGTTATGTTTCCCTCAGTCTAACAGCTTATTAAGGTGTTTGATATTAAACTGTTTATTAGGTATTCAATAATGTAGAAATCTGACTAATATGAAACATTCCAGATAAAGCACAAACAGCAAAAGAGAGGTAAACTCTTACATAAAGCATAAAAGTGTTCATAGCAGAAGTAATAATGTAAAATATTATCTTCCTCTCATTTTTAAAGCTATTTTATATTGAAGATTTTCAATAAAAAGAATATCATGGTCAGCATTAGTACATATTCCATAAATTTGGGAATTGTATGTATGCATATGTAAATTTAAAATACCCATATAATGCTGAGCTATAGGAAGTTAAGAAACTGCAATAAATGTTTCCTTTTTGACATTTGAAGCAGCCCAAGAATCTCAGCTCACTGAGAGGTATGAAAACATGAAAAACCTTAGTTCCAACCAACTTATTAAAAACTAGACTTCACCTCAAGTAACTAACATATATTCCATAATTTAAGTTGACAAAAAATATTCATGTTTAATAGATGGTTCCAGTCCCTATGTGTTCAAATGGTTCAACTAGCTTTTTTTTTTTTTTTTGCGGGGCAGTGAGGGTTAAAATTAAGTGACTTGCCCAGGATCACACAACTAGTATCAAGTGTCTGAGGCTGGATTTGAACTCAGGTCCTCCTGAATCCAGGGCCAGTGCTTTATTCACTGCACCACCTAGCTGCCCCTCAACTAGCTTTTATTGACTGGGCTGGGTGGGGCAGGTGGGTGGCGAAAGGTGAAGACTCCATAGGAAAAGATTAAGGGTATCCTGGCATTAGGACTTCAGTATACAAGTAAGAACCCCTGTTTTGACCTAGATGGTAGGTAAGGGAAATTTTAGCTTGCCATTTTTACACAGGACTGGGGGGGGGAATAGATGTGATATTTCTATAGCTTTTGTTACATATTTGAAGATGGAACCTCCTTTCCATCAAATATGAGAAAAATGATTATTTTCATCTCAGTTATCACCATCTTCACCCTCCCCTTTCAGGTCAAAAGTTGGCAGAGTAAGGACACCATGCTTGTGACATAAGTGTATCTTAATAGCCCATCAGATTATCCTGGAACACTGGTTAGGAAACAGTGTGGTATTTAAGGATATGGAGGAGATAAAGAAGAATTGACAAGCATGTCCCCTCTTAAGGATTTTACAGTCTGTATGGAAATAATCTATAGACATGAAAAAAACTTCAGAATGATTACAAGGCAATATGCATACAAGTGAGTACAAAAAAGACTCTAATATTCTTCCATTTAAAAGCCCATAACTTTGTGTTTGGACTCCTTAGAATTTAAGGAGTCAGTGGTAACTGAGGGCCTTTCCCCTTTATAACACAAAGGAAAATTATAGGAGGAATGATAAAGGCTTCTTAACATTTTATAACAATTTGAAGCTCTACTATAGATGTCCTTTATTTAAAAATTTTTTTAATTTTCTAAATGCTAAAAGTTCTATAAGGTAAACTCATCAGAGACGCTGATAGAGGATGTAATTTCTTTCAAATAATTTCCTTTTGACATTCAAGTGATCTATCACCATGGATGATTTCAGGGTTTAAAAGGGTAGTTAAGCTAGCCAAAATATATTGATCTAAGCTCTTGGTTGTGGCACAAGTGATAAAAATAGCATATGAGATGTACTTGATCAATAATTATCAATTTTCAGTCAATCATATGTCATGGTGGATAGAACTACCTTGTGGATGACTTTGGAATAGGTATAAAAGAGGAAGGGATATAAATAGGCCATGACTAAGTTTAAGAAAAGTCTTTTTAGGGATGCATATGACTATCCAAATGATTTTTTTTTGTTGTTGTTGTTTTTTGGTAGGACAATGTGGGTTAAGTGACTTGCCAAGGGTCACACAGCTAGAAAGTGTTAAGTGTCTGAGGCCGGATTTGAACTCAGGTACTCCTGAATCCAGGGCCAGTGCTTTATCCACTGTACCACCTAGCTGCCCCCTTATCCCAATATGATTTTGAAAAACCTTCAAAGGAAGTTAGAATAAATGTTTCTTGCATTTATACCTTTTTCTCAAAATTGTTATGATTTTTCAGGCTGAGAAGTTTCTGTCTTGTTCCTGACCAGTTGCAATACTCAACTGTCTTTTTCAAGACTGCTACCCAAAATGAACTTATTTCAACTCAGTGTAATAAACTTTTAAGTCTTTTTATATAAAAGGCACTGAAGATACAAAGATTAAAAAATAACGCTGTTGTTTTCCTCAAGGAACTTATGTTCTCTGTGGTTAATACCGTTTTTTCAAAATATTCTCCAAGAGACCACAACTGGTTAAGGAGGTAATGTGGTAGTTTGGAAAGAACATTGAATTTTGTGTCCAAATACGGGTTTGAATACTATGTCTACTGCATACATAACAGTGAGTAACCTCGTACCAATCACAGCCTATAATTTTCTCATCTATGAAATAGGTAATTTGGATTAGATGATTTTTAAGGTTCCTTCCAGACCTAAATCCCATGAATGTTTTGAGTCTAGGAGATACAATAATAATTCACTTAAGAAAAACTTTGTAAAGTCCTTTTTTCATAACCTGTAACATAGTTATTACAAATTATCTTTATTTTTCAAATTATAAAACTGAGGCATATAGAGGTAAAGTCACTCACCAAGAGTCCCACAGCTAGTGAGTACTGGAGCTAAGATTCAAACAGTATTCAGTTTGTTAAAGAACAGTATTTTTTCCACTGTACTACATTGCATCAATGACCTCAATGATTTAGTAATTCAATAATGTCATAGTTGCTAAGGTAGGAGCAGTGGCAAGGTCAGGAGGTATAGGTATGGTGATTTTATGTGGTAGTAAGACACTCTAGCTTAAAAAGTGAATTCACTAATGCAAACTGTTTTAACTCTTGTGTTTTACAGAAAATGGAGGGAGAGGCATTGTTTCAGATGGCACTCTTGAATATATACACAGGCATTAAATTTCATTTTTAGAATATGGCAATAGCCATGTTTGGGAAATACATGATTGGGTACACCTTCGTTTTGAAAGGCTATGAGCTTACCATCTATTTCCAGTTGCTGAGGAAGTCTAAAAGTGAGCAGAATTAGCTAGCCAGCTCCTTAGGGATGAATGGTGTTTCATGGTCTTCATCTTGAAATAATGTTACCATATTTATTGTGATGTGGGAATGGTAGTAGAAGTCAAATTCTATTTTTCTATTACAAAATAAAACATCTGGGAGATTTTTTTGTATCACAAATTTATAGGTAATACTGATTAAGACAAATTGAGCAAACTAAAAAAATTCTTCACAAAAATATCATATCCTGGCATAACATGTAGTAGGAACATATTAAATTGTCTTTCTTTTCTGTTTACTCATTGATTATTCATATAGATTATGCATCATAAGGAAAAAGAACCATGTAGATACCCTTTGCCTATTGAAAAATGCATTGAAAATCAATGGAACCTTTTATCAGGTTTTATTTTTTTCTTGTTTAACAAATATGCACCAAATACAGGAACTCATCTTTCTTTGTAAATCTCTAAATCTAATTTTACTTATTACCTCTATTTTCTTATTACCTATTTTTTCCTTACTAACAATGACAGTTCCATAGCCATATGGTATTATCTCCTGGTTTTTTTTATTCCTACCTTTACTTCCTTGGCAGTATCTATTAATAATGAGATTAGAATAATATCTTTTGATATATAAATTAAGCTCATTTAGATAGCCACATCCCATTAATTTAGCAAGACCATGATGCCTTTGCTACATATTAAATTGTCCAAATTAATGGAAACATAGATACTAAATTTTTACTGAGACTATATCACATAATTCTTATTGTCTGGATTCTGTGAATAGCATTTGTTGGAACTTTAACAAAAGTTCAAAAATATATAATGGTCTAAAAACATCCATAAAGAACTACAAAGTTATTTTGTATTCCAATTGAAATGATTACTGAAATTCTTAAAAGACAAAATTTAATCAGTTCATAAAATATGTTTATCAAACTGAAAGCCTTCATTTATTTTATAAAAGGGGTTTAAGTTCAAATGATACCTAGAATCCTACAAATTAGCTTTCATTTGGAGTTTACCTACTCAGATTAATAATACTTTATTTTAAAAGTGTTGCTAAAAACATTCCAAAGTCATATTAATGAAAAAGAAGGAAAAATGAGAAAAAAATATGTTGAAATGGAAAAAGTTTGAGCAATTTATTGGGGGCAGCTAGATGTCTCAGTGGATAAAGAGCTTGGAGTCAGGAAAACCTAAGTTCAAATCCAGCCTCTGATACTTAATAGCCCTGTGAACCTGGTCAAAACACTTAACCTCTGTTTGCATTAATCCATTGGAAAAGGCAATGGCAAACCACCCTGTATCTTTGCCAAGAAAACCCCATGGACAGTGTGGTCCACAGGGTTACAAAGAGTCTGACAGACTGAATGACAACAAAGTCAACAGTCTTAAGATTCCAGTTAAAGGTGTAATCATGTCAGAGTCCTTTACTATATAGCCGACTAGTATTCTAATATTCTCTAATTAATGGACAGTGAGAGACAGTCTATCTTGGGTAATTGGGAATGAGAATGTAAAAAAATAAATTTTTTTTGGTATGGGAATTATAAGAGTATTAAGGCAGAGTGGTATACACTTTTCAAAACAAACCAAAAAACGTATACTGTAACCAGAATAATAAAAGACCCTAATAATTTAGAATTGTTTGTAGGTTGCAGTAAATACAAAATCATTCCTGTGTCTATTATTTGGATACCAGTATGACCCATCTTTTCAAAATTATGATAGCTTTCTTACAATTACCAATATAAGTCTTAGCTATCCAGGAAGGTTTTAATTTTCCTTTAGAAATTTTAAATACTATATAAGAAAGAAAGCATGGGAGGTCAGGGAGTAAGAATTGAAAGATATTCTACTCTTCTACCTTTAACTACATATATTCCATAGAAGGCGTTACTTAATTTACCATCTTCATTTATATGATGGACAAAATGGGGATATTATATTTCCACTTACATATTACATGAGAGAATTACAAGGATGATCTGTAAAATTATTCTGTTTCTTTGAATAGGTACCATTAAAATATTTTGTGTTTAGGATGCAGTTAAGACTGGCACAATAACAAAACATGATGCATTCCAAACTATAACTTTAACTACTTCTTTTATTAATAACTATCTCCTGAATATTTTAACTAGAGAAAAACAGATAATCCAGCAATTATCAGGAAGAGTAGCCAGCACTAAGAAAGTTGGAATTGAAAGATTCTTCCTGTAGTAGACCTGTGCTCTTGGGTCACAGTGGCTTCAAAAGTGATGTTTTCATCTGAATCCTTCCTTCTCTACTTTTTCTCCCATAAAGACACAAAGGAATATGCCTTCTGGAAAATCAGGAGACCACCAGAGTGGCTGGAAGTAGCTTTTTTGTGGGGAGCGGTTTCTATCCTGACACTTTAGCCTTCGCACACCTATATTCTGATCATTGTTTTTGGAGGAAAACTCAGAAATTGTTAAAGCCCAGGTGCCAAAATGGTATACAGTTTTTCAAAGGGCAGGTAGAGTACTGATGTACCTGATGTAGAAGATTTTTCAACAGAAATTAGTGGTCTTGGAGATTTTATCTCCTTAGAAATGAGTGATTTACAAGGATCAGGAATCCTGACTAGCTAAATTGCTTGTGCAGAAAAACATCTTTGAAGTGTTTGCAACATACAAACTAATGAAATATCAAATCTGCTTAAATAGAAATGGTATGCAATGTGTGATAGCCTTCCAGTTTTGTGACTTGTCACATCCAGTTTTAAATTTTACATTTTATTTGGTATATATTTAAGTGGGTTTTTTTTATTATTTATGCTCTTATTACACAAGTTTATCAAGTTTGAACAGTCAATGAAGTAAATGAAAAGGGTATTCTCTTAGCTTTAGTTTATGCTGAATGCTCACTATACTGCACTTGTTTGCTTGATTCTAATCTTATTCAGTAGCATTTCTCAGAAGAAAGGTACAAGTGGTGCTCTTAATAAGACGATAATTAACATCATTGTTTATGGGATAAAAGCTATATTTAATGTTGTTCCTTATATAACTGAGTCCTTAGTTTCCTTGAGAACCCCTGCTGATGTGCATGAGAATACTGACTAGCATAGTTTAATGGCTTGTATACATTCCACATAGACTGTTAGAAGAAGACTGAAGAAAGTGCATGATTCAGGAGCTGTAGAACCACCTCATTTCTTATGAAGCAGTGATGACGAATGGCCTTTTGGGGGTGAATAAGCTGAATGAGCCTTTTGTGCCTTTATTCCATCTTTTGCATCATGGATCAAATTCAGTAAATTGGTAGGCATTGTTGCCTCAACCACAGCCCTGGATAAATTTCCCTTCAGTTCTGGTTGTACATACATCACCAGTTTGGAGTGGCCAGGGTTCCTGCAAGCAAGGGAAGAAAAACAAAAGAATTCTTGGATTCATCTAATCTGTTTATTCTAAATATGCTTAAATAAATAGTCAAAGTTATTATTGCTATAATTTTTATTTACTTTGTAATTCTGTATTCGTTCAGGCATTTAAAAGGTTTGGTGATATTTTACTATGCACGAGTTAAAAAATGGGGAGAAGAGATCTAATGTCTGAAATTCTAGGGGATTTGCCAACATTTATGGAGCTCCAGAATGACTATATTAAGAATGCTAGAACAGACAAGGTATCTTTATTAATTGCTAGAGCTAATAATTACTTAGAGTTCTAAAGCTTTAGCTTCTTGACTAAAAAAGCTTCACATTCCTTGCTTAAAAGTACAAGTATGTACTTTTAACTTGGAAACTTAGCCATCTGTAGTGGTAGGTGTTTAGTCTAAAACCCCACCTTCTTATGTGGAAATGGTTTGGGGGACACAGAATTTAAAGAATTTTGCAGGGCTATGGGGGGTTAAGTGACTTGCCCAGGGTCACACAGCCAGTAAGTGTCAAGTGTCTGAGGTCAGATTTGAACTCAGGTACTCCTGAATCCAGGGCTGGTGCTTTATCCACTGTGCCATCTAGCTGCCCCAAGAACTATTTTTTAAGCATCCTTGCTTCCTTCCTATAGAATTTCTTACTATCTAGATACACTATATCCAGAGGAAGGCCCTAATTAATAATAAAATTATTTTCCATCCTGTCTATTTAGGCCAGGGAGGTCCCCCCTCTCTATGCAGTAGCAGCGAGGACTTATCTGGGTATGGGATGCTTAGGCTACATAAAATGATAGTACACAACTTTCTAGTAACAGCCTTTTTCCCTCCTCCTCCCCACCTTCCAACTATTGCAGAGCAGATTCTAGGCCACTTTCCCTGTGATGGAAAATTTGATAAGTTAATAATTCACAAATGTTTGTTCATTTAATCAGGAAGAGAGACCCATTGGGCAGGAAGGTAACAGTTGCTATTAATAGCCATAATGAGCCCCAACCTAAGATTGCCTACAAAGCAACATATAAATATAGTGAGGTTATATGAAATAGCCTTGTTTCCCATGCACAAACCAATGCTGCAAGCCATGTAGGTCTTGGGCACAGAGAAAGCTACCAAAGGGCCGACTGATGTTGGCCCTATGCCACCAGGTCAGCAACTGTTGATAAAACTTTCATTCTTATTCTTTCTGGGTATGCCAGAGTCAGAGGTCCAGGATACCTGACAATATTGCTTATCTAAACCAGTGATCCTTTCAATTGGTGTAGATAATCAACAGAGCTAAATTATAGCAGAAAATATATCAAGAAATGTGGTTTTCTAATTCAGTGTTATGTTGCTTTCCTTATAGTAAGTTGTCATTGAAAGATATTACCATAAATCCTTCACTGTAAGCAAGTTTACTGGCATTCCTTTTTCAAATTTGACAGTTGTTTTAGGACTTTTTAGTTTGCAGGAAAATGACAAGATTCTGGGCACTATAAAGTTAATGGTGAATAAATACAAAAGATTCATATCTAATGAGTAATTGAGCAGATTTTTTTCATATACAGGTATCTCTCACTAGAAAGAAATTAACTTTCTAGCATCTTCAGTTTCAGTAAATAATGAATTATATGAAATCTAATTTAAGAAAGTCTTCTGTAAAGCAGATTACATTGCCAGTGTCACTAGTATTGTACATAACTTTTTCTGTAACTAATTTGAAAACGGTGTAGTACTAGTAGTGTTTCTAAGTACCATAATTGGTTTTGATTGAGGTTTTGTTAAGTATATAATTTTTTTAAAAACTGCTGCATTTCTATGATGTTATTCTATCCAGGCAGGTCTGTATAAATTTGGACAAAACTGTGAAACAGGTCAAAGTTTTACCCTTTTCCAGGCACCCAGTTTCCTCATGTTGTCCTCTTACTTCCTAGGTCACTATCATACCTTACTCAGGCCTACTTTACCTGAGGATTGCTTTGATCCAGGGTCTGGCCCTCTCCCATTTCTCTTATCAAGCTCATCCATTAAATGCTTGCTTCTGCAGGGAGTTGCCCCCAGTTAGCTATTAGATGGAAGTGATTTGATAAATTCATTAATGGGAAGGTGTTAATTCTTCTTAAGACTTACTGCATTAACTATCCATGGCTATTTGCATTCTTTTTAAAACCAGGAACAATTATTTAATGGTACAAAGGAATGAATTTCTAATAGAGAAATGTAAAACATTAGTTGTGGGCTAGTAGGGTAATATTTTCCTGAATAGAAAACTTTGTAAGTAATTTTCTGGTCCTATTTATGCTTAAGAATGACTTAAACCTAGGAACCATTTTTTTTTCCCCAACAAAATGCATCTCCAATTTTATAATAGAAGTCAATGGGCAATATAGGATTTACTTAGCAGAATTTCCCAACAAATCTTACTAGAACGCATTTTTTTCTGTTTAGCAAGGAGTATCTGCATTTTATATTTTTAAAATTCAACAAGTTTTTTTTGTTTTTTTTAATGTGCATGTCAGTTACTTACTCTGGCAGTGGTGAACATACGTAGCCACAAGGATTGTTATAACCACGGATATAACTTGAAGTTGGAGGACACTGTGGATATTCCACACTAACAGCTAAGTAGTTTAAAAAAAAAAAAGGCATTTTAATGAAACCTTTTCCACAAACATGACAAATACATGATACAGCAATATATTCACTAAAGAAAATACATATGAAACAGCATTTAGTTTTACTTAATCTTTACCATCATTCATCTTTAGGGATATACATAGCTGTATACACTCTGGTCTCTCAGACTGTCTTTGATTTGATATTTCTAATGTTTTTTCTGTCCTTGGGGGTAAAATAAAAAAAAAAACAACCAACGTTAAATGTCATTAAGAATCTGAGTTTTGGGGCAGCTAGGTGGCACAGTGGATAGAGCACCGGCCCTGAAGTGAGGAGTTCAAATCCAGCCTCAGACACTTAACACTTACTAGCTGTGTGACCCTGGGCAAGTCACTTAACCCCAATTGCCTCATTAAAAAAAAAAAAAAAGAATCTGAGTTTATTTTATGTAAGATCCTTGAGGGTATCAAGTGTTGTTGGGGTTGTGGGTTTTGGTTTTTATTTGTTTTCGTTTTTGTCACTTCTGTATCCCTAGGAGCAAAGTTGGTTGAACAAGTGATATAAAGGTTTTTAGGTGATTCTTAGACAACCTAGTTGTTATATGAGAAAGAATTAATGAGTTTGGTCCATGCTGAACTCTTGATTTTGTCTAAAAATTATTTTCACATCCTAAACTGTAAACTGAACAGGGGCAGGAATGGTCTTATTTAAACTTTGTAAATCCTCTGGTGACTAACATAGTGGTCTGCACACACGTAGTAAATGTTTGCGGACTGAATCTTTACAGGTGTTTATTCTGTTGCTTTGGGCCTCCTACTGTTGTTGAACTAAGGCTGGGTTCTTTGTCTTAAATAGCTCAATAATAACTCAGAATTTCAGTCAAAATGTATCTATTCATTTGAAAAGAATCAGTCAATAGAAGATAGAACAAGGGTCAATAGGAGATAGAAAATCACAACAGCTTTGAAAATGTTAAATTATTCAAAAAGAAAAGATGATTGTAATATAGATCTGCAGACTCACGTACAAGCCATTTTTTTCCTGTTCTACTGTGTGTATGGAAATGTTCACCTAATTTGGTGTTGGTCAGGTTCAGAATTTTTTTAAAAATCTGTCTAACTAGTTTGATGTTATATAAGATTGAGGATGTTCTTTGTCAAGAGCTTTAAAATATATATATATATATATATATATATATATATATATATTTGGTTTAAATTTATACTAGCTGTGTGACCCTGGGCAAGACATTTAATTTCTGGGCCTCGGTATCCTCATTTGTAAAGTAAATGGGCTCCTCTAAGGTTCCTTCCAGTTCTCAACTTCTGGTGCTGATCTCTTGTTTTAATTCTTTCCCTTTGCTTATCCTGAAAGAAGATGTTTTATGTGATATATTCCATAAAGAAAAGGTTACCTATGATTGATTCCTTAATAAAAATAGCAGAGAAGGGAAAAAATTCTGGTACTATTTTAAGCTCCAGGCCAATTGGCTACTCCTAGATGTTGAAGTGATTATGATGGGAATTATGAATGAATGAATGAATGAATGGAAAAGCATTTATTACAACCTTACTGTGTGCTAAACACTTTGCTAAGCACTAAATGTTGAGGATGAAATAAGAAAAAAAAAAAAAGACAGCCCCTGCTGTTAAGCATTAGGCTACTTCCCTCTATTCTACTTCATATAAGAGAAATAAATAAACAAATAAATAAACAAAAACATTGTCATGTTCCTAGATATAGGTGGAAAGATAAAGGATATCTTTCTTCCAACAGACATGTTGAAAAGCCAAAAAGAGATAAATTACTGCTTTCTGAGCTTAAGTTTTTCCATATATAAAATTGAAAGGTAATACCAATGACTCCCACCTCACAGGGTAGTTGTGAAAAACAAATGAGATAAAAACATAAATGCTATACAAATGTAAGCTATTATATAAAAAGTTTTCTAGACATTAGGATTTGCTTTGATAATTTAAGCTGAAGGTCGAATTTTACTAGAAATTGTTACCAAAACTCAAATACCAGAGAGTAAATTTGTTTACATATTTAGAGTAACAGGCAGTTAACTCAAGAACAGACCACCATAGTCGTAAGTGCTTAAAAAAAACCCTCCAGCAGCGTAAAAAAATTAGAAATCATAAAACACTAAAGGGCAACTGTTATTCTAGAATAGTATGCTTTCCCAAAGGATTAATTGCAGACTTACTTAAAATACTGATTTCCCCCAATAGATTTAAAATAGGATCTAAATGGCAAAAATGTGATTTACACTCAAAATTTCAGATTCTATGTATTGTATCAAGCAAAGAGGTAATAAACATACTGTACCCTTCTCCCTTAACCTAGTGAAAGCCTCTCCATTCCTTCTTTTCCTTACATTGGAGAGCAAGTAAGCTCTGCCTTTCTGTTGCTATCATTTGGACCCAGTTGTACTAGAGGGCAAATGTGTGGCTGTACAATATGATGGGCCAAATTGACCAGATGACCTGGGGCTCATTTTTGCCAATTAAGAGTATGGACAGGGTACTTCAACTCTCATCTTCAGTTTCCTTAGCTATAAAGTGGAAATAATACACTATCCAATTCACAAGGTGGTTTTGAGGAAAAACAGTTTGAAAATCTTAAAGCACTATAAAATTATGAGGTAGTATTAGTGTTAAATGATGATGGGACTCATCATTCAATTATTGGGGGGGGGTTAAGAAATTTAATATATACAACATGTACATACCAAACACTTCCTAATTACAGTAGGACCAGCTTACAAAATAACCATTCTATGGAGGTGATCTGAGCTGTAGTGTTAGCAGACATAAGGATCCATGTCTTGGCTCTGGTGCATGTCTGTAGTTAGGCTTAGTAAATGTGAGAGGGAGGGGAGGGGAGGTGGGGGAGATATAGAAGGCTAAACCCCAACAGGGAGTGGTGAAATCCCATTCACAGGAAGGGAAATCATGAAAGCCTAATCTTAGAGTCTTTAGTCACTGGGCCTAATTTGCATCTAGGGATAAGCAGAAGAAATTTCTCCAACAGTAGAGCTAGCTGTGACAATATTACTAAGGATATTTGCAGTGAGATTTCCAAAAGATGGTAACCCTAAAGGGAGATAAATGAGGGAGGCTATCTCTTCTGGAATACTGAGTTTGGAAAACCACTAGTGTGTATGGTTTGACAGGAATGTTGAGTGCACAAAGAGGTGAAGACTGGAAAGGTAGCTTGAAGCCAGGAAAGTGAGGGTCCTTAAATGTCTGGCCAATGAGTTTGTATTTCATCCTAGAGACAATTGGGAAACTGCTGAAGTTTTACATTCAAGGGAGTGATAGTTAGATCCTTACCTTAGGAAGATTTTGAGCTGTATAAATGATGCATTAGAGGAGTAACTGGATGAAGGGAGACCAATAAGGCTATTTCAATAGTCTTATTTATTGATGCCATTAGGAAAATAAAAGCCAAAATGTATGAGAACATTATTCTTGGTAGAACAAATTAAAAAGAAAAAAAAACAATGACAATCTATACCATATGACAAAAATGTTTCAACTTACAACTGACAATCACTTTATCCCCTTCATAGTGTTTGATGTGTACTAAGTCAACAAAGTCTCTGGGGGAAATTGAGCCCATGGCAAAACTATTTGTAATGGTATGTAATATAAACGTGTCCTGTAACAAAAATAGATAAAAATCACAGCTGTTATTGTAAAAATTAATTTTTGTGTTCTCAAAATAACTTTATTCTACGAAGTTTTTCTTTGAAAGAAAAATATGGCTTGTAAATTGCTTAGGAAATTACCAGATCATATAGAGCACATCAAAGGGACCTTATTAGATCTATAGTTATAAATATACAGAACCTCATTCTTTTCCTACACATGGGAAGGCCTCTTGTGATTGAACCCTTCAACCCCACCCCACCCCCCAAAATAAGACATTTCCTTTTAAAAACTAAAAACTTCTCTACTCCTGTATTCTTTGCTTCAGGCATGTAGGCTTCTTGTTTCCCTGTCATCAGGATATTTTGTCATATGTCCCTAAAAGATAGCTCCAGGAAGAAAGATTAATGATTTGCATGGGTGCAGACTGGTTTCACTCTTACATATCCTGTTTTGGTAGAGAAAATAGACACTAGTAGGGGAGTAGAATAATTCTATTTCTTTCCCCCATGCAAAATTTGTTCAAGGTATCACTATGAGGGTGTGACTTTGATATTTTATTTATTTAGGACCACCGAAGTTAGCATTTTTATTCCGTAGATTGAAAGGAAAATTCTGCTTCAGATCCTACCTCACACCTACAAAGGAGTAACTAGTAGAAAAATCAATAGCAAAAAGGCAAAATGTCATTCCAAACCAAAGCAGTTATGTTTTTTAACCTCTTGCCTTCCTTTCCCCTTTTATATCCCAAGTATGTAGTTAAAAGTAATTTTAAGAAAGTAAATTTAAGTATAGTACTTTAAAGACTAAAGCCTGTGAATGTAGAGATTAAATCAATAGTGGGATTCCTTAAAGTGCTTATGAGTACTATGAACAAGAGAACCATAAATAAAAATTTGGGCTGTTTTTAATATGAAGGATGAGGGAATCTTCTTAAAATTTGGTATTAGACCTAGAGAATCCTGAGGGTCTAGGGAAATTAGGATATTTTGTTAGTGGTGGTAAGGAAGTACAGGGTATATCAGCAGGTTAACCTCTCTCTCTCTCTTCCTATATAGAGCTCTCAATAGTCGCATTATGATAGCAACCATGCCAAAATGAAATTTTTTGAGGCAGGTGAAATGTAGGGCATAGATGGTCAAGGAGGTGAAAAAATTGTTCTGGAAATAGTTTGCAAATAGTGTGAACAATTTGCTGGGCTTACAAAAATTTTATTTTACACAACCTACATTTAACAGTATTGTTCCTGTTTCCTATGGCTCCATCACAGGATTAAAAGATCATAGACATTTGCCTATAGGAATTACCATTGAGGCAAAATAATTTTAGAAGAGTAAGCTCAGTTTGTTTTCCTCTTAATGCCACAGGCAACTTTTACATCTTCTTTAATGAACAGTTAAAGGTATATGTATCTTCCTCTGAAGTTCAATGTCCTGTTTTTTCCATCTCTATGATCACACCTTGCCTGACTTTGTTATTGTCCTCCTATACCTCCATTTCCCTTTCACCTGATATATATACAAGAGAGAACTATTTTCTTTTGCTGTCATTTCTTACTCCATGCTATTTTCTCCATTTTCCCTTCTTTCTACTCAAACTTTTCCTTCTCTCTTTTTCTTCCTGTCTCTCCCTATTTTATTCCTTTTTTTCAGATTTCACTTTCCTTTTCTTATTACTCATAATAAATGTCTTTGTGTACCCACTGCTATCTGACAACACCATCTTTCGTGTACAATTGACCCACCATCAAGAGGAAACATGCTATGGGTTGTTTTGAAAGAAGTTGGGGGTAGATTTGCACTGGTATTCATTCTTCATTCTCCTTGCAAGATGGCTGGGCAAGGTCGAGGGTTAAGACAGTAACTAGGGAATGAAACAGCTAAATGACCCACTTAGAGATAGAATCTCTGACCTTGGTCTTATTAGCAACAGACTCTGTTGTTATTTAGTGATAGGGATCAAGAACTTATGTTACAAAAATAGGACTTTCAGTGTTTTTGATGTAGGAAAAAGTTAAATCAGTTTGAATGCTTTAAATAGTATTATGTGCACATAATGAAGTCAAGTTCAAGACAAAACCAAATCTCTTATAGCTTATCAGGCAATTGAAAGACTAAATATTTAAACTATACACTAAATGTTCTACATTAAACAAGGAATTACCGAATCAATCCTGTGTAATATTCTGTATGTATGTAATGATCTATCCCACTTGCTTCTGTGTTCAGGAAGGTACATAAACTGAATGAGTTTAGCTGGAGTCTCTGGTATTATTCCTTCTGCCCGGTATCTATAGTTGGTAAAGAAAAGAACACCTAAAAGTTAACAAGCTGTGGTTTAAGCTATGGAATCAACTTTATCAAATTTCAAAAGCAGCAGTTGGTTTGTCATAGTAGCTGACCATAAAACAATGAAAAGGTGTAGATGTTACAAATAAGTTTAGCAAACTGATATACAATTAAAGGCTACTTTATTTTAGTTTGCTTTATAAAAATGTTAATTATTTTAAAGTACATTATCTATGCAATTCCTATATTGACCAATAACGAATGTCTACAGCTACCTTTTTGAAAGGAATGTTTTCACTTTGGATTGGGTGGTTTATCTGTATGGAGAGAGCTCCCAAATCAATGAGATCACAGATTCATTTTAATTTAAATCCAGTTTCACTTTACCAAAGATATAACAAAATTGTTCAAGTCCACTTTTAATCATATTATTCTTCTCAAGACATAAATTAGTGGAAGATTCATGTTGGTACACAGTATAGTGTATGGCCCTAATTCTTTTTTGTTTGTTTGTTTCTTTTTTGGCCCTAAATCTTAAAGGATACAATGTGTTTTAAGTGGAAAAATCATTTGTACTAAATGAGAAACCTGAATTTTAGTCCAAGTTCTAGGACAGGGTTACTAGCTAATATGGAGGCTCCAGTTACCCATTTATAAAATAAGGGTGTTCTAAGGAAACTATGATCTTGATTATTACAAACTAGAGATCCTTAGAAAAAAGTCTGACATTGACCAAGTTGTATTAACTCATTTATTGGAAATTTCAGTGCATCTGGGGAGGAGAATGTAGAAAAAGGGTTTTTTTAAGTGAGATAATATTGTTTCCTGAAATTGTTTCCTCAAACAGTGGTACCATGGTGTGGTAGAAAGTCTGAACTTGGCAGTTCAAATCATGGTTCTTCCTAGCTAGTAGTATAAATCATTTAATTTCTCAGGCTCAGTTTATTCAGCTGAAAAATAGGAAGAGTGATACTTTGATTCACCACCTCATAGGCTTGTTTCAGTGACTGAATTAGGTACATTCAGTCATTTGTATTCATCATCAAGAAACTAGCTGTTCCCAAACTGATACCTTGTTTAAAGTTTTCCTCTCTGTCCAAGCAATTTAACCAATAGCTCATCCTAGTGAATCTTCAACTTTACTGTTCGCATCCAGTGTAAAAGTTGGATGGTCCATGTATTGTCTGGCATTCTTGTTACATGGCTCACTTCAAATTGCCTCCAGTATTTGAGAGGCCACATGGTATAGTGAAAAGAATACTGGATTGGAGTTTGAAGATTCATTCAATTTTCTTTTCTGCCGTTTACTAGTCATGTGATCTTGGTTAAGTAACTTCTTTGGGTCTTTTTTTTAATCTGAAAAATGGGAATAATGTTTTCACTACTTCATAGATTTTTGTGTGTGTGTGAAGTACTTTGGAAAGCATTATGTAAGTATGAGCCATTATCACATCTGAAGCAGCTAGATGGCACAGTGGATAGAGTGATAGACCTAGAGTCAAGAAGACCTGAGTTCAAATCTAGTCTCAGACATTTACTAGCTGTGTGATCTTGGAAAAATCACTTAACCTGTTTGCTTGTTTCCTCAACTGTAAAATGGGTATAACAGCACCTACCTCCCAGGGTTGATATGAGGATCAAGATGATATTTGTAAAGTGCTTAGCACAGGGCCTGGCACATAGTAGGTACTCTATAAGTGTATATTCCCTTTCCCTGTTCCCCCTTTCCCTTGGCTATGAATGCAAATATTCATTTACCCTGTGATTACAGAGGAAGATTCTGCACTTGGTTCTTTTCATTGTAGGCTGGTTGATGGTAAGTTTATGATTTTTGTACTTTATTCTAGGTTAACATTCAATTTGTAGCTTATTTTGAGCAGCACTACAGAATGGAACACTTCATGGGCAACACTGTAAGGTTTTGGCCAAAACTAATATAGCTGACTTTGCCTCTTTTGGTCTATGCTGTCCATGCTCTTAATGCTTGTGTCTGAGTTAGGTAGATTGCAGTACTTTCTCAAACCTCAAGTTACCCACTATGTCCTGTGACCAATGTGCATTGTATAGCCAAATGTATTTTATCAAGGGTCATCTCTAGGCCAATCAGCCTCCACAAGTCACTGTAGTTGCTGAGGCTTTTGTGGAGCATAAGGATGGCATGTACCACAAAACAATCATGCTCAAAAGGCAAACAGAAGTGTTTTCATTGATCCTGATTCTGTTTTCAAGTCAAGATGATAGAACATTTTCAAGCTAGCAGCAAATAGTTTCAAAGACATTGCAACTCATTGCCAAATTCCTTTGTGAATCAACATTCACTTTGACTTGCCATATGTCTGCAAACAGTTTGAATTCTGTTGAGAATTCAGCACTAATCTTCTCAAGGATTTCAACATAAACTGTGTTTGTTTGAGTATTATATGTCAGACTCCATACTACTATTGTTTCCACCAAGTCATACAGCCTTTTACAATCCGTGCTTGCATAGCATGGAGGAAGTCAGTATTTTGCATTTTTCCTTAAGTTGTATCTGCAGTCAAAGGTTAAAAACCAATATGAATTGGCATCTAAAATTGGTGAAGTTCTTTCCAGAGCAGGAAACATGCACATTTACAAAAAAAGTGAAAGGATAGCACTTGTCAACATAGCATAGTTAGGAGAAAGATTGCTGGATTTGAAGTCTAAGCACTCAACACTGAAATCTTCCTGTTGCTGTGGTCTTGTGCAAACTATTTAACATCTCTAGGCCTCAGTATCTTGATCAGTAAGATAGGGGTTTGACTAAATGATGTCAATATTCCCCTCTAGCTCTAAATATAAGTTCTTGTGAATTTTTATGGATAACCTTTGTTCAAAAGTGAAAAAAATTCTTCACATTTTCCAGGCCTGAAGAACCTGACCACCTAATAGCATAACATCTGAACTTTGCACCAGAGTGTCTCCTAAGATGTACTTTTACCAATTTAAAGGTCCTCAGGACAAGGCTTGTCATTTCCAGAGCATTTACAAATTATGTCTACTTAAGTGTTGCTACTACTTCATCCTACCCGGCATGCAGAATGTCTTCTTAGTCAACATGGTATTTGATGTCTTACAGGAATGGGAGAAGTGTAAAGACAGCTGTAAAATTATTTGCAGGCAATGTTCATTTCTTGGCAATATGTGGAATGCTTACTATTTTGGCCCTTTACTATGAATAATAAGTCTGTTTCAGCTGATGAGTCTTTTCTACCTTCTTCAGACTTTTTTTTGAGATGATGTTTTCTGAATTTTTCATAACACTTAAATAGTCTTAACCTGATTTCTTACCACAGCCTTTTGTAATTTCTCCTAACCTTTATTTGCCTCAAAGCACTTTTTTCTCCTTCTGTTTTCTTTTAATTTTGAAAATGTTTTTGATGCTTTCATTTTTTACATACAATTACTTCACAATAAACTTCCCTGTCAAAAGGCAACAGTTAAGCTTTATAGCAAATATAACACTATGTTCCTGTGGACCACCACCTATCTTACTAAGAAGGAAGTATGTTTCATCATCAGCTCTTTAAATGCTAATTGGGAATCTAATTTCTTTTTTAGGAGGCTGGCTGTCTGCATTTCTCCCAGCCTAGAAGTCCAGTAGACATTCGCTACTGATAAGCCAGGGAGTTTTGACCTGTTCTATTTTCAAGAGGGGCCAGTTCACCCATCCTTAGTTGGTCAGGAGGCTTACCATATTTATTCCATATGATACAGTCAACCGATTAGTTTAGCCTTCTGCAGGTCAGAACTTCCAAGCTCAAGAGATCTACTAGCCAGCTCTAGTTTTCCCCATTATCAGGGATTAAGGGAGTAAACCATCATGCCTGGCTATATCTAGTTTCTGTTGCCTTTTAGTATGCTGTTCATTTACATTATTGTGGTCATTGTATGTGTTGTCTACCTTGTTTTTTTTCACTTGGTTCTATATCAGTTCAAATAAATCTTCTGTTTTCTTCGAAATAATTCATATTTGTTGTTTCTTATGGCATAATGCTATCCAATTATGTTCACATTTCACAATTTGTTCAGCCATTTCATAATCTAGGGGGCATTTAATTTTCGGTTTTTTGCTACTACAAAAATTGCTGCTCTAAATATCCTGATATGTATGGTAACTTTCAGTTATTAACCTCCTTCAGGTATATATGTATGCAAAAATTGATGGGTCAAAATATACAATTTAGTACCTTTTCTCAAATCTAGATTGTTTTTTAGATCCAAAACTGATTTTTATCCTTTATCATCATTATTAATTTGAGGGTTGTGGGGATAATACCTGAAAGTTCTTTTCATTTATATTTTGCTCAAGAATAGGTCATTTGATGCATTTTTTTTTTGTGGGGCAATTGGGGTTAAGTGACTTGCCCAGGGTCACACAGCTAGTAAGTGTTAAGTGTCTGAGGCCGGATTTGAACTCAGGTACTCCTGAATCCAGGGCCGGTGCTCTATCCACTGCGCCATCTAGCTGCCCCCATTTGATGCATTTTCATATAGTTTATTACATTTCTTCTTTTGAAAGCTGTAAGAGCTCCTAATCTCATGTTTGTTTAAATCCCTTTTCTTAAATCCCAAACATTTATCAGAGATGTTTCATGTAAAGATTTTTCTTGGATAAGTTTCCTGTCTTCTAGCTATATTGATTTAGTTTTTGAAAAGGTTTTTAAACTTTACATAATCAAAAATTTCTCTTTTGTGATATCCACTACCCATTGATTAACTATGAATTCTACCCATAATCATAATTATACATGGTACTACCATTCCTCTGCTGCTCTTTTTCCCTCACTTCCCTTCCCTCTCTTCCAGCCTGCCTGCCTTGTCATGTAATCTTTTTCTTTTTTCATGCTTATCAATTTGGGGTTTATTGTGGTATGTAGTATGAAATGCCAGGTTCAACCTACTTTCTGCCAAACTGCTTTATAGTGTTCCCAGCAGTTTTTGCTGAATAAGGAATCCCCCCCCACCCCTAAGTAATGTAAGTTCTTGGATTTTCAAACACCAAGCTAATATACTTGCCTCTACTTCTTATTCAGTTTGTTCCATTGATCTAATTTTCTGTTTAACTGATATAAAATAGTTTTGATGATTATTACTCTTTATTTTGAGATATAATGATGATAGTTATTCCCCCTTTGTTACTATTTTTCCTATTATTGACCTTGAAATTCTTGAGTTTTTTGCCCCTCCCAATGAATGTTGTTTTTTCTCTAGTTCTGTAAAGTTATCCTTTTGTAGCATTAAAACCATCAATTAACTTAGATAGGATCACAACTAGCTCTACAATTGTCTATTTTTATTTTTATAGTGCATTTTGTAGCTATTGTGAGTAAAATTACTCTTCCCAAGTCATCCTCATATGTTCCTTCCTAATATTCAAATAGGTTGAGTGTAGAAGCTGGAGTATAACCTGAGCTCAGGAGTTTTGAGCTAAAATTGGCTAAGTTGATTAGGTGTCCACACTGTCTGGCATCACTATTGTGAGCTCCTAGGCACAGGGACCAGTAGGTTGGCCATGAGGGAGTGAATCAGCCCAGGTTGGAAATGGAGGTCAAAGCTCTCCTAACAATTAGTAGTAGAATAAGAACTGAGTAGCCACTGCACTTCCATACTGGGTGCAATAGAGACACCCAGGCTTAAATATGTGTTCAATTATATATACTTATACATTAATTTATAATACAGTAAGCATATGTATATAAACTTATAATATATAACGTGTTTATATCTAGATAGTAGATATACACACACACAAATAGGCAGATGATTTTTGTGGATATGTCTATATTTTCATCTTACCCATTTTAATAGAAGCTATTATCTTGATTAATTTTAATTGACTTGAAAGGATTTTTTAAAAGTAAAGCTACACCTCCAAATAGAAATGATTTTGTCCTCTCTTTGCATTTGTATTTTCTTTAAATATTTTAACTAGAATTTCTAGTAAAGTATTAAAAATATGGGAGAAAATGGGTATCTTTACTTTGTCACTGATCTTAGTAGGAAAATTAATGTTCCTCTCTTGCAGATAACGCTAGATCTTGGTTTTATATATATATTTAACATGAACAAAAGATACTTTTTAGTGTCTTTAACATGAGTCCTACATTTTTAATACATGCACATATTAATATAATCATGACAATTTTATATTTTTATCTATGTGATTTGTAATATATGTATAGATACATAGTTTTACTAATGTTGAACTAATGTTGTAGCCTTGTATACATTCAAGGCAGTCATAGTAAGTACATTTTTGATAGATTGCCAATATCTATTTGAGTAGATATCTAAATTATAAGAAACAGTAAGTTCCCCTGTCCTTTTTCTCTGAGGTATTTCTTTGTTATTTGACACTTATACCCTTAATTTTATTCTCTCATTGACCCTTTAAGGAGATAGAACAATATGGTTTTAACCTGTGCAAAAGAAACATCTTGGGGTAGAACCTTCAAGATTCTTTTTGCCCTACCAAATCAAATGTTTGTTTTGTTATGGTATAATAATTAAAAAAAACAATTAGCATAGTAGGATATTACCTGCTCTACTTTTTTTTTTTACTTGAGGGTTTTCTTGTCTTTATTCTTTTTTTAATTTAATTTTTTAAATTAATAAAGTATTTTATTTTTTTCCCGTTACATGTAAAGATAGTTCTCAACTTTTGTTTATACAAGCTTTCCAATTTCAGATTTTTCTCCCTCCCCTCCCTCCCCCCTCCCCTAGACAACCTACTCTACTTTTATTCATTAGCCAGTGATCTGTTGTAAAGATGTGTTCTTTTCTAAAGAATCATCTTACACGCTTATAGATTTAGAGCTGGAAGAATCCTGAGAAGTCACTTAAGCTAATGCCCTTGCTTTATAAAGAAGATAGAAATTCTCCTTATTTTATAAATAGGAAGCCCATAGAGTGTAATGAACTGTCCAAGACACTGATACTCCAGATGTTCATACCACTTTATCTTGCTGTTTCTGCAAGAGCCTGCTTGCTTTCTTTTAAAAAATATGTATTCTTCAGTGATATTCTTGATGCATCCATAAAGCATTCTTATGATTGAGATGAAAACTTAGGCAGATGGATGTGTAGTTACTGTCTTCTTGATCAACTTTTTTTTGTTGATCAACTTTTTAAATTTTGGTAATAATATGATCTATGGTCCTTTCTATCCTTTTTGAAATTCTGAAAATTGATTTCTAAGTGCCTTCAAAAATTGTGCGGCCTACAATAGAGATTTCCTCTGTTTGATGCATTTGGCCAGATCTCAACAATGTATCAATGATTTCTTCTTAAGTGCTAATTCTACCTCCTAAAATGAGTCAGCTCATACTGACCCGTTAGAAGCTATATAGAGTAGGTAAACTGCCATTGATGATGAACATAAATCACTTTATAAATGCAGGAAGATCGTAGTTCTGGAATGGAAGGGGCCTCAGAGGCCAGAGAGTCAACCATCATTTTACAGATGAGGAAACTGAGGCCCACAATAAGGTCATGTGAATTCCCCAAGATTTCACAAGTAGTAAATTTCAGAGAGAGGTTTTGAACCCAGATCATATGACTCCAGAGCCAATGATATTTCCAGTTCCATTTCATACATCTGTATTCTTTTTACTTTCAGCTTAAACAATCAATACTTGCAGGATGATCTGGTTTCTACAATCTCATTTTCTTTTTCATTGGTTTTAATTCTTTTGTGAAGTGATACTTCTGTAATCCCTTTTTTGTAATATTTTGCCATTGAGCTTGTATTCTAAACCTGTGTTGCCCTTGCCTGCCTTGTTTCTCCACTTGGCAAGGATATCGAATGCTTATCTGGGCTTTCTGGGCTTATCTGGGCTTTCTGGGCTCTTTTGGCCTATTTTTGGTGACTAGTTTATACCAGTTAAACTTCCATAAAGTATAGCAACAAAGCTTTGTAAAATGGAAAACTGATAAAGTTAAAACCAGCCTATTAAGATAGTATTGCTGTTATTGAATAGTGTTTCCGTATCTTCATTATTTGAATTTGCTATGAATTTGGGGATTTGTTCCAATGAGTCAATGATCTAACTGGCACAGGCACCTGATTCTGAAATGACTACCATGTCAGAAACCATTTATTTCCAATTTAAGGACCACAACGCTCAGAACTTTCTGGTTCTCTTTTTGAAAGACACATTCACAACACAAAGATGCGAGGCTTTTGAGTAATCAGTTAGTCTTTGGCCAGTCATGTCCTTTCTTCATCTAGATCCATATATTCCTATATTTTCTTTTTTAATCATCCTCCCCAGTACCTACTTTTGCAGGAGAAATACCAAGATATATGTTATCTTGATTTAGAAGATTCGATAAGTTCCTCATAGAATTTTTTTCACTTCATACTTTGTATCCATATTTGGTCTATAAGCTACAGTAATAATGGTGGTCCTCTTGCCTACATATACCATTAACACTGTAAGGTGAAATGATCGTATATCCAATGATATGATGTTTCCTGTTGCTCTTGAGTGAACAGGGAAACCAATTCTACCAACTCCTCCATCTGCCTCCCCAAGGAGAATCTGTGAGCTATCCTATTTAGCTGCAGCTTTTTTGTCTTCTGGTTGAATTTATAACTAAAATTATAATTATGGCTGAGATTGTTCTTCCAATAGTGTATCAGCTCAGTCACTGGGCAGAGAATTCAGTTTAGAGTACCAGCAATTAAGTTAATTTTTATAGATAGTCTAAAGCTGATTCTCAGAGGTGTGGTGACCCATGAAATTAACATATTATAAATAAAATGCTTTGAAACCATTAACTGTTATATAAGTATAAATTATTGTTATTAATAAGTTTAAAGTAAACATTCTTTTAGATTTAAGATAAAAATCAAATGTTTTTGTTTTTGTTTTCTAAAAAAACCAGTCATGTTTTTAAAACTTCTGTTCATATGTATATTTGCTGATAAGACTTTGTGCACAAAGGATTCCATAGGACATATGCAGGAAAAGAGCACCAGACTTGAATCAGAAATCCTGGGTTTGAATCTCTATTCCTACTGGGTGACGCTGAGCAAGGTGGTTACTTAACTGTTATGAACCTCAGGCTTCTCATTAATAAAATGGAAATGATAATGCTAGTACTATTTACCTCAAAAATTTGTTGTGAGGAAATCATTTTGTAAAATAGTATTTATAAAAGTCAGGGATGAGGAGGAGGAGGAGGAGGAGGAGGAGGAGGAAATTCTTTAGCAAAAAATCTACAATCTTGTGGATAAAGACATCGCCCAATCTTAGGCTAACATTCTCTTGCCTTGACTTTCTCCATTTGCAAATAGGACTCATTGTTAAGCACTTAGTAAATATTAAGAGCTATGAATACTAACAACTGGATTGCAAAGGCTGCAAGATCAATTGTTGAACAGTTCTAAAGGAACTTGTATATAAATATATACACATATATATATAAACACATGCACACATATATGCAAGTATATACATATATACACGTGTGTATATATATGTATATATATATGTATATGTATATATAAATAAATAAAATTCTCACATGTTAATCTTAGTGTTGTTCTCTGAACCAATACCTCTTTACATGACTTGCCCTGGAAACACAAGTATTCGGTATCAGAGGTAGGATTTGAATTCAGGTCTTCTGCTTCCAGAGCCAATCCTCTTTCCTACTGTGTTACTAAATTCGAGGCCAAGTTCATTGTCCATCTGCAGCTCTCATCCAAGGTTTATATGGACCCATTCAGAAGGCTGACTATCCAGCTATAAGTTTTAGTGTGGGCAATAGCTGTTTTCACCCACTTTGGAAAATGATTACTTTTGTAATGCTGTAGATTTCAAGGAAGGCTTCAGAGTTCCATGAAAGCTGTACAGTTACTTAAGAGTATATATTAGACCTGGACATCTGACTTGAAAGTAAGGCATCTGAATGCCTAGGTGTAGAGGACTCATATCTGCCCTTATTAGTAAATAATTTCCCTCCTCTTGACTATAAGAAACATTCTTCTGATGCAAATAATTGGTAGAATATCCAATGTGAATTGAGCCTTTGGGTTATTCATAAGCAGTGTTTGAGACGACAGAGTGGGTGGGGAAGCACATAAACTGATTAATATCTGAGATTGGCATGTAGAGACTGGCAAAATCCACTAGATCTTGGATCTCTGGGCCTGAATGCATGATATGTTTCACTGCTGATCCCCAGTGCATTTGGGGGGACTGCAATGATGAAGTCCAGCAGATGTGATAACTGAGTGTTACAGTGAAGAAGATCGCTAGGATGGTGCTTATAGACCCAGAATATGAGTATTAACATAGGTCCCTGTTAATAAAATGCATTGAGAATAGGAAACTCTTTTCTTTTTTGATTATATTTAGGGCATCTTCTGTCACTGGGGGATATGTAAGATAAGCACATGATCTCCTTGAAAGTGCTAAGAATCACACTGATGCCAGATTAATCTTTCTAAAATACTATTTTGTATTCACCAACTCCCTATTCAAAAACCTCTAATGACTTCCTATTGCCAAGGGATAAAGTAGAAACTCCATATCCTGCCATAAGTGTCCTCTATCTAATCTGGTCCTTTCCTTCTACTTATATCCCTTTCAACAATATACAAACCCTGCAAAACCCTTTCAAACCCTACACTGTAGTTAAGCTCATTATCCATTAAACAAGCCATGCTCATTCTTGCCTATTTTTGCTCACATAGTTCCTCTCCTTGCAGTGCCTTCCTCCTCTACTCAGCTCAGCACAGGAAGTAGCTTAATGATCATCTGGTTCAACTCCCTCATTTTACAGATAAGAAAACTAAGGTCTAGGAAAGATGAGTACAATATTTCCTTTACAAAACTTAATTTTATACACTTATTATTGTTAAGTTACACCCTTTTTACCGAGCCTCGAGTCAAGTTTAAACTCAGTATAGCTTTCACAAATCAGTCTGGTCTGTATATAGGAAGTTCTTATTCTTCTGAACTTTTATAGTTCTTACCTGTTATTACTACATATTTGGCCTTTGATATATGCTAACTTAGACTGTTATCTTAAGTATTTGTAATGTTTCTCCAGATAAACTTTAAGCTATTTCCAGGCAGGAAGTCTTATTCCTTTGTTTGCATCCCCAGTCTTCAGTATGTAGTTTGTGGTAAGTTCTTGATGGTACAGATGATGACGATGATTCCAAATATCTTAGTTGTTTCAACATCTCTCCTCTTTAAAAAACTATATAGCAGCTATTTAGAATGACCTTTAATGCCTTCTATGATTTGGCCCCAACCTGACCTCCCATAATTTTTATCTACCACTGTTTTTATACATACCTCAACCTTGGCTAATGTGGATCAACATTCTTTGTTTTCAAAAAAGCTATATGCTTTCATTCCCATGTGACTTTGCTTATATTGTTTACCAAATTTAAAATATCACTTAATTCCTCATACCTATCCAAACTACCTATCCTTCAAGTTCCAGGTAAAATACTACCTCTAAGAGATGTTGTGGCTCTCTGAAATTCCACAATACTTTATCTGTATTTTCCTTACAGCACTTATAGTCTGCCTTGTTTATTATTTGTATACTTTTTATGTACCCCTCTAGATTATAAGCCACACAAAATCCTAAACAACCCTAGTTGAATAAGGCAACTATATCTTATTAATCTCCCTATCTCTCTCAGTGTCTATATCTTTCATAAAGAATGCATCTGGGGCAGCTAGATGGTGCAGTGGATAGAGCACTGGTCCTGGATTTAGGAGGACCTGAGTTCAAATCCGGCCTCAGACACTTTACACACTTACTAGCTGTGTGACCCTGGGCAAGTCACTTAACCCCAGTTGCCTCACCAAAAAAAAAAAAAAAAAAAGGAATGCATCCAACAGACATTTGTTGAATGAATAAAAAATAATTTTGCTTTGAGAGTCTTTTGAGGATGTCATTATGTAGGTCCCATCATTAAAATAACTGAAGGGTATTAATAGAAGTATAGATTCAATGGGGTACTGGTACTTGCACATAAGAAGCTGTAGTTCTGTGACTGGCCACATCAATTCTGACACGATTCCAAATTCCCTATATCAATGACTATTTTGTACCTGCACCTCAGCTGGCATTCTTGATTATCCCTTTGATCAGAAACCCAATCTTGGCCCCTTCCCCTTCCTTGGATATATTCCAACTGTAAAGACTCAGCTTTCATCTAAATCTTGCCTCACTGAGAATCGTCCATTCTGAGACCTGCAATTGCTGTCAACCCATGACCCTCCCTTATACAGAGCTAACATTTTGTTTTTTCCCTCAGACTATAATATTTACAAATCCTCTGGCCCTACAGATGAAGACAGAGGTTCAGGGCTTTTTTGCCTTAAGATCTGCAACACTGATCTACAGAGCTGACAAGATTATCTTCAAACTGAAAATGCCAACCTCTGGGCACAGATGATGATACACTAGAACATTCACTATAGCCTAATGCCAGCTTGATAAGCTCTCTAGAAAACAAAATGCATAGTCTGAAATGAGTAACTCTCCAAGTATCTGGTGTAGAATGTTCTGTTTTCTAAACCTTGGCCCTACAACTTTACTACCAAGTGAAGACTAGATTTGTGATCTAATATAGAAGAGAGACAGACCCTGGACTGGAAGAGTTCAAGAAATTCATCTCAGAGGATAAACTTTGTTGAAGTAGCAAATAGATCTGGAAGCTTTGACAAGGACACAGCTCAGTGGTTGAATACTTCTGCTCTTTCTGGGGTCTATTTTGGAATAAGGCCCATACAAGTGGGCTTCCAATAGTTATCAGACACCTTACCCCTCACCCCAGACCTCTGTGGGCCGGTGACTAGGTCTGATTGTCATTTCAGAATCTCCATGCCAGTAACATTCCTAGGAAGTAGACAACAGAAACATTAGGCTCTTGCTGGTAATGCCAAGTGACTTTCCAGTTAAAGTCCATGAAGTTGTCACCAATTTGGTAGGCTCATAATTATTCTGACATCTACCTCCTGACCCTGTGTATTCATATACACCTGTGACTGCCTCCAGTGATGACAGGTGTATATGAATTCACACAAAAAAAGAGTAGACTCCTAGCTTCAAGGTGTGGCAAGTGCAGTGCTTCATAGACCAGGAAGACTATAGGCTACATAAACATTCATTGGAAGTTATTAGGAACTTTCAGATTCTAGACATGGTAATGTTTCTATCCCATAAACCCTGACCCTGAGGTTCAATGAGGAGTCCTGGGAGGAATGTCATTCAAGCTGCACCACCAGCCTAACTACAGAGCACCTAAAGAAATCTGAATATGTGTAGGTAGTGCTCACACATAAGTACAGGGCACGATTCCATAAGCAAACATCACAGATCAGTCATGCCAATGTCATATTTCCCTTTCCCATGTTACTGACCTCTTTTTGCTTGAATCTGATAGTTTTTTCTAGAGATAACTCCTAAAAGAATCTCGCTGAAAATCTCATCTGGCTCCCCATCCTTACCTGGATAGATTCCTATAACCTGATTTCAACCTAGACTTTGCCCAACATGAAATGGCAACTTCACCTGTCATCTGTGACTGCAGGGTAACCCATGGTTCTGATCCTGCTAAACTTCAATGATTAAAGATATCTCTGTAGAGAATTGGAAAACTTTTAGGTTTTACAAAGTCAAGGCTTGGAATAATTTTTCAGGGTTAATCACTTGTGAGCAGCCCCAATCTGCTTTAGACCTTTTTTCCTGGCTTCTTTTGGCTTCTAAGAAGCCACAAAATTATTAGACACTATTTCCTTAAGAGACTTATTATAACCTAAATATTTGAATTCCTAGTCTTTAGATGTTTACCCCTTCCTGCTTACTAGAAATTCTACCACTAATTCAAGCAAAGGTATATTTGTTACCTTGCTATGAAGTTTGGGATAAATTTTAAATGATTAAAAGAGCAATAAACAGTTCTATAAACAATACAGGAGACACTGTGCATTAAAGAACACAGATCTTTGAATGTTTTCATCTTCAGCTATGACAGCCCATATTCTCTTCCCAGGGGATGATCCTTTGTTTAACTGAGGCCTTTGGAGATCAGAACCAATTATAATGTTTGTTTGGGGAGGAGTGGGGGAGCGGGATGGAGGAAGGAGAAGCAATGATGCATAAATGCAATGCTGATTTTATGTATTTTATTTTTTGTTAGGATAGGTAAAAGAGAGGGGCATGAGTTTGGTAAAGGGGAGCTCCTTGATTAAAAAAAAAAATCTCCATGACTACACACATACATTGAATTAATTGGAGATTAATTTGTTGAAGAAGCTTTTTTTTAAGCGCAAAACTCTCCTGGGAGTATAAAGTTTATTGGTCATATCTTTGATAACTGGATCAATGTATAGCTGAGATCAGCAAAATTCATGAAATAAGCATTTTGATTGGAAGAAAAAGGAAGAAGGGGTTAATGTGGAGAGGTAAGGCAAATCTATGTGGATTAGGGAGTTTGGAGCAGCCAGACTGGGGTCGGAAAATAGCAAAAGAGGGAAGGGAGATTCAAAATTGGTGGTTGGAGAAAAATAAAGAGAAATTTTGTTTACTTTGCTACTTTACCTTGTGCTTTTGTTAGACACCTGGATGACAAGGAAAATAATCTCCCATGTGACTCTGGCATGAGTCTGGGAGGTTGCAGAAGCCTGAATTAAGCTATTAGGACTAATTTGGAAAGGCTGGAAACTTCAGCCTTCTCCCAACAGTTCAATCAATCCAGTCCAGGTTTGTCCAGTCTACTCTCTCCAGCTCCACTCTGTACTTTCTCTCCAACTCTCTTTTACCAGATAGAAGACAAAGAAGATGAAGGAAAAAATATGTATGAGACCTTCCCTCATGCCTACATAAATCTTTAGAATTTTGGCATTTCTTTATTTGGCAAATACTTCTGGGATTTTATAATAATACTGGGATCTTACTCTATCACCCATTAGAGCCTGGGGCATCCAGGGCTGCCTATTACATTATTCCCTCTGAAAAGGGCACCTTGAGCTGCCCTGCCCCTTCAACCACCCCAAGTATAATATACCTGTGCCTTCAAATGGATGAAGCAGTCACTCAATCAGCCAGGATTTATTGAGCACCTGATGTGTCTGATGCTGTGGAGAGGCAAATTCTGACACATGAGACCCTAGAAAACCATATATTTTAACATAGGAGCTCAAATAAAAGATCTCAACATAAAATTGTCTTTTAGCTAGATAGTATCTTAATAACTGTAATTAAGCTTGGTGATCATTAAAAGTGAGCTCAGAGCAAGCTGAACCTATTCTAACCACTCCCTCTGACTCTTTGCTCAGTCTTGTGCAGCTCCCTGTATTAGCTTCATGTACAAATACAACTTGAAAATGGGCCTCTTCTAACCATGTCATGAATCCCTGAAGCTTTCTGTTTATAGTGACCTGTTCAAAGTGTGGTGAAAAGTACGCTGGATTTGGAATCTAGATCTGGTGATCTCTGAACTCTTCCAACTACAAATTCTAGGATTATTATTGGGAAATCCCTCATAGTAGAATTTAGGGGTAAGGGAGGGAAGTATGTGGAGCAGCCTCGTCTTGACTGAGAAGGGAAGGAGGCACCATACAAACAGCTAGTTAAATATGAGACATTTGTAAAATAAATTTGTAAAATTTGTGGGGTGTCTATGGTTACTTAACATAGGACCCCCAAGATTTTAGTGATTTCAAGGGCTTTGAGCTCTGAGTTAATTTTGTGAATGTTAATAAGATAGTTATAAAGTGAAAATGCCATTTAAATTTGCTTTTGTGTATCACAATAACAACAAATTTTGAGTGTTTAGGGAGAACTAATATTGTGTCCCATGTGTTACCTGGCCTTTTGCAATTATTCTCTGTTAACAATTAAAACCTAGCTCTAATCGCTTTTCCTTTTCAATTGGTATTTATTAATTTGTGAGATTATTTTCCTCCTCCCACACCCAGTATGAATCATTAGCCAGAATTACTCCTGTTGGCAAAGCTTCTAAAGACTATACTTGTGTAACACAGAAGTGGGTGTAAAAGTCCTGGTTTGAACCTCAAATTCTGCTTTACAAAAGAATGGTTGCTTCTTGCATCATTGAATTACCTAACAACTGGAGTTTTTCACAAGTTTATTTATTAGAGGTAAGGAAGGCTTCTCTAGATATCTGTGGCTAATCACAGCCTGTAGTGTAGCAATCAAGCTCTTTAGGTATAAAAGTTTCACTGGTAGCTAAAATTTGACCCTTAAAAGGATCTAAACTATCTTGAGGTTTTTATAGAAATAGTGAAGAAATTACAGATTTCCATTATGCTGAGAGCTAACATCCTGTGAATATTTATCACTTGGCCCATTCCATGTGAGGGGAATCAAGGAGAAGCATAAAGTCACTAACAAAAGTGTGATGGAATTTCTAAAGATAGAAATCATCCCAACTGCAACAGATGTGGGAACAAGTACCCTGGGCTGCAGCAGCTGAGAGTCAGCTGACCATCAGCAGAAAAGAGAGCAAACAGTTTCATTGCACTACTTTTAAAGACTCGGTTAATCAAAGATGTCACTCCAACCCATGTGGTAGGAGGAAGACATTGCTGGCTCCATGTCAGGTAAACTGGGCATGGAGTTCCACATACATAGATACTGAAGAGGGCTTTGCATTTAAGAGACATTTCTACATTCAAGGATCACTTGGAATAACAACAAACAACAACAATAATAATTAGCATCTGTATAGTGCTTTAAGGTTGGCAAGTGTTCTAGTGCTTTACACATATTATTTCATTTAATCTTCACATCAAAATTGGGAGGTAGGTGGCTATTCTTACACCCATTTTACACATAAGCAAAAGGAGGCTCAGAAAAAGTTAAGTGATTTGTCCAAGGTCACCCTACTAGTAAGTGTGTGAAGCTGAGTATGAACTCACTCCAACCAAGGTGATTTCCTATTGGAAGTACCACAAGGAACTTATTGCAGTCCAGCTGCACTTATACCATATCCCTGTGCTAAGAAGCCCTGGCATAGCATCATAGTGAGACACTGGTAAATTCAGTATGAAACAACTAGTAAATTAAAAGCAAGAGAAAACACAAATATCTGTTTGTCTAACCAAGTGTTCTTTCCTATCTAAAATTAACTTAAAAAATAAAACAAAAAATACAATGCCTTTTTAACTCTTTACAACTCCATGCCCTGGTGTCTGTCACTCCACCTAATCTATCTAAAGCAGAGGTTCTTATCCTGGAGTCTGTGAGCTTTTTTAAAAAAATATTTTGATAACTATTAACATAATTGATTTTCTTTATAGTTCTATATATTTCATTTTATGTATTTAAAAAGATTATTCTGAGGAGTCCTTAGGCTTCTTCACCAGACTGCCAAAGGAGTCCAGGATACAAAAAAATGTTAAGAATCTCTGATCTAGAGGAGGGCTTCTTAAACCTTTTCCACTTGGACACCTTTTCACCTGAGAAATTTTTATACAACCCAGTGTATATAGGTATATAAAATAGGTATACATAACCTTTTACTGCCACCAAATTTTTCATGACCCCCACATTCAGTTCCACAATCCCAAATGGAGTCAAGAACCATAGTTTAAGAAGCTAGGCCGTAAACCACCTGCAGGCTTCTGACAGAAAACATGGTAAGAATGCTCCAATACAGAATTGGGAATCTGGTACTGTATCTTGCCACCAGAGGGAGTTCGTGCCAAGCCTACTGGGTATCTGAGACCACAGCAGAGGTGCCCCAAGGGCTTTCATCCCAAGCTACCAGGCAAGTGCTTTTCATACACTATACTTGAAACCAACTGGAAAAAGTCTTTGTGTTGTAAATTGTTAAAGGTAATGAAGCATAGTAAGAAAAATTGCCGTGGGTTTTTTTTCCCCCCTCTGAACTATATTCCGGAAGGTAGTTTTCAAAGAATGTTATTTAAAGTTGCCAGCTTGCTGTTCAGATCTCACATGGACAGCCCAGCTGCTGATCTGGCTGCCCATCAGTGGGAAGAACACAGTGAAAATGTACAAATTCAGTGCTGGTAGCTATTTTTGTCAGCATCCTTTCTGCAGGTTAATATCCAGGCTAATAGAGCAGTGCCCCATCTGTTCTGGGGGAGGAACTATTTTTGAATTTTCTGGGGTCATGGAGTGGGGGTGCAAGGGAATGGTGATGGTAATATTTAAGAAAGGTAGAGTTGGGAGGGAGAGGCTGACTTGGAATTGAGGGACACGAAGATAGCCTGTACCCATATCCCTTTCCCTGTTACACATGTCCATATATCATAGAAGAGAGGGGAATGATAGCAAGTAACAGACCAATAACTGGCCAAATTGGCATCTGCAACAGACTGATCTGCAATGGATTACGATTGACTCACTAGGAGAATATAAGATGACACTGGTGTTTTCTGGTGCCACTTACAGTTCAAATTTTGAGGCCCTAGGCATTTGGGGGGGGGGGGGTCCCAGAGATCACAAGGTCTAGAGAACAATGGATCTTAAAGATCATCTAGTCTAAACTATTCATTTTACAGATGAAGAAACTGAGGCTCCAGAAAGATGCCCAAGGTCACCCAGATAATAAGCAATGGAGCCAGGATTAGAGCATAGGCTCCTCTTGACTCTAAATACAGGGATCTTTCCACCATACCATGGGGAAAGCTTGGAAAAGGCTATTCTCACATCAGTGTTTGGCATAATCTTTATTGCATATAACTAACTCTCTTAGAAACTCTATTGAGGCTGGTTGTAGAAAGATAGAATTCCAATTTTGCATATGGAGAAAATTAGCTGCCAATTTATATTCATAGAGAGTCAGTGATAGAGCTTAAATTAGAATCCATATTTATGTCCCCCATCAGAAGCATTTTCTCCTCTAGAGCATGTTGCCTCCAAAGTTAAGTAAATTGTCAACTGCCAATTATTCAGGCTAAATAAGGAAAACAGAAGCATAGATATCAGGGGGTAATCCAAAAAAAGCATCAGGACTTAAAATTAATTTAGTATTTAGTCACCGAGCATTTATTATTTACTACACTTCCCCGGTAATTTGCATAACTTCCAAGACAATGGTGAAGTCCTGAGGTGCTGGAAAGCTTCTCTACTTCCCTATTGTTCCCTGGCTTCTTCCTTGTTTCACCATGAAGAAAAGGACCAGGACTTTCTAGACCAAGACAAAGAACCATCCTGAGTTAGGTTAAAGCTGAGTTCCAGGTTCACATTCATGGCCTCTTGGAGGCATGAAGGTAATTACCAGTAAGTGCTTTGGTTTAAAAGAACTACCTTTGTAGCTTAACATGGTGTAAGGAAGATACCTCAAACTTTCATTTCAATTCATTAACACTTATCAAGTGCCCAGTAAGTGCAAAACAATGCTTAGGTACTAGAGATAGAAATATTATACAAATGAAACAGCCTGTGCCCTCAGGGAGCTTCAAGTCTCCTTGTGGAGGAGGGGTTATGGGTTGGAGAGAGACAGCATATACACAATTAAGCACAGGACAAGGAAATTTGAAGGGCAGACATCTGAGGGAGAAAATAAATTCAAACAAGACCATGAAGCAGGGGATATTTGAGCTGAACCATGAGGGAAGGCAATGATTCTAAGATGTAGAGATGAGAAGGAAGTTTATTCCAGGCATCGGGGATATCACTCTCTTTTCAGCCCACAGATCAAAAAGGATTTCATTTGGTTAAGTAAAATGCAGACTTAAAGTCTCCCTTCCAACAAGGTAATGCCCCCCCCCCGCCCCCCGCCCAAGCATATGTTAGTTCATAAAAGATTCCTAGACAGAGCTAACAAGAGAGATGTTCAACGATCCACTGACTATTGATAACTGAAGCATAAGACAAGGAACTATATGCTTGCCAAAGGTTTGTTATCGTCATGATTGTTCTTATGGGTTCAGTGTTCAGTCCCAGGGGAAAAGAATTCCTTATAACTGGGGAGGTCCACCAGATGTTTCTGGTTGAAGATAACATTGTGCTGTCTCAGAACAACACAGAGCCTCCTAGGTGAGATCCATAAATGCTCAAAAGAGTTGAACCTTAACTATCCATTCACACAGAAAAAACAAGAGAATGAAGCAGTATCTATTGTCCAGACTAAAGCTGGCCCATTAATATCTTAGAGATAGATGGAAAATGAAATGGGCTCAAAACTGAATAGGAGGAAGAGAGCTGGCTGCATTACCTTTGGCATGATAGTACTTTCAATAACCTCAAGCTTTCCTCTGGAAAAAAAAAATCCATCTTTTTTTTTTTAATATCAGTATCCTTCCAGGGCAGCTTTATGGTGTGGTAGATAGAATACTGGGTCTGGAGCCTAGAAGACCTGAGTTCAAATCCAGTCTTAGATACTTAATAGCTGTGTGACCCTGGCTAAATCATTTAACCTTTATCTGCCTCAGTTGTCTTATCTGTAAAAATGGGTACAATAATAGGACCACAACCCCCCCCCATTGTTGTGAACATCAGACAAGACAATATTTGTAAAGAGCTTCACAAACCTTAAAGTACAATCTAATTACGTGCAAAGCAACCTGTTAGGTTCTGGGGATCTAAAGATAGAAATGAAACAATCCCTACCCTTAATACCTTAGCTAGCAATCTAACATTTGCTAACTACCATCATAATCATCGTCACCATCATAGTTTACTATTATTATATTGTTGTTCATTCATTTCAGTCATGTCCGACTCTTTGTGACCCAATTTGTGATTTTCTTGACAAAGATACTGGAGTGGCTTGCTATTTACTTCTTCAGCTCATTTTACACATGAGGAAACTGAGGCAAACAGGGTTAAGTGACTTGTCCAGGGTCACACAGCTAGTAAGTCTCTGAGGACAGACTTGAACTCAGGTCTTCTTGTCTCCAGGCCCAGCGCTCTATCCCTTGTGCCACCTAGCTGTCCTAGCTGGTATGTTATTATCATGTCACACCACAGTCTCTGAGGAATCAAGAGTTTGGGTTAATCCAAGGCAAAGAAGAGATTCAAAGTGGGGACAAATAGACTTCAGCTTTTTACCAACAATAAACTGTCTACAAATGTAAGCATAAAAGATATTACATGAAGAGATAGATGCATGACCAAAAAAGATGGACAAGTAAGTAGAGAGAGCAAGAGATAGGAGAGGTCATATATGTGCTCTACTGGTATTCATATAATGTCAAGAGAAAGGCCTGGAGCATTTAGGGTAGATCCCCTGCAGAGAATGGATAGGAGAACTGCTGGAATGGAGAATGTGCCAAGTGTCAGATCAATTTAATTCTCTGTGTGAAACTTTCCACCTGAAAAAGTCACCTTTTTGTCCAATTGATTTTTTAGCTATCAGTGAAAATATTAAATTGAAACAGCCATTAGTATCATATTTAAATTTGTTTAATATGAAACTGAAAATGTGAAGGATATTGCTATGCCAACACTCCTTAAATTATCCTTCCTAGGATTCTCATGAGGTTTCAGGAAAAAAAAAAATCTTCCTTAATTTTGAGTGACTATGATTTGTTTATATTCACATTTTCAGTTTCATATTAAAGAAATTTAAAGATGATACTAATCAAGCACTGATCTGTAGTGTCTGCCAGTTTCTGAGGTATAAATGTTTACAACTGAAATTTTAACTTTGGCTCTCATGAGCTGGTTCAAGCTGTCTCTATCACACCTCCAGGCTGCAGCTAAAATTATTTTAAATGGAAGGTTCTTTGAGCAAGGGGATAGAATCTTATACATTTTTGTATCCAATACATTCAAATATTTGTTGAATGAAGGAGTGAATGAAGTAATTACACTCAGGGCTGCTTTGGTACCTAATTTAAGTAGGCTAGTATTTATACCATTGTGATTTAAAAATTTACATCCCTTACCCCTCACCCCCACAAAAGCCCCACTGAGGAAAAAAAAATACAAAAACACCTCTTTCTTGCCATGGGGTGTAACAACATGGAAACAAAAACTGGACCTAGCATTGGGAGATTTGGATTCAAGTCTAACCTTCACCTCTTATTAGTTGTATGGTCTTAGTTATGTCCCTTTATGCCACTTATGTCACTTTATACTAGAATAAGATTTGGTTTCTCCTTTGTTCAATATCCATACCACTAAGAAGGTGTTGTGAGGGAGGTAAAGTCCTATATAAATGTGAATTACTACTACTAATTACTAACCACTCATTACTGCTGCTGCTGCTACTACTACTACTACTACAACTACTACTACCTGGCTTCAAATTCCTATTGTTGATTTCTACATAATTAATAATTTACATCGATATAGACTTTTCAGGTTTACAAAGAATTTTACAAAATACATTATTAGATTCTTACAATTCAGTGAAGTAGTATTACAAGTGTTCTTAACTCCATTTAACTGAGAGGTTAAATTATTTGTCCAGTCACAAAACTGATATTTAAACTCTGTGATTCAAAATTTTACATTCAGTTTTAGTGGGTTTTTTGTTTTGTTTTGTTTTGAAACATCATGCTGCCTCTGGAACTGTCATCTCTAGAAGACCACAGTTAAAATAAATTCAATGGGCCTCTAGCTCTTTCCTATAAACAGAAAATGATTTATCCATTTAGCTAGCTGATAACTCGAAACCAAGAGAGGGGACAAGATATAGAAACAGATAAATGTCAGTGGAATGGGGTATGCCTTATAAAGAATAAAAGGCAGAAACTAGGGATAAAGCATAGTCCAAAAAAGGATTAAGCCTCAAAAAGGAGAAAATGAAGATAAGCCTAACCTACTTAATTTTAAAATGTGAACACATGCTAATGTGATAGTGTTATGTGGTACCTTTTATAATAAATATGATGAATGAGAAACTCTAAATACAAGGTTGAAAAGTGTCAGGTCTGACCATTTCCCAGAGTCCTTGTGTGGAAACCACCAATCCTTGCATGCTCAACCAATAAAACTTGCCTTAAAAACAGCTAATGGGGAAAAAAAATCAGGAGATCCAGCTTTTCCTTTCTAGCGCTTCATAGGTTAGAGGCATCCATAATGCAGATAAAGAAAAAAAAATACTGGATGAAAGTAGGAGTCTAACTCCAGAAAAAGAATAAAACAAAACAAAACAACTAAACCATAACCAAGTAATAATTCTTTTTGAAACCAGTAATTCTGATGTGAATAGTTTGTTGAAAGGTTTTTTTTCTCCTCCTGTTTATCTTCAAATTTGAGAATAAATGACTGGAGGATAACATTTTTGTGTATTTTCTTAGTGTCACTTTTTAAAATAGTGATTTTATAATTCACTTTTTAACCTTTAAACCTCCATTGTAAGACTTATGTTTACAAAACAACTGTGGAATCCACTGATATCAGTGCCATCACATTTTTAAAATGCAAATTTAATTACTGCAAATAGGTAATTGAAGTACTCACAAATGTCCATCGTAATTTCTAGAAGGCTTCCAGGAAACGGTTATCTTTTTCTCAAAGGGGAATAAAAATCCACAAAAGAAATTAGCTGTCAGGTGCAAACATAAAAGCAAAACCAAAAACACACAAACAAATCTTTTTCTGTTTGTTACAAGAAAAAAAACATTTTAAAATATCTTAACAATGAATTTGTATATCATAAAATCTCTCGAAACATAGGAACTTGTTTTCTTACTGAAGTTTTAGTCACTTTCCAGCCCGATGTATCTCGGCTGAACGCTAAAACCTCTTGGGAGACTTCATCAGCAAGTTTTTTAAAGTCCATCTATCTGCAAAGTTTTAAAAACAAAAGATTGGTAGAAGAAACTCACATACAAAGAAATGAAAATATCCCACAGTTATGTTGCAATCTGGCACTGTGCTCCTTATTAATCCATAGTGTTTTGAATAATACAATCAGGCAATCTTTTTCTGTGTATGTGTCCTATCCAAGTCAGACATCCCAGTCTTCGGGATGTTCTTTTGTCATGGGGTGCAGAGCACCCCAGAATTTCTCTGGGGCACACCGAGGAATCTTCTCCTTGAGAAACTAAACCAGAGGACAGATAACGCCTAGAGAGATAAACTGAACCAAATCGGACTGAGCTAGTTTGGGATTCCTACCCTTCATTCTGGTTTCCCTTACCCTGGGGAGATAAATTTGGGTGTGGCTGCGGCCTTTGTGTTCTGAAGAGGGAACCGTAGCCACCCCTCACCCAATTCCCCCAGCTACCACCAGTGGGGGATGGTCCTCTCTCACTAAAGGAACTTTTCACAGGCAGATGGTCCACCCCCACCAGTCCTCTATAAAAGTACCTTCCAGTCTCCTGTTCGAGGAGATTTGGTACCTCTGAGCCATGTGTTTTGTGCCAAATCTACCCATGAAAAGTCCAAGGATTTCTTTCATGGTTTCCCTCCCCCCACCCTTCCCTTCCCTTGCTCCTAAATAAACTACCACCTTATTCTAACTACTTTTGTGTGCAAGAGGGTGTAATTCTTTAAAGAGGAATTCCCAAGAATCCCATCCCCTAACCCAACCTGTACCCCATTTCCTACCATATCACTTTGAAATTCGATTCAATTTAGTTCCATATCCACATGGTACCTACATATATGCATGAAGAGCTAAAATGATCTAAGCATGCTTAACTCTAATTTTCTTTTGCTTTACCTTAAACATGCAATATTTCATACGTACTAATTTTACACTTCATTCCAACTTCTGGCTTTCTAGTCTTCCCTTATATTCCATTCTTTTGAGGATTTTTTAAAAATAATGAGTGGGTTCAAAAAACATTTTAAACTCAGTCACTTCATATGCAGGATTAGCACTGGCTCACATACAATCTTTATAATTTAATTACCTGATAATTACTAGAGTTTGAAGAACATACAAGGATGTACTAAATTGATAGCAATGGTAAGCTCTTTCAATAAAAACTATTCTCCTTCATATACAGGTAATGCTAACATACCTTTGAGTGCTTTTTGACCCCTGTAAGATGATGATGAATTTATTCATCATAAACACTGAACATCAATTAAACTCCTACTATATTCAAGGCACCTTTCTAGCTGTTGGGGCAAGGGACTTCTGTATGAAGTCTTTCCTGATTCCCCCCAACTCCTAATTCTCTCCCTGACAGATTACATTGTATTTAACTAATTTGTGTTTATACATATATACATGTATATTATGTGTGTATTAACTTTATATTTCTATGCTACATATATCTTCTCATATGCACTTGTTTTCTCCCCAATTCTTGTGACTAGAGATGGTTTTGTTCTTTTTACTTGGATTCCCAGCACCCAGCACAATGCTTGTCACAAAGTAGGTGCTTAATACTTATTGTTTGATTGATTGAAATATTACATACATCTCTGCCTTCCTAAAGACAAATATATATTATATTGCAGTTCTGTACAGTTCTAATAAAAATGAGGAAGAAATATAATAATAAGAGTAATTCCATTTAAAATAACTACTCTGGGGGGCAGCTAGGTGGAGTAGTGGATAAAACATTGGCCCTGGATTCAGGAGGACCTGAGTTCAAATCCGGTCTCAGACACTTTTATTTACTAGCTGTGTGACCCTGGGCAAGTCACTTAACCCTCATTGCCCCACCCAAAAAAGAAAGTAAAATAACTACTCTGGCTAATTTGCCTCTATATTTGACCTTTGTCAATTAATCTTCTAGCTACTACCTTTGCCTCAGACCTTCCTCCTTTCCTGGTCTTTAAATCCTCATCCTTAGATAACCCCCACTAGCTGATTCCTTACTCTTACTCTAGGGCTGCTGAGTATCACGGTGGAAAGTCCTGAAATTAACCTGATTTTACTCATTACAGATCCATGGTACATAACCTTAACTGGTGCCTTGCTTTTGCTCAACAATCCTATTCTAGTCTATTGGCTTCTTACAGCATTCCTCACAACAACTATTTTAAACATTTCCTTTTCTTCTCTTGCTCTTGAATACCCTACCCACCTTAATTCCTTGTGACCTTCCCACTTGGAAGAGTATAATCGTTTCCCTCCTTTATTCATCTAACTTTTTTAACAGCATCACCCACTCATTCTTCCTCTTCTCCACTCACAGATGAGGTAGGATCCCTCTGCCTCCTCCCTCATTCCATTCCATTCCCTTCTGACTCCTTCAAGATTATTCCGGACTGTCATTCCTTCTCTACTATACAGCTACAATCTGCTTTTCAAATAGATACTTCATACTTGCCTAAACATATCTTCTTCTCAATCCGAAGGAAGGAAGGAAGGAAGCAAGCAAGCAAGCAAGCAAGCAACGAAGGAGGAAAGGAAGAGGGAAGGAAGGATGGATAGAAGAGGGGGAAGAGGTCTTCCCTTGACAAACCCCTCAATCTCTGGGCTTCTTTTCACTTCCAAACTTCTGGGAGAAAGTTTTCTACACTTGCTTCCTCTACTTTGCAATCTGACTTTCATCCCTAACACTCTCCAGAAATTGCTCTCTCAAATGTCACAAAAGACTTTCTAATCTTCTCTTTTCAGTCCTTATCCTCCTTAACCCATAAGAAGTTTTTGACCATTCCTTCTTCTTATATATTCTCTCATGGATCTCATTCAGACATTATACTCTCTTGGTTTTACTCCTCATTCTTTAACAGTAGGTGATCTCTACAAGTCTGCCCTCAGCCCTCTTATCCTTCTTCATTCCTTTCCAGCAATCTCATTCACTCTTTCAATCTGTCTTTTAGGAATAGCCCCAAATCTCATTCTAGTCCTGACTTTTCTCCAGAGATCCAGACCCCCAACTCCAACTCCTTCCAGTACATCCTAACCTAGATATCCCACCAATTCCTCTAATGCAAATGTATCTAGACATGCTCCTCAAAAACTGTTACCTATTCTGATTTCACTGTCTGTAGCAAAACATAAACACCCTTCTCTCCTGGGTTCATTACCTTGGGATTATATTTGACTTCCCTTTTGCCCGTCTTTCAAAGCTCATCGGTTACCAAGTCCTTTTTTTAATTTATTTTTTGTTTTTTGGTTGGACAATGAAGGTTAAGTGACTTGCCCAAGGTCACACAGCTGGTGTCAAGTGTCTGAGGCCGAATTTGAACTCAGGTCCTCCTGACTCCAGGGCCAGTGCTCTCTCTATCCACTGTGCCACCTAGCTGCCCCCTACCAAGTCCTTTTTTTTTTTTTTTTGCGGGGCAATGGGGGTTAAGTGACTTGCCCAGGGTCACACAGCTAGTAAGTGTCAAGGGTCTGAGGCCAGATTTGAACTCAGGTACTCCTGAATCCAGGGCCGGTGCTTTATGCACTGCGCCACCTAGCTGCCCCCCTACCAAGTCCTTTTGATTTCATCTCTGAAACATTTCTTGTATCTCTTCCTTCATCTTGATTCTCACCTCAGTACCATCTATTTGCCTGGGCTATTGCAAAATCCTAACTGGTCTTCCTCCTCCACTTTCTGCCTTCTCAAAGCCATCCTTTATATCACTGCCAGAATAATTTTTCTTTTGCCTATTCCAGATTAGGTCACTACTCAAAAATCTTCGGGGATTGTCTATTGTCTACAAATTTTAAATTCCTTTGCATGGTGCTCAGGGTACTATTCTCTGTTGTTACTCTATCTATCCTTCCAACCTTATCTTATATTAGCTTCTATATATTCTGTCCTACTGCAGCCCAATTGGACAATTCTCTGTCCCTCAATCAATCTCTGCACTCTCATTCTTGCATGTCTTAGTTCATGCTGTTCCCTAATTTTGGAATGTCCCTCTTTGCCTATTGAATTTCCTACCTAGCCTTTAAAACCCAATTTAAATGCTTTCACACCCTTTGTTAGTAAGTTTTCCTTCTCTTGGATTTCACTAACAGTTTGTTTTGTACTTCTTTAACGTACTTATGTTATATAGTTATATTATAGTTATCTGCACTTGCATCTTATACCCTCCTGAAACGGAGCCTTCATAATTTAAGATATTATGTATTATCTAAAATCTTTCCACTTCCAGTTAACCTAACATAGTGCTTTGCATATAGTAGGTGTTTAACAAATGTTTGCTTTATCAAATTTCCAGTGTCTATTGAGGAGGATATACTATGAATCTCTACAAGTTTCCTATGTCTTGCTAAACTCTCTCTCTCTCTCTCTCTCTCTCTCTCTCTCTCTCTCTCTCTCTCTCTCTCTCTCTATATATATATATATATATATATATATATATATATATATATATATATATATATATATATAATTTTGTTAGTATGCTTAATAATTTCTCTTATATTCTGATTTTCTAAAATGAAGGAAAATATTCCATTATTTACAACTTAAACCCTAGTTGGGAGACATTTACATACATTTAAAATGAGGCTTTGTTGACACTGATTACAAAATTAAATGAAGAGCTATTATATCAAGAACTATAAAAAGATAACAGTATGGGAAAATTTTTAAATGAAATTTACCTGAAAGATTTTTGGGGAAATCCTTATTTCAACAATAAAATGAATAACAATCTCTTTAAAAGTTATTTGATTTGAAATTGGAACAAAATAAGCTTCTCAAAATCGCATCATTGCCTTTTATTTTTTATTTTTACATATTTGACAACCTTTTTTCTTTGAATATTGGCTTGTGGTTTTCTTAGAGTGTGAATATATATGTAAAATATATGTATGTGTAGGTATGTGCATATATATATCCAATAGAGAACTAATAGAATATATATGCATACATATTGACAAATCTTGAATATTGATATAGAAATTACCAAATTAAGAGGTATCACACTTTTATAGCTTTGGACTTTAAAGATTTACCAAATAGAAAATACAGAATAGAAAGATAAAGTTATTGTAGTTTTCGTTTTTAATCAAAGATGTTTGATTCTATTTCAGGTCAGAGCAGAGGAGGGACAAAACTAAATTATGTTTTACCTAGTGGTATTTATGTCAGATCACCTGAAACTAATCCATATTTATCAGAAATTAAGGGTAATCTTTCCACATTTAGTGACTGGAATAAGATTAAAAAGAGGATCTCCTTTTTACTATCAATACCATTTGAAACTAGGAACCTCTCCCCCACCTTCCCTCCTTAACATGCAGACACTTTTTGAAAAATGCACTTTTTGTTTTTGAATCATCATCAACATTTAACATACTCCCCCTTCTGAAATGCCTGCGACTCCAATCTGAGCTTGGGATATTGTCATCCTTCCCTGGGAGTCAGCTTCTCCAAGGCGTTTATGGAAAACCCAGCATCAACCACTCTCCTTCAGTACTGGCTCTACCTTGTCAGGCAAGATTCAGGCAGGACAGCTTGATGCCTAGGAAAGGGTGGGGTGAGTCGGGAGGAGGGAGAAGATGGGGAGGGGTGTTGGGCATCTCTGGGTATCCCATAGAAGGGGAGGTCAGTGAGACCCAGTGGGGGTGTTTCCATTCATTGAGGGGTTCTTTTTCTTGGAGGGGGGTGGAAAAGGAGGAAACTGAGGCTCACCTGGAGAAGTGGGGCTGCTGGGTTGGGTCTCTCCCGGCGACAGTAACAGCAGCAGCAGCAGCAGATATAGAGTCCTAGAGTCTCCCCCCACCCCCCACCCGTTCACCTCTTCCCTTCACACACACAGAGACTGAGATTGGGCAGAAGGAAGGGCGTCTTCAGCCCGAGCTGGATGAGAAGCCGCGATGATGGAAGAGAGCAGAGGATGGAGGTGTGGCGAGGAGGGTAGAGCAGGATGTAGTGGTCCAGAACCCCCTCTTCTCCCCCTCTCCCCCCCTTGCAAGAGAGATGGGAGAATGGTGGGATAAAACTACGACTCCCAGAAGGCGCCGCGCCTAGCACCCCTCCGCTGCCCCACATCTCCTAGTACAAACCTACCACCCTCTCGACCCGCAGGGCGAACGAATGCCACGCATGCGTGTAGCCTGAGCTCCAAGTTGAAAGTCGGTTTGAAAGAAAGGGCGGGCGACGCGTCATCCTCCGCTGTGACGGGGCTGCCAGGGCCGAGGCGGGGGCGTGATCGCAGGGGTAATGCGTCGCTCCCGCCCCGGATCCGTGGATGCACCAAGCATCGGGCAGGGGTCGTGGAAGTGGGTCCCGTTTTGTGTAGTCCCGTGGCTGGGGGCCGGGGAGCTACGGGGAGAACTGGCTGGCGATGACCGCAGCCTGAGGCCGCAGCTCACGGGGTTCCTGGGGGCGGGGCTGCTACGCCCAGAGGAGACGAGGAGGAGGAGGTGGGGGTCCGAGAGACGCACCGTGCGCAAATGGCCGAACCATGTGGCGGAACCAGGAGATGGGCCCCAGGGAGGGGGTGGGGGAGGTACACTTGCCGGGAGCTTGTCTCTACCCCCGCCCCAGTCGGGCTGGAGCTGGGAGGGGGAAAGGGGCGTGGCGTGCCCGTGCGCTAGGCGTCTGGTTTCTGAAGATGATGCAGGGCTTTAAATAGGCCAGATTGGGGAGAGAGACTCATGATTTATCAGTTTGTTCAAGAACTGTGTACGTACAGAAGCTTCTCTGTAAGTGTTATTACATGATAGAAATATATTTAATAAATTCTGCGGGAGGAGTGCCTACCAGGAAGAGAGATTGGTTATCTAAGGCCCTGAAAAAGGAGGAAAAGTGGGGGTCAGTAATTGTGAACCTTGAGGATGCCCTAGAGTTAAGGAAGGAACTGGGAAGGATGTATTAGAATTGTCCAAATAGAGGGTCGTATTTATCCGTGTTGTTTAATATCCAACTTTTCTTGTGTCGGTTTACGGAAATTTCTCTGTGAATCATTTTACATTTAAGCTAATATTTATGGTTGTCCACCAAATTAATAGTGAGCATCTCCAACATATTTGCACTTTCTGAAAAGAGCAATTTCACAAAAAAATAATTTTCTGAAACCAGACTGCGAGGGAATACTTGAAACTGTGTTTTTTATTTCATTCCTTGGGCCGTTGCATGTCATCAACTGCTGAAGTCGAAGAGTTTTTTAGGTAGTTTCTTTGATATCTGGTGAGCTCTCTGTCTAGTTCAGACCCTCCAGAAAACATTTGATGATGCTTCTGAATTACACCCCTAGGATATGGAAGCAGCATTTTGAGAAACAGGTAAATTCAAGCTTGCGTATGAGTAGGAGAATATGCTGGGAATTAGGAGGACAGGTAACTTATAATAGAACTTACCTTTTCGTCCTGCAGCTGTATACTTGTAGAAGACAAAAATTGGAGGAAAGATAGTTTACATACATCTTATCCTTTTTCTTTGTTCCCTGCTACATTTCCAGTCATAGCCATAATCTTTGTCTTTAAGGCAACTATATTTTGCTGTCATCCAATTATAGAACTTGGGGCATTTTAAAATAAAAAGTAAATGATTATTTACATAGTTTTCTATAAAATTAGGATTATAAAGACACATTTGAGCTGATAAATGATTAATACAGGGAAATCAAATTTATTTTAATTTTACAACACTACAAGTGGCTATAAATGCTAAAAAATCAAGTGCCTTTGAATTACAAAATTATACTACAGCACATCTGTTAATTATTACTGTGTTATAAGTAGAATAAGAATAAATTATTAAACCCTGAGATAATAACTTCATTTTCTTCCTGAGGTACCATAAGCACTGTTAGTGCTGTAAAGTTGACAGGGTTCGCCTCTTCATTTTACAAGGAAAAGATTTAAATGAGTTTATTTATTAAAAAAAAAACTTCCTTGAAGGCATGTAGGCAATATTAACATTTATTTAAGCACTGAAAAAAGTTGGAGCAGTTTATATTGGTTGAAGAAAACCTATGAAAAATAAGAGCAGAGTCTCACTGCTTTGGGAGATTACCTTCCATTCAGTCTGTACTTATTTTCTGTGTAGACAGTTGTTTTTGTGTTATCTCCCAACATGAGCTCTCTTGAAGGCTGGGACCATAATTTTTCCTCTTAAGTGATTATCGTTGTTCCCTTTACATAGAGCTTAACAAATGATTGTTTACTAAATGACAACTAGAAAGAAACAAGGTCATTTTTGAAAAATCACTTCACAGCTAGTTAGTTTTATGTAAGGGGCAACTGTTTAATGGTGTGGTTTCCACAAATATGCAGCATATGTTTATAATTCTTTAAGTAAAAAGAACAACAGACTGTGCTATGTATGCACATTAAAGCATTTTAAAACAATGACAGTTTGTCACTATGGAGAAAACCGCTAGCATAGATGATAATATAACAATATTTCTCTTTCTCTACATACCTTGGTTTAGCTTTCTTCAGAGTAAATGACTGTGTTGAAACTGGTTTTCTCTCTCCCTATCCCTTTCCTTCTCAGTGACCACTAACTAAAAAAACCTAGGGAAATGGAAACTTTAAACTATTTTTATAGCTTTTTCTATAATACTGGGCTTGTTCAATATTGAAAGGAGACCTGGGTTCCACAGCCTGCTTGGCCTTTAACAAATTGTGGGGTCCTGGACAAGCTATTTAGCTGTTTGACCTCAATATCATACTCTATAAAAATTAGGGTAAATATATATGTTAAAGCCTAGCAATCTGTAAAAATTAAAGCACTTTGGAAATAAATAGGCTTCTACTGCTATGAAAATCTATGAGAGAAAAGTCTTAGAAACTTTCATACCAACAATTCATTTTTTTTTTCAGGCCAAAACTGATTTCTTGCCAGCATAGGGAACTCTACCTATCCAGATAGATCAGGAACTATGACTTCAATTGTTAGAGTTGCCTGTTGCACTAAGGTTAAGTGACTTGCTCTGGGTCACACAACCAGTATGTTACCCCAGATTATTTGAAATCAGGTTTTTATGATCATGTGCCAAGTAGGTAATTCTGATTATTGTTTCCTCCCCCCAGCCCCATTTAAACATCTTCCTTTGCCCCTTTTCTTTCTTTTTTTTTTTTCCCACTAGAGGAATGTTTAAAGGTTGGAAAATACTGCTAGAAGGGAATGGGTTCTATTATGATGTCATAGAATGATTCACTATGAAAATACAACAGAGCATCCACTTGTATTTTGTAGGACCTTAAAAAAGTGAGTACTGTCTGGTACTCTCCTTTTATGTGTTGAATCAGATTAATGCTGTTTTTTAGCAAACAGTGATAAAGACAAACCTTTTAGACTGAGAACAGTACTATAACAGGCATATAATTCTGGTCATATTCTGGTCAGGTATTTTTGACCCTTTGGCCAAAATATTGATGCCATAGGGCAGATTGGCCAGAAACCTTGGCCTGGTTTTCTGATCTGATTCTATGCTGGTTAAGAGATAAGTGCTGTTACTCTCACCCATGTATTGTATAGAAAAGCTGCAGAGATTTGGGAGGTTTTCCTCACCTCATGTACTATTGGCTTGAATTTTCACTCTTATTAGTTCACCCAGCTTCCTACCCAAATTTCACTGGTGCTATTGCTTTCACCATAATTACTACTTCTTGATTGGCCTTTTCTACATCCTTGCATGATGAATATTGAGACCTACAGCATAATGCTGGACGGTGGCTAGGTTTTAATATACTACATGAAGATAACTAGAGATTCAAATTCTAGTAACTTAAAGTGTATCTTTTGTAAATGTATCAAAACTGTGCTTATTATTTATCATTAAATACTCCTTATGTTCTTGATTCCTTTTCTAAAAAGGTTCCTGTTATCTTTACTAATAAAGTTAACAAACATTTATTGAGTATCTACTATATATGGGAAATCCCAAAAGTCTTTTGAGACAACCTATATAAGGCTTGAGAGAGAATCTTAATAAGGATAACTTTTTCATCTTTAAAGGCAGAGGTTGTTACCCTAGGGTCAATGAACTTGTCTTTTTAATATTTTGATCATTGTATTTCAATAATGGTTTCCTTTGTATTTTATTTTATTCATTTAAAAACTTTATTCTAAGAATAAGTCCATTGGCTTCACCAGATGGCCAAAGAGATCCATGACGCAAAAAAGGTTAAGAGCTCCAGCTTTAAAGGAGTAATAGGATATTTGCAGTTTATTTTAATGTAGCTACATTGGAATTCACATCTCATGTACCTTTTTGGTGTTTACTGTTTTTGTTTTAAAGATGAATGGAAATAGGATCCCATTTTGAGAAAACCATGGCAAAGCCAATGAAAAAATGCAGTGTTTATTCTCCTAAATCTACGGTGTCTTCTCTTCTAGCAAGTTGCAGCCTTAACAGCAGTAATTCCTCTAACTCTGGTGGCTCTATAAAGTATAAAGACAAGCTGTACAGCTCGGCTTCTCAGGCACTCCAGGCCTACATTGATGATTTTGAGCTAAATTGTATGTCTCGTGATAAAAGTATTAGAAAGTTTAACCTTGCTCAGAATTCCAAGTTCTCCAGATCTCCTTATAAATCCCCAAATGGTATGCTTTCATTAGACTCTGCTACGTTTTTAACTTTGCAAAATAATTTGATGCACTGCACTTTTGGAAGTTTAGTTTTTGTGGGGATAGATAAGAATTATTTTAACAAAACCTAATCTTTTATGAAATCATTATGTCATTATTTGGTTCCCAAACTTTTTGAGTTATAGATTCCTTTTGAGTCCATTGTATTCTGATTCTAATAATTTTTTGAGTTTTGACATGTCTATGATTTTTTTCATTGATAGTAGAAAGAGGAAGCTATAGAACAAAATGCATTGGCTAATTTAAGGGAACAAGTCTTATATTTGATTACCTTCCTACTGTGTACGAGAAAAAATTCAGAACAAGAAGTGGATTTTGTTGCTGGCCTGGTCACTAATGACAACCTTGAACAAGTCATTTAATCTACCTTCTTTGGTCCTGGTTTCCTCATCTATTAAAATAGTTTGAATTACATGTTCTCTTATTCCCTTTTTTGGGTAGGGAAATGGGGGTTAAGTGATGTGCCCATGGTCACACAGCTAAGTAACTGTCAAGTGTCTGAGGCTGGATTTGAACTCAGGTTCTCCTGAATCCAGGGCCGGTGCTTTATCCACTGTGCCACCTAGCTGCCCCAATCTGATTCCCTTTTAATTCAATAATTCTTTGATTCTGTGTGCCTCCTCTCACACCAGTGTTGATAAGATATAATTAAGTGCTTGATTAATACTTGATAGTGCTTTGCTATTATTAGAAATATTGCTCTTTCAAATCCTTGACCTGATCTACCTGTCTCTTCCAGAAAAAATCAAAGGTAATTTTCATCATTTGGCACAGATGGGACTGGAAGGGGGCATTTAAAGGATGAGAGGCTTTATATTCAGGCTTTAAGGCAGAAAGTGATAGAAAAGGCCCCAGTAGAATAACTAGAAATACAAAAAACCTAAGGAAGAAGAAAAGAGAATAGAGGATATTTGTAATAAGTAAAACAATAAAAAGGAAACATACTAGGCAAGGGAATGATAGTGACCTATATGGCCCACAAAAACACTGAGGTGAAATGTGATTGTGACCCACAGATAACTTTATTTTTACTTGTAAAGTACTTTGCGGGAGGAGAGAAGGGAGAAAAAAAAACCAAGGTGCCATAACTAGTTTTGTAATTTTAAATATGTGTGTGTGTGTGTGTGTGTGTGTATGAAACATAAGGATTAGCACAAATTTTTTTTTGGTTTTTTGTTTGTTTTAGGTTTTCAAGACTTTGACTGCAAAAGATCAAAATCATCTTGTAGAAAGCAGACGATTAAAGACATAGACTCTATTAGCCTAACAACTGATGATCTAGTACATTTTCCACCAGATGGATCACTGCCTACCAATACTTATTATATTGGATCGCTACATCAAAATAGCAAACAGGACAGAAAATTTCTTAAAAGCACTTCATCAGACAATGAAAAGAATCCCAATTTTCTAGATCCTTGCAGCCCTGTGGGAAATGAGGACCTGTTTAATCCTGTTGTATTCCCAGATACCAAGGCAAAACATCATGGTGTGATAAAAAAAGCTTCAGATAAACATTGCAAATATATTTCTACATCATCAGCATATTCTTCAGAGATGCCTTCTCCCAAAGAAAATCCAAAGCACTGTACTAAAAAAAATTACCCAAGATGGCTTACTGGCCAGAAGTCTGACCTTAATGTGTCAGGAATAACCAGTATTCCTGATTACAGTTATCCACTTTGGCTACATGATCAAGATCTGTTACCTGATTCATCCAGTCAGAGTAGTTCTCAGATGCAAAAAAAAGAACAACAGATTGATATGGAAGAAAGGAAAACTCAGTTTTCTCATAAATTGGATTGTTATGAACATTCACTTAAACATTGTAGCATTTCAGATTCCACGCCTGACAAAGTATTAGTTGATTGTAAACACAGTTGTGAACTTGGTCAATTTCAGTATGAAAGTACACCTTTCTCAGGGCAATCCAAAAAGCCATTCAGTGGTAACTCTTTTAACAACTTTGCTATTAAAACTGAGAAACAAGCTGATAACATGTAGGAACTTTTATATCTAACCATTTATGGAATTTAGTTTACATATTCTTTTGAATGCATTTTTCTTTTTCATTTCTCTAAAATACTCTAACATTACTTATTTTAACAAATTCTCACTGCTATACACATTTGAAATTGTGTGAATTTGCGATGTTATATTTTATCTTTCTGCAGTAACAATATTACGTTTCACTTTTCTTAAACATCTAATTTTATTTTTCAAAAAAATAGATGACAAAATTGAATTGCTTATCCTGAAGGCCAAGAGAACTCTAGAGCATTCTTCTGAGGGACTACCTAGTACCGTGAAAAATGATATCAGTCCCAGCTCACTAGATAAACTAGAAGCAGAAAGATCATGGGAAAAAGTTCCAGTTACCTTGTGAGTAAGCAAAACTGATTATTGTAATGTGTTACTGGGATGGGAACAAATAGAAATTAACCCACCGGTGCCAGACATTGGACAGAATACTGTCCATATTCACAATACCCTTCTAATGGAGGAGAGACAAGTATGTATATGTATATGCTGTATTTATATGTTTATGTGATCACCATAAAGATAAAATTAATAGATACTTATACACATATAATATAGTTAGATACAAGTTAGTTTGGGAGGGAGGGCACTAAGATTTGGGGGAATCAGTAAAGCCTTCATCTAGAAGATGGGGCCTAGGCACCATCTTTAAGGAAAAGATGGCCTCCATGAGCTGGAAATAAGGAGTGCATTCCAGGTATGGGGCATGGTGTCTCAGTGCAAATGCATGGAGCCTGGAGATGAAGTATAGTATATGTTGTATGGTGAACCAGAGAAAAGGTAATTTTGGCTGGATTTCAAAAAGGGAGTAGTGTTGGAAAAATAGGGTGGAACAAGGTTGTGAAGGGTTTTAAAAGGTATAGAAAAGAATTTATATTTTATCATAGAGGCAATAAGAAGCCACTGGAATGAGTAGAGAAGTCATGTGATCAGATTTGTCCTTAAGGAAATTTGCCCTGGGAGCAGTTTTTCAGCTAAAGACTATACAGAGTGACCCTAGAATTTTAAGACTAGAACATACTGTATAAAAATGGTAATTGTATACTTTTAGTCCTAAGTCTTCCATATTTTAAATTGTGATTCTTATTTCTACCACATAATGATGTATTGTCTTATAATTCAATACAATGTATAATTTATGATTTTTTAAAACCTTCATTCCAGAAGGTATCAAAATAAGACCATTCTTATTTTTAAGGAATAGTCAGACTATTTGTTTTATAAGTGCCTTTATTTGACATTTCATGTATTATTAGGAGTATGAAGAGATTGCAGTGGATATAAAGAATGACAACACTTACTAATAACTATTAATTAATAATTTTGGAGGAAAGAAGTCTTTGTAAAGGCCAAGTTTGATGATTCCAATCAAAGGAACTTTAGAGAAAACAATCATATAAATGCAGAAAGATCCCTTCTAGCTCTGATCTGTGACTCTATAGCCTTTTCCTTCTTTATTTCCTTTGTTGTATACTTGGAACTTATATTGTATAACTCTATTATATTTTCTTCTATTCTCTATGAGGTACAAATAATAAGAATGAAGGAAACAGAAAAAAAAGAAATCCTTGTTGATCTGAATAGGAAAGGATGTTGTATATGCATTTGCCTTTCCCAACAAGGCGGCTGGGAATAGAAAGGAAAATCATAGAACCTAGCATAGATCTAGTCACCTAGTATTCCCTCAATAAATGATTATTTATTGAAAATCCTTAAATCTGTTTTGCATAACATGAAAAAGTACTTAATTGTTAAAAACCATGACATTGAAAATCAGGAATTATTATTTACATATAGAAGATACTATATTCACCAATTATATTAATATAATTTTAGTTCTCTTACACATTACATGGAAGAGGAAAACTGTTACCCATATAGGGTAACTAATGACTTATTCAAGATCTCTAGATTAGTTAATGCTTGAAAGACAAATATACACATCTACTCCTATTTAGCTCTCCATTGTGTTTATCTTCTTCAAATAGAATGGGTTTTTAACCCCATTTGTGTCACAGACCTTATTATATAAAGTAAAATACATGGGATTACAAAGATAACGATTTATATTGAAATACAGTTATCAAAATATTTTTAAAGAACAAGTTCATGGATCCTAGGTTAAGAATACCTAAAGCAGAATGTAATCCCCTTTTGGGATTTTGGGATTAGTATCATTTTTTTTGTGCAGTACCTATGTGTAAGAACTGCTAGGTGCTGTTGGGGGATACAAACTTGTCATTAAGGAGTTCACAATTTAGTTAGAAGCATTATACATAAAAAGAAAATGAATAAGTGGTATGGCTTATAAATGATATGGGAATGCAAAAAAGGGAGATTATTACTGGTTGGGGGTAAGGGAAAGCTTTATGAAGGTGAGATTTGAATTAGGCCTTGAAGGACTAGGAGGCAGGAAGGCATTCTGGAAAGTAGCAACAGTGTAGGCAAATACTGGTAGGGGAAAGTTCAAGAACTGTTAACAGGGAGAGAGAAAGAATAGAAAGTAGGCAAGTCATTTTGGCTGTAGGGTTAATTCATGGCACAGAATAGTTCTAAGCATTTAGTAGTTACTCCATAAATAAAATCACATTTAAAAATAAAGGCTAAAGAAGTATGGAATGATTGTCTTGAAAACAGGATATGAGGGGATGATTAGTACTTGAAGTATGTGAAAGCAGGAGGTTGAATTTAATCAACTCTTGAAGTCCCTGTTGGCTTTGAAATTTTATGAAAAGGACAACTTTCATGTGGAACAAAGAAATTGGCCTGGGATTGTCAGGTACTCTGGGAAAATATTTTTGAGAAATTAACCTGTTGGGATGTAGGATATGAATAGAGTTTTGGGGCCGGTAGGGAGGAGGGTCTGTTTGTGTCTAATAGATTTGGTATTAACATCTAAGAATAAATTATATTGCCTACCAGTGTAATGTAAAAAATATCACATTACCAGATTTTAGACATTTATTTTCAAAGCCTCCTTCAACAGATTCTAGGTGCTCTTTAGAATTTTGACTTAAATTTCTTCATGTTTCTTCTACCATTTTTGTTTACATGAACGAGACACAAAAATGATAAAACTGTTTTAATATGTGACCTAGAAATCATAGATTTAGAATTTAGATAGGCCTTAGAATTTAGATAAGGCCTTAGATGCCACTGAGTTTAACCCTTTCACTTTAAAGATATGGAAATTGAGGAATGTAAAGGTTGAGGCAACTTCTCAGCTTCAGTTTCCTCATATATAAAATGAGGATAATAAGCACCTACTTCCCAGAATTCTTGTGAGGATCAAATGAGAAAGCTTAGTTAAAGCTCTATGCAGAACTTTAAATTGATATTTTATATATATATATATATATATATATATATATATATATATATATATATATATATATATATATACACACACATATGTATGTCTATGTGTGTATATAATGTATGTATATATGAATGCTTATTATAGAATTATATATTACATATAATATTAAATGCCAGTTATTATTGTTATCATTTATTTGCCCAGGGCCATGTAGTTAATAAATTTGTATCCAGATCTTCCACAATCTAAGTTCAGTAGCCTATCTACCACACCAGGCTGCCTGAGATCAAATCAGTATATTCGCTTTATGTTTATACCTTGAGAATTTGAAAGTTATGAGTTTTTTAATTGTATGGAAGAAACACATCATCTTCCTTTTCCTTACAATTTTCCAACCCCATTCCGTATTCATTAAGCTTTTGAAGATGTCTTCAGTAACATATGTACTCATTAATTCAGATTATACTCTTTTGGATTTTTTGATAGGTGAACAGACAAACAAGTTTACTTTGCTTAAAGTAGCTCCATCTTCATATTGCATACTAATTGTGCAAACTTGATTTCTGAAGTACTGTTTAAAAGATCATTAAACAGGGGCGCAGTGGATAAAGCACCGGCCCTGGATTCAGGAGTACCTGAATTCAAATCCGGCCTCAGACACTTGACACTTACTAGCTGTGTGACCCTAGGCAAGTCACTTAACCCAAATTGACTTATCCAAACCAAACAAACAAAAGATCATGAAACATATCCATTTACCCAGTTAGAATTGCCACAAAGATTTGTCAACTTAGTTTAAGCTACCATCTATCTTTAGAAATAACAAAATTATATTTCTTCTCAAAATGGCCTTGCCTACCTACATGGGAAGATAATACTTCTAACTCATAAGAACTTTCTCAGTATTAGGGCAGCTGAAAGGATTATACTTAGACAGAGGGCACAGGTGTGAATAGACTATGAAGGGATGATATTTTTTGTTTATCCTTGGTTTTTTGTGGAGCAGGCAGGGTGGGGTGGCTTATGTCTGGGGCCAGATTTGGGCTCAGGGCCTCCTGGGTCCAGGGCTAGTGCTTTGTCCACTGTGTCACCTAGCTGACCCATGATGACATCTTTAAAATAAAATTAAGGGGTAAGAGGAATGCACTGGAACAAAGGGAAAGGGAGGGGTGGACTGGGGAAAAGAAGCTCACATAAAAGAAACAAGAAACAGCTTGTGGAGTGGAGGGGAAAATGGGGAATTAGTGGGGGAGTGAGTAAACTTTACTCTCATCAGAATTGGCTCAAAGAAGGAATAACATACACACTCAAGTGGGTATATTAATCTATTTTGCCCTGAGGGAAAGTGGGAGGGGAAGGGAATAAGGGGGAGAGAAGAGGGGTGAAGGAAGGGCAGATTGGGGGAGGGGGCAGTAAAAAGCAAAATACTTTCGAGGAGGGGTAGGGTGTAGGAAGATAGAAAATATAGTAAATATCAAGGGGAGGGAATAAGATGGAGGGTAATACAGTTAGCAATAGTAACTGAAAGAAATGATGATCAGGATGATATCAGAAGGACCTATGAACAATGCAAACCATCAACAGAGGAAGAACTGATGGTATCTGAATACAGATTGAAGTATAGTTTTATTTATTAGCCCATCTTTCTAAAGTTATTTCGTATATTTTCTTTCACAACTTGACTAATGTGAAGATGTTTGGCATAACTGCACATGTATGACTTATATTGAATTGCTTGATTTCATAGGGAGGTTTGAGGAGGGAAGGAGGAAAAAAATTTAGAACACAAAGTTTTAAAAAATCAATGAAAACAATTTGGTTTTAATTTTTTTACATGCAACTTGGGGAAAATTCTAAATAAAATGAAAAAAATGGCCTTGCCTAATTTATGTTTTTCAATATTCTATATAATTTTTTCTAGTTTGAAATTCGGAGGGCTTTACCATAATTTGTGGCCAACAAAATTATACTCCTAGATGTCAGTATTACTTGTTTACTCTGTATTTCTATTTAGCAAATCACCTGTGCCTGTGGATTGTGATGAAAGACCTCAACAAATCGTAAAGGTGAAACGTGTTCATGAGTTCCTTGAGGATTGTTTAAATAAGGATAATCCAGTAAGTAAAGTTGAAGTTTTATTAACCTGAAAGGGGTTTCGTGACAAATGTTAGTTTATTGTTTGGGATGAGTTTCTCTTGAGTCATCAGTTTATTTTAAAAGAGAACAAAACTCATCACAAGTTAACTAATAGAATTATTTAAGATACTAAAACTCTAACACACTCAATTTCTTTTTCTGAATTTTTGAAAATAGTGTTAGAAAGTGAATCTTAGTAAAGTGAATTTTGTTTTCCCATTGTCATAGTGTTGTCATTGAGGGATAATGTTTCTGACCAAGAATTTGGCATCCTATAAATCATAGATATTACTGGCATATTTCTTTAAACCTTTATAATAATTTCAAATCATAAATTGTGTACCATTCCTATGAAATGGTTATTAAGATACTGTATCCAGTTACTATATGAGAAACCCAAGTATACTACCAAAATTATATTTAGAACATAAAAATACAGATTTGATGAACTTGACGATGAAACTCCTGTGCTAGCCATTGCATATATACATTGAAGTCATATTTCTTGACATATTAAGATTAATATTCAAATTAAAAATGATTATTTGGAGATTTGGGTCTTTAAACTCTTTAAGGAGACCCTCCTCTTGATAAGTTTCCACAGAATCATTCAAAATCTTTCCATTAACCTTAGTAGGATTGTGCTTAAAGTGCTATAGTAGGTGCACAATAAATGTTTGTTGATGATGCTTCCCCCACTGCCCAAAACATTTTGTAAAGCTAAGGGATGACTCAGTGTGTCTTTTCCTTACTTTGTCTACCTTCTCAGTTTATTAAAAACTAAAAGGGCATTTATTCAGTATCTACCTAACTTCTGACTATGAGAGAAAAAGAGCTAAGTCATTCTTGCTATTTCATTTCTACTGGTCCTATTTGACACTGTTGACAGAGCTAGCTATTTAGAGCACTTAACACTTCCATTGGAAGTCAGAAAATAATGACTTGATCATTATCACAGACTTTTAAAGGAATTTATAAAACATTCCAGGATTGCAAAGGCAATCCTGTTTTGTAGCTGTCTTGTTTTTACATTAGTGAAAGTAGTGAGAATTGGGGCATGAGTATTATTAGGCAGCATTGAATGAATGAATTTTAAAATATTATTAACACAAGTCTTATCCAGACATATTAATATAATAGACCACCTGAAAGTCAGGAGACCAATGTTCTAGTCCTAACTGCCACTAACTAGCTGTATGACTTTGAACAAAGATTTTGAACTTCAATTTCCTCATCTCTAAGATGGGAATAATAATATTTTGCCTGTCTATCTCAGAGGGTACTTGTGAAGATCAAGTAATATGCACTATTATAACTGTAAAGCATTATTTAAGTAAATGCTGTTATTGTTAATGATAATATGATAAATGATAAACTAAGGGAGTTGGACTAGGTGATTTCTGCAGTCCTTTCCAGTTCTAAAATGCTATGATTCTAAAAATAATAGGTGAATTTTTAAATATTAATGCTATATGACTTTGGAAGGTCAAGCATATGTTTTGGTTTTAGAGAAGTACGCTGTCTGGAGGTAAACATCATGGTCCTGTTGAAGCTCTGAAACAAATGTTGTTTAACCTTCAAGCAGTGCAAGAAAGTTTTAATCGGTATAAATATGCTGAACAAGATGAAGAGATTAAACAAGTAAGCAAATATTTGCCTATTTTTTTAAGATCTGTCAACTTGTTTAAAAAAATCTTCCCATATTTCTTATTCTTATATCTAGTAAATTTAATTTAACAAACATTTATTAAGCACCTACTCTGTTTAGAGCAATGTATCAGTTGTTAGAAGAAATAAATAGATAAGACATGTCCTTAACTTCATCAAGCTTATATTTTTATTAGGGAGATATGACTCATAAGAAAATAAATATAAAAAATAATAGAAGTACAAAGTAGCATCGTTTTAAGTTTATTTTACCATGACTAAACTTTTTAAAAAATGGAAATGTTAACAAAAATTTTATAAAATTGTGGCATATTTGCTTTAGATATTAACTTGTTGATATTAAAACAATATTTATACTGTTGGTATTAATAGAATGTGCCCCAGAAAATAGACTGCAAGTGTTTAGGCCCATTGTTTGAACAGAGAGAAAATATTAGCAGAACCTCACGTGATGTCTACATAAGACCCAGCATGTAATCTACATCTTGAAAGAGTCTAACTTCTGGAAGGGTGGGTGTAACTGCTGTGACTGTCATGATGATCATCTAAGGGATATGGTTGACTGTCTATTTAAATAGGATTTCTGATAACTTGGGACATAGTCAGATTTATGATATTATGACATTTATGATGTTAAATCTGATTATCCATGGCTGGTACTGGAGCTGAGAACTATATTAGGAAGTCTGAGAGATTGCTACAGCCCTTTCCTACTGGCTTGTCACCTTTTCATAGAATTTCAGAGTTAAAAGAAATCTAAAAGTCATCTAGTTCAGCCCATATTTGAATAGGAATCCCTATTGCAATATCCTCAATTAAATAGTTATCCAACCTCTGTTTGAAAGACCTCTTAGGGCAGCCCACCCTAATTTTGGATGTTTCTAATTGTTAGGAAGTTTTTCCTTATATTGCTTTTAAATGTCTCAACAATTTCCATTCATTATTCCTGGTTCTGCTTTCTGGAACCAAGGAAAACAAGTCTAATTTCTCTTTCATATGATAGCCCTTCCGATAGCTCTTGGAGTCTTTGTCTATTATTTCTCAATCTTACTATATGACTGAGCATATTCTTTCCATGTCTGCTCACTGACCTCTCCTACTTCATTTTTAAAAAGTGAGAACCAGCATTGACAATATGAGGCAATAACCCTCTTAGACTCATAATGCATATTTATTAATACTTCTCTTACCATAGTGTAAAATTGCATCACTTTTTTAGCTGCCATATTATGCTTTGAAATAATTGACCTTGGGGCAGCTAGATGGCGCAGTGGATAGAGCACCAGCCCTGGATTCAGGAGTACCTGAGTTCAAATCCAGCCTCAGACACTTAAACACTTACTAGCTGTGTGACCCTGGGCAAGTCGCTTAACCCCAATTAAAAAAAAAAAAAAGAAGAAGAAATAATTGACCTTATCAGCCATTAAAACTCAGTAGCTTGGGGCTTCTTTATGGATTGACCCTCTTCCCAAGGTCAGGACACTGTTATAAGTATTAATTCTCTCTCCAAATCTTATATTTCCCTAGTACTAGATAGAAAGCAAGCACAACTAGACCTGCTGTGTTGTTGAGTTGTTTTTCAGTCATGCCAGACTCTTGTGACCTCATTTGGAATTTTCTTGGCAAAGATATTGGGGTTTGTTTGCTTTCATCTCCAGTTCATTTTACAGATGAGGAAGCTGAGGCAAACAATGTTAAGTGACTTGCCCAGGGTCACACAGCTCGACTAGTCTAGGGCTTATAAAGTTTCCGTGTTACTTAATCTCCTTTTATCATGAATACATAGATTTTAGAGATTCCAATATTTGCAGCATTTACAATTGGGTCCTGAAAAGTTAAGAAGTGCTTTTAAAGGAACTGGTGATTTTCAAGCATTCCTATTGGGAAAACTACAAGTGGGCAATCTTAGAAGACACAAGAAATTTAAGAATGATAAATAAATTTGAAAAATTGAAAAGCTCTATGTTATGAACTAGTGACTAGAGTCTAAAAGAAGAATATACTGGGGGCCCTTTGGTGTCAGGAAGAAACAAAGGGAGACAAATATTTTTGGCCCTCTGTGTTTGGACCTGTAAAGAAATACCTCAGGGGAGAAGAAAAGAGGGACTTAATTCTTAAACTTGGAAGGCTATTTCAACAGAGAGCTGGGAGTGAGGTTCTATTGATCCTCACATTTATTTAGCTAGGTTAAACAACAAGAAAAAATATAGCGGTACAAATACATTCAAGTAAATAAGAGACTGGGCTAGAATAGGTAGGAGGAGGAGGATGCAGTTTTGAAAGGGAAGGAAAACAGACTACAGATATAAAAGTAGAAATACTGTATTACATCTGTGATTGCATTAGGATAGGGAACTCTTAGATGAGGAAACTCCCTCTACCATTGCAGGTCATCTCCTTCTCTGCAAGTCAGTCTTAGAAAATTGTCCAAAACACTGAGATGCTAAAATGAGATCACTGAGAAGTTCAAAGTTACATAGCCAGTATGTGTGTGGGTAGGAAGATTGGGAGTGGGGCAGCCTTGAACCCAGGTCTTCCTGGATTCATGAATGACTATTCACTATGCCACACTGAAATGGAGAAATATGAAAGTATAAAATACCAAATTTAGCAAGAGAAAATAGAAAATTAAACAACCTGATGTAGATGAATTTAAAATTGAAATCTTATCAGTGGGGCAGCTATGTGGTACAGTGGATAGAGCACCAGCCCTGGATTCTGGAGGACCTCATTTCAACTCTGGCCTCAGACACTTGACACTTACTAGTTGTGTGACCCTGGGCAAGTCATTTAACCCTCATTGCCCTGCCCCCCCCCCAAAAAAAAAAGAAAGAAAGGAAAAAGAAATCTTATCAGATATTTGAAGAAACATTAATCCTTCTCCTACAAAAAATTGACAAAAATAGAGAAAGAAGGTACTTTCCAAATTCCTTATTTGAGATAAATATGGTTGTTACCTCAACCTGAGGAGACAGCAGAGAAACAAAGTATAGATCATTAAATATTGAAATATTATGCAAATAAATATTGATGCAAATGGTGGTATATTAATAGAAACAATAGAACTAGCATTAAAAGACATATTTTTACGAGTTTGGATTTTTACCAGGAATGTAATGATTTTACAATTGTAAGAAATGTTTTCTACAATTGTATAAGTAATAAAACGTACATAATTAATGTCAGTAGAGGCAGAAAAAGCCTATAAAACACATCACTTGTGTTTCTATGCAGATAATTAAAATTACCATTCCTTAATATGATCAAAATATATAATCTATAATCAAGATTTAGCATTATTTATAATGGAGAACATCTCATTTACAATCCCTTCTCTGTCTTGACATTGCTACTACTCTGCTGCAGGCTCTTGTCACCTCACACATGGACTATTCCAGTAGCCTTCTGGTTGGCCTCCCTGCCTTGACTCTCTCTTCAATTTAGCCTATCCCCCACTCAGCTATCAAAGGTATGATCATGTCTTTTCCTTATTCAGTGAACTGGATTCAGGATCAAATATAAAATCCTCTGTTTGACTTATAAAGCCCTTTAGAACATCTCCCTTTCTGAATTTCCAAACTAACACATCCTCTCCTCCAAATATTTTTTGATCCAGTGGCACTGGCTTCTTTTTTGTTCCTCATACAAGATGCCCCATCCCTTGCACTCATACGTTTTCCCTGGTTGTCACTCATGAATGAAATTCTCCCTCTCTTCACTTCCTTCTCCTGGTTTTTCTAGTTTCCTTCAAGTCTCAGCTAAAATCTCACTTTTCACAAGAAGCCTTTCTTAGGTGTCTTTATCCTCCTTCATGTTAGTTTTTCCTCTGTTGATTATTGACAAATTATCCCATACATGTGTGTGTATATGTGTGTATATATACACATGCTTACATAATTATATATGTATGTATGTATGTATTTATGTATATATGTGTGTATGTACATACATATCTTGCTTGTACATAGCTGTTAGACTGTGAGTTCTTTGAGAGCAAGGAGTGTTTTTGCGTTGTTTTTTTTTCCAATATGCCCAGTACTTAGTACAGTGCCTGATACGTAGTAGATGCCTAATAAATGCTTTTTGACTTGGGAGAAATACTGGAAACTTTTTTACATTAAAATTGGAAATAATGCTAAAATGTTTCAACTATTAAACATAACTATGAAGACATTTAGAGAATCAGCACAGGAAGGGAGGAGACAGTTATCTCAGTTGCAGATGATGTAATAATTTACTTAGAGATCCCCAGAGAATTAATTTTTAAAAATCCAATAGTGATATTAGCTTCAGTAAAGTAGCAAGATATAAAATCTTAAATCATCAGTCATTCTGTATACATTACTAACAGAATGACCCTTGCATCCCTGGTCCCACTTGGTCATAATAAATGATTTCTTGGATAAAGAGTTGTAGCCTGACAGGATTAAAATTTTTTGAGTCAATATTCACTAATGATATTGGCCTGTAGTTTTTTCCTTTGTTTTTTCTTTCCCTGGTTTAGGTTATTTGGGCTATATTATAAAAGGATTCTGGTAGAGTGTTGTTTTCTTAATTTTTGAGAATAAATTTTGAAGTATTCATACTAATTGTTCTTTTAAAATTTGATAGAATTCTCCTATGAATTATCAGGGCGAGGTATTTTTTCTTTGGTGGTTTGGTAGATCTCTTTGGTATATTGAGTTATTTCAGATCTCTTTCTGGTCTTCTGATAGCGTTAGTATTTTGTATTTTGGGAGGCATTCCTCTATTTTTTGTTTCCAAATTTGTTAACATACAACTGCACATAATGTTCTAATTATCATTTTTATTTCCTCTGGTTTTATTGTGATTTCATCTTGTCCATTTGTTACTTTATTAATTTGTCTGCCTTATTCTTTTTAATCAGGTCTTTTCAAACAACCAGCTTTTAATTTTAGTTATTTCAATTTTTTGTTTCTAATTTTTCTGTTTCTCTAATTTTTAATGTCTCTTCTTTTGTGCTGATTTTAGGTTTGTTTGTTTTTTGACTTTCTATTTTTTAAAATGCATATTCAATTCATTAATTCTCTCTTTTTCCTTTTGTTAATGTATGATTGTAGAGATAAGATTTGGCCCCCCTGAGGACTGCTTTAGCCACTTCTCAGAGATATTTGTATGTTGTTTTCTCATTATCATTTATTTCACATAATTATTAATCATTACTGTGTTTTTTCTTTGATCCATTTGTTATTTAAATTTTTATTATTAAATCTCCATTTAGGTCTGTGGTTTTGTTTGTTTGTTTGTGGTCCCTGAACTAATGATTATTTTTATTGTGTTATGGTCTGTAGTAGATGTATTAACTTTTCTTGCTTTTTTAATTTGTTTTTAATATCTCTGTGCTCTAGTACAGGTCAATTTTTTTTAAAGTTCTATGTGGTGGTGGTGAAAAATATGTATAATCTTTTGCAGAACCATTTAGAAGACACCATAAGGTTTTTAACTTTAGTTTCTCAACAGTTTGTTTTTTCCTTATTTTCCCTTTTGTTGACCTTTCTTTTAAATTTGCCCCAAACTGAGGAAGGGATATTGACATCTTTATCACTATTGTGTTACTATCTGTGTCTTCTAATAGATTAATTAATATATCTCTGATAAATTTGGGTGCTAGGCATTTGGAACATATAAGTTAATTATTGACATTAGTGTTCTTTTCTACCTTTATCTGATTATTTAATTCTCCTCCTCCTTTTTCTCTCTCAGTGAAATAGATTCTCTTTTTTTTTCCTCTTTTTCAATTAGTTCTGTTCATGAGTTTTAAAAATTTCAGTTTTTATACCCCTTTCCAGGGAGGGTTTCTCTTTCTTCATTATTTGTCTCCTCTTTCGTTCTAAACTAGACCCTCATTTTCTGATTTATAATTCCTATAATTATCTAGTATCTCTCTATTCTCTGTATTCTTTATGAAATCAGCATTTACAAGGTATCCATCTTGGGCTCTTCTCTCCAGCAAGGAGGTCAGAATCAGTGGCAGTTCCTGTTTTTTTTTTTTTTAATCTTATTTTGGATTTCTGGATGTCATATAACATGGAGACAACAGATCTTGCTTTATCCGTGGCACATAATTTCTGCTTTGGAAATGTTTGAGAGGCCAAAGAATTCAAGGGAAAAAAAAGTCTAGTTCTCCCTCTTGTTGATCTCATAACCCAGAAGACCTGATCATATCTTTTTTTTTCTTCTTTGCGGGGCAATGAGGGTTAAGTGACTTGCCCAGGGCCACACAGCTAGTAAGTGTCAAGTATCTGAGGCCGAATTTGAACTCAGGTCCTCCTGAATCCAGGGCCAGTGCTTTATCCACTGCACCACCTAGCTGCCCCCCCTTTTTTTCTGATCATATCTTTTTACCGTTTATTTATAGAGAATAACTTTTGGTCCTTTATAGGGAATTAACACAAGTGTCTATCTTGGATATCAGACCTTGACTAAGATACTTGAATCAAAGTTTTGTTTTTTCCTCAGTTGAAAGTTTCCCTTCTTATCCTATCTATATCATTTTATTCATGAAAAGCATTTCAAATTAATGTAATTTAAATCCTCTCTTTTATCCTTTGGACTCTCCTCTGTCTCTTATTTGGTTAATAATTCTTCCCTTAACCAAAGCCATCAATTTCCCTCCAGTTATTTTGTTGTGATCTTTTGTAACTTTATTTACAACTTACTGTGATATCAAAGTATTAACCCAGAGCACAGAAATTTCCACTTAATCAAAACAGAGCTTTATTATTTATGGGAGAGACAAAAGGGAGAGGATAAGCATTTGTATAGGATGCACTGTGTGCCAGTCTCTGTGCTAAGCACTTTACAAATATTATCTCATTTGATCCTTATAAAAACCCTGAAAGCTAGGTGCCATAGAGAAGCTTCTCATCTAACTCACAATACTAAAGAGTTTTAAACACTTTGGATAAAAAAAAAAATCAATCAAAAACCTTAGACAAACTGATTGGAAGTATAAAGATGTAGGAGATGAAGAGAAGTTTACGAATTAGACAATATAATGTAAGTATATCTAAGTTAGTATCATTATATCTCAGTAGATATGGGAGGAGAAATTGTTAGGATGTTTTGAGAAAGGTAAAATATTAACAAATAGTTCTTACAAGTAGTACAAGAACATCTGTTATTTTGAAAAAAGTATATTTTCCAACGAGAAAGAAAATTTCTCCTGTACATAGATTCTTTAGGTAAGCAATACCTAATCTACTCATAGACTTTCACAGTTATGTAAAGCTCTTTAGAATCACCAAAGGAAAAGCTTAGGGTGCTAACTCCACAATGATATGTGGTGTAAGATGCTTGTCTAAATATGTATATGTGTGTATATATATATATATATATATATATATATATATATATATATATATATATGTATGTATGTACATTTATCAGAAGTTCTTGTTAAATAGAGAGCTCTTCCCCAGTTGGTTTATGTTCTTTAGTTTACTAAACTTAATAACTCTTGTTATTTTAACTAATATCACATAGGTTTGGTAAATACTGCTTTATAATATAGTTTAATTTCTGGAAGTGCTTCTGCCTTTTCAACCTTTTTTTTTTTCTTAGTTGTTTCCCTTAACATTCTAGACCTTTTATTCTTCTAAAGGATTTTTAAAGACCTAACTATAAAGTAATCCATTGGTTGTTTGCCTCATTATGGCATTAAACTTATAAACTAATTTAACTCATATATAATCATTTTTGTTATATTTTAGCCTAACCATGAATAATGAATTATTAAAGTCTTTTATTTCTCTCTAAAAAGAACAGCATTTTTATATATGTAGCATTTATAATAGCATTTATATGACTTGAGTGTGTCAATAGTAAATTGATTTTTAGGTATTTTGTGCTTTCCCCCCTTATTTTGAGTAGAAGTTTTCTTTCTGTTATTGTCTTCTGAAATTTATTATTTTTACATAAGAAGTTAACAATTTTTATAGATTTATTTTTTACCTTCTTTGATGAAGCCATTAATAGTTTTGGTTTCTTTGCTGATTCTCTGGAGTTTCTATGTAAACCATCATGTCATTGAAAATAAGGGTAATTTTGCCTCCTCTTTACCAATTTTTTATGTCTTTAATGTCTTTCTTAATCCTATAGATGGCATTTCTACAACTATGTCAAATAATAGTACAGACACACTCTTGTTTTATTCCTGTTTTATACTATGAAAGCTTATAGTGGTTCTCCTTTGATAATAATGCTGCTCTTGGTTTTAATTATATGTTTTTGATCACATTAAAGAATGATAATTTAATCATATTAAAATTATTTTAAAATATTTTAAATAGGTCCATGTAATTATTTCAGTATTTTTAGCATAAATGAGTGAAATGTTATGAAAGGTCTTGTTGTTTGTATATGTTGATATGAATGTAGTTGTTTTTGTTCTTAACATAATTATTATGTTAATTGTTTTTCTAATGATGAATTATAATTGCATTGCTAACAATAAATCCAACTTTGAAATAATGAATAATTATTTTTAGATATGTTGCTATAGGCTTTTTGCTAAGATTTTATTTTTTTAAATTGTATCAATATCCATTAGTAACATTAGTTTATGGTTTTTTCTTTTCTTTATCCCTCCTTGTTTTAGTTACAAGAAATATATTTGCCTCATAAAAGGAATTTGGTAGCTTGTTTTTGTTAATTATTTAGAAGACTTTGTATAGCACAGGTATGAATTGATTTTGTAGAATTCATCTATAAATTTGTCTGTACCTTCATGTCAGCACCACTTTTCCCTTTTTACGGCTTGGCTTATTCAGTTTCATTTTGTGGGATTGGATTAAGAGCCGTATTTCATACTATTTTGATTTGGGTATTTTATATTTTTTGTAAGTAAATATTAATTTCCTTTAAAGTTTCAGTAAGGCTAGCCTATAATGGTGTATAGCAGGTTATTAATTCTTTTTATTCTTTTTCTGTTGTAAATTCACCTTGTTTTTATATAATTTGACTTTCCTCTCTTAGGTTAACTAATGGTTTTTATGGTCCTTTAAGACTCAGGTTTTCCTTTTGTTTATAATTTCATAAGTATTTTTGTTTGCTATTTTATTTATTTTGTGCGTTTTCCTCTCTACTTTTAATTGTATTAATTTTCTTATTTCCTATTTTGTTACCTTTTCAGAGAGAGAAGTTTTACTCTGAGGATAGCTTTAGCTGCATGCCCAAAATGTTGGTATGTTGTCTCACTGTTACTGTTTTTTATCATACAGTTGTTATTTTTTCTATAAATTGACTTTCTTTTTATTCAAGATATCTTGTCTCCTTTTATAGCTTTCTTTTGTTTGTGTTCCCTATGTTATAGATTATTAATTATGTGATAATCAAGAATTATTCCCATTTGTAATTAATGATTGTTTTTGTTCATTATCAATTAATTACTGTTAATTACTAATTAATTTATTCATTTAAATGTGTTATGGCCTATGAAGGATATATGTGGTAGTTCTGCTTTTTTACATTTATTTTTAATTTTTGTACCCTAGTATGTGGTCTGTTTTTGCAGAGGTAATATGTAATTAATGTCTTTTTGAGTTTAGCTCACTTTTACTCTATGAATTTAGATGTTATATTATTTTGTGGTTATATGTTAGTGTTTTTTTGCTTCATTGACTGGGGTTCCTTTTAAGCAGGGGTTCTTAACCAAGAGTCTGTGGATAGATTTCAGGGAAATCCATAAATTTGTTTCTTAAATAGTCATGTTAACTTTATTTTATTTTATTTTATTTTATTTTATTTTATTTTTTGGTGAGGCAGTCGGGGTTAAATGACTTGCCTATGGTCACATAGCTAGTAAGTGTTCAGTGTCTGAGGCTGGATTTGAACTCAGGTCCTCCTGACTCCAGGACTGGTGCTTTATTCACTGTGCTACCTAGCTGCCCCCTATAGTTTATTAACTTTAAATATAATAATTTTCCTTTATAAGTCTATATATTTTACTTTTGGCATTTAAAAAAATTCTGAGAAGTAGTCTGTAGGCTTCAGCACACTGCTAAAGAGGTCCATGGCCCCCAAAAGGTTAAGAACACTAGCTATGTAACTAAGTGTTGTTACTGGTCTTAATATTTTGAATTTTTATTTTTGCTTTTTCTGATAGCATGTCTGTGATTCCTTTGGAATCATCTGACGTATATTAATTTTTTTACCTTCTTGTTTTTGTTCCATGTTTATTTTTAGATGTGTTTTTAAATAGAGTATATTGTTGATTTTTAAAAATCTATTCCATCATTTTTCTTTCATTTTATTGGGTTACTTAATGCATTCATATTTATGGGAGATTTTTGTCTTCCATTTATTTCTTTTGCATTGATTTTATCCTCTCTTTATAACTCAGTACTTTGACCCTACTTAAACTAATTTGATGCTCATCTGTTCTCACCCATTCTCTTATTTGCCTTATCCCAAATTCTTTAAACTTCCTTAAATTGTTAATTTTGGTTTCTTTCTATTTATTTATCTATCAATCCTCCTTTTTCATCCTTGCTATTCTCTGCTGAGGTAAGCATGTAAATCAAAATCATCCATCTCCCAACCTTTTTGTTTAAGTGATATTCTTTTGTTTTGTTTTGTTTTGTTTTTATTTGCAATAAAGTATTTTTTTTTCCGTTACATGTAAAGATAGTTCTCAACTTTTGTTTATACAAGCTTTCCAATTTCAGATTTTTCCCCCTCCCTCCCCTCCCTCCCCCCTCCCCTAGACAGCAGGTAATCTGATATAGGTTTTATACACACACGCACATAACATTAAACATATTTCTGCATTAGTCATGTTATAAGAGAAAAACCAGAGCAATGACAAAAAACTTCAAAATAGAAAAACAACAGCACCAAAGACAAAAGAAATAGTATGGTTCATTCAGCATCTATACTCCACAGTCTTTTTTTTTCCCCTGGATTTGGAGATCCTCTTCCATCATGAGTCCCCTGGAATTCTTCTGTACCATTGCACTGGTGAGAAGAATATAGTCCATCACAGTAGATCAACATACAGTGTTGATGATACTGTGTACAATGTTCTTCTGGTTCTGGTCATCTCACTCATCATCAGCTCACGCAAGACCCTCCAGGTTTCTCTGAACTCCTCCTGCTCATCATTTCTTACAGCACAATAGTATTCCATTACATTCATATAGCACAACTTGTCCAGCCATTCCCCAATTGATGGGCATCTCCATAACTTCCGATTCCTTGCCACCACGTAAAGAGCAGCTATAAATATTTTTGTACATGTGGGTTCTTTTCCCCTTTCCATGATCTCTTTGGGAAAAAGACCCAAAAGTAGTATTGCCGGGTCAAAGGGTATGCACAGCTTTATAGCCCTTTGGGCATAATTCCAAATTGCTCTCCAGAATGGTTGGATCAGTTCACAACTCCACCAACAATGCATTAGTGTTCCAATTTTTCCACAGCTTCTCCAACATTTATTATTTGCCTTTTTCGTCATTTTAGCCAATCTAATAGGTATCAGGTGGTACCTCAAAATTGTTTTAATTTGCATCTCTCTAATCATTAGAGATTTAGAGCATTTTTTCATATGGGAATAGATAGCTTTGGTTTCTTCATCAGAAAACTGCCTGTTCATGTTAAGTGATATTCTTAAGTAACATTTATTAGAATGTAAGCTCCTGGTGAATAGGGATTATTTTATCTATCCTTTATATTTCTATTCCCAATACCTAGCCCAGTACACAGAGCACACTGTGGGCTCTCAGTAAGTATTTGGGTTTTTGATTGATTGTGATGCCTTCTTCCAAAGAGTTTTCATTTACTTTGCCTTCTTCATTTCTTTCCTCCTCTTGATTCTGAATCCTGTTCTCCCATTCTTGGACATATTTATTCCTTACTAATTTTATGTCATAAAAGAGGAACTTCTAGGATATAAAATTTTAATTCCATTTTATAAATTACTGGGTTTTTTTATAGATTTCTTACCCCATTCATTTAGTTTTTGATGGGCCCACCTTTTCTGGGGGGGTGGTCTTTCTCATTCATGTTAAAATTAAACTCCATAGGGGCAGCTAGGTGGCACAGTGGATAAAGCACTGGCCTTGAATTCAGGAAGACCTGAGTTCAAATCCAGCCTCAGACACTTGACACTTAACTAGCTGTGTGACCCTGGGCAAGTCACTTAACCCTCATTGCCCTCAAAAAAACAAAAAACAAACAAACAAAATTAAACTCCAGGTCTACATTTTCTCTGTCTCCTTGGTGCTGCAGTCTCATCCTGGGAACATATAAATCCCCTTTCCTAGGTAGTACAACACATAGAGAAAGTAGCCTTGTGTTGTGGCTATTCTTCCTCTAGAAAATCCATTATAAAGCCCTTCACTCTCACCACAAACATATAGGCCTCCCCACCCCACATGGGAACACTTTTAATGGAAGCCTTTTATTTGCTTCTCCATCTTGAGACATACTTTCTAATCCCCCTATCCTAATCCTCCCCTCCATTACTTCTGCTCTACTTCGTATAGCCCCCAACTCCCACCTACTTTTTGAGAAACTATCAATTAATTTGGGGGTGGGGGCAGGGCAGTGAGGGTTAAGTAACTTACTTGCCCAGGGTCACACAGCTAGTAAGTGTCAAGTGTCTGAGGCTGGATTTGAATCCAGGGCTAGTGTTTTATCCACTGTGCCACCTAGCTGCCCCCTATCAATTAACTTATAAGGGAGCATGGAGTATGTTCATGGTTCTTAATCCTTACCTTATGATGTTTAATATTCTCTTAAATCTTTAGCCACATATATATATTTTTGTCTCTTGATGGTCTTTATTTTTTCTTTTACCTCTCAATTCAACTTTCTTTTTTTTTTCATTTTTGGGGGGCTAACAATTGCCCATAAACAAGATAGTATCTATTTCATTGTGTAGGCTTTTCTTGTTACTTACATTTATTATGTTTCTTATATCTTTCTCTCTTGAGTTATCTGTTTATATATTTGCACCTCTCTCTCTCTCTCTCTCTGTCTCTCTCTCTCCCCCCCTTCTCTGTCTCTTTGTCTCTGTCTGTCTCTTGCTAGTTGTCCTGTTTGCCCCTTTTTTTGAGAAATGCATCCATTTTGTTCCTAAATGCACTAGCAATCACTTAACCCCTTTTTGCCTTAGTTCCTCATCTGTAAAATGAGCTGGAGAAGATGGCAAATCATGCAGTATCTTCTTTGCCAAGAAAATCCCAAATGACATCATGCAGAGTCAGACACAATTGAAATAACTGAATAACAACAAATCCATTTTGTTTAAGGGCTGTCTTTTTTTCAGAGATAATTAGGCTCAGTTTGGGAGGATATTTTATTTGGGGTTGCAACTTACTCTATTTTGATTTTTTAAAATAAGAAACCATGACACTTATGTACAGCTTGCTTTTCCTTTAAGTATTTAATAAATTCAGCATACAGCTTTTAAAGCTGTCCTACTTTCTTGCCTTCCTTCTATTGTCTTCTGTGCATTCGTTTAAAATGTTCCTAACTCTTTTTTTCTTTTCTTTTTTGGCAACTCTACTCCTTTGCTTTTTGGAATATCCTATTTTATTCTTCTGTCAAAATTATGGATCTACTGTTCTAAACAGATTGGCCACAGATATTCACAAAAATGTCTTAGGACCATAGAAAGATCTAAAAAACCATTCATTTGATGGTATTATTGCTTCAGAAAGTCAGTAGATGTTTTTCAAGATTCTGTTTGCTCAAAAATATTATATACCACATTGTTTAGAAATACACATTGTAAAAAAAAAGAAATAAATACACATTATAATTTTTATTGTGTTTATATAAGTAGAATACATGTAGATAGTATATATAATATGTGCATATATGTTATATATTGTAAAATTTAATACTTAACCTGATTTGCTGTTTTTATTGATAGTGTCCAGAGGATGAAGGTTCTATAAAGGAAGATATAATTCCTATTACAAGATCTCTTCAAAAGTAACTATATTCTTATCTATGAACATAAATGCTTGTTAAACTATTTAATGACTATGTTGGCAGTTAATTTGTCAACTATTCCTTTCCCTAAAAAAAACAATTAAAAGTTCCCAAGTGTAACATTTTTAATTCTTTCAAGAAGCCTTTCTTTTTTATTTAAATGTTTGGGCACTCGTCTTAAATTGATGACTTAACAGTTTCCTTTGGGGACAAGCTATTAATAATTCTTGTGATACATCTCTCCATGTAAGGATCCTGTCACTAAATCACTGAAAATTCTCTTTTTATATCTGAGTAACACAGTTTTTTTTAGATGGCATGTAATTCTAAAAAGTGAAAATTTGAACACATGAGGCCACTTCACAGAATTCATTAGTTGCACTAATTGGGACGTCACTGTAATTTATGCATTGTATTTGCGTATTTCTCCTCCCAAATAAGCAAATATTTGTTAAAACACCTATATAGCCCTGTGCTTGCTACCAAAGATAGAAAGTTTTTTTTAAAAGACAATTCCTTCCCTTGAGGAGCTTATATTTTACTGGGAAGGGGGATTAGACTTGCACATAGAAAAATATAATAATGTATAAGATGTAATAGACAGATCTAGACAAAGTGCTCTTGGGAAAATGTGAGGAGAGAAATAATATTTATATGCTGGGGAAGGGAGAAGGTGGTAGCTGAGCTGAAGCTTGGAGGGAGAGGATTCTAAGATGCAAAGGTGAGGTTGCATTTTAGGCCCCCAAATGGCCTCTGAATGCTTGAATCATACATTGAGTCTAGGAACTGCTCAAAATCTATTTTGGCTGGAACATAATGTATGTGAAGGGGAGTAATGTATAATGGGTGGAAAGATTTTGGTGGGCTTTAAATACCAGGCTTAGGAGTCTATGTGTTGTCTTGGGCGCAAGTAGGGAGCTGCTGCAGATTTTGAGCAAGGGAAATTCAGTGAGTCAGATTTTTATGAAGTTCCTACTATGTATTCTGGCAGCTTTGTGAAGGATGGAGTAGAAAAAAGAGAGAGTAGAGGCAGAAAAAAACAGTTATTAGGCTATTGTGATTTTCCAAGTGAGATGTAATATGAGGGTCTGTACTAGGGTGGTGGCAATGTAAATGGAGCAGTGGGATTTTTGTGAGAGAGCTTGTCCAGATAGAATCAACAGCAATGGTAAAAAGAACTTGAGTAGGGGGTGGTAAGGTATAAGAAAAAGTCAAATATTACTCTCAGATGTATGTAACATTTGCGTGTATATGATGTGTAAATAAATATATTTGTGGGTTTTTTTGTTTCAAGCATTATTTTAATAATCTCTTTAAAGACAGGGACCATGTCTGACATTTTTGCAGGTAGCCAAACTTGGTGGATTTCAGGAAAATCATAATGATGGTACTTGAGGGTCTAGTCAGGCTAAGAACCTTATTTGGTAGTCTAGGACAGAGGTTTTGTTCTGCTTCCAAATTTGAGGTCTATTTTTGTGTTTTGTTTTGTTGTTGTTGTTGTTGTTTTTGTGGGGCAATGAGGGTTAAGTGACTTGCCCAAGGTCACACAGCTAGTAAGTGTCAAATGTCTGAGGCCGGATTTCAACTTAGGTCCTCCTGAATATCCAGGGTCGGTGCTTTATCCACTGTGCCACCTAGCTGCCCCTGCATTGTGGTTTTTTTTTGTTTTGTTTGTTTGTTTTTGTTTTTAGTGAGGCAATTGGGGTTAAGTGACTTGCCCAGGGTCACACAGCTAGTAAGTGTTAAGTGCCTGAGGCCGGATTTGAACTCAGGTACTCCTGAATCCAGGCTGGTGCTCTATCCACTGTGCCACCTAGCTGCCCCTGCATTGTTTTTTAAAACATAGATATTGACAGGAATGTTTAATCTTTTTTGGTCATGAACCACTTTGGCAGTCTGGTGAAGCTTACCCAAATAATGTTTTTAAATGCATAAATTAATATATATATTAATGTTAGAAAGAAACTCAGTTATATCAAAATATGCTTAACAAAATATTTTCTAAAACAAGTTCACAGACCAGGTAGAGCATTGTAGACTATTCAGATCCTTTTTACACCATAAGAGTAATGAGAATGGAAATAGAGAAGTTTAAAATACTGTTCTACAATGTTTCACTTTGAATTCCATTCATCGAAATCATTTGCCACATATATTAACTGTCCAGAAAAAGGGACAAGGTATGTCCATTGTTCATAAATTTCCTTAAGTATGGTCTCTGACAAGCTGATTCAACCCTTTTAGAACCATTCTTAGACACCAAACTAGAGGACCAAATCTGATGAGGGCTAAGTTTAGTGTCTAAGAAGGGGACTCTGGATCACAGGAATATAGAGGAGCAGGATTCTTAGAGGATCCCATTTCTTAGACACCAAACTAAGATCACCAAATCTGAAAGTTGTTATTTTTAGCAATAGGTATTTTGGCTAATAAAAGTGAAAAAGCCCTAGGTCTTTATCCTCTTCTCACCCCCCAAAATATATACTGAACCAAAAGGGTTGCCACAACATTCTAGATTCTTTTCTTAGGTGGTGATGGAATTCTGCCCTGATTACTTATTCTTCCATTACATGTAATTACATCAAGACCCTTATTAGGTCTTGGCTTTTGTCCATTAGACATCTTAGGCTAAATGCACAAACTGTCCATTTAGCTCTTAGTTTCTTTGAACAACAAAGGGATCTTGTCAAGCAAGGACTAAGTGAACACTGATGATTTGTTTTCTCATTGTGCTCAGGTAGAAGATTGAATTTTTCAAATACTATTTGAGACTCATTTAAAAAGAGGAAAAGCAAATACAAATGCAGCCTTCATAAATGTGCCTGTTGAGATGTTCAGGGGAGGCACATGGCTCTCTTTATAAATTATACCTAGATGCTAATGTATAAACAGTACTTTTCCACTATAGCAGGCTCACAAATTATTGTGTTAACATTGATTTTTCCCATGATAAAAGTAGTTTGTTCTTGCCCTGTGAATAGTCTTTCATGATTATAAAAGCCAGGATGACTTCTTGGTTTAGTGATTTTTTTTGGATACAGATGTATGGTTTTCATCTGTATGGAAATTCCCTCCTTTAATGTAGCAAGTCATCTAATTTATAGTCTTAGAAAGCTGTCACATAAGTTTGACTGAAATGTAGAGTGTGGAAAGAGGTGTAATATACAACAAGGATGAAAAGATAGTCAGGAGGCAGGTTGTGAAGGCCTTTAGAAATTAAATGGAGGAGATTATACTTCCTCCTAGAGGTTAGAGATGAGTTTATTGAACAGGGGAATGGAATGATGTGTTCTTATACATAAAATCATTTTGACATCTTTGGAAGATGAATTTGATTAGAGAGAGGCAAGAAAACCAATTAGGAGGCCATTAAAATAGTCTAAGGGAGATGTGATGAGAGGTTGAACTAAAGTGGATGCTGAGAAACAAGAAGGAATTAGATGGTAGATCCGACTTTCACTGCCCTACCTTCTCTGGGATATCAGTACAGGCAGATATTTCATTCCATCTCACCCTGTCCTGTCAGTTCTGTGGGGATGTACAGTGGAGGATCTAGCAGTTTTCTGGTCATTCCTGGACTCAGAATCTCAAACAACAAGCCTGAAACTTAAAAGGACACCATGTGTTTCTGTGTGACTAATCTTTCAGTCATTTACATATCATTTTTCGCTCCCTCCTTATTTCTCATGACCTAACTTAAAGCAGAATTCTGTTAGGAATGATATGGCAAAAGTAATGAAGAAATATTAGCTTTAGGTTCTATTTAACTTTGCAACTGATTGTACCAAATAGATGTTATTCTAAGTCCTTGTTTTTTTTTTCTTTTAAATAAATGAGGCTGATGATCTCAAAAGAAGATTGCTGAGAGAACAAACAAGACACATTATACATAGTAAAACTCAGTTTAGATGCTACTTTTTTCGCACTTAATAGTATTTCATTTTTTCCAATTACATGTAAAGATAGTTTTCACCATTCATCTTTTAAGATTTTAGTTCCAAATTTTTCTTCCTCCCTTCCTTTCCCCTTCCCTAAAATAGCAGGCAATCTGATATAGGCTATACAGTACAATCAAGTTAAACATATTTCTACATTAGTCATGTTGTGAAAGAAGAATTATGACAAAAGGGAAAAACAAAAGAAAGAAAAAGGAAAAAAAGTGAAAATAGTATGCTTCAATCTGCATTCAGACTCCATAGTTCTTTCTCTGGATGTGGAGAGCATTTTCTAACATTAGTACTTTGTAATTGTCTTTTTTTTTTTTTTTTTTGCGGGGTAATGGGCGTTAAGTGACTTGCCCAGGGTCACTCAGCTAGTTGTAATTGTCTTTTATCATTGCATTTCTGTGAAGAGCTAAGTCAATCATAGTTCATCATTGCACAATGTTGTTGATATTGTATACAATGTTCCCTTGGTTCTGCTCACTTCACTCAGCATCAGGTCATGTAAATCTTTCCAGGTTTTTCTGAAATCTGCCTGCTCCTCATTTCTTATAGCACAATAGTATTCCATTACATTCATATACCACAACTTGTTTAGCAATTCCCCAGTTGATGGGCATCCCCATAATTTCCAGTTCTGTTCCACCACAAAAAGAGCTGCTATAAATATTTTTGTATATGTGGGTCCTTTCCCTTTTTTTTTTTTTTTTGATGAGGCAGTTGGAGTTAAGTGACTTGCCCAGGGTCACACAGCTAGTAAGTGTCAAGGGTCTGAAGCCGGATTTGAACTCAGGTCTTCCTGAATACGGGGCTGGTGATCTATCCACTGCACCACCTAGCTGCCACCCTCTTTTCCCTTTGTACGATCTCTTTCCAAGGCAAATTCTAGGGTTGAAGTGATTTTCCAGGATGAAGAAGTTTCTGGGGCATGATGGAGAAGTCTCTAGGCAGTTTAGTGAGAAATGAAGAGCATGTTGTTTTTCTTGCTTGATAGAATTTAAGCTTCTTTAGGGCAGGGACTGTTCCATTGTCTTTATATTCCCACCACCTAGCACAGTAGAGTACCCCATACATTCAATGGTAGGTACTTAACAAATGCTTATTGATTGATTCTTAGAAATAATTTATTAAATATGCTTTGAATAAATGAGGGTGGAACCAAAGTAGGACCTAGGTGTCTCCCAAAATGTGAGTTAACCCCACCTTTTTGTCACATTCTCATATTGTAGAATACAAGAATAATGAAAGTTTGAGGAATAAATAAAAGTGACTTAAGATGAGTAGACATACTACCTTAATCCTATAGTCTTCCTTCTACAAATGTCTGTCTGTCTGTCTATAGGGTTTTGCTTTTTCTAGGTGGTGGGGAGGAGAGCAGGCGAAGAGAGACTGGCCTACTATTTTACTCAGGCTAGAAGTACAGTGGCCACTCATAGACCTGATCCACTGCTGGTCTGTTTTTGATGGGAGCCAATATGCCACTTCCTAGGCAACCTAGGGACCCTCTGCTCTCAGGGGTTCACCATATTGATGCTTGGCTTTTATAGGCACCTAATCAGCTTTAGCCCAACAACAGCTTAGAATCAGGAGCTCAAATAATTTACTAGCCTCAACCTCCCTCAGTATCCGGTATTACAAATGTGCATTGTATTAAGGAGATCCCCTGAACTTGTCTTTTTGATTTGTCATATTTCCCAGAAAAACTGGACTCAGAGCATGCAGGGGGTCCTGAATGTGTCAAGGCCAAAGTTCCCCTGAGCTGACATAATTTATTGTTGTATCCCAAGCTGGATTCCCTGTGTGTCCTTGGGAGGCATGACAGGTGTCAGTCATCTGTGCCAGGCTTGGATAATGCTTCTGCATCTGGGGTCTTCTATAGATGAGGTGGCCCTCCTTATTTCTTAGTTTAGCAGTTCCCAAGGGAAAAGAAAGTTGTTTTTGCCATTGCTCTGCTCCTCCCTGTGGGGAGTGGTCTTGGTGTCCTACACCTGTGCTGCACTGTTCCCTCTTCCATGTTATGCCTCTTCCTGATATCCCCTCCTCCCTTTGTCCTGATATTATAAAAGTGTAAGTTGCTGTAAAAACTTTGAGCCTATTGGGTTCCCATGCATGTTCATTTCTCCTGTAATAAACCTAGTTTTCACATAAGTCTCATGACATTGTGATTGCCAGTTGACAACTGTAATACACAACAATCCATATTTTTCTTAGTCCCATTCTGTTTATCATTAAATCACAGACACTTTTCCCCAATGGACCTTAGAAAGGTAAGAGAAGAGAAAAGGAAGAAAAGCAGTTGTTAAAATAACCTTGGAGAAGGCTTGAAACATTTTAAGGGCCTCTTTAGCATTCTTCAACTCTAAGATTTCTTATTTCTTTTCTTTTTTTCTTTTTACAGAGAGACATTAACCACAAATTATAATCTGATATCACCATTTAATTTCCCTTTGCAGGGATATATAACTCTTTCTCCTAACCACAAAATTGAATTTTCCACATAAGTATCTATATTTAAGGATTTAAGTAGGATAGAGGGTAGTGATTATACATCAGATTTAATCGGTATACAGAACTCCAGAATGAAAACACTCCCTTTACCAGTGCAGGTTGGTATCTTCTCTGCAAGTTATAGTTCTGAGAAACTATGAAGTTAAACCCAGGATCACACAGTGAGTTTGTACAGAGGTGGATGTGAACATGTGGTTCTGACTTTGACACCAATGTTCTATCCACTAAACTAAGCTGCCTCTCTATAAATACTGAAATATCTTTAAAAAATTCTAACCACTTTTTATTTAAAAATGCAGTTTTAAAACACTGTACTACATAGGCATCTGCCATATAGATATATAATATAACTGATCCTTTTCTTGATTCAGATCATCATTATTATCACTTATTGTACTGTGATGTAATATAATGACAATCTTCAGTAGATATTGAGGTGTTTCAAGCTATCTGTCCCTATGCAAAATAATTCCAAACAAGTATGATGTTTCAGGTTTTTGTATGCTTTTTATAATCTGCTTTTTTGGCTTATCCCTCAATGTCAATTGTCTTTTATCCTCCCCGAGTGTGAAATGTCATTATTGGTGAGTGAATGAGTACAAACTCATCTTACCCATTCTATCCAGCCAGCTCCAGAGCATACCTTATGACCAGCTACCCAGACATCTTATCAAAACAATGCTATCATTACTTCTGGAAAGGATCATTGATTGCCCTGTGGCTTTCCTCACGATTCCTGTGACTGCCCAATCCAAAACTCCCTTCCTTGGTCACGTCTTCCTTATATGTGTTTCTTCCCCTATCAAAATATACATTACTTGAAGGAAAGGCCTGCTTCACTTTTTTAAAAAATGTATATCCCCAGCACCTGACACAGTGCCTAGTATGTAATAAAAGCCAATCTGATCCCTGAATTGAAGGAGCTTATCGATGGGGTGTGGGAAGTTTGAGGAGGGAAGATGTACAACAGATAAATAAATATGTGATAAGGTAAGATGTTATGAGAGGAAAGAGGAGGAAGAGGTGGAGTAGTTTGGGGTGATGTTGGATGATATTAAGATTTAAGAGGGGCAGCTAGGTGGCGCAGTGGATAGAGCACGGGCCCTGGAGTCAGGAGTACCTGAGTTCAAATCTGGCCTCAGACACTTAACACTTACTAGCTGTGTGACCCTGGGCAAGTCACTTAACCCCAAATGCCTCACTTAAAAAAAAAAAAAAAAGAAGATTTAAGGCATCACCACTTTGTGCAGATGAACTAGAGTGGAGATGGAGGCCATGGAAGTTGAAGAAGTCATGAATAGTGAAACTAGAGTGTTAAAAGGGTATTCAGTATGAATACTGAAATCAGTGAGGATGATGATAGATTTTGGTATTGAAGTTTGTAAGTCAGGTACTGAAGTCACTGAAGAAATTGTCATTGGGTGAATGTGGTAGACGTCTATTATCTAATAACATTAGGGACATTGTGACAGTAATAATGGATGGTGTAAGAATCATATGAGTGCCCTAGAGATTAGGATATATTTTCACATAATTGAATGTATGCTATCATGCATTCAGATGAAAAATAGAGGCCTAGAAAATTAGAGGTTCAATGAGGATATCTACTTAAGTATTTAAGTGTATTTTTCTATTATCTTTCTTTTGACAAGTGCACAATAATTTTTTTTTAATTTTCTTAAATATCTTTAGTATATTCTTGCTAAGTAGAGAAGGGACTCACATTATTTCTTGTACTGGAGAGGCAGCAACTAGGGCCAAGAGGTTACATTGTCTCACACCAAAGAGTTTTATTTGCTGAAACCATACAAAAGCATATTTTCTAAATACCGGGATAAAAACCCTTACCATTTATGCTGTAAAGTTTGGCTTCCAAGGTTTTTAAGATTAAAATATTTATGTTCTTGGAATTATTCACAATACTTATAGAAACTAAGATAAATTATTAGTCCCAAATGGTATCAAAATTGAGTAGTCTAACATTATCTAGTTATTTTATTTTATATAAGAACAGTGCTATCTCTTTTTTCCTCTATGTACTGAATATTCACTGTGTACTCTTAGTCTATTATATTTTGTATTTTTTCCAAAAGGGCTTTGCACCATTTGTCCCGCCTGAGAGAACTAGTTGAGGATACCCGTGGCAAATCGAACCTAATACAATCACGAAAAAATGAAGAGAGGAAAAACTATCCAACCAACAAAAATTGAGATTTCTTTTGAAACATTCATAAATGGGCCAAAATGGATTTTTTGTTAAAATAAAATTCTTAAAATGACATTGTTTTGCAGTCTAACTTCATTGCACACCCAAATAATAGAATTGCAAATGTATCATAAAGCCCAGCCTTTGAACATTTCTAACCCTTCGCTTGATTCTACTGTGAATACTCTAGAATGATGTAAAGCAGGTAGGAATGCATGTGTATATATTTATTGCATATTTGCACATCAGAATTATGTCTATAATTTTAAAACAGAATCCTTTTGTGAAGCCTAGAACTCAGAGGATTGCTTTTTCTTTGCCTGTTCTAAATAACTAAAATGCTTTTTAGAGACACAACAAAGCAAAGCTATTTTTTTTTTTGGAGGGGCAATGGGGGTCAAGTGACTTGCCCAGGGTCACACAGCTAGTAAGTGTCAAGTGTCTGAGACTGGATTTGAACTCAGGTACTCCTGAATCCAGGGCCAGTGCTTTATCCACTGCGCCACCTAGCTGCCCCCAAAGCAAAGCTATTTTATGTTGGATTTGGGATGTATTTGTGCACTTAAACTTTATTATAAAAAGGAATTGAAAATTTTCTTTAATTTTTTAATATATAAATTTTGTGTATACCTGCATTTAAATCCCAAAATGCTGTCAAGTGTTCTGTCTTGATTGAAGTTTTCTGTTGTCTAATGTAACCATAAGCATCAATTTCAATATGTTTTTTGTTATGGGCCTAGTGCCACAGAAGTTCTCTCCCACCTGACTCGACCTCTTGTTTGAGTCATGGAGAGGTAGAGATGGTCAGCTTTTGCACACAACTGTGATGGGCAGCCTGGGTCTCCCTCCCTCGACAAAAACTCAGCGGGACGTCTAATCTATGCTCAGACCCTAGGACTCCATGTTTCTGGGTAAGAACTTTTGTTTGTGTGTCTATCCCTTGCCAGCACTTGGCTCTTCCATGAGATGCGCAGCCAGCATCTCCCTCCCTTGAGAGGGCTCAACCTAATGTCTGAACCATGTTCAGACCATTCTTCTCAGACAGGACGATATCTGGGTATAGTCATGGGGCAGAAAGGAAGTGTTTGGAAAGGTTCACCGCTGGGATGCATCCTAAGAGATTAGACTAAATTAGGATTTATAAATTTGAAAAAGAAATGCATGATCTATTATTGTAATACTGCTTGGCCAAAATATCAGTTGGAATCTCTTAACTGTAATACCATTTTGCAATTGGACAAGTTTTGCAGGCCTGAAGGGAAATGGACAGAGATTCCATACATACTGGTGTGGAAATTTATTTTGATTTGGGGACCCTACCTTTAGGCTGAGATTAGAAAGCCTTAGACCCTCAGGGTCTCTTCTGTGTGGGAGGGGCTGGTGCCCCTCCTCCTCAGCTTCAGCTGAGTCAAAAAGCCCCGTGGGCTGTACAAGACGCCAGGTCAGACAGCTGGGGGGAAAAAGCCCCCAGCTCCCTCCACCCTGAGCTGAGGTATCTGAGAGATGCTGGGCTCTGGCGTGGCCTGTGCTGGGGCGCATGAGGCTTGAGCACAACACCCCCCCCCCGCCCCCCACCAGCCACAGCCCTGGCTGGCGGATTAGCTTGGTTTGTGGGGGCACAAAAAGCCCCGAGATTTGAGTGGAGATAAGAAAGGTATATATAGACCTGGGAGTTAGACAGCAAGGGGTATGGTTTGACAAGGACGGATGAGAGAGGCTGAGAAGAAGTTCAGACAAGGGGGGGGACCGAGACAAACAATAATGCAAGACTAGGAGCAAGGAGGAAAGGCGGGCAGACAAGATTAGAGGGGCGGCAAAGGCGGCAGAGGGCAGACTGACGGAGCAGACAGACAGAAAGTCGGTGAGAGAGAAACACAGGGGTTCAGTGGTGGCAGTAAGGAGAGGAAAGTTAGAAGCAGGGGGATTTACAAAGTGAAAGGGGCTCGGAGTTAGAATAAAGGACTTGAGTGCCCTAAGTCCTCTTGTGGCTAAGGCCCTTATTGTATTAAAAAAAAGTTCAAAGGGCAGCAGGTGGGAAAGAGATGCAGTGGAAAGAGACTGCAGGAAAGCAGTAAGGTTGTACATTTTATTTCCCTGTATTCTTAATTTTAAATAGTATCTCATAAATAAACTCTGCTTTGATTATTTAGATAAGAGCCTTCTTAATATTTTGCTTATCAATTTGGGAGTGGAGCAGTGTCGTGGAACTTTATAAATGGCCCATATTAAATTAAACACAGTCAGATAGCCAAACAGTCAAAAGTCCCCAGATTAGTAAACCACAGTTTAGCCCCCCAAATTAGCCCTAGCGAGTCAAAATATCCTTCACTGGCCTTTATGGCTTTAAGCCAGAAGTCAAAAGGAAAGTGTTATGGGCTCAGGCCATCCCAGAAGTTGTCTGGGGAGATCAAGGAACCTTTTCCTTGAGAAACTAAATCGAAGGACAGATACACCTAAAGAGATAAGTGGCACCAGATCAGGACTGAGCTAGCCATCACCCTTCATTCCAGTCTCCCCCACCCCTGGGGAGATAAGATTTTAGGTGTGGCTGCTGCCTTTGTGGTCTGAGGAGCAGAGAGATGGCTTGAGAGATCTGCAGCCACCCCTAGCCCAACTCCCCCAGCCACCACCAGTGGGAGATGGTCCTCCTTCAATAAGGGAACTTTCCACAGTCAGATGATCACCCCCATCAGTCCTCTTTAAAAGTATCTGCCTGTTTCCTGCTTGAGGATCCATGCTTCTGTGCCATGACTTCTCCCCATGAGAAGAAGTCCAAGGATTTCTCTCTCAGTTTCCCTTCCCTAGCCCCTAAATAAACTATTATCTTATTCTACTGGATTTGTGTGCAAGAGGGTGTAATTCTTTTAAAGATGAATTCCTAAGGACCCCAACCCCTATCCCAACCCCCCACCCCATTTTCCCCATAACCTCCTTAGATTCAGTTGGGCATGGCTATGGATAACCCTAAAAGGCCTCCTTCCTCACAGGAATTCAATGATTTCTCCTGCTCCTCAGCCTCCTTCCCTGCCTGTTTCTCCCTTCACCCCTTTTTCCCCACCTGCTTCTGTACCTATGAGCACCAATTATATTATGGGGAAATAAGTGGGGGTTTGGGTTAGGGATCCTTAGGAATTCCTCTTTAAAGGATATACCTTTGTGTTGTTTAAAATCTAAATTGTGGGGGACAGCTACATGGCGCAGTGGTTAAAAGCGCTGGCCCTGGATTCAGGAGTACCTGAGTTCAAATCCAGCCTCAGACACTTAACACTTACTAGCTGTGTGACCCTGGGCAAGTCACTTAAACCCCATTGCCCCGCAAAAAAAATAAATAAATAAATCTAAATTGTGGGTTCTAATCTGCCCCCCCCACCCAATTTTGGGGGAAAAGCTGACTAAAATCACTGATAAATTCAGCAAGAGTTTAGGCTTTTAAGGATTTATTAAAATATATATTATAAGTTAGTGAAGAGAGAGAAAGAGAGAGAGAGGAGAGAGAACAGATTCCTTATAGCACGGAAATCCTAGCTTGGATCTATTTGGTATAGCCAGAGAGAAAGAAACCTTCCTTTTCCTAGAAGCCCATGTGAAATCTCTCACCACCAAGCCGATGTCTGAATGAGCAAGAAGGGCCTTCCTGTTCTCCCATCTGCTGCCACACACCTATTCCTCCACCAAAAGAGGAAGAGGCAGTGACCTAACTTCTGCTTCCTAGTTCCTCTCTCCTTCCCCGAAAGGGGAGGTCCTTCAAGCTAATTGGTTGAAAATGGTCTCTTGCTGATGTCAGTAGTACACCACCTCTGAAAACAGCACATCACTCAGGGCCAGCCAGGTGTGGTTCCATCTAATCACCCTTAAGTAGGTACTTAGTTTCTCAGCCTCACCCAATTCAAACAATACTAAATCAATCCTCAGGCAGGACCCCTGGGTGTCTGCCAAATCACATTATTTTATCACACCCTGTTGTACACAAATCCAATTAGAATAAAATAGTGTATTTAGGGGCTAGGGAAAGGAAACCAAGAGAGAAATCCTTGGACTTCTCATGGGGAGAAGGCATAACACAGAGACATGGCTCTGAGATACCTTTCTCCTCAATCAGGAGACAGGCAGATACTTTTATAGAAGTCAGATGGTGGTCCAATGAGGTGATAGTCTGACTGTGGAATGTTCCCCTATTGGGGAAGGACCATCCCCCACTGGTGGTGGCTGGGGGAAGTTAGGTGAGGGGCAGCTCTGGATCTCTCAAGCCATCTCTCTGCTCCTCAGGCCACAAAAGCAGCAGCCACACCCAATCTTATCTCTCTAGGGGTGGGGGAGACTGGTTAGGTGTGTCTGCCCTTTGGTTTAGTTTCTCAAGGAAAAAGTTCTTTGATTTACCCCAGAGATATTCTGGGGTCCCCAGGCCCATACCAGAGAACTTCTGGGGTGCTAGACCCATAATATTTTTTATCCTACTGCCTTCACTCAACTAATAAGTTTGTTTAGATCAGAGGTGTCAAATAGGCAGCCCACAATATTCCTGAGTACAGCCTGAACCCAGATCTAAATGGAATTGGGAAATATTTAACAAAATAAATGAAAATACAATAACACATAGGTAGTATTACATTTTAAGAGTAAATTGAAAGGCAAACTGCAGGAATCCTTATGTATCCTTTAATGGCCTCATTTCTATTTAAATTTGAAACTTCTGAGACTATAATAGGAAGTCTAACAAAAAAAGCAATGAATAAAAAGCAACAGTTGTCTCTAAGTCAGTGGTCAAGGTCAGGTATTTTAAGTTAGAATTAGTGTCTCTTAGAAATGAAATGTGAAAAAAACCTAAAGGTCAAATATTATAAGGTACATTTTAATCAAGTACTAAAAATAAAGCAATTTCACTTCCTAGTTAGCATAGAATAAAATGGGCCCAAATTTAAATCCTACCTCAAAACTTTATTAGCTGAGTCATCCTGGGGTAATCAATTTCTCTCAGACTCACTTTCTTCATCCACAAAATGGGGATAATAATAACACCTCTCTCACCTGGTTTATTGTAAGTTCAAGTGAAATAATCTATGTAAAGTGTTTTACAAATCTTAAAGCACCATTTAAGTGTGATCTGATGATCATTATGGGCAGACTCACTTATTAGTCAATGAAATCATTATCTCTGGAAGAAGTTAGCGGAATATAATCTGTAAAGGTTATTCAGTCAGGAAGGATTTAAGCACCTGCTATATGCCAAACAATGCACTATTCTCTAGAAATAAAGAAAAATACAGGGTGTCCCAAAAGTCTTAGTGCAGCTTTTAGTTTTATTAGCTGACAACTGCACTAAAACTTGGAACATGTTGCATAACACCTGCCCTCAAGAAACTAGCATTTTGGTGAGACAAAAATGTAAACAACTATGAACGTACAAGATATATCCAGTATAGATGGGAGGTGAACTCTAAGGCAAGGCACTTATGGGGGAGGTGGGGGCGGCTGGATGGGGGCTGGGGTGGAAGGGACTTGGGGATGACACCAGAAAGGGCCTCTTGCATAAGGCAGGATTTAAGCTGAACCTGTAAGGAAGCCAAGAGGATAAGGAGAGGAGTGGGAGCATTTCAGACATAGCAGGTCAAAAGATATATAGTGTAGAGATGGCATGTATGAGTAATAGCTAAAAGGCCAGTGTTATTGTATTAGAGTATGTGGAGACACCATCCATTGGGCTGCTGCAATAGTCCAGCTGTGATGTGCTGAGAGCCTGCATCATCACAGTGGGTATGTGAGTGGAGAGAAGGGGACGTGTATAAGAGATATTGTAAAGGTTGAAATGCCAAGGTATGTGGGGTGAGTGTGACACTGAGGTTGCAAAATTAGATGGCTAGGGAAATGGTGACGGTTATAGGGAAGTTGGGAAGAGTGGAAAGTTTTGGGGGAAAGGCAGTGAGTTCTAAGGACAAGGTGCTGGAGGGGTTATAGGAAAACACTGTTGGTGAAGGTGTGAATTAGTTCAACCATTCTGGAAAGCAATTTGGAAGTATACCCAAGAAGCTCTTTCTACTACTGGGCTTATGCCCCGAAGAGATCTGAGAAAGAGGAAAAGTACCCATGTGTACAAACAATATTTTTGTGGTGCACAAAGGATTGTAAACTAAAAGGAAGCCCATCAGTTGGAGAGTGGCTAAACAAGTTATGACTTATAAATATGATGGAATACAGTTGTACTGTAAGAAATAATGGTCATGGTTTCAGAAAACCTGGGAAGACTTGCTAATGCAAAAGACAGTAAAGTGGAACCAGGAGAACAATAGATATGACAACAGCAATATTGTAAAGATCAATCGACTGTGAAGGACTTAGTAACTCTGATCAACACAATGACCCACCACAATTCCAAAGAACTCCAGATGAAACATACTGTCCATCTCCAGATAGAGAAATGGTGGATCCAGAATGGAGATTGAAGCATATATTCTTTTCTTTCTCTCTCTTTCTCCTTTTTTTAACATGGTTAATGCATGAATTTGTTTTATATGACTACATATTTGTAATGGATTTTGTTTTTTCTTTTTTTTGTGGGGCAATGAGGGCTAAGTGACTTGCCCAGGGTCACACAGCTAGTAAGTTTCAAGTGTCTGAGGCTGGATTTAAACTTGGGTCCTCCTGAATCCAGGGCCAGTGCTCTATCCACTGCGCCACCTAGCTGCCCCCTATGCAAATCTTTAATAGAGAAATTGAAATAAAGAAAAGCTTAATATACAAATATCCATTCATTTGAATGGGGAAAAATAGCCAAAAAAATGATCAAGTCTAGTGTTGGTAGGATTGTGGGGAAGTAGACATGCTAATACATTGATGACTAGCCTGGCACAAAAATACACTTTGGAAAACAAAATTCATTAAGTCCTAAAACTAATAACACATTTGGACCCAACTATTCCAGCTTTATTCCAAAAGCATCATAAAAAAGGACTCATTTGTATAAAATATTCACAGTTCTATAGTCACAAAAATTTAGTAAAAAACCCCAACAAGTAGAGATGGCCGAATAAATTGTGACATTAATATAATGGTTTATTATGGTATTATAAAAACCATAAATATGAAGCATACCAGGAAATACAAAAATGTCTACACAAAATGATACAATGTGAAGCATACCAGGAAATATAGAAATATCTATACAAAGTGATGCAATGAGAATAGCAAAACCAGAACTGTATATACATTGACTACAATTATTTAAAAAAATAAATAAATCTAGAGATAACAAAAATTAAGCTACCTGGAAGGGAAAGGAGAAAGGGAATAAGAATTTTTATAGTGCCTAGAAAGTGCTAAGTGCTTTTAACGAGCATTCTCATTTGATTCTCACAACAACCATGGTGCTCTTAGCCCCATTTTACAATTGAGGAAACTGAGGTAAACAAGTTAAATGACTTCTCCAGGCTCATAGATCTTAAGTAGATAGTTCTGATTTTGAACTCAGGTCTTCATGACTGCAGGACCACTGTACCACTGGCTGTGTTTGAAGGGACACTGAAGAAAACATTTTGTTTCCTTTTTGTTAGATGTGCTTTGAAAGTGTATTAATTAGTTCACTGTATTTGTATCTTCAAACTAGCACATACATACTAGATACTTAGTAAATGATTTTTGATTGATGAAATTTATTTGGTTCTACCTTAAGTGCTAAAAGTTTATTGTTTTGTATGCTTATTTGATTGTTTTTGTAAGTGGTTATTATATTTGTAATAAATATTCCTTGTGGGATTAGTCTCACAGAATTATCTTTTTGTAAGATTGTAATGTCAGTAAATGGTTTCTACTTATATAAATGAAATGACTTGATGGCTTGTTTGACTAAACTCTTAAGATTTAAGTTAAAAGCTATTCGAAATAAAATAGTATCAAAATGATTGAAAAATAGGGGATATGGATTTTGGGGACATCAGGGCAAAATCCTGAATAATCAGGTAAAGTAAAATACTAAGAACCTAATATCTATAAAATGAATTGACTTGAAGACATTTGACTAATTCCTTACATATCTTTGATATTTTACATTTATTAGGTGCATTTGCTTTGAACTTCCCCCCAGTTGTTTCCTTAGTTCTCACTGCATTTTTTTTTTGCTTCTCCATAAGCTTTTTAATTTTATTTAATCAAAATTGTCTACATTATCTTTTTTATCATCTCTGTATTTAGGGAAGAATTCTTCCCCTAGCCAAAGTTGTAAAATACAAGACATCTCCAAAGTCTTAGTACAGTTTTAATTTTTTTGTTGTTGGCTTAAAATTGCTCCAAACTTTGTAACATCCTTTATGTCTCCTTCCTTTCTCTGCTTTAATTTGTTGTTGTTTTAAAGATATATGGATCACAACCTTCCATTTTTCCTGTTTCCGGCTATAATGATCACTCATTAAAAAGAAGCCTGACTTAAGACTCCATAGTACAACTTTTGTTAGTATATCACCTCATTCTTTATAACACCCCCCAGGGGCAGCTAGGTGGCACAGTGGATAAAGCACTGGCCTTGGATTCAGGAGGACCTGAGTTCAAATTCAACCTCAAACACTTGACACTTATTAGCTGTGTGACCCTGGGCAAGTCACTTAATGCTGATTGCCCCTCCCCAAAAATAAATAAATAAAAAGAAGTTTGTGCTTTGCTTAAAGTAAGTATACACTCAGTAAGTATTTATGGCAAGATTTGAAACCAGGTCCTCTTGCCTCCAGAGCAAATGCTCTTTTCCATTACATCAAGCTGACTTTTTAAGGAAATAGGTGTTTCTAAAAGACCACTATGAAGGAGTGCATTCCAGGCATGGAAGACTTTAAGTACAATTGCAGATAGAATGTCATATAACATATAATAAACCTAGAAAGGTAAGTTAGGGTCAGGTTGTGCTTGACTTTAAATGACAAGTGGACTTTATACTATATCCTGGCAACAATAGAGAGCTCTGGAGTTTACATAGGGTAGAGACATAGATTTATTCTTTGGGAAAACCAGTTTTGCAGATGTAATAGGAAAAAGTCCTTGATGAAAAGAATTTCAGAAAGGAAGGTAACATCACGGGGCAGCTGAACTTATTTCCCTTCATAAGACATTCACCTGCTTCACTATAGGACACTTATCTCCCCTTTACAAAAAACCTTATCTACTCACAAAACTGAACTGAGTGAAAAATGAATCAGGTAATAAAATGCACAAAAGTTTTACAATGAATTCTTGAAAATTTTGATAAGGAGCCTAACTTACTTAAAACTTACTTTAAAAACTTACTTAAAACAAAACTACCCATAGAATTAACAAAATTATTACTTTCTGAAGTGACAAGAATACATTAAATATGGCTTGTAATTGAAAAAATAATTATTAATATTGGTGTGGTTGCAATAGAAGAAGCAAAAACACATCTAGTTGCATTAACCAAATCTTTCAAAACTGAGACACCAATTCTTTGGCTTGGATCTTTATTATTAAAGCAAAAATATTTTAGAAATCAATTTGCTGCTAGAATAGATTGAGATGCTCTGGTCCAAACACTGGTAGTGTTTCCTGACTGGGGCTGGAAAAATGACTCACTGTGACTTTTTGGTGGTTTTCCCATTGAGAATTTGGTTAGATATACTTTTTAAAAGTTGTTTAGAGGGATGTTTGGAAAACCTTGGGAAAAAAAATCTAACTTCACTCCTCTATCTTGGCTCCACCCCAGGTAACATTTCTAAGTGTTGATTTGTTTGAAATAGACTCTGAAGTTGATTTCCATTGCCAGAGAAAAGAAATTCTGAAGTACTATAAAACTATTTGCTATATACAGAAATTGTATGTAAATGGAACTAAGTAGGCCTACTGCTGAATCCTGAACTAATTAAAGATTCCAAGTCTGTGTATTTACTTATTTCTGCCCAAAACTTCCTAAACACCCACAATAGAATAAGTTCCTTAAAGGGAAGGGAACTTATTAGCAAGTCCTAGTATTAGAAGCAGAAGCCCACAGTTCAAATTCTCCTTCAGATACTTATTTGCTGTATGGCCCTGGGTCCATCACTTAACCTCTCTCAGTATAATAATGGCACCCACTTCATTGGGTTATTGTGAAGATGAAATATAGCATATAAGGTGCTTTGCAAATGTAGCTATTACTGTAACTTAAAAAGAAGAGGATATAGGCTCAAGGAAAATTTCCTAAACATAATTATGGAATTTTGACCACTAAACATTTATTAAGCACTTACTATGTGCCAGGCACTGTGCTATACACTAGGGATACAAAAAGGCAAAAGACAGCCCCTACCTTCAAGGATCTTACAATCTAATAGAGACAACATGCAAACAAACATATACAAGGCAAGCTATATACAGGATTAATAGAAGATAATTAAAAGAAGGAAGGCACTAGAATTAAAGGAGTTAGGAGAGGAAGGCTTCTTGTAAAAAAGATGACATTTCAGTTGGGACTTAAAGGAAACCATAGAAATCAATAGATGGTGTTTAAGAGGGAGAGGATTCCAGGCCTGAGGGACAGCCATAGAAAATGCTCAGAGCCAAGAAAAGGAGTGCCTTATTCATGAACCGTCCAGGCTGCCAGTGTCACTGCATCAGAGAGCCTCTGTTAGAGAGTAAGGTGTAAGAAGGCTAGAAAGGTAGGAGGGGACTAGGTTATGAAGGACTTTGAATGCCAAACAGAGCATTTTTATTTGTTCCTAGAGGGCAACAGGGAGCCACTGAAATTTATTTGGGGTGGGGTGGGGGGGTAGTAACAGGGAAAGAGCAGTGACATGGCCAGACCTGTGCTTTAGGAAAATCACATTAGTGGCTGGAGGATGGACAGGAATGGAAAGAGGCTTGAAGCAGGGAGAGCCACCAGCAGGCTATCGCAATAATCCAGGGATGAGGTGGTGTTAGTGTCAGAGGAGAGGAGGGAATAATGGAGAGTTGTTGGAAAGGTGAAATTGATAGGCCTTGTCAACAGATTGGATATGGGGCAGGGCGGGGTGGGGGAAGGGGGGGGCCAGTGAGAGATGGTGAGGAATCCAAAAATGACTTCCAGGTTGTGAACCTGAGCTCCTAGGACGATGGTATTGCCCTCTATAGTAATAGGAAGTAAGGGAAAGGGGAAGGGGAGGGATTAAGAGAAAAAAAGGAGTTTGTTTTTGGATATATTGAGTTTAAGATGTCTACAGACATCCAACTCATGATGTCTGAAAAGCAGTTGGAGATGTGAGATTGAAGGTCAGCAGAGAGATTGGGGCAGGATAAAATTTGAGAATCATCAGCATAGAGATCACCAAATGAAATAATATAGAGGGAGAAGAGAACAGGATAGGACAGAACCCTGACATTTATGGGTAGAGGGTGTAATCTGGAAGATGATCCAGCAAAGAAGACAAGGAAGGAGTGGTCAGATAAGGTAGGAGGAGAACCAGGAGAGAGAGGTGTCCTGAAGACCTAAAGAGAAGAGAGTATCAAGGGGAAGAGAGTGATCAGCAATTTCTTTTTCTTTTAGTGTGAGGCTATTGGGGTTAAGTGACTTGCCCAGGGTCACACAGCTAGTAAGTGTTAAGTGTCTGAGGCCAAATTTGAACTCAAGTTCTCCTGAATCCAGGGCCAGTGCTCTATCCACTGCGCCACCTAGCTGCCCGATCAGCAATTTCAAAGGCTGAAGAGAGGTCAAGGAGAGAGGATTGAGGAGAGGCTACTTTGACAACAAAGAGATCATTAGTAATTTTGGAGGGAGCTGATTCAATGGAATGATAATCTCAGAAGCTAGATTGTAAGGGGTTAAAGAGAGATTGAGAGGAGAAAAAGTCGAGACACCTACCATAGACAACCTTTTAGAGGCATTTAGCTATAAATAGCAGAAAAGATATAGGATGATAGCAGGGATGGAGGGATCAAGTGAGGGTGTTTTCTGGATGTGAGAGACATGGGCATGGCTGTAGGTAGAGGGAATGGGCCAGTAGATAGGGAGAGATTGAAAATAAGCCAAAGGGTGGGATGACAGAGGGGGGCAATCTGTTAGGGGAAATAGGATGGAATGGGATCACTTGGGGTGAGCAGAACAGGGGGTGGGGGTGGGGTGGAAGGGGTACTCTGAAGTCAAGTGCCCAGGGCAGCTGGGATTGGTGGAGGCCAGAGAGAAAGGGCAGATCAATGATTTTACCTGAAAACAGAGCTCCATTGCTTCTCTATATTTATAAAGTAGGGAAAAAAACCTGGGCAAAACACCACACAGCCCAGATGTGTTAACTTAATGGAGACATTTTTAATATTAATTTTACTTTTTATAATAAAATCTAAGATAAATAAGTACTCCTTGGAAAAGAGTAAGGCCACTTAATCATGTGAGACAGAGATGAAGGAATTAGTGGTAGAAGGTATCAGTGACAGGAGATGAAAAGGAAGGGAGAAGAGGAAGTTTAGGGGAAATGATCTCAGTTTTTTCTGTAAAATATGAGGCAATATTTTCAGCTTTGAGAACAGAGGAAGGGGTAGCCATGGGAGATTTGAGAAGGGATTAAAAGGTCTTGAAGAACCACTGTGGAGAGTGGGATAGTGTGATGATAAGGGAGGTATAGGAGGATTGCCTAATAGCAGTGAGGGCCTGGTTGAGGTTTTGAACACCAATTGGTAGTGGACCCAGTCAGAAGATTGAGTGATTTTCTTCACCTTCATTCAACAGCACATGTGTAGGGGCAAATGTGGAGAATGGTGGGAGTGATCTAAGGCTGAAGCTTGGCTGGGCATACTCAGTGAGTAAGAGGGCTAAGGATTTACAAGAGGACAGTGTAGAGTTGAATTGGTTCACAAAAGGGTCAAAATAGGAAGAGGAGAGAGTGGCTAGTGTGGGGAAGATGGCTTGGGAGAGAATTAAGGGATAAAAGCACTGGAGGTCATACTGTAGACAGAGCAGGGTTATGTAAGGGAGGGCAGAGGAATAAGTGAAAAGCCAATAGATTATGATTGGATAAGGGATTCCAGAATTTTTGAATATGGAAGTGGCGCATTTATGGGTGAGGGAAGGAGTAAGAGAGGAAACAATTTAAGATGAAGGGAAGTTTTTTGCTTATACACCCTTTCCTTAAAGACCTCTGAAAATGTGGAAACCCAGAACCTCCTCAGGCTACAGATCTCACTTTATTATATCTCTGATTTTCAGGAACTTTTGCATTATTGCATCAAGCTCTAAATCTTCCCCTCTGCAACTGTGACCCAGTGTTCCTAATTCTGTGCCTCTGGGACCAAACAGAAAAAGCTTCCTCATCACAGCTCTCCCTTTACTTGATGAAAGATAGCTATTCTGAACCTGGTACCCCAATGTCTTTTTTCCTCTAAGCTAAAAACCCATAGTTCATTCCATTGATCCTCATATGCAACATCTCAAGGCCGTTCACCATCTTGTTTGCTCTTCTCTGGACAGACACTCTTTTTGACTTCTATAACACACTGCTGACTTATTTGACACTTGTGGTCAAACAATACCCACTGATTTTTTTTAGATGAACTGTTCTTTAGCTATCTTTTTCCATCATATCTTTAATGAAACTGGTCTTATTAAGCCATGTAGGTTTGTACATTAATTCCCTTTAAATATTACCTTTGTTTCAGGATGTTTAGAAAATTAAGATCATTAATAGAATCTCTGAAAAAAATCCCAAGTATCGTTGTTTTGGAGCTCATAGATCCTGAGCAAGGAAGGAATTATAAAGATGATCTAGTACAAGACTTTTATTTTACAAATGAGGAAGTTGAAGACCAGGAATGCTAAAGAGCTTTGCCTCAGGTCATAGAGGCAGTAAAAGTCAGAAGCAAAAACTGAACTTCCTCTGACTATAAAGTCGGTACTCTTGCAACTGTACCATGATGCTTACTAACAGGGGAATCTCTAAGGTTTCTTCATTAAAAGAAAAGGATCTTATCTGAGTAATATTGAATTGTTTACATAAACTCTGGAATAGCATTACATTGGTAATATTTAACACTAACATACAGGATTAAAGCCAACTTAAACAAACTTGATCAAATAGATACTGATTTAAAAACATTCAATTCATGAATAACCCACACATAAAGTGGTGTTGAGAAAGCAGACTCTAGACCTCTTTCCACCCTGAGGCCAATTGCTGTTTGTTCCTCATTGCTGAGAAATGACTCATCTAGAGATGTTTTCTATTATTCTAAAACAGAATCTTCTCTTATACAATACAGGTGGAGAAAACCAGCACGATAATGCTTCTCTATTCTGCTCCCCCCCCCCTTTCTTGTGAAATGATATTTTATTTTTTCCAATTACATGTAAAGATAGTTTTCAGCATTTGGGCGGGGGGCGGGGCAGGCAATGAGAATTAAGTGACTTGTCCAGGGTCATACAACTAGTAATTGTCAAGTGTCTGAGGCCAGATTTGAACTCAGGTCCTCCTGAATCCAAGGCCAGTGCTTTATCCACTGCGCCACCTAGCTGTGCCCTAAATGTGTTTCTTGTAACCAACATAGTGTAGAATTCTGGTTTTTAATTCACTCTGCTATCATCTTTAGTTTTATGGGAGAGTTCATCCCATTCACATTTAAGGTTATGATTACTATTTCCCTCTATCTTATTTTCCCCATTTATACTTTTCTCTCTCTCCTTTCATCCTGTCTCTCCTTACCAGTGTTTTGCTTCTGACCACCACCTCCCCTGATTTGCCCTCCTTTCTTTTGTTTTTAAATTTTACTTTTTAAATTTCATGTAAAGATTTTTTTAAGTTCAATTTTTTTCTCCCATCCATCCTCCCTTTCCTTTGACCTCCCAAAGCCAGCAAGCAATCTGATATAGGTTATACATTACAATCATGTTAAACACATTTCCACATTAGTTATATTGTAAGAGAAGAATCAGAACAAAAGGAAAAAATACAAGAAAGAATAAATATGCAATAAATAAATAAATGATAATATAATATTAAGTCTGGAAGTATTATTCTCCCATAATCTAAATTGGGTTTTTTTTTTTAACTTGATCAAATTCTATAAAGCATTTCCCTGGCAAATTGGTTGCCATGGCAAGTGGAAATTAATTCTAGAAGTATTATTTTTGCTAAGCATAAAAAAGTCAGTTCGAATGCTACATAAGGATTTCTTTTTTATGCCATTGCAACTACATTTTTAACTCAATAGTCATGGCTTATTTTCATAGAGACTTTTAGTCTTTTAATATTGTATTTTAACTTAAAATATGTTCTAATTTTTCACAAAGGTAATTGTATACTTAGAAAAAAAGTTATTATTTGGAATTATTGCATATTGTATATTATATTGTATATTATATTCTGAGTTAAAGCAAATTCACATTTTTTGCTATCATTATATTAAATTCATATGAGACTTGAATTATGGGAATTTATCATTTAAGACATTAATTGCCTTCGTTCTGAGTTACCAGATACCAGTTGGCCAAGATACCAGCCAATCACAAGAGGAATACATACAAGAGCAGACATTGAACTGTCACAAAAAGAGGAGACATGAATGAAGTCCAAGTACTACACTGCCTTGGGAAAGGCTGAGAAAAAGGCTATTGGCAAGAGTTGAGGTTGGATTTTCTTGGTTTAATTTTCTTCCCACATGGTACCAGTGGCCAGGCTATGCCACCTCATTCAACACCTGACTTCAGTTCCCCCTCCTATATGCCTGATGCCATGGACATCTTGATCCCATGGATCTGAATAAGCCTAACTCAGTTTTCCATCAGCATAATGCATCGTCTGTCTGTAGAGCCATGAAGTTTGTCAATGCTCATTTCTCTTATTTCTCTGTTCTTTTATGGTAACCCCCATAATTATCTCAGATGTCATGATAAATACAATGTTGGATTTGGCCTTGACCAATTATATTAGATCTTTTAATTTATCATAATCTGCTACCAATTATATTAGATCTTTTAATTTATCATAATGGCATGAGGATAATTAGGCAGATGATGCAAAAAAGTGATGAAACAAAGATAAAAATTATTTTCTAAATGAATATCACAATTGTCTTCTCAATTTATTCTCCACGGGGGGAGTGTAGTAATATTAAGTGTTAGAGAATGTTTCAATTTTTGTTTTTATTATGTTTCATGTGTAACAACTGGACAATCATTGTACAATCTCTAAAAGATTATGAATTTCCTTAGACACATTTTTGAGAACTCTCATTGTTTGATTTGGTTATTGGCAAAGTTATTTGAAGTTGTGTTAAGCTCAATTTTGTAGGAAACTTTCTTAGCTGATTACCAGTATCTGAAACACCTGAGGGACTTTACAATCACACCCGATACTCTACAGCTGAGACTTGCTAGCCTTGATCATCAGCACCTGAAAGACTTCCATTCCACAACTATACCCAGAGGACATCCCAAGAATCATCAAAGAAAAGACTTCCAAACACTTAAACGGACATTTCCCTGTTTTTCCTTTTCTCCATTGTATACACTGTTTATAATGTCCAATTACTAAAAGGGAGTGCCCTTAGTTTTTCTCTGTTTGTAATGTCCACCTGCTAAAAGGGGAGTGCCCCCCTTTAGCCTTTGTTAATGTGTCGCTCAATTTCTTTTTCTCTCTTTTCATTCTCTTTACTTTGTTAGTCATGAGTATCTGTAATGTTATTGCTTCATGTAAAGAAATGATGTGTCTTTATGAAGCACAGGGGGGAGTGTGAGAATCAGGGTGCCATGCCCCCTGCTGAGAAAGACATTGTGAGAACCAGGGCAACTCCCTGCTGAGGAGAAAGCATGTGACTAGCTTCTGGAAGTTACATCTATTCATAGAACTGCCTGTAAGTCATGTCAATCAATGCTACCAGCCAATTAGCTTGGAGCTGTGTGTGGGGACCTTGCCTGGGCGGGCCCTCAGGGAGTTTCCACTTGAGGGGTAAGGAGGATCTGCCCTTTTGGTTGGAGGTTCTGGTGGAGTCACCAGGGTAGCTAGGTTTCCTTCTGAACTACTTGTGTTCTTCTCTCTTTTGCTAACTTCTAAATACTTTAATAAATGCTTAATGCCCCAAAGACTGGTGCTATGAGTTTCTAATTTAAGGCAACCACACATTAAATTTTAGACATAACATTTAGATTTTGAACATCGAAAGAGTAAGGTTCAAATAATACTCACCCCCTCTCTTTCCCTCTATTGTAACAGGTATTTTGTGCCTCATTGTTTGATATAATTTTTACCATAGCCTACCTTTCCCCTCTTCTCCCAGTGCAATACTTTTTTCACCTCTTAATTTCTTTTTATATATCATTACATCAAAGTCAATGTATACCCATACCCTCTGTCTATGTATACTCCTAAATGCCCTAACAGAGATAGTTCTTAAGAATTACAAATATCATCTTCCCATATAGGGCTGTAACAGTTTAACCTTATTGAATAACATGGTTGGGTGGTTTTTTTTTTGCTTTCCTGTTTAACTTTTTATGCTTCTCTTGAGTCTTATGTTTGAAGATCAGATTTTCTATTCAGCTCTGGTCTTTTCATCAGGATAGTTTGAAAATCTCCTATTTCTTTGAATGTTCATTTTTTACCCTGAAAGTTTATGCTCAGTTTTTCTGGGTTGTTGGTTCTTAGTTGTAATCCAAGCTCCTTTGCCTTCCAGAATATCATATTCCAAACCTTCTAGTCTTTTAATACAGAAGCAGCTAAGTCCTGTGTAATCCTGACTATACCTTCTTGATAACTGAATTGTTACTTTCTGGATGCCTGAAATATTTTCTCCTTGACCTGACAATTCTGGAAGTTAGCTATTATTTTACTTGGAGTTTTCATTTTGAGGTAATTTTCAGGAGATAATTGGTGGATTCTTTCAATTGCTATTTTAGTCTCTGCTTCTAGAATATCAGGGCAATTTTCCTTGATAATTTCTTGAAAGATGCTGTCCAGGCTCTTTTTTTGACCATGGTTTTCAGGTAGTCCAATAATTCTTAAATTATCTCTCCTGGATCTATTTTTCAGTCCAGTTGTTTTTCTAATGAAATATTTTACATTTACTTCTATTTTTTCATTCTTTTGATTTTGTTTGACTGATTCTTGATGTTTCATGGAGTCATTAGCTTATACTTATCCAATTTTAGTTTTTAAGGAATTCTTTTCTTCAGTTAGCTTTTGTGCCTCCTTTTCCATTTGGCCAATTCTATATTTTTTGAAATTGTTTTTAACATTTGATTTTTTTTTTCATTTGGACAATTCGATTTTTTTAAAGAATTGTTTTCTGGGGCAGCTAGGTGGCGCAGTGGATAGAGCACCGGCCCTGGAGTCAGGAGTACCTGAGTTCAAATCTGGCCTCAGACACTTAACACTTACTAGCTGTGTGACCCTGGGCAAGTCACTTAACCCCAATTGCCTCGCCAAAAAAAAAAAAAAAAAAGAATTATTTTCTTCAATGGGTTTTTGTGCTTCCTTTTCCAAGCTGTTGACTCTTTCCCCCATGATTTTATTGCATAACTCTCTTTTCTTTTTCCAAATTTTTCTTCTATATCTCTTATTTTGATTTTCATTAATTTTTAAATTCCTTCTTGAGCTCTTCCAAGAGTACTTTTTGGGTTTGAGGCTAATTCATATTCCTCTTTGAGGCTTCGCATGTAGGCATTTTGACATGTTGTCTTTTGAGTTTGTGTTTTCATCTTCCCTGTCTCCATAGTAGCTTTCTATGGTCAGAGCTCCTTTTTGTTTTTGTTTTGCTCATTTTCTAGCCTATTTCATTTCTTTTAAAGTTGAATTCTGCTCCTGAGGTAGAGAGGACACTGTCCAAAGCTTTTTGCACTGAGGACAAGGCCAGGGGCCTTTCTGTGCTGGGGCCTCCAGAACTGGTGGCTTGCCCACTGCACTATGATGCACCTAGTTGCACCTGTTTTGCCCTGTGTTCCAGGGCTGGCAGTTTGCATGTTGCACTGGGACTGGAGGCCTCACAACTGGTCTGTTATACCACTGGTCTGCTGAGCCAGGACCTTGGGGCCTTAGTTGCTGATCTAGACTGTGGCTAAGACCCTCCTGCTGGCTTGCCTGGGTACTATCTGTGCTGGGCTGCACTCTCCTTTTACCCATATGAGAGAGAACTTACCTGAAGTCCTTCTAAGTTATCCTGGGCTGGAAAATTGTTCCACTCCATATTTTTGCGGTTTCTGTCACCCCAAAATTTGTTTAGAGGTTTGATTTAATGTTGTTTCAGAGGGAAACTGAGAGAGCTCAGGGGACTTCCTGGCTTTTCTCCACTATCTTGGCTCTGCTTCTCTTTGCTTCTTTCCAATTCCCTAGCAACTTGGGAAAGTACTGGATGCCACAACCAGGGATGCTGCAGCCACTGACTTGTGGAATCGTACTTCAGGTATTCTAAGTTGAAACCCAAAATTCATTTCCCCATATAAACAATGCTGTATATAAATGGTATAATACTCCAGGAAAATACTGTGGGTTAATTGAACCTTTGTATGCTTGGCACCATGTATAAAACTTTTTCAAACAGCCAGTTTTAAAAAAAAACTTTTGGGTAACTTCTCATTCCTAAATTGGGTGACTATCTTATTAAGGGGAGGCATCTATTTGAGAAAGATATTGCCTGAAGTAAAATTAACTTCACTGAAGTCAGTGAAGAAAAGAGAACTGATGAGTGGGGTTGGGAAAGAATGGTCAAGATCCTTGAAAGGAGGAAGAAAAGTGGCAGGAAAGATCAGGTAGATAGTACTGTTAAGGGCTAAAACTCTAGCTAGTCTGTCTAAAATATCTAATGAGTGGTCGCCAATAAATTATAAGCTTTAGCAAGAGTTAGGCTTTTAAGCATTTATTAAGGAGAACAAGAATTTGGTAAAGAGAGAGAGAAAGGCCTAGATTCCTATCTATTAAAGGGAGAGCACATTTCTAGCTCCCTTCTCCGCCAGAGTCCTCAGGAAAAAGCCCCAGAGTCAGCGCCAGTCTCTTCCTTCCTCCTCCCACTAGCCTGCGTCACTTCCTGGCGCCAAAGAAAAGACTCCTGGTCTTGCCCTCAAAGACCTTCGCTTCATGGGCAGAACTCTTCTACAGTAAGTCTCCAGCAGGTGGCGTTATTCCAATCGTTACAGTACCCCATGCCAGACAGATTGGTCACTCTTCAGATTTGTCCATAGTAATAAGGAGTGACCTCATGTGAGCGAGAAGAGACTAGGGGTGATATGAAACAAGTCATTTATGTATTCATAACTAAGGAACTGAATCATGGAATCATAAATTCTCAAAGTTCATCTAATCCATTCCCTATGGAAGTGAATTACTTCTACAACATCCTTTATGAATGACCATCCAACCCAAAAATCTCCAGTGATAGTGAGGTAATTCAAGCTTGATTATACTTTGTGATATCTTCTTTTCCCCAAGTCCTTGTTCTTTCTAGGGGCAAGCACAGGAAGTCTAAGCCTTTTCCATGTGGTAACTCTTCAGATACTTGAAGACTACTCTCATATTTCCCCTAACTCTTTTCTCCAACTGAAAAATATTCTTAGTTCCCTCAAAGCATGCTAGCTTAGTATGATTTTGAGTTTTCTCAGCACTGGACATGAAAGCTTATAGATTTAGAGTTAAAAGGGACCTTAGAAGTCACTGAGTCCAACCCTATCCTTTTACAGATGAGTAAACTGAGGAACAGAGTAAGTAAGTGAATTGCCCAGGGTCACATAGTAAATGTCTGAGGTAGGATTTGAATTTAGGTCCTCCCAACTCCAAGTGCCTTATATAACCACATCATGCTGCCTCACACACTCAGGCCCATCAAGTCACTTCTCAAATGTGGCACTCAGAATTGAACCTAGTACATTTACCTATACAGCGGGATCATCGCTTTTCTTACTTTAGAAACTGAACTCCAAAAGTGGTAGGGAAGTTCAGAAACATGGAGGGTTTGGGAAGAAGTTTAATGAATTCAGTTTTGGACATGTTGCATTTGGGATGCCTATCAGACATCCAGTTGCAAATGTCCAAAAGGCTGTTGGAGACACATGACTAGAATATAGATCTGGACATGATATGCAAGGATATGATAATTTAACCCATGGGACCTGTCATCACTAAGTAAGATAGTATAGAGGGGAAAGAGGACAAGACCCAGGACAGAACCTCTAGGGACACCCACATGCAGTGGGAGTGAGGATTTAAGAACTATTGAAAGAAACTGAAGAGAAACTAAACAGGTGGGAGGAGAAACAGGAGAACAAGTCATGAAAATGTAGAGAAGAGACAGTTTTCAGAAGAAAACACAGTACCAAATGCTGCAAAGTAAAGAACGAGGAGGATGAAGAACAGGCCATGATAGTTGGTAACTTTAGAAAGAACAGTTTTAAATGAATTGAGATCAGAAGCTAGGTTATGGAGGATTTGGAACACTGTGAAAGGAGAAAAATTCAAGGCAAATAATTTGGATGGATTTCTCAGACTTTAGACATGGAGAGAAGGAAATACGGGTTGGTAACTAGGAGTGATGGGACCATCAAGTGAGTGGGTTTTTTGGTTTGTTTTTGAGGCTCAAGTAGACATGAGTATGTTTGCTGGCAGCATGAAAGAATCCAGTAGAAAGGAAGAGACTTGATAGCCTCTCCCACTTTAAACACTTACTAGCTGTGTGACCTAGGCAAAGTCACCTAACCTCTGTTTGCCTCTGTTTTTCCAATCTATAAAGAGGGGTTAATAACAGCATCTACCTTGCGGGGCTTATGTGAGGACCAAATACAATAATATTTGTAAAGCCCTTAACACAGTGACTGCATGCAGTTGCTACATTATTCACTTTCTCCCTTCCCATTCCCTACCCTCCCTGTCCAAGTAAGTCACTAGGGTCCCCACTACCTCCTTATATAAGAAACTAGCCAGGACCCTCTACCTAATCTCTAGAACCCCCAAAACAGCATATGCCCCAGCAAAGTAATATCTTAGAAACTGGGAAGTTTAGGGAGCAGCTAGGTGACGCAGTGGATAAAATACTGGCCCTGGATTCAGGAGGACCTGAGTTCAAATTTGACCTCAGACATTAGACACTTACTAGCTGTGTGACCCTGGGCAAGTCACTTAACCCTCATTGCACCCCCCCCACACACACACACACAAAAGAAACTGGGAAGTTTAAAAAGGATTTAATTTAAAATGCAAAGCAATTCCCTGAAAATGAAGGCATGGTGCTTTTAGGAGACAATCTGTAATAGTGGATAGGGCACTGGACTCAGGTTCAAGCTCTGCCTCCGTTACTAACTCCCTGTGTTCCTCTGGATAAGTCTGTCTTTATGTCTCAGTTTCCTTACTGATAAAATGAGGTTGTGGTATTCAATGGCCTCTAAAGTTACTTTAGCTCTAAATCTATGATTCCTAGTTTCCATTCTTGAATCTATATACAAATATCATGCCATATATTCTCTCTGACCTTAAATTTATTTGGGAAACAGACCTGTGAGTTCATTGCCATAGTGGCACCAAGCAGTTAGGTAACTTTTTGGAGTCATATATTTGACATATGTCAGAGTCAACACTTGAACTCAGGGCTTCTTGGCTCTAAGGTTGACCCTTCAGCCACCAGACCACAAATACTTCTCCTGGCCTACCTTTTCCTTAGCAGTGCTAAATGCCTCTTGTAGATATTGTGTTGATATGACTCATTTGTGTCTGGGCCCAATTCAACATTTCCAATTTAAAAGAAACCCATCATTCTTGACTGTGACAGCTTAATTACTTTGGGGCAGACTCTTTTCAGAAGAGTTCCAGGTAGTTGAATGTGATAATTATTGAGCATCAATATTTCAGGGGCTTGTTCCTGTGACATTTTGGCAGTGGAAATGAATGTCATAGATCAAAGTTAAGTAGGTAACAAATTTGAGGTACATTTATTTCCTTGAGAGTAGCTATGTGGTTCAATGTTCCCTGATAGAACAACATTCCTATTTATTTGATTTCTGTTCTGCCTTAAATTTCCTTTCCTTGTCAATAGATGAACTGTTTCCTATGAGTCATAAATTGCCTTGGTAGAGAAAAGAAACATAGAAAACACATCTATTTAAGTTTTTGAAAAATTGTTTCTACGGTTTCAGGGAGAGCTGTTGAACCACTTTATAAATCTGTTGACATCTGGGCTTGTAGCTCTGGGAAGGGATTGAGGGGGTTGGGGATCTGGGAAGTGGAACAGTGGTGGCTCAGCCCCCAGGGTGCCCTAGTTATGTCCTTTCTGAGGGCTGTGTTCTGGAACTACCCCCAAGAAGAGAGATACCAGTGGGGAGGTGCTCTATGTACTGGGGACCAAGTGGGTAGAGTAAAGAGGAATTGTAGCATAGCGGATGGGGTGGGGGAGGGGCGGGGAGGAGTTCAGCTACTAACAAACCTATTAACAAAATCTGACGGTATATTCAGTACTCCACACCCACAATCCCTACCTGGATGGAGGGAGGGACATATTCTCATCTCTTTTTTGGGGGTTAAGCTTATTCATTACAATCTTATAGCCTTTGGATTTTGTTGTTGTTCTTCATATTTTCATCATTGTAGTTGTTAGGTATGTTGTTTTCCTGGTTTTGCCCACTTCATTTTGTATTGGTTCATGTAAGTCTTCCTTGTCTTTCCTTTTTTTTTTTTTTTCCTTTTTTACCCCTTGTCTTTAGGAACATTTCCTAGCAAATGTGGAAAGAATACTGGATTTGTAGGCAGGAGACCTGGCTTCAAATCCCAACTCTGACAACTTCTTAGTAACATAATCATGGGTAAGTTATTTCTCCTTTCTGAGCCTATTTCTTTATCAGTAAAACCGGTATAACATTGGCACAGAAGCTCAGAATAAGAAAGCCAGTCATCTTGTCTGCCAGACTAAGTAAAAATTATCTTTTGAAATACTCCCAACAAGTGGCTGAAAGTCTCTGTGTTGAGACCTCTGGTGGGGCAAAAGCCACTCCTGGCAGGGTCAGCCCATTCTGCTTTTGACCTCCAGTTGTTAAGAACATTTTCCTTATGTGGAATCAAAATATGCCTCTACAACTTATGTCTGTAACTCCCAGTTCTTCCCTTTGAAGCTGAGCAGAATAAGCCTAATTCTTTTTCCATGTGAGAGATCTCAAAATGTTTGAAGATGTTATGATGTCCCCTCTAAGTCTTTTCTAAGTCAGATATCCCCAATTCTTTCAACCAGTCCTAAAAGAGGAAGCTAGGTAGTACAGTGGCTAGAGCAATAGGCTTGAAGTCAGGAAGAATTCAGGTCAAATCTGGCCTCAAATACTTACTAACTGTGTGGACCTTGGGCAAGTCATTTAAATTCAGTTTCCTTGATTATAAAATGAAGATAATAAGATCACCTACTTTTCATGGTTGTTGTGAGGATCAAATGAAATAATACTTGTAAATTGCTTAGCATATGACCTAGCACATAGTAAGTACCACATAAATGCTAGCTATTTATTATTAATATGGCATTATACATTGCTTAGCAAAGTGTCTGGCCAATAGTAGGCACTATATAAATGCTAGATATTATTTTTTATCATTGTTATTATTATTAATATAGCATTATATATTGCTATGGGTATGAATGTTGGTGTGTATATATATTTCATTAGGCTATAGCCAGGTCTATCTACATTACCCCAGAGTGGGTAGGCCCTGAGAAACCAAAGTCTATTAGGCTACAGTGGAGATAGAAAAAAAAATTTTTTTTTTGGTGGGGCAATGAGGGTTAAGTGACTTGCCCAGGGTCACACAGCTAATAAGTGTCAAGTGTCTGAAGCCAGATTTGAACTCAGGTGCTCCTGAATCCAGGGCCAGTGCTTTATCTACTGTACCATGGGGATAGAATAATTTTAAGGGGGATGTCTCTAGGCTGTAGCACAGATAGAAAATTAGAGTAGTAACCCTGTCACATAGGCACCCAGAGCATAATCATTTCATGCATAACAGAAGGCTTTGTACTGGTGACATAGTCCCTAGAGTTCCTCTGATCTTATAAAGGACCCTACCTAGTGACTTCTTTTTCCTCAGGATAGTAAGTTCCTATCTTATAGTAACATCTTGGTGTCCTCATCCTTGCCAAACCCTTTTTTGGAATTCTGTAGTCTTATCATGATACTTCTGTATTCCCTCCATACTTTTTATAACTGAAATTGTTAAACTTCTTTTTGCTTCTGGGTTGATTTCTGTATCATTCTGTTGAAACTGGCAATGCCCTGTAATCAGTGGACTAAAACCATATATACCCTCAGAAATGGGGAGTCCTCTGAGCAGGGGAGTCTCCACATGATCATATTGTGTTACCTTTCTTCTTGGGACAAAATATTAAATTGATATTATGTTTTTCTGTCTGTCTCTGATCTGTTTCATAGGAGGACAGGTATGTTCTCTGATCTGGTTCATTTGTAGGAGATATTACAAGATATTATAATTGCTCTGATCTGTTTTATTAATTTTGTAGGAGAGATTAAACATTATTTCTTTGATCTGTTTATAGGAGACAAGCAGATACAAAATCTATATTTTAATATTTGACAGATCTTACATCTAATCCAGTTACTTCATGTTGCAGACAATGTTAATTGACTTACCTGGGGTCCTTTGTCTCATTGAACTGCTTCTAAGATATTTCCTTGTATTTATTCTGTATGTTCTTATATTTGGATATTATAACAGTATGCATATGTGTGTATATATGTGTATGTATGTACATCCATCCATCCATCCATCCATCCATCTATCTATCTATCTATCTATCTATCTATCTATATCTATCTATCATCTATCTATATCTATCCTAGGGGGTATTGATCCCACTGCTAGGTTTATATCCCAAAGACATCCCAAAAAAAGAGTAAAAGACCTATTTGTACAAAAATATTTATAACAGCCCTCTTACGTGGTGTTTAAGAATTGGAAATCAGGGGGCAGCTAGATGGCGCAGTGGTTAAGCACCGGTCCTGGATTCAGGAGTGCCTGAGTTCAAATCCGGCCTCAGACACTTGACACTTACTAGCTGTGTGACCCTGGGCAAGTCACTTTACCCCCATTGCCTGCAAAAAAAAAAAAATTATTAAAAAAAAAAAAAGAATTGGAAATCAAAGGAATGCCCATCAGTTGGGGAATGGCTAAACAAACTGTGGTATATGATGGTGATGGAATATTATTGTGCTATAAGAAATGACAAACAGGATGATTTCAAAAAGGCCTGGAAAGACTTGTATGAACTGATGTATAGTCAAGTAAGAAGAACCAAGAGAACATTGTGCACAGAGGCAGCAATATTGTTTGATGAAGAACTGTGAATGACTTAACTATTCTCAGCAATACATGGATCCAAGACAATCCCAAAGGACTAATGATGAAGCATACTATCCACCTCCAAAGAAAGAACTGAAATTGATTGAACACAGACTGAAGCATGTTATTTTTTTCTTTTTCTTTTATTCAAGTTTTCTTATGCAAAATGACTAATATGGTAATGTTTTACATAATTGCACATGTATAGCCTATATCTGATTGCTTATCATCCCAGAGAGGGGTGAGAGGAGGGAGAAAAGGAGGGATAAAAATTAGAACTCAAAACTTTAAATAAAGGAGTATTTACTAAGAAGAAAAAAAAATGAGCCCACTTTGCAGTTTGGTCATAGATAGATAGTTCACTGGAAAGAGCACCAGGCCTGGAGTCAAGAAGACTCATCTGGCCTCAGACACTTGCTGTGTAACGATTGGAATAACGCCACCTGCTGGATACTAACTGTAGAAGAGTTCTGCCCATGAAGCGAAGGTCTTTGAGGGCAAGACCAGGAGTCTTGTCTTTGGTATCAGGAAGTGACGCGGACTAGTGGGAGGAGGAAGGAAGAGACTGGCGCTCAGTCTCGCTCTCTTTCCTGAGGACGCTGGCGGAGAAGGGAGCTAGAAATGTGCTCTCCCTTTAATAGATAGGAATCTAGACCTTTCTCTCTCTCTTTACCAAATTCTTATTCTCCTTAATAAATGCTTAAAGTCTAACTCTTGCTAAAGCTTATAATTTATTGGCGACCACTCATTAGATATTTTAGACAGACTAGCTAGAATTTTAGCCCTTAACAGATGGCTGACCACGAAGAGGAAAGCTAACCCTCAGTCTTCTGATCTGCTGGTTGGGTAAGAAATTTCCCCTCCCTCTCCCTTTAACTGCTAAGTACTGGCGTACTGGCTGTGTTTTCCTTTAAATTTTTTCAAATGGACCTTTTAAACTCCCTAATTACCCTATTTTTGATTTTAGTCTGTTTAACCAGACAAATGGGAGATAAGATCATGTTAATGCTTTGTTTTTGTGGATTTTCTATTTTTCTTTTTATTTGTGTTAGAAGAGCCAGCAATGTACTCCCACAAAGAAATATCTCCCCCTCTCCCAACCATGCTTTTTCAGAGAAACCTGAAGAGATTCCTGCAGCTTTTCCCAGTTCTAACACTAATTGTTGCTCTAATTTTGCATGCCTGGAGGCAATGACCCACCCTCTAGAAGCTTTTAATCCCCTAGCACCTGGAGGCAAAGTGGGGGAAGAGGAATCCAGGCCTGAGTTCAAAATCAAATCTGATTCAAATTGCTCTGGTCCCTCCCCTCCTCTCCAGACCCCACCCTCTACTCCTCCTATGGCCAAGCCCATAGCTTCCCCTGCCTGGGAAGTCCAGAGATCTGATGCGCATGCTCAACTTTTTCTACCTGCATTTGCAGCTTCAGGCTCAGCCCTTCCCCGGCCTGGCTGTGCTTTTGAGACAATCTTAGAAAACTCTTTAAATTCCAGATATGCTCGTTTTGTTCTTAATTTTGCTAACCTGCTTTTGTCTTTAATTAATAATCTTATAAAGCATTTGTATGGTGAAAAGACTGACAGACAATATAGAAGGCTTAAAGAAGAAAAACTTAAGCTGAATAAGAATGACAACCATCAACATAGTTCAAGACTCTGCTTCTTTTGCCATGGAAGGGTATATATTTTACAGAAATGTAGAAGTAAGCAGCAAGGTATTGATATGAGTATTGGGGATTTTAGATATCGGAATCAAAAGTGTTCTGAATTCACTCAGAGTAATAGTATCAGTTCAGAGGTTACATAGGATTTCTGTGCTATTATATATACATTTTGAAATTAATGGTATGGGTTTATTTTCATAGAGATTTTCATGCTTTTGAGATTGTGTCTTATACTTAGTTTTTAAAACAAGGAGAATATTTGTAAAAGCTTTTTATAGTCATGTGATCAAGTTTATATTTTATAATACTCTTATTGATATTAAGTTCATATTCATTTAGATTTCCTTAGTTTGAATTTCATTGTCTTATTATTCCACGTGTATTTTCTTCTATTCATTCATCTATCTAATTTTGAAACATGGTTTTGATTTCATAATACAATGTTAATTCTAGGAGTATTGTGCTCCCATATTCTGAGTTGTTTGTTTTTGTTATTTTTTCTCAACTGATTATTTGATCAAACTCTTTAAAGCATTTCCCTGGCAAATTGGTTGCCATGGCAAGTATAAATTGATTCTAGAAGTATTATTTTTGATAAGCATATTCCAAAAAAAAAAAAAAAAGAGGGGAACATTTGTAAAAGTTTTCTATTTTCAAAAAAAAAAGTTCTTTGAGATTCTGTTGTGCTTTAACTTGTATTTAAATATGTTCAGATTTTTCACAAAAGTAATTGTATACTAAGTAAAAAGGGGTATTATTTGAAATTGTTGCATAATTATATATTGTGTTCTGAGTCAAGATGTATTCACATTTTTTGCAATCATTTATTATCCTCAATTTTTAAATCCATATGAGACTTGGATTATGGGAACTTATCATTTAAGACATTAATTGCCTTTATTCTGAGTTATCAGATGCCAGTTGGCCAAGATGCCATCCAATCACAAGAGGAATACATGCAAGAGCAGACACTGAACTGTCACATGAGGGGAGACATGCATGAAGTCAAGGTATGGCCAAGGGAACGGCTTTTGACAAATGTTGAGGTTGGATTCTCTTGGTTTAATATTTTATTCTCTTTTTCCCCACAATATTGTACAGATGGCTGGAAGTATTCATCCCACCCATCTCACTTCTACACCTGGCTTCTATGCTCCCTCCTATATGCCTGATGCCATGGACCATTTCAATCCCATGCATCTGATTAAGTCTGACTCAGTTTCCTCCAATATGTTTGGTGGCATGGACATGTATTCCATCCACCTATTTTAAGCCTGGCATACTGCATGGACAGTACATATTGCTCAAGTGTGGGAATGCTCATATCCCATCATTTCTCTGTTCTTTTATGGTAACCCCCATAATTATCTCAGGTGTCATGATAAATACAGTGTTGAATTTGGCCTTGACACCTGTTACCAATTATATTAGATTTTTTAATTTCTCATAATGGCATGAGGATAATTAGGCAGATGATGCAAAAAGTGATGAAACAAAGATAAAAATTATTTTTAAATATTAATATCGCAGCAATTGTCTTCTCAATTACCCTCCATAAGGGGGGGACTATAGTAATATTATAATTTTAAAAAATGGTTCAATTTTTGTTTTATTATATGTTTCATGTGTAACAACTAAGATTCTGTATTCCCTTAGACATGTTTTTGAGAACTTTCATTGTTTGATTTGATTATTGACAAAGCTATTTTAAAGTTGTGTTAAGCTCAATTTTGTAGGAAATTTTCCTGGCTGATTACCAGCATCCACACATCAACCCCTGAAAAGACTTCCATTCCACGACTACACCTAGAGGACATCTGAGAAAAGACTTTCAGAGACTTTAAATGAACAGTTTTGATTTGTTGTTTTTGTTGTTTTTTTTTCTCTTTCTGTTATAATATACACCATCTGTAACATGTATTCTCTGCAGAGGCCCTCCCTTTGCAAGACTAATGTCAAAGCGTCGGTTCATGAGGACAAAAAAAAATCGCCCCTCTGGACAAAACTTTCCTCTCTTCCTTTTCTATATTGTTGTTCACATATTATTAGTTAGCAATAGTTATCATATTGTTTTTACTGTTCCGTCAAGGAAACATTTTGTTTCTTGAGGAACAACAGGGGGGACTGTAACGATTGGAATAACGCCACCTGCTGGATACTAACTGTAGAAGAGTTCTGCCCATGAAGCGAAGGTCTTTGAGGGCAAGACCAGGAGTCTTGTCTTTGGTATCAGGAAGTGACGCGGACTAGTGGGAGGAGGAAGGAAGAGACTGGCGCTCAGTCTCGCTCTCTTTCCTGAGGACGCTGGCGGAGAAGGGAGCTAGAAATGTGCTCTCCCTTTAATAGATAGGAATCTAGACCTTTCTCTCTCTCTTTACCAAATTCTTATTCTCCTTAATAAATGCTTAAAGTCTAACTCTTGCTAAAGCTTATAATTTATTGGCGACCACTCATTAGATATTTTAGACAGACTAGCTAGAATTTTAGCCCTTAACAGCTGCATCACCCTGTGCAAGTCACTTAACTCTATTTGCCTCAGTTTCCTCATCTGTAAAATGAGCTGGAGAAGGAAATGGCAAACCATTGCATCATTGCCAAGGAAACCTCAAATGGGGTCATGGAAAGTCAGAAATGACTGAAACAACTGAATACCACCAACAACATACTATGATGAAAGAAGTATGCTATGGGTAAAGTGCAAGGCATGATTTTCATTTCCTGATTGTATAAAGATTGCCCTGCGGCCTAATTAGACCTTGCTATCTTTGCCTTCATGCATTATTCTCCCAACCAGCACCATCCCTGCCACCCATTTTATTTCAGAGCAGCTAATAGTGAACTAACAATAGGAAATAATTCAGTCTGGTATGAAAAGGGAAATCATCAGAGAATCAACAAATATTGGAAATAGAAAAGGTAACAGATACACCAGGATAGTAGGTCACAATTAGAAATGGCCTTAGATGTCAGTTAGTCTAATTCCATCTTTTTAAAGATGAAGAAACTGAGATGAAATCACTTGCCCATTATTTCACAACCAGCAATTAATAGAGTTTGGATGATTTAATTTAACTTCTCCCTTTATTTTACTTCTGAGGAAACTGAGCCCTATAAAATATGTGAATTATGTGGTATGTATGCAGCATACCAGCAGAATACCAGACCTGGAGTCAAGAAGACTATGGGAAAATGTGCCCCGCCCTCCAATCAAAAGTTGAAAATGCTAATGTCCACAAACCAGGGCCAGGCTCCTCTCCGTTTAAGAAAGGGCTGCCTCCCCTCCCCCTCCCCATTGAACTAAATCACATGATGAGGAAGACCCAAGGCTGGTCATGTCGGGTAGGAGTTTAGAGGGCTGTCTCTTTTTTGCCTCCCTCCATTAGCTACGCTGCATTCTAATTAGCTAGTTTTGGGCACCAGTGTCTTGGTGGACAGATTGTAACTGGGGCAAAAGGGAGGGGCCAGCCGGGTTAAAGGATAAAAGGGCTCAGGAGCCCATGTTTCTCCACCATTCCATTAGGGAACAGTTCAATCTTGTGAGAATGTAAATAAAGACCTTTGATACTTCTCCAACACTGAGTCCCAGAAATTTTTTTATTTTTTTATTTTTTGGTGAGGCAATTGGGGTTAAGTGACTTGCCAAGGGTCACATAGCTAGTAAGTGTTAAGTGTCTGAGGCCAGATTTGAACTCAGGTCCTCCTGACTCCAGGGCCGGTGCTTTATCCACTGTACCACCTAGCTGCCCTCCCCGCCCCCCCCTCCCGGGGCGGGGGGGGCCCCCGTCCCCCCCCCCAATTTTTAAATGGGATTTCTCACAAAGACTCATCTTCATGAGTTCAAATGTGACCTCAGACACTTACAAGCTGTGTGACCCTGGGCAAGTCACTTAATCCTATTTGCCTCAGTTGCTGAATCTGTAAAATGAACTGGAGAAGGAAATAACAAACCACTCTAGTATCTTTGTCAAGAAAACCTCAAATGGGGTCATCAAGAGTTGGACTGAAAAACAACTGAACAACAACAATGACCACTGAACAATGCAGCATACTCATTTTCTGTATTGTCTATTGTTTCCTCCTTCATCAGCAGAAATAGTTCCAAATTCACTAAATGCAAAGAAGCATAATTTTTTAAAATCCCACAGTTGAAAAGCAATAAAATAAACAAGCAGTCCTCAAAAGGACAATCCCAAATGATTAATAACCACATGAAAGAAAATGACACCTCCCCCCCCCACCTTTTTGAAGAAATGGGAGGTGTATGGATGTGCTATCTATTTTCATTCTTTTTTGTTTTGCTGATATTTCTCTTTTTTTTCTTTAAAAATATTCTTTGTTACATGGGAGATCTTTCTAGGAGGGGGAGGTATACGGAAAGAATCTTAAGCAATGTAAAAACACAGGGACCATATTTCCCTGGAACTCACACAGGCATCTCATTACAGTCACACGTCAAACAGGCTAAACACTTCACCCTGTTTGGTAATTGTACTAAACTAGACTGACCTGCTGGCCATCAATAGTCTTTTGATGTTTCTCCTTTCAAATGTCTTTCTGTGTCTGTGTCTTGTTAACCTGTAAATTAAGGAAACAATCAATATAAGAGAAAGAAAGTCTTAAACTGGGGCAGAGGAACTCAGAGGGCTCATGGTATCACAGATTCAAGGCTAGGAATACCCAAAGATGGGAACTGAGGACAGGCTTTTTATGAGATAACAGAACATAGGGAGCTATGAAACTGCCATTGGGAAAAGTAAGTTTTTCACATACAGAAGCTATTTAATGTAAGTGAATTTTTTTACATAATAACCTAAAGTCCAGGAAGTAAGCTTGGGAATCTTTGGGAGGGGATAGTTTGTTTGGGAGAGATTCATAAGCAATCAAGAGTCTGGAGTTGATAAAGATTGGTTAGTCACAGGCAATTCATTTGTTTGGGAAGGGGGAGTAGGTGGGGATCAGTCAGTTCTCAGTAAATTTGTAGTTATTAGTCTTGTTAACCTGGAAATTAAGGAAACAATCAATATAGGAGAAATAAGGTCTTTAATCAGGGCAGAGGAACTATAGCTCGTGATATTGCAAAGCTCGAAAGCTTGGAATACCCAAAGATGGGAACAGAGGACAGGGTTTTAATGGGGTAACAGAAGAAAAAGATTGCTCCGGAGTGACATATAGCTAATTAATGTAAATGGACCTTTGACAAAAGAAATAATAGAACAGCTCCTAATTTAAGTATAGGCGTTACTGACTCCGAATAGAAACTACTTAATGCAGGTGGACTCTTTTTACATAATAACATAAAGTCCAGCGAGTAAGGTGGGGAACATAGGAAGGGGATAAGTTGCTTGGGGGAAGGTCCATAAGTCCATTAAGAGTCTGGAAATGACAAAGACAGTCAGCCCCAGGCAATTCACCTGCCTTGGAAAGAGGGGACTCGATGGGGAATCAGTTCTCAGTAAATTTTGTAGTTCTCATTCTATATGTGTTTGAGAGCAAGAGAGAGAGAGAGAGAAGTGGAAAGAGGAGTTTGTTCACTTCAAGGGCAGATTGAGAAATAAGCAGATCCTTCCTATAAGTTACTGAAATTAGGTGGGTAAAGGAAGTGTTTTTATTGCTCTCTCATTTGCTGGCTATTTCCAAGGGTTTATCTCAGAGCTAGAGATGAGGAGCTCATTGCATTTCCTTGTCTTTCACCTATATAAGGCTGGCTCACTTGAATGCTGACATTCTCTTCTCAGAGATCTTTACAATCTGCTTAAAAACCCAGGCAGTTTTATTTTCTTGTGATTGATCCAGTCCACAACTTTTGACCAATGGAAAATTCAGCGTTTGAAATGCATGAAAATGCTTTCCCCCCTAGCCCATCCAGGGGAAAGGTGAACAACTCTTCTTGGCTGGTAAGTTACTTATTATAGTTTTTATTATTTTTTTCCTTCCAATATGGACTTATTGAATGTTAGGGAAGTTGGAGACTTTAGAGATCACATTTAGTTTAATCTCCTCATTTAACTAATGAGGAAATAGGAGTCTAGAAAGGCGAAGTCTCTTGAGTAAAGCCCAGATTTTCTGATTCTGGCATAGAATGGGGTTGAAATTAGATGATATATAACATGATCAGGTACAAAATGAGGCTGATGTTGTTGTTTCATTTTTCCAGTCATGTGTGCCATTTGGGGTTTTCTTAGTAGTTTGCCATTTCCTTTCCCCCGTCATTTTATAGGTGAGAGTTGGGCAAATAGGGTTAAATGGCTTGCCCAGGATCATACAGCTAGTGTCAGGTGTCTCAGGCCAGATTTGAACTCAGGTCCTCCTGACTCCAAGTCCAGTGCTCTATCAACTAACTGCACCACCTACCTGTACCCCACCCCACCCACCAATCCATTTTTCTCCTTTTAACCTCTCAAAAACCTCATAAGAAGAAATTATTGTAAACAATTGTACTAAATTGTAAATTTAGTAAATTTACAATTGTACATTGTATATAAATTGTACTAAAGAAATTATAATCCCCATTTTATTGAGGAGTAAATTGAGACTAAAGGGAATTGACTCAGACAGGGTAATGTACAAAAAATTAATTATTCATAACTATCCTGGAAAATTATATATAATTGGATTTATGAAAAATTATGATTATACAAAAAATGATAAATTTAGAAAAATTATAATTGGACCGTAAGTCCCTTCGTGGTTGCCATTCAAATGTGAAAATATTTTTGAATTGACTAGCCTAATTTTGGGGGCTGAAGCTGACTGGAGGACTAATCAGGGGACTGTTGACTATTTGGCTATCTGACTTCGTTAATTTAATGTGGGCCGTTTATAAAGTTCCACCCCACTGCTCCCCAACTGATAGACTAAAGATTAAAAAGCCTCTTAACCAAATAATCAAAGCAGAGTTTATTTATGAGATACTATTTAAAATTAGGAATACAGGGAAATAAAGTGTACAACCTGACTGCTTTCCTGTGGTCTCTTTCCACTGCATCTCTTGCGTCTCTTTCATCTCTCTTTCGCACCTGCTGAGCTTCGAACTTCTTGAATACAATAAGGGCCTTAGCCACCTCCGGCCTCAGGGCACGTTACACTTTCTCTGGTTTGTATTAAGGCCTGTAACCTTGTCAGACCCAGCTCTCCTTTTCCGAACTGAACTCTCCTCCGTCCTTGTCCGGGCTCCCCTCTAGTCAGCTTCTCTCCTAGTCCGTCCTTCTCTAGTCCGTCCCCCTCCTTTTTTTAGTCCATATCCTTCCAGTCTCCTTCCTACCCTAGTGAGCCGTTCTCTCCTTAATCTTGTCTCTCTATCTAGTCTGTCCTCGCTCCTTCTTTTTCTTCCTTGGACTTTTCATGGGGAGACTTGGGGAGATGGATTTCTTTCATGGTTTCCCTCCCCCCACCCTTCCCTTCCCTTGCTCCTAAATAAACTACCACCTTATTCTAACTAAGTTTTGTGTGCAAGAGGGTGTAATTCTTTTTTTTTTTTTAGCGAGGCAATTGGGGTTAAGTGACTTGCCCAGGGTCACACAGCTAATAAGTGTTAAGTGTCTGAGGCCGGATTTGAACTCAGGTACTCCTGACTCCAGGGCCGGTGCTCTATCCACTGCGCCATCTAGCTGCCCCGGGTGTAATTCTTTAAAGAGGAATTCCCAAGAACCCCAATCCCTAACACAACCCATACCCCATTTCCCACCATATCATCTCGTGCCCCACGTTGGGTGCCAAATGATATGGGGGAAAACCAATAGGAGAAAGCATGTGGGTCCTTAGGATTCCTCTGTAAAGAATTACACTCTCGCACAAGACCTAATTAGGAATAAGAGAACAGGTTTATTGGGGTACAAGAGAAACTGGCCGAGAGGAAGGTTTTGCCAGAACAAAACGCTTTCCTCCCCGGATAACTTGTGGGGTGCCATTTTATAGGGTTTAGATGGGGGTGGGTAAGAGTCTCTTATTGCGTGAGGGGCTGGTGGTCTTCCCGAGTTGCACTGGGGTAGGAAGAATCCCTCGTGAAAGATCTGGTGGTGGGTGTCAACTTTGTCCTGATGGGTCTAAGCAGTCTGCTGATGGGTGGTCTTCTCCTGGATTACCTCATCCAGATGCTTAGGATGACTGGAATGTAGGGTGATGGTCCTGGAGCATGCTCAGTTCCATCTGTGCCCCTTATCTCTGTTAGGTGAGTGTGTGTCCTTGATTGTGTTCAAGGAGAGGCCTACTTGATTTCAAGGGAAAACCCCTGAGGTTTCAAGGAAAAAGTTCCTTGAACCCCCCAGAGAATTGTTGGAGTGACCGGGGCCCATAATCCTCCCATGACATGTGTGTGTGTGTTGACCTTCCTTAATTGGAAGAAATATTAGTTTCAGGGCAGGGCAGAGAGAGGAAGTGGTTGTAGCAATATTATTTGAAATTTTAAAAAAATATTATCTGTGAATATATTATTATGTGTAAATCTATATAACTGACCTTTTATACACCTAAATGTAAATTTGCTAACAGTTACAGTTGAGACCACTTAGATTTGATTTTCTTAGCATAAGTTATAATAATATCTAAAAGATGTTAGAGTAAGTGGCAGGTGGCAAAGTGAGAGAGAATATTGGATTAGGAGTCCAAAGACTTGGCTCTTCCTCATATCGTATGAGGCATATACAAGCTGACATAGAAACCCATAGAAGCACCGGAGCATATAGACTTGGAGTAAGGAAGCTATAGGTTTAAATGCCACCCCAACACATATTAGCTGTTCAATCAACCTCTTTGTGCCTCTTGAAACTCCCTAAGATGCTGTATTATAGATAGATTTTCTTCTTCATGAATGAAAAGAATTCCATTACCTAGATGCTATATAAGACACATGTATGGAAATGCATTAATTAATTAATGTCAAGGACCATTGGGTTGGAGAGCTATTCAGGAAAGTCACCTAAGGTTCATCCTGCTTTCAGGAAAAATTGCACCTCAGATTATTTCCTTCTCTGTTCTCAAAAATGTTAAGCCATTATCACCCTTAATCATGCCAAACGACCTTTTTATCTCTTAGCAGAGAGAATATGGATTCCATACTATGGAGGAAAGTGGAAGAAGTCACCAGGAAGTCAGGCTATTTTGTTTTATTTCATGGTTGGCCAGTTTCCTTCCTGGGAAAGGCCTTAAAATAATCACTCTCTATATTGGTTATTACCATGGAGATAAACTAGTAAACAAGCTATCTAAATAGGATCAGCCCTTAGCAAAATTGTGAAATTTGTGGTTTCTTTTCAGTGCCCCAGCTTGGGAAAGAGTTCTTTCAATTCATGTATACACACACATACTTGCATATAGACATACATGTAATTTTAGAATTGGAAGAGGCCTTGGTTATCATGTAATCTAATGCCTTCATTTCACAGCTATGGGAACTAAGGCAAAGGAAGATTAAAGGATATTTCTATAGTCATACATTGGGTTAATGGAGCATTAACATTTTTCAATAGTCCCAGAGGATACAAATAGTTGTCATTTTTATCTTAGTCATGTATTTGTTTATCCATTCATTTATCTATCTAGTTATCTAGTTTTTGCTTTTCTATTTAACTAATTAATTATTCATTCATTTATTTACCCATTTGTTTATTCATGCATTTATTCATTTATTCATCTTTGCATCCTTTTATCTATCTATCTATTCACCTGTATCTGTTGGGAAGAATAGAAATAAGATGAAAGCTCTTCTGGGTAAAGGATAAAAGAAAGCTTCATTTAAAAAGAAAGATTTTCCAGTTTCCTTATAAGTAAAAAATAATGGTTTTATAATTTCTCATAGGAAAAGAAGAGCCAGTGGTCTTTAATGAACATCTTCCTGGTTTGTCTCCTGGCCTGTGTTATCACCACATTGATAGGTGTGCTGATACTCTCCTTGGTTTATGTCGCCAACTTCCGGCCACATGCAGATACTCACCTTCCAAAAGCACCAGAGACTCCCTCTGACCCAAAGGGTGAAAAACGTGTTGACTTTAAATTTCAATTTCTTAATCGTTTGCATAGCTCCAAGGTAGGAATGACATGTTTTGAAGCAACACTCCTTATAAAACTGTCAACTTCTTATTAAACATTTCAATAAATGAATCTCTTTCTGGGTGCAAGGAGGTAACAGCTGGGGCCCTACCTGAACAGAAGGGTAAGGCGGGTCAGCATATTGCCTGGATTAGGTGGCACGGTAGATAGAGCGATTGGCCCAGGAGTGAGGAAGAACTGCGTTAAATCCAGCCTTAAGATTCTTACTCGCTGTGTGACCCTAGGCAAATCCCAGCCAATCAATCATAGCCTCTTTGTTCCTCAGTTTCTTCATCTATAAAATGGAGATTATAATAGCACCTTCTTCACAGGGCTGTTATAAGGATAAAATGAGACATTTGTACAGTTTGTGCAGACTTAAAGGTTATATTGTTGTTGGTGTTATCTCCTGAACATTGCAAGCTGACTGGCCAGAGGGGGATATTTACCCCAACTCCGGTGCCAGCCATGTTCTGCTTTGTTTTCTGCCAGGACTAACACCAGGAAGATAACTGGGGTGGGAGTGTCTGGGACTGTGGTTTAAGGGCAGATCAAAACTGAGTGCAAGAAAACAGTCTTTATCTCTTTAGCAATTAGCATAGGCAGTTAAATCTAAGGGACGGATCAAAGGGACCATGCTGGCTTCTAGATATGTCAGGGAAAGCTAGCAAAAGTAAGAAGTATTGGGATGGGGTCTACAGGATATAGCAGCAGCTGACAGGGCTAGACTTCATCTCTGGGGTTTTATAAGACCATTTGTGGTGGAGAAGATGCCTACAGCAGAACTGTAGCTGGTGAGCCCCAACAATGCTTGCTAAGCCTCAGTCTCCCTCTTTCTGAGAACACAAGTGAACTTGAGAAACACTCTGGCTCTGTCTCTACTGATTTTCCCTACTTAATTCCCAAAAATCTTCTCCTTTCAAGTTAACATAATCTTTCCATGGCCAGCCCTCACATCTGCTCTCTCTAATCACACAGCCCATTACCTGAAGTCAGTTTTCATTACCTCCATCCTGGGCTATTGAAAGCAAAAGGAAAAGGGGATGGCGGAGGATGAGATGGATAGATAGCATCATGGAAAGTAACAAACATGAGCCTGGACAGACTTTAGGAGAGAGTAGAGGGCCTGGCCCGAAGAGTCAGACATGACTGAATGACAACATAGGGAGGCACATATAGAAGAGAATAGATTTGACCAGGTCTGGATGGTTTGATTAAGGGATATGCAGCCCACCTCCAGGTGATGTGAAACAATTGATTATTGAAACCGTGTTGTGTCACTTTCTAATTAGTTACCTTTGATCAGAATTTTTTTTTTTTTTTTTTTTAGTGAGGCAATTGGGGTTAAGTGACTTGCCCAGGGTCACACAGCTAGTAAGTGTTAAGTGTCTGAGGCCGAATTTGAACTCAGGTACTCCTGACTCCAGGGCCGGTGCTCTATCCACTGCGCCACCTAGCTGCCCCTGATCAGAATTTCAAGACTGAAAGACACTTTAGAAAACATCTACCCCAACCTCTTCATTCTACAAATAAGGAAATGGAGACGCAAAAGAGGAATACTAATATTTCCATGACTGAATGACAACTGGAATCAGATGATAATTTTCTTGAGGGCAAAAGCTGTGTTGTTTTTCCACTGGTATCTTTGTAATGTCACAAGAACTGAGAGAAGGTCCTGGGCATGTGGAGTGGCTCTCCTGTGGTGGATTTGTGGGAGGACATGAAGGAAAATTGCATGAGCTTGGCAGGCAGGGTTGGGTAGTAAGCTGCATCATGGGAGGGAGTACCCTTATCAATGAGCTCACGGACCCATTAGAGTGTCAGGCTATCCTTAGCACTTAGCATAGTACCTTGACCCCTCTATCTTCTTTTACTCCCCCTTCCAAACAAATTGGTCCACAGTGGTTCTAACTCTCAAAGGTGATGCAATCCCTATGGATGGTATTCCCTTTTTCTGTGTGTGTGGTTTTTTTTAGGTATTTGAGTTCCCAGGCGGTGCTATCCAATGGGCACGATACCGGAATAATCTCAAAGACTACCTCAGTGTTGAAGAAGAAGCCTTTGGTACTAGCTTGAACAGGCAGCAGTCACACATGACTTTTGGAACCTTGAGAATAAAAAGTAATGGCCTCCGTGCCCCACACTGGCACTTCAATGCCAATGAACATGGCTACCTTGCACAGGTAGGTCTGGGTTTCTTTCCTTCTGAAGTTAAGCATTTATATTGTGTATCTGTTTTCATTGTTGAGATGCCTGTAGCCTGAAAAAGCAGGACAGACTTCTGATTTGGGTCACATATTTTAAGAGCTTCACTCCCCAGCTTAAATTATTTCTAGCATCAACTGGAACTTTTGTATATAGTGCTAAGTCATTTATAACATACTATTCCTAATGAAAACAATTAATTAATTAAAGGAGATTAAATAGAGCTTAATACAGTGTCTGACACATAGTAGGTTCTATATAAATGTGTATTCCCTTCTCTTACCCTTTTTATTAGACCCCACTTGGTACATAGTACAAATAGTTTTATGTCCATCTAAAAGATGAGGATACTAATGTTCTTAGAAGTTAATTGACTTGGCCAAGATAATTTTGAGGCAGAGGTCAAACCCAAACTCTATCATTAAGGCCGACACTTTATCTATGGGGCCCAGTGTATAGAGCACTACATGTAAGGTAAGAAGGATCTGAGTTCAAATCTAGATTCAGATACTTAATATCCATATGACCACAGGTAAATCACTTAACCTCTGTTTCCATCTAGAAAATGGGGACAAAAATAGCACCTATCTCTCATAGTTGTTTGGAGGACAAAACAAGTTAATATCTATAAAGAACTTTGCAAGTCTTAAAGTGCTTTATAAGTTCTTTCTCTTTCTAGAACATAAGAAAGAATTATGTAGAGTTCAACAATTCTGGCAATAGCAATGAATGCCCATTCTGATCCACAGCCAAATAAATTGTCCTTTCTCTCTAGGAAGAGCAGGAACTGAAAGAATCAGTTTTCCAAGGTGATTCAGAGGCCCTAGGATCAAGGCTATGGGATTCCAAATTGATCATCTTTTGTGAGTCAGGCCCTGAAGATTATCTTCTAATCCAGACTGAACATAGGGAGGCACATATAAAAGAGAATAGACGCACGTGACTAGGTCTAGATGGTTTGATTAAGGGACATGAAGCCAACCTCTAGGTGATGTGAAACAATGAATGATCATAGCTGTGTTTGGTGTCATTTTCTAATGATTTAACTTCAATCAGAATCTTAAGAGTGAAAGCCGGGGGCAGCTAGATGGCGCAGTGGATAAAGCAATGACCCTGGATTCAGGAGGACCTGAGTTCAAATCCAGCTTCAAACACTTGATATTAGCTGTGTGACCCTGGGCAAGTCACTTAACCCTCATTGCCCCGCAAAAATAAATAAAATAAATAGGGAAGAAAGAGTGAAAGCTGCTTCAGAGAACATCTACTCTAACACCTTCATTCTACAAATAAGGAAATGGAGATACAAAAAGGCAATTCAAAGAATCATAGATTTGGAGATAAAGAGACCTTTGAGACCATCTAGTTCAACTCCTTCATATTATAGATGATAAAACTGAGACCTAGGGAGGTCAAATGACTTTTGGAAAGTCCATGGTCACATCATCATTAAATGGAAAGAAAGGATTTGAACCTAGGTCCTGGCTCCTGATCCAGGGCTTCATTAAAATCTTGGAAGACCTGGGACTAGAATCTCGGTTTCTTGAATCCTAGTTCATTGCTTTTTATGATAATATTTTTGTTGTTGTTGAGTCATTTTTCAGTCATGTCCAACTCTTCATGACCCTATTTGGAGTCTTAGCAAAGCTACTAGAATGGTTTGCAGTTTTCTCCTCCAGCTTATTTTACATATGAAGAAACTGAGGCAAATAAGGTTAAGTGACTGGCCCAGGGTCAGACAGCTAGTAAGTATCTGAGACCAGATTTGAACTTAGGTTCCTTGTGAAGCCCCAGGAAAGAAGGATACTGATAATACTGAGGAAAGGCAATGAAACCTGAGCATCCTGCTCCAGTGGGGTGTGAAAATTCATCACAAGGTAATTAAAGGCAAGTTTCAGCAAAAGTTCAAGTGAGAGCTGATAAGGATCTCAGACTTACTGACCAGACAGAGCCATTGTAGTTGCGGGGTTGCCTTCCTCTGTATAGGTTTCCTTCAGTTCAGGAAGACCCCTGGGGATGTCTGTCAATGCTTGTGTTCCCTTGCCCATCAAAGTGTGGCACATCTTGTCTGACTGAGGCAAGCAGTACAGAGACCCAGGGAAGTTAGCCAGTGATGAGATGTGTGAGGGCTCTGAATTCTATTCAATTCACCAAACATTTATTAAGTACAAGGATTGGGAAAACACGAAGCGGCAGAGTGAGTGCTTCATTGTCTTTTAGTTGTGGCAGACTCCTTTTGTGGGTCATATCACACCAATACTGTCCATGGGGTTTTTTTGGCAAAGATACCACAGCAGTTTACCATACCCTTCTCCAGTAGATTAAGGCAAAAAGAGGTTAAACTTGAACTCAGGTCTTCCTGACTCCAGGCCCAGTACTCTATCCCCTAAGCCATCTATCTACTTCCTAGTGCCAGCACTTCATCCTCCATCCATCCATCCATCCATCCATCTATCTACACACACACACATACATACACACACACATACATACGCAGTGCTTTAGATTAATGTACACATATTATACATCACATATACTATACATGGGTTTGTATATACACATATGTGTATGTGTACATATATACATACACACATATACACATATATACACACACACACACACACACACACACATATATATATATATACACACACACACACACACAAATATGTATATATACATCTCCTAGGTATCTGAGACCCCTTTCAAGTCTCACTTGAACTTTTGCTGAAACTTGCTTTTGATCATACCGTGGTTGAGTTTCACCCAGGCTCTTTTTTCTCCGGTGCTTCATGGGTTTATTAAATATAAGAGAGCAAACATCAATTTCTTCCTGGTCAGCTTTTCAGCTGGTTATGACATTTCATTTGAATGAATGCAATACTGTGATCTTGGACTTCTCTGTTTTTCAATTTTCTTATCTATAAAATAGTACTACTACTGGGGCAGCTAGGTGGCGCAGTGGATAAAGCACCGCCCCTGGAGTCAGGAGTACCTGAGTTCAAATCCGGCCTCAGACACTTAACACTTACTAGCTGTGTGACCCTGGGCAAGTCACTTAACCCCCATTGCCTCACTTAAAAAAAAAAAATAGTACTACTACTACTATTACTACCATTACCATTACCACTACAGCTATTCCTACTTGTACTAATTTTACCACTACTACTTACTCAGCCTATCGTTGAGGTGTTGTGAGAACTAATGAAAGACTGGCAATACACACAAACATAGTTATAAAAGTAGAAAGTACCATGACAACCTAAGTTGTTATTATTATGATTACCACTATTATTAGTAAGCATCCAGGCAATTCACCATTTGGAAAACTTAGTTACCAACCTGTATCCACGCAAATGGTGTTTTCACCTTTGTACTGCAGGGCACCGCCTGGATTGGTGTAGTTGATGCTGGAGGCGGTGTGGTTACCACATACAACGTGACTGCTGGTCAGGTGATCTTCTTCCCTAAAAATATCTTGCACTGGATAAAGAATGTGGGAACCGAGGACTGCCTTTTCTTGCTCTTCTTCACCACTCATGATGAGCTTCAGACCCTGGATATTGATGATGTGTTTTTCTCTACACCAGAGGATATTGCGTCCAGGTCCCTCAAGGTTTGCACTATGTCTTGAAGTGTACGCCACCGTGAAGCTTTGGGTTAACTTAGACAGATCATGAAAGCCAGCCCAGGGTCTTCAGGGGCTAGAAGAAACTTGGCCCTGAATGAGTCTAAGGACATTTAATGAAATGCACATTTCTGGAATTCACTATATTACCCATCAGGCATAGAAATGCATGATCTCAGAGTAGAAGGGATCGAAGGGTTTCCAGCACAAGTCCTACCTGAACAGAAATGCTTTTTACAATTCCCCTCCCAAGTTAGCCTCCAGCATCCACTTAGAAATGTCAGGTGGTATGAAGTGATAAGTGTCTACTTCCTTTCAAGGCAGACCATTCCACTTTGGGATGGTATTTCCTGAGCCCCTACTGTATGTCTTGCCCAATGCTAGAAATGCTTTTATTACCTTTCTTGGGAATTTCCATGGAATACTATCTGTGTTGGGGAGAAATGCAAAATTCACTTAAACCAAACATTTATCAAGCACTTACTGTGTGTAGTAATAGTGTATTTGTCACAAATGTTTACATGCATTTAGTCTAATGCAAACATACCTACTCTTTTCCTGTTGAGCAGTGACTTTTGATATCCCCAAAGTCTTAAGATCCCCTGTGGAGAATTACTGAGACAGATACTGGTCCAGGAAAGGGGCAAGATTTGGATAGTGTGCAAATAAGGGCTTTGAGGTAGTTTCAAAACTGACATTTTAGAGCACCAATGGACTGATGAAATGAGGAAGAAGTAGAAGGGCTACTAGAAACATGGTCAAGAGAAGGGCCATAGATGACTGATGCTCTCGGTATTTCTTCCAGCTGGTATAAAATTAGACTAGGCCTTTTAATGCTTGTGAGATACTTCCCAAACTTTTAATTGTATTTTGACTTTAGATGGGGCTGTTTGTGTCTTTGATGTCTTAAAGAGGTACAATAAAAAAACTAATGGGGCTGCTATTTGTACATTTTAGCCTCAAGGCGGAGTTAATTTCATTAGAACATTCAAGAAACAAGAAGAAAATCAGGCTATCAATCTCCCTCCCAATTTGGCTGAGCTGGTTATGAACGCCAGCTACATGCAGTCTCCAGACAGCCTGGTGTGGCGATACTTTTATGATCTTAAAGGTACAGGATGAACCAACATGATATTTTTCTTGATGTCAAACCTACTTTATCTAGGATTCAGTAATGTAGTTCATATGTTCAATAAATATGGAACCAAATGAGGATTTTATGAAACTCATGTCGTTGAAAAGATTCACACCATGAAGATCTCGTAGGATCTCTTTGGACTTAAAAAGATATGAAATACCTTTTTTGTGTGCAGGCAAAATGGGGAAAATGGGATGTTAGTGACTCACAGTTGTATACAATTGTGATTTTAGTTTTATGGCTTTGTATATTCCAAATAGAGAGCCTCTGTGATTAATTTCAGTTAAATTGCTTTTTTTTTCCCTCAATAACTTGATTTCTTTTTTTCCCCGCCTTGCATTCTCCAGAATATTTTGCATGCACAGACAAAGACTGAGTTAATAGACTCTGATAAGGTGATACAGGGTAGCTTTGGGATAAGGGAACATTTAAAAAGAGGAGGGCTGTAGGGGCAGCTAGATGGTGCAGTGGATAGAGCACTGGTCTTGGATTCAGGAGGACCTGAGTTCAAATCTGGCCTCAGACACTTGACACTAGCTGCATGACCCTGGGCAAGTCACTTAACCCTAATTGCCTCACCAAAAAAAAAAGGAGGAGGGCTGTTCCTTAGGATATGGATTTGTAACATATAATTAGTTTTCAGCAATGTACCATTGGAGTGCTAAAAAATGAAAAAAATATTTGTAAAGTGCTTTGTAAGCCTTAAAATGCTATATAAATGCTTGCTATTGTTATTTTTATTATTATTACTACACTACTCTCTGCCACTTTCATGAATCACTTCCCTGCTACTACAAATCTCAAACCTCATCTCTGCCTTTCTCCTCTTGCCTCCTTCCTCTCTTCCTCCTTGTTATTCTCTTCTGTTCTCTCAGATTCAACACATTAAATCCCAACTCCTATTTTTTTTTTTTTTTGGTGAGGCAATTGGGGTTAAGTGACTTGCCCAGGGTCACACAGCTAGTAAGTGTCAAGTGTCTGAGGCCAGATTTGAACTCGGGTCCTCCTGAATCCAGGTCCAGTGCTTTAGCCACTGTGCCACCTAGCTCCCCAGTAAAAGTATATCAAGTATTTTTTTGTTGTTTTTGTTTTTTGCAGGGCAAAGAGGGTTAAGTGACTTGCCCAGGGTCACACAGCTAGTATCAATAGTCTGGGCTCGGATTTGAACTCAGGTCCTCCTGAATCCAGGGCGGTGCTTTATCCACTGTGCCACCTAGCTGCCCCCAACTCCTATTTTTTAATAGAAGAAAGTCTACTCTATGTTTTCCTTACCACACTGGAGATCGTAAGGGTTTGTGCAGTCACACAAAAAAATTTTAATTGGTATTAATGGGAGAGGGCTAAATCCCAGCCAACCACTGATGGCAGTTTTAGGCTAGATAACAAATGTTATAGGAGACCAACCTTTTTGAGGCCAGTAGAATATTGTGACATCTCTCAAATCATTCCATCCAGTGGTCATTTGATCTGCTTGGAAAGCTGACATCTTATTGTGTCCTGTGGTTGCTCCAATCTTTTATATTGCTGGCTAGAAGTCCTTTGGTTTGTCTTGTGATTTTCAAACTTCCTCTTATTCAGGTTCAAAAGAATTTCGCTTTCCAGGAGGAATAATCCAATGGGCTCGGTATCGAAAAAATGGAAATGGACTAAGTGACAATGAGAAAATTTTCAGTGAATCCTTGAATCAGGTAATTTGGGGAATGTTATTTGAATAGGCACTGGAATTTAAAACATATTAGAGTAGGATCCAAATTTCTTTTTAAAAAATAAAAATTATGAAGCTGTGTCTATAGATCAATAGTCAGGAGGTTTGTCAAATAACAGGTTAATTAGAGCAATGTGGACATGGAATTTAGGGCTCAATGTGGATTTGGGGATCCTGATGATCTGACTTGGGTATCTACATTAATCAGAAAGAACCAGCACTCTCCTAACATGCCCTTGCCTCTGACTCTGAAAAGACTTTTATGTTGTAATAGAACAAATTTACTAAACATCTCTATTTCTTTCTGCTTTCAGCATGAAAATTCCCTTACTCTGGGAACTCTCCGAATTTACACCAATGGCTTAAGACAGCCTCATTTTCATTTTAACGCTAATGAAATGGGATATGTCATCAGTGGATGTGGAAAGGTGATTTCTTAAAACTATTGTGCAAACACATTTCTTGTTTTTCTTCTCTAATGCCAAAAAAAGGCCAAAAGAAACTGTAGTAGGACAAAAAAAAGCTTACTTTTATGTTGGAGGACCTAGGTAAAAGTTCTAGCTACTTATCATCTGTGTTAGCTCAGGCAAATCACTTTAGCTTCAGGGTAACATCAACTTTCTTGTATAAAGTAGACAGTAGTACCACTCTGGTGGAGGACCTCATCATACTTGGATTATTGCAATAGCCTGATGGTGGGTCTGCCTACTTCAGTGTCTGGCATTCGAAGCCTTTCCCAATCTGACCCCCTTTCCCCAACCTTTCCAGTCTTCTTACACCTTACTCTTGAACACAAACTCTTTGATCCAGTGACATTGGTCTCCTGGCTGTTCCATAAACAAGGCACTCCATTTCTTGGCTCCAGGCCTTATCTCTGGCCATCCACCATAAGTGGAATCTTCTTCCTCCTTGGCTCCAACTACTGACCTCCCTGGCTTCCTTTAAGTGTCAATTAAAATCCCACCTTCTATAAGAAGCCTTCCCCAACCCTTGAATTCCATTGCTTTCCCTCTTTTGATTATGTTCTATTTATCCTGTAAATAGCTTGCTTTGTATATATTTATTTGCATGTCATCTCTGCTATTAGATTGTAAATTCCTTGAGGGCAGGGACTGTCCTTTGTCTCTTTTTGTATCCCCAGTGCTTAGTAAAATATCTGGCACATAGTAGGCATTTAACAAAGGTTTATTGAATTGAATTAAATAAAATAGTGGAATTGGATTAGATAATCCCTGAAGTCCCTTCTAGTTCTAAAACCTATGATTCTATGAAAGCCAGACTAAAATTCATGCATGATCTCCTTTGTAGCAGTAAGACTCCATTGGGCTGAGATCATGTAAATTAGGAAGGATTGGCAGTCTTTTAAAAGGGGTGGGTATAGGGGAAGCTAGGTGGTACAGTGAATAAAGCACTGGCCCTGGATTCAGGAGGACCTGAGTTCAAATCCAGCCTCAGATACGAGACATTTACTAGCTGTGTGACCCTGGGCAAGTCACTTAACCCTCATTGCCCTGGGGGAAAGAAAATAAAAGGGGTGGGTGTATCAAGCAGGTATACGTCCACATGGTGATCTTCTGCTTTGTCACCAGATGTTAATGAACTAACACTTCCAGTTCTATAATAGCATACTTGGTGATACTTGTGTTTTCCCACTAAATCTCTATATTTTATTTTGCTTAGGTGGGAATTATTAGTACCCAAGGTACTACTGATTTTAACATTGGTATTGGAGATGTGGTATTTTTCCCTATTGGAACCCAGCATTACATCAAGAGCACATGTGATGAGGATCTGCTTTTCATTCTTGCCTTCACCACTGGAAACCAGGTAAGAATTACATTCCCAGTGTAACAGACAGTTCAAAGGATTCTCAAGATCGATGCATTTATGAATGGTAGAAAGACCATGAACACATTTCGGATCAATTTCCAAATCTAATCTGCCATCTACATAGGCTCTTCACTTTAAGCAAATCTAATTCACAAAGATCTATATACCTATACATATGTAACATTTGTGTGTGTGTGTGTGTGTGTGTATGTGAGAGAGAGAGAGAGATGGAGAGTAAACAGGATAAAATTCTGAGCCCAACAGAATGCCATTAACAAGGGATAAAGACAAAGGCTAGCATTTAGATTTTTTTAAAAAATGAAAAAGTACAGGACTGAGGAGGGACCTGGCTTGGCGGCAGTTCATTTGAGAAAGATCTGGGAAAAGCACCGTGTAGAGTGTCCAGAGAGCTGGCTTCCCAGGCAAGATGGAAACCTATCTATGACTTTGACTGGCTGCCTGATCCAAGGCAAATCACTTAACCTCTGAGGGTTCCAGACTCTTAAGACTAAAGTACAGAACATCTATTAATCTGCATTGGTAGAGAGTTTCCTTACCAAGACTATGCCTACACTGATAAAATCACAGGTCCGGATACACAGACACACATACGCTCACATACACAATAGATGTAGAGGTTTTAGCTGATTAAAATTTTAATAAGAGTTAACAGGTTTCTATGGCGGCTCCTTAAAAATCCTAGTCTATTATTTTGGTTGAATTAATAGAAATATAGTGCCTCGATCACAGTATCACAGGGACTGTCTGTCCTCTTGAACTCTATGATGGTCAGGTCCAATCTGGAATAGAGTGTTCAGATATGGGTGCCACATTTTTAGAGGGGCATTGACAAACTGAAGAGTGGGCAGGTGAAGGTAACCAAGATTCTTTTTTTTTTTTGGTGAGGCAATTGGGGTTAAGTGACTTGTCCAGAGTCACACAGCTAGTAAGTGTTAAGTGTCTGAGGCTGGATTTGAACACAGGTCCTCCTGAATCCAGGGCAGGTGCTCTATCCACTGCACCACCTAGCTGCCCCCAGGTAACCAAGATTCTAAGGAATTCACTTCAGTGCAGCAGACATTTATTAAATGCCTCTTATGTGCAGGGAGCTGTGATGAGTGCTGAAAAGCATGTCATACAACTAACAGTTCAAAACCTTATAAGATATTAAGCCTGGAAATGCTAAAGTTTAGTGAAATCATGATCATTCTTTTCAAATGTTTCAAAGTCTTTCAAATAAGAAAAAGAAGTAATCTTCTGTATGACTCCTCAATGCAGAATTTATTTATTTATTTATTTTGCGAGGCAATGGGGGTTGAGTGACTTGCCCAGGGTCACACAGCTAAGTAAGTCTCAAGTGTCTGAGGCCAGATTTGAACTCAGGTTTTCCTGAATCCAGGGCTGGTGCTTTATCCACTGCACCACCTAGCTGCCCCTCCTTAATGCAGAATTAGGACTAATGGGAAGAAGTTCTAAGGAGGTAGATTTTGGCTAAATATAAGAAGGAACTTTCTAACAAACAGGGCTGTTCAACAAGAGAATAGGCTGCCATTCTTGGTAGTGAGCGCACTATTACTGAAGGAATTAAGCAGAGGTTAAACAATCATCTGTCAGGGATGTGATAGAAAAGATTCCTGCTATATGGCCTCTAAGATCCCTTCCAACTCTAAGCTTTTATAAGGTCCTAGTTCATTTAAAGAAAGAGGTGCTTTATACATTTCTTCACAGAAATAAGTCAGTTGTGTAAAGCCAGGTGTGTCTATATTGTCCAGTTCTCTGTATTCACGCTCTAACATATTTTATAGTTCATCTTAGAAATTTGACTTGGGACAGTCCTAACATGGTATCCTTTGATTTTCATTGGCAGCTACAAACCCTGGACCTGGATGATTATATCCATGCGACAGCTGACCACATCCTGGCCCAACTTTTCTTCAAGAAGCAGAGTGAATTTAAGAAGATCCCCAAATTCACTGAGGATCAAGCCATCAATTTGCCTTAGGCTAACCGATGGCTTTTCTTCCTCCACTCCCCTTTCCTGAGAAATATTTGGTTTGCGGATCAGTTAGAGTGTTTCAGGTACAATGCCATATCATCTTTTCAAATAACTATGCAGTTAGCTCAGTGAAGGAACAAAGGTATAAGAAAGTAAAGTGTTTGGCTGCATCTCTAATGTCCATGTACAAATAAAGATCTTAGTGGAAACTGTGTGAGGATTAAGATGTGTGTGGGAGGAGACTGATCCCTTAAATAGAAATACTTTGGCACAGACTTCCGTTGTTGATGTATACAACTGTGTACTTTTCATATTGCCTTTATCACACCAAAGTTTAGGAGCTCATCTTCCTATGTCCATCCTTTCATAAAACAATCAACAAGCATTTATCAAGTGCTCTATATGTTTCAGGTGCTGTGCTAGCTGCTGGCATCAGTAGAATTGAATGCTATGCATTTGTTCTTTCTAAATATCCTAGAATTTCCTATAAAGAGGCAGTAGCAGATATAGGCTGAACCTTAGAGTTAGGGAGACCTGGATTCAAATTCTACCTCTGACACACACTAGCTGGATGACGCTGGGTAATTCACAACCTCTCAGTGCCCTTCGTGATTTTCTAAGACTAGAAGTAATAGAAGAGTTGCTAAGATTATAGAAAGAGTTTCCACACTTGAAGTATGCTATACTGATGAAATGAGAGGTCTGGGTTGTCCTAATATTCCCCTCATCTTACACTATAAGAAAGAGAGTGGGAGCAACTTGGTAGTGCAGTGGATAAAACACTGGCCCTGGATTCAGGAGAAACTGAGTTCAAATCTGGCCTCAGACACTCGGCACTAGCTGTGTGAAGCTGGGCAAGTCACTTAATCCTTATTATCCCTTAAAAAAAGAAAGAGGGAAGGAAGGAAAGAAAGAGAGGATACTTGTGTACAGAAATTGTCAGGGCATATATGCATATGCTGAACCATTGTCATCTGGCTCCATAAAATCTTGTTTTTTGGTGGATGGGTGTATATAGTGGTGGAGACTGCTTTAGGCTGAATGCTTGTGAAACGTTCAGTCATATAACCTCTTAAAAGCAAGAAGAGTGCTTTTAGCAGCAGACCATCAGGCCAATCGTAAATTTGATATGCATTTTTATGTATAACTATATTATTTTGCTCAGGAGTAAAATCTGTTGTTTTAATTACACTTGTATAGTAAAAATAAAGGTTTAGTGTTTTTTCTGGGTTTACTTGAAATATAAGATATTATTACCTAAAGGAAAATGTTGCTGCCTCAGAACTTTCACTTATTTTTATAATAATAGACTTGCAAGTTATCTATAAAACCTAAATAAGCCTAAATTAACTTTTGGAATGTTTGAGATAAAATAAAATGAACTGATACAGATCAATAAGTGGAAATATTTTTGTGTATTGTGTGTGTATGTGTGTGAAAATTGGAACCACAATCATTTTGTAACATCTTGAGGGACTAAGCCCCCAACCACCTGGTAACCCAATAGTAGAAAATCCTCAAATGTGATTGAAGGAAAATAATTTTCTTTTAAAAAATCCTGGGGGCAGCTAGGTGGCACAGTGGGTAAAGCACCGGCCCTGGAGTCAGGAGTACCTGAGTTCAAATCCGACCTCAGACACTTAACACTTATTAGCTGTGTGACCCTGGGCAAGTCACTTAACCCCAATTGCCTCACTAAAAAAAAAAAAAATCCTGGAAAAACAAGGAAAAGTAGATGATTTCATCCACCAATGGAACAACTACTTGTCTTTAGATAAGAGACCCTGAAGTTTTCTCTAAAAGAACGTCTTTCAGAATTATAAAAGTATTTAGTCATTTCCCATGGTCTCCTGCCTTTGGACAGGTAATGTGTTTTAAATCCTGCCATTTACATCTCTCTACTTTTCTCCCTTGACTAATCCCACCCCTAAAATAAAATGTTTGACTAAATTGCCACAGAATGCTATTGTGGAAAGCAATTTGGAAGTATGCCCAGAAAGTTAACAAACTTAACATACCCTTTTACAAAACTATACTACTAGACCTATATCCCAAAGACATAAAACAAAATATTTATACTGGCTCTTTTCATGGTAGGCAAAAGTTGGAAAATAAGGGGATATCTTGTTGGGGGGAATGGATCAACAAATTGTGGTATACGAGTGTAGCAAAATATTGTGTAATAAGAAATGATGAAATGAACAATTTTAGAGGAAACTTGAAACACCTCTATGAACTAATGCACAGTGAACTAAGAAGAACAATTTATATAATAACAACATTAAAGAGAAAAATGACTGAAAAATGTTAAAACTCTTTGAACAATCAACAAAACTATAAATAAGGAGTCCAAAAGAATGACGTTGAAACATGGTACTCATCTCCTGACAGAGAGGTGATGAATTAAAAATCCAGAAAAAGACAGAATTTCAAACATGGCTAATGTGAGAATTTATTTCATTTTTGCCAAACTCTTTAGCTACACATTGAGGGCTTTATTTTTCTTTAATTGGCTCAGTAGGAGAGGGAGAGAGGAATCAATTAATGAAAAATGTTTCTTAAATTTTTAAAAAGAAATTTAAAAAAGAAAACACTGATGCTAAAAAAGAGGAAAAGATAAGATAGGTGCTTAGTAAAAAAAAAAAAGGAAATCACAAAATTGACATGGATGTTTCTTGACTAGTGAAGTAAGTTAGAGATTTATTTGGGGAGGAGAAATTTGGTGAAATTTAGAAAAAACTGAAGGAATTTTGAAGGAGAACCACATATAGGATCAGACACTTATCCATATTCTGCTTCTCAGCTGAAAAAGAATCAAAACCAAGAACAATTATGGAAATTATTAAAAGGATCAAGGAGGGTCAAGAAGGATTAGGGAGTAGACCCTGAAGAGGCAGAGTAAAGAAGGAAAAGGGAAAAGTAGCAAGAAGGTAAGAGAAGGTAAGTAGAACAACTAAAGGGTAAAGCTAATTGATAGAGTGGGTTGGTGGGGATAAAGTTGAAGGGAAGGTGGTTATGGCTAAAGAATTGCTGAGAAAAATAAGTTGAATGTCCATTAGTCAGCCATGATAATTGGTTATAAATGTTTTAATCAAGTGTTTAGGGTAGGGTTGTAAGCACACACAGGTAATTCTAAAAATCAAGACTGAAAATTTCAACTAAGATCTAGAGAAGGGGAAATTGTTCAGTGACATGCATCAAGTTTGTGATGTTTGTATTTCTTTCTTTCTTTTTTTTTTTTGGTGAGGCAATTGGAGTTAAGTGACTTGCCCAGGGTCACACAGCTAGTAATTGTCAAGTGTCTGAGGACAGATTTGAATTCAGGTCCTCCTGAATCCAGGGCCGGTGCTTTATCCACTCCACCACCTAGCTGCCCCGTGACGTTTGTATTTCTACCACAGCTTAGTGACTGTTTTTGTCTTCTAAGCGTAGGTGGTTTTTTTCTCTTGGAGGAGAAAATGAAGGTACTTGAGAATGCTTCTCTACCTCCCAGGCTGTTAGGGAGAATGATGTGTCCCTCAAAGAATCATAAACAAAGCTTCAGTGGGGAAAAATCTAAGATCGAACAGGGGAAATTTGACACTTGTCAGGATGTTGAAAAATGGAAGAGTATTATGCCAAAGAAGAAAGGGAAAGAAAAGGACAGTTAGAGATTAAAAAAAGATTTAAGGATTTTCCTAAAGAGGATGTAAGGGGAATGCTCTGAGAAGGAAGAAGACCCTCATCCTCCAAAGAAGGATATAGTAGAGACATAGAAATTGTTAGGCAAAAGATCATCTATTAAGGTCTGGAGGAGGAAGAGAAGAGGAGTAGTTGGTAATTTCTTGCTCAGGGGTACTGAGGCAGCTATTTGTCAACCTGTGACAGCTTTATTTATTTATAATTTAAACATCCCAAAAGTTGGAGCAACCTATAAGAAGAAATTCTATTATAGACTAAAATACAATAAAAGTTAGCTCAGAAGAATGAGGAAAAAACCAAGAATGAAATCTTAAAAACACAAAGGGAAATGATTCTAAAGAAGAGGAATAATCAGATATGTCTGATGAGACCCACATGTATACACGGGGAATTTAAGAGATTTTTAAAAGGAATGAGGGGCAGCTAGGTGGCACAGTGGATAAAGCACCAGCCCTGGATTCAGGAGTACCTGAGTTCAAATCTGGCCTCAGACACTTGACACACTTACTAGCTGTGTGACCCTAGGCAAGTCACTTAACCCTCATTGCCCTGCAAAAACAAAACAAAACAAAAAGGAATGCACAGGGGGGTCAACTAGGTGGCTCAGTGGATTAAGCACCGACCTTGGATTCAGGAGTACCCGAGTTCAAATCTGGCCTTAGACACTTGACCCTAACTAGCTGTGTGACCCTGGGCAGGTCACTTAACCCCCATTGCCCCGCAAAAAAACCCCAAAAAACAAAAAGGAATGCACAGAAGATGGAAACAAGCCTTGGTAACAAAGGGTGAATATAAGTATGGCACAGTCCTGAAAATAGTGTCAGAAATGCTAAAACTCAGAATAAGGTGAAACTAGACAGGGAAGCTAAGAACAACAAATCCATTTTAAAGTTATTTTGGGAGACTGGGGAGGCTCATGCGTAATGTGTAAAATCTAATATATGTGTTCTTACCGGCCTGCCCCCCCAGTTTGGGGGTGTGGGAACTAGCTAAGATTTATTGATAAATTCAGCAACAGTTTAGGCTTTTAAGCACTTATTAAAGTATATTAGGGGTTAGCAAAGAGAGAGAAAGCCACCTTCACCTAGCTATCCAAGAGAGAACACGTGAAGTTCCAAAAGTTAGGAAACCAGGCTACCTTCCTCCTTGTTCTGCCACCAAGAGCTTCTTCCCGAACCAAAGAGATGGAGTCCCAGCCAGTTCTCCTGGAAGGCCCTCTGTGGAACAGGAAGCAGAGCAGTCCCCACACACAGCTCCAAGCTAATTGGCTGGTCCATTGATTGACATGACTTACAGATGGTTCTATGAATAGAGGTAACTTCTGGATGGTAGGCTAACCTTTAGAAAAGGCCATCTCACAATGTCTTTCTTGGCAGGGGGGTGGCACTCTAGTTCTCACACATGGAAAGATTAGGACTGTTAACTGGGGAGGATAGTACAATGATAACTGACAACAGAGAGGAGACCGAATTGTGCAATACTTCTTTTGCTGCTTTTTCTCTGCCAAGAATAACTGTTGAGAGGACATGAGAGAACAAAAGTGGCAAACAGGGAGTTGATACCCAAGATAAGAAGGCATCTAGCTGTCATTAATGTATTCAAATCATCTAATCCTGATGAATTACATCTTCAAGTACTGAAAGAAGTGGTAGATACCACTGGTCATTGATATTTGAAAGATCACGGAAAGCAAAAGAGATACCAAAAGACTGAAGAAGGCAAATGTTCCAATTTTGGAAATAGGAAAAATAATAGAATCTTCACGTTATAGATCAGTAATACTGATTTTGATTCCTGGGAAAATTCTGGAATGGGTTACCAAAGAGAGGTAGAAACATATAGAAAAAGAATCTGTAACTACAAAGAGTTCATTGTTTCATCAAGAGCTGTTCCTGTCAGGCCAATCTCATCTCTTTTCTTGACAGGATGTCCTCCTCTGCAGTATTTTATCACAACAAAACTATTGTTTAACTGGTTTCTATCATACTATACTAGATGCTTTCTAAGGTATCTTCCAGTTCTATAAGTCTATAACTCTACAGACAGATAAGGTCATTTGATGGAAAAGGGCTGAGTTTTGTGTGTGTTTGTGTTTCTGTGTGTGTGTGTGCACGTATGTGTGTTTAAACTGAAGTCAATCAAAATGCTTTTCTGTGTAAGCAAAATCTGTGTGATTAGACTGTTTAGTTCATTGAAAACAATATGAAATACATGTTTAAAAGTATATGAGGGGCAGCTAGGTGGCGCAGTGGATAGAGCACTGGCCCTGGAGTCAGGAGGACCTGAGTTCAAATCCGACCTCAGACACTTAACACTTACTGGCTGTATGATCCTGGGCAAGTCACTTAACCTTCACTGCCCCACCCAATAAATAAACAAACAAACAAATGAATGAATAAATAGAAAAACAGATGAATAGATAAATGAATAAATATTAAATTAATAATGAATAAATGACTAGATAGGTGAATAGATAAATAGATAGATGAATGAGTGAATGAATGAATGAGTGAATAAATAGACATACAGATAGATAAATGGATAAATGAATGAATAGCAGTATATGCTAAATTCAGGAAAACATTAATTTTGTTTGTTAAAGGTGACTTTGAATTAAAGAGATGGACTTCTTTATTTTCACAGATGGAGGACAAAGCACTTCTATAAGTCTTTGGAAATGAATCTGTGATTATTCTTGATTTATCACCCATAAGGAAAAGGGTTTATGAGACATTTTATTTGTTCATAATCCAGTCCTTAGCTCATAATCAAAAGGATTTTAACAATTGATAAAAGAATAAAAGAATGTTAGTTATTTTAGTTACAAATTATTCTAGTTAGTTATAGTTAACATGTAACTTAGTTTCTCCTGACTGTGGCATGGGGTGGGGTGGGAGGGTCATAATTAGCTCCAAACTGACTATGAATCAGAAATACAGGGCTTTTATAATGATGAAATCAAAGCCTACAGGATTCTGCCATGTTTGAAAGGGCTAGGGGCAACAACCAGTCTGTATTAAATGCCTCAATACTGGTTTCACTGAAAACAAGCTATGGCACTTTTCTGTCTGTTGAAAGCCCACCTTTCGCATCAAAGAACAATAGAAATTAAAGTAGGAAGGGACCGTCTAGACATCACCTAGTCCAACTTCCTAATTGTGATAAATATCATGTGATTTATCATGATAAAACTGAGACCCAGAGAGGCTGATTTGCTCCAGATCACACAGAGCAAGATAATGAATGACAGAACTACAAAAAGAACTCAGGCCTCAGACCTCCCAATCTGATGGCCCTCTTCAAATATATGTGTCTATATATGTTCATATAGATGCATATATAATATAGGGGCACATTATACATTTACATATATAATAAATTTTAATAGCTTTAAAACTCCACCAAGACTTTTGGGACACCATATACATGAATATATATTGTTTAACTGATTCCTAATATAAGTATATAATACTTACATATTATAACATATACTTATTTATATGTGTTTATACACATATTATACATAAATATATTTATATAATACACAATCCTTTTATTAATTTATTATATATTGTACTATGCATATATACTTATATATGTTTATATATTGATATATGATATTATATACATATATATGAAGATGTTATGTATGCATATATTACCTTGTGACTGTAAGTCACTTAATCTCTCAGTGCTACAAGCATTGAGGTACACACAAGTTACAATACCAAGGAGTTTCCCGAGACAGATGAAATCCCAGGTATGAATCTTCTTTGCTGTGATTCCAGTGTCTGAAAATCCTTGATATTAGGAACTTCTTCCTAAACTTCTACCTAGCCAAAGTTTCAGTGAATATTGTTTCCTTTTTCATCCCTGATTTTTTTTTTCCTTTATTTTACCTGAACACACAAAATTGGAAAGCAGAGGGAATATGGACTGTGGAGCTTGTGTCGTTTGAAAATATTGGGAAGATCACAAGCTTCTGGACATTAAGCATGAACCTGAACATGAAGGACCTCATACACTATCAAATAAATCTTCCTTCTCAGTTTCACAAATGACATATTCCATCCTTTTATCATTGAAATGATTATGAGATTGGTTGCCCTCACTGCTTTTCATTAGGAGTTTTCCTTGGATCAGAGCATTGTTGTCTCAAACCAAAACCAAAAAATGAGGCAAAAGGGACCATTACAACATCTCAACTCTCACTGATGAAAAGAGGAGGCATTGAGCTCATCCTAATTGTGCTCTCATCTATGTTCTCAGGGTCTTAGCAACTTCATTAGCACCTAAACAGAGAAGGCTTCATTGCCAGGCCAATGGAAAGATTTTAAGATGTGAAATCATGACATGAAATCATGATTTTAAGATGTAAAAACATGCAAAGTAATTAATAATCATTTCTTCTGTCTTAATTTGTTTTCAGAAAATTTAGCAAGTAAAAAAGACACTTGGGGGCAGCTAGGTGGCACAGTGGATAAAGCACCAGCCCTGGATTCAGGAGGACCTGAGTTCAAATCTAGCCTCAGACACTTGACACTTAATAGCTGTGTGACCCTGGGCAAGTCACTTAACCCTCATTCCTCATTGCCCCACAAAATGCGAGAGAGAGAGAGAGAGAGAGAGAGAGAGAGAGAGAGAGAGAGAGAGAGAGAGAGAGAGAGCATTTCTCCCTCCATTAAGGAAATATTGTTTGGTTGTATGTGACAGAAACAAATTAAATGAAAGCAGAACAATTGTGAGTAAACTGGTCCCAAATGATTCATCTATGGTCTTTAAATGTCTTCAGAGGCTGAGATGACCTTTTCCTTCAACAACAACATTGCTCAAATGACTCTCCTCTATGGAGACTTCATTTGTATTCATTAAAAATCCTGCCTGATACAACAGAGACAGAGGCAGCTTCCTAGTTGCCAGGATGGAGAGTCTTTGTCAGTATGCAGGTCTAGGCCTTCCCATATCTTGTAAAATCAGTTGTTATACAGATGTGTGGGCTAAGAACAAAGGCTGACTTTATATATCCCACAGCATAGAGAGCCCATGAGTCCATTAGTCTGGAAGGGTGGAGGAAGGGTTGTTAAAGAGAAGAGGGAATTAAGCAAAATGACTATAAAATTAAGCAAGAAATGAAAACTTGGGAAGTGTTAACAGAAGGGAAGGAGGGTTTTTCATGTGAGCATGTTTAATTTTAAAGACTACTCTGAGGTACTGCTTTTTTCTTATACGGACATTTTATTTACTGAAAAGAAGAAAAGAAAAAGGACATTTGTGTGGAAAAAGTAGCTTGATTCTGAGACTACCTGAGAGAGAAAAAACAGCTCCTCAGATAAAAGTGCCTAAGAAAGCAACACAGATAGTTCTGAGAGAATCTAGTGAAAGGAAGCTCTCATTGAAGCAAAAGTGCTAACTGATCAATGAAGTTCATGGTTTATTTAGTATCTAAGCTTTATGAATTTTTTATGACTTGGAAGTTTATTGCTGGAAAACTCTGAATCAAACAATTATTTAGGGACTATAAGAAAACTTCGTATTGACTACTGGTATCAAACCTGAAAGAAATGTGTATTTTGAGTTTTTCATCCTAAGAAAAAGTTTGATTTGAGTCAAGAGAGCTACTTGAGAAGGCAGATGAGAAGCTAGGAAATCCAAAGTATGAGCTATATATGTGGTCAAGTCAAGAAGTGCCCCTATCTGATAGACACTGTGCTGTGAGAATCAGGGTGCCACCCCCCTTGCTGAGAACCAGAGCAACGCCCCCCTGAGGAGAAAGCATGTGACTAGCACCCGGAAGTTACATCTATTCATAGAACTGCATGTAAGTCATATCAATCAATGCCACTAGCCAATTGGTGTATGGTCAGATCTACACTTTAGGAAGATCAGTTTGAGAGCAGAGTACAGGATGGACTGGAGTGGGGAGAGACTTGAGACACAGAGACCAAACAGTAAACTATTGCAATAGAGGGCTTGCATTAGGGTTGTGGCAGTGTCAGAGAAGAGAAGGGGGTATATACTAGAGATGCTGTGAAGGTAGAAATGACAGAACTTGGCAACTGATTGGATATTGGGGGGAGGTGAGAGAGTGAGTAGAGGATGTCACCTGGGTTGTGAGTCTGGGTACCTGAAAAGGTAATGATATCCTCAACAACAATAGGGAAATTAGAAAGAGGGGAAGGTTTTGTGAAAAACCTTCAGTTCTGAGACTGTTGAATTAAAGATGGCTATGGGACATTCACTTCAAGAGATCCAGTGCATAGTTGGAGATGAAAGACAAGCGGTTAGAAGTAAATTTAGGGGTGGACAAATAAATCTAAGAGCCATCTGCATAGAGTTGATCATGGTTTCACCACGGGAACAGATGAGATCACTGAAGAAAATAATACAGAAGGGGCAGCTAGGTGGCGCAGTGGATAGAGCACTGGTCCTGGATTCAGGAGGACCTGAGTTCAAATCTAGCCTCAGACGAGTAATACTTACTAGCTGTGTGACCCCGGGCAAGTCACTTAACCCCAATTGCCTCACCAAAAAAAAGAAAAAAAAGAAAAAAAAAGAAAATAATACAGTATCAGAAAATAAGAAGATGCAGCCTAGAACTTTGAGGGACCCCCACTGTTAGTGAGTATGACTAACTGGATAGACAAAGATCTGGCAAAGGAGACAGAGAAGAAGCATTCTCATTCGGTAGGAGAACCAAGAGAGAGCAGAGTCATGGACATAAAAAGAGAAGAAAAGGCATCAAGGAAAAGAAGGTGATTGACAATATCAAAGTCAGAAGCTAAAAGCCAGAAGACAACAGAGCTGAGGAGCTGACCAAAGACAAGGAGCTGGGAGGAGAAAGAAGCAGAGCTGAGGCACAGCACCTTCGTAGAAACAGAAGTCCAGAAGCTGATGTATTAAGATGATCTGATTGGAGGAAGCTCTGAGGATTGGAACTAACCAGAGAAAGAAGCATCTTCTGTTTGAAGAATTGATCAGGGAAAGGCTGCCCTTTTCTTTGGTGCTTTCTACAGCTCAATAGAAGAGAAAACCCTTAGAAGCATTGCCCTTGAATGCCCGCTATGGATTAAGGTGGGTGGGGGACTTTTCAAAGGCTGTAGAGCTGACCTGAATCCAAATAGTTTTGCAAATATCAGATTCAGAGGGACTGCTTTTCATCTAAAAGGTAATACATGACCAAGAGAACATACCTGGTTAGCTCTGAAGATACCACGTTTATGACTGCTCTCTGCCAAAAAAGCTTTAACACTGCTTCAGAGGCTGAAAATAGCAGAGAAGTGGCTTTGTCCGGCAAGAGAGTGGAGAGGCCCAGAGGGCCGTAGTTTTGCCTAGCAACTAGTACAAGCCATTTCCTAAAGAAACTAGGAACTGTGGTTCAGAGTAATGAGTCTCCCTAGGCACATGGGTTTCTAAACTCATGTGTCTCCCTGATAGATTTCTGCAAGTTGCTGCCTATTCTTCTCTCAAAGACACTATGTGCATTGAGGGGAGAATTCAACCCAGGTTTATGAGTAGATTGTTATGTTATGATTATCATTACTGTTAGTAAAGGTTTTATGGTGTCATCTTGGCTAATTTGTTTAAATGGGAAGCCCACTAAGAGGGGTTCAGGAGCTAAAGTTGTAGCAGATATATGTCTCTCCTCAGGCTAGCTTTGCCCCTAGGACTCTAGCTGTGGCTGCTCTTTTTTTTTTTTTTTTTTGCAGGGCAGTTGGGGTTAAGTGACTTGCCCAGGGTCACACAGCTAGTAAGTGTTAAGTGTCTGAGGCCGGATTTGAACTCAGGTACTCCTGAATCCAGGGCTGGTGCTTTATCCACTGTGCCACCTAGCTGCCCCTGTGGCTGCTCTTTTGCAGAATGGTCCTGACTTGTCAGTGTTGGTGAAGATTAGGGTGAATGAACCCGGCTGAGGATAGAAAGAGAAAGCCTAGAGAAAGGTGGAGATCATTGTTACCCACCCCCATGGGCTACCTTAGTGTATGTATAATTTAAAATTCTAAATGTGGGTTCTAATTTGTTCCCCCAGTTTTGGGGGAAACTGACTAAAATCACTGATAAAATGAGGTTAGATTTTTAAGGGTTTATTGAAATATAGAAAGAGAAAGATTGAGAACAGAATTCTTACAACCTCGCAATCCTATCTTTCCTCAGCTCCTCTCTGTCTTTCCCTGCCGTCACCACCAAGTCAGGAACCAAAAAGACAGTGATCTTCGAGCAGGCTTCCCTTTCCTCCTTCCTGTCCCCTCCCAGAATGGGGAGGTTCTTCAAGCTGGTTGGTTGATTGCGCCGGAAGTTCAAAGTTTTTTTAGATTCTGAGAACCATGCTTTCTTAAGTACTCTCAAGTACCAGCCAGATGGGCTTAGAATCTAGTCAACTACTAATCCAGTCAAATCAGTCAGGTGGGCTCCTGAGTATCTGCCAAATCTCATCTATCACATTCCATTATCTTGACATGTACTTGGTTGAGAGAAGGTCAGTGGTATAGGAAAATATGGTCTTTAGAGTTAGGAAGACCCAAGTTCAAGAACCTCCCTGGAACACACACTGGCTATGTGTCCCTGGGCAAGTCATAACTTCTCCGTGTCCCAGACAACTCTCTAAAACTGTAGATTTTGTGGTATATGTTAAAGCTTTATTGGTGGAAAGTTTCCTCATCAAGATTTCTCCATAGTAGTGAAATCAGTTTCAGTTTTTAAAAGACAATTTCTTCATTAAAGGCTATAACAATATGCTTGACATTTTATTACTCCTTTTACAAGTGAGCCTTCCTGAATTGTGTCTTTTCACCGAATAGACGGTATTTTATTCAATTCAACAAATATTTATTTATCATCTAACATAATTCTTCGGGTGTAAAAATGTGCCCCCTCAAAAAACAAAAAGTACACTTCATTTGAATCATCTATATGCAGGAGGCACAAATATCTTCATTCACACGAATATACACAATTTTCATTAAATAAAGACAACATTATAATACTGAGATGACTTTAAAATCATGTTGTATAAATGACAAATTTTACTTTAAAAATATGCTGTAGGGGCAGCTAGGTGGCACAGTGGATAGAGCACCAGCCCTGGAGTCAGGAGGACCTGAGTTCAAATCCAGCCTCAGACACTTAACACTTACTAGCTGTGTGACCCTGGGCAAGTCACTTAACCCCAATTGCCTCACTTAAAAACATATGCTGTAGAGAGATTCTTTCTGGGAACTCCATCTCTCACAAAGCCGTGTGGAATGACAGGTGATGATGGTGGTGGTGGTGGTGGTGGTGGTGGTGGTGGTGGTGGTGAGGCTGCCACTCCAATGCACACTATGGCTAGATAGAAGTGTTTGCAGAATATTTGTTGGAAGACTGGTTCAAACTAGGCTGAGAGAGATACATTAAAATTCAAGTGGAATACCAGAGGAGAGGAGGAGAGTAGACATAGAGAAAGCTGTCCAGTAACTGCATCTAATCCTGACATTTGTAATCGGAGGCTTTTCCTTATCCTCACTCTGAAGCATTGGCTTTATCCTGACTGTGGATCCTCTTACACACTTGCAAGATGTCAATACTTCACTGACTCAGATATTCGATGCCTTTTAGATCTTCAGGTTCCTGAGTTTAATCACTGGGCAAGTTACTAACATCTCTCTCTTTTTTTTTTTTTTTAGTGAGGCAATTGGGGCTAAGTGACTTGCCCAGGGTCACACAGCTAGTAAGTATTAAGTGTCTGAGGCCAGAATTGAACTCAGGTACTCCTGACTCCAGGGCTGGTGCTCTAGCCACTGTACTACCTAGATGCCCTACTAACATCTCTTTATCTTTTCCTAAGTTGCTGTGGCAGACTGATATAAAAATATGAAGAATGCAAGGAAAGTGGACTCCCAAACCTTTTCATCTTGTTTCATTGGCGTACCCTGCAGAGTTGATATGCAAGCTATTGAGGGAAATCCAGTTGAGAAATACCATAAATTGCTTGGAAGCTTAGGAGGTCATAGTTAGGAAAAGGCAGCTAGGTGGCAGTGGATAGAGTGCCAGGCCTGAAGTTAGGACAGCTCATCTTCCTGAGTTCAAATGTGGCCTGAGACATTTCCTAGCTGTGTGACCTTGTTTGCCTCAGTTCCTTGTATGTAAATTGGACTGTTGAAGGAAATGGCAAACCAGGACAGTATCTCTGCCAAGAAAACCCCAAACAGGGTCATCAAGAGTCAAATACAACTGAAATGACTGAACAATAGCTAGAAAAATGGGTGGCAAGAATTTCTGCTGTTTAATTAATATTTCTTGTTATATACTTTGCATTCTGTTTTAAACAAGTATCCTTTGTATTTCTGTAATGCTACATGAATTTTGTATTGCTACATGAATTATTCTGGCTGGTCTGGAGAGGTTCAAAGAAAATTGAGGGTACACAAATCCTCATGAAGAGATGGTGAACCCAAACAGGATTTAAAAATCTGAATGTGGCAGTGAGGTGCTACAATTCAATGGAATTATTCCTGCCCACTCAGTAATCCTCAAATCTCTGAAGTCTCTCTGTGATTCCTCCAATTCAAATAGTCCCTCAGACACTGTACACTTTTTTATAGGAAGATTCTTCTACCAGAATGTATTAGAATCTCACCCTAGGCCCAGTCGACTTCCTTTCCCATGGATTTGCACCTGCTCCCTTTGATATAAGTACTAGAAAAAAATTTTTTTATTTGGTTGCAAGGAATTTGGGATATAGTTAGTCTACCTAGTCATACTAGGGTACAAAGTAATTTGGAAGAGTTACACATACAGTAGCTTGTACTCCAGTAAACAACTGCTTGAGATCAGTATCCTTAGTGTGAGACAGAATGGAATTATATTTCAAAATGAATGGTCCAGACAGTAAGAGCTAAGGTTATAAAGGAAATGTGCCTACCTTACAGCATGAAGGTGGACTAGAAAGGAGTCTGAAGGGATAAGAGACTGCATGGGGAAAAAACACAAGCAAAGGTAGAAATGAGCATGATGCCAGTGCATGGTGAGGGTATTTATCTGTCTAGAACAGAGGGTATGTTGTGTTGTAGGTAATAAAGGGGGATGTAATTACCACCCTTCAAACATCTGCCAGAATGTCTTCCATATATATATAAATTTGATCATGTCATTCTTCTGCTCAAAACACTTTAATTTTTCCCAACTGACTACCAAATAAAGTTCAAACTGCTTCCTGGCATTCAAGCAATATGTACACAATCTCCACAATCCATCACTCTGCCTTTTCATCCTTACCTCATACAACTTCCTCCTCACTACATCCTCACATTGGATTGCCCTTGCAATCAAATGTGGCTCATCTACACTTCACACTTTTCCACTTACGTACATTTGACCATTATGCCTACGTCACCCAACTCATCCTATTTCTTCTTGAAATACCACCTATTCTTTAAATCCTTGATGTCCCTTCTTTGTTTTGAGCACTGGGAGGTGTTTGCCCCAGAGTCACATAGTCAGCATGTGTCAGAAGTAGGACTCAAACCTAGGTCTTTCTGAGTAGGAGGCTGGCTCTCTATCCACTATACCACACTGTCTTCACAGTTCTGTCATTTCTTGCTGAATAATAACATGCTCTTACATTCGTACATAGTAATTTGTTCAGCCCTTCCCCAATCCATGGGCACTGACTTTGTTTCTAGTTTGTTGCCACCACAAAAAGTGATGCTGTTTATTTTGGCAAATCTGCCTTTCTTTCTCTTTCCAGCATTGATCTGAACAAGAACAATGGAGACAGAAAAGGGGAAAAGATGATGTCTATTTTTCAGTACCTGGGTCTATCATTATTTTCTACCAAAAGAAAAAGAGAGATAGCATTGTTATATAGTGACGTTTTATCAATATAAGCCTGTTAACAATTTTGTTGTCCATCTGAAAAGTAGTAAAATTTCCACTATTCTCTTCAAAAGGGAAATACAAGTGTCAACTGGTTAATATTGCTGAAATTTTTCTGATAATGTTAGTTTTCCTCTTGAGGTGAGGTTGTCTCCAGTAATCAGGTTGCATAAAAAATCAACTTTCTGATATAGACTGTCTTCTTACTATAAATAAAGCTCAGCGAAGAATATAGCTTTGAGAAATTTCCACTTAAGGAGAAAGCTCAGCTTGGAACATCTCCTAATTTCTCACCTGGCTGTACTACTTTGGGACTTCTCTGACTTCTCATCATTGGGAAAAAAATCTCATCATCCTGCAATATCCTATTTCCCTTTGATCTCAACCTTATCACCACCGTTTGTGGGGAGGGAGAGGAGAAAGAAAGAGGGTTTAGCTCTGAAAATAAAAATGAATTAATAACATTCCCTTAGTTGTCATGATTGGCCACACCTGAAGGCCAAACCACTTCCCCCAGCTGGAGCTAATTGTAAGGCTTCCCCTCCTTTTCTGTGTCTCAATATAAATGGATTTTACAGTCCCATCTGGGTCCCTGACTTGAGGAGGCCAGTCTGACCCACTTTATTAACAACTATAAGTGTCACTGTTCATAGACTTATCTTGCCTACACCAAAAAATTAAATGAATGAATGAATAAATAAATAAATAAAGAACCTGATCTAGGCTAAAGGTCATTCCCATGTGCAATTCCTTTATATGGTCAGATACTGAAAATGAGAACAACTATTTCTATTGAGGTTTGGAGGAGCTTATCTCTGCCTTCATGCAAAGATAACATAAAACATTAGCAAAAAAGATCAATAGATTGAAGGACTGGAGTGCTCAGTGATGGTTTGGGTGGGAAGCTGGAGTTTATGTGTTTGTATTGACAGTCAATAATAACTTACATTTATGTAGTCCCTCAACAAGCATTCATTAAGTGCTTACTGTGTATGAGACACTGCACCAAGCACTTGGTAATACAATGGAAGGTAAAAACATGGTGCCTGTTCTCAAGGGAACTCACATTCTAATGGGGGAGAGAATACTATGAATCTATAACATATAGACAGGATAAATGGGATGCTATATCAGAGGGAAGGCACTAGCATTCAAGAGGACCAGACAAGGAAGAAGATGGGGTTTGAGTTGAGGTTTGAAAGACAGGAAGGCCAGGAAGCAGAGGCAGGGAGGGGGTGTATCACAGGTCTGGAGGACAGCCATAAGAAAGAATAGAGTTAAGAGATGGATGGAATGGCATGTGTAAGGATCAGCAAGAAGGTCTGTGTGGTTGGATCACAGAGAGTGTGGAAAGAAGGAAGGTGAGAGACTGAAAAGAGAAGAAGGGGCCAGGTTATGATAAGTACAAAACAGTTAACTTTCTATTTTGTGTCACTGGAATTTAATGAGTAGAAGAGGAACAAAGGGGATATCACTTTGGCAGCTGAGCAGAGGATGGATTGGAGTGGGGAGAGCCTTGAAGAAGGGGGACTACTTAGAGAGCCAGTACAATTAGGCCAAGAATGAAGTTATGAGAATTTGCATCAGAGTCCCAGGATGCTGTGGAGGTAAGAAATTTTGATGAGAGATGTTGTAAAGGTAGAAATGATGAAATTTGGCAAGAGATTGGGTATGTAGGGTGAATGCAAGAAAAGAGTTGAAGATGACAACTCAATTGTGATCTTGGTACCTGGGAGGATGGTGGTTCCTGCTACAGCAATAGGAAAGTAAGGAAGAGAGGAGAGTTTTGGGGGGAAGATAAACAATTCTGCATTGAACTTGTTGAGATGTTTGTGGGAAATCCAGTTCAAGGTGTTTGATAAGCAGTTGGAGATGCAGGACAAAAATGTTAGGAGAGGGGTTAGGGCTACTAGAGTTGAGAATTATTTGCATAGAGATGATAACTGACTCCATAGGAGATGATGAGATTACTAAGTGAGACAGTATAGAAAGAGAAGAGGGGAGGGGAGGGGAGGGGAGGGGAGGAGAGGAGAGGGGAGGGGAGGAGAGATGAGATGAGATGAGATAAGGGAAGAGAAGAGAAGAGGACCCAGGACAACTCTGTGAGAACGCTATTATACCTCCATTATAAATGAAGAAACTAAGGCTCAGTGAGGTTAACTAACTTGCTCATGGTCACATAGCTAATGTATCCAGCCTTTTTTTTTTTTTTGGTGAGGCAATTGGGGTTAAGTGACTTGCCCAGGGTCACACAGCTAGTAAGTGTCAAATGTCTGAGGCGGGACTTGAACTCAGGTACTCCTGACTCCAGGGCCAGTGCTCTATCCACTGTGCCACCTAGCTGCCCCGGTGTTCAGCCTTTTTGACCTGCTGTAAAGAATTAATATTTCTCTTTCAAGTATAACTTGTGACCATTTAGCTTTCCAGATAAAAATTCAATAGCTTACCCCCACTTTCCCCTTTATAATTTTTGTGAGAACCATACTGTTTAGAGATTCCCCTCCCATCTAAGATAACAATGGCTTCCTATTCATTCTCAGCTTGTTGGGTAGGTTGCCCATGCTGAGATAGCAGCCTCTGAAGGGTGCTGAATATCAGCCAAAGCTGAGCTGCCCAAAAGATCTATTATAAGGTCACAAAGATGGTGAAACTCAGCCACCTGTAGCCTGGCAAATGAGTCCCTCCCTTCCCCTCACCCTCAATTTTCAATGTCATGTCAAAAGTAAAACTACTAATAACTGCTTTTCAAACAATACATCTTCCTCTACAATATGTAATGATTGAGATGCTACATTTGATAGCACTTTGCAAAGAACGATCTGATCCTGGTTCCCACTTTGCGCCTTATACAATTTGGGGTTCCTATGAACAATTTCCTTGTACTTCTGAATTCTTGCTAAGGCTCATTGGAGCCAATTATTACCCATAGTGAGTCTTCAGAATTATTATAGCTATGACATCTTTTGCTAAATTTCAGGTGATAAGGCTAAGGCAACATCCACAGTAAGCAAAACAATAAAGATTTTCAAATGGGTCCTTTAGCAATTGAATTAAATACACACATGCCCAAAGCCATAAAAAAAAAAAAACAGAATATTTTCATTCCTGACTCTCAGATAGAGAGATGTGTCCCCATCACTACTCTACATACTAACATTCAATTTCCATTTCAGCCTCTGGCTCTTGAAGGGTGGATGGCATTCTGTTCTCAAATATGGTACAATTTTGTATTTTGGATGCCCTGCCTGAGATATGAAGTTATTCTGCTTGTGACCAGCAGATGGTAGTAGAGCACCACTAGAAGCAATTTCCCAACTTTTTTGAAGCAGCTTTTTCACAAGACCACAGAATTGTATAATTGTAAAGAGCTGGAAAGACCACCTGTAAGTGAAAAGGAATCCTTTCTGCAGTATGACTGACAAGGGGACCCCTGCTTTTGTTTGAAAGTCTCTATATATGAGGGGACTCATTACTTTTCATGGCAGTTCATTTCACTTTTGAAGGGTCCCAGTTATTGACATTTTTCTTTACCTTTACCTTGAGTCTAAATCATTCTCTGGTCCAAGCAGAACAAGTCTAAACATGAAATCCCTTAAAATTTCTGAATACAACTGTTTTGTACTCACTAAATATCCTCTTCTCCAAGGCTAAACATTCCAAATTCCTTCAATCATCCTCTCCAACCAATCCTGGTTGCTTTCTAGTTGGTGAATCTGGAGCAGAAGTCATTCCTTTCTCTTTCCTGGTATCCCCTTCCCCCATCTCCCTCTCCCTCTGACAAACCGGTTTCCACTCACTGTCTCCTTACATTACTTCCCTTGTCCTAGCCAGGAGACCCCAAGGTGCAGGCCTTCATTACCTCATCGCTGGTTGTCTCCCTGACACAAGTCTCTCCCTACTCCAGTTCATCCCTTTCTCAGCTGTCAAAATTATCTTCCTAAAGTACAGGTCTGACTATGTCACTCTAACCTTCTCAATAAATTCCAGTGACTCCCTTATGACTTTCAGGATAAAATTTTGACTTTAAGGATAAATTATTACTTTAAGGATAAAATCCTTAAGGATAGCATTCAAAGCTCTTCATAAACCTTTCCAGTCTTGTTACATCTTACTCTCCCTGTCCCTTCAACTTAGTCTGTGTTCCGGTGGCACAGGCTTCCTTGCTTTCATCGAACAAGATACTCCATCTCACAACTCTGGGCATTTTCACTGTCTGTCTCACACTCCTGAAATATTCTTCCTGCCTTGGTTCAGCCTTTTGGCCTCCTTCAAGTCCTAGATAAAGTCTCACCTTCTACAGGAAACCATTCCTAATTCTAGGGTCTTCCTTGTGTTATCCCCAATTCATCCTATCTATAGCTTGTTTGTATATAGCTATTTGCATGTTATCTCCCTCCATTACACTGTGAGCACCTTGAGGGCAGGAAATGTCTTTTACCTATCTTTATATCCTTAGTGCTGAGTGCAGTGACTAGCACATAGTAGGCCCTTAATAAAGGTTTACTGACTGATTGATTTGCTTCCTTCTTTTATGAGGGTGTTATTTTTCCTGTGCTTTTATGTATCATAGGAAGCTATATACCAAGTAAAATGTACTGTGATGTTTGATAATTTACTTAAACATTTTTCAAATGTGCCCAATGACTTTCATAATTGTTTAACTAGTTGGTTTCCTCAGTTCAGCATGTACATTTAACCACAGGGTCAGGGAGTTGAAGGAGACCTTCCAGATCATCAGTCCAGCTTTTTCACACGTGTTACTGACCTGTGATCATAAAAAACCAAAATCAAAACAACATTTAGAAGAAGAGGGAAAAGTTGTGTCCATCTGGATAATTTCCTAGAACATTTGGTGACTTAATCAGCTGAGCTTAAATATAATTTCTATGCAGACAACTGTCAAATCTATATATTAAGCCTTAGTCTCTCACCAGAGTTCCAGACCCATATCCAAATTGAACGTCCTGTAGGTATCTCAAATTCAGTATGTCAAAAATAGAACTCATTCTATTCTTCCTCGTGCCTCTTCCAAACTTCCCTATTTGTATTTAGGGCACCACTATCTTTCCAGTCTCCCAGGTTCACAACTTCTGAGTCATCTCTGACTCCTTTCATTTTCTTACACCACAGTTGGCAAGCCTTATAATTTTCACCTAAACAACATCTCTCAATTCATTCTCTTTTCTCTATTCACAGCCACCAACCTACTCCAGGCCCTCATCACCTCTCAAAAGGAGTACTGCAATATCCTGCTAAGTGGTAACTCATTTCTCCCCACTTTAGTCCATGCCCTGCACAGCTTTCAAGCTGATTTTCCTTAAGCACAGTTCTGACCAAATCACTAATCTGCTTATTAAACTCCATTGTGGCTTTCCTGTGCTTCTAGTAATGCAGCCTGAGGTCACATTAGTTTGTTTGTTGTTGTTTCTGCTGTTTGGGGCTCTGATGTTCTACCACTGATGCTTGAGCTTGTATTTCACTAAAAGCTCCAGATCCTTTTTCCACATGAAATGTTACCTAGATATAAATCTTTCACCTTGTATTTATGAAATTGATTTTTGGACACAAGTGTAAGATCTGAATTTTAAAAAAATGCAAAATCTCTCCCCCAGACCCCAAACCCCATTCTCCTGGTATAATGACAAATATTCCCAAGAGAAGTAAAACATTAAGGATTACTAATTTATATTGTTCATTTGTTTCATTTGTGTCCAACTCTTTGTGACCTCATTTGGGGTTTTCTTGAAAAAAATACCAGAGTGGTTTGCCATTTCCTTTTCTAGCTCATTTCATAGATGAGGAAACAGGCAAACAGGATTAAGTGACTTGCCCAGGGTCACACAGCTAGTGTCTGAGGCCAGATTTGAAAAAAGGAAAATGAGTATTCCTAATTTCACAGTATCACCCAGCTACTGTCAGGATTACTAATACTTTGGTGTGGGGCAGCTAGATGGCTCAGTGGTTAAAGCACCGGCCCTGGATTCAGGAGTACCTGGGTTCGGATCCGGCCTCAGACGAGTAACACTTACTAGCTGTGTGACCCTGGGCAAGTCACTTAACCCCCATTGCCTAAAAAAAAAAAATCAAAACTAATACTTTGGTGTAATGGTGTTCATCAGGGAGGCTGGCACAGCATGAGGGTATTGTCACCCTAGAAATCTATGGATTCAGAGAAAATGAGGAGAAGGTATAACATGAGGAGGTAGGGGACACAGAATCTAGATTTTTTCAGAAAGGTACCATAGACAAGGAAGAAAAATCAATACTAAACCTATATGCACCAAATGCTATAGCATCCAACTTTTTAAAGGGAAAGATAAATTACAGATGGAAATAGATAGTAAAACTATAATAATTGGGGGACTTCAATCTTCCCCTCTCAGAAATAGATACCTTTACATGATACCTTTATAAAAATTGACCATATATTAGGGCATAAAAACTTTATAGTTAAATGTAGAAAAGCAGAAATATTAAATCCATTCTTTTCAGATAATATTACAATAAAATTATATTTAATAAAGGACTATAGAAATATATAATAAAATCAATTAGATAGTAAATAGCCCAATTTTAAAGAATGAGTGGGTTAAAGAAGTAATATAAGGATAAATAATTTTAGTAAAGAGAATGATAATAATGAAGCAACATATCAAAACCTATGGGATTCAGCAAAAGTAGTAATCAGAGGAAATTTTATCTCTCTAAATACTTATCAATTGAAGCATACTATCCACTACTAAAAAAAGAACTGATATTGATTGAACACAAACTGAAGCACTTTCTTTCATTTTTTATTTGAGTTTTCTTATCCAAAATTACTAATATGGTAATGTTTTACATATGTGCACATATATAATCTATATCTGATTGCTTACCACCTCAGGGAGTGGTGAGGGGAGGGAAGGAAGGAAGAATAGAATTTGGAACTCAAAACTTTAAATAAAAATGTTTATTAAAATAAAAATAAAAAAATAAAGAATACTTATACCAAAAAAACATAAAGAAAAAACAAACAAACCAATAGGGCATTTGATTTTTAAAAAAAACTAGAAAAAAAGAACAAATTTTAAATCCCCAATTAAACACCAAATTGGAAATCCTGAAAACTGAAGGTGAGATTAACAAAACAGATTGTAAGAAAACCATTGAATTAATAAATAAAACTAGAAATTGGTTGTAGGAAAAAAAATAAAATGGATAAAAGGTTGGTCAATGTAATTTTAAAAAAGAGAAGAAAACCAAATGAAAAGAGTGAACATATCACTAATGAAGATGAAATCAAAGCAATTATTAGGAATTATTTTGCCCAATTATAAGCCAATCTAAGAAAAATGCCAATTCTACCTAATCTACTAATTCAATGCCATCCCAATTAAATTATCAAAAAAATCACTTTGTTGTGCTAAAATAACAATAATAAAATTCATTTAGAAAAACAAAAGGTTAAGAATATCAAAAAATTATTGTAAAATATGCAAAAGAGGTTTAGTAGTATCAGATTGTATGTTATATTATAAAATGGCATCATCAAAAATATCTGGTATTGGCTAAGAAATAGAAAGGTGGATCAGTGGGAATGAGTAGACATCAAATATGTAGTAGTAAATGATTATTGTGCTTGCAAAGGTAAGGATTTAAGCTTTTTGGATGAGAATTCACTATGTGGTAAGAATTGCTGGGGAAACTGGAAAGCAGTCTGGTAGAAATTAGGTATAGATCAATATCTTACACCATTTATCAAGATAAGGCCAAAATGGATACATGACCTAGATTTAAAGGGAGATATAAGAAAACTAGAAGAGCATGGAACACATTACCTATTAGAATTATGAATAGGAGAAGAATTTATGAGTAAACAAGAGATAAAGAGAGTTGAGAGATATAAAATGGATAATTTTGATTACATTAAATTTAAAAGGTTTTATACAAATAAAACCAATGTAGCCAAGATTAGAAGGAAACCAGAAAATTGGGAAAACATTTTTATAGAAAGTTTCTCAGATAAACGTCTTATATCTCAAATATATAGAACACTTTCTCAATTTTATAAGATTATGAGTCAATCCTCAATTGATTAATGGTCAAAGGAGATGAACAGGAAGATTTTTGATGAAAAAATTAAAACTATATGAAAAAATGCTCTAAGATCATTATTGATTAGAGAAATACAAATTAAAACAAAATTGAAATGTATTCCACATATCAGATTGACAAAAATGATAGAAGGGGAAAATTATGAATGTTGGAGGGGATGTGGAAAAATTGGGGCATTAATACATTGTTGGTGGAACTGTGAACTGGTCCAACCATTCTGTAGAAACATCTGGAGTTATGCCCAAAGAATTATAAAACTATATACCCCATTGATCCAGCAACACCACTATTAGGTCTGTTTCCCAGAAAGATGAGGCTGTTAGCTATTGCTCTTAGTCATATGTCACCTGACAGTTTCGTAAGCATGTTTTCACCCAAGCTATTGACAAAATTGTTGAGCAGACTAGGACCAAGGACAAATCCCTAAGGCACTGACTTAGAGATTTCCTTCTAAACTGACTGAGCTGTGAATAACTATTCACTGTATTTGGTCATTCAATCAATTCTTAATCCACCTCACTGTACTATCTTATATTGACATCTCATCTCACTCACAAAAACAGTATGAAACTGTTAAATGCTTTGTTGAAGTCTAGATAAGCTATAGCCACAGGATTGCTCTTGTCTTATTACTCTAGTTACTCTCAAAAATTAAATGAGGTTAGTTTGATATGACCTGTCTTAATGAAGCCACTTTGGATTAGTTATGAATGATTGCTACTGTCTTTTTCTATTTTTTAAACTATCAGCCAACTCTGTAGGTTGACCTTACACAGGTCTACAATCCAGCCTTCTTATCATATTCTATCAATCTCAAATAGTAGGCAAAGGGTAGCTACCAGTATTAGGCCTTCACTCTGGAAGGCTTCTAAGAAAGGGGTGAGAATTAGGACTCTCAGCCCAGTCTCAATCATTCTTCTCATCTCCAGTTCATTTCTAAATACCTAGTTTCAGGTAAAATATTAACTTGCCTTTTTCTCATGTTCTGGCAGATCAAACTAAACTAGAAAAGTTTTAGATTCTTATCCTAGTGACAAACTATGTCTATTGTCTAACTATTATCATGAATGGGTTTGGGGATGGTTGATATGGCATCTTTAAAAAAGAGGATCGCTAGGTGATGGAAATGTTTGCTGCTGGCATCTCATGAAGACCATTCTTGAAGAAATAGATGGTTAAGATCTACCTTAGTTGGGGGAGTACCCAACATGATATTACTTCATTATATCTAAGAGGACCATGAGTTAATCTAAAGAACAATGATTTCCTTCCCAAATATAGATGGTTCTTGTGTGGCTAATTTATAAATGTAAGTACATATCTCTCCTTCCCTTCCTTTTGAACTAATAAGTCATTTAACATACAATTAAATCTTATATCAAGATAGCTTAAAAAGACAAAAAATTTGGCATTAATACAAACAAATCCAAATTCACAAACCTACCACAAATCACGTTCCCTGAAATCAGCAAAACTGCATAAAAAAAGAACATTTATAGTGTTACCTTTCTATAGTTTACCAGGAGTTAAATGAGAAGGGCATATGTTCTAATTTAATATTCATTCATTTTAGTTGACTTGAGGTCTGTTGCTATTTAACAATGTATTTAATTACATAGCTGTAGTCATTAGGTATATTGTACTTCGAATTCTTCTTTTTTCATTCTGGGATTATATGTTCCTCTCTGGAAGGATGCTTAGGAGTCATCTGTTACAATTCCGTACTTCCAGTTGAAGAAACCAAGGTTCAGAGAGCTTGCCCAAGATCATACAGTAAGTAGTAGAGGTGAGATCTGAACCCGGGTCTTTTGACTCTAAATAAATCAAGCACTCTTCACCCCACCATGCCGTCTCTGCAAGCCCTGCAGTTTTTCAAGCTGTTACATCCCTTTCCTTGGTTCTTAATCATATTAACTGTTTTCCCTTTCTGAACATTTTACATCATTTAGAAAATTAAAACAACACAAGAAAAAAACATGGTTACAGGAGTTTCTTCACAACTTTACAATGACAAAAATAAAGCTGCTTAGAAATCATTCTAGGATAAGGGAGTTTCCTAAGATAAAGCACATAGTTGGTCTTGTCCCACTACCATATGTCTTGAAAATATTTCTATTTTACTAGAAACAAAAGCTATGAGGAACAAATTTTGGCAAGAATATAAGTGGAACATTTTTATAAAATAGAGAAGAGTTTCACAAAGAAGAGTATATGGTTTTCCAAAGGAAAGAAACAACCTCTGTGCCATTTGTTGTCAGTCATTTTCAACTCTTTTTGACCTCATTTGGGCTTCTCTTGGCAATAACACTGGAGTGATTTGCCATTTTCTTCTCAAGCTCATTTTATAGATGAGGAAACTGAGGCAAACAGGGTTAAGTGACTTGCCCTGGGTCACACAGCTAATAAGTGTCTGAGGCCAGATTTCAACTCAGGAAGATGAATCTGGTTGAATGCAGGCCCAGTGCTCTACTCACTGCTCCAACTAGCTGCTCCTACAACTATAGCCTTATAAAAATTTTTTATAAGTACCTTTGTATTTGGGAAATTGTACAGTGCTTTTTAATAATGTTAAACTGTTCCCTTGTGCAAAGATTCACTTTTTAAAAACACAAATGGTCCTCTAATGATGCAATATAGATACAAATCTTACAATACCAGTTGTTAAGGTATTAAAGATGTGGGGATCCAATAGACAAAAAAATTACTCATGGAAGGCAAAAAAAGACTGTAGCACACTTCCAATAATTACCTATGCTCAAGATTTAGTGCAAGGGATATTACTGAAGAATTGTATATATTGTAAATAGGATACAACAGATAGATAACCCATTGGGGGGATCTTTATTTAGTCCTAAGACATATTTATATTCTTAAAAAATTACTGAGGACCCCAAAGAGCATTTGTTTATATGGGTTATATCTATTGACATTTACCATATTAGAAATTAAACTTGATATTTTTAATATATATTAATTCAGCTAAAATAGCAATAATGAATATATTACGTGTTAACATGCTTTTATGAAAAGGATGGTATTTTTAAAAACAGAAATATTTACTGACATATTTTTGCACATCTCATTAATGTCTGGTTTAATAGGAGAGAGCTAGATTATCATACCTGCATCTGTATTCAATCTGTTGTAATGTGTTTTGGTTGGACTGTATAAAGAAAATCTGATCCCATACTGACATGTAGTTGGAAAATGGAGTATTATAAAAGGCAAAAAAAAGTATTATTGTGAAAATAATTTTGACCTCATGGACACCCTGAAAGGGTCCTGGGGACCCCTGGGGCCCTTGGGCCACACTAAAGAATGTTTCTCCATACATAAATCTCAGAGAAAATGTCTATCTGCCCTGGTAAAAGAAGTTCTTTCCTGGGAGTTCCCAACATCTATGAAATCAAAGGTCAGGTAAAAAAATAAACAAAAATAAAGTGGAGGTACTTTATCTGTAGAAACACATAGCAACACATCATTGTTGGTCTCTTATAGTTCCCAATTGTACCTTCATGTTCATGGAAGAATAGCTGTTGTCCTTTGTTCTCAAAGAGGACCAAAATGATATCACTATGTTGGGGTCAAGATATAGTGTGTCCAACTGTGGTTGATCAAGTCAATATAAGTTTCAGCCATTACAGTTTGTTTGGTATTAGACCCATGAGATGGAGTCATAGCAGTACTGATAAATAAGAATATGCACCAAAAAAACGGTCTGTAATTGGATGGTTAGAGGAAATAGAAAAGTAAACAACTAATTTGGGGGAAGTAAGTCTGGCTCAATGGATAGAATGAGGGCCCTGAAGTCAGAAAGTTTCATAGTCCTGAGTTCAAATCTGACCTCAGGCACTAGCTATTGTCACCCTGGGGAAGTCACTTCACCCTCTTTACCTCAGTTTCCTCATCTATAAAATGAGCTGGAGAAGAAAATGGCAAACCACTCCAAGATCTTTGCCAAAAAAAAACCCAAATGGAGTTATGAAGAGTTGGGCATAACTGAAAAACAACTCAACAACAAAAATGACTAATTTCAGACTAGGGAGAGAAACTTAATTTGTGACAAAATAAAGACCTGAATGGAAATAGAGTTGTTCAAATTATCTATAAACTGACTGGCAAGTTGTGATATCAAACAATGTGATTCCAGAATGAAAATGTTATTAACATGTATAATAGAGCCAAAGTGTGTGCCCTACCACAGCTTTCCTGGATAAATCTTGTTTTCTGACAGGGATCTTGTTTAAGCTGCTTAAGTACTTGCTTTGACTTATTGGCACTCTTAGTTAGCACCTCAGTTGCTTAATTATAGTTGCTAGCATCTCAGTTCCCTCAGTTTGCATTGAATTCAGACAAAGCCTTTGAAATGTAAATACTTAACCACTTTCATTTAGAAAGTCAGACATAGCTATCTCTATTTATATAGAAATGAAAAATCATTCCTCAAATACTACTGGGATATTTTAAAAATGATCATCTATGCCTCTTTTCCCTTCTATTGCTATGAATAACTGAAAGTTGACTGAATTAGGATGAGGCTTAGAAATAATAGTAGTAACAGCTGAATTTAAAAAGTCTTTTGAAGTTTACAGATTTTTATATATATCGATAGATAGATAGATAGATATAGATAACTACAAATTTACTGAGAAATGATTCCCTACCCAGTTCCCCCTACCCAAGCAGGTGAATTGCCTGGGGCTAACCAATTTTTTGTTAATTCCAGACTGATTTATGGATCTTCCCCCAAGCAAAATGATCCCTGCCTTACTCCCTGGACTTTAAGTTATTATGTAAAAAGGATCCACCTACATTAAGTAGTTTCTATTTAGAGTTAAGTAGTGTCTATACTTAACTCAGAAGCAATTCTATGGTTTCTTTTGTTAAAGGTTCATTTACATTAAGTAGTTGTACTTGACTGGAGCAATCTTTTGGTTCCCTTCAGTTATAGTTCCTCTGCCCTGATTAAAGACCTTATTTCTCCTATATTGATTGTTTTCTTAATTTATAACTATATGTGTATATATATATATATATATATATATATATATATATATATATATGTATATGTATATGTATATATATATATATATATTCTGCAATACTTGTAGAAGATACCTTAAAGGATTGTTGTGAAAATCAAATGGGATTATATATATATAATCCCATTTGATTTTCACAACAATCCTTTAAGGTATCTTCTACACGTATTGTCCCCATTCTACATACAAGGCTCTTAAGCAGTTAGATGATGAACTCATGTATCTAAGGATAATAGGAAACACTATCTCTCCTGAGTCCAAGTCCATCACTCTATTAAACTGCCTCTCAAGAAATTATTTCATTTTACAATTAGTAAAAGAGAGGCTTAGAAAGATCACGTGACTTGTTCCTGGTTATAGGGGAATGAGTATTCGGGTTGGGATCTGAATCCCAGATGTTCTAACTAAAAATTTGGTTCTCCTTCCACTGTCTTATGCTATATCTCACTTATGTATTAATGGCTTAAATGTTAATTCATTTGTGTACTTTTTTCTCTTCAACTAGCTTATAATTCCTTGAGGGAGAGATAGCTTCTGTTTAACATTTTCCCACAGGGCTTGAAACAACGATCTGCACATTGTCATAAATACTTGACTAGATGGGGAATATAATTGTCTTGCTACACCATAGTCAACTATACCATACATGCCAAACACAGAAGAGGTAGAAGTGCTTCTTTTTGTTGTCATTGTTCAGTAATTTCAGTTGTGTCTGACTGTTTGTGATCCCATTGGGGGTTTCTTGGCAAAAATGCTGGAATGATTTGCAATTTCCTTCTCTAAATCATTTTATAGATAAGGAAACTGAGGCAAAGAGGGTAAAGTAACTTGCCTAGGGTCATTAGCTAGTAAGCATCTGAGGCTATATTTGAACTCAGGTCTTTATGACTCCAGGTCCAATGCTCTGCCCACTATACCATGTAGCTGCCCCCATGTAGAAGTAGCTTGGGGGGGGGGAAGGGAAGAAATTCTGGGGTAGAAAGAATAATATTGTTGATGACTGAGTTACTAATTAAAAGATCTGGGTCAGCAGTTGGGGTCATCATGGTGATCCCAGATATGAAGGTGATAATAGGACAAGTGCGGAGAATAATTGTAGATCATTGTGGATATATCTGTGGTGGTTGCAAAGATGATGATGGAAATCAAGGGAGAGGAAACAGTGGAAGACACAACTGTTTGCAGGGCAAGTGTAGTTATTAGAGCTGTATAAACTGCTACAACAGTAGAAATTTCAGTAGAAATGGTCCTGGAAGTAGTACCACTATTGACATTAGTGCTGAGAGAAGAAGAACTAGAACTAACTGTAGTATAAAGGGCCTCCTGGATTCCTTGATTTCCTTTAAGTTCCAACTGAAATCCCATCTTAAATGCCAAGGTCATGCTCTGCATCCCAGGCTATCCCCAGTCATCTCGACTTTTGTCCCGTCCTGAGACTTCAATAAGAGAGAAGGAGGTTGATGACTTTTGGCAACTCTGCCTCACTTAAATCTAATTCATGAGCAAGTCAAGACATCACCTTTATGATGTCATTGGTCCTCTTTGATAACAAAGGATGAACAATAGCAATTTTGTGACCCATATTTTTCAAAACTTCTTCAATTAGATTTTTATGGAAATTGGATTTCTTTTCCAGCAAAACGAGCTTAATGATGATGGAAGGAGATAGTTGAGAAATGGGCTCAGCAAACAATCAAGTAGGTGTCCACTATATTTAACATAGTCCTAGAAATCATAGCCATAATAATAAGATAATAAAAAGAAACTAGAGATATAGACATAGTCAAAAAGGAGAAAAAATTATTCCCAACAGAATGATTTACCCAGAAAACCTCTGAGAAATTGCAAAGAAATTGAGACAATAAATAGCTTCAGTAAAGTAGGACACACAAAAACCCCCACACAAATCATTATCACTTCTATACAGAAATAACAAATAACAAAAGAAAATGTTAGAGACATCCTCTTAAAAAACTATAAAATACATATAATATCTGGGAGCACTGAAGCACTCTAAAGACATATACAAAGATGAAACACTGTTGACAGAAATAAAAGTAATCTTCAACAACTGGAGAGATATTTGCTGGTTATGATTAGACCATCATAGATAAAAATAGGATTGGAGTTATATACCACCATAAGTTCCAAATGGATATTTGACTTAAATATAAAGGGTATCATCAAAAAGTAACTGAAGAAAAAATGGCTGAATGTATCACTCACAACTACAGCTAAGGGAAAAATTCTTAACCAAATAAGGGATAAAAGAGATAAAATTTTTTTTTTGTTTTCTTGCAGGGCAATGGGGGTTAAATGACTTGCCCAGGGTCACACAGCTAGTGTCTGAGGTACTCCTGAATCCAGGGTCAGTGCTTTATCCACTGAGCCACCTAGCTGCCCCTAGGAGATAAAATTTAAAAGAGAAAAAATCACTTACATGAACATGAACAAAATCAATGTAGCTAGGCTAAAAAAGGAAAGCCATCCTTTGGGAACAAATTATTCCAAACAATAAATAAAACAGTATCAAGTGCTAACTCTATGCCAAGAACTTTGCTAAGCTCTGGGGTTACAATGAAAGTCATCATGTATCTCTGATAAAGGTTTTATATCCAAGATATATAAGATATGATGAAAATATATTAGACTAAGAATATCTCCCCCAGCAGATAAATGGTCAATGGATATAAAGAAAAAGTTCTCAAAAGAAATGCCAACTATTTATAATCCTATGAAAGGTTGTTCCAAATTACTAGTAAGGAGAGAAATACAAATGAAAACAGCTCTGAAGTTTCAACCTACATCCAACAAATGGACAGAAATGTAAAAGATAGAGATAGAGATAGCCAAGTTTGGAAAAATATAAGAAAAGAAAGGTTGGCATGTGGAAAAGACTGATGGATAGCTATTAGAGACAATCAAGCACTGGGTTTAAATTCTGCTAACATAAAAATGATATAATGCAATAATGATAATGCAGAAACAAGACAAATGGAAAATGGTGAGTCAGCAGGTTAAGAAAAACAAATAACTGCAAATGTAAAGTTAATCACCAAAATTTAAGGTTTATCAAACTCTGTCTAGTTCAGAGGTTCTTAATCCGGGGTCCATCAACTTGTGTTTATAGATAGACAGAAAGATAAATAGACAGATTGTTCTTTGACCTTCATGCTCAAAGAGGACCATGACTTTAGGGAAATGTCATGACTTTCAGTGAATAGGATTTAAGTGAGGGAGGGCTGTGTAAGGTCACCAGCCCCACTCTCTCCTCCAGAGCCATCTGGATCCAGAGGTAAAACATAGATCAGGACAACTGGAGATGGCCTCAGATGTTTAAGGCAAGTGTGATTAAGTGACTTTCCCAGGGTCACATAGCTAATAAGTGTCTGAGGTGAGAGTTGAATTCAGGTCCTCCCAACTTTAGGGTCAGTGCTCTATCCACTATGCCACCTTGCTTCCCAGACAAACAGACAGATAGATCATTGTATTACAATATAATTGCTTTCCTTTGTAATCCTATGTATTTTATTTTATGCATTAAAAATATTCTAGATTGTCAAAAGGGTCTATGACATAAATAAGGTTAAGACTTCCTGATCTAGATCCTAGTTAATAGCTGGCATTTACATAGCTAAGCTATATAGCACTTTAAGGTCTGCAATATGCTTTTCATGCATTACATTGTTTCTTTAGTTCCATCAATCAATATTTTTTCATGGAACAATGACTATAATCATTTCCAGTTCTATAAGGAATTTAAGAGTCATGTGGGAAGACCAGTCTGACACATTTGAAATGAATTTCTTTAATTTTCTTTTCTCTCTACTCTTATTTTTGTAAGTAGAATTGTCTTTTATTTAGCAGGCTAAGTTAGAAGAAAGCCTTTCGGGGCGGCTAGGTGGCGTAGTGGATAAAGCACCAGCCCTGGATTCAGGAGTACCTGAGTTCAAATCTGGCCTCAGACACTTGACGCTTACTAGCTGTGTGACCCTGGGCAAGTCACTTAACCCCCATTGCCCTGCCAAAAAATAAAAAACAAACAAACAAAAAAAAAAAAGAAGAAAGCCTTTTTCTGACCATTCTTTCACTCTGTTCCTCCTGTTATTCCTACCCTCCTCCAGTCAGGCCCACTTCAGTTATCAATAAACACTTTTCTCGTTCTCAAAGCCTTGCACTTATCTTGGTTTTCTCTCTCTTTAAATATTTAGGGTTATGTAAGCTATCTGTTGGACTTGGTGTAAACCGAACCACTATATTTGAGTTTAGTTGTGCAAAGAGGAACCTAGACAATGATTTATCCAACTTTGTGCTCCTTTCATGAGAACATTTTTTGCAAATAGAGTTGTTTTTGTCATCTTCTGTTGAGGGTGCTTTTGTCATATTCACTAGTCTAATTAATTGTACTGTAATGAATATCTCTTCTATTCAGATTGGTTATTTTCTAGGACCTTGATACAGGTGATCTTGTTCTGCTATTCAATTATTCATTGGGGTTTATAAACCATGTTGATAAAACTGCCTCTCAAGTCTCAAGTTGTGTGTAGTAGCTTCAGGGTAACACAGTTGTACGGGAGATTAGGGAGCTTTATGACTTTATAGGTCTTTAATTTGATCTAGAGGTTGAGGTCTGTAAAGAAATTTGCTAGGCTAATCAACTCCTGGTTGACTCGCCAAAACTGTGGGGACCAATTTTTAATTGGGGAGTGTTAGCTAAGAGGCTCGCTGCAATATTGGGGCAAGGAAGGAGACCGACAGCTTCCCTCAAAACAGAGCAGGATTTATTTAACAAGAACGAACTTAAAAAAACACAAACAGGATCAGTAGGATCAATAAAAAGGGAAATTATACAACCTGGACAACACTACCACCCAGGAATCAGCTGGGAACACACAGCAGCATCCTGCCACCTTCCAGCTTCAAGCTAGAATTTGGGGTTCTAGAGTTACCCTGATTCTGATTCTGTTTTTCTGTATCTCCCTGATAGGGTCTATGATTATACTGATTCTGGTTGTAATAAAGCCTGTAATTATCTTGGTTGTTTCCTTTCTGGTAAAAAGTTCCATAATTATTCTGGTTTCTCCTGAAAAAATATTCCAGACCCTCAGTTACTGCCCATCTGAGTTCTTGCTTTCTAATTCTACACTCTTTCAGTGAGTGTCCTTGTTTTTCACAGTACTAACACACCTTAGGGGTTTTTTACTGACCTTTAAATGCTTGACCTGAAAGTGCTGGTGCCAGAACCATGGCAATGGCTACAACCAGTGGGTGGAGCACCGAGCCATTTGCAGAGCCCCAGAAGCCAGTGCGTGCGCTGAGTTTTTTTTTTTTTAATTCTAGCCAAAAGATGGGGTCATAAAAACCTCAAATAACAATTAATTCTTTACAGGTATCAGTGGGAAGTTGACATATTAGCTATCTTGATTTAATTCTTCACTTTTTTCTTGACTATGACATCTTTAGACAGTAGGCTGCTAATGTGGCTTAGTGTAAAGAATGCCAAATTGGGAGTCAAAAGAGTTAGATTCAAATTTTGACAGATTACTGAGTGACCGCAAGCAAGCTATTACTCCATGTGGCCCTCAGTTTCCTAATCTATAAAATAAGGAGGTGGGATTAGACAGCCTCTGATATTATTTCTAGCTCCAAATCTATGACCCTTTGGCCTCTCAGAAAGCTAATTTTTTTTATTGTCTTCTTCAGGTTATCAGGAGCATTCTGGATTCTGATTTAAAAAAATTTTTTTTTTTAATTTTTTTAAAATGATTTTTTGTTGTTATATCACCTAAATTTCCCTAATGTCCCTTCCCCTCTTCCCTCCCTGAGAGCCATCCCATATAACAAAAATCTTTTTAAAATGAAAAATATGAAGACAAAAAAAATCAGCAAAATGATCAATATATTGGAAAAATCTGGAAAAAATATATATGTATGTGTATACATACACAATACAGTTGTACATATGTGTATATAAATGTGTGTACATATGTATATATAGGTGTATGGTTGTAGAACATTTCATATATATCTATATATGTATATATGTATCCATATGCATATGCATACATATACATGCACATGCACATATATACACACATACATATATATACATATACATATGTGTGTGTGTTCTATAAACATACACCTCCCAGTTCTACAAAGGAATGAAAGGAGACTTCTGATTTTGTGTTAACATTCTATTGGAGCTACCTTTGCTAGAATTTCACATTTAAAAATTTTTCTCTTTGATTTTTAAGACAAGTTGGTACTAACAGTTTGCACTAAATTATTGCTTTTCACACTTTCTCCCAGTGTTTTTCAGGATCAGGCATGAAGATTGGTAATAAGAATAGCCAGTCATTGACAGCCAAATTTCTACAAGCATTGAACCACATAAGCTAACTGATTTGTTGTCTTTAATTCAGTCCCTCAGCCTCCTTTGTATTCTTAAAATGCTTGTAGGGCTTCATAATTAAGTGTGTAAGACTGAGTGTATTATTGTTCCTCGATCTTCTGGAATAGCCAGATTCCCTCAAAGTGATGGAGTTAAGATATCATTTAACTTGAGTAAGTTTTTTTCTGAATGAATAAAAAGCAAAATCCCTTTTAGGTTAGTTTTATGCTCTGCAGCTCTGGGACTGAACATAGTGTATGAAATAGATATCTGAATACTGAACTGATCTCTGTCGTTAGCAGTTAGAGATGGGGAAAGGGAATCTATCATATTTTTTTTTGCATTTATTAATTTTAAAGTCCCAGTACTGACTGTCATCTAATTTTCACAATCTTTTACAGGCCTAAGATAAAAATCAGAAACATTATGGAATGGTGGAGAAGGACACTGCAGCTGATGTAAGCAGATAAAAATAACAGCTTGTGTTTATATAGTACTCTAAGATTTACAAGGTATTTTACATAGACTGTATTATTTGATCCTCACAACAACCCTACAATGTATATGCTATTCCTATTCCTGTTTTACAGATGAGGAAACTGATGCTGAGGGAAGTGAAATGTCTTGCCCAGAGTTAACAAAGTGAGTAAGGACCTGAGGCAGAATTCAAATTCACATCTTTATAACTCCAAATTCAGAATTCTCTCCATCATATCACCTAGCACCCTCAGAACTGGGGTCAAGTTCTATCTTTGCCATCAATTAGCTGTGTGGCCTTGAACAAATAATAAACTCTCTGAGCCTCAGTTTCCTAGTACGCAAATGAGAATAATAACATTTCAACACCATACCTCAAAGGGTCATTCTTTGCATCAAATAAAATTTTGTGTGGTTGATGATTTGGAATTGTAATGTACTATTTAAATGTAGATTCTTATTATTAATAGAACTGCTATTGTTTCCCAGAATGACACAACTAGTGTGTATCTGAGGCTGGATTTGAATTCAGGTCTTCCTAACTCCAGGCCCAGAACTCTATCCACTGAACCACAGAGTTTCCTCCATTAATCATAGTACTGGCAATTAAAATAATGTCTGTTAAGTGGCCCTTGTAGAAATACAAAATCTACATAAAATACAGACTTACAGGATCTTATAAACTAATATGAGAAGAAAAAATGACAATAAGGACGTTGCTGTGATTTTATAAATTGATATGTGAGGTACAAAGGAAGAATCAATCATTATCAACTAGGCATCAGGGAAAACTTCAGGAAGGAAGGCATGCTGGAGCTGGGTTTGAAAGAGAGCAATCATGTCACACTGTAGAAGATAGAACATTAGACCTGAAGTCAGGAACCTAGGTCAAGTCTTAGTCCTGATAATTTTGGTGTAATTTTGGGCAAGTCTGGTGGGCTATGAAAAGCACTGAAGTGGAGGACCTAAGGACAGTGTGGGAATGTGGAAAGAGCAACATGACATGGGAGGTGATGTCATGACTTACAGTGAATTGGAGGGGCAGAGCCAAGATGGCAGGAGAAAGGTAGTAAACACTCAGAGCTCCTGACACAATTACTCCAAAAAACTCCAAACACAGCCATAAGACAATTCCCGGAGCAGCAGAACCCACAAAAAGATGGGCTGAGATGATTTTCCAGCTAAAGACGGCTTAGAATTTTGGCAGGAGGGAGCTGCTGTGCTGTGCTGGGAGTGGAGTCCAACCCTGTGGTTGTGCTGACACAGATCTAGCCTCAGACAGGCTGTGCCGGAGAAATTTGCCCCCAAGCCTCCAAATAAGCTACAGCACTGGCATCTTCTGGAGCTAAGCTCACAGTCTGGTGAGAGATCTGAACGGCTGGCCAGGGAGGAGACTCCAGGGATTTCTTCGGGAGCAGCTGTTCTATCCCAGCAGGGACCCAGGAAGAAATCTTGAGTGGCAGCTCAGGTGGGGGAGGGGCACAGGCTCATTGGAGCTAACAACCATAACAAACAAAATTTTGTTGCCTTGTTAATTAGCAAGTTGGCCTGATGTTATTTACAGACCAGAGCATAGGCCAGGCAAGTGAAGAACTTGACCCTCCTTAAATCATACCACCTGGGACCCCCTGAAGTTTGGGAAAGTGCAGCCTGGCAGCAGGGCCCCAGTTTAAGAAGCAATTAAAAATCAAGTAAAAGATGGGCAAAGATGAGCAGGCAGAGAAAGTTGCGAACCATAGATTGAGGTGCACCCTAAGAAGAGGAGAGCAACATCAGGGCTCCTACATCCAAAGCTTCCAAGAAAAATATGAATTGATTCAGGCCATAGAGGTGCTCAAAAAGGACTTTGAAGATAAAGTAAGAGAGGTAGAGGAAAAAATGGAAAGAGAAATGAGAGTGATGCAGGAAAGTCATGAGAAAAAAGTCAACAGCTTGAAAAGCCAAATAGACAAGGAGATACAAAAGCTCTCTGAAGAAAATAATTGCCTAAGAATTAGGATTGAACAAATGGAAGCTAGTGACTTTATGAGAAACCAAGACACAATAAAGCAAATCCAAATGAATAAAAAATAGAGGGCAATGTGAAATATCTTCTTTGAAAAACTGCTGGCCTGGAAAATAGATCCAGGAGAGATAATTTGAAAATTATTGGACTACTGAAACCATGATCAAAATGAGAGCTTAGACATCATCTTCCAAGAGACTGTCAGGGAAAATTGCCCTAGTATTCTAGAAGCAGAAGGTAAAATAGAAATTAACAGAATCCACCAATCACCTCCTGAAACAGATCCCAAAATGAAAACTTCCAGAAATATTAGAGCCAAATTCCAGAGCTCCCAGGGCATGGAGAAAATATTGCAAGCAGCCAGAAAGAAGCAATTCAAATACTTGAGCCATGGAGCCATGGTCAAGATAGCACAGGATCTATCAGCTTCTAAACTAAAGGATCGGAGGGCATAGAATATGATATTCTGGAGGGCAAAGGAGTTGGGATTACAATAAAAAATCACCTACCCAGAAACACTGAGTATAATCTTTCAGAGGAAAAAATGGGACTTCAATGAAGATGAGGACTTTCAAGTATTCATTATGAAAAGACCTGAACTGAATAGAAAATTTGACTTTCAAATGCAAGACCCTAGAGAAACATAAAAAGGTAAGCAGGAAAAAGAAATCATGAGAGATGCTAAAAGGTTAAACTATTTACATTCTTACATGGGACGATAATATGTCTAAATCATAAAAGCTTTCTGAGAATTAGGGCAATTGATAGGAATACATTTAGACAGAGGACACAGGTGTGAATTGAATATGAAGGGATGATATCTGTAAAGCATTTATTTTTTGTTTATCTTTTTTTTGTGGGATGGTCGGGGATGGTGAGTAGCTTGTGTCTGAGGCTGGATTTGGGTTCAGGTCCTCCTGGGTCCAGGGCGGGTGCTTTGTCCAGTGTGTCAACTAGCTGCCCCATGATGACATCTTTTGGGGTAAAATTGAGGGTGAGAGGAATCCACTGGGGGGAGGGGAAAGGAGAGAGGTAGAATGGGGTGAAATCTCACATGAAAGAAGCAGGAAAGGGCTTATGGAGTGTGGGGGGGAGAAATGGGGGAGGAGTGGGGAAATGAATGAGCCTTACACTTATCAGAATTAGCTCAAAGACCTTAATCTTATCAGAGTTGGCTCAAGGAGGGAATAACACGCAAACTCAATTGAGTGGGGTAATTTATTGAATCCTGCAGGAAAGTAGGAAGGGAATGGGATAAGGAGGGAGGGGTGAAAGAAGGAAGGGCAGAGCGAGGGAACGATCAGTCAGAAGCAAAGCACTTTTGAGGAGGGATAGGGTAAAAGAAGATAGAACATAGAGGAAATATCATGGGAAGGTAATAGGTTGGAGGGAAACAGTTAAAAATAGTAACTGTGCCCTCCCCCCCAAAAATAGTAATTGTGAAAAAGTAATTTTAAGCAGAGGCAAGAGTAATGTAAGATGATGATGATTGATTGGTGATGATATTGATGGATTGATTGATGAATTGATGATGATTGGAGGAAGATAAGGATTTATTGATGAGGACTGATTGATGATGAGGACTGATTGGTGATGATGAAAAATGGTTTTTTTTGTTTGTTTGGTTTTTTTTAGTGAGGCAATTGGGGTTAAGTGACTTGCCCAGGGTCACACAGCTAGTAAGTGTTAAGTATCTGAGGCCGGATTTGAACTCAGGTACTCCTGACTCCAGGGCTGGTGCTCTATCCACTGTGCCACCTAGCTGCCCCGATGATGAGAAATGAATGAAGAAGATGAGGATTGATTGACAATGACGAGGCTTGACTAAGGATGATGAGGATTGATGGATGATGAATGATCGATGATTGATTGATGATGTTGTCAAACCGTATGGTACTTACTTTGCTGGGCTATTGTCAAGAAAATTCTTTGTCAAGTTTAAGGTACTATATAAAAGTTATCTATTATTGTTGTTTCAACAATCAGCCTCATGGTTTTACTGTAAGGAAATTTCTCTTTAAAGTATTATATAAATGTAGTTTACTATTAAAAAAAAATGATGAGCAGGATACTGTCAGAAAGACCTGGAAAGACCTGGATGTATACTGGACTGTATACAGTGAAATCTACTGTATACAAAATAACAGTAATATTGTGAGATGATCTGCTGTGAATGACTGTTATTTTCAGCAATGCAATGATCCAAGGCAACTCTGAAGGTCTTATGAAAAATGCGATTCATCTACAGAGAGAGAACTGATGGTATCTGAATACAGATTGAAATATAATTTTTGTTGGTAGTTACTTTATTGGAAACCGAAAAAACAATGTGATGAATTAGATTTAAGTGAGAAGGGGCTGTGTAAAGTCACCATCCTCACTTTTTCCTCCAGAGCCATCTGGGTCCAGTGGAAAGATATATATCAGCGTGACTGGAGATGGCCCTGGATGTTTAAGACAGTTGGGGTTAAGTGACTTACCCAGGGTCACACAGCTAGTAAGTGTCTGAGGTGAGATTTGAACTCAGGTTCTCCCTACTTTGAGGCCTGTATTCTATCCATTATGCCACCTAGCTGTGGAAAGAAAGCATTATTTGGAGTAAGAGGGCCTGTGTTCAAACGATGGTTCTGCCATGAACTACCTGTAGTGCTCATTTGTAAAAGGAGGAGTGTTAGATTACTTTATTGATGAATAAGAACCTAAAAGGCAGAGAGGGAGAAGGTTAGGATCAGTTTTCCTGACTCCAAGTCCATTGCTCTAACCACCCTGCAGTCATGCTGACCCTTTTTGATTCTTGGGTTCTGGATTCAGGAGTGTCTGATTAAGGAGATTTTGACGGTTTCTTATGACATTTCTAAACTGATGCTTCCCCATTAGCACTTCTAGCTTTTTTTTTTTTAACACTGATTTGTCTAGAACATGACATTTCTAGATGACTATTTGAAAATTCTTCAGCAGTGTGGTGAAAAAGCCATAGGTCCTTGGGGCAGCTAGGTGGCGCAGTGGATAGAGCACCGGCCCTGGAGTCAGGAGGACCTGAGTTCAAATCCGGCCTCAGACACTTAACATTTAACTGGCTGTGTGACCCTGGGAAAGTCACTTAACCCCAATTGCCTCACCAAAAAAAAAAAAAAAGCCATAGGCCCAGATTAAAGGCTTGGCTTGGATCCAATCTGACACTTCCTACAAGGGTAACTTTAGTTCTTTAGTTATAATGTTTTATTTAGTTATACAGCTAGTTATACATTTAGCTATATAGTTATAATTTAGTTATAAAGTCATTCAAATTCCTCTGAAGTTCAGTTTTGCAATCTGCTAAGTGGATATATTACTATATCCATGGACTACCCACAGGATTATTGTGAGGTTCAAATGAGTTAATATGTGTAAGCTCCTGATTCTATTGAGCTACAACATTTCCCTGAAGTTTCAGACATGTATCTATGATGATCCACAGGATATCTACTCTTCAAAAGCACATTTCAATTTTCTGATAAAAGTAAAAAACTGGCCTTTTTATTATGATTTATTTCTTTAAGAAGTGGTTCTACTTCCTTTTATTGTCTTTGGAAGGAGTGAATGAAAAAAAAATCTATTAAGCACTTGCTATTTAGAAAGCACTATCCTAAGAGATGGGCACGCAAACAGAAGAGTATAAATAAATAAAAATGAAGAACTAGAGGCTGGGGCTACAGGATAGGAGTAGCCAAGACCTCTTACTTTCATCTGAGTAACTATTGCCAAGGACATAACCACTGGCTCTGTTTCTCAAAACTGCATTTCTTCTTTTAAGTAGCATACACCTTATCTATCTGCAACACATTGCCCCTTGTCCTCAGGGCCTGTGTAAAGTTTACATTCATATAATGCTACTTAATACAATATTTCAAATGTTCCTTGAACTCTGGTTTTCTTCCACTTCAGTTTTTAGTCAGGAATAAGTCTTGTTCATTCTTGTACACAGGTATATCTTAGACATTTTGATAAACAGATATTGATGATTTATTTATTTCAAAGCTCTCATGTACAAAGCTACAGTTTTCCATAATGGTTAGCCTAATTTTCAGCTCCTCTAATATCGACTGACTCTATTTTTTGTTGTCTTTACTATTTTGTTGGCAATTTTCCATTCCTCTTATTATTGGTGATTTAAAAGAAATCTTTTACATGGTCAATAAAAAGATTTCCATTTTTTGAGAACTATATTTATGTTTTTAGGAATTATCTGTTGGCAAATGCCTCTTGATCATATATTTATGTCAATTATACATATATGTTGGATTTTCACTAAACATCTGAAGTATTTGATGCAAAGATTTTTTTTCCAGTTGAGTTTCTTTTTTCATCCTATTTGCATTGGCTTTGTTCATGCAAAAGCTGCTTAATTTTATGCTGTGAAAACTGTTAATTTTCAATCCCAAAGGATTAATGATGAAGGATACTATCTGCTTCTAGAATACATACTGAAGCAAGCTATTTTTCACTTTCTTTTTTTCCTTTTATTTGTCTTCTTGTACAAAATAACTAATATGGACATTTTTTACATAAAATTATACGGGATTACAAAGGAATTTTAAAATTGTCTGTTTTATCTTTTATGATCATTTCTTTCTCTTGTTTAGCTAAGAATTGTTACTATAGCTATAGTGGTGAAAGATCTCACTGTCCATTTTCCTTTTTTTTTTAAAGATGTATTTGGAACTTTTGATAAATAGTATAAGATGCACCACACTGACACACAAATGCCATACACACAGGTATAGAAGATTAACATTTTATACTAGTTATCAGAAGTACATAAGTGTGTACATACATATACTTATATGCATATTTAGTCAAAATGCTTTGAAGATTTCCTAGCAGCTCTTCTTCAAAGACAGAATTGTAGGGCAGATAGAAGGCCAGTCTCTAAATCAGGAAGACCTGGGTTCAGTCCTGCCTCCTACACATACTGAGTGTGTGATACTGATTTTAATTAATAGAGGGAACTTCTTCAGCCAGAAGTTCCTTATGTCAATGAAATTACCACATAGTAATTTCACTTGCTGGTGAATTAGAAGCTATTAACAGAGATGACTGTTCAAAGATAGAATTAAAAAGAACATGAGTGATGAGTTTAAGGGCTAAAGCAGAATGCTAACAGCATATTTCAGCATATTTCAAAAATATACCTTCCGTTTCTTGAAGGTATTTTAAGTGGTGGTTATTTTATTGTTCATTTTCAGTCATGTCTGACTCTTCATGACCTTGTTTGGAGTTTTCTAGACAAAGATAATGGAATGGTTTGTCATTTCCTTTTCCAATAACAGTGGTATCAAACTCAAACAGAGATGGGGGTCATTAATTGTTCATAATGTGAGAAATGATTATTTGTAACCGATATCTTAGAGGTTTGGCCATGGTGAGAAATGATTATTTGTAACTGATATCTTGGAGATTCAGCCCTGATTTCCCCAGTCCTGACTTCCCTCATTCCAAAGACCTTCTTGATAAGATAAAGTCAACTCTCCTTGGTCTTGGTCAGGGCTATAAACCTCTAGGAATCTTGATAAGATTGACCCTTCTTAATTCTGGTTAGAGTCATGAAAAAATTGGTCTGGGTGAAGATTCCCATTGTGTCCAGGAGACAGACATTTTGTTTAGATAGGAAGACCTCTACTCTGATGAGGGACTGTTCAGCTTACTGCTTTGCATTCTTTGAATAGTTAGCTCAAGTTTGAGGGTGGTCTGGTATTGGTACTTCATTTTAATATAGCCTACCTCCAAATTAAGCTGACCAATCAAAGGTAGTTAGCATCCCTCAGGAATACCTCCTATTTTAAGGGTATATAGGCTGTAATCCTGCCCTAATGGGGGTCTTTTGGTCTGAAAGAGATGTCTATTAATCATCCTTTTATTAATAACTGCTGGCCTATTAATAAAAGGATTAAATTACCCAGAAACTATGTCTCTCATATTTTTATCATCACAGTAAGGATCCCAGCAGGCTGTGCATATTGATTTAGATTTAAGATGTAACATTATCCATGTTTTATTATCCTTATTTATTTTGTTGAACATTTCCCAATTTCATTTTTAATCTGGTTAGGGTTCCCCTTGGGAGTGTTGGGGGCTGTGTATTTGACCCCTCTGATTTAGACAAAAAAAAAAATAACTGTCAGAACTTGCTGACTTTAGTGCTTCTAGCTGAACAATGTCATCAGTTTATAGGGTGAAGCTAGATATAGTCTGTGAGGGCAAAAAACAGAAACAAAAACAAAAACCTGGCAGTTTTCATTGGTGGTGAATTCATTATGTTAGCCATGTAGCTGAAAAAAATGTGACCATAAGCTACATTAGAACACTGTGTCCAGGGGGAGACAACAGTCCTTCCATAGTCTGGGTAGGCCACATGTGAATCAACATGGTTAGTCATTGCCTTCTCAGAAAGACTTTGGCAAGTTGAAGGTTATGCTAGGGAGTGAGAATAGGATTATGAGTAGACTCAATAATATCATATGAGGAATAGGTGAAGGTAATGGGGATGTTTAACTTGGAAAAAAGAAAGTCTTGGGGGAAATATGAAAACTATTCCCCAATATTTGGAGCTATGTTATATGATACAGGTATTAGATTTATTTTTCTTAGCCCTACAGCATAGAACTAGGGAAAATAAGTAGGTAGGGAAGATAGGGAAAAAGGTAGTTTGACTTATGTAAGGAAAATACGTTAACAAAACAAAATACGATAAACAAAACAAAAAAATACACAGTAGAAAACAAAAACATGAGAAGGGGACACAAATAGAGAAATTTTGTTATTATCAAGTTTGGTTTTGTTTGGTTGTTGCAGTCATTTCAACTCTTTGTGATCCCATTTTGGGTTTTCTTGGCAAAGATATTGAAATGGGTTGCCATTTCCTTCTTCAGCTCATTTTGTAGATGAGGAACTGAAGCCAACAGGGTAGTAAGTGTCTAAGGTCGGATTTGAACTTATGAAGATGAGTCTTTCTGATGACAAGCCCTTTGCTCCAACTAATTGATTTCCCGTTTTTCTTTGTATTTTAAAATGATTGTGTTTGTTGATTAAGTTCATAATAAATAAAAAAAATTTAAAAATTAAGAGTTGTGTAATGTGAAATGTTCTACCTCAGGCCTATCATAGAATTTATAACTAAAAAGATCTTTAGAGATCTATTTACAGAAAAAGGTAACAGATGAGTTCCAAAAGATTTGTTAGCCTGCCAAAGATCACACATGTAGAGGGATTTAAAAACAAGATCCTCAGACCTCACTTTATATGTATTATACCAGATGAAAACATTGTACCACCCCTTCTACCATTCTGCCTTTTCTATTGTAGTTGTGATTTTCAGCAAGTCCAAGGTGAGACCAGAAGGCAAGTAACAAAGCTTAAAAATTTGCTGACAACTGACTGATCCCCACCCAGGCAGGTGAATTGCCTGGAACTGACCAGTCTTTGTCAATTCCAGACTCTTGATAGGCTTATGGACCTTCCTCCATGCAAAATGAAGACACCCCCCCCCCACCTTACTCCCTGGACTTAATGTTATTATGTAAAAGGGTCCACCTACATTAAGTAGTTTCTATTTAGAGTTGAGTAGCATCTATACTTAACTCAGGAGCAGTTCTATAATTTCTTTTATTAAAGGTTCATTTACATTAAGTAGTTAGTAGTTCCTGTACTGGAGCAGTCTTTTGGTTCCCTTTGTTCTGTTACCCCATTAAAAATCCTGTCCTTGGTTTCCATCTTTGGGGAGTCCTAGCATCTTGCTTTGTGATACAGCTAAAGTCCCTCTGCCCTGATTAAACACCTTATTTTCTCCTATATTGATTGTTTCCTTAATTTACAGGTTAACTAAAGAAAGAAAGAAAGAAAAAGAGGGCAAGTAACAACCTGAAGAGCCTGAGGTCTTTTACTTAAAACAAGATCTAGATTAAACCTAGTTAGCTTTCCCCACCAGTAGCCCAGCATACAATAGAACAGCTAGGTGAGTGTGCTTTCATCTGTGATTTACATTCAGGGAGCATGGTATTGTGAAAACATATGGAACCCGTAGGACCCTGGGTATTCCTGATACAAATAATATCACTTCCACTCAATACAATTTCTTATTTATTCATTCATTTATCTATTGTATGGGACAATTTCCTCAGTTTACCTAAATAATTCAAGGAGACCACCAAGTGCAAAGACAGATTTATTTCATTCTCATGAGAATGGGCAACCCCATGCAAGGAATGAGGAGCTCACAGATGAGCTCAGGAGGTGGGTTTTTATAGAAGTTTGTGGGAGAAGTCTGCTCATGCACTAGGTAGGCTCACAATCTAACATCCAATCCTGTCCCACCTGGTACTCGTGTTGAGTTTGTAATCAGCATATGGAAGCATGTTCAGCTAGATCTGAGAGCTGGGGGAAGGGAGGGGGAAAGGACAGGTGGTTTTGAAACCACTGATGGTTGTAAAACCACCCCACCCATGTAAGGAGGGGAAAGGGGGAAGAAGGGAGGGATGGTACCAGGAGCTAAGGGCTTTGGAATGCAAGAAGGGAGGGGTGGTACTGATGTGGGATGGAATTAGGGTCAAATTGATCGTGAGTTGTCCCAAAAGAATTACAAGACTCAGTGACTCAGTTTCCCAAGTTTTATTGCAATACTGTGAGTGACCATAGGGAGAGAACCAGAAAAGTGGAAAGGTATCTCTCAAATAGGGAAAGAAAAGATAGTTATATTTATAGTATGGATAAATTGATTATCAGTCTCATTATAATAATCTCCACCTTAGGAAGGTACATAGGAGGGTTTATCTTAATTTGGACTTCCTGGGGTCCTAAGCCAACCCCCAAGGTGGGTACCTTTTTCTGTGGAGGTGTGCTTTTGGTGTTTAGACATCATAAGGTGAATCTGGGGACAAATTTGGCCTTTTCTGTGCATATCTTTTTGATTCCCATGGCTAGTTTCAAAACATCTTCATTTATCATTTATTTCCAGTTTGAATTTCTATACCCTGTCTTATGTATCATTGTTATAGTTAAGGTCTTTTTGACCTGCCTCTTTATGTTCTTGTTATGAATGGTGATTAATGTGGGTAAGAGAACTTAGGCCCTGACTTGTTTCCCAAATTTTAAATTAAAGCATGGGTCTTAGGTTTTTCTCTTAATCCCATTTTTTGCCTCCTACATTAGTACCAGTGTAGGGTTGCACTAACAGGAGACAGTAAGGAGGAGGGGGGTGGGGTACACCAGGTTCAGTAAGGCAAAATATATGTTTCTCAGGGAGATTGCTACAACACCCTGTTTGGCCGCAGAACAAAGGTGGGGTGAGGGGATGAGTTGTGTTTTAGCAATGGGATGGAATATGGACAAAATGGTCTAGCAATAACAGGGACTGGTGTCCCCAGCCTCAGAGTCTAAGCTGATCCAAGTCCACTATATCCCACTCAATCCCCCCTTTTTCTTTTGCTTGGAGAGTACATACTGGACTTGAGTCACTTGCTTGCTTCCTCTCAAAGCAATTATACAGAATTTCAGCCTGTTGGTCTGAGTGCAGGTGATCATGGCCTCTCCTTTCTGAAGTTTCAGGATCAAGGTACTTTCTCCTTTCTCCATGAACTGTTGGGTTACCATTAACTATAGCTGTTGGACTATATGCTGTATCAAACCTATAGAGCAAGGGACTAAACAGGGAAGTATGAAAAGGACCCCCAAAATTCCTATTACCATGGAGATCACCCTTAAGCAGGGACCAGAAAACAGAGTCTAACCAACTTGACCAAGTACTTGTATCCACTCCCGAATTTCTAACTAATTCCTCAGATAAGACAGTGAGCCTTCTCAGGGCTTGAGTAATTTAACCTTTTCATAATACCATATAAACATTAGTAGACAGATGGCAAACCTGAGTATTAATATACATAGTTTTTTTGGCATCAAATGACCACACATTTAGACTAAAAACAGTAATGTCTTACATACTTGCATTATGTTCATTTCTTCTATTGACTACTTGCTCTGATTATAGAAATCTGTTATAAAAGAAAAATAGGGACATTTATATAACAGCCAGGATAAAACATCCCTAGCTCTGTTTGATTTCAGGTATTTGTTCCTTAGTTAGTTCATTCATTCACTCATTCATCTATATATCTGGTTTTTGTTTGTTTGCTTATTCATTTATTTATTTATTTTTTGTGGGACAATGAAGGTTAGGCGTCCTGCCCAGGGCCACACAGCTTGGAAGTGTCAAGTGTCTGAGCTCAGATTTGAACTCAGGTCCTCCTGAATCCAGGGACAGCACCCTATCCACTATACGACCCATCTGCCCCTAAATCCTTTTCTAATCACAATATTCTATATCTCTTTTATGCCAATCATATCTTGTGTACCAACTATTAGTGATGTGCTGCAATCTACTGAAAACCACTATGGACCTTTCATTCCCACCTTGTGCCACCTTCAATTTTGATTTCAGTTTTTAAATTAGGGTAAGAGAACCAGAGTTCAGACTTAAGGGTTTGATACTGTTGCCTGTGCTACCTTGGGCAAGTCACTTATTCTCTTCAAGCAGCAATTTGCTTCTTTGCAAAATGATACAGTTATACTAGATGAACCTGCTCTAAAGCTATGATTCTATTTGGTTTCAAGACTTAAGTCATTGTATTAACCATTAATTAATCATCCAGTGTCTTTTTTTAATCAATAAAAAAACCCCCAAGTATTTACTAACTATCCACTATAAATTTTCATTGTAAAAATGGGCATGAGGAGGATGGTGAAAACTGTTGGAATCAGGATCAAGAAATCCTGGTCAAGGGGCAGTTAGGTGGCACAGTGAAAAGAGCACCGGCCCTGGATTCAGGAGTACCTGAGTTCAAATCTGACCTCAAACACTTGACACTTACTAGCTGTGTGACCCTGGGCAAGTCACTTAATCCTTATTGCCCTGCAAAAACAAAAACAAAAACAAAAACAAAACAACAAGAAATCCTGGTCAAAAACTCAAAGAAGCCTTGTGCTTCTCAATATATTTTTCTGAGAGTTGGATGATGTGAGACTTGTTGAATATTGATACTTTCATACAATATGAAATTTACCCCATTGTAACATTTAGAAAGTAGTTGTAGTTGTAGCAGTTATTTCAGAATCTGATTTCTCCACGCAGGCAGATCATGGACTAGTTAGAACAAAGTTAAAATCAATAACAAGTTAGAATGGTATGAGAGAGAAAGAGGAAGAGATCTAGAGATAGATAAGCCAGCACAGGAAAAACAAATAGACACCCATACATAGCGTCCCATAAACTGAGAAAGAAACAAGACATTAAATAGAAATGCAAAGAAAGTCATGGAGAGAGAGAGGAAGAGGGTGAAATATCTTCAAAGTAGAAACAAGCCCATATTGGAGTTTTTCCAGATACCAAAGCTTTAGTGACATAATTTTTTCTATAAAGCTACTGTAGGCATTAAAATTAGCCTCAGGCTTCCCAAGCTGGCCAGGCTGGCTGGCTACAAAAATCCCCAGCTCCCTCCACCCTGAGGGGATCTACCCTGGAGATCCTGGGTTAGCCCCAGCAGCGGCCCTGGGTGCTGCCCGTGCAGAGGTCCCAGGCACAAAGCAGGAGGCATGGGATTCTTGAGCCCTGGGTATATTACACATGGCTCACTTGAGCCCCCTGGCTGCAGTGCTAAGTGGCCAGTGAATTAGCTTGGCATGTGCAGGGGTGGGGGGAGCCCGAGGTTTGAGGGGAGAGAAGGGATATATAGCCTGGGAGGCAGAGATGCTGGGGGTCGTTGCTATGGGATGGAGAAAGAGCTAGGGAGAAGGTGGAAAGACGACAGAGGTACAAGGATGCTAAGGGGCTTTTCAGGGGGGTTGACAAAGTGAAGGGGGCTTGGAGTTAGAAGAGAGGAGTGGAGCAGTGAAAGCGAGACAGGGGAGTTGGAGTGAAGGAGAAAAAGAGTTAGAGGAAGAGTGAGAGTAAAGGAAAGTAGTGAAAGACACAACAGAAGGAGAAAGTGCAAGACTGGGAAAATTGGAGAGGGCTAAAGGTGAACCACAGAGGCAGCAGCCAGCATACCCTCAAGGGAGGAGGCAGCAACCCCCTATTATATTAAAGGCAGTCAGGTCCTATCACTTTGCATTTCTTTACCCTTATCTCTGACATTTATTTTTATAAATAAACCCTGATTTGATTATTTAATTAAAAGAGGCATTTGCTTATCAAATTGTAAGAAGCAGCAGTGTGGGAATTCTTAAAAGGCCCTAACAGACTGGCTTAGGCAATTAATAGCAGTCAGATAGCCAGCCAGTCAAAAGTCCACAGATTAGGCCCAGTTAGTTAAAATAATTTTACACTATGTAGAAATGAGATGATAATAATAATATCTGCCATTAATATAGTGCTTTAGGGTTTGAGTCTCCTAACAGCCCTGGGAGGTAGGTGCTATTATTATCCCCATTCTATAGATAAGGGAACTGAGGCAAAAAGAGGTTAAGTGACTTGTGAAAAGTCACCTAGATACTAAGTGTCTGAAGCCATATTTGAACTCTAGTCTTCCTGATTCCAGGTCTAAAACTGTATATACTACTGGTTCCAAGGTCCAGATGAAGTTAAATCAAAGGCCATATACAATCCATGTTGTAGAGCTTCCTCACCACTTCTCTACACTTATTTACCCTCAAATCTTCAGTGGGTGGTATGCCTTTCTTCAGTTTATCTTTTTTTGAAAGGCAAACTAGCAAATACTGGCCTTTCTTGTTCATTCATAACACATTAATAATTCATAAATGGGCCTACAGGTAGGGCTTATGCTCAACCTTGCCTTCATAATTTTTTTGCAACTTCATAGTCATTGATCAGTAGGAGGGAGGGTAGTGGACAGATGCTAAGTGTAAAGAATTAATTGTTTTTTGAGCTTTTTATGACCCTATCTTTTGGCTAGAATTAAAAAAAAAAACCTTGGCGTGCACACTGGCCTCTGGGGCTCCGCAAACAGCAAGGTGCTCTACCTACTGGCTGTAGCTGTTGCCATGGTGCTGGCACCTCACATCATCACCACTCACCAACACCTACACGGGCCTGGCAAAATTATGATTGGAAGCCTAGTGAGGGCAGTCATGTGACTGTCAGACCGGCCAGCCAATCAGCTGGCGGCTGTGTGTGGTCAGCCTGGGGTTTGCTGGGAAGAAGGGAGGGTTTTTCTGTCATTCTAGCTTGAAGCTAGAATGCGACAGGATGCTGCTCTGTATTCTCAGCTGATTTCTGGGTGGTGGTGGTGTTTAGGTTGTGTAATTTCCCTTTCCCCATTTTATTTCCTTTCCCTTGATCCTACTGATCCTGTTTGTGTTTTTTTAAGTTCGTTCTTGTTAAATAAATCCTGCTCTGTTTTGAGGGAGGCTGCTGGTCTCCTTCCTTGCCCCAATATTGCAGTAAGCCACTTAGCTAACACTCCCCAATTAAAAATTGGTCCCCACATAAGTCTATCTGAAGATTTTCTTTCATCCACACAACTAGATGTCCTATTTCTCCATTCCCCACAGCACAGTCCAGTTTACATCACTGTGTCTATATACATCCTCCTAGGTCACAAGTTTAATATTGATGAAGAGGTAAGATATAAACTAGTCTCACCAACAAGTTCTGATAGGAATCTAGGAATGCTTTATAAGCTTTTGTCAAAAATTTTATTTCTATTGCCTTTCTTCTACAGAAAAAGAACAGTTCACCTAAAATTTTGGGGCAGCCAGGTGGCACAGTGGATAAAGCACTGGCCCTGGATTCAGCAGGACCTGAGTTCAAATCCAGCCTCAGACACTTGACACTAACTAGCTGTGTGACCCTGGGCAAGTCACTTAACCCTCATTGTCCCACAAAAAAAATAAAAGAAAAAAGAAAAAAACAGATCAGAGAACATAATGTCTCCTACAGGACAAAATCAGATCAGATCAGATCAGAGAAAGTATTTTCATAATTTCTCCTACAGGACAAAACCAGATGAGAAACAGACAGGAAAAAACATAGTACTAGTTTATTTTGTCCCAAGAAGAAGTAAGCATGACTTATCCTGGAGACTCCTTCCAAAGGAGATCTCAGACTCTCTCTTTCTAAGGGTATATAAGGGTGGTGTTTTTTTTTTTTGTTGTTGTTGTTGTTCACTGGTTATAGGGTATCAGTTTCATTAGCATGATACAAATCAACTCAAAAGCAAATGTAAATTAGTTAAACAATACAAATCAGTTTAATGGCTCAACTTAAAGCAGATGCTATGATTAGATTATGTGGAAACATGAAGGATTTTATCAAAGACAAGGATGCCCAGATACATGGGGAAGAAGATAGTGAATGGAGACTTCAAAGGGGGCATTTTGATTTGTTTACTCTCTTGGGGAAAGTAAATAGGGACTATTTGGGTTCAATTTGAAGTTTTAGTCAAAGGGCATTTTGCTCCTACCAAACCAGGGTTTCATAAAATCCATTTGGATAACAAGGCATGTCCATCTAGGTGATTCATACATTCACACTTTTTATCCAAGTATTGGTTAGCCTTAGCTTTACAGAAATAGTCTATTTTAATAAGTCTCAAAAGAATCAAAAGATGAATAAAGAGAAGAAATATCACTTCAGGTTAATAAGGAGATCTACTAGAAGCAGAAAAGAAATTGTGAAATTAGGTTAGCATAAATGGCCAGAATTCATTTTATTCTAAAATAAGAAAGAGACTCCTTATTTAGAAAGAAATAATATCTTTAAGGGTGCAACTAGGTGGGATAGTGGATAGAGTGCTGGGCTTGGAGTCAGAAAGACTCATCTTGGGGCAGCTAGGTGGTGCAGTGGATAAAGCACTGGCCCTGGATTCAGGAGTTCCTGAGTTCAAATCTGGCCTCAGACACTTGACACTTACTGGCTGTGTGACCCTGGGCAAGTCACTTAACCCCTATTGCCCCGCAAAAAGGAAAAAATAAAAAAAGAAAGACTCATCTTTCTGAGTTCAAATCTAGCCTCTGACACTTACTAGCTGTGTGAAACCTGATTGCCTCCAAAAATATACCCCAATCTCAAGTTTATTGTCAGGCATGCAAAGTATAACACCCTTTGACTCCTAGTGTTCTAAATTCATGCAAAGCATCAGGTTTGGTCTAAACTAAATATTTAACCTTTGTACCAGAGGATTTATCTTTCTTTAATATATCCATGTTAATAGTTATGTATGTGTCAGGCAGTAGAACATAGCTGACAGAGACATCCCTGTGGCACAAGGAAGATCTATCTCTGACACATAACTGGTCAGGTGAATCAGGGCAAATTCATTACTCTGTGTGCCTGAGGCAACTCTCTCAATAATATGTTATAGAGAAGGTGCTGCCCTCCCTGCATTCCTGGAGAGAGCTTCCTTATCCTGGAGTTTTAGATGCCAAAGAACTCATGGGTTTAGTATCTTCCCTTTAAGTAAAGTTACCACTGAGAGTTTGGGATTTGATCAGCAGTTTTATTCAATTTAATAGCTTAAGGAATAAAGTAAACATTTAGAATGAAAATGAACAACTTCTTTAGCTTTGAGAGAAGTGGCAGTTTAAAGTGAGAAGACAACCCCAATTACACCAAGCTATCCCTAGAGAGGAAGGGGAAGGAAGAGACCCATCCTCTTATCTGGCTTCCCCTATACTCCAATGAGCAAGGTCAATTTCTTCTAGGATATAGTCACACTTAGATCGACAGACTCAGTCTCTGATTAGCCATCCCTCTGGTTTACACTCTCTATGGTTCCATATTCCTGCCTCCTGCTTGGCTTTTGTTCCTTTTGCTCATCTGCTAAATTCCTAATTCTTCCACCCACAAGCCCTTTCACTAAAGCTCAGTGGGAAGAACTTGAGAGTCTGGGCACTATTTGCTAACAGATGAGGTCCCTTACTTGTCTGGCTACACCTTGCAGGAGTGGCCATGGGGAGGTAATAGTCATTAAATAAATGAATGAATACATCACTAAAAGGTGAAAATATTCCAATAGACCAAACAAAATCTTATCTTATTGAATTCCTGGCATAGTAGATACTGAATAGTATTAATCACTTAATTTAGTTTAATTTGTTGCCTCAAATAATGAAAATCCAGTCAGATTAACTATCAATATATAAGTTGGGGGCAGCTAGGTGGTACAGTGGATAGAGCACTGGCCCTGGATTCAGGAGGACCTGAGTTCAAATCCGGCCTCAGACACTTGGCACTTATTAGCTGTGTGATCCTGGGCAAATCACTTAACCCTCATTGCCCTGCCTAAAATATATATATATGTTCACCCACATAAATACCAGCGACTGAATAAGAAATAATTATGCTCCACTGGTTGAAGTCATTGAGCATTTACAAGTTCAAAAAGGAATGTCATTTGCAAGGTACAAAAAATGTAGTGAGTTACATAGTAACCTGATTAAGGTAAAATCCTTATGCAAAGCAAAATTAGCCAAAGGCTCAGTGAAGCACAATATATAAACATATTTGGCAACTAGACAGAAGCAAGATGTAGTATTTCAGACATGTTCACTTACACAAAGTTACAGAATATTTTAAAACAAAATGTAATTTTTACATTTTTTATTGTATTAAAATCAATCTATAATCATTTAATAAAAAAGCATTTTTAAGCACTTACTATAGACATTATTTGTGCTTCATACATGCCTGCATAATTAATCATACTACAGTGGAATGTTTAAAGTATTTTGGAAGTTAAGCACAAAAAAAACACTAAGAGGATAATGTTTTATAAGGTTATTAATCCTACACAAAAGTAGAATAATTAGGTTGCAGCTAGGTGGCACAGTGGATAAAGCACTGGCCCTGGATTCAGGAAGACCTGAGTTTGAATCCTGCCTCAGACACTTTACACTTACTAGCTGTGTGACCTTGGGCAAGTCACTTAACTCTCAATGCCCTCCCCCCCCCAATAAAAAAGTAGAATAATTAAAAAGAGTATCTTCTGCTTCTCACTTTTGGAAAATCCTTCCAAGACCACAGAATGAAGTTAGCAGAACACAAAAAACCAGAGCTTACATGATGATAAGCCATTGCCAAAATCTAAAGTGGTTTGGGACTGGCAAAATTCTGGAAATCCCACTTTCTGCCATTCATACCACTATCATAATGAGTCCCAGATAATCAGATCCAGCAAAGAATTTATTAACTCTGGTTTTCCTTCCAGGTGTATAGGAGAAGATTAAGTAAATTAATATTTGATAGATATGATTTGTTTGCCCACACTAGGGCTGTGTCTATAGGAGGCCAAATATCTAAAGAAAAATAGAAAAAAAATTGGTAAAAAAAAAGAGATGTGTATAATGTCAAACATTTCAATTTTGACATTTTTTTTCATTTCCATCTAGACTATGCTTAATTAAGGGTAATATAAACATGGTCTTAATGGAAGGTTATGGCCATTTGACTAAAACAAGTGAACTTTAATGAGGTTAATGTGCTTGTTTCTACTTATGGTCTATTTCAATTTATGGGAGCTGAGTCACTCATGAATCATTGAATGTTAGAACTGGGAGGGACCTCAGAGATCATCCAGTTCAGCCCTTGAATTTTACACAGATGAGGAAACTGAAGATCTGAGAAATGATATGAGTTGGTCAAGGTCTCATGAATAGTTAATGGAAGGTCTGGCACTAAAAACCAAGTCTCAACTGAATTAAGGATTCTTTTGAATAAAAATGATAATATTAATACTAATAATAATTATAATAATACCTAGCATTTTTACAAGTTAAAATTTACAGTGTGCTTTGTTTTTTCTTTTTACGTAAACTGCCATTTTTATTTCTAGAAATCCAGATGTTTCTAAAAACATCTACTTCTGCCATATTATATTTATGTCACTTCATATTTCTAGGACCCATTTACAAAAGAGAATGGAAAACTGAGTTCACTCAATTATGAGAGCGGAAAATAATTAAAGCAAATTAAAACATTTCCATTGACTTATCTGAATATTTCAGGTGAACATGTTTGGGGTTTTTCTTAGACCAAATTATATGCATAATTACCTCAATTCTCCAGCTCAATTCACTTTGTACATGTAACCCCACATTTAAAAAAACAATGAAACTGGGGGCAGCTAGGTGGTCCAGTGGATAAAGCACTGGCCCTGGATTCAGAAGGACCTGAGTTCAAATCTGGCCTCAGACACTTGAAACTAGCTGTGTGACCCTCCGCAAGTCACTTAACCCTCCTTGCCCCGCAGAAAAAAAAAAATCAATGAAACTAGGTAGTAGAAAACAATTATTGTTATTTCTGCTGACAAAAGACATGTTCAAAACTAAACATCTTTCTTCCTTAAACCATCTCTTCTTCCTATTCCCCCTATTAATTTCAGGGTTACCACTATCTTCCCAATCACCCAGGCTTGCAAACCTATTTATCCTCAACTTCTTATGCTCTCTCCACTCCATCTCTCTCAACATATCCAATCAGTTACCAAGTGCTGTCATTTCTTTTCTTTTTTTTTTTTTTTGGGGTGAGGCAATTGGGGTTAAGTGACTTGCCCAGGGTCACACAGCTAGTGAGTGTTAAGTGTCTTGAGTTCGGATTTGAACTCAGGTCCTCCTGAATCCAGGGCCGGTGCTCTATCCACTGCACCACCTAGCTGCCCCTAAAGACTCGTTGATTCTGTAACTCAAGGTCTTTCAGGTCCAACCTCTGATTGACTGGCTTTATTGTGAGATAGGCCCTCTCCGAGGAAACCTGTTTTCTTTTCTTTTTTTTTTTTTTAATTTTTGGTGAGGCAATTGGGGTTAAGTGACTTGCTTAGGGTCACACAGCTAGTAAGTGTCAAGTGTCTGAGGCCGGATTTGAACTCAGGTCCTCCTGAATCCAGAGCCAGTGCTCTATCCACTGTGCCACCTAGCTGCCCCTGTCATTTCTACTGAAGGACTGGAGGATAGTGCTGCCCTCTACAGTAATAGGGAAGATAGGGGTGGTGATTTATGGGGAAAGATACTGAGTTTGGTTTTAGATATATTGAGTTTAAGATGTCTCTTGGTTGGGGGCAGCTAGGTGGTGAATGGATAGAGCACTGGCCCTGGATTCAGGAGGACCTGAGTTCAAATCCATCCTCAGACACTTGACACTTACTAGCTATGTGACCCTGGGCAAGTCACTTAACCCTCATTGCCTTGAAAAAAAAAGCAAAAGAAAAGATGTCTTTTGGTCATCCAGTTTGAGAGGCAGTTAGAGATGTGAGATTGAAGGTTTGCAAAGATCTTGAGGCTGGATAGGTAGAATTGAGAATCATCAGCATTGAGATGGTAATCAAATCCATGGGAGCTGGGGAGATCACCAAGTGAAGCAGTATAGAAGGGGAAGAGAAAAGGGCCCAGGACAGAACCCTGGGAAATACCTACAGCTAGAAAGCATGATGTGGAGGTGGATCCAGCAAGGAAGCTCAGGAAGGAGTGGTCAGAGAGGGAGAAGAATTATCAGGAGAGAAGTGGTATCCTGAAAACCTAGAGAGCAGAGTGTCAAGGAGGAGAGCATGATCAACAGTGTCAAAGGTGGCAGAGAGGTTGAGGAGAATGAAGTCTGTCTGAGAAAAGGCCATCCTGTGATACTGGCCTCCTTGCTGCTCCTCACACAAGACGCTCCATTCTTTTTTTTTTTTAATGTATAAGGTATTTTATTTTTTCCGTTACATGTAAAGATAGTTCTCAACTTTTGTTTATACAAGCTTTACAATTTCAGATTTTTCTCCCTCCCTCCCCTCCCTCCCCCCCTCCCCTAGACAGCAGGTAATCTGATATAGGTTATGTCTATATATCTCTATACATATAGATATAGATATAGATATATACACACACATATATATACACATAATAACATTAATCCTATTTCTGCATTAATCCTGTTACAAGAGAAAAAAATCAGAGCAGTGATGCAAAACCTCAAAATAGAAAAAAAAAACAACAGCACCCAAAACAAAAGAAATAATATTGTTCAATCAGCATCTATATTCCACAGTTCTTTCTTTCTTTTTTTTTCCTTGGATTTGGAGATCCTCTTCTATCATGAGTTCCCTGGAACTCTTCTGTACCATTGCATTGGTGAGAAGAATATAGTCCATCACAGTAGGTCAACACTCAATGTTGATGATACTGTGTACAATGTTCTTCTGGTTCTGCTCATCTCACTCATCATCAGCTCACGTAAGACCCTCCAGGTTTCTCTGAACTCTTCCTGCTCATCATTTCTTACAGCACAATAGTATTCCATTGTATTCATATACCACAACTTGTCCAGCCATTCCTCAATTGATGGGCACCCCCTCAACTTCCAATTCCTTGCTACCACGTAAAGAAGATGCTCCATTCTTTACAACTCCTTGGCTGGCCCCCATGCCTGAGATGCTTTCCATGCTCATCTTCAACCCCAGGTTTCTCTAGATTCCTTCAAGTATCAGCTAATGTCCTACCTTCTGTAAGAAGACTTTCCTAGTCCTCCTTCATCTGAGTGCCTTTGGATAATATCTCGAAATTGATCCTGTATTATTTTTGTTTATATATAGTTGTTTCTTTTGGTTGGTTTTGTTGTTGTTGTTGTTGTTGTTTCTTTTGTTTTGTTTTGTGGGGCAATGAGGGTTAAGTGACTTGCCCAGGGTCACACAGCTAGTAAGTGTCAAGTGTCTGAGGTCAGATTTGAACTCAGTTCCTCCTGAATCCAGGGCCAGTGCTTTATCCACTGTGCCACCTAGCTGCCCCCCACATAGTTGTTTCAATGGTGTCTCTATTAGGTTGTAGGATCCTTGAGAAAAAGGACTGGTTCTGGCCTTTCTTTGTCTTCCTCAGCACTTAACATAGTTCCTGGAATACAGCAGACACTTAATTAGTTCAGAATGTGAATTTAATTGATCAATAAGCTATAGTAAGTGTTTACTTCATGCTAAGAACAGGATACAAGGAAAGGCAAGAAGAACCCCTTTTCTTACCAAGCTCACATTCCAATGGATTAGCCAACAAGTCCATATACATATAGAGAAGATGGGAGGTTTAAAGAGAAGGCTCGGGGCAGCTAGGTGGCACAGTGGATAGAGCACCGGCCCTGGATTCTGGAGGAACTGAGTTCAAATCTGACCTCAGACACTTGACACTTACTAGCAGTGTGACCCTGGGCAAGTCACTTAACCCCAATTACCTCATCAAAAAAAAAATAAAAGCTAAAAATCTTTCCCACAAAGGATTTTGTCACTACTGACAAAACTATCTCTGTATATGGAGCTACACTGTGCCCTCCCTTTGTGGGACACCTGTTAGGTTGGTCTCTTTTTATCATTTCCTAGGAGACTGGGAAAATCTGTTCTCCAGAAAATGGGTTCTTCAATGGGCTCCTCCTAGTCATGTTGTTTACTTAGGTATGACTTGTAATGCCCCACCTGAACTGGCTGCACAGCAGCAACAGCAGCTGTTGGGCCTCCTTTCCCACCTTCATCTATCCAAATGGTTGGTGTCAAGCTATGCATTATTTACAAACAGTACAACATGAACATGGTTTCAGTGGAGGTATGTTTTGGGGGTTTACACATCATAAGGTGAATCTGGGGACAAATTTGGCCTTTTCTGCGCATGTCTCTTTCTGATTCCCATGGCTAGTTTCAAAATCTCTCCATTTTTCATTAGAATTTCTACACCCTTGTCATTTCCTTCATTGTTATATGACCTGACCCTGTATGGTCCCGTTATGGGTACTGATCACTGTGGGTACAATAACTTAGCATAAGTTATCATTAACTGGGGTCTAACTCCCTTTTGGAGCTAATATCTGAATTAAAGCTTGGATCTTAGGTTTTTCTATTAACTGTTTTTTGCCTCCTACATCACCACCAACCGTTACAAGGGTACGTAAACTGTGAGTCCACCACAATTTTGGTCTTTGGTCTGAGAGAGACTACCATTGAGCATCCTCTTATTAATAACCTGACAGACTTTTCAATGAAATGATTAAATTACCCAGAAACCATGTCTCTCATATTTTTAATCATCACAGTTATGGTGACCAGAAAGGAATGAGAGCCTTTCAACTCTAGATTCTTACCAAGGACCCACGTGGAGAGTTTCTCTACCAGGAGAGCTCCCAGTTAGGACCCTGTTAGGACTCATACTTTTACCAGTAAGTAAATTTTATCTGGGTAAGTATCTCTGTGCCTGTATTCCTCTCCCTATTTTAAGGTGTTTGTTCTGTCTTTGTTTAAGTATGAATAACTACAGCCTTTGGTGAACTTTTTGCTCTCAATGATAGGTATGGTGTGTGGTCTCCTCAGCACAGGGATGGAGACAAATTGATTGGGTACAAAAATTATTTTTGGAGGGGCAGCTAGGTGGCTCAGTGGATAAAGCACTGGCCCTGCATTCAGGATTAGTTGAGTTCAAATCCAGCTTCAGCTCAGACATTTGACACTTACTAGCTGTATGACCCTGGGCAAGTTACTTAACCCTCATTGTCCCACTCAATATGTGTGTGTGTGTGTGTGTGTGTGTGTGTGTGTGTGTGTGTGTGTGTGTGTGTTGAAAAGGTGCCTAGAATATCTGGGAGTCTGTGAGACAAATCTGTGCTATCCCAGTCTTGTTGAATGAGCTTTAGTTATTTGTGTATGTTTTCTTAGAACTTCTGGCTAAGTGATAGACATTAAAAGAACCAGAAGAAATGTTTCTGAATGTCAGAATGAAATGGCATAGAGGGGTCACAATTCACACTGATGAAAAGAATAACCACACCAATGAAATCTTAGGCCCACTATCATATCAGTGTTAAGTGTGTGCATCTATCATGTTTTCTACTAGATTTTAACCTCTAGGAGGCCAGAGCTTCTCTCTTATTTATCTTTATATATTTCTCAGAAACTTAATAAATATTGATTGGTTCTAAGTGAAATGGAATTATTGGTGGGTTTTTTTTGACTGTAAGGCCCCTAAAACAGGGAATGCTGACTATAGTGAGAGCTGGACTATAGTGAGTTCTTTTTCTGGCTCTTTCTCCATCCTTTCTCTGTTGACAAGCCACTCTCATTTTTTGCTTCAGTCATAAAAATAAACCTTTAAAAAACAAAACCAAAGGTTTCATATCTGACAGCCTGTGAAATCTGACAAAATTCCCACAGTTCCCATATTCCTTTTCTTGTGAGTAAAGAAGAAGACATAAAGGAGGAATAAGAGATAATAAAAAGAAGAGAAAGAAGAAAAAAGAGGAATGAGAAGAAGAGGCAGAAAAAGTATAAGAAGAGGAATAGCAAAAAGGAGAAGGGAGGGGCAGCTAGGTGTGGAAGTGGATAGAGTACTGGCCCTGGAGTCAGGAGGACCTGAGTTTAAATCCGGCCTCAGACACTTAACATTTAACTGGCTGTGTGACCCTGGGCAAGTCACTTAACCCCAATTGCCTCACTAAAAAAAAAAAAAAAGGAGAAAGGAGAGGAAAGAAGGGAATGGAAAAAGAATGATAAGGAGGCAGAATTTTTTTGGGCAAATGTTCAGACATGAAAAACGTCCTAATCAAGGGGCTGAATTGACCTGATTTAGGAAAATTAGAGTTAGAGTTTAACTCAAAAAGTAAATTTGAAGCAATGATATAAATTTATTATTCAAAACTCACATATATATATCAGATATATATCATACTCAGATAGACACACACACACACATAAAACAAAGAATCCCAAAAGCTAAGTAATATAGAATAAACTATTTCATTGCCTTTTTTTTTTTTTTAGTGAGGCAATTGGGGTTAAATGACTTGCCTAGGGTCACACAGCTAGTAAGTGTTAAGTGTCTGAGGCCAGATTTGAACTCAGGTACTCCTGACTCCAGGGCCGGTGCCCTATCCACTGCACCACCTAGCTGCCCCTATTTCATTGCCTTTTGACACAGAAAAAATAGGAATGCCTGTGGACAGAGACAAAACTGAATACTACTGGGTTCCTTTAAGTAATTGTTTGTCCTTCCTTTTCAGAGAGGACCAGTGACATGATGGGGTGATGTCTTAACTCTGGAATAAATTAGATTTCAATAAGGCAGCATTACATTCACTCTTCCAGAGTAATAGAAGTCCAGTGGCAGGACAAAAGTCAAGATGCCTGGTGATGGCTCAGGATGCAGTGGATGGCTTTGGTGTCTATGATGTCTGGTCACATTCTAAGGGCTCCACAGTGCTTTCTTCAGCTGCCTTCCTGAACTTTGGAACAAATTTCTCATCTGCCCATTCTACTGGGAGAAGTCTTCACATGCTCCCCCTAACTCACTGATGGATTTGAGGCCCACCAGTTACCCTCAATCTGGTTTAGCCCATCTGCTGAGACTGTTTTACCATGGTGTGGTCACTGGGCTTGCTACAACTTTTTTTTTTTTTGCAACAAACATTTATTTAATTTTTTCCAGTTTCATGTAAGGGTAGTTTTCAACATTCATTTTCATAAGATTTAGAGTTCTAAATTTTTCTCCCTTCCTCCCTTTCCTCCCCCCTCCACAAGACAGGAACCAGGTTATATATGCACAATCCATGAGTGCTCTTTTTATCAGTTCTTTCTTTGGGGGGTGGATTGTATGCTTCATCCTTAATCCCTTGGGATTGTCTTGGATCATTGCATTGCTGAGAGTAGTTAAGTCATTCACAATTGCTCATTGAACAATACTGCTGTCACTATGCACAATGTCCTCTCAGTTCTGCTCACTTCACTATACATCAGTTAATGAGTCTTTCCAGGTTTTTCTGGGATCATCCTGTTTGTCATTTCTACAGCACAATACCATTCCACTACAATCATATAGCGCAGCTTCTTCAGTCATTCCTCAATTGATGGACATTCCCTTGATTCTCAATTCTTAGCCACCACAAAGAGTTGCTATAAACATTTTTTTACAATTTTCTCCCCTTTTCTCTTTTTTATGATTACTATTGTTAACTGTTTCCCTCCATCCTATTCCCTTCCCCATAATATTTATTCTATTATCCATCTTCTTTCATCCTATCCCTCTTCAAAAGGGATTTGCTTCTGTCTGTCCCCTCCCCCTATCTGCCCTTCCTTCTTGTGTCCCTCTCTATCTCCTTCCCCTTCTATTTTCCTGTAGGGTTAGAGAGATTACTCTAACCAATTGAGTGTGTATGTTATTCCCTCCTTGAGCCAATTCTGATGAGATTGAGGTCTTTGAGCCAATTCTGATGAGTGTTAGGCTCATTTACTGCCCAGATTAAATAGACTACTCCACCCAGTTGGGTGTGTGTGTCTGTGTTAATCCCTCCTTGAGGCAACTCTGATGAGTTTAAGGTCTTTCAGCCTTTTCTGATGAGTGTAAAATTCATTTACTGCCCTGCTCCTTCTCCATGTCTTCCCCTACTCCATAAGTCCTTTCCTGTTTCTTTCATGTAGGATTTCACCTCTTCCCTTCCCCCTCCCCCAGAGCATTACCCTCATCCCTCACCCCTCAATTCAACCCTAAAAATGTCCTCATGGGGCAACTAGGTGACACAGTGAACAAAACATCTACCCTGGACCCAGGGGGATCCCAGCCAAAACCTGGCCTCAGACACAAGACAATCACCCACTGCACAACCCCAGGTATGTTACCCAACTCCAATTTTTTATAGTTTTCTAAAGTCAAATTTGCCATTTAGTTTAGGTCTTTTCATCACAAATATCTGAAAGTCCTCTTTTTCATTAAAGTCCCATTTTTTCCTCTGAAAGATTAAGATAAGTTTTGCTGGGTAGGTGATTCTTGGTTGTAATCCCAATTCCTTTGCCCTCTGGAATATCATATTCCATGCCCTCTGACCCTTTAATGTAGACGCTGCTAGATCTTATGCTATCCTGACTGGGGCTCCACAGTACTTGAATACTTTCTTTTTGGCAGCTTTCAATATTTTCTCCTTGACCTGAGAGCTCTGGAATTTGGTGATAATAATCCTAAGAGTTTTCCTTTTGGGATCTCTTTCTGGAGGTGATCAGTGGATTCTTTCAATTTCTATTTTACCTTCTGCTTCTAGACTATCAGGGCAATTTTCCCTGACAATTTCCTGGAAGATGATGTCTAAGCTCTTTCCTTGATAATGGTTTTCAGGTAGACCAATAATTTCCAAATTCTCTCTCCTGGACCTATTTTCCAGGTCAGCAGTATTTACCAAGAAGATATTTCACATCGTACTCTATTTTTTATTCATTTGGATTTGCTTTATTGTGTCTTGGTTTGTCATAATGTCACTAGCTTCCATTTGTTCAATCCTAATTCTTAGGCAATTATTTTCATCAGAGAGCTTTTGTACCTCCTTTTCCATTTGGCCAATTTGGCTTTTCAAGCTGCTGACTTTTTTCTCATGTCTTTCCTGCATCACCCTCATTTCTCTTTTCATTTTTTCCTCTACCCCTCTAACTTTATCTTCAAAGTTCTTTTTGAGCGCCTCTATGGCCTGAGACCAATTAATATTTTTCTTGGAAGTTTTAGATATAAGGGCCCTGACATTGACATCTTCCTCTGAGGGTGCACCTCAATCTTCCTTGTCACTGAAGAAACTTTCTATGGTCTTCACCTTACTCTGTCTGCTCATTTTGCCTGTTTTTTACTTGACTTTTAGCTCCTCAAAGTGGGGCACTGTTTCCAGGCTGCAGTATCCCAAGCTTCAGAAGTCCGAGGTGGTATGATTTAAGGAGCATCAGGTTCTTCACTCACCTGGCCTGTTCCCTGGTCCGTACATGACCCCAGACCAACTTGCTAATCAACCAGCTTTGTGTGTTGTGTTTGTCAGCTCTGACGAGCCTGTGTCCCTCCCCCACCTGGGCCACTGCTTCTCAAGCCAAACTCTTGGTTCCCAGGAGGGGTAAAAAACCCAAGTTCTGCCTCAGCACCAGCATAGACCCCTGTAGTCTCTCCCCTGCCCAGGGTTCAGCCCTCTCACCAGACTGTGAGCTTAGTTCCAGATGACACTGGTGCTTCAGCTGATTCAAAGGCTCTGGAGGGTCTCTTTCTCTCGTGAGGCCTTCCTGGGACTGGATTTGTGTCAAGGTGACTGTGGGGTTGGACTCCACTACTGTCTCAGCACAGCAGCTCCCTCCTTCTGACCTTCCAAGCTATCCTTGGTTGGAAGATGATTTCAGCACATTATTTTGTGGGTTTTGCTGCTCCAGGCATTGTCCTATGGTGTTATTTGGATGTTTTTTGGAGTGATCGTCTCATGAGTTTGAGAGCTCACTGCCTTTCCTCTGCCATCTTTGCTACAACTTCTTAGAGTCACAGGTGAGAGTTGAGTGCCAGGTGAACAACAAAGGTGGATGAGTAGCTCTCAAAAGAAGTTCTGCAAGCCCTCATACCACAGAGGCTAGTCCTCCTTGAACACCCCTTATAGCTCAAGTAACTAGTCAGGCGAGGAAGGGAAAACAATTTACATAATGATGATTAAAATATATACAGTGCCTTAAGATTTGCAAAGCACTTTCCTCTCTACAACTCTGAGAGGTAGTATTACTGCAAGTATCATTATCCCATTTTACAGATGACAGAGAAGGTAAACTATTTGCCTATGCTTACACAGCTAGTTAAGTATAAAAAATAGGACTGGAACCAAGATTTCCTCACTCCAGATCCAGCAGCACACTTTCCACAACTGCCTCTCTAGTATAGTCATTTTTGCAAAATTTAATAATTCTAAATAGCTTCTTATAATTAAAAAATGATCATTATCTGATGAAGAAGCTGTTTTACACTATCCCCAATATGTGGTTGTCCAGTTTCTGCCTGAAAACTGCCAGTGAGGGGGTGTTCGCTACCTTTTCAAAGGAGTCTATGTCCTTTATAGATAGCTCTAATTCTTAGGAAAGAATCAAATCGAGCCTAAATCTCTTCCTTTGCAACTTATTTCTGCTCCTGGTCTTCTAGCCACTGGCAAAACCTTGACTGATCATCTACAGCTTATATTGAATTGCTTGAGTTCTTCAGGGGGGAGGGTGAGAAGGGAGGGAGGAAGAGAATTTGGAACACAAAGTTTTAAAAAAATATTGATGTCAAAATTTGTATTTTACATGTAATTTGGGAAAATAAAATTCTAAGTAAAAATTTAAAAACATGGAAAAAGCTATTCTATCCCCCTTAAATCTCTTTTCTAGGCTAACTACAACTATCCATCTTCCATCTATCTATTCTATCTACAAGAATAGCAAAAGAGCCTTTGTCAAATGCTTGCTAAAATCTAGGTAGATTCTACAGCATAGCCTTTAACTATTAGTCTAGTTAATTACCTTGTCAAAAAATAAATGAGGTTAGTCTGACGTGACCTCTTGAGGAAGCCTGAAAACTGTAATTATCATTAACCATCCTTTTAATAACAAGTTCTAGAGTTTGAGCAAGAATTAAGATCATGCTCCCTGTCCCATAGTTTATAGATATTATTACCTTCCTGTGTTAAAGAAATTGAGACATCTTGTTAAAAATAATGATAAATGTGTTCACCTCATTTCTTACAGCACCTTTCCCATTTTTCATGATTTTCTAGAAGCTACTTAGAATGATTCTGCAACCGTCTTCCCCATTTCTTTTAGCATCCTAGGGCAGAGTTCCATTGGTGACAAATTTAGCAGAGGAAGCTAGGTGCTATTTGACTTATACTAGGTTTCAACTCCCTATTAGCCATTTTAATGATGTGCCTTCTGGTTCAAATGCTGTTTTCATTGAGAGAGAAGACAAAAGTCAATTAAGAGTTGAATGTTTCTGCTTTCTCTCCATCTCATCCACTCTGAGTAGCAGTGTTATCCTTTCTTAAATCCTCCATATTTCTCCTGATCTAGCTAGATCACTGATCCAGGCCAATGATTTCACAGGTTTAGTTAAAAGGGGAAAAAGTTGAAAACATACAAATCTTTCTTCTTCTTCTTAGCCTTTCCTCATCAGTTTCAGCTCATGATAATCTATAGAAGACTTGACACCCTCTTACAGGACCACATTAAGCTTCTGACTTAATCTTCTACTACCTTGCTTTTCTTCTATCTTCTGTATCTTTTTTAAAAAAAATCTAATACAACTGCCCTGAACAGTGAGTCTTTGCTTATAACATAGAAAAACTGCTAAGCCAAACCAGAAAACAGTATGTAATGTTCTCCATCCATAATCCCTCAATTATTTTTTTCCAGGGCAATGAGGGTTAAGTGACTTGCCCAAGGTCACACAACTAGTAAGTATCAAGTGTCTGAGGCCGGATTTGAACTCAGGTCCTCCTGAATCTAGGACCAGTGCTTTATCCACTGTGCCACCTAGCTGCCCCTCCCTCAATTTTTAAAAGTATTTTCACATCTTCTACAAATTCTTTACATGTCCTTTTTATGCTAAAAAATAATATTCTACTATATTAACATATCAAAATTTGTTGACTCAATTGATGAGCACACATGTTCTTTTCAGTTCTCATAGAAATGCTGCTATGAAAATTTTGGTGTATATAGGACTTTTCTTTTAGTCTTTTCCCTGTCCAACATTGGGAGAAAGCACTCTTATGGTTGTCTAAGTAACTGAATTCCCCCATTACTACCATACTTTGTTTCCATACCAGGTTTGTGATCTGTTTTCTTAATTCCTCAGTTATGAACACTGATGGGATGATACCCCCCCAAAAATAAATAAAAGGGCAAGAAACAAATTGCATTGAAAGAAGGAGGGGACAGACTGAATGGGGTAAATTATCCCACATAAAAGAGGCACAAAAAAGCTATTATAATGAAAGGAAAGATGGGAAGGGGTGACAGGCAAAGCTTAAACATTACTCTCATCAAAATAGGCTCAAAGAGAGAATAACATACATAGTCAGTTGGATATAGGAACAAATCTTACCCTATAAGGAAGTGAAAGGGATGGGGATAATAGAAGGGGGTGGACTGATGATAGATCTAGGAAAAAATTTTAAAAATTCATCTGGAAGAACAAAAGCTCAAGGATATCAAGGGAATCAATGGAAAATTAAAAGAAAGTGGTCTAGCTGTATCAGATCTCAAATTGTATTATAAAGCAGTAATAATCAAACCGGAAAACAGTATGGCAGAAAGTAGGTATAGACCAACATCACAAACTGTATACTAAAATAAGGTCAAAATGAGTACACAATTTACACATAAAGGGTGATACCAATAATCAAATTAAGAGAGCATGGAATAGTTTATCTGTTAGCTTTATAGACAGGGGAAGAATTTAGGAACAAAAAATATATAGAGAGCATCATAAAATATAAAATAGATAATTTTGATTATATAAAATTAAAAAGCTTTTGCATAAACAAAACCAGCACAACCAAAATTATAAGGAAAGCAGAAAACTGGGAAAAATTTTTGTAACAAGTATCTTTGATAAAAGCCTGATTTCTCAAATATATAGAGAACTGAGTCAAATTTATAAAAATCCAAGTCATTTTCCAATTGATCTGTGGTCAAAGGATATGAACAGGTAGTTTTTAGACAAAGAAATCAAAGCTATCTCTAATCATATGAAAAAAATGTTCTAAATCACTTTTGATCAGAGAAATGCAAACAAAAACAACTCGGAAGTACCACCTCACACCTATCAGAGTGGCTAATATAATAAAAAAAGGAAAATGTTGGATGTTAGAGGGGATATGGGAAAACTGGGACGCTAATTCACTGATGGTGGAGTTGTGAACTGATCTAACCATTCTGGAAAGTAATTTGGAACTATGCCCAAAGGACTATAAAACTGTGCATACCTTTTGATCCAGCAATATCACTGCTAGGTTTAGGTCCCAAAGACATCCAAAAAATGAGAAAAAGGCCTATTTGTACAAAAATATTTATAACAGCTGTTTTTGTGGTGGCTAAGAATTGGAAATCAAAGGGATGCCCATCAATTGAGAAATGGCTAAACAAGCTGTGGTATATGGTTGCAATAGAATATTATTGTGCTATAAGAAATGACAAGCAGGATGATTTCAGAAAGGCCTGGAGAGACTTATATGAACTAATGTATAGTGACGTGAGCAGAATCAGGGGAACATTGTCCATAGTGACAGCAATATTTTTGATGAAGAACAATGAATAACTTGACTATTCTCAGCAATACAATGATCCAAGATAATCTCAAAGGACTAATGATGAATCATATTATCCACCTTCAGAGAAAGAACTGATATTGATTGTACACAGACTAAAATATGCTATTTTTAACTTTCATTTTTTTCTTTTATTTAAATCTGCTTGTACAAAATTACTAATTTCTCATGTATAACCTACATTTGATTGCTTACTGCCACAGGGAGAAGGGAGGAGATATAGAATTTGGAACTGAAAATTTTAAATAAAAATGCTTTTAAAAAATCCTCAATTGTCCAAATGGTCTACAGTATACTCCAATGACTGTTTCTGCCTTAATTGGTCTTTATCAAAACGCTCTTTCATTCATCTCTTCCTCCTCTGGTTCCTGAATCTTTTTTTTCCTAAATATATTTATCCTTTAAATACATAATGAAATTATATAAGCTTATCCATACTCCTTATAACTTTTCTTTTCCTTTTTGTTTTGAATAAGGTATATATCCTTTGAGAGCCATATTAGAGTTTCAGAGACACCTACATGGACAAAATTTACCTCTTCAAATTAAGATTTCTGCCTATTCTTTGACATAGGTTTATAGAAATCTGGCCCAAAGGTTGGGACCTTTCTTGGATTTTGTCTCCTATCAATTCTTTGCCAGCTTTGTTTCTATATTCTAGCTACTCTCTGTTTCAGGGGGTCTTACCTTGGGGTCCAAGGATGCCCAAGGGATCTCTGGATAAATTTGAGAGGGTTCATGAACTTGAATTGGGAAAAAAAAGTATTTATTTTCACTAATTTTTCATTTCCTTTGTAATCCTATTCAGGTATTTAAAAATATTATTCTGAGAAAAAGCTGAAACATAGGCTTTAGCAAACTGCCAAAGATTCCATGACACAAAAGGGTTAAGAAGCCTTCCTCTATTGTACCTCACTAGATAAACATAAAGGCAACTTTCTCCTTCCCCCTTCTTTTTCAATTTAAAAACCTTTTATTGGATTTGCAATATTTGAAGAAAATACATTTTTACAACTACCTATTAGGTACGCCACTATTGGCAAAGGGCCTATCATTCCTTGTCAGGCTCTGTTGAAGAGAATAGAGAGGATTGAAAGTAGAACTTGATGAACTAGACAAAGCTTAGATCCTTTAATTTGGTATATTTAAGAAAAAAGAAAGACAAGTGGCTTAATTAGAGACAGCCTTGGGAAGGAGAGGTCAGGGCAACAGGTGAAGGGCAGTAGGGAAGATCAGTGAGCCCTTCTTCACGGAAAGACCAGGACTGTCATCTCCAAATTAGGACAATTCTCCAACTTCCTCACAATGGATTCTGGATTGATATTTCTGTATCAAGCAGCCATCAACATTACTAACTCTGGTACCAGAACTAACACATCCAAAGAAGGACTGGAAAGAGACCAGGAAAGGATATAATCAGGATACAACCAGGTATTTCATTGAGCCTTGAACATGATGATATTCAAGCTGACAAGCAGAGAAAGTCCATTGCTAGGACCAATGCTTTGGGGCAGTTCAGGTTGGGTCAGGGTGGCTAGCTCTGGTGTGGCCACTTCTCAAAACAGATTAGATATTTCACAGAGAGGGGTATAGTCCAGTTAAGCTTGGTCTAATTGTTTTTTGGTATCTGAGGTTACAAGAAAGGAAGCACAAATCAAACAGGAAAATTCTAGACACAGAGAAGATCAAGATATAGGAGCTAAGTGGTGGTGGAGAAGATCCAGAGAAATGACAGGACAGTAGTGAAAGAGTTTCAGACAGGAGGAGGAAACTTCACTAGAAAATAGATAATCTACAGGACAGAGGAAGAGTAGGTTAGAGCAAAGAGGCTTTTCTAGATTATATTTTAAGCCACAAAACAGAAAGCCAAAACCTCCAACTGGATATCATCTTGACCAGCTGTTTACTTTTCAAATATATCTTTCTGTTCTGAATCCTGTGTCTTCAAACAGGAAGTGACAAAAGAATCCCCTGTGCCTTTCAAGTTTTCAGTTTCTTGTCCAAGACTTCTTGAATCTTAGCAATGCTTTCAAGATCCATCTGACAATATTATCTGGACCTACAGGAATGACCAGAAGTGTAAAGTAGTCACCACATGGATCACAAATTGGGTGCTGCACCACCACATTCTAGATTCCTACCCTAGGAAGCCAGCAGAGCTTCCTAGGAATTGGGAATGTCAGCTCAGTGAATAGCTTCTCCTGGGCTCTCCCTAGAGGCTCTCTCAACTCACAATACATTTAAAAACCACATTATCAGTGCTTGACAGACAAGCAGCTTCCTTCTTCTTAGAAGATCCAGGTCACTGCTCTTTGGAAAGGGCCTCTCATCTTTTTAATCTTTTTAACTAGGAAAAAACCAAAACTGTCTACAATCCTCTCATTGTTCAATCCTTTGCAAGCTAAATTCCAATTTCATTACTTGATTGAAACTGCCCTTTCCAAAGTTACCAATGATGTCCTAATTGACAACTATGTGCTCTTTTCTCAGTTCTAATCCTTCTCAACCCATCCTGGATGCTATGTCCTCTCTGGGCTTTCAGGATACTACTCTCTTCTCATTCTTTTTACCTGTTTAATTGCTCATTTCTGCCTCCTTTACTGGTTTATCATCCATATCATGGTCTTTAACTATGCTTCCCTAAGGTTCTGTTGACACTTAACTCCTCTCTCTCTCTCCATTCTCTCTGGGTGATCAAGTCAGCTCCCATGGGTTTAATTATTATCTCTCAAGGGTGACTCCAAGAGCTATATAATCAGCTCCAGTCTCTCCTAAACTTCTATCCCTCACCACAATTCCACATGAAGCCTCTCCTGATGCCCACAGCTCTTACCCACCTCACTCCCACATTATAGTGTAATTAACTACTGTGTGTTTATTCTCTTTATTATTATGTGCATACTTGTTTGCCCTCCTGGAATCTAAGTTCTTCATAAGGAGCTATTGCTTCATTCATTTTGTTTGTATCCCTAGCACCTAAAAGAGTTCCTGGAAGGTACCAAGTGCTTAATAATTGTTGACTGATTTACTGACTAGTTCTAGGTGTTCAGCGGTCCTTCTTCCCTTTCTACTCTTTGACACATCCTCCCACCCTCCAAACTCTTGAATTCAAGATTTGTCTCTGCCTTTTCAGATCCCTTTTGTTTTTTGTTGGCATTACTTTCTTTTTAAAAAATGGAATAAATGGTATCATCCATGAAATGTCTGATTGGAAAAGGAGGTAGGCTATTCATAGAGTGAGAAGGATGGATAACAGGTAGACAACTGAAAGGCCACATCAAAAGAGCCCTTTTAGGTCATCTAGTCCTAATGCCATCATTTCGTAGATGAAGAAACTGATTCTCACAGAGTTAAAATGACTTGCCCAAAGTCACATTAACATTAAGAGGCAGAGCTGCGACTTGAATGCAGTCCTTCTGACCTTAAATCCAGTCCACTTTTTATTACACAAAAGTTTCCAGCATGTTGGGTGGATCCCCAACATGCTGGGGAAATGACATGAACAAAGACTGGTCAGGATGACTGAGGCGTGGATGGACCATTGGAGGGAGCGCCCACATCAGTGAGATCATTATCCACTGAAGTATTAAGTATGTATAATTGCCTGAGGAAGAAAATTCAGATTCTATTCTATGAAAAGAAAACAAAACACCCAAACACTTCTTTGAATTTGCTCCAGAAAAAAAAAGAATGCATGCTTCAGTGAACTTCATTTAAGAAAATAAAATGCTGATTTGCTTCATAAATACTACCTTTCATTTTCTGATCTCAAAGCTGCTGACAAACATTATCCGAGAACAAATATTATCCTTCCCTTTTCATAGATCAAGAATGAAGGATCCTAGAGGCTAAATAATTTAAATTAGATCAAAGAGTATTTTAATGGGCCAGCCGAAAACCCTCTCAAATTTTCCTAACTCCAGATCTTTGTCCTGCTCTGTTTGGCAATGAACTTCCTACAGCACTGAGTCACTGAGAAAGCCGGCTGGTCAATCTCCAAATAGCAAGCCGGATCTACTAGAAGGTTTCTTATAGGCTGAACAGATCTCAGAATCAATGTAATTACAATGAATTCAGTCTTTGGGAAATAACAATATTTCTTTAAGCCATCAGTGTTCACCACATTAAAGCTATGAGAATTCTAAAATAACAGAGTAGTAATAATTCAAACATTAGTATTTAATTTAGACTAATCTGAGTTGACCTTACATTATGTTTTATGTTAATATGTGCTAAGCCAACTGGACTTTAAACCATAAACAGTATATATTCATTTGTTTCAGTACTACTCTAAGACTAATAATTAAGCCTTCATTAAAGTGGGTGATTTCGTGTGTCATCATCACATTCCTTTTCTGTGTTCAAATGAAAAAAGCGGCATTTAAGGTTAAATGAACTAATACCTCTATTAACAAAAGAAAATGTATTCCAATGACACATTATTTTCAAAACCTTTGTTACCTGAAGTGGAAATAACCAAGGAGGTACAGAATAGCAGTGCTATTTCCATAATCCCCCAATTCAAATCTACAATCCAAGTTCTCAACAGATGACCCTGTCACCCACTTTAATAAGAAGATTGAGAATATCAGATAAAAGGACCTTTAACTCTTCTGATCCTCACCACAAAAATTCTGTCTGTACCTATCCCTTCTTGTTCTCCAGTTTCAGAAGAAGGTATAGCTCTTGTTTTCATAAATGGGCGCCTCACCAAATATTTCTTTGATCCTAACAAAAATCATTCAGACTTGAATCCTCAGAATCACTTTTCGTGTAGAACAACTAAATTATCTAATAGAAGCACTAGGCACTGTAGGAAAAGAAAATGATAGTATATGCAGAGAGAGGCCTGTACATAAGGGACTGTGTCCATGAATATGTTTCCCTCTAGGATCTGGTTTGCTTTCCCTTACCCTAGTTTTCCTTCCATGGAGGGCATATCCTCATTTTGAACCTTGCTGTAGAACAGGGGATCTGTACTATCTGTGAGGGTCTGAAAGTCATCTTATTAGTAACATAAACAGACACTCTGCTCTTCCCTCCACACATACCCAGTATAAATCTAGAACTCACCAATAAAATATTTTTAATTGACACTGTCTGGGGTTGTGGAGTAAAGAGGCCAGGAGCAAATAGAATGTGGCTTTCAGATAAATAAAGCAAAAAGACAAAAAGCAAATAAACCAGAAGGAAGTTAGGTGGCACAGTGGATAGAGTGCTGGTCGGGGAGTGAAGAAGTCTCATCTTCCTACATTCAAACCTGGCCTCAGACACGTATTAGCTGACCCGTGGCAAGTCACTTAACACTGTTTACTTCAGTTTCCTCATCTATAAAATGAGCTGGAGAAGGAAATGACAAACAACTCCAGTATCTTTGCCAAGAAAATCCCCAAAGGGCTCACAAAGAGTTGAACGTGACTGAAAAATGACTGAACAACTAGCCAAAAGAGGCCAAGAAAAGCCTACTTTTTTTAATCTGGGTGACTTCTTTTTTTATATGGGGCAATATTTAATTCAATTAAATTCAATTGAATAAATATTCATCAAACACTTTCGAGGCACTGTGCTAGACTAGACTGGGGTTAAAAAGACAAAAAAGTGCCTTGAGGAGTTTACATTCTATTGCAAATAAACTGAAGTTCCATACCTGTCTTAAACTGGAGCGCAGGTTCTAATGTAAACATTTAAGCATTCCAAAAATAAAACAACTTCTTGTTTGGAGTTTCTTTTCTTCTATGGAGCTCAAGCCTCTTCATAACATTTCATGGATTATGATGTTTCTATCCATAATCAGAAAAAGTCTTGCCAGACTTTGCTTCCAAGCTTTAGCCTTCTCCCTCTATGGCTACAGCACCATTCTCCCATTAGTGATTTCTTCCTTTATGGAGGGGCCTAGACCAAACTTTGTCACCATACCCCCATAGGTACCTTCCCCTTCCCATTCTTTTATGTGATGTCTTCCCCCTTTAGAAGGGGGCTGGAATTTTCTTTTTGCTTGTATCTCTATACCCAAAGGATTAGCATATCATGCTTAATAAAAACTTGTTCACTGATTGATTTATCTTGGATCATAACCTTCAACACAGAGGAAGAGAGATTTTCAAATAGGTAATTCTTAGAGTAGAAACAGTTAATCGGATAGCTAGGTGAATTCTATCTCAGACCACTTCTGGAGCTTATACTGTTTCATCTGGTCAGAGGAGTGATAGGCATAAGAATGAGAATAATAATAATGAGTGACAATGAGAACAGCAATAACCAAAAAATGACCTTATAATGTATGACCATTTAGAAAGATACCTTCTAATTCTAAGAATCTAAGTGCTTTTTACATAACCTATTTATGAAAAATTCATCTCTGTAGCTACCACTTGACACATTTCCAGAGGGACACAATAGTTAGATGTAAATCAACAACAACCCAAAATATCTAGTGTCACCCCAATACTTTGTTCCTTGCAAACTGCCTGTTCTAGTTAATTATCTGAGAATTCCCCATAGTCAAATAAAACTTAAGTAGCACTTTGAGCACATTAATCCAATAGGGCATTAAAAAAGACATACCATTCAAATGCACAATATATTAAATCATGACAATATATTTTTCTAAGACTTATAAAACCACTTAGTAAATCATAAATGACTAATGAAGAGAACACCTATTTTTTAGACACATCTGCAGTCAAACAAAAGTGTGAAAAGTACCATGGGTATTCAATGAAACCTGCATTTTCCAGTTTTGTGCCTGTGCAAAGGAAGACTTAATACATAGTAAATGAATTGCAAAAGATGACTTTGAACAAAATAGCCCTGGGTTTAACCACACTAACTACATTACATAGGAAGATTTTTGTCTTCTTCCTCTTATCTTGTACTGAAGAGGCAGACAAATCCTCGATGTAATATTTGGTACTATGCAACCAGTGAAAAAAGGAAAGGTAAGAGTGAAATAGGCTGTCTCCAGAGGTTTTGAATAACTCATGTGATATATAATAAATGCTTCCTGAATATGTCTTCTCCCTTGCCTTTCTTTCCTTCTTTCCATTTATCTATCCATCTGTCATATGAGGGGCAGTATGGTACAGAGGATAGAGCTCTGGGTGTGGGAGCCAGCAAGACCTGCATCCAAATCCCATCTCAGACACTTTTTGTGTGACCCTCCCCCCCAAGCCTGTTCAGCCTCAATTTCTTCATCTGTAAAATGGGGGAGTTGTGGTTGGCTTCTACCTTTGTAATTGTAGGAAGGTCCTTTCCATTTATTCTTTCTTCTTATCCTGTCTAGAGAGCTTCAAGGAGAAGTTGCAGACTGCTTGGGAAAGATTATAAATGATTTTCTTTTCAAGAATTGAGTGGACTAGGTAAGTGCTGTGGTCCTTTTCTACCTCTGAAATTCTGTGATTCTAGGGACAGGGCTAAAACCATTCTGAAAAAGTCACAAGAGTACATGATAATTTTAATCATTCTAATTGGCTTCTTTTCTTCTTTCTATAGCTGACAAAGAGAGGGCTTGAAACAGTTACCAAATATGACATACCCTTTGGACACTGCACTCTGTGCCCCAAGTGAGTCAAGGAGATACTAAAGCTACAGTGTAGCACCCTTGAGGATTTCATCATTAACACTCTCACTGTACCATAGCAACCAAATTTATGCATTTTCTGTAAAATAATGTATTAAATTCTTTTACAGAGATAGGTTTTCATTTTAGTTCAATTAGATGACTCAAAATACATTCTGAAATGATCAGCATTTTTTCTTTTTTGCTTTTAAAAAACATGTTCATGTGTCATCTCTTAATCATGCAGTACTTTCTGAAAGGGCTAAAAATGAAATATAGTGTTGTTATTACTAGACTTAGCAATGCTTTCTGTGTAGTGATGAAAACTCGTCTTACTAGTATGACCCCATCCTCCAGGATGCATGCATGGATGTTAAAGCTTAATTGACCAGGAGATTGGGTATTTCCACCCCCAGTGGAAAATGCTTGGTGTAGCACAATTAGAGTTCAGTTCCTGGAGAGCCTGTCCCTATTTCCCATTCTCAATTCAGAGAATACCTTCATCTCAGTGGTGTAGACTTCCCCACTGACTTGACTCACTGGTAATAGGACAGTCTCGTTTAATGACATGTCAGCTTTCTCTAAACACTTTATAGAAACTTAAATGGCTTGGGGGTCTTGGATCAGAGATCTCATTTGTCTACATGCTTGAGCCACTGGCCTGCCTGCATGTTGGGGAAGGGAGAGAGGGAGCCCACCTATGCTGTTCCCCATTGGCATCTGTTTGCTTCCCATAGCTGCCATCCCTCACACTATTCATTCATTCATTTGTTTATTCATTTATTCATCCATTCATTTATCTATTTATTTACTTATTCATTCATTCCTTCGTTTGTTTATTTACAGGCCAATGAGGGTTAAGTGACTTGCCCAGGGTGACACAGCTAGTAAATGTCAAATGTCTGAGGTCAGATTTGAACTCAGGTCCTCCTGAATCCAGGGCCAGTGCTTTATCCACCGTGCCACCTAGCAGCCCCCAGTGACACTCTTTAGACAGAGCTCCCTCCCCTTTCACTCTGCCCTTTCATCTAAAAAAATGATGCCCCAGATTTGTTTATTGACACTATCTGAACATTCACCTTAAGAGTGTTAAGGGCTAAAATTCTAGTTAGTCTGTCTAAAATATCTAATGAGTGGTAACCAATAAATTATAAGCTTTAGCAAGAGTTAGACTTTTAAGCATTTATTAAGGAGAATAAGAATTTGGTAAAGAGAGAAGAAAAGGCCTAGATTCCTGTCTATTAAAGGGAGAGCACATTTCTAGCTCCGCTCTCCACTAGAGTCCAAAGGAAAGAGCCCCAGTTAGAGCGCCAGGTTCCTCCCTTCTTCCTCCCACAAGCAGATGTCACTTCCTGACGCCAAAGAAAAGACACATGTTCTTGCCCTCAAAGACCTTCCTTTCATGGTGGAACTTTTCTACAGTAAGTCTCCAGCAGGTGGCGTCATTCCAATTGTTACAAGAGAAAACATTTTGCTTCAGTGTCTTCTAGAATAAAATATAATGCCCTCTGCTTGGCATTTAAGATTCTTCATGATTTGGCTCTGATTTGTCTTTCAAGATTTATTTCACATTACGCCCTCATCACCCAAACTGACCTCCTTGTTGCTTCTTCCCCATACATAATCTTTGAGTCTCTGTCCCTTTGTTTTCTCCTCACCTCTAGATAACCCCAACTCCATTCAAAGTCCTGCATGTGATACCCCTTACAAGAGATCATTGCTAATGTCCCCAGTTGTTCTTACTCTTACCCTTCAATGATTCGAATGTTGTTTTTCCTAGTCACTTACCTGTGTATATGGTTTTTTCCCCTCCCAGCAGAATGGAAGTTTTGAGGGAAAAGACTGTTTTCATTTTGTGACTAGCACAGTGATTGACACATAGTAGGCACTCAATAAGTGCTTGTTGAATTGAATTGTACATAAAATCATAAATCTGGAGTTGGACAGAAACTCAAAAGTTAGGTAATACAACTCCATCATTTTATACTGGAGGAAACAGAGACCCAGAGGGATTAACGACCAGCATTCTGCCCTCACCTATGAATTAGGAATTACAAATGCTCTAAATTTAGTTGACTTTTCTGAGAGAAACAGCCTTGACAGTCTGATAGGAAGTAAGGATATTCAGGAAAGGAGCAGTTTGGGAGCTCAGAAAATGATTTGTGGCTTGCATGAATTCTAGCACAATGATCAAAAGACAATAAACAGGCTTAAAAAATGCAAAGCCTAATGATGATAATAATAAAAAATACTCACATGTCTCTAAATTAATTTTCAAAGGGGTCCCAAGATTGAAGGGTATTTATTGATAAAAGATCTTTCTCTATAAGCAAGGGCTTTGGGGTTGCATTTTTGATTAAAGGTATACCCTGCGGCCTTATTCTTGGCAAGAGTCAAAATGAAAAAAAGAAAACCCATTCCTTCTAGTTAGCTCTGCTGGCCTTTTGATAAGTTTTGCCATCTTTCTTTACCTAGGGCTAGACAAAGATAATAACTTCTCGGGAGAGTAGCATAACACAACAGTGATCTAAGTGATTAGCCCAGGGCACAGTGAGGCAAATAACTGCCTCTTTAATCCTTCCAACTTCTCTCTCTGGTCTGCTTAAAACTGACTTCCTTGCCTAGTGGGCTGAGCCCTGAGACAGCAGTTACTTATTTTCCCTTCTTTCTCCCTAAAGGCACCAGCTAGGCTGCCAAAGAGTTTTGAGTTCATTATCTGGGAGAAAGAACAGGCTTCTGCTTCTCAATTTCCTCAAATCTGTCCCTCCCCTAATTTTGGCACAAGGTTGTGGGGTTATTTTAGTATTATTTCTGGCTGGTCAACAATTTGAAGGTTGGGAGAAAAACTTTGGCCTGAATGATCTGGGTCTTTTTTTTCATCGTTGCTCCCCAAGAATTCATTTCTTGAACAAATATTTATTGGGCACATAATGCTGAATTATTCATATTCTTCCTATTGCCAGTAATACTTCAGCAAAGAAATGCTCGTAAGCAAGTATTTGATTGTTGCTTTCCCAGGGCCAAACTACCTCAACTAGACACACCTGGGGAAAAACTTGCTGTGAATGCAAGTCATTTCTACTGAGGAAAACAACCCCTGCTCAATAATTCTCTGGAACTCCGCAGCAGCGATGTGAAAAAGGCTCATTTATTTCTTCCTCTAGAGAAAGGGCACCTCATTGTGCAGCTGGTGGGGTGCAAAGAATGGGGGCTCACAGGCCCGGTTTTAAACCCTAGTCCCTAACACAAATGGACCCTCCCCCTTTTCATCACTGGTCGATTACTCAAGGGTTACAACCTACACACAAAAACTAGCTAACTGGAACACAGTATTCTTAACCCCAATTTCCATAATTATTCTTTGGGTTCTTAGCCAATGGGGGAGGTGACAGAGGGACATTTCTTCAATCTTCCCTTATATGGACATAGCCCAGAAGAGGACCTCATAAAGGCCAGCTCAGGGCTACTTGAACCATGTGATCTTGTTTGCTGGAGAGGAAGGGGGGGGGGATGAGATTTTTGTCCTCAAACAGATCCAGAGGAGTATAATTTCAATGGTGACTGTTATAGCCTTACTGAGAGGAGACCATTACCCATTTCCTCACATCTACCAAGGAGGAGCTCCCAGAAAGAGACAGACATGGATTTAAAGTCAAAAGAATAATGAAGGACAAATAGGACTAGGCACTAGATTTATGAAACTGTGCTTAAAAGACACCAGGAGAAAGAGCAAGTAGACTATCAAGATAATTTAGACCATTATAAAACAAAGCTTTCTATCTTGAGGAGAGAGATAAATATGGCTGAGGTGATTTCCCAACTTAACAATTTTTTTTCTCCAAAGTAAAACAGGATCTAGAGCTTAGTTTCTCATCCATCAGATAAGAATTCTCAGGAAAGGCTCTATGGTGATTGATTGCTTACTCTAGCTGAAGAATGACCCCCAATTGAGAGCCTTTGGGTAGAGCATTCTTGTATTTAGTCTCTTTGGGCCTCATTTGCCTCATATAAAAAACAAGTGGGTAGGATTAGATTACCCCCAGGATCCTTTCCAGCTCAAAAGTCTATGATCTTAGGCACCTTTCTCCCAAGGGGCCAGGATAAAGGTCAGCAGATAACAAAGCTGACATGGAAGCATGAGCAAAATACCTCCTGGTCTATAGAACAGGAGGGAAAGGAAGATGATGTTAAGAGTTTCAGTATTCTTGGGGGCAGTTAGGTGTCGCAGTGGATAAAGCACCAGCTGTGATGTTTAAAATCTAATGTGTGGTCGCCTTTTTTCTGCCCACCATGTGTGTGTTTGGGGAAAACTAGCTAGAGTTTACTTATAAGTTAGAAGTGTTAGCACTAGTTTTTGGCATTAAGCATTTATTAAAGAGTAAAGAAAGAATACCTGGGGCATAAAATCAAGAAAAAGTCTATCCTATAGAAGAGATAAAGGTTCAACCTGGCCTCCTTCTACTTCCCTTCTGCCAGCAACATGAGGTTCCAGCCACCAAAGAGAAAGAGCCAGAGAGCCAGCAGCCCTTCCTACTTCCTGCCTCTCTCCCTGGGAAGAGGCCACTCTTCAGCGTCACCCAAATCCATTGGTTCACTTGGCTTGAGGATGGTCTCCTTGTTGAGTTCAAAGTCCTTAGCTTCTGAGAACAATACCCTCTTAAGAGCTGGCCAGGTGTGGCTTCAATTTAATTAACTTTAACTGGGTTAGTCAGTCACTCTCAATCTCACTTAATTCAATCAATCAAGATCAATCTCCTCTGGTTGGGGCCTTTGGGCATTGGAAAATCTCACACCAGTCCTGGATTCAGAAGGACCTGAGTTCAAATCTGGCCTCAGACACTTGCTAGCTGTGTGACCCTGGCAAGTCACTTAACCCTCATTGCCCTGCCAAAAAAAAAAAGAGTTTCTGTATTCTTTATGGGATTCCTATCACTGCTAAGCGTTTTCATTTTCATTAATGTTCTCCCCACTACTCCTTCCTCCAATGGCCAGAACTCAGCTTACAGAACATTATGCAGAGGCTGAGTGTTCAAGTTATGCCATCAAACCTGGGTCTGAGTGCTCTTGGCTCTGCTATTTATTAGGAATATGTCCATAGGTGTCTAAGTCCCTTTCCACTCTAAATCTATGATTTGTTTCTTAATTTGTAAAATGGGGATAATTCACAGAGAGCTGAAAGTGGTTTGTAAACTTTTTGTTGTTGTTTGTTCAGTCATGTCTGACTATGACCACATTTTGGGTTTTTTTGGCAAAGATACTGGAATAATTTGCCATTTCTTTCTCTCCTCATTTTATAGATGAGGAAACTGAGGCAAACAGGCTTAGGTTACTTGTCTTAGGGTCACATAGCTAGTAAGTCTCTGAGGCCTGATTTGAACTCAGGTCTGCTTGACCTTTAGAAATGAGTAAGTACTGTAGAATAAGACAGTCAAATGTGTATATCCAATTAAAATTCTTTTTGGTAGCAGGTTGCATTTATATAGTACTATCATTTACTTACATATAACAAACTATAGTTTACAAACTATTAAGTTCTATATAAAGGTGACCTATTACAAAAAATTTTGATACATATATTTTGAAGTAGGCTTACACTCAGGTTGATGAGGGCTGGGTATGGAATTTTTAAAAAAAAGGAAAATAGGTGTCCCAAGCATTGGGAAAATAGACGAGGAGGAGGCAGTGTGGTACAGTGCAAACACTGGGGACAGGAGTCCTAGGCTCAAATACAGTATGTATTATTGATACCTACATGATGTGAAATGAGTAAAGATGAGAAAGCCTCTGAAATCCCTTCCAGCTCTAAAACTATGTTCCTATGTAAAGGATATAGGGATATAAGGGCTTGAATGTGAATGGGAACAGTGCATACTGCAATGAACATGATGACCATAGAATCAGGAGACCTGGGTATGCACCTAATTACCTGGATGACCTATGGGAAAATCACTTAATTCTCCCAATGAGCTTTTGTTGTTGTTGCTTTTTTTTAATCATAAAATGATGAGGTTGAACTAAATTTCTAAGGTGACCTTTAGCTCTAAAATTCTAAGATACTACAATGATTCCAAAGTATGCCTATTCAGGGACTGAACAAAACAAAACAAAACAAAACAAAACCCAGAACTGCCGGCTCACCCCTTTCCCTTCTCTGCTTCTTCTCAAGCACTGATCCTAAAGCTGAAAAACAGTAGGGAAATTGGCAGCAACTAGGAATAAAACATTTGGATTTAGTCCTCCCTCAGGGCAGCAGCCTTGTAAAGAGAAATAAATGGGGCCACAAGTTGGCATTAAAAGATAAGGTTCAGGCACTGATGTAACCTTGGGACTTCAAAGTCATAAAATAGCTTTTTAAAGGAAATATGAAGAGAATGAAACTTACAATATTGTTCTATAGGAAAAAAAATACTGTTATTTAGCAGGTAATGTTTATTATGGCACCCAGAATAATTCTGGGATTTGCACATAAAAATTTCAGGACACCTGATACTAACTATGACCTTATTCAGGGCATTGTGGGGATTAAACGAATGGTTATTAGTGATTCTAATTTGTAATTAGTGAGGCAATTGGGAGGGTACAATTGAGTCAGGAAGATCTGAGTCCAAATCCATCCTTAGACACTAGCTTTGTGACTCTGTGCAAGTCACTCAACCTATTTACCTCAGTTTCCTCATCTATAAATTAAGTGTAATGATAGCACCTACCTCCCAGTAAGTATAATATGTATAGAGCATTATATATAATGCTGGCTATTATTATTCTAATATTTTAAAATAATACATTTGTGGAATTCCTGTAAGGGGGCAGAATAGAAAGAAACCACTCATTGAGAACACAACAAAAGTTCGATTATCCTTATTTAGAGACAAAGTGAACATAAAAACTATAAACAGTAATAAACAAGACCTATAAGAACAAAAAATTCCAAAAGGTTAAATTCTGCCTGTTTGTTAGACAGTGATAAAACAGAGGAAGAAGGACAAAATGGAGAATGTATAAATTCACCAAGACCCAGCAGCAATGCAAGGGTAGGCACAGTCAGGGAAATTCTCTCCAATGTATAATCATTTCCTATAGAAAGGTGAGGCTCCAGTTTCTCCAGTTCACAGTCAGTCCAGGTAGCAGGATCCTGTTTTTATGATTGGCTCCTACCACTTATGGAATCAGCACCTTGCACCTTCTCCCCCAGGGAGTATTTCAGAGTTCTTGTTCCCTTCTCTCTCATCCAGATCTTAAATCATTCAGTCTCTTTTAGGAATGGAAGAAAACTATACTTCCCAAAAGATCACATGACCAATAAAGGGCTACATATGATTACATGAATCCCAAACTGATTGAATGATAAGTTCTCAACAAAATTTGCTAGCACTTATAATTAAGAACATATATATATATATTTGTTTATATCATATATATTTAAGAATATGGTAAATGCAATTTTCTAATTATATATTTTTAAAAAACAAACTAGAATTTAGGTTAAAAATATGTGTTACAATTGCAATGTCATCTTCAAGTTGTGCTGGTAAAAATTTAACAAGTAGTTTGAAAAAAGGTACACAGGACACACTATTAATTTTAATTTCCATTATTATTATTTTCCATCACTTAAGTCTAGACAAACAACAAAATAATAAATCAAGCCCTAGGCAGCTAGGTGGTGCAGTGGATAGAGTACTGGCTCTGGATTCAGGAGGACATGAGTTCAAATCTGGCCTCAAACACTTGTCACTTACTAGCTGTGTGACCCTGGTCAAGTCACATAACCCTGAATGCCTCACCTTCTCCTCCCAAAAAAAGAACCTCTGACTTAATGGATACATGTGACCTTGGACAAGTCACAACTTTTCTTCATTTGGGGTAGCTAAGTGGAGCATTGCATAGGGCGCTGGCTCTGAAAGTTGGCAGGATCTGAGTTCAAATTTCTCCTCAGACACTTACTAGCTGTGTGACCCTGGGCAAATCACTTAAATCCAATTGCTTTAAACATCCAGGCCCATCTCCAACTGTCCTGATATATATCTTGCCACTGGACCTAGATGGTTCTGGAGGAGTGAGGTTAGTGACCTTGCATAGCCCTGGTCCAATTCAGTGCAAGTCATGACATTGCCCTAATGTTATGGTCCTCTTTAAGAATGAAGGACAATCAACAACAGAACGTAAAACTGAGAAAAAAAGATTTAACAATTTTTTTGTTTTTCTTTCTTTCTTTCTTTCTTTCTTTCTTTCTTTCTTTCTTTCTTTCTTTCTTTCTTTCTTTCTTTCTTTCTTTCTTTCTTTCTTTCTTTCTTTCTTTCTTTCTTTCTTTCTTTCTTTCTTTCTTTCTTTCTTTCTTTCTTTCTTTCTTTCTTTCTTTCTTTCGTGGGGCTTACCCAAGGTCACACAGCTAGTGTATCTGAGGCTGGATTTGAAGCCAGGTCCTCCTGACTCCAGGCGGCTGCTTTATCCACTGTACCACCTGGCTTCCCCTACAAATTTGTTTTCTATTAATACATGTTGATTGATTGTTTGAAGTGGAAAAATAACATATTAGAAAAAAATATGGCAAATAAGGCATTACAAATTTGACAAGTAGGGGCAGCTAGGTGGCACAGTGGATGGAGCACCAGCCCTGGAGTCAGGAATACCTGAGTTCGGATCCAGCCTCGGACACTTGGCACTTGCTGGCTGTGTGACCCTGGGCAAGTCACTTAACCCCGACTGCCTCACTAAAAAAAAATAATAAAAATAAAAAAAATTGACAAATAAATAAAGATCTGCTGAGTGTTTACAAAGGTAACTTTGAGTTCCCAGTGGAGGAATCAGAACTCTAGCTTAAGTTTTTCTACCACTAATCTCAGAGCTCTTTCCACATATCAGAGATCTTTAAAGTTGTATCATGTATAATTGTAGTTCAGTCCATGTCTCTTTACCTCCTCTACAAGGATATAATTATATCAAATGCCTCCTGAAATCTAGATATACTATGTCTGGGGCATTTACCTGGCCTACTGGTATAGTAATATTATCAGAGAAGACTGCAATATTAGATTGGAATGATTTAACCCAAATACCTTATAGTAATCACCTTTTCCCTTCCTAGGTTCACAAACTGCCCTTTTATTAATCTATTCTTGAATTTTATTAAGAATCAACTTTAGGGGCAGCTAGATGGCATAGTGGATAGAACACTGGCCCTGGAGTCAGGAGGACCTGAGTTCAAATCTGGCCTCAGACACTTAACACTTACTAGCTATGAGACCCTGGGCAAGTCACCCAACCCCAATTGCCTCACCAAAAAAAAACCCCAAAAAACAATCAACTTTAAATTTGCCACGCTATAGACTTAAGGCATCTATCTTCTTCCCCTTTTGAAAATAAGGATATTAGCCCAATTCCAGTCCTGTTGTACCTCTCCTATTAGTCACAACTCCTCAGGGATCATAAATATTAGTGGTCCAATAATTTCATACATGAGTTCTTTCAGTGTCCTGGCGTGTAGTTCATTTTGGTATAGGGACAGACTCAGAGTTGGTAGCTCATTGCTTTCTTATCATCTCTTTATAAAACTGTGCTTTTTTTTTTTTTTGCAGGGCAATGAGGGTTAAGTGACTTGCCCAGGGTCACACAGCTAGTTAAGTGTCAAGTGTCCAAGACCAGATTTCAACTCAGGTCCTCCTGAATCCAGGGCCGGTGCTTTATTCACTGCACCACCTAGCTGCCCCTAACCTGTGCTTTTAGTTCCCTATTAGCCATTTGTATTTGATCTTTGGCAGAGAAAATTGAAGCAAAATAGTTTTGCTTTTTCCATAATGTTATCATCATCTCATCTACACCCAGTGAGTGACCTTCCCTCTTTATCTTCAACCAACATAGTTAAAAAATGCCCCTGCTTTTTTTCCTTCCTTAGCATTCATTACAAACTTCATCTCTTTCTTTGCTTTAGCTTTCATGCTGCTATTTCTAAAGAACCTAGCCACATTTGTATTTATCTTTAGTTAATTTTACCATTTTCATCTCTTGTATATAAACCTTTAAAATCATCTTCATCCTATGTTCTCTCACCTACTAGTGGAGTGGCTGTCACGGACTTAAAAAAAAAATTGTGGGGTAGTGAGGGTTAAGTGACTTGCCCAGGGTCACACAGCTATTAAGTGTCAAGTGTCTGAGGCCGGACCTGAACTCAGGTCCTCCTGATTCCAGGGCCAGTGCCACCCAGCTGCTCCCCTGTCACAGACTTTTAAGGAAATGTTTTATATTAAAGTATTCTTAATGTACTACCTTAGTAAATACCTCTTTCCAAAAGTTAATTCAATATAGCTGACTGATAACAACGATAGTCACAGGGCACAACTATAGAGCCTAAAGAGCTATAGCATGCATAGACCTGCAACAACAACAAAAAAAGAGTTAAGCAAAACTAACTGGCAAAATCACCCCATCTGACAGTTCATGAAGAATTCTGCCCTTGACCTCCTCATTCTCCAACCCACTCACCTGTTTCCCATGAGGAGGGAAGTATGTGTCATCATCTGTTCCCTAAGACTAAAATTGTTTAATGAAATTAATTTGAAGCTTTAATGTTTTGATTTACATATTATTGCAAGCATTGTGCATGTTGTTCTCTTGGTTTAGCTTCCTTTGCTATGAATCAGTTCATACTAAGCTTCCCTTGGTACCCTGAATTTCTCAAATTCATGATTTCATGATAATATTCCATTATATTCATCTACTATTCCACATCAATTTTATGGAAAGGTGTTTAGACCATCTACCTTGAATGCTTCCCAATGACACAGAGAAGAATGGCTTTTTCAGCAGCTTGAGAAAAGTGTTTGTGTGTGTGTGCAGGCCTCATACATGTGTGATTTTAGAGTAATATTCAATTTAACAAAGCAATTTAGGTCAGTTAGGTGGCACAGTGGATTGAATGCTAGGCCTGAAGTCAGGAGAACTCATTTTCCTCAGTTCAAATCTGGCCTTAGACAGTCACAAGCTGTGTGACCCGGGGCAAGTCACTTAACCCTTTTAATCTCAGTTTCCTAATCTGTAAAATGAGCTGGAGAAAGAAACAGCAAACCACTCCAGTATCTTTGCCAAGAAAACCCCAAATAGGGCAATGAAGAGGCAGACACAACTGAAAATGACTAAACAACAACTTAGATAAAATGAAATATTTTCAATGTTCCAGATGTAATGAAAAAAAAAAAAACCTTTAAGTCACTCTGAAAGTTCACTTATCCTTGCTTCCCACTCCTAATTTTACAAGCTAGTGCATGCATTATGGTTTTTAGTTTATGATTTTTTTCTAGTGTTCTGATGATCCCTAATAATTAGTGGATACAAATAAAATTGCATGTTGGTAAAATTGCCTCAGATGGTCAGGTTTTGAGAAAGCCAACTTTTAGCTTCCCTGGAGTTGACATAAATATTATGGAAGCAAAAAATTATAGTCATTTGTAGGGAAATTGTGTACTTAATTGCCAAGTGAAACAGAGGAGAAATAGCAGCAGCACTCATCACATATCAGTTAATGTGAGTGCATTATTGCATGGTACAATTGGGTCTAAAAGGACTTCAATGGAAAGCTAGAAGCAAAACTATTGTAAAGGATACCATCTGTGAAACCTCCAAATATGAGGCTGACTTGTTTCCTTTAAAAATATTTCCTTTAAAAATATTCTATACATGGTAAAATGTGTTAATAGTGGATGAAAAAAAACAAACATGAAATCAAAATGGACCTTGGCTGGTGCAATATTGAGATTGTTTCCGAAATAAACAAATATGTGTGTATGTGTGTGTGTATGTGTGTGTGTACCTACACACATATAGAGAGACAGACAGAGAAACAGAGAGAAGACATTGATCTCTGTAGTTATAGCTCTTATAAATACCTGATTGTGCACTATGGTGTAATATACAAATGATCTTTTCCTTTCATAGTAACATTATTTATAATTGTTAAAATTCCTTCACTGATAGTAAAATGACTTATATGGATCTTTGTTTCTATGAGTGTAATCATTTTACTAACAATATTATACTCACATATAGACAAAAAAAGTCTTCTTCAAAGATCATCATTGCTTCTATGTGACAGAACACCAAGGCAAAATAATTTTTTTTCCCATTTCCGTTCCACATGATTCTATTCTACTTAATAAATATCTGCTATATACAGTACACTGTGCAAAGTACTAGGAGGCACATGGAGTTCAATAATAAGAGTTCCTCCCCTCAAAGAGCTCACAATCCAGTAGGGAGAGAGAGAGGGGGGATATTGATACAAAATTAAATGCACTATAAATTAAAAATAGAATATACTCAGGCATATAAAATTCTTTAGCAGATGAAGGAGATATAACTTCTAGATGAAGGAATTAAGTGGAGGCTCCCTGGGAAGGATGTATGTGGAAATAAAGGATGGGTTGCTAGGATGCTAATAACTCATGATGAGTGGGGAGGACATTAGGAGCAAACATGTAGAGGCCAGAAAGCATCTATGAGTTTGGGAAACAGTATGTAATCCAACTTGACTTGAGTGTAGAATAAATGAGAGGAGTTTATGAGACAAACTTAGGAAGGCAGATTAGAGTAAGATTGTGGAGGTTTTGAATGTCAGGATAAAATGCATGATTTTATTTGGCAAGAAACAGGGAATTGTCATCAGTTCTTGAGGTGTGAAGAGATGTGATCATGTTTGTCCAGGAAGGACAATCTGGCAGTAGCATATAGGATGGATTAGAGGGTGAAGAAATTAGAGGGGTGTTTATCAGGAGGCTATTCCAACATTCTAAGAGATAGATAATAATAGCCACATTTGGAATAGTGATAATCAGCAAGTATTTATTAAGCAATTACACTATACACTAGGCACTGGGGATATAAATACAATGAATGAAGCAATCCCTACTTATAATAAGCTTATATTTTAGTGGAGGAAAAGCAAGTACATTGTTATTGTTGTTCTTCAGTGGTTTTTCAGTCCTGTTTGCCTCTTTGTGACCCCATTTGTGGTTTTCTTGGCAAAGATACTAGAATAGTTTGCTATTTCTTTCTCCAGCTCATTTGACAGATGAAGAGACTAAGACAGAGTTAATTGACTTGCCCAGGGTCAGACAGCTAGTAAATATCTGAGGCCAGATTTGAATTGAGGTCTTTCTGACTCCAGCTACCTAGATGCCTTAGCAAGTACATACAGAAGTACAAATAATATGAAAAATCATTGTATCTTTCCAGGTAACTTTTCCATCAGTTGCTCTTTGGTCCACAAACTTCATGCCTCTTTTGCTCTTTTCTGTTTCCTTTTATGTATTGTCTTCCATTACATTATAAGCTCCTTGAAGGTGTATTTGTGTCCCCAGCACTTAGCACAGTGCCTGGCACATAGCAGGCACTTAATAAATGTTTACTGACTATCGACTAAAGCTCTCCAATTCTTTTATTAAGATTTTAAATTTAGGGGCAGCTAGATGGCGCAGTGGATAGAGCACCGGCCCTGGAGTCAGGAGTACCTGAGTTCAAATCCGGCTGTGGACACTTAACACTTACTAGCTGTGTGACCTTGGGCAAGTCACTTAACCCCAATTGCCTCACCAAAAAAAAAAAAAAAAGATTTTAAATTTACAGTCATGACTGATTAGGCAAGTGGAGACATGCTTGAAGTTAGATAAATAGGATAGTTTAGAGCAGTAGTGGTTTTGGGGGGAAAGACAATGAGCTATGATTTAGATATGTTGAGTCTGATATACCTACAGGATACTCAGTTCAAAATGTCTAATAGACAGTCTATGATGCAGGACTGGATCTCAGGAAAGACCTTATTTAGGTTTAGGTATGTAGCTCTAGGAAGCCTCTGTGTAGAGATGATAAGTGAACTCATGGGAACCCATGAGATCACTGAGAGAGTCCAGAGAAAAAAGAAAAGAAGGTCTAGGATAGAACCTTGGGGGACACCCATAGTTAGTGGGCATGAAACATGGACAATGATCCAACAGAGGAGACTGAGGAGTGGTCAGAGGGACCAAGAGAGAGCAGCGTCATGAAAAGTAGAGGAGGCAATATTCAGGAGGGTCAACAGTGTCAAAGGATGCAGAAAGGTCAAGAGGATGAGGATAGAGAAAGGGCCATTAGACTGGGCAACTAAGAGAGTTACTTTAGAGAGAGTACTTTTATTGGAACGATGAAGCAGAAACCAGATTACAGAGGTGTTCAGAAAGTATGAGAGGATAGGAAGGGAAGGGACCAACTGCAGAAAACTTTTTCAAGGAGCTTAACTGAACAGGGAAGGAGAGATAGATGCTAAGAGTCATGGGAGGTTATAGAGAAGACTATTTTTTAAAGGATGGAGAGATTTGCAGATGTTTATAGGTAGTAGGAAAGGAACCTACACATAGGCAGAGAGTGGAGATCCAAAAGAGAGAGGGGATAATAATGGTAGCATTCTGCTGGAGAAGATGAGAAGGGATGAGGTGGTGAGTGAAATAAAGAACCAACTAAGCAGGAGTAAAAGGAAGACTCCTTTGATGCAGTGAGGGCCCAGTTTAGATACGAAAGAAGGAAGCATTTATTAAGTGCTTACTACATGCCAAGGCACTGTGTTAAGCACTTCCCAAATATTATCTCATTTAACGCTCACATCTTTTGAAGTAGGTGTTATTATGATCCTCATTTTACAGTTGGGAAACTCAGGTTAAGTGATTTGCTCAGGGTCATACAACTAGTAAGTGTCTGAGGCCAGACTGGAATTCAGGTCTTCCTGAATCCAAGCCCAGCACTCGATCCACTCACTATTCATTTCAATGCCTACCATAAGCATGTAGTAAATTCAATATGGTTGTGTGACTTCCTCAGTTTGATAGTATGTGAATAGGAGCAGAAGCCAGAGACAGTGAGAATAATTTAGGGTTAGGGTTTGGCAAGACTTGAGCAGTGTGGAGTTGACCCGGTTCACTATGGGATTGAGATTAAGACAGAATGTACATTTCCTGCCTCAGTAGCTAATTAAAAAGCTTTCTGTCACAGTGGAGTAAGCCGACAAGAAAAATGTAGGCAGAATGCCTACACCTACTCTGGGGAGGAAAAGGGCCCCAAGTCTTCATGTGGATTTGCAGCAGGCAGCGAAGAATACTGTGCATGCATTAAGGGCAGAGCCCTCATTGGTCATTATAAAGTTCTAATGGGCAAATGGATTGGATGTTGTGTTTAGGAAGGAGAGGTTTAATAGGTTTAAGATATAAGTAGAGGGGGCAGCTAGGTGGTGCAGTGGATAAAGCACCGGCCCTGGAGTCAGGAGTACCTGAGTTCAAATCGGGCCTCAGACACTTAACACTTACTAGCTGTGTGACCCTGGGCAAGTCACTTAACCCCCATTGCCCCGCAAAAAAAAAAAAAAAAAGATATAAGTAGAAATGGAAAACTTGTGGGTGATGGTAAGACCATCCCAGCTGATATGGAATGGAGGAATAACTGGTCATGGAATGACTAGACTGAGGAAGTGTGTGTGTGTGTGTGCGTGTGTGTGTGTGTGTTAGAGTATTTGAGGGAACATCAACATGTATGTAGAAGTCCCTTAGTATGAAGGCAGGAGTTGAGGTGCAGATGGAGAATGTGATACAGTCACAAAATTTGTGGAGAAAGAACTGAGAAAGTTTAGTGATTTAAGAAGAGGCCATTAGATTTGATCTTTCACTGGCAACTTTGGAGAGAGTTGTTTCAATGATTGTTTTTTTTTTTTTTTAGTGAGGCAATTGGGGTTAAGTGACTTGCCCAGGGTCACACAGCTAGTAAGTGTTAAGTGTCTGAGGCCCGATTTGAACTCAGGTACTCCTGACTCCAGAGTCAGTAATCTATGCACTGTGCCACCTAGCTGCCCCTCAATGATTGTTAAATGATGGGTCAGGAGAATGTCCTGGGGGTTGATAGGTAAATGGGCAATGGGATATGAATTGTGTAATAGATTTAGATGTAGTGAACTTGAAAAAAAGCAGTTTGCTGAGTAATAGTGGTAGAGAGAAAGGCTGGAGGAGGCAGTGAAACTGGATATATCCAACATTATATATATATATATATATATAAATATATAATATATATGTCCAACATACATAATATAAATATGTGTGTGTGTATATGTGTATGTATGTGTGCATATATATCACTTTGAGGTTTGCAAAGTATTTGTAAATATCTGAAGGTGAAAGTCACCAAGGCAAAGAGTTGATCTTACTTCATTTTCAAGCGTTATTACATACTAGACTGGTGGCCACCATTACCTAAAGGTTCCTCTGTGGAATACAATTCTCCTAAAAATAATAGGTATTGCTTATATAGCACTTATTGTGTGTCTGGCACTTTAAAATTATTATCTCATTTGATCGTCATAACCACCCTGAGAGGTAGGTGTTAAGATCCTCATTTTACACATGAGGAAATGTAGGCAGAAAGAGGTTAAATGACTTTCCCCCAGGACATTCTCCCCACTTTCTTAAGCCTAGATAATCAATAAAACAACCAACCAAGACCTGATTTAAAGCATTTGCTTATTTCTGATGTATCTATACTGACACTGAAAATTTAATAATCAGCTCTTTTGAGCTGGTAGAAGCTGAATCCAGCACATTCCTGCTCCTCTCCTTGAGTAATTTTCTATTTTCCTCTTTTGTTATCTGATCAACATGAAGTTGAACCTAAGGGCTATTCTAATTATTCTTTTATATTTAATCTTCTATGACCTACTGTACCAGTGGATAAAACAACTAATTTTTGTAGTTGGGTGAAAGTACTATGATCTATGCTCATGGAAAGTATCCTCAGCATAACTCCATTAGCAGACTGGTTTATGCGGAGGACATGTAGCATCATTCTGTTTCCACATGAATTCTGTCTCCTTTGCTAGGACTCTATGTTTTGAAAGCATTTCAATCCATACAATTTGATTAGTATGAGTATTTGACCCTCATTAAAAACTTCATTCCTATGTTATTGCGGATTAAAGTTATGTTTAGGTAATGGTGGCCACCAGTCTAGTATGTAATAATGCTTGAAAATGAAGATCAACTCTTTGCTTTGGTGATTTTCACCTTCAGATATTTACAAATGCTTTGCAAACCTTAAAGTAATTGTTCTGAAGATGACACAGCTAGTAAGTAGTGCTGTAATCTTTAGGGTGCTTTGTATGCAGCAGGTGCTCAATAAATATTTCTTCTTCTGAAGGAAATATCCCAGACTATTCCTTTAAAACAGATGTAGGGGGTCATTCCATGTTTGCCTATATCCTGAAAAAATTGAGATTGAGTTTGAAAGAATGCTAAGGTTTATTCCCTCATGGAATGCTTTGAAGGTTCTAGCTACAGTCAGCTCTTTATATACATGATGACTTTCTCTTTGTGGCCACCACCACAGAATCTCAGTATCTAAGATACATGCTCCCTGGATTTTACATCATCAGTTTATATACACAACTTCCCACACTAAGGATGCACAAGTGCTTTTCCTTCATTCAGAGACCCAGCCTCTGTGGACAGCACAATGGGTGCATCCTCATCATCACTTAATACAAGCAGCCATGTGGGCTCTGAGTCCGAAGGTTCCTATGGAGGTGTGCACAACCTTCTCCCAGGAGCCCCATTCAGCAGCTTGTTTCTGCCTCAGGTAACATTTCATGGAAATTGAAAGTTGGAGGGGCAGCTAGGTGGTGCAGTGGATAAAGCACCTGCCTTGGTTTCAGGAGGACCTGAATTCAAATCCAGCCTCGAACACTTGTCACTTACTAGCTGTGTGACCCTGGGCAAGTCACTTCACCCTCACTGCCCCACAAAAAAAAAAAAAAAAAGAAAAAAAAGAAAGCTGAAAGGGATTCTTTCCAGGGTTATACTTCAACCACATATGATGTCATTGAATATTAGAATTGAAAGGGACCTAGAATTCATCTGGATTGTTAAACTTTTTTTGTGTCATGGACCCCTGGTGAAGCCTTTGAATTGCTTCTTAGAATAATATTTTTTTTGGTGAAGCAATTGGGGTTAAGTGATTTGCCCAGGGTCACACAGCTAATAAGTGTCAAGTGTCTGAGGCCAGATTTGAACTCAGGTCCTCCTGACTCCAAGGCTGGTGCTCTATCCACTGTGCCACCTAGCTGCCCCAGAATAATATTTTCAAATGCATAAAATAAAATTAATAAGACCACAAAGGAAATAAATTACATTAAAATACAGTTGTCATAAAAATCCCACATTATTGGACCCCAGATTAAAAACCTCTGGTCTAGTTAATTTCCTTCATTTTACATATTAAGAGATGGAGGCTCAGAAGAATCAGCTTATCCAAGGTCACATAACTAGTAAATTCAAAGGCATTGTCTAACTTTGTGGCCAGTGATCTTATTTTATCCTCCAGACCCACAAATTTCCCAGATCACGTGTAGCATTTTCAAGAGTATAAGTACCTCTTTCCCTTTTTTGTCTGGTGATTAAATTTATCAGCTGAGGAGCTCACCAGAAAAAAAAGAATACTGGAACCTTGCTGTAATGAATCACAAAAGGTTTGTGTTATTGTATTACATTTCAATTAAAAGTTTCCTAAAGTAATTTTTCCCCAGTAGAAGCTCCCCATGAGATAAAATATTGCTAATCTACCAAGGATTTCAGAAGAGCACTATTTGGTTTCTCTGTGTACATGTTATTCTGGAGTGACAGTACAGCTAAAATAGTATATTAATGTTAGCTTTAAACCCAATTGTCTTTTTACCCTCTTAGAACTATTCCAGTGACACCTCAGATCCAGAGAATCTGGATAGGGGGTAGTTTTATTCACATAACTTTAGAATTACAAAAGACCTTATAAGTCATTTAATCCAATCCTTTCATTATACCAGTACAAAAACTGAGGCTGAAAGAGTTTAAATGACTTGCCCAATGTCACACAGCTAATTAGTAGCTGAGATGGGACTAGTATTCTGAATTTAATACTTTTTCTCCTACAAACCAGCTATTTTCCGATAGGAAAAACAATTAAGATTCAACAAAATTATAATACGTCAATATTTACATACAACATCTTAAAGTTTGGAACATGCTTTACACACCCTTACAACAAACTGGTGAGGTAAGTACTAAAATATTATTATCCTCATTTTACAAAGAGAGAAACTGACACAGAGAGGTTACATGATTTTCCCATTACCACAAAATTATCAATTGGCAGAGATGGGTTTGAAACTCCATTTGTCCTAACTATAAGTCCAGCACTCTACTTACACATAATTTTCTCCCATATTAGTAATAATAATTTCACACTGATGTGAGTGTGTTAAGGTTAATTTAGCACCATATCAGAGTGATTTATGATAGATGTCATATAACAAGTTTCCAAGACACCTCGTTGACACTTGAACATTTAATGTTTAAACACAGAGGAGTAATGCCATTCCAAGTAGTCACTTTGGGAGCACACTAAAGATCCTCCTGGTTTTGAATTGACTTCAGAGACTACTGAACATTCTTTTGAATGTTGTCAAAGGGGACAAATCTCCATCCCTTGAGGATACATTTAGTTTTTGGAAACAATCAAAAGTGATTGGAACCAAATTTGACAAATAAGGGCAAACCAGGCAATATCATCAAAATTGAGATCTGACCATGAAGAAGTAAGGCTGGTTTTGTTCTATGGTTTCAAAGGCTTTGATGGTTATCATTTGGAAAGAGACATATGGATAGATATTTAAGTTCTGATATAGTTATTTTATTTTAAAATTTTTATTTTTGCCTTTTGTTGTTGTTGTTTCAGTTGTACCTGACTTTTCATGATACCAGCTGGGTTTTCTTGACGAAAATATTGGAGTGGTTTGCCATTTCTTTTTCCAGTGGGTTATGGCAAACAGGTTAAATGACTTGCTCAGGGTCACATTGCTAGTAAGTGTCTGAGGCTGGATTTGAACTCACGAAGAGTCCAGTGCTCTATCCACTGTGCCACCTACAGTCTCCAAATCTATAACTCAAATACAGAGGTAAGGAGGAAATCTGGATGTCCCACATATAATAAAGACTAAGCTCAGGATCAGGAATGCCAGTTTGAACTAGATGACTAAAACTTTAGGCTAAAAGAACTAGCAGCAGAAACTTAAAAAATCAATGGCTTCCTTGCTCTAGGATAGAACACAATCCTAACTTGTTATTTAAAAATAATATTTTGTTTTCCCCAATTACATGTAAAAACCATTTCTAACATTTGTTTTATTTTGAGTTCCAAATTCTATTCCTCTCTCCAATGGTAAGAAGTCTGATATAGGTTATACATGTGCAGTTATGTAAAACATTTCCATATGTGGAAAAAAACAAAGAAGGAAAGAAGTAAGAAAAGAAAGGAAAGAAGGAAGGGGGGATGGATGGATAGAAGGATGAAAGGAAAAAGGAGAGAGCAAGGAAGGAAGGGAGAAAAGAGAAAGAGAGAGGGAGAAAGAGCGAGCTCAAGCTTGAGCATGAGCATGCAAGAGCAAGAAAGAGTGAGTGAGCAAGCAAGAAAGCAAGAAGGAAGGAAAGAGTGTCTATATTCAGACACCAGTTCTTTCTCTGGAGGTGGAGAGCATGTTTCATCATGAGTTCTTTAGTATTTTGTCTTGGATCATTGTATTGCTGAGAAGAGCTAAGTCATTCAGTTGTTTGTCATCCTGCTTGTCATTTCTTATAGCTCAATAATACTCCATTACAATCATTTACCACAACTTGTTCAGCCATTCCCCAATTGATGGGTGTCCCCTCAATTTCCAATTCTTGGCCACCATAAAAAAATGCTGTAAATATTTTTGTACAAATAGTTTCTCCTTCCCCCCTTTTAATTTCTTTGGGATACAGTTGACTTGGTATTTAAAGATGTACAAAATCTGCCCACATGTCTACTCTTACTTCACAGACTTCCCCTTTGTGAACTCTTTCTCCATCAAATTGGGTAACTAGCTGTTACTGGAATAACACATGCCAATCCAGCTTCTGTGTCATTCAATATATAAGAAATCCCTCATGCCCAGAATACCCCAGAATGTCCTCCCTCTTTGCCTCCTCTCCTAAGAGAACACCTTTCTTCCTTCAGAGGCCACCTCCTACATAGTTCTAATAACTGAGGGGAATCAGAAAAAGCCGATCTTTCTGAAATTACTTCAAATATACTTTATTTAACTGGGGATTTCTCTCTCTCTCTCTCTCTCTCTCTCTCTCTCTCTCTGTGTCTATATATTTTCCCATACACACACACACACACACACACACACACACACACACATACACACATATAAAACCCCAAGTAGATTGTAAGCTCCTTGACATACCCAATCAATATCTGCTGAACTGAATCAAACTGACCCAAGGAGGAAAGCAGTAATGGGGGACGGGAGTTGGCAAATTTCTAAGGATTAAGGGTAATTTTTTTCATTAATTGCATCTAATCATTTCCTAAAAGTATCCCTAATTCAATATTTCAAGGACCTATCATTTTATCATGTGAGCAATTCCTTTAGTAGTTCTCTTGAGTTTCTGTGGTCAAAAGGGAAAAAAAAAATGTATTCATCACTTGATGACAAACTTTCTGGAGATAGGTTTTTTGAACTTACTCTGGCTTCTTGAAGCCTTTCTCACCTCTAGCTACTGTAACTCCTAGCTGCCTCATGACATAGCACTTCCAGCTTAGTGGACCAAACGAGTGTAGGAACTAAAGGGATCTGCCATTGTGATCATCTTGCTTCTATATTTGAAAATATTTTAGGAGTTCCATATAATCTATTGAATAAATATGAACTCTGATCTTCAAGGTTCTCCACAATCTACCTTTCCAGATTTTTCTCATACTTCTATCTTATTTAGATACTGGCAAACTAAACCACTCATGGTTGCTTGTTCTTCCCTTGCCTTCTCTTGTCTCTATACCATTTTTCATGCTATTCCCCTATATTTAAAATGTACATCTTAACCATTTCCACTGAAGTATCCTTTCTTCCCAAGGACCAACTAATGTGTCACTTCATCTATGAGATATTCTTTGGCCACCTTAGCTGAAAGTGATCTCTCCTTGTTATTTCTCAACTTACCATGGTCCCCTTTGTATCATGGTTGCTTATCTGTAGCATGCCTTCCTTGTCCATAGTAAATACTTCAAAAGGCAGCTAGGTGGCATAGTGGATAGATCAAGAGGCTTGGAATCAGGAAGACTCATGTTCATGTGTTCAAATTTGGCTTCAGACACTTACTAGCAGTGTGATTCTGGGCAAGTCACTTAACCCTGTTTACCTTGGTTCCTCATCTATAAAATGAGCTGGGAAGGAAATGGCAAAGGAAATGACAGTATCTTTGCCAAGAAAACTGGTATCACAAAGTCAGACACAATTGAAATGACACAACAAAAGTCCTTTATAAGTGTTTTCTGGATTGAATAAAACCTTAAAGTTGAAGGAATTATGTGGATTCAGATAAACACCTTGATGCAGAATAACCAACATTACTACATACTTAAAATCGACTTTAACTTCAAAATTACTTCAATTGAATTCAATTGAACATATCAAGTGCATATGTGCCAAGGCACGGTACTAGGTGTAATATAAAGGAAAAAATTAAATTGTTCCTACTCTCAGGAAGCTTACAATCCTAAATTTGTATAGTTTTTTTACCTCTCTACAGGTTTTGCCGTGGTTGTACACCCTCTTCATTTTGACTCTTGGTTTTAGGGACATCCTTCATTCTCTCCTGGTTCTTCTCTTACCAATCAGGCAATTTCTCAGTCTCCTTTGCTGGATCCTGTTCCAGATCACACCCTATAATTGTAGGTGTCCTACAGAGCCATCCTTAACTCTTTTCACTTCTTCCCCTGGACTACTTCACTTTGTGATTTCATCTGCTCCTATCGATTCAGTTATCTCTGTGCTAATGATTCTCAAATATACTTATTCTGCTTGAAACTTTTTTCAATCTCCAGTCTCACATCTCAAACTGGGTGTCTAGTAAAAGTCTCAAACTCAACATGTCTGAAACTGAAACCATTATCTTTCTCTGTAAATCCTCCCCACTTCAAACTTCCCTATTACTGTTTTTTTTGGGGGTGGGGTGGGGCAATGAGGGTTAAGTGACTTGCCCAAGGTCACACAGCTAGTAAGTGTCAAGTATCTGAGGCTGGATTTGAACTCAGGTCTTCCTGAATCCAGGGTCAGTGCTTTATCCACTGTGCCACCTAGCTGCCCCCCCCCTTTTTTTTTTAATTTCCCCCTATTACTGTTGAGGACACCACCATCCTCCTAGTCCTCTAGGCTCACAACCTACATATCATCTTTAACTTAACACTCTGAATCTTTTTTGTTCTCTTCCTTCTTAACCTCTTTGCAGCATTTGACCTAGCTGGCCTCCTCCTGGATAATATCTCTTTTTTTTTTTTTTCTGGGCAATGGGGGTTAAGTGACTTGCCCAGGGTCACACAGCTAGTAAGTGTCAAGTGTCTGAGGCCGGACCTGAACCCAGGTACTCCTGAATTCAGGGCTGGTGCTTTTTTACCACTGTGCCATCTAGCTGCCCCTGGATAATATCTCTTTGCAGTGTTCATGACATTGTTCCCACCACGTACTTCTCCTGACTAGTTAGCTACTACTCGGTGTTTTTTTGCTGGATCATTCCACTCCATAACTATGGATCTACCCCAAAGCTTTGTCTCTGGCCCTCTTCTATCTACATTCTCTCTAGGTGATCTTAATAGCTTCTGTGGGCTCAATTAGCATGTATATATACATGTATATATGTATATATGCATACATGTATTATATATTTCCAACCTTAAGAAATCTTTTTCCATATCACCAACTCCCTATTGGACATTTCATTATCTTTTCTGCCAATACTCCCTAGGGCCTATCTTCCTTGTTCCTGTTGGGTATATAACTCAAATCATCCAGTTTTACAGGATAGGAGTCATACTTGTGTCTCCCACAAAGTCCCAGATCCAATAAGTTGTCAAAGCTTATTGATTCTACATCCTTATCTCTTACATGTTCCCTTTTCTCTACTACTTTAAGAGACAGCTAGGTGGTGCAGTGGGTAGAACACTTTGCCCATATAGAAGTGCCCACCACATTAGGAATCACAACATCCACTATAAATGCTTCCACTACAAATGCTTCCAGTAACATGGATGACACCAACTCTTAGAACATCAGTTAGTAGTAGTTTCAACAGACAACCAGAGCAAAGGAATGGCTGTGGCTTCTTATTCCAATGTTTTTGTTAGTATCTCAGCAGGCAACAACCCTCTGTACTTCTCTTGCAGGTTCTGTACCAAGTGTTTTGTTTTGTTTGACCATGACTACAACTCCTTTTCACACCATGATCAAATTTGCACCCACTCCCAACATTGTTGCCAAATAGTGCTGCTTCTTCTGAGACAGTTTCTACTGAAAGCTTACCAGTAATTCTAATAACCACAGCCGGGGGTGTTGTAACTGGTAACCACAACTACAGGGAACAACACTGAATTTTGGACTGTAGCCTCTCCCCCTGGATTCCACACCATCTCTGCCACCCCCACCTCAGCCCTATAGATACAAACAGTAACAACACTGACTCTAGCTCCTCTCACTTGTTTCCAAGTGTTGATGTTGACTCAAATGAAAGGGAGGGAGAGAAAAGAGGGCAGAAGTGAGTGAAAGAAAGGAAGGAAAGAAAAAAAAAGGAAGGAAACAAGTATGTATTATGTCTACTATATGCTACTACGTGCTAAGTGCTTACAAATGTTTCATTTGATTCTCACAATAACCGAGGTAGAAAGGAAGATAGGTTAAGTGACCTGCCCAAGGTCACGCAGCTAGGATTTGATCTCAGGTCTTCCTGACTCCAGGCCCAGTGCCATAGTCACCTAGTTGCCAGGGATCACAATAATCACAACCACAACCACTGTCCCTAGTTAGTCCTCCAACTAGTTCAATTTCAGACTCAGACATTTCCCCTACAAACAGTTCTATTTACTTTGGGCTCTGGCTACAATGGCTTCTATACCCACTGCCCCTACTGACAACTCCTGTGGTACCACCAGGGCAGATTCTACTGAAAGCTCCTCTACTATAGTTCACTCTATAATTCTCAAAGCTACCACTAGACCAGACATTATGGACACTTCCATAATAAACACTATTTTCTTTGAAACCACTCTTCTGTAATGGTCCTCCTCCAACATAAGGGAGTCCTTCCTGGGGGGATAGTGTTGCCCTACTGACCTTTGCTTTCTCCAAATGAGCTGCTTCATACTACCCCAGTGTAGGTGCATTGGTCAACAGGTTAAGTCCATGCCCCACTGCCAGGTTTATGTCTAAGGAGAGGCTTGTGGGCAATCCATAGATGGTGGGAAAACAATCTCTTAAAGAGTGCAGATGTTAAAAACAACATGTAAAACAATGAGGAATTCAATGCAAAGCTTTATTGCAAGAAATAGGGAAGAGGTAAAGGATAAAGGGATCCAATTTACAACTAAGACACACAACCAGAGCATAACTCACATAACTGAGGAGCAGAGCTATCAAGCAGGAAGGGTGTGCTTTTGCCAGAGGGAGGGTCTGCCAGAGAGTGTAATTCTTATACTCTTATATGGGTTCCCCCCACTAGAGCTGGCCAATTTGTGTATGGAATCAGATATTTGATGTTTGTTTTCAGGGAGAAAAACAGGCTGGTGGTAGACAATATTATTTGGGGCACGTAGATATACTAATCTTTGAAAAAACACTCATTTTATATATATATATATATATATATATATATTCCTGTTGAACTGGCACAACAGGTACTATTACTAGGGGACTATAATGATGTTCAGAGTTGTTGAGTCCAGCTAACTTTACAACTGGACCAGACACAGAAGGACGTTCTGGTGTTGCATAGAAGTACTTATCACCATTAGAACTATATAAAAAACCAATACACATACATCCACTGACATTGGTACTACACATCTACTAGTTTTATTAGTATTGACACTAACAATACAAAGACCTCAGTAATGCCTATAGAGGTTTACTCCAGCAGTTAATAACTTATTAACCATTTCCCTCAATACATTACAGCTTTCACCTCATTCACAAATGCTATTGCTACTCTCAGTGCTGTTTCTACATTAAGCAACAACATCATTAACACTAGTGTTACTTCCAGGACAGTGTATACTGAAATCTCTCCCATTAGAGCCAACGACAATGCTGGCAACTACAGTGTACTAGATATAGGGAAGATCTGGATTGTTCCCACCACCATATGAAACCACAAGCTGCTAGTTAAATCCAACTTTGGGATTATATTTACTCCTATCACTTGTTTCCATTAGTGTTAGGAGTGTAACAATTAGAACATGACAGGAGATGTTATTTTATGTAGCTTCAGGGGCAGATAGGTTTCACAGCTGATATAGCGCTGGTCCTGGCTAGGTGTCAGGTTCAAATATGAAATCAGACGCTAGCTGTGTAACCCTAGGCAAATCACATAAGCCCGTATGTCTCAGTTTCCTTGACTGTAGGGTTGTGGTGATTAAATGAAATTGCAAAGTGCTTAGTACAATGTCTGGCACAAGGTGATGTTAGCTTCATTTATCCAGGCTAGAACTAATTGGACTACCCACCTCAGCTCTTAACCACCATGCTTTCCACCCACAAACTACTATAGCTGCTCCATCACGATTATCCCTACAACTTTTAACAGCAGTGCCCTAGCATGGTTTAAAGGGCAATTCTTACTCAGAAAGGAGTTCGATTAGACTAGTCACTTTCAAGTGAGAGTCCAAATTTTTTTCTTCACATTTCACTTGTAGTCTTTAGGCTTCCTTTAAAATTACTTACATAATGGACTTACTGAGAAACCCTATCAAGGGCAAGGGGCTAGATAAGAATGTACAAATGCAAAGAATAATGTATCTCAAATCGGGATCTGAATTTAAACCCAGCTGTTCTTGGGTGATATTGGCCAAGTCACTCAGTTCAATTTTGCATCTGGGAGAGGAGAAAACTCAGACCTTCCAAGGTCTGATTTAATGACCTCCAAAGCAACCATGTTCTTAATATTGAGCCATAGCCTCTCACATTGAACATGATTTAGTTGTTCTTAGCCCTAACAATAGAAAAAGCTAGCTGCTTCTCTCATCTTGACCTAAAGAGCCATTAAAAAAAAAAAATCCTTAACAATTGCTTTTAAAAACTAGTGCTATAATTGGCCATTAGGTGGCACCTAAAAACCAGACATGTTGAACAGGTACATATTAGAACAGTAGAACGAGCCCAGGATGTGGAGTTTGTAACTGATTTACTCACATATTCTTGGGCTGATGAGTGCATAACAAGGGTCCATTCCCTACTTATTTGTACCCCTTGCTCCTGTCTTCTATTAGGGCCAGCCCTGGCTAACTCCTAGAAGTTAGCAGGGCTGTTAAAATCTATGTCTTAAGTATCCTGGATGAAAAGAAAAGATCATCCTTTTTGACAATCTGTGTACATGTATGATATAACAGTTAAGAGCTAGTTAGATATGTAGTCTAGCACCTAGATGGTCAACTGAATCTCCCTTTCCTTAAATGCAGACAAACCCTCTTTCCTTCCTCATTTTCCAATAAGTGAACTAACATACACATTTTTTTTAAAGATACAAAGTTGATTTTTATTTTCCTCTCTTAAAAATACTATTTGTCAAGGAATGGCTTTTTTTTTTTTGGTGGGGCAATGAGGGTTAAGTGACTTGCCCAAGGTCACACAGCTAGTAAGTGTCACATGTCTGAGGCTGGATTTGAACTCAGGTCCTCCTGAAACCAAGGCCAGTGCTTTATCCACTGTGCCACCTAGCTGCACCAAGGAATGGCTTTTTAAGAGGAGGAAGAAGGATACAAGGGATACTATCATGGATACTATTACATGAAACAAAATATCAAAAACTTAAAATTAGGGCACATAATATTTTCTAATGAAAAGTGTATATATTTTTCAAATTGCAAATAACTTTTTTTTTTTTTGGTGAGGCACTTGGGGTTAAGTGACTTGCCCAGGGTCACACAGCTAGTAAGTGTCAAGCATCTGAGGCCAAATTTGAACTCAGGTCCTCCTGAATCCAGGGCTGGTGCTCTATCCACTGTGCTACCTAGCTGCCCCTACAAATAACTTTTAACATTTGTTTTTGTTTTTTTTAATATTGACTTCCAAATTCTCTTCCATCCCTGAGATGGCAAGCAATTAGGCATAGATTATACATGTGCAGTCATACAAAACATTTCTATATTAGCCATGTTACAAAAGTAAACAAACTGAAATAGAAGGAAATAATTTTTTAAAAGTATGTATTAATTTGCATTCACTGGAGGCCGATGGCATTTTTCATCATAAATCCTTTGGAATTGTCTTGGATCACTGTATTACTGAGAACAGTTAAGTCATTCACAGTTGATTGTGAAAAATAATTAATAATGGATTTATTGAGGGACCCAGAGATCTTTTACTCAGTCCTTCCTCCCCCCCCCATCCCCAACAACAACAAAAAAAACCCCTCCAGTTCTAGAGAAACTATCTAGTCTCCTCTGGGACAAACCAAGGGAACAAAAGGAATGGAAATAGGTTTTGTATACTAGGGATTAAATCACACCTAGACAATGTGGCCTTGAGCAACTTCAGTGAGGGTCTTTTGCATTCCTTTCCCTGACATCTTTGATAGAATTCATTTTAATGTAGACTACCTTCAAATCATTGGAATTAAATGATGCCAGCCAATTAGATTTGTTGTCAACCCTTGGAAAACACCAACTGAGGGTTTCTGGTGAGTCTTTCTGGGACCAACAATGTCTCTGTCTCTCTTGCACATGGGCTCTCTCTGGTCTTTTTTTTTTTTTTAAAGAAACACTTGTCATTTTATTTTTAAAGTTTGAGGTTTCTTTCTTTAATCATGGCCAGGAATTCCTGGCAATTTGTTGTATAATTATTCTTTTATTTATTTTAAAAATTTTATTTGTGATATATAATTAAATTTTATGCATGTATCAGATATAATATACACATACACACATATATAACATAGAAAATGTACATTTTCTATGTTATTACATTTAGATATACCTAGATATATTCTAATACATATAACTTAGTATTTGAAATCCTTCCTCTTCCTTTTTTTTTTAACAGGCAGGGTTTTTTTTAATAGGTAAATAACTTTTTATAAATAACATATAATTTGTATAAGTTATATGACAAATTTGTTTAAATATAATTACTATATAAGATCTAAATAACTCAAATATGCAAAACATATTTATGTGTGTATATAGATACATATATACATCCTGTAGCCTTCCCAGCACACCCTCCCCCACTTTAAAAAAATTTTTTTTCCAGGTTAAACATTTTTATTTTCTATTTTTCTGATCCAATCTCTATACCTCCTTCCCTCCCCCTTTCCTGAGGAGGCAAACAATCCAATATGGGTTATACATATATGATCATGCAAAATATCACCATATTTGTCACTTAAAAATGTGAAAAATAGCATGCTTCGGTCTGTTCCATCAATATTAGTTCTTTCTTAGGAGGTGGATAGTATGTTTCACCAATATTCTTTTGGAATTATCTTGGATTATCATATTTTTGAGAATAGTCAAGTTGTTCACAGTTTTTCATCGAACAATATTGCTGTCTCTGTGTACAGTGGTCTCTTGGTTCTGCTCACTTCCCAATATATCATTTCATACATGTCTTTCCAAGCTTTTTTGAAGTCATCCTGTTTGTCATTTCTTAATGCACAGTAATATTCCATCACTGTCACATACCAGTTTGTTTAGCCATTCCCTAATTGATGGGCATTCCTTTGAATTCCAATTTTTAGCCACCACAAAAATAGCTGCTATAAACATTTTTGTACAAATAGGTCTTTTTCTCTTTTTGGGGATGTCTTTGGGATATAAACCAAGTAGTGATATTGATGGATCAAAGGGTATGCACAATTCTATAGCCCTTTGAGCATAGCTCCAAATTGCTCTCCAGAATGGTTGAATCTTTTCACAACTCCACCAATAGTGGATTAGAGTCCCACTTTTCCCACAATCCCTCCAACAACCAATATTTTTTTTGTTACATTTGCCATTCTAATAGGTGATATCTCAGTTGTTTTAACTTTAACTCTGATCAATAATGATCTACAGCATTTTCCCACATGATTATTGATAACTTTGATTTCTTTGAAAACTGACTATTCAAATGCTTTGACCATTTATCAATTGGGGAATGACTTATATTTTTTAAAAAATTGACAGTTGCTTAAATATCTGAGAAATGAGGTCTTTATCAGAGATATTTGTTTCAAAAAATTCTTTCCCAGCTTTCTATTTGCCTTGTAATCTTCTGTAACAATTGGAATGATGCCACCTGCTGGAGACATACTGTAGAAAATCTCCGCCATGAGAAGGCCTCTGAGGGCAAGCCATGCTGTCAAGGTCCTTAGCGTCAGGAAGTGACGTTTGCTCATGGGTACTGGCTATCAAGGCTACCAGCCAATCAACTTGAGGAGCCTCCCATTTCTGGGAGGAGGACATGAAGTAGGAAGCGGAAGCTGGCAGAGGGGTTCAGTCTCCTTTTGGTTGCTGACCTGGCTCTGATGGAGGCGAGACTCCAGAGGACTTCACAGGGGAGTGGAGGAAAGATAGGATTGCCAGGTTGAAGGAATTCTGTTCTCAATCTTTCTCTTTCTCTTACTATCTTTCAATAAACCCTTAAAAACCTAAACTTGTTTATCAGGGATTTTAGTCAGTTTCCCCCCAAAACTGGGGGGACAGATTTGAACCTACATTTAGAAATTTAAGTTACACACTTGGTTACATTAGTTTTGTTTTTAATATAATCAAAATAATCTATTTTACATTTAATTTCATTCTCTATATATTCTTTGGTCCTAAATTCTTCCTGTCCATAAATGACAGATAATTTCATGCTCCTTTACTTTTCTTGTGGGACCATGCTTTATGTGTAAATCACATACCCATTTTGACCTTATTTTAGTATATAGTGTGAGATGTTGGTCTATATCCAATTTTTGCTATACTGCTTTCCAGTTTTCCCAGAAGTTTCTGTTAAATGAGCTTTTGCTCCATAAGCTTGGCTCTTTCGGTTTATCATATACTAGATTACTATAGTGTTGTTTCTGTCTATTCTATTCCACTGATCTACCTGTATTTCTTAGCTAGTACCAGATTGTTTTGATAATTGCCACTTTATAGTAAAGTTTGAAATCTGGTACTGCTAGAGTATCTTCTTTTGTATTTTTTATTGATTCCCATGATATCCTTAAACTTTTGTTTTTCCAGATGAAATGCTGTTTTTTCTAGCTCTATAAAACATTTTTTAATAGTTTGGTATAGCACTACATAAATAAATTAACTTAGATATGATTGCCATTTTTATTATATTGACTCTGCCTACCCATGAGCAATTAATATTTTTCCAATTATTTAGATCTGACTTTATTTTTGTGAAAAGTGTTTTGTAGTTCTGGTCATACAGTATTTTATATTGACCATAGTTATTTTAAATGGAATTTCTTTTTCTATCTATTGTTGCTGGACTTTATTAGTAATATAGAGAAATGCTAATGATTTATGTGAATTTATTTTATATCCTGCAACTCTGCTAAAGTTGCTAATAATTTAAGTAGCTTTTTAGTTGATTCTCTAGGATTTTCTGAGTATTAATGTCATATCATCTAAAGAGTGATAGTTTTGTTTCCTCGTTACTTATTCTAATTCCTTCAGTTTCTTTTTCTTCTTATTGCTATAGCTAACATTTCTAATACAATATTAAATAATAGAGGTGATAATGGGCATCCTTGCTTCACCCCTGATTATATTGGAAAGGCTTTTAGGTTATCAACCGTGTAATTTAAATTTCTAAATGTGGGTTCTAATCTGTCCCCCCAGTTTTTTGGGGAAACTGACTTAAAATCACTGATAAATGAGTTTAGGTTTTTAAGGGTTTATTGAAAGATAGTAAAAGAAAGAGAAAGATTGAGAACAGATCTTTTATAGCCTGAAATCCTCACCTTCCAGGCAATCATATGATTTCTGTTGCTTTTGTTATCAATATGGTCAATTATACTGATAATTTTCCTAATATTGAACCAGCCCTGCATTCCTGGAATGAATCCTACCTGGTCATAGTGTATGATCTTTGTGATACATTTCTGTAATCTATTTATTAGTATTTTATTTAAAAATTTTGCATCAATATTTATTAGTGAAATTGGCCAATAATTTTATTTTGGCTTTTCCTGGTTTGGGTATCAGCACCATATCTGTCTCATAAAAGGAGTTTTGTAGGACTTCACTTATTTTTTCAAATAATTTATATAGTATTGAGATTAATTGTTCTTTAAATGTTTGGTAGAAATCACTTGTGAATCCATCTGTTCTTGGAGTTTTCTTAGGAAATTCATTAATGACTTGATCAATTTCTTTTTCTAAAATTGGGTTATTTAAATATTTTATTTCTGTTGCTAGTCTGGATAACTCATATTTTTGTAGATATTAATCCATTTCATTTAGATTGTCAAATTTATTGGCACATAATTGGGCAAAATAATTCCTAATAATTGTCTTAATTTCCTCCTCATTGGTGATTTCACCCCTTTCATTTTTGATACTAGTAATTTGCTTTTTTTCCATCAAATTAGCCAATGGTTTATCTATTTTATTATTATTTTTTTTATAAAACCAGCTTCTAGTTTTATTAATTAAATAGTTTTCTTACTTTGTTTTATTTTTCTCTCCTTTGATTTTCACGATTTCCAATTTGGTGTTTAGTTGGGGAATTTAATTTCTTCATTTTCTAGTTTTTTTAGTTGTATGCCCAAATCATTGATATACTTTTTTCTCTATTTTATTGATGTAAGCAGTTAGGGATATAAATTCCCCTCCCCCCTCCCCCAAGAACTGCTCTTGCTGCATCCCATAACTTTTGATATGTTGCCTCATCATTGTAATTTTCTTTAATGAAATTATAAATTGTTTCTATGATTTGTTCTTTAACCCACTTGTTTTTTTAGGATCAGGTTATTTAATTTCCATCTTCAAAAATGTAAATGCTATAGCATTTGGTACAAATATGTTAAGCATCGATGACTTCATTGTCTATGGTACCTTTCAACAAGATAGTTTCCTTCTTTATCTCTTAACTAGATCTATTTTTGCTTTTGCTTTGTCTGAAATCATAATTGCTACCCCTACTTTCTTTGCTTCAGCTGAAGTATATTAGATTTTGTTCCAGCCCTTTAGGTTTACCCTGTGTGTATAATTCTGCTTTAAATGTGTTTCTTATAAACACATTGCAGGATTTTGGTTTTTAATCCATTCTATCAGCTTCCATTTAATGGGTGAGTTCATCCCATTCACATTTATAGTTATGATGATTTTATTTCTCTCCATGCTATTTTTCACCTGTTTATTCTTCCCACAATCATTTTACTGATGATCACCACCTTCCCCAATATCCCCTCCCTTATATCTGTTTCTCCCCCCCCCACCCCCGCCTTCTATTATCACCATCCCATTTTGAACTTCCTTATAGGGTAAGATAGCTTTCTATAACAAACCGTGTGTGTTTTAGAATTTGGCTATGATGTTCAAGGAGTTTTCATTTTGGGATCTTTTTCAGGTGATCAGTGGATTCTTTCAATTTCTATTTTGCCCTCTAGTTCTAGTATTTCAGGGCAATTTTCCTTGATATTTCTTGAAAGATATTGTACACACTGTGGAAATTTATTTTGATTTGGGGACCCTACCTTTAGGCTGAGATTAGAAAGCCTTAGGCCCTCAGGGTCTCTTCCCCTCCCCCTCTGCTTCAGCTGAACCATAAAGCCCCGTGGGCTGTACAAGACGCCAGGTCAGACAGCTGGGGAAAAAAGCCCCCAGCTTCCTCCGACCTGAGTGGAGCTATCTGAAAGATCCTGGATAGCCTGTGCTGAGGCATGTGAGGCGGGGTGCAACCCCCCCCCCCCCAGCCGCAGCCCTGGCCAGAGGATTAGCTTGGTCTGTGGGGGCACAGGAAGCCCCGAGATTTGAGTGGAGAGAAGAAAAGGTATATATAGACCTGGGAGTTAGACAGCAAGGGGGGCGGACAAGGATGGAGCGGTTTGGACGGACGAGACAAGGCGGAGAAGAGGTCAAGTTGCGACTGACGAGATTAGAAAGGTTGGAGCACGGCAGACTAGAGATGAGGCTACAAGGACCACAGGAGAAGACGAGAAGGACTAGGAGCAGGGAAAAGAGAGGCCGAAGGGCAGACTGATGGAGCAGACAGACAGAAGGTTGGTGAGAGAAAAACACAGGTTCAGCAGTGGCAGTAAGGAGAGGAAAGTTAGAAGCAGGGGGATTTACAAAGTGAAAGGGGCTCGGAGTTAGAATAAAGGACCTGAATACCCTGAGGCGAGAGGTGGCTAAGGCCCTGATTGTATTAAAAAAAGTTTGAAGTGCAGCAGGTGGGAAAGAGATGCAGTGGAAAGAGACCGCAGGAAAGCAGTCAGGTTGTACATTTTATTTCCCTGTATTCTTAATTTTAAATAGTATCTCATAAATAAACTCTGCTTTGATTATTTAGTTAAGAGCCTTCTTAATATTTTGCTTATCAATTTGGGAGTGGAGCAGTGTAGTGGAACTTTATAATCGGCCCACTTTAAATTAATAGCAGTCAGATAGCCAGTTAGTCAACAGTCCCAGATTAAGTACTCCAGTCAGCTTTAGCCCCACAAATTAGGCTAGTCATCAAAAATATTCTTACAACACTCTCTCTCTCCTTACCCCTCCCTCTCTCTCTCTTCTGTGTGTGTCTCTCTATCTCTTCCCTCTGTGTCTCTTTCTCCCTGTCTTCTCTGTGTGTGTGTCTCTCTCCCTGTCTCTTCTGTGTGTCCCTCTCTTCTTCCCATCTCTGTCTTCTCATCTCTGTCTCTGCCTCTCCTCCTCCCAATCTCTCATTCTTTGTCTCTCCTTTTTCTTTTTTAAATAAGAAATAACTCCCTGAGTGGGGAGGAAAGTATATATTTTGAAATGAAGATGATTTAAAAAAAAAAAAAGAGCAGAAAGATATCGTCCAGACTTTTATTGACTCTCCTGGATCTATTCTCTAGGTCAGTTGTTTTTTCAATGAGAAATTTTACATTTTCTTCTAATGTTTTGCTTTTCTGATTTTGTTTTACTGCATCTTGATGTCTTATAGTCACTAGTTTCCATATGTTCAATTTTTTTTTTTTGCAGGGCAATGGGGGGGTTAAGTGATTTGCCCAGGGTCACACAGTTAGTAAGTGTCAAGTTTCTGAGGCTGGATTTGAACTCAGGTACTCCTGAATCCTGAGCCGGTGTTTTATCCACTGCACTACTTAGCTGCCCCCATATGTTCAATTTTAATCTTTAAAGAATTATTTTCTTCATTGTAATTTTGTAATTCCTTTTTCATTTGGCTAAATCTGTTTTATTAGGGAGTTATTTTCCTTAGTAATTTTTTGTATTTTTATATTATTATTTTGTATTTCTTTTTCATGGTTTTCCTGCATCACTTCCAATCTTTCCTCAATCTCTGTAATTTGATTTTCCAAGTCCTTTTTAAGCTCTTCCAGGAATTTATTTTGGGATGGAGACCAATTTGTACTTCTCTTTGAAGGTCCACCTGTAGCCATTTTGTTACTGTCCTCCTCTATGTTTGTGCCTTGATATTTCCTATCTTTGAAGTAGCTGTCAACAGTCAAACTTTTTTTTAAAGTAATTTTTGTGCCAGCAACTCAAGTGGTAGTTGGCCCTGGAGGAGTGATCTTGTTGATCGTCTGGCCCAGGAGTGATATCATGCTGCTGGGTTGTTATGGTAACCAGTCACTCTGGTAGCAGGCCCTGGAAGGGTAATTTTGTTGGAATCTGCTGAATCCCTGGGGCTGGTTTGCCCTGGAAATAGTCTTTCTGCTGGAAGTTCACAGGGGTGGGAATCAGTTGTTGACCTGGTTGGGCAGGGCTTCACTACTGTTCAGCAGGCTCAGAGGTCTGTAGCAGGCCAGAAGCCATTGCTGCTACTCCTGGACATCACTTCCCTCCCACCCAGGCAAGACAGATCTTTCCTGCTGGGCTTATAGACTGTTTCCCCTACTCCTCAGACAGTTCAGATGCAATTTTATGTCAGTTTAGAGGGGAAATCTGGGAGAGCTGCTGTGGGTTGCTTCCTCACTCAGCCATCTTGGCTGTTTCCTAGAGACATACACTTTTAAACTGAAAATTAAATTTTTGAATAAAAATGAATTCTAGTCCAGAGGTAAAACATGAACCCCTAGGCATGTTGGCTGAGTGTTTCTTCCTGGATGAAGAATGTAGAACCCCTTCCTCAGGGCATACTGTTTGCCTGGCAATGGTTTCTAAGTTTACTGGTACCAAGAACTCACTTTAGTCCTTTCTGAATGCTCTCCTCCACTTCTTTTAACAGAGAAAGAATGAAGGTCAATCAAGCCTTGTCTTGAGGACAGCACCCCTTCCTCTGGAACCCTGAAGGAGTCCTTGCTGGTTGAAGAATTGTGCAATGTAGTTTTAAACTTCTAATTACCCCCTAAGAAGCCAGTTTGAGTGAAAAGTCCAGTTTTATAAATTTTCTCCTTTAGCACATTCTCTCTGTGGCTGAGGGAGGAAAGACCACAAAAAAAATAGCCCTTTGCTTTGCCATCAACTCACTCAGTCTGGTGATCCACAGGGAGAGCCACAGCATCTTCCTGTATCTTATTTTTTTTTTTTTAGTGAGGCAATTTGGGGTTAAGTGACTTGCCCAGGGTCACACAGCTAGTAAGTGTTAAGTGTCTGAGGCCGGATTTGAACTCAAGTACTCCTGACTCCAGGACTGGTGCTCTATTCACTTCCTGTATCTTATTTTGGGGAACTAAGGGATTTTTGAAAGGACTAGATCAGTCTGTCTCAAATGCTGTTGTCACCTAACTGGCCATTATAGAAAACCCATCAACTGAACTATTCTGATGTACGTGTTCTACTTCTTAGGAAAAATTAAGGTTACCTTCCTTGACAGCCTGGGCTTAAGCCAAGTAGGGATTAACAAAGAAGATAACACCAAAACCTCTGTTGTTGCCCTCTGCAGTTCAATAAAGGATTTGCTATGGCAAAGAAACTCAAATGACACCCAGAATTAAGGAAAAAGCAGGTTTATTATGCATGTTGGCCCAGAGGAGTAGTTCTCCAAAGTCTGAGCCCTGAGTGATTATTGAAGCAAGTACAGGGTGGGAAAAGGAACAATGAGCCAATGGTAGTGGTATAACTTCTGCATTCCATAGGGTCAAGGGGTTAACACATACATAATGTTTTTGCAACATAAGTTGTTGCTCCAAGGTCTTGCCACAGGAAAAGGGGAGTCTAAAGATATTCAGGCATCATAGGTTAAGTTGCACCTGGTGGCTGACAAGGAGAGGGGGAGTCCGATGTTATTTATTTATTTTTAAATTTTTAGTGAGGCAATTGGGGTTAAGTGACTTGCCCAGGGTCACACAGCTAGTAAGTGTTAAGTGTCTGAGGCCAGATTTGAACTCAGGTACTCCTGACTTCAGGGCCAGTACTCTATCCACTGCGCCACCTAGCTGCCCCTCTGATGTTAATTTTAACCCCGAGTGCCTCTACATTCTCCCCTTTTGATGCCCAATCAAGACCTATTGAGGGCATCATTATTATGGAGTCCTTGGAAACCTTCTTCAAGGGCCTGGTATTGGACTAGGGTAAACAGCTGGGCCCTGGTAGAGCTTGCCACCGATTCCTGGATTAGCTGGCAGAGGGTACAGTGTACATAGGGGCCAAATAGGGCAAGGAGGAGGATAACAGCTAAGGGGCCCAAGATTGGGGTCAATCATGCCCATATCGGAGAGGAGAATGCCTCAAGCAGGGGTTGGGACCTGACAGCCTAGCCCATGCTCATTCTTGGAATTCACACACTTTTTGTTCAATTATCCTTGATTGATTAATGTAATAACAACATTCTTCATTGAGGAAGAGGCACATTCCTCACTTTTCAGCAGTCAGGAGATCTAGAGTCCTCCTATTCTGAAGTATGACCTGTGCTAGGGAACTGAGTTGGCCCTGGAGAATAGGTAGAGCTGTGGCCACCTCCTGCAATTCTTTGCTCAGTTCCTCAGGTAATTGGGCACATGCATAGAGGAAGTAGGAGGTGCTGTTATTCCAGTGGCTATGGCAGTAACCAACCCTACCCCCACCAATGTTCCAAGTTCTCATTTACCTCTGGGAGAATGGAGGAGGTTTATCTGGAACCCAAAAATAGAGGCTTCCAGGATAAGGTAGGAAAGGTAGAAAAGGCAACACTGGGGACCCTGAGGGTCCCTGGATGGGAAGCATTCTTGAGCAACGTTGACGCAAACTAGGAAGGAGCCTGAGGGGGGCGTACTTTCTGAACTCAAACTTGATGGGGGCAACTGAAAGGTCCCCATAAATCTTGGCTATGTGCGGAATTACCAAGGAAGAATTGCCTTTGACTACAGAGGTGTTATTCCCTGCGTGTACATAGGCTGACAATACCCCCTTCCTTAGCGGAAGACAGAACCAACAATAAGGGTCCATTAGATTCTGAGTCTGTAAATAGGAGTTAACGAGGGAAAAAGTGAGGTTTCCTAGGCAGGAAAGGAGGTCCAGGGGCTCCCAAATGGGAGAATCAGGATGTACTCCTAAGTCTCAAGTAATCAGAACCTCTTGACCATCTTTGAAGGTCTCCTGTGATGTTTAAAATATAAATGTGTGGTCGCCTTAAATTGGAAGCTTTAGCACCAGCCTTTGGGCATTAAGCATTTATTACAGCATACTAGGTATTAGTAAAAGGAGAACACATGGAGTTCAGAAAGCTAAGAAAAGACCTATCTAGAGTTCCAGCCAGGTCTACTTCTTCCTCAAGTCCTCCACCATAAACCTGCTTCAACTACAAATTGCCCCAGCAAACTGAGTGTGGAAGCTTTTTATAGGTCCGGAGGAGAGGCAGTTCTTTCACACTGCTTCAAGATGGTTGGTTAGCGTCTCTGTTGAGTTCAAAGTCCTTGGCTTCTGAGAACAATACCTTCTTAAGGGCCAGCCAGGTGTGGTTACAATCTAATTAACTTTAAGTAGGATAATCAGCAAAGTCAATCACTCTCACTTAATTCAATCAGTTTAGATTAATCTCCAGGAGGGCCTTTGAGTATCTGGGAAATCCCATTATTTTCTCACACCCCAAAGTTCAGGGAACACTGGTTTGGTCTGGGGTTAGAAGTAGGTTAAACGTGGCCTTCAGATCTCTACCAGAAATGGAAAATCCCATTTTGTACAACCGAATAGGAGTCTCTGCATAAGCCTCATCAGGCAGGGTGCTAGCTTGACTCCATCAGTCAAACCTATACCTATTCCATTCACAGGTATCAATGGTGAGAACAAGGGAATTACAAGAATACTTAGCGAAGGGAGGGGGATATGGGGCTCTCCAGAGGTGGATCCAATTCTTCAGTTTTTGTAAATCCTAACTGTTGGTTTTTGGAGCAACCGCCAGGTAAGTGGACCAGACAAGGGGTAACAAAGAGGTTCACCCACTAGAAGTGTACTCTACAGACTTCAAGGGGAGAGGGGACATATAAACAGGGACCCCCTTCTAGGAAGCATAATCCTCCCCATAGGGGAGGATCTTACACGCATCAAATTAAATTAATTTCCAGACCTTTGGCCAGGTTCTGGATAACTGATGCCAACAAAGGCAGGCCTGGCACTCCCTATTATTAAGGGAAATCCATACCAGGGGAAAATGTCTCTTAGAAGAGCCCGTGCCACTTCATGTGCTTTTTCTGTCCTTGTAGGGAATGCCTCAGTCCATGGAGTGAATGTGCAGATCATAACCAGTAGGCATTTGTAACTTCTACAGGGTGTAACTTCAGTAAAATCTATTACAATATCCTCAAATGGGGCTGTTCCTGTCCGTTGAATCCCCATGGGAAAAAGTGGCTTCCAAGTTGGGTTATTGGCTGCGCATGTCTGGTACCTTCCAAAGACTGACGTGCACAGGGATGGCAGCTGAGCCAAGTTTAAATATTTCTGGAGAAAGGCCTCCAGAGCAATTTTCCCTAGGTATGTGGTGGCATGATGGTGGTGGACAAACATGTATGCATCCTTTCGAGGGAAGAAAAGATGATTGTCCAGCAGAATCCAGTTTCCTAGGTTGTCTTTGTGACATCCTTCTCTCTCTGCCCATTTCTCCTCAGCTGGTGAATAAGCTAATTTTCTTTTCTTCATCTCCTTCAGTGTAAAATGTTTCCTTTGGTTTCCATCATCTTCTCCTTTTATATCCATCATTCTCATTCCCCTATTTCAGCTGCCTTTTGGGCCCCTTCATCAGCAAAGCGATTTCCATGGGTGATTGGGTCATCCCCCTTCTGGTGGCCCCTGCAATGCATGACTGTGACTCTGGTGGGAGCCCAAATGGTCTCAAGGAGACAGAGAATTTTGCATTTATTTATTTATTTATTTTTATTTGTTTGTTTGTTTATTTGTTTATTTATTGTGGGGCAATGAGGATTAAGTGACTTGCCCAGGGTCACACAGCTAGTAAGTGTCAAGTGACTAGTGTCAAGTGTCTGAGGCCGGATTTGAACTCAGGTCCTCCTGAATCCAGGGCCAGTGCTTTATCCACTGTGCCACCTAGCTGTGCCCCTGCTTTTATTCTTTATGAGTTTCTCTGCTGCCATGAGGAGGTTTCGTTCTTTGTAGATGGCACCATGGACATGCAGAGTAGCAAATGCATATCAAGAGTGAGTGTAAATGTCGATTGACTTCCTGGTTGAGAGTTCCAAAGCCTGGATGAGGGTCCAGAATTTGGCCTGTTGAGCTGACCAGCCAGAGGGCAAAGAGGCCGATTCCACAATATTATCCTTAGTGGTGACAGCACATCTGGCCACCTGGGTCCCATCAAGGAGGAAACTGCAGCCATCCGTGAATAAGGTTAGGTCTGCCTGTGAGAGTGCGTGGTCAAGGTGGTCGGGTCAGCTTGCAAAAATCTCATCAGAAAGTTCCTCATAGTCATGCTCAGGGGCTCCTGGCTCCACCGGGAGAAAGATGGAGGTTAAAGGGGCAGGTGGTGTCAGGGAGCCCTAGGGCTGGGGCTTGTGAAAATACACACTTAAGTTCCTTGAAAGCGTATTGTTGGGGTTCGTCCCATTTGAGGTGTGACATTTAAAATCTAATGTGTGTTGTTGCCTTTGTCCTAAGAACTCACAGAGGTTTTTCCTGATCTGGGGGACCAGGAATCCAGTTATGACTTGCTTTCTTTCTATACCCAAATTCCAATGTCCTCTAGAGATGGTATATCTAAGGTACTTCACCTGTGGAATGCAAATTTGGGCTTTCTTTAAAGAGACTTTATATCCTGCATCAGAGAGGAGAGAGAGAAGGCATGCTTCCCGAGAAGGGGCTGCTAGGAGGAGGTCATCTACATACTGGAGAAGAGAGCATCTTGTGTCTTCATGGGAAAGCAAGGTGAGATCTGCAACCAGGGCTTCACCTAACAGCATGGGGAGTTCTTGAACCCCTGGGGCAGATGGGTCCATGTTAGTTGGGTTTTGACAGAAATAACAGGGTCCTCCCACTCAAAGGCGAAGATGGGTTGGCTGAGAGGTGCAATGTGGAGACAGAAGGCATCTTTTAGGTCGAAGCAGCGTTTGGCAGGATCTCCCCTAGATGGGTATAGGGATTGGGGATAACAGGGTGGATGGTGACTCCAGTGGCATTCATAGCTCAGAGGTCATGGACTGAACAGTGGTCATTTCTGCCATCCTTCTTGACAGGAAATGGGGTATTCCAGGGAGAGCGACATTGCTGTAGGAACCCTGCCTCTCTTAGGTGGTTGACGTGTGGCATAATCCTGAATCGAGCGGGCTGTGGTATGGGATACTGGTGGAGGCAGATAGGGGCAGCTCCAGGGCAGCAAATCCAGGAGTCCCCTTGGCCTATATGTCGGGTAATCTGGAGTCAAGGAGGGCCAGGGTTTCAGGTGGTGTGGCCGGGGGACTTTCCTCATAGAGCCTCCACACCTGTTCATGAGGCATAGAGACCATGAAAGTCAGGGATGGATGTGGGCAGAGGTCAAGTACAGTGCCATCTGTTGGAGCGAAGGTAATCTGGGCCCTGATTTTAGTGAGAAAATCACAGCCCAGGACACTCTGGGACATATAGAAATGCATGATGAACTTGGTGGCCTCTGAGTGTGCAGGTTTGCTTCTGACAGAAAGGCCAGGCTGAGGATTGGCCCGTGGTCCCCACAATTTGGGTGACGCGGGTACTAAGCAGGCCAACAGAGGTCGCAACTACAGAGAATTCAGCTTCTGTATCCACCATAAAGGTCAAAGGCTGGCCAACATCTACTTGGACCATGGGCTCACAGGGGCCAAGAATGAAAGAGCACGGTCTATCCTAATCATAGTCAGTGGGGGAGAGACTCTTGTACTCAAATGAGTACTGACCATTACCCTTGTTTGGGGCTTTCCAGGCCGGGCATTCATTCTTCCAGTGGCTGAATTCCTTGCAGTAGGTACATTGATCACAGCCAAGTGGCTGATGCTGGTCCTTACCTTGGGGTTTCTCTGCTGGGGAATAGTGGGGTGATCCTGGGCAGTGGTGAGAATCTGGGCATCCAAGGACTGCTGCCAGAAGTGAGGGTTGGCATTTTTCATGCTTCCTGGCCTCTTTCTCTGCCACCTCATCTTGATTCCTAAAAACTTTGTCAGCAATTTCAAGGAGCTGATTGATGTTCATGCCTGCAAAACGTTCCACCTTCTGAATTTTCCTCAGGATGTAAAAGGCCGATTGGAAGACAAATGCAGTGTTGACCATTCTCTGATTTTCAGGGGCCCATGCCTCTGGGTCATCAGCTGCTGCCCAGGCATGCTCATTAGCCTGATTGCAGGCCTCTGCCAGGATCCAGTGCCACTCTTCAGTACTGAAGTTTGTAAGGAGTTGTTTGCAATCATCCCAGGTAGGTCTATGGGTTTGGAAGTGTTAAGGGCTAAAATTCTAGCTAAACTGTCTAAAATATCTAATGAGTGGTCGCCAATAAATTATAAGTTTTAGCAAGAGTTAGACTTTTAAGCATTTATTAAGGAGAATAAGAGTTTGGCAAAGAGAGAAGAAAAGGCCTAGATTCCTATCTATTAAAGGGAGAGCACATTTCTAGCTCCCCTTTCCACCAGCGTCCTCAGGAAAGAGTGTCAGAGCGAGTGCCAGTCTCTTCCTTCCTCCTCCCACTAGCCCGCGTCACTTCCTGACGCCAAAGAAAAGACTCCTGGTTTTGCCCTCAAAGACCTTCGCTTCATGGGCGGAACTCTTCTACAGTGAGTCTCCAGCAGGTGGCGTCATTCCAATTGTTACAGAAGATAGATTCTAGGAGATCTACCATAGCCTGAGGCTTCTTGGAGTAGGAAGGAGTATGATGTTTCCAGTTCAGTAAGTTGGTTGTAGAGAAAGGCACATAGTACAGAATCATCCTACCAGAGTGTATGGTACCATCATCCCCTATTTGGGCCAGACCTTGGGTATCATGAAGAGGCATGTGGAGGGCGGGGTTACTAGTGACTGAGGTAGAAGTGGCTTGGGTCCCTCGTCGGCCATGGCAGCTAGGGCCCGTCAGGACAGGTTTAGGTGGGGTAGATGGCTGAGGTAGAGGCACAGGTGGCGGCGATGGTGGTGGCAGGGAAACAGAAGGTAAGGGCATATCTACTGCTCCTGGTACAGGGAGTGGTGGATAGAGTTGCGGGGGCTAGATACAGAGGGAATAGTGGTGGTTCCTCTGAGTCATCTGGAAGGACTGGAGACAGAGGTCCTTTCGGGTTTTCTAGAGGAGTAGGAGCTGCCTCCTTCCCAGATGGGGAGCATATTGATGTTTTTACAACATACGTTGTTGCTCCAAGGTCTTGCTACAGGAAAAGGGGAGTCTAAAGATATCTAGGTGCCATAGGTAAAGCTGCACCTGGTAGCTGACAAGGAGAGGAGGAGGGAGTCTGACTTTAATTTTAGCCCTGAGTGCCTCTACAGAGTGACCTTGTCAAAGCCCAATTCTGTGTTTCTCTGGTAGGGCTATTCTCACTTCCTTGGTAGGGCTATTCTCACTTCCATTGTAAGGTTGCTATCTGTAAGGGGCCAAACTTCTAGCTAGACTGTCCAAAAAAATCTAATGAGGAGTTGCCATAAAAATCTAAACTCTTGCTAAAGCTTATAATCTAAGTATTTATTAAGGAGCATAAGAATCTGGTGAGGAGAGAGAAAGAAGCCAAGATTCCTTCATCTATCTATCTCAGGGAGCCAGCGTCTCAGCTCCACTCAAACTGAGGTCCTGGGTGGAAGAGAGACCCTTGCCCCTTCCTCCTCCCAGAAGCCTCTTGTAAAACAGGAAACAGGGCTGTCCACACACACAGCTCCAAGCTAACTGGATGGCAGCCCTGATTGACAGAACTAACAGGTGGCTCTACAGCTGCAAGCTTCCGGATGCTAACATCACCTGGCTTGTCCTTACATGGCTTCTCCTCATGGCAGAGCTTTCCTACAGTATCTCTCCAGTAGGGGGTGCAATTCTAATTCTCACAGTCCCCCCACTGTGCTTCAAGTGAAGAAACATGGTTTCCTCACATGAAGTAATAACATTTCAGATGCTTATGACTAAGTAAAGAGAATGAAAAAGAAATTGAGCGACACAATGACAAAGGCTAAAGGGGGCACTTCCCTATTAGCAGGTGGACATTATAAAGTGTATAAAACGTGGAAAAGGAAAACAGAAAAATATCCATTTAAGTCTTTGGAAGTCTTTTCTCAGATGATTCTTGGGATATCCTTTGGGTGTAGTTGTGGAATGGAAGTCTTCTCAGGTGTTGATGTGTGGATGCTGGTAATCAGCCAGGAAAATTTCCTACAAAATTGAGCTTAACACAACTTTAAATAGCTTTGCTAATACTTAAATCAAACAATGAGAGTTCTCGAAAACATGTCTAAGGAAATTCAGAATCTTAGTTGTTACACAAGAAACATATAATAAAAACAAAAACTGAAATATTCTCTAAAACTTAATCAGTCCTCTAAAACTTAATATTACTACAGTCCCCCTGTGGAAGATAAATTGAGAAGACAATTGTGATATTAATTTAGAAAATAATTTTTACCTTTGTTTCATCACTTTTTGCTTCATCTGCCTAATTATCCTCATGAAATTATGAGAAATTAAAGAATCTAATATAATTGGTAGCAGATGTCAAGGCCAAATACAATACTGTATTTATCATGACACCTTAGATAATTACGGGGATTACCATAAAAGAACAGAGAAATAACTGAGTCAGGCTTAATCAGTGCATAGGATTGAGATGTCCATGATATCAGGCATATAGGAGGGGGAACTGAAGTCAGGTGTCGAATGAGATGGCATAGCCCAATTACCTGGTGCCAGGTGGGGAAAATTAAACCAAGAAAATCCAACCTCAACGTTGTCAATAGCCGTTTGCTCAGCCTTTCCCAAAGCAGTGCAATACCTTGACTTCATGCATGTCTCCCCTCATGTGACAGTTCAATGTCTCCTCTTGCATGTATTCCTTTTGTGACTGGATGGCATCCTGGCCAACTGGCATCTGATAACTCAGAATGAAGGCAATTAATTTCTTAAATGATAAATTCCCATAATCTCATATGGATTTAAAAGTTGAGGATAATAATGATCGCAAAAAATTGAATGTACCTTGACTCAGAATATAATATTTATGCAATAATTCCAAGTAATACCTTTTTTCTTTTTTTACTACGTATACAATTACTTTTGTGAAAAATCAGAATATATTTTAATACAAGTTAAAACACAACACAATCTTAAAAGAATAAGAATCTTTACAAAAATAAGATCATACTACTGAGTTCAAAACGTAGTTGCAGTAGCATAAAAAGAAACCCTTATGTAACATTTAAACAATAAACAATAAACATTTTAATTAAATTACATTTTAAAAAAATATGCTTATCAAAAATAATACTTCTAGAATTAATTTATACTTGCCATGGCAATCAATTTGCCAGGGAAATGCTTTATAGAGTTTGATTAAATAATCAGTTGGAAAAAACAAACAATTTAGAATATGGGAGCACAATACTCCCAGAGTTAACATTATATTATGAAATCAAAACCATCTTACATTGTTTCAAAATTAGATAGATGAATAGAACAAAATACACACGACAGAATAAGAGACAATGAAATTCAATGGTCTACATGTGCTGGTACTGGTTTTACACGGGAGCAATGTATCCTTGAGTCCTTCTCTCTGATTTTGATGGTAGTATGAGTTGTTAGCAATACTTGGAAAGGACCTTCCCAAACTGGCTGGGTCCCACTAGTCTGCTGAAAATTTTTGATATATATATATACACTGTCTCCTGGTCTCAAATCATGTAAGGATAAGTCCAAGGGATAAGCCTGTACTGCTGCTCCTGCCTTGAGGAGTTCATGTAGTCTGGCTTGTAATTCCTGTATATAGGAAACAGCAGAAGCATCTCCCCACACCAATGATGTATACTGGGGAAAAAGGTTTTGCTTGAATAGGAGGATGGCCAAAAAGCATCTCATAAGGAGATATATGTAGTTCTCTTGGCCTGCTATGCAGGTAGAACAGTGCCAAGGGTAATATATCAGGCCACTTCAAATGAGTTTCAGTACACAATTTGCCAATCATGCTCTTAAGGGCTTTATTCATACTTTCCACCTGGCCTGAACTTTGTGGATGGTAGGGTGTATGAAATTTTGGAGTGACTTCCAAGAAAGAGTAAATTTGGGATAAAACAGAATCGGTAAAATGTGTGCCTTTGTCAGAATCAATGCGGGCTGGTGGTCCAAAGCAAGGGACTATCTCTTTAAGAAGGGTTTTGGTAACAAAAGCAGCTGTGGTTAGGGGGCTGGGAAACGCCTCCACCCACTGAGTGGGTCGATCAACTATAACAAGACAAAGTTTATAACTTCCTGCCTTAGACACTGTAATATAACCAATTTGTAGATGTTCAAAAGGTATATTTGCTAAAGAATGTCCTCTATAAGCTTTAGCCTGGAAAGCATGTTGATTATGTCTGACAAACTGAACATGAGGCACAAATCCTAGAGGCCACATTAGTGACTCCAGGGGCAATCCAATCCCTTTTTACTGAGCCCACAATTCCTTGAGTGTTAAAATGGCCTTTTCCATGAATAGATAGGCATATCCGATGATAGAAGCTCCAGGGTAGAGGTGGCTTCCCCTCTGGAGTCACCCAGACCCCATTGACTTCTTTAGCCTTGAATTTGTTTTTCCACTTCTCTACTTCAGCGTTATCATAAGTAAGAGTAATAGAAACATCATTATCAGAAGAAAGATTAAATATATGTTCAGGGGCTTCCAAAGGAGCAAGCTTAGCAGCAGCTGGGACAACTTGTTCATTCCCTTTTGAGACATGGTCACCTTTTCCAGTATGAGCAGGACAATGAACAATAGCTAAGGCAGATAGGAGATCTTTAATAAATTCTCCATTAGCGATGGCTTTGTCAGCAGATGTTAAAAACCCTCTGTGTAGCCAAAGCATGCCTATAGCATGGCAGACACTAAACACACATTTAGAATCTGCAAAAATAGTAGCACTTTTTCCTCTGACTAAAGAACAGGGTTGTGTGAGAGCCACAAGTTCGGCAGCCTATGCACCAAGATGTGAAGGCAGAGAAGCTGCCCAGATAGTGTCATAATCAGAAACTACAGCCAGCCCCTGTGTAACAGGTACCCTCTTGCATAAATGACAAACTGTCCATATAGAAAATAAAATCAGGGTTCTCTAAGGGTGTCTCAAGAAGATCATCATGAAGTTTCTCAGCTATGTCAACTAGCTCTAAGCTAATTGGTTGGCAGCCCTGATTGACAGAACTAACAGGCAGCTCTACAGCTGCAAGCCAGCCAGCTTCCAGATGCTAACGTCACCTGGCTTGTCCTCACATGGCTTCTCCTCATGGCGGAACTTCCCTACAGTATCTCTCCAGTAGGGGGTGCAATTCCAATTCTCACACCATAAACGCCCTGATTTCTGTTTTCCAGGCCCACATAAGGGCTTGGCATTAGGAAACTCGCCCAACTTCTGGGTATGTGTATTTTCTATGTTGGTTCCAGAAGTCCAAACCTATAAGCATAAAGAAGTCATTAAAAGACAAGAAATAGAAGCAGCTACATTTTGAAAATGTGGCCATTTTAAGAATTAATTTTGAACCTTAATATGTATATAAAAATAAACCATTTTCATACAAAGCACAACATAAAGGTTTACCTATTAAACCATGAATTTATATTTTACCACTTGATTTCAAAGTTCCTTTTAAAAAAATGCTTTCAAATTCTCTTAGCTGTGCATTTTTTTCCCTTCTCTCCCCATCCTAGAGATGGCTATTATTAGATAAATATGAATACACATGTAAAACCATCACATATACCATTTGTTACTTTCTCTGGAAACAGATAGCATCTTCATTCATGGGTCCTTTATAGCTGATTTGAATATTTGTAATACTCAAAATGAGTTAGTCCTTAAAAATTATTCTTCAAACCATATTGCAAAAAAACCCCCCCATATTCCTTATAATGTACATATTTTCTTGTTCTGATCATTTTGCTCATTTCGTGTAAGTCTATCCATGTTTTTCTAAGATCAAGCTCTTTTCTTATATCACAGCAGGATTCCACCCTAGTCATATACCACAATTTATTCAGCCATTCCCCAACTGATAGGCATCCTCATAATTTCTATTTCTTTGCAACCACTAAGCTGCTGTAAATGTTATGACACTTGGGTTCCTTTTGCACCCCCCGCCCCCAAACCATGTTTGGAAATAGACCAACTGGGTCAAAGAGTATAGGCAGTTTAATAACTCTAGGCATAATTCCAGAATGCTCTCCATAATGGTTGGATCAGTTTACAATCCCACAAAGAATCAGCCTCCCATTTTTTTATATCCCCTCCAATATTTGTTGCTTTCCCCTTTTATCATTTTAGCCAATTTTATAAGTGATAATATCTCAAGGTGGTTAATTTACATTTTTCTAGTCAATGATTTAAAGCATTTTCATATGACTATAAATTGCTTCAATTTCTTTCAGAAAACTGCCTGTTCATATCCTTTGACCATTTATCAACCGGGGAAGAAATATTGTCTATACATTTGATAAAGTTCTTTATATTTGAGATGAGACCTTTATCTAAGAAACTGTCTATCCCCCACCCCCCCAATTTTCTGCTTTCCCTCTGATCTTGGCTACACATATATGAAAACTTAATAATCAAATTTATCCATTTTTATACTTCATAATATTCTCATTTATTCATAAATTGTCTACTAAAGTTTGACTGGTAATATTCCATATCCTAATTTTCTTGATACTTCTGTGAGAATATTATTAGAGAGCATGGGTCCCATGGGTCTAGAAGTTACCTCACAATTCAGATTGCCTTCAAGTCATGTCAATCAATGGACTTGAATGCTACCAGCCAGTTAGCTTGGAACTGTGTGTGGGGACTGCCCCTCTTCCTGTCCCGCAGGGAGCTTCACCACGAGGAGACTCTAACCATTACTTCCTTACTCCATACCCTCTTAGAATCCCTCCATTATCCTGTCCCCTTGCCCACTTTATAAATTTGGAAGACATATCCTTCTAGATGTTGTTCCCTCTTTAATCCAGTTCTGATAGGGTTCTAGCACTACTAGCCTTCCACCCCCCCCCCCAATTTCCATTCTCCCTTACATGTCTTATTTGAATAATTGTTCTTTAACCACTCCATCGTGTTTATTTGTTTTGGAATCAACTCATCCATAAACAGCTGACATCTTTCTTTCAAACTACCCAAGTAATGATGATAGTCTATTAAGAGTAGTGATAACATTTCCACATATAAATAAACCAGTTTGATCTTGAGTCTCTTATACATGGCCTATGATATTTACCTTGATTCTCCTGTATCTTAGATGTCAAATTTTCCATTTAGTTCTGGTCTTTTGTTACAGGTGGCCAAGTCTTTCAGTTTAAGTGTCCATTTTCCCCAATTCAGGATTATACTCAGCTTTGCTGGGTAAATTATTTTTGATTGCAATCCCAGATGTTTTGCTTTTTGAAATATGTTCCAAGCCCTGTCTTTTTATGTAGAAGCTGCTGGGTCTTGCTTAGCTTCATTAAATACTGTGGCTACAATTTTTTTCCTTCATGTTGCTTGTAGTACTTTCTCCCTAACCTGCTAACTTGAAACTTGGTTAGGAGTTTTCATCCTGGGCTTCTGTTGGGTGGCCAAAAATATTCTTAAACCCAAGAAGCATTTCCTGAGAAAGAATGGAGAAAAATTACTACCCTCAAGTGCCACCTCATACCCTACAAATTGGCCAAAGATTACAAAGGGTAGAAGTCAATGTTGGAGGGTTTGTGAGAAAACAGGCAGCTAACACATTGATGGGGATATGGAAGTGTGTGAATTGGTCCAATTTGATGTATTATACAAATAACCAAATACTAACCTAGCAATCCCCACTGCTCAACAGATACTTCAAGACCAAGGATACAAAGAAAGGATCCATGTTCTCAGAATTTTAGACATGGATCCAGGGGGATTTTATATCCTTCTGTATATCCCCTCTACCCAGCACGACCCCCCTCCTCCTTCCACTATCCTGCTTATAACAACTTGGTCCTGCACCAGCACACTTCCCCCACATCCCCCCAAGGTCCCAAGTTGCCTCTCTCCCAAATACTTATCAGGTCAACAATTCATAGATACAGGTGGAAACAGGAAATACCTATTTCAACTCCATGTCAGTTCTTTCTCTGAAGGTGGGTTTGCATTTTCCTTCCCAAGTCCTTTTTAGTTGACATTATTATATTAGTCAGAATAGCTTAGCCATTTACAATTATTCTTTGAATATTGCTATTTCTGTATACAACATTCTCTTTGTTCTTCTCATTTCAATCTGCATTGTTTTGTACAAATTTTTCCACGTTTTTCTAAAACCTGCTTGTCATTTCTTACAACACAATAGTAATTCATCACATCACAACCCAGTCCAACTGAACATCCCCACAATTTCCAATTCTTTGCCATCACAAATAATAACTATAAATATTTTAGAACATATACATTTTCCTTCCCCTTCTAGATCACTTTGGTAAACAGACCTAACAGTGGTATTGAAGAGTTAAAGGATATTTTATAACTCTGGGCATAATTCCAGTTTTTTTTTCTCCGAAACAGATGCATCAGTTCACAATTCCACAAATTATTTCAGTGTCCTAATTTTTCCATATCCCCTCCAAGCATGGCATTTTTGCCAATGTGCTAAGTGTGATAGTATCTCGAGTTGTTTTAATTTCATTTTTCCCTTGATCATGATGATTTGGAGTCTTTTTTCATGATTATACATCCTTTGATTTCTTTCAAAAACTGCTTGCTCATATTCATTGACCAAATAATTATTTGCCAGCTCCTGGTTTTATTAATTCAATGGTTCTTATTTGGAAGATTTACTAGTTTCCCCTTAACCTCTCAGTCTATCCAATTTGATGTTTAATTGGGGATTTTTTCCTAGTTTTTAAAATTGCATGTCCAGTTCAATGATTTGCTCTATTGTAGTGCTAATCATTTAAAGGTATACAGTCTGATTATTGCCTGTTGCATTCTAAGTTGACATGCCATGTCATTATCATTCTCTAATAACATTTTTCTGATTTGTTCTTTGACCACTTTTTAAAATCTGTTTTCATGGTCCTTTACTACACATAATTTTATTGCTTTGTTATCTGAAAAGGATGCATTTCTGAATTTGACTATGTAAGGTTTTTATGCCTTAATATATGGTCAATTTTTGTAAAGCTTCCACATACCACCAAAAAAGTCCTCTCTCCACAGATACCTAGATTATCCAAAATCATGTTCATCTTTATATCCCTATCTTATTTAGGTCTTGGTTGGATTCACAGTTCTGAAATGGCAATGTTGAAGCCCCCCACTATTATGATTTTGCTCTATCCACTTGCAATTTATTTTATAAATCTGTATGCTGTAGCACTTGGTGAATATTTTTTAAGTTTCCCTGCTTCTCTGTTAAATGCCCCCAAAGATCATAATTGCTACTCTATTTTTTCTCCTTAAGCATCAGCTGAAACCTACTTTCCAAGCCCTTTTATTTTTGGCTCTCATTTTAAACCGTGTTTCTTGTAAACAGTGTCAAGGTTCTTGTTTTTGATCTATTCACATTCAAAGTTCTAACTAGAAGTATAGTATTTGAGGCAGCCAGGTGCTCAGTGGATAAAGCACCAGCCCTGAATTCAGGAAGACCTGAGTTCAGATCCAGTGCCAGACACTTGACGCGTACTAGCTGTGTGACCCTGGGCAAAAAAAAAAACAACAACAAAAAAGCAAAAACAACAAAAAGGGAGGGAGGGTTTGAAAAAAATTTAAAAAGGGGGGAGGGGTTTGGCTGGACTAGATGGTTTCCAGGTCCCCATCCACCTCTAGATCCATTATTCTTTATAAGAGGTGGTTTGCACTCATGATTTAATGAACTCTCCTCCTAATGGGAGCCAGCTTCCCTCCTCTCACTTCTATTCTCAGCAGCTGGTTCCAGCGTCTAGAGACACACACAACCAGTAATTCCCTGGACTTGGGCTCCAGGACCTCTTGGCTCAGAGACATGCTCTTTATAAGCCAGTACCCTTGAGTGTATACCAAGGCCTCTAACTTTGCAGGCACCCACCCACGGATGTAATACCCACTTAAACCACACGTCCACTAGGGATTATTATTATTATTATTATTTTTGGTGAGGCAATTGGGGTTAAGTGACTTGCCCAGGGTCACACAGCTAGTAAGTGTTAAGTGTCTGAGGTCGGATTTGAACTCAGGTCCTCCTGAATCCAGGGCCGGAGCTAATTGTGGTAATATTTATTAGCTCGACAACATGCTGCCCTTCCTCCAAATGCGTGGAGAAACAAATGGGGATTCTCCAATAACCTAATCAAGTCATGCTCAATGTCCCTGGCCTTAATTACTTAAAAAAACAGCTCTCCCCGCCCCCCCCCCCCCAATAGCTGAAACCCGTCTTATAAGCGGCAAAAGTTTCTAAGCTGGAAAAAGGTTAATGCTTTAATAGAGATGCTCGGTTCTTAAATTTAAAGAAGGGGGGGGCGGTGCGTGGCACAAAGGCAGGAGCAGCTTAACAGGAGGGAGACAAAGGCAATAAAGGGATGGAACCATGAAAGAGGAGAGACAAGGAGAGATACCGAGAAGCAAAGCGCCCCAAAGGGAGAAATGGGCGAAGAGGGAACGAAAAGTAAAAATAAGAGGCGGGCCAAAGGAAGGGGTGGAAGGATGGAGTAGACCGGGAGAGCTTCCCCAAGGGAGGACGCTCTAGCCGGGGTTCTGCTTTACCTGCGGCCCGCGCTCCCGGATTCCCCGGACGTCTCACTCCTGAGCTCTCTCTGCTCCTGCTGCTTCGCTTTTCCTCCTTCTACTGTAGGCTTGTGCGGCTCTTTAAGCCAAGCCAGTACCTTCAGTTGCCCCAAGGCCGACCAGACCGTGGGCTTCTCTTCATCTCACTTTTCTTCTCCTGTTTCAGTTCAATGAAACTTAGCCCCTGCTGCGCCGTTATTTATGCTGTACTCAACTCCTACAGCACGTGTACTTCTGCCTGGGCCTGGGCCGCACATGTACATCTGCTGCATCGGGTCTTGGCCGCAGTGTACTTCTGCCCTCTTGCCTTTTGAGATGCACGTGGGCTTTACAGTGCGTGCCCTGGTCCTTCCCACGTGTTTCTGGCCCCACGAGTAGTTCAGTTCCCCCTGCTCTGTGGGAATGCTCCAGTTCTGGTTTTTTTTGGTGGGCAAACATCCAGGATGGGGGTGGGGTTGGCTCTGTCCTAATAAAAAAGTAATTCTTAACTTGGAATCTGAAAGTAAAGATATGTGTGTGTATACACATGTATATGTACACATACACACACATATATACATACACATATAGTTATAATATATTGAGATATATATAAAGATATACTATATATTGTAATTATATAGTAATATAGATGTATATGTGTACATCTTTGTTACTATATAATTACAATATATAGCATATCTTTATATATTTATCAATACATGTTATAACATAACTATATTGTAGACACATATACATCTATATTACAATATAATTACAATCCTATGTATTTTATTTTATGCAATTAAAATATTCAGAGAAGCCAACTCCATAGGAAAGTTAGGAATTTGTGTGTGTGTGTGTGTGTGTGTGTGTATTTGTGTGTTTCCTGGCTTGGGTGAACACAATAGAACTAGGTTATAGTAGTTCTTGCTGCAAGATTAAGGCAGAAAGACCAAGGGGTTCCAAGAAATCTGGAAAACAGATTCTACATGTTTCCCCACAATTTGGCTTCTGGTGGGACTGAAATGTAAGCAGACAAGAAATCTAGTAAGACCTCATACTCCTTTTATTGCTAGTCTGGCTGCTAAGAAGTACAGTCAAGTTTTTGACTGGGACCTGGGAAATTGTTCAGTCTTGTCCAATTCTTCATGATCTCATTTGAGATACTGGAGAAGTTGTGGTATATGAATGTAATGGAATACTATTGTGCTGTAAGAAATGATGAACAGAGAAACCTGAAAGGACTTTCATGAACTGATGATGAGTGAGATGAGTAGAACCAGGAGAACATTGTACACACTACCAACAACATTACGTGTTGATCAACTGTGATAGATTTGATTCTTCTCAGCAATGCAGTGGTCCAAGATAGTTCCAAAGGAGTCATGATGGAAAATGCTCTCCAAATCCAGAAAAAAAAAAAAGAACTGTGGAATCTAGATGGAGATTGAACCATACTATTTCTTTTGTTGGAATTAATCAGCTCCAAACTTCTCTTGTGCAAGACAGAATGAGGAAGAATAATTTCTTTTTTAGCTTGTCGGAGCTCAGGCAAGTTAAAATTAAATAGGCAAAGTATTTCCCAATGTTTGACAACAAAAAGGCATTAATCCAAAATTAAACATTCCTGAAGCCGAGTTAGAATCATTTCCAATACCAGAATGGAAGAGTAATATCCTGTCGATATTGAACAGGCTTTCTAGTGAGTAAATAATTGAAACTGCACATTGCCTTTCATAAGCTTTATCATTTCATTTCTAGTACTCATTTCCAGAAACTCACACCCCATTCTTTGGTTCAGTGCATCAATTGCTTTAGTTACTCATGGTAAACAGGAAAAGACCCATAATTCTAAAAAGGGAGTGTATTTAACATAAGGACAAGGATAAGGATACTGACTAGACCTGTAATTTCATTACTATAAGTGAACTCCCAGGTGAGGAAATTCTCTGCCAATGCAGATCAGCACCTTTTCAGCATCTTAGAATATTAGGGAGTTGCTTAGAACATTGAAAGGTCCACGATGTGGATAAAGCACCAGCCCTGGATTCAGGAGGACCTAAGTTTAAATTCGGCCTCAGACACTTGACACTTACTAGCTGTGTGACCCTGGGCAAGTGACTTAACCCTTATTGGCCTGCAAAAAAAAAGAAAAAGAAAAAAAAAGAAAGGTCCAGTGACTTTCCTAAGGTCACACAACCAGTATTTGTTTGATACTTGAATCCTGGTTTTCCTGACTCCACCAGCTAACCATCTTTGCTTCTCAGTTATGTAATATATCAAGTGCCACATTTTAGTGATCATATTGTTGTGGGAAATTCCGACAGAGAAACCCAAACGGCACTCAGGAATAAGGAAGAGCAGTTTATTGACGCACCAGCCCAAAGCAGTCCCCTCCGATACTCTGGGCAGCCACCAAGTGTCCAAGCTGCAGTTTTTATATCTCTTAAGTGCGAAAATACACGCAGGTTTTCACAGGTACACTGTGGTAAGCTTACTTGGCAGACAGGAAGGCATATTTCAGTAAACAGAGGCATATGTCAGGAAGTTGGTACTAAACCACAGACTTCAGGGGAACAAACAGTATGTTCTACTTTCATTTTTGGGGTCTCAGCTCGAGCCTCAGTTTCATTCCCTGTATTTTCCCATATCAATATCATTATATTCTTCTCACTCAAGGTACAAGATTCAAATCATTTAATCTTTCCATAATCTTATTTAATTTAGCATTTTTCTAAGTTGTAAGGAAACTCTTTGTCAACAGAACAGTATATATGTATATATATATATATATGTATATATATATATATATATGTGTGTGTGTGTGTGTGTATATATGTGTGTATATATAGAAAACCCAATATGGAAGGTAACCTAGTGATGCATTCATTGAGTAAGGAAAGGTAAATGGATTTTGCCTAGAATTCCTCAAAGAATCATTACAATTCACCCTTAAAAATTAGACTTGTTCTGTGGTTTCATTCCAGCCACCAGCACAGGGCCTGATGCATAGTAGGCACTTAATAAATGATTGTTGAATAATACTTCTGAAGGCAGTAGTCAAGGAAAAAGTCAATTCTACTGATGCAGCTGTTTCGCTATATATAGCAGGGCTTCTTAAACTTTTTCCACTCATGACCCCTTTTCACCTGAGAAATTTTAGGCGACCCCGGGGTATATGGGTATATAAAATAAGCATACATAACCTTTTACTGTTGCCAAATTTTTCGTGACCCACATATTCAGTTACATGACCCACTGTGGGTTGTGACCCATAGTTTAAGAAGGTTGAATTTATATGATTGCGACTGTTCCTCATGGATGCTGTGGAGGAATTCCTGTATTGATTGAGAGAATTGGACTGGATGACTTATAAAAGCCTCTTCCATCTTTTTAAGATTCTATAAATATATACATATTTTTATCTAATAGTAGCCTTCTCTGGGGATGGGGGTGGGGTGGGGAGGAAAGCCAAAAAAAAGGGAAAAAAGGAATTTATATGATACATTTATTACATATTTCAAAGGAATAGCAAGTTATACCTAATAGATTTATGGTTTCATATGTAATCATCTTTTAAAAATTCTGCATTATGGAAATGCTTGTTTTATTTCATAAATTAAAAATAAAATAAATACAAATTTAACAAAAGATTCTATGAGGCAGTGACTTATAGAGATGATGGACAAAGGAGAATTACAGTCACATGGTCAGGTATCCAGGCATATTATATATGGATTTTGTGATACAAATGATCATAGAAAGTAGCATTTTCAGTCTTTATCTGCCATCTACACAATGACCATGGCTGACTTCCTTTAAAAAAATTCGTTCACAGCAGCTGCTTGTGAATGCCACATTTAAAACATCAGTTTTAAGTTGACATGGTGTGATAATTATAATAATAGGTCACATTTATATAGTACTTTAAAGTTTGCAGAGTACTTTACATACATCATCTCATTTGATCCTTGTAACTATGCTTTGAACTCAATGCTATTATTTACCCCCATTTTACCAATGAGAAATGTTAAATGTCTGAGGTAGGATTTGAAACTACCTTTTCCTGACTCAATGGCTAACATTATAATCACTAACATTGCCTATTACGGCAGAGGACTTGGAGCTCAATCTTCATTCTGCTAGATCTTACCTGTATGACCTAAGGCAAGTTACTACCCTCTTTCACTCTCCCTCCTTCCTACTTTTCAGATATAAAATAGGAGTATTAGATTGAGGGCAGCTAGGTGGCACAGAGAGTACAGAGCACAAGACCTGGAGTTAGGAAGAACTGAGTTCAAATTTCGCCTCAGACATTTTCTAGCTGTGTGATCCTGTACAAGCCACTTGCCCAGTATCCTCATCTGTAAAATGAACTGGAGAAGGAAATGGCAAACCACTCCCGTACTTTGCCAAGAAAACCTTAAAAGGGGTCTGAAAATGACTCAAACAACAGGGTTGGTTCAAGCTCTAAATCCCAGGTAACTGCATGACTTTCTTGTTTGCAGATGTTGCCTCATCCCTATGCCTTCCCCCCAGGGCTTTGTTTAACTAAGTGTCTTTTTAAAGTTCTCTGCCACAGAATTAATTACATTAAACTTTTCCTCACTCTTGTGATTTCCCCTCATTTGGTTCCTCTTGGAACTTAGTATTATTCCTTCCTGTTTCCTACCATCAAGTACTCAGGTATAAACAAAGATTTCTGGGAAAAAACAAAACAAAACTCTTCACTAAAGAGTTGAGTGGAGAAACGAGAACAGTCCAGTATATATGATTCTAGTTGACTAAATTTGCAAACTTGGAATCATACTTTTCTTTCTTATCCTCAATAGCCAACCAACTCCCATGTATTTTAGCTTCTACTTCCACACTGTTAGAAACACGGCTAACAACTTTAATAGTGTTGCGCAGCTCATGTTAGCAGCTCAAGTGTTGCTAGCAGCTTACAGCTCAAAGAATCTAAGCAGGCAGCAAAGGATGAGTAAAATCATCTTTATTTATCTTTGAAGATGGGCACTGTTCTGAATGTGCCAGAGAGTACACTAAAGTGAGGTCCCACACTATTATTTATACCCTCCAAGGGTCCCTCTCGACCAATTACATTACAGTTTCATTTACATATAGCATTACAAAAACAACCAATCACAGCATATAGTATCAACCTCCCATATATGGTAACTGTAAGGATCAATCAGATTGTATCAGTTGACCAGTCAACCAATCAGTTTGCGACACTAGGCCTTAACCTTATTCTGGGCAAGAATATCCCCATTCCTCACTAGAACAGTGCTGTGTTAACATATATAAACATATATAACTTTTCAAGAAACAAAACTTAAGTTGGTGTTTGAACATTAGGGTCATGTGGGAATCACATGGGTTATCCCTCTGTCAATCTCTTGCTGTTCTTTCATGGGCATATTTTCCATGGCCATTGTGGTCATTTGCAGATTTACTTCTACAGAGAGAGTAGTTTTCAGTGAGTCTGCTTTAGAGTATTGTTGAAAAAAATATTGGTGTTCAAAATGTCTCCATGGTAACAGCTGCTTGCATGTCCTCTCTCTCTCTCTCTCTCTCTCTCTCTCTCTCTCTCTCTAATGTTGTAGAGCATCTTGGCATTTTTTAAGCTTCCATGTGATTTCTTTTTTTCCCTTCAAAATTTTATTGTTATTATTATTGTTTTTAATTTGAAATTGGCCAAATGCCAACAGATGTGAACTTTTCCATATCAGAAGCACCAGAGAACCAAGACTGCATATGAAATTGCGAAAATCTGTTATTTTTAGCTTGTTTTGTAAAAAAAAAATCATATAGCAAATTTTATGTTAGTTCCAAAGTTGTCCTGTTTGTGTTTTCCTTTCCTCCAAACTTTTTTCTGTACATTTAAAAAATGCTTCAGTGACTCTCTTTCTTTTCTTTGTTGCTTTTTAGCATTAAACCCTTCCCTGTTCCCTCATCTTCTTTTTTTTGTAACTAATAAGCATAGTCAAGTAAAACAAATTTAAACTAGAGCCACGTCCACTTTTATCTCCTGTGATTTTCTCTATCTGTGATTGGTCAAGAATTCAGATTAGAGTACTGTACTGTGACTTCTGACATCCTGGGGTTATTGTGGGATGAACTCTGCTGGCTCCCAGCTACCCAGTCTCCATGGTTAAAGCAGGTTTGTGACCTCTCTGGAGCTGCTTCCTCCACCTTGGCAAACAGTGGTGTCAGCTTTAGATGCCTCTGCGGCTTCCAGCTTGATTTCTTGTGCTTGTTCTGGCTTTTCTTGAAGGTTGACAAGCTTCTGGCTATCCTTCCATGTAGTCCCAGACTGGATGAAGGTGCATGACTGTAGTTTCTCTTTAGATATCTTGATCATTATTTGATTTGGTGTTCTTTTTTGACTTTAGCTGTGTAATGATTGGAATAATGCCACCTACTGGAGACTTGCTGTGGAGAGCTCCACCATGAGGAAAATGCCTCAGAGGCATTGTGGCTTTTCCTTGGTGTCAGGAAATGACGTTTGCTCATGGGGCCTGTCTATCAAGGCTACCAGCCAATCAACTTGAGGAGCCTCCTATGGTCTGGGAGGAGACAGGAAGGAGGAAAGGGAGCCTGCACGGAGAGCTCTGGGGCTTTTTGGGTTCCTGACTTGATGGTGGTGGCGGCAGAGGACTTCACAGGAAATTTGAGGAAAGATAGGAATGCCAGGCTGTTGGAATTCTGTTCTCAATCTTTTTCTTTCTATTTTCCAATAAATCCTTAAAAACCGAAACTCATTTTATCAGCGATTTTAGTCAGTTTCCCCCAAAACTGGGGGAACAGATTAGAATTCACATTTAGAATCTTAAATTACACAGCTGGATTATGTTGTGAGACCTGGGCACCTCTGTGACTATTCATACAACATTGACTGAAAGTCTGTGCAGTTTCCCAAATGCAACCCAGCCCACCCTTTCCCTCATATTCAATTCTGGGTCCAGTTTATCGGCCATCTGCAGTGTCCTTTGAAGATAGTTGTGCTGATGTTGGACTCAAGGTATTGAACATCCAGCTGCATATCATAGTATGGGCAATGGCCACTCTTTATCCATTTGTTTTTTTTTCTGTGTAATTGTTTAGACTGATCTTATGATAGATTGGGTATTGTGTTATTAAGTGCTGGAGTATTCTAGGCATCAGTGTGCTGGTAAATGTTTAATTGGTTGTATGAAAAGAAATGTATCCTTGCTAAACATTTCAATCTGCATTATCGATATTTTCTCCATCACTTTCTTAAAACTGAAAAAGCAACATAACAATAAATCAAGTCCTTGTTTGTAGCATTTGCTGAAAATTTACACTGAAAATTTAACAATCCTGTTGGAGCGGGTTCCAGCACACGACTGATACTAGTGTTTGAGTCTCTTGGAACAATGGCCTCTGCAAAGGTAAGCATCAGGAATACTGTCAATGAGGAATTCTTCTACTTGGACTCTTCATGACAGAAGCAATCTCTCTGGTGAGTATGTGTTGCCCTATTGTAAGCCTTGATATCAGGTCAGAGGATCTTTGAACCAAGTTGTCTCTGATCTTGCATTTTGTCAAGACCAGATGTGATAAAGCATGAAAGACACTTTGTTGGAGGAAAGTATTTTTTTGTTTTGTTTTGGTGAGGCAGGTAGGGTTAAGTGACTTGCTCAGGGTCACACAGCTACTAAGTGTCAAGTGTCTGAGGCCAGACTTGAACTCAGGTCCTCCTGATTCCAGGACCGGTGCTTTATCCACTGTGTCACCTAGCTCCCCCAAGGAAAGTATTTAAAGGGGCATTTTTTTCTATAGAGTACAATATGTTTGTTATAATCAATAATTCATAAACAGTAGGATTTTATATTCTTTATATCTGCTAATTAAATATATAACTATAAAGGTTTGATCACTTTCAAAAGCCTGCTTGCTCATATTTCATCAGAGAAATTTCCAATCATTGTATAAATCACTTTCATAAAGGTTTTGTTGAGATTGTAAAGTAGGACTGTGAGTTTTGTAGTTATTGATATCTAGATATCTACTTGATTGCTTTTCGAAGGCATAAATTTCATCTCTTATTTTTGCCAATCATTTAGTTTCTTCCCCTTTTACAAATATCACGAAAAACAGTCTTTCAGTAGTTTGAAAATTATGACACCAGTACTTATCAACTTCATTTTCTGCTTCCTCATACAGTGTTTCAGATATTTATTTGGTCATTTGGTATTGTCATCATAATAAAAATAAGAAAAAAGAATGCTGAAAATAGTATAAGAAATGTTGACAGACCTTTTCTATTAATAATCTATTGTCTCCTTAGTATCGGATATAATGTCATCAATACTGGAAATATGTTTTTATACAAATTGTGGCAGATTTGTATATTTTTTATTATCCTAGTTTCAGAATATCCTATTTAGTTCCATTTCATGTCACTCTTTTTGAAGATTCTTTTCTCTCCTTATACTATTCATTGCTATCTTTTAAAAGTAATGCTTCTGGGGGCGGCTGGGTGATGCAGTGGTTAAAGCACTGGCTCTGGATTCAGGAGTACCTGAGTTCAAATCCAGCCTCAGACACTTGACACTTACTAGCTGTGTGACCCTGGGCAAGTTGCTTAACCCTTATTGCCCTGCCCCCCCCCAAAAAAAAGTAATGCTGCTAGGTGGCACAGTGGATAAAGCACCAGCCCTGGTTTCAGGAGGACCTGAGTTCAAATGTGACCTCAGACACTTGACACTTACTAGATGTGTGACCCTGGGTAAGTCACTTAACTCTCATTGCCTCAGAAAAATAAAAATAAAAAATAAAATAAGGTAATACTGCTTGCAGTCTTCTAACATGCTTGTCTGTAATTCTGGGCAAATGAATTTATGTTCAGAAAACCCTTGGATGCCACATCTCTCTAGAAGGAGATCAAGACTTCGTTGGCTGAGATAGTTTCTGGATTCTTTTGATTTCCTGACTATGGTAAATTACTTTACAGTAATCACAGTTTTCTTTATATTTTTGTTGTACTTTGTAGGAATGACAATCACATTTCTTAAGGAAATTATGAACTGATTCATTTCTTGTCCTTTATCCATTTCCCATTTGGGGTCTTGGTTTAAATACTTGTTTGAATAGATCCTATTGGAGCTACTGTAACCACCTGCCATACTGTTTTATCTTTATCCTTTTGTTTGATGTTAAGCCTTTGATCTAATTCTGCTGCCTTAAGGCTATACCCATATATGGGAAAGGCTTTGGGAGTTAACCCCAAGGAAAAATCAGGAGTTGCAGTCCCTTAGGCAGTTGCATGTTGGACATCACATCTCTCTGGCAACTCCTGCGGCAGCATTGGTGCCAAACTATATTGGCTCTGCCTCTCCTTTGGATTCACCAATATCATGGAGAGGGAAAACCTGCTGCATGGGCAACAGCATATTTTCCATATTGATCTGCCCAGGCCAGCACCCTGGATAGGACGCTCCAGCTACTCCTCATGGGGTAGATACAACACAGGATGCGGCAGTTACTGGTTATAAGTCACTCAGGAGCTGTGGCTCCCATATCGAACTGCACAGCCACACTGTGGCCTGTGGCTCTTCAAGGAGCTGATCCATGGTCGTCTGCGACTGGTGGAGGCCTACTGATCTAATTGGTTCATGGTCACAAAGCTTGCAGATAGGTGATTGATAAATTAAACTTACATCAATAGCCAGTCATTTCTTTCCTTTTAAGATATAGTTAATTTTATTTAAACTATTATCAATTATGATGAGCAGGCAGATTTCAGAAACACCTGGAAAGACTTAGATGAACTGATGCTGAGTGAAGTGAGCAGAACCAGGAGAATATTGTACACAATAACAGCAACATTGTGTGATGATCAACTGTGATGGACTTAACTCTTCTAAGCAATACAAAGATCTAAGACAATTCCAAAAGACTCATGATAGAAAATGCTCTCCACATCCAGAAAAAAAGAACTGTGGAATCTGAATGCAGATTGAACCATACTATTTCTACATTTTTTTTTTGAGTTTTTTTCCCTTTTGTTCTGATTCTTTTTTTCACAACATGACTAATACAAAAATATGTTTAAACATTAATATAATATTTAATATGTTTATTTGTATATACATATAACCTGTATCAGATTACTTTCTGTCTTGGGGAGGGAGAAGGGAAGGGAGTGAGGGAGAAAAATTTGGAACTCAAAATCTTATAAAAACAAATGTTGAAAAGTATCTTTACTTGTACCTGGAAAAATAATATCAATATTGGAAAAAAATATCAATTACTCACCATTTGCAATGTCTTTTTGCCATTTTCTGAAAGGAAATATTTATGATATATAGGTAGAAGTCTTCTCAATGGTCTATTTTTCTTTTTCTTAATTCTGAACTATATTTTGCCACATATTTTTACCATCTCCTATTCGAATCTTCACACTAAACTCATTAAATATCACTGTACATGTTGATTTGATTTAAAGTCAAGGAATATCTTGTCAAGTTCTTAACAGAATTTTCCTACCTTTTCATCATCTGCCACAGATATTGTCATATACCACAACTGTTTCCATAGTGATCTTTTTTCTTATTCTCCTTATGAGGACAATATCAGATAACCAAATGACTCCTGAAATTATTTCTTATTATTTTTAAGTGTACACCAAAAATTCATTTGTATGCCTTTCCAAGGAGAACTTATGAGCCAGTCTTTCATCCAACTACAGCTATTTTTGGGGCAAGAATGCCAACATTGATTTAGGAGGTAAACATACAAATACAAAATAGTCATTGTAAGAGACTAATTTTTGTATGCACTTTTAGAAATGAGAGCATTTTTGAAAATGAAATGTTCCTAAAACTGCCCTCTAAATTCCATTATTAGTCAATAGGAAGTCAATGAAAAGAGAAAAAATATACATACCTTACCTAAAAGTTGAACTAGGATTGATGTCTATTAAATGGGTAAAAACCAACTAGCACATTCATTAATTGTCTTTACTTTTATATTTCTTGTTCTAAACATTATTGCTTATGAAAGTCCCCCCAGTCTTCATTGCTGTCTCAAATAAATGAAAGTGTTTGTGGAATTATAGGATCTGAGAGTTGGAAGGAACCTCAGAGACCATCTACTCCCACCCACAGCATCCCTGATAAACAATCTTCCAAACTTTCCTTCAATAAGTTCAATTGTGGGAGAACAGGCACACTGCACATTAGGTGTATGGGTAAATATTTAACAAATGACTATCCAGTAAAGAAAATGTGTGCACATTTAAATTTAATCTGAAGTTATTAACATTTTCTCCATCACTTTCTTAAGTCTAGACAGTCAACAAAACAATAAATCATGGCCTATTGTGTAGCATTTCCTAATTGCTTAGGTAGAAAATGCTTACATTGAAAGTGTAAAATTAGACTTACATGATCTGGTCTGAGCTCGCTTCAGCCTACTCCTGACTGTATACACCCCCCCCACACACACACACCTCAATCACTAAACTGTAAATATCCTGTGATACTTCTATTAGTCATATATCTAAAGGAGATCAAGGATAGAGAGAAAGGATCTATATCTATCTATCTATGTATCATCTATCTAAGACTATTTATGGCAGCACTTTCTGTGATAGCAAAAAACTGGAAGCAAAATAGATGCCCATCAATTGGAGATGGCTGAACATATTGAGGTATATGAATGTAATGGAATACTTTTGTGTCATAAAAATGAGGACTATAGGGGCAGTTAGGTGGCACAGTGGATAGAGCACTGGCCCTGGATTTAGGAGGACCTGAGTTCAAAGCCAGATTAGACACAGCTACTAAAACATGTCTACGACCACCCACTAATCTAGCAATTATAATCCTTCCTTGATTAAAAAAAATATAAGTATAATCCAGCAAAACAAGTCAACAAATTTGGTCATGTTTGAGAATGTTTATCTCATTCTGCATCTTTATTCATTACCTTTCTGTCAAGAAGAATGGGAGCTATCCTTTATCCTGTCTCTTGAGATCAGTACGGTTTACTGCTTTGACCTGAGGTCTTTCAAAGATGTTTTTCTTTATATTTTTCTTGTTTTCATTGTGTAAATTGATCTTTTGGCTCTGTTCATTTCACTGTGCTTCAGTTTTTACAAGTCTTCCCTTGTTTCCCTGAATCCATCATATTCCTCATTAGAGTCAGCCATAACTCTCCAACACTATAAATTGCAGAGAAGGTATTAATGTTGTTTTGTCCTTCGATCCTGAAGACCATGACATTGGGAGGTGATGTCATGATTTGCACTGAATTGGATTTAAGTAAGGAAGGACTGTGCAAAGTCACCAATCTCATTCTTTCCTCCAGAGCCATCTGGGTCCGGTGGCATTAGGAAAACTGGAAATGGTCCCATGAGGTAATTGGGGTTTACTTGCCCAGGGTCACAAAGCTAGTAAGTGTCTGAGGTGAGATCTGAACTCAAGTCCTCCCAATTTCAGGGCTGGTACTCTATCCACTGCACCACCTAGCTACCACAAAGGTGTTAATATTTACTGGCGGAGGAAGTTCTCCCTGATGGAATTCCTTACATAGATGTTCTCTCTCTGTCTTGGTCTCTCTGTCTCTGTCACTGTCTCTGTGTCTCTTGTCTCTCCGTGCCTTTGTCTTTGTCTCTCTTTGTCTCTCGCTGTGTTTCTGTCTCTGTCTGTGTGTGTCTTCTCTTTTTGTCTCCTTTTTCCTTCCTGTTACTCTCACTTCTCTCTCTCTCTCTGTATATATACACATGTACATATAATATACATATACATATATACATATACACACACACACACACATATATATATATATATATATATACACGCACATGTGCATATACACGTACTTAACTAGAGGCCTCTTTTGAAGCTGCACTGCCCCATTAATGATTATTTTTTTGGTTTCAATATTCAACCAGTTTGAAATCCACCTAACCAAATTATTAGGCTATTTCTAGCCTAAGTCTGGGAGACTTTGTCAAATTCTTTGCAAAGGTAGACAGACAGCATCCTTAAGGCTTTTCTGGTCTAGTAAACCTGTTTAAAAGGACATGATTTTCATCTGGCATGACCCGTTCTTGAAGATATTATGAATCTGTGATCACAGATTATTTTCCTCTCTTGTGTCTTATACTATGCATATGATGATCTAGACATATGACTACATTCCAGATGCTTCACAGACCTGGAGCAAATTTTGTTTTCCTAGTCAAGAGGAAAAAGTGGAAATCACATCTTTCTAATTCTTTATGTTCTCCAAAGGGTCAATTTATACCTCATTAGTTCTTTCTGGTGGATAATCTGTGTGTGTGTATGTGTGTATGTGTATAATATGTTCTAAATATACTGGCCAATCTGCCTGTTTATCATAAAGTCAATCACACATAAATGGTATAACTAAAGCAAACTTTTGCTTTTTTCATTGACCTGACCTGACTACTTTGATTACTGGTATCAGAGATAGCTGGGTAGCATAATTTAAATCAATTGCATGTTTATTTTCTTACAGAATAATTCAATTCTATTTGTCTCAGATTCCTGTTAATGATCCAGCTTTTCAATTGTGGAAGAAATTCAATAGATTTTCTGCATAGACTTTTCAGATAATTAAGTGAATCTGAAGGTCCTACATGTCTTTGCCAATCAGCACTTTCAATTGATGGTCATTTAGAATTCATTTTCAGTTTGTTCATAGAGCCAGTAAGTTTTAAAGGAAAAAAAAGTAAATATTCATATATTTATATAAATAATTTGCATGTGTCTGAATGTGTTTTTAACCTATTGTTTTTTGGAGCAGAAATGTTACAAATCCTGTAATTAGACTTAAGGAGCAATTTTAGATTCTAAACAGATGCACATGACTGGATTTGTAACACCCATTGTGTCTCTAGTTCACTTCACCAAACAATTCAATAAGCTACAGATTTGGGCATTGTGTGAAGGCTTTTGACCTCCATGTAATCTTCACTTCCATTCTATATCAGGCCATTTAGATAGGCATATAAAACCAAAAAATGAATTATGGAGTTGGGCAAAAAGATACAGCAATGTAGAAAGCATTGGAAGAGAATACTTTCCAAACTAATTTGGGTTTGGAACACTTTTGGCCTTGAAGTATATTGATGGAATCCATAAATCCTGGTTAAAAAAGAGGTGAGGGATAGGATTTAGATGTATATAAAATATTCTCAGTATAAAGGGAAATTAGTGACATTTTAGAGGAAATTAAGCCTACTTTATTGTAGAACAATTATCATACATTTAAACCATTATATACATACATACATATATAACTTTAAATGTTATACTTTAGAAGGAAAAATTATAGTAGCATGAGAATTTTCTAGTAGAACTCCTAGTCACATTACATGAAACACAAGTGTTCCATGGATCATTTAAAAAACTATTTTCCCAAAGATTTAGGTTCCAATTCTTTTCTTTTTTCTTTTTTGGTGGGGCAATGAGGGTTAAGAGACTTGCGCAGGGTCACACATCTAGTAAATGTCAAGTGTTTGAGGCTGGATTTGAAATCAGGTCCTCCTGAATCCAGGCCCCCTGCTTTATTCACTGCACCACCTAGCTCCCCTAAGTTCCAATTATTAATAAGATCATTAATTAGCTTGTGACATTGGACAATTCCCTTAGCCTTTCTGTTCTTGATTTTCCTCATCTGTAAAATAGGGGTGATAATACTTGTTTTACTTATCTCAGGACTGTTGGAAAGGTCAAATGAGAACTCATATACAGATGGTTTTTAAAGTTTCCTATCTGTATAAATATAAATTATTACTGTTACTAAGGGGCAGAATACTGCCACTATCCCTTCTGTCTCCTATCAGAGAAGAAATGAAGCAAATGTACAGGAGATCGTAGTTCCCTGGGTTGCGAGAGAGGGGGCAGTCAGAGATAAAAATTATTTCCTTTTCCTCCTTCCAGCAACACCTCCCTCCCTCAATACCCACACTTATTTTGTGCATAATCACATATACTCAGACATCCCATAAATCATTGGGTGTTTATAGGGTACAAGTATAGGGACTTTCTGTAAGCCATACATACATGCTTTCTATCCTGCAAGGTGGGTGGGCCCCCACAACTGCGTCCATGATACACAACTGAACTGAAAAATTGGCAGCAATGGTCCACTACTGAGAGCTGAGTCAGTGATGAAACAAAAGGTTTCATCTCTAGACCTCAAGGCAACCATTCATTATAGCATAAGTGTGCAAAGTCTACTGATACTGCCTTGTTTAGAGAAGATAATCTTAAGTCTCAGTGACTAAGAAATTTACCCATAGTGTTTAATAATGGAAAATGACACCAAGAGGATTTCTGGGCCTACTGTGATTTTGATTTCACAAGGAAGTGTTTCCATGGCTGTTTAGGAGTGGTTTGTTGGACTCTTTACTTGAGGTTTGAAGCTATCATCTTCTCCACCCATTTTTCCTCTTCCTCTAGAATCGTCAGGTTGGAAAAAACTGTTCTGACACCTCTATGAGCTGGGGAAGGATACAAGAACACAGTAAGGGGGTTTATGTTTTGTGTATACTGATTTTAGGATATTTGGCTTCAAGGGCATTGGGGATAACTTTCCTGCTTCCAAATAGTTACTGATTTAGTTATCGATTCTTGAAATTCCTCTTAGAACAAAGCTTCTACATATCTCTAGAAAAATAATTCGATTTCATACAATTCAGCGAAGCTTTTATTAAGCACCTACTTTTTGCCAGATGCTCTACTGAAGACCTGGAAGCAAAACAAAATCTCTAGAATCAAGGAGTTTGCCTTCTCCTAGGCTGAGAGTGAGGGAATAATGTGAACAAAGATGAGTGGGCGCTGATTTACAACGAGTAAATACAAAACACCTTCAAAAGGGGGAAGTGCTGACAACTGGAGAGATGAGGAAAGGTCTTATATGGGGGGAAGCTTATGAGCTAAGCATGAAGGGAGCTAGGAAATCCAAGAAGCCAAATTTAAGAGGGAGATCATTGAATACCAAGAGGACACAGACTGTGCGATACCAGAAAATCAGGAATTGGAAGGCCAGTTTGGCTGGAACACAGGTAGGGTTAGTTTAGGGGGAGAGATGCTTAATCAGGCTGGAGAGATAGGTTGCAGCCAGACTGTGAAGGGCTTTCAATGTCAAACAGAGGGTTTCGTATCATATCCTAGATGCTAGAAGGAAGGAGCCATTGAAGTTTCTAGAGTCTTTTGACCTGGTCAAACTTATATGTTAGTTATATCAATTTGGCAGCTTTACAAAGGACAAATGGGGGAGGGAGAGGCTAGATCCAAGAAGACCAATAAGGGGACCATTGCAAGAATTCAGAAAGGTTACTTCAGTTTACTCTAAAGTAGAAATAACTTTTTGCCTAGAGAAGGTCATATTAGGGAAGAAAACCAGCAGTACACTTGGAAGAATCATTGGGATGAAAGAGGGTGGGTGAAGCTTCCTTCACTTCATCATGTTGCATAGGCTGGTCCTATATAACTACTTTGGGTGCTGTAACAAATGTCCCCTGAACTTTAGAACAATGGGCAGGAGAGGCCCATACTATAAGACATGAAGCATCCTTGGGCCTGGCTGGCTTAGCTTGCTGTGCATCTTTTCAGTTTGACAAACAAGCTGACCCGGCGTGTGCCTAAAGTTTCTTCCTTGTCAAAGGCCAGGTTTTTGTTTTCTGCATTTTAAAAATTGTAAGTGTCTCTCACCACCTCCTCCCTCACTTGTGTTTTTGAGAGGAAAGGAAAGGGTCTTTCATTAGAGACCAAGTTAGAGGAGGAATTATGTTTTCTGTCCTCTTCTCTCTCTCCCCACATTTCCTCAGTTGTGCCGCTGAAAGAGAGGAGAGAACATGCCCTATGCAGGGGAGTCTCCCCAGAGAGAAACAAGGAGGAGATCCATGGATGAAATGACACGCTAGCAGGGGGATGTGCGTGGCTCTGTCCCCCTTTCTGGTCAGAGAAGAGACCTGCAAAATGTTTCATTGAGCAAACTCATTCATTTTTCAAATGAAACAAAGGGGGAAAACTGTCCTATTTGTCTCTTTTAGAACTCCCTTCTGTGTATTTTTTTAAAAAGCTACAATGACCCTCTTGCTTTTCTTGTTTGTTCATGAAAAGAAACAGTAAAGTTTTAAGCAGTTCTAAAGAAGGGGCAAATGTTGGTTCAACATCAACATTGGCACAAGCAGGTTTCCTCTATACTGGTGAAGGAGATATAGTACAGTGTGATAAGAGTACAGAAGAGACCAATCTAGCCCTTTGTGGTCGCCAAAACTGTGAGATTTAAAATTGGATATATGAGCATTAAACTCCCCCTTTAACTTTACTCTTACATATCTCCCAGACCACTAAGGAAAAGAAGCCTCTGAGCTTTAATCAGTGAAGGATTAGCCTTCATTGTTTAGACAACAAACAGGTGATACTGATTAGGGAAATAGGAAAGTAGAACTACAAATGAATAGTCTTAGATCTAAACTTAGTCTATATTCTGAATCCCAAAACTGCCTCTAGGCCGAGAACCAGAGACATCACCAGAATGTGCAGTCACCACTAAACTGAGAAGCCAGAGTGTGTGAGACCGAGAGCCAACTTCCTTTCTCACTCTCAGTTTTTTTTTTTTTGTTTTGTTGTTGTTTTTTAAGTGAGGCAATTGGGGTTAAGTGACTTGCCCAGGGTCACACAGCTAGTAAGTGTTAAGTGTCTGAGGTTGGATTTGAACTCAGGTACTCCTGAATCCAGGGTCGGTGCTCTATCCACTGCTCCACCTAGCTGCCCCTTCACTCTCAGTTTTAAGTTGGTGTCCAAAAATTACGGGCGTGCTTGGCCAAGCTCTCCAGGGCAGCAGCAGGCACATGGCTGTTTGTCAAGGTCTCTTCCCCAAAAGCGCAGTCCTTCAAAAGCCGCTTCAGTAATATGCATTCAACTCTCAAATGATTCAGTTAAAACTTCTGTTTTTTTACCACAAAAGGATACAGCATCTACTTTTTAGTCTCAGATCCTGAGTGGAAATAAAGCCAGAGAAGTCTTCAGAACTAGAGAAAAACAAATGTTTCAGTCTCTCTCAGTCCCACTCATTGCTCGGTCATCTAGTCATGTCCAACTCTTTATGATCCCATGGAACATAGCACACCAGCCCCTTTTGTCCTCCACTATCTCTCAAAATCTGTCCAAGTTCATGTTCATTGTTTCATGACACCATGCATCCATCTCATCCTCTACCATCCTCTTGTTCTTTTGTCTTTTGCTCAGTCCCATAGTAGCCCCAGGATTAGATACTCAGGCACAGCTTCCAGTGTGTATTGGGAACATGTATGACAGGTCCTTTAATATGCGCAGTTAGCTCTGCTTCTGTATAGTTAGACACCAAATAGGCTTGTTATCAACAAAGTTCAACAACAATAACAACAACCACAACAACCACAATAACAACAACAAAATAAAAATAAAACAAAACAAACTTCTTTCACTTGTTTTCTTGGATAATCATCACATTAGAACAAAGCCCAACATGCCATGCCAGGAGGGTAACTGAAAAATGAAATGAAATAAAACAAAAACAAAGCCAAATAAGTTTCACTCATGAATAGAAATATACTTAACTCTTCTTATGTTTTTTTTTGGGGGGGGGAGGAAGGGCAATGAGGGTTAAGTGCCATGGGTCACACAGCTAGTAAGTGTAAAGTGTCTGAGGCTAGATTTGAACTCAGGTACTCCTGAATCCAGGCCAATGCTTTATCCATTGTGCTACCTAGCTGCCCCCTCCTTAACTCTTCTTCTTCTTTTTTTTTTTTGGGGGGTGAGGCAACTGGGGTTAAGTGACTTGCCCAGGGTCACATGGTTAGTAAGTGTCAAGTGTCTGAGGCAGGATTTGAACTCAGGTCCTCCTGACTCCAGGGCTGGTGCTCTATCCATGGCGCCACCTAGCTGCCCCTCTTAACTCTTCTTAAAGGCCCATTTCTGAATGGCCTGGGCCTTAGTCCAGTTTCATAATAGGTGACACATATACCTCTTTAAATTTCTACATACAATGATTTAAACATAAAGGGTGATGCCATAAGCAAATTAGGAAAGCAAGAATAGTTTACCTGTCAGATCTATGGAGAAGGGAAGAATGTATGACCAAACAAGAGAAAGAAAACATTATGAAACACAAAATGGATAACTTTGATTACATTAAGTTGAAAAGGTTTTGCACCAACAAAACCAATGCAATCAAGATTAGAAGGAAAGCAAAATGATGGGAAATAATTTTTGAAGCTAGTGTTTATGATAAAGCCCTCATTTCTCAAATATATAGAGAACTGAGTCAAATTTATAAGAATACAAGTCATTCCCCAGTTGATAAATGATCAAAGGATAGGAATAGGCAGTTTTCAGATGAAGAAATTAAAGCTATCTATAGTCTCATGAAAAAATGCTCTAAATCACTATTGAATAGAGGAATGCAAACAACTCTGAGGTACAACCTCACACCTATACTATTAGTTAAGATGACAGAAAAGGAAAATGATAAATGTTGGCGAATATGGGGGGAAATTGGAACACTGATGCATTGTTGGTAGAGTTATGAACTGATCCAACCATTCTGGAGAGCAATTTGGAACTATGCCCAAAGGGCTATAAAAACTGCACATACCCTTTGATACAGCAATACCTCTACTAGGTCTGTATCCCAAAGAGATCATCAAAAAGGGGAAAGGACCCACATGTACAAAAATATTGATAGATGCTCTTTTTGTGGTGGCAAAGAATTAGAAATTTAGGGGATGCCCATTAATTGGGAAATGGCTGAACAAGTTGTGGTAATTGAATGTAATGGAATACTATTGTTCTATAAGAAATTATGAGCAGGCAGATTTCAGAAAAACCTGGAAAGAATTACATAAACTGATGCTCAATGAAGAATGCAGAACCAGAAGAACATTGTACATAGTAACAGCAACATTAAGCAATGATCAACTGTGAAAGACTTAGCTCTTCTCAACAATATGATGCAAATGATGTAAGACAATTCCAAAAGACTCATGGTAGAAAATACTGTCCCCATACAGAGAAAGAACTATGGAGTCTGAATTCAGATCAAAGACTACTATTTGCTTTTGTTTTCTTTTTATTTCTTTCTTGTGGTTTTCCCCTTTTGTTCTGATTCTTCTTTCACAACATGACAAATGTGAAATTTTATTTAACATGAATGTGCATGTATAACCTATACCAGATTGCTTGCTGTTTTTTGTTTTTTTTTGGTTTTAGTGAGGCAATTGGGGTTAAGTGACTTACCCAGGGTCACACAGCTAGTAAGTGTTAAGTGTCTGAGGCCGGATTTGAACTCAGGTACTCCTGACTCCAGGGCCGGTGCTCTATCCACTGTGCCACCTAGCTGCCCCCAATATGATTCTTGTAATAACCTTGTGATATAAACATTATCATCCCCATTTTATTGACAAGGAAACAAAGGTTGAGAGAGAGGTTAAATAGCTTTTCCATTCTCACTCAGCTATCCTGTGATAGTCTTTGAAGAAGATATGCTGGATGACAGGATGAGGTGGGAGTACGGCCACGATGATGATGATGATTAGTGAATTGAGGCCAGTAATAACTCTGTATTTTCTCCCTATCACCCTCTTTTTCCAGTTGAGCCATAGCTTAATGAAGTTGTATCTTCTACATCTTAAGGACAGATTTGGGGGAGAAGGCAGTACCTGCCAACTGGTATATATAAGCAAAATGTGGAGGTTTGGCTTACTTAATTAAGATAGAAACTCACTGGGGCAGGTAGGTGGTACAGTGGAAAGTACACCAGCCCTGCAGTCAGGTATGGCCTGAGTTCAAATCTAGCCTTGGACATTTGACACCTACTAGCTGTGTGATTCTAGGCAAGTCACTTAACCCCAATTACCTTGGCAAAAAAAAAAAAAGATATCAACTCACCAAGAGAAGACTTATTTCTTTTATTGTTTTTAAAATCCAATTGTATTTTCTCCATTTAAAAATGTTGGGTTGTATGATAATTTTGATGGATTCATGGCCTGTGTGCCTATCAAGAATATTCTTAAGGAATCTTTACACAAAATTGTCTGAAAACTTTAGCTAAAACAAATCTTGTTGTTTATGGATTATTTAAAATATTAACTCCAAGAAAAAGAAACATACTTAAAAGCATCCTTCTAACATTGTTTTTGTTGGGTCATTTTAGTTGTGTCTGATGCCTTGTGACCCCATTTTGGGTTTTCTTAACAAACATACTGGAGTGGTTTGCTATTTCCTTCTCCAACTCATCTTACAGATGAGGAGCTGAGGCAAACAGGGTTAAATGACTTGCCCAGGGTCACACAGCTAGTAAGAGTCTGAGGTCAAATTTGAACTTACAAAGATGTATCTTTCTGACTTCAAGTCTGGCACTTTATTCACTGCTCCACCTAGCTGGTGCTTCTGATACATGAGGATGGAGAGGTCTCCTCAGTTCTTTAGAAAACAAACCTCACTAGTTCCTTCTACCAACTCCTCAAAGTATTGTATATATCTCCTCCCTTTTTTTTTTTAGCCAAACTCTAGCCCCCTCTCTCATTCAGTTCTTTGCAGTCTAGTTTCTAGTATAATCACTAAACTCAACCTGCTTACTCCAAAATTACCAACAATCTCTTAATTACAAGATCTAATAACTGTTTTTTCCTGTCCTTATTTTTCTTGATCTCTTTGCATCATGTGACACACTCTAATCCTAGGTGCTTTTCTTTCTGGGTTGTCTTGACACTCTCTCCTAATTGTCTGACCACTCCTTAATCTCCTTTGCTGGCACATCCTAAATATCTTACTTTCTAATTGTCCACGTGCCCTAGCTTTGCCTTTTCCCTTTGCTTCTCTCTCTCTACATTCTTTCTTTTGATGATCTTATTGGCTCAGATAGGTTTAATTAATTTTATGCAGATGTCTCCGAAATCTTTTTCTAGTCCCTTTCTGAAACCCAGTTCTATATCAAGAATTTCTTTTTTATTAATTTCTTTTTATTAATTTATTATTTTAGTTTTCAACATTTGTTTTTATAAGATTTCTAGTTTTGATTTTTTTCTCCCTCCTTCCCAAGACAGCAAGCAATATGATATAGGTTATATATATACAATCACATTAAACATGTTTCTGCATTAGTCATGCTGTGAAAGAAGCATCAGAGCAAAAAGGTAAAACCTCAAAAAAGAAAAACAAAAGGAATAGAAATATAATGGTTCAATCTGTACCTAGATTCTATAGTTCTTTTTTTTCTGGATTTTGAGAGCATTTTCCATCATGAGTCCTTTGGAACTATCTTGGACCATTGTACTGCTGAGAAGAGTCAAGTCTATCACATTTGATCAACATACAATATTGTTGATACTGTGTACAATGTTCTCCTGGTTCTGCTCATCTCACTCAGCATCAGTTCATGTAAGTCCTTCCAGGTTTCTCTGAAATTTGCCTGCTCATCATTTCTTACAGCACAATAGTATTCCATTACATTCATATACCACAACTTGTTCAGCCATTCCCCAATTGATGGGCATCCCCTCAGTTTCCAATTCCTTGCCACCACAAAAAGAGCATCTATCAATATTTTTGTACATGTGGGTCCTTTTCCCTTTTTTATGATCTCTTTGGGCAAAAGACCTTATAGTGGTATTGCTGGGTCAAAGGGTATGTGCAGTTTTATAGCCCTTTGGGCATAGTTCCAAATTGCTCTCCAGAATGGTTGGATTAGCTCCACCAACAATGCATTCCAATTGGAACAGTGTTCCAATTTTTCCACAGCTTCTCCAACATTTATTATTTTCCTTTTTTGTCATATTAGCCAATCTGATAGGTGTTAGGTGGTACCTCAAAGTTGTTTTAATTTGCATTTCTCTAATCAATAGCGATTTAGAGCATTTTTTCATATGGAAATGGATGGCTTTGATTTCTTCATCAGAAAACTGCCTGTTCATATCCTTTGACCATTTCTCAATCATCATGAATTTCTTTTTTTTTTTTTTGGCAGGGCAATGGGGGTTAAGTGACTTGCCCAAGGTCACACAGCTAGTAAGTGTCAAGTGTCTTAGGCTGGCTTTGAACTCAGGTCCTCCTAAATCCAGGGCCAGTGCTTTATCCACTGTGCCACCTAGCTGCCCCCTCATCATGAATTTCTTAATGGCTATTTTGAACCTATCCTATCCTATATCCTATAAGTACCTCAAACTCAACAGGTCCAAAATAGAATTTATCATCTTTTCTATAAAACCCATATCTTTCAGTTATGGGCACCACCTTCTTGTCACTTTTCCAGATTTGCAGCAATAGTGTCATCCTCAACTCCTTATTCTCACCTACTCCATGTATCTAATTCATTGCCAGATCTTGTCTTTTCTAAAATTCCACATCTCTTGCTTAGACCTTCATCTTCTCTTCCCTAATCTATTTCAACAGCCTCCAAATTGGTCTCACTATTTCTCAATTCTCTTCCCATTTCTAATCCACCCTGGAAAAGTGGTTTTCCTAAAATATAAGTTTGATCATGTTACTCCCCTTCTCAGTAAACTGCAATAGCTCCCTATTACCTCTTGGATCAAATATAAATCCTTTTGCTTGGCATTTAAAGCCCTAACTTACATTTCCAACTTTATTACACATTTCTACTCTTCATGTGCAGAATGGTTCAGCCAAATTAGTCTTCTTATTGCTTCTGAAAGTACAGCACTCATAAGTTCACAGCTCAGCTCATAGGCTTATACCTGGAAGAGACTTCTGAGGTCATCTGGTCCAACCTCTGTATTTTATAGATAGAGAAACCAAAGCCTGGGGAAGCAAAGTGACTTGTTCACTGTTACATAGACAGTAAGTTCTCAGAAGAGGGGTTTGAACCCAGGTCCTTTGATTCCATAGCCAGTGTTCTTTCCATTGCACCATGTTACTATCCCTACGTCTTTTAAAGGCAGGCAGAAACAGTGTTGCTGTCAAAGAGCTCACATTCTATTGGAGGAGAAGATATATAAACAACCATGTACATACAAGACATGCATAAGGTAAGTTGGATGCAATCTCTTAGGTAAGGCACCAGCTGGGTGTGGAGAAAAGGAGTGTCCTGGGTGAGCTATACAAGAAGTCCAGTGTTATGGGATTGTAGAGTATTTGGAGGGGAATAAATTATAAGGAGAGGGAAAGGGATACATTGTAAAGGGCTTTAAAAGCCCAACTAAAGGTTTTATATTTGATCCTGGAAACAAAAGATAATGGAGTTTATTGAGTAGAAGATTGACAGGGTCAGACCCACACTTTTGAAAAATCACTTGGAACCTAGTAAATGCTTGTTGATCGACACATATGTTAAAATTGTACAGTATTCATGAGCCAATGGAATACAGAAATAGCTTTGTACAAGAATTCTTTGGTTATCACTAGTAAGCAACATAAACACAAAAATTAGGGAGACAAGTACATCCAAGGCATTCATCATTGTTATGCATGGAGGATGACCAAGGCAAAACCCAAGTGGAAAAAGGATTTCTAATAATTGTCAAAGCTCTGCAGATGTTCCTGTTTGCAGGTGGTATTGTGCCAATTACACTGAGCACCAGAACACAGAAGATCTACTGCCTCTCAAAAGATGTTGGTCTAGTAACTCAAATAGCAAAATCAAATTAGTGTTGCCTAAATTATGACATGAGGATAGATGGACAGCCCATTGATTTAACCAAGGTTACCTATATGTTAAATAGGATCAGCAGATAGATGATATGTAATTTGGTCCCAGAAATGAATAAAAGGATGTGAATAGGTAGGAACACATTAAGGAAATGGCAATACTTTCAGAAATCCCAAGCTTCTCTCTGCCACCAAAACACTTTTTTTAAACACCAGCAGTGTTAAAAAGGATGAAATACTCCTTAGAATTAAAAATTCAGATCTGAAAGGGACCTCAGGTTGTCTAGCCCAATATCCTCATTTTAAAGATGAGCCAAGTCTTGAGGAGAGACAGCGATTCTAAAAATCTGGTATGAGGGGGGAAAGCCCATGCAAAGGTCCAGTGTTTTATCCACTAGCTGCCCCCTATCCACATGTAATTGAAATAAAAATTTGATCCATTGGTATAAAAAAAAATTACACCCTCTTGCACACAAAAGTAGTTAGAATAAGGTGGTAAAGGGAAGGGTACTGGGAGGGAAACCATGAAAGAAATCCTTGGACTTCTCATGGGGAGATAGGCACAAAGCACATGGCTCAGAGGTACCAAATCTCCTCGAACAGGAGACTGGAAGGTACTTTTATAGAGGACTGATGGGGGTGGACCATCTGCCTGTGAAAAGTTCCTTTAGTGAGGAAGAACCATCCCCCACTGGGGGTAGCTGGGGGAATAGGGGCTCCAAGAGGCAGAGACAAGGAAAGAAACTGTTCCAGGATTGGGAGCTAGCCAGTGCAAAGCCATGGAGATGGGAAGTGGACTCCTCTTGGTGTATGACCTCTGGATTTTTGTTGTGGCTGTTGAAGTCTGAGGGGAGATCTTTAGCTAATGGAGTGGGGTAACAGGTGCCATGGGAGGCTTGAGGAGACAAGAGGGGGTTTGGATCAGCTACTGTGGTGAGGGAAATAGAGAAATGATTGAGATAAGGATTGGCTTATTGAAATTAAGGCCCAAATAAGGTAGCATAAATTGGTAGTGGACCCAGTCATCACTGATTTGTGACATCTTCTAGCTCTGTTTAGTAGCATGTGAACTTGGATTGAAGGAGGTGGATGGTGGGAGTTGGAGTTTGGCAAGGTGTGACGGCATTAGGTCAGGGGGGCCAAGGCATTCAAAAGTGGAGAATTGTATAGCATTGAGCTGGTTCACCAAGAGTTCAAGATTTGGAAAGAAAGTGTGGCCAATGCAGAGGTGAGAAAGTACTGAGGGTAGAGGGATTACAGGCTATGATGAGGACAAAAAATAGATCTAGAGGCTGTAAAGCAGAGGGAGAGACAGTTGTCATGGGGTGCAGAGCACCCCAGAATTTCTCTGGGGCACACTGAGGAATCTTCTCCTTGAGAAACTAAACCAGAGGACAGATAACGCCTAGAGAGATAAAGTGAACCAAATTGGACTGAGCTAGCTTTGGATTCCTACCCTTCATTCTGGTCTCCCTTGGGTGTGGCTGTGGCCTTTGTGTCCTGAAGAGAGAGCCACCCCTCACCCAATTCCTCTAGTCACTACCAGTGGGGGATGGTCCTCCACTCCTCACCCTATTCCCCCAGCTACCCCCAGTGGGGGATGGTTCTCCCTCACTAAAGGAACTTTTCACAGGCAGATGGTCCACCCCCATCAGTCCTCTATAAAAGTACCTTCCAGTCTCCTGTTCGAGGAGATTTGGTACCTCTGAGCCATGTGCTTTGTGCCTATCTCCCCATGAGAAGTCCAAGGATTTCTTTCATGGTTTCCCTCCCAGTACCCTTCCCTTTACCACCTTATTCTAACTACTTTTGTGTGCAAGAGGGTGTAATTTTTTTTTTATACCAATGGATCAAATTTTTATTTCAATTACATGTGGATAGGGGGCAGCTAGTGGATAAAACACTGGCCCTGGATCCAGGAGGACCCGAGCTCAAATCCGGCCTCAGACACTTGGCACTAGCTGTGTGACTCCGGGCAAGTCACCCAACCCTCATTGCCCTTTGAGATGCACTCATCTTTTTCCATACGTTCTTCGAGCAATTTCATCAGTAGTGAATCAGGAATTGACTGATTTGCTTCATAGATTTGAATTGCTGCAGCAGCTAGTACCGAAAATTCATTCCATATTAAGTTCTGCAGTGTAATGAGGGTGGCATTCAAATGTTTACAGAGCCACATAGCAATAGTCGTTTTTCCAGAGGCAGGTGGGCCCAATATAAAAATCCTTGGCACTGTATCATTGTCTTGTTGCAAGTGATTTAACATAAACTGAATGGGCTCCTCTGGTTGGTGAATCAAGAGTTCCTGTAGCATAACCTGCATCATCTCGAAGATATGATGCTGCTCCCCATATTTGGGCATTTCCACTGGGATGTGGTGGGGTGCTGTGGTGGTGTCCATGTCGCTGACAGTAGTAGAAGGAAGGCTCTTGCCTTAGCAACCTGCTCGTTGCTAGGGACGTGAATACCGGTGTAATTCTTTAAAGAAGAATTCCTAAGAACCCCGTCCCCTAACCAAACCCATACCCCAATTCCCCCCATTACACAGTGATAAAATTTTGTGATCAGAAAAAGGAATTTTAGTGTTCATGAACATAGAGTGGAATACTTATGGGTGATGGCAAGGTCAAGGGTCTGATTTTTTGTATCCGGGATGCAGTTGTCATGGGGATAATGAGGTATGGGGTTTGGGTTAGGGGTTGGGGTTCTTAGGAATTCCTCTTTAAAGAATTATACCCTCTTGCATACAAAAGCAGTTAGAATAAGATGGTAGTTTATTTAGGGGGAAGGGAAGGGAGGGGAAGGGAAACCATGAAAGAAATCCTTGGACTTTCCATGGGGACAGAGGCATGACACAAAGCATGTGGCTTTGAGATACCAGTCTCCTCAAGCATGAGACTGGCAGGTACTTTTATAGGTGACTGATGGGGGTGAACATCTCAAGGTGGAAAGTTCCTTTAGTGAGGGTGGACCATCCCCCACTGGTGGTGGCTGGAGGAGTTGGGTAAGGGGTGGCTGCTGATCTCTCAAGCTATCTCCTCAGAACACAAAAGAAGCAGCCACAGGGTTGTGGGAGACTAGAATGAAGGGTGGGGGTCTTGGAGCTAGCTCAGTCCAAACCGCTCTGGTTTAGTTTCTTAAGGAGAACATTCCTTGATGTGCCCCAGAGAACTTCTGGGGTGCTCTGGGCCCAGACACAGTGGAGGAGTAAGAATGGGGATTGAATACATTGAGAAATTGTAAATTTAGATTATTTGAGGGCATATCAATATGTGTTGAAATTTCCTAGTATAAAGGCAGGAGTTATGGGAGAAAGAGATGGAGACAGAGAAAGACAGAAAGAAATACAGAGAGAGATATGAACCAGACACTTAACTCATTGAAGAAGGAAAGTTACTGTCCTGGAGATTGAGAGATAAGGGACCTGAGAATATGAATTGGGTGAAAATCTGAATAGCATGAATCTCAAAGGATAACAGGTTGCTTAGTGAAGGTGGTAGAGGGAGATAAGTGAGGTGTCAGTGGGGTATGAGGAAAAGTTTATCCAGTACTAGAAAGGGTGACTGGGGAAGCAGTGTGGTCAGGAAGGAGCTAGGTCTCAGTGAGTTTCAGAATATGAAAGGGGCAAGAAAAGAAAAGGTTTCAGGTAAGAGAGAAGCTTTATTATGGAGCGGACATCCCAGATTGCACAATTGAAGGGGTCAGCAGAGGGGGATGTTGTCAGGATAAGATGAATGGGAATGAGGAAATGGGTAGCTGGGATTGAGGAAGGAGGTTCTTCAGCAGATGGGGTTCAGTATCACTGTGACAGGAAGATGAAAAGGGGGTCACAGTATGCTAACCATGGAGAGTTGCATCCAGGCAGAATCAGTGGTTCTTTAAAGGAGACAAGTGACTAGAATCCTTGGCAGATGGTGTTGTGTTCTGTGAGGGTGTGTACAGCTAAGGAAATACAAGATACATACCAATTAGTTTCAGGTGAGGAGGGTCCTAGCAAGGGGAGACATCTCAGTTGGCCTTAAGTAGAAAGAGGGACCTGAGCAGACCTTTGAAACTAAAACTCAGGGTTTTAAGAGGCAGAGGGGAAGAAGACATTCATTCCAGGCTGGGGGTGGGGGGACAGCCTGAGCAAAGAGAACGAAAATTCATATCTGAAGGCCAGCAGGTGGGTCAATGAGTGTGTGATGGGGAATAATGTGAAATAAATTGGGAAAGGTAGGCTGAAGCCAGACTGTGAAGGGGTGTAAGTGCTAAGCAGAGCAGTCTGTACTTTATCTTAGAGCCACATGCTTTGTTCCATACCTATCTCCCCATGTGAAGTCCAATGATTTCTTTCATGCTTTCCCTTCCCCCCTCCCCTTCCTTCCCCTTCCCTTAAATAAACTATGATCTTATTCTAACTGCTTTTGTGTGCAAGAGGGTGTAATTCTTTAAAGAGGAATTCCTAAGAACCCCAACCCCATACCCTATTATCCCCATAACACAATTGGTACTGCACACCAGGTACCTAGGTTTGCAAAGCATTTGACTTAGGCCTTCTCATTTGGATCTCATAACAACCCACTGAAAAAGGTGCAATATTATTTCCATTTTGTAGATGAGGAAACTAAGGCAGGCAGAGGTTGTCCAGTTGTCACATAGCTAGTAAATATTTTAGGCCAGTTTTGAAGTCAGGTCTTCCTGACTCCAGGTCCAGAGTCAGACAGCTAGTGTTGGATGCAGGGTTTGAACTCATGTCTTCCTCACTGCTTAGTCAAGTCAGTCACTAAGCATCTACTGTGTACCAGATACTTTGGTAAGTGCTGGGGATACAAAAGGAAGCCAAAGATGGCCCCTGCCATGAAGGGAGGAGATAACAGGCAAATGACTTTGCACACATAAACTATATGCAAGATAAATAGGAAATAATTAACAGAGGGAAGGCACTAGAATTGAGAGGGTTGTCAAAATTTTCTTGTAGAAGTTTTTTGGTTTTGTTTGTTTATTTTGTTTTTGGCAGGGCAATGAAGGTTAAGTGACTTTCCCAGGGTCACACAGCTAGTAAGCGTCAAGTGTCTGAGGCCAGATTTGAACTCAAGTCCTCTTGAATCCAGGGCCAGTGCTTTATCCACTGTGCCACCTAGCTGCCTCTGTTTGTTTGTTTTTAAGGATAGGGGACATTTGGGTACAACTGCAGGCAGCAGGAGAGGAACTGGTGAATAAGGAGAGCAGGGGGGATGATAATAGGGACAATATAGTAGAGAAGACAGGAGGGGATAGTATCCAAGATATATGGAGAGGGGTTGGCCTTGGCAACGAGAAGGGCCACTCTGCATTTGAGACTGGAGCAAAGGAAGGGATAGCAGGGGGTCATGTCAGAGGAATGTGAAACGTGGGAAAAGGAAAAAGAGGCAGTTCAGGGCAAATGACTTTTTAAAATAATATGCAGATCAGACTCCTATGCTGAAAAGGGTGAGTAGAGAGGGTGCAATTAGAATCTTGAAGAGAGAAAAGAAGATTAAGGTTAAATTAAATAAAATTGGTTTTGGCAGATGAACCTAAATCACAAAGTACAATATTAGTATTAATGGTTATGTTTTTTTTTTCAACATATATAAGGGCCACCAAGATGTGGATTCAACTTGGATCTGAATTAGATGGGAGCAACACCTTAAGGTTGCTGATTAATAGTGGTAGAAGAAGAGTCTGGAGGTGACAGTGGAGGAGTCAGGGGTATTCTGATCCTCCTACTTAGAACAGTACATCTAGATATATGAGAGAAGGTATAACTAATCAATGCCAGAATGGGTGGCCTTGAAGCAATATTATTAGAAGGGATCTAGATCTCACTGAGTACCAGATGGAAGGAACAAGAGGGATAGGGGTAGTTACTAGTGGTATTTGGATCCCTAGAATGAGGAAACTCCCTCTACTAATGCAGGTTGACACCCTTTCTGTATCTTAGTAGTACTCTTAAAGGCGTGTTTAGGTGGTACAGTGGATAGATGCCAGACCTGAAGTCAGGAAGACTTGAGTTCAAATCTGTCCTCAGACACACTAGATATGTGACCCTGGACAAGTCACTTTACCCTGTTTACCTCAGTTTCCTAATCTGTAAAATGAGCTGTAGAAGGAAATGGCAAACCACTCCAAGATCTTTGCCAAGAAAACTCCACGTGGGATGATGAAGAATTGGACAGGGGAGCCAAGATGGCGGAGAGCAAGCAGCAAACTGCCTGAGCTCTCTTTCTGTTCCCTCAAAAAGAACATTAAATCAAGCCTCTGGACAGATTCTGAAACTACAGAACCTGCAAAGGGACAGAGAGACACAGTCCTCCAACCAGAGATAATTTAGAAGACTTCAGGAAAAGGTCAGTCTGACTCAGGCAAAAGGGAGGCCCAGCACAGAGCAGCAACCCAGCGCCGAGGGGGTTGGGGCAAGTCAGCAGGAGCTGCAGGCCACAGCTGAACAACTGAGGCCCCTGGAACCTGGTTCGAAAATCAGGTGGCCAAGAAGGACAGTGGAAAAACCTACCTGCACCGGCCGGGAGGGCCACGAACGGGTCAGGCGGGAACAGACGCCAGGAGCAGGCGCCTGGCTGGCCGAGCACACCCAGACAGGAAGTGCAGGGGGGCAACTGCACACACCATAAAGGCCTCAGAGTAAAAAGCCGGTCACACAGCACCTATACCCCTGCACAAGAAGCCCAAAACAGGGACTCTGGTGCCCCGAGAGCATACCTCAACTTAAAAAATAAATAAATAAGCTGCAATAATGAGTAAGAAGCAAAAAAGAGCCCTCTCCATTGAGAGCTTCTGTATCAATAGGGAAGAAGCCAACGCAAACTCAGATGAGGACAATACCCTCAAATTGCCTACATGTGAAGCCTCACAAAGGAAGGTGAATTGCTCTCAGGAACAAAAAGCCTTCTTGGAAGAGCTCAAAAAGGATTTTAAAAATCAATTGAGAGAGGTAGAAGAAAAAATGGGGAGAGAAATGAAAGCAAAATAAGAAAACTATGAAAAAAGAATCAGCAGCTTGGAAAAGGAAGCACAAAGATTGACTGGCCAAATGGAAAAAAAAAGTGCATGATTTCACTGAAGAAAACAATGCCTTAAAAAATTCAGTTGGCCAAATGGAAAAAAAGGTGCATAATCTCATTGAAGAAAACAATGCCTTAAAAAATTCATCTGGCCAAATGGAAAAAAAGGTGCATAATCTTACTGAAGAAAACAATGCTTTAAAAATTAAAATTGGACAGCTGGAAGATAAGGAATCCATGAGACACCAGGAATCAGTCAAGCAGAATCAAAAGAATGAAAAAATAGAAGAAAATGTGAAATACCTCATTGGAAAGACAACTGATCTGGAAAACAGATCGAGGAGAGACAATTTGAGAATCATTGGACTGCCTGAAAGCCATGACCAGAAAAAGAATCTAGACACCATATTCCAGGAAATTATTAAGGAGAACTGCCCTGATATCGTAGAATCAGAGGATAAAATCATCATTGAAAGAATCCACCGATCACCTCCTGAAAGAGACCCCAAAAGGAAAACTCCAAGGAATATTGTAGCCAAATTCCAGAATTATCAGGTGAAGGAGAAAATACTCCAAGCAGCCAGAAAGAAGCAATTTAAATACCATGGAGCCACAGTCAGGATTGGTCAGGATCTGGCAGCTTCAACATTAAAGGACCGCAAGGCTTGGAATATGATATTCCGGAAGGCAAAGGAGCTTGGATTGCAGCCAAGAATCTATTACCCAGCAAAAATGTGCATTTTCTTTCAGGGGAAAAGATGGACATTTAATGACATTGGGGACTTTCAATCTTTCCTGGTGAAAAGACCAGAACTGAATAGAAAATTTGATCTCAACATACAAGACTCAAGAGAAGTTTAAAAAGGTAAACAGGGGGAGAAAAAAAAAAGGTTACCCTATTAGGTCAAACTGTTTATATCCCTACATGGGAAGATAATACTCATAACTCTTAAGAATTGTAAATGTATTTGGGCAGAGAGAAGGACTTTACACAGAGGATATAAATATAAATTGTCTTTGATGTGATGATACAAAAAAAAATTTTAAGGGGTTAAAAAGGGAGTCTATGGGGAGGAGAGGAAAGGGGAGGTGGAAGGGGATGAATTATATCATATGAAGAGGTGAAAAAAAACCCTATTACAATAGAGGGAAAGAAAGGAGGGGTGAACATTGTTTCAACCCTATTCTCATTAGATTTGATTTAAAGAGGGAATAACATATATGTTCATTGGGATAAAGAAACTTAACTCATTCTTTAGGGAAGCAAAAGGGGAAGGGAAAGGGGGGACTGATAGAAGGGAGGACAAAAGCAAGGGAGAAAAGGGTAAAGAAAAGAGAGGGGGGTGATAAAAAGGGAGGGCAGATTGGGGGAGGCAGGGGTAAGAAGTAAAACGTTGGTGAGGAGAAATAGGGTGAAAGAGGGGGGGGAAGTACAAAGGGGGTAAATAGAATGGAGGGGAATAGACAGTCAATAATAATAACTGTGAATGTGAATGGGATGAACTCTGCTATAAAACGGAAGCAAATTGCAGAGTGGATTAAAAACCAGAATCCTACAATATGCTGTTTACAAGAAACACATTTGAAGCAGAGAGATACACACAGAGTAAAGGTAAAAGGCTGGAGTAGAATATATTATGCTTCAGCTAAAGTAAAAAAAGCAGGGGTAGCAATCCTTATCTCAGACAAAGTGCAGGCAAAAATAGATCTCATTAAAAGAGATAAGGAAGGAAATTAAATCTTGCTTAAAGGAACTATAGATAATGAAGTAGTATCAATATTGAACATGTATGCACCAAGTGGTATAGCATCCAAGTTCTTAAAGAAGTTAAATGAGTTACAAGAGGAATTAGACAGTAATACTATACTAGTGGGGGATCTGAATCTCCCCCTCTCAGAATTAGATAAATCTAGCCAAAAAATAAATAAGGAAGAAGTGAAAGAGGTGAATAGATTACTAGAAAAGTTAGACATGATAGATGTCTAGAGAAAATTGAATGGGGATAGAAAGGAATATACCTTTTTCTCAGCAGTACATGGCACATTTTCAAAAATTGACCATGTATTAGGGCACAAAAACATCATAATTAAATGTAGAAAGGCAGAAATAGTAAATGCATCCTTCTCAGATCATGATGCAATAAAAATTACATGTAAGAAAGAGCCAGGGAAAAGTAGAATGAAAATCAATTGGAAACTAAATAATTTCATTCTAAAGAATGAATGGGCCAAACAACAAATCATAGAAACAATCAATAACTATATCCAAGAGAATGACAATAATGAGACAACATACCAAAATCTATGGGATACAGCCAAAGCAGTGCTTAGGGGAAAATTTATAGCTCTAAATGCTTACATGAATAAAAAAGAGAAAGAGGAGATTAATGAATTGGGCATGCAACTTAAAAAGCTAGAAAAAGAACAAATTAGAAATCCCCAATTAGATACTAAATTAGAGATCCTGAAAATCAAAGGAGAAATTAATAAGATTGAAAGCAAAAAAACTATAGAATTAATCAATAAAACTAAGAGCTGGTTTTATGAAAAAACCAATAAAATAGATAAAATATTGGTTAATTTGATTAAAAAAAAAGAAAGAAGAAAACCAAATTACCAGTATCAAAAATGAAAAAGGGGATGTAACCACCAATGAAGTGGAAATTAAATCAATAATTAGGAATTATTTTGCCCAACTGTATGCCAATAAATTTGATAATCTAAATGAAATGGATGAATATTTACAAAAATACAAACTGCCCAGGTTAACTGAAGAGGAAATAAAATCCTTAAATAAACCCATATTAGAAAAAGAAATTGAACAAGCCATTAATGAACTCCCTAAGAAAAAATCCCCAGGGCCAGATGGGTTTACGGGTGAATTTTACCAAACATTTACAGAACAATTAATTCCAATATTGTACAAATTATTTGGAAAAATAGCTGAAGAAGGAGTTCTACCAAATTCGTTTTATGACACAAATATGGTGGTGATACCAAAACCAGGCAAAGCAAAAACAGAGAAAGAAAATTATAGACCAATTTCCCTAATGAATATTGATGCTAAAATCTTAAATAAGATATTAGCAAGGAGATTACAGCAAGTGATCACCAGGATAATACACTATGACCAGGTGGGATTTATACCAGGAATGCAGGGCTGGTTCAACATTAGGAAAACTATTAACATAATCAACCACATCAATAGGAAAACCAACCAAAATCTTATGATTATCTCAATAGATGCAGAGAAAGCTTTTGACAAAGTACAACACCCATTCCTAATAAAAACACTGGAGAGTTTAGGAATAGGGGGAGCTTTCCTTAAAATAATAAACAGTATCTACCTAAAGCCATCAGCAAGTATTATATGCAATGGAGATAAATTAGAGGCCTTCCCAATAAGATCAGGGGTGAAACAGGGATGTCCATTATCACCCCTATTATTTAATATTGTCCTAGAAATGTTAGCTTTAGCAATCAGAGAAGAGAAATTAAAGGAATTAGAATAGGCAAGGAGGAAACAAAACTATCACTCTTTGCAGATGATATGATGGTATACTTAAAGAATCCTAGAGAATCAACTCAAAAATTACTTGAAACAATGAACAACTTTAGCAAAGTAGCAGGATATAAAATAAATCCACATAAATCATCAGCATTTCTATACATGACCAACAAAGTCCAGCAGCAAGAGATAGAAAGAGAAATTCCATTTAAAGTAACGGTAGACAATATAAAATACTTGGGAGTCTACTTGCCAAGACAAACCCAGGAACTCTATGAACACAACTACCAAACACTCTTCACACAAATCAAATCAGATCTAAATAATTGGAAAGATATCAATTGCTCATGGATAGGCAGAGCTAATATAGTAAAAATGACAATACTGCCTAAATTAATTTACTTATTCAGTGCCATATCAATCAGACTACCTAAAAATTATTTTATAGAGCTAGAAAAAATAATAACAAAATTCATCTGGAAAAACAAAAAATCAAGAATATCCAAGGAAATAATGAAAAAAAAATTCACAGGAAGGTGGGTTAGCGGTACCAAACCTGGAGCTCTACTATAAAGCGGCAGTCATCCAAACTATCTGGTACTGGCTAAAAAATAGAGTGGTAGATCAATGGAATAGGCTAGGCTCAGGAAATGCAGTAGTAAATGACACTAGTAATGTAGTGTTTGATAAACCCAAAGACTCCAGCTTCTGGGATAGGAACTCAGCATTTGACCAAAACTGCTGGGAAAACTGGAAGATAGTATGGAAGAAATTAGGCATAGACCAACATCTTACACCTTATACTAAAATAAGGTCAAAATGGATACATGATTTAGACATGAGAGGTGATGCCATAGGTAAATTAGGAGAGAAAGGAATAGTCTACCTATCAGATCTTTGGAAAGGAAAACACTTTTTGACCAAACGAGAGATAGAGTATATTATAAAATGCAAAATGGATGATTTTGATTACATTAAATTAAAAAATTTTTGTACAAACAGAAGCAATGCATCCAAAATTAGAAGGGAGGCAGAAAGCTGGGAAACAATTTTTGAGGCCAGTACTTCTGATAAAGGCCTCATCTCTAAAATATGTAGGGAACTAAATCAAATTTATAAGAACCCAAGTCATTCCCCAATTGAGAAATGGTCAAAGGATATGAACAGGCAGTTTTCTGATGAAGAAACCAAAGCTATCTATTCCCATATGAAAAAATGCTCTAAATCTCTAATGATTAGAGAGATGCAAATTAAAACAACTCTGAGATACCACCTGACACCTATCAGATTGGCTAAAATGACAAAAAAGGAAAATAATAAATGTTGGAGAAACTGTGGGAAAATTGGAACACTAATGCATTGTTGGTGGAGCTGTGAACTGATCCAACCATTCTGGAGAGCAATTTGGAATTATGCCCAAAGGGCGATAAAGTTGTGCATACCCTTTGACCCAGCAATACCACTTTTGGGTCTTTTTCCCAAAGAGATCATGGAAGGGGGAAAGGGACCCACATGCACAAAAATATTTATAGCTGCTCTTTATGTGGTGGCAAGGAATTGGAAGTTGAGGGGGTGCCCATCAATTGGGGAATGGCTGGACAAGTTGTGGTATATGAATACAATGGAATACTATTGTGCTGTGAGAAATGATGAGCAGGAGGAGTTCAGAGAAACCTGGAGGGTCTTGCATGGGCTGATGATGAGTGAAATGAGCAGAACTGGAAGAACATTGTACACAGTATCATCAACATTGAGTGTTGATCTACTGTGATGGACTATATTCTTCTCACCAATGCAATGGCACAGAAGAGTTCCAGGGAACTCGTGATGGAAGAGGATCTCCAAATCCAGGAAAAAACCAAAAACAAAACTGCGGAGTATAGATGCTGAATGAACCATGCTATTTCTTTTGTTTTTGATGCTGTTGTTTTTTTTCTATTTTGAGGTTTTTCATCATTGCTCTGATTTTTTTCTCTTATAACATGACTAATGCAGAAATAGGATTAATGTTATTTTGTGTTTGTATATAACCTATATCAGATTACCTGCTATCTAGGGGAGGGGGGAGGGAGGGGAGGGAGGGAGAAAAATCTGAAATTGTAAAGCTTGTATAAACAAAAGTTGAGAACTATCTTTACATGTAACGGAAAAAAATAAAATACTTTATTAATTAAAAACAAAACAAAAAAATCTTGTAGAAATGAATGCTAAAAATTGTTTTGACATATAATTGGGGAAATTAAAAATAATTAAAAAAATAAAAAAGAATTGGACAGGACTAAAAGGACTGAATGACAACAAAATATTCAAAGAGTTGCTTAGAGCACTAAGGTTAAAGGACTTGCCTAGAGGCCATACAGCCAGGATGTATCAGAGGTGGGACTTGAACTCAGGTCTTCCTGGCTCTGAGTCAGGTGCTCTATCTGTTGTGCCATTCTGCTTCTTCAATTTTTATGTCTGACTCTTCATGACTTCATTTGAGGTTTTCTTGAAGAAGATACTGGAGTAGTTTGCCATTTCCTTCTTCAGCTCATTTTACAGATGAGGAAACTGAGGCAAACAGGGTTAAATGACTTGTCCAGGGTCACACAGCTAGTAAGTGTTTGAGGCCAGTTTTGAACTCATGAAAGATGAGTCTTCCTGACTCAAGACCCAGCAATTTATGCACTATGCTATCTACATGGCCCCATTCTGCTTCTAGCAGTAGAGAAAAAGATCTCAAATAAAAAGAAATTTGTTATATAGAAAGTGGGAGTTCCCCAAGGTATAGTAGAAAAGTAGGCAGATCTAGAGTGAGCCATTGTGAGTAGAGAGTTAAGTTGGATAGGAATGAGTGAGCAGACATCTGGAGTGAGGGAACTTGGACAATTGGGGGATCCTGTATCCCTGGGATGAAACTGAAGAGAGCTCTTTGCCATGACAATCCAGGGAGGAGAGATAGTATACAAGAAGAGGGGGTGGTCAATAGTGTCAAATGCTGAAAAGATAGCAAGAAAGATAAGACCACTGGGTTTGGCAGTTGGAGAGATCAATGACTGTTTTGGAGAGAACAGTTTTAGCTGATTGATGAGGTCAGAAGGCAGACTGCAGCGATCTGAGAAGTGAGTGAATAACAGGAGAAGAAATGAAAGCAGGAATTTTATATTACTTTTTCCAGGAATTTGGCTGTGAAAACAGAGATGAAGAGAGATAGGTTGGTGAAATGAGGTTGATTGAAGGCTTTCTAAGGATGGAAGAGACTGGAGCTAAGATGTGTGTGTTGGGGGAATTATTGCAAAAGCACATTTCTGTTGGAGGAGATGAAAAGGGTTCTGTTCAATAGCACAAGTAGAGGGTGGTGGATTTGGAGAAGGGAAAGGTCACCTGTATTCATCAGGAACTGAAGCAAGGACAGAGAGAATGGGGGTTAATGCTAAATAGTTTCAAGTTTAAAAAAATAGTTCTGCTATTTAATCTAAAGGAAGCAAAAGTAGAGGTACTTGGAAGACTGGGTTTCTTTTTCTTAGAAATTAGTCTAGTACATAGTCCACAAGGACTCAATGAAAGTGATTGACTCCTTCCACCTACACTAAGGATGTGACAACATAAAGAGGAGAGAATATTTGACAAATCGCCTTAGACCGTCCTACTCAAGACACTCTAGTATAGGCTTTGCCCTTTACAGTCTAAATCTTCATACTCCCAAACTTAACCCTAGTGTCTGCCAATTGATAAAAATATTTTGTTAAGCATAGGAAGAGGAAACTCAAGGCAAATGGCCTCTATTTTTTTCAGTAAAATATGAAGGGAAGTCCTTTGCTGAGAAGAAGGGAGAGGGATGATTTGGGAGAACAGGACAGAAGGAAAATTGTGGAAGAGCTGCAATTGATGATAAAATAGTCAATTAGGAAAGTGTCAAATGATTGTCTTGTGTCAGTGAGGGCCTAGTTGAGATGAGATGACATAATATTTATATATTTGATAGCATTTGTAAGAAACCTAATCAGTATGATTGTGTGACTCCCTCCAACACAGTTTATCAGCTTCTAAATAAGAGGTGATGAATTGGATGAAGAGGGTAATTCAGATTTTTGGGGATAGGTGAAAGAGACAAGGGATGTAAGCAACAGGCATAGTGTATAGTTGGACTGGTCAACAACGAGATGAATGAGGGAACAAAGTGAAGATAGGTGATTGCTTTCCTCCAACTGCTAATGTTCCACCCCCAACTATCTTGTATTTATTTTATGTTTAATCTACACACACACACACACACACACACACACACACACACACACACAATGTCCCATAGTTTATAAGCTCCTTGACAGCAGGAATTATTTCATTTATTGCCTTTCTATTCCTATTACTTAGCACAATGCTGGTACAAAACAGGCTCTCAATAAATGTATATTGATCGATTAATTCGTAGAGTACTGAGAAATGGAAAAAAAAGTAGCCAGGGTGAGGAAAAAGGATGGGCTTAAGAGGTTATGGTGGAGCAGCTAGGTGGCCCAGTGGATAAAGCACCAGCCTTGGATTCAGGAGGACCTGAGTTCAAATCCAGCCTCAGACACTTAACACTTACTAGCTGTGTGACCCTGGGCAAGTCACTTAACCTCATTGCCCCATTTCCCCCTCCCCCCCCAAAAAAAAGAGAGAGAGAGAGGTTAAGGTTAAATAGATGAGTTTCTTTTCTCTCTCTCTCTCTTGCTCTTTTTTCTTTTTAAATAAAAAGAGATTTATTAGGAGAGAGAAATATGGCCAGGGAACAGATCACCTTGGTGACTATCCCACTGGAGTAAGGGAAGACTGATCTTTGTATTTTTACCAACCAAAAGGGAGGGAAGGGCATTAAAAAGAACTGGGAGAGAAATGTAACAAAAGGGAGGGGATTTTGGAATAATGGGGCATCAGTAAGATATGTAGCACCCATCCATAATAAATGAGTTTCAAAGTTCTTGATCATAGAATACTTATGGGTAATGGTAAAGTCAAGGGCCTGACCATCCCCATCTGTGAGCACTTATCCTGGAAATTATTAAGGGAGAGGAGAACACATTTCAAAGCATGGGCCTGATTCCGTTCCATTGCATTATTTGATTCTGTGATAATAATCTCAGGCATTAAAGGATTTTTTTTAGGTTGCTCATCAGGAATATCATTCTACTTTACAAATTTATGATTTGGAATTTTACAATTCCATAATTTAAAAAAAAAGAAAGTTTTGCTATCATATATATTCATGGGATAGACTATTGAGCTGATTCTAGTCAGATGAATTATAAAAGGGTTAGCTTTACAGTCCTACGTTTGAATTAAAAAATGATTAACTGTGCAAGTGAAGGAAAGGGGGGAGGCATCACTTGGAAAAGACTTGGGGAGTTGAGTGAACTAAAAGCTCAGTGTATGATTCAGTAGTGTACCTTGGCAGCCAAAAAAGTTGATGTGCTTTTAGGTCACATTAATAGAATCTTTATGTCCAATACAAAGGAAGTGGTCCTCCCAGTTGTACTCTGCTCTGGACATACTCTAGCTGGAGAACTGTATTCAGGGCTGGGAGAAGCCATGATGTAATGAGATCTGTAAAATCAGAATGTAATTAGAGCAGGGTGACTAGGAAGGTGATGGGGCTAGAAGAAGGAACTGAGAATGCTTAACCTGGAGAAGGAAAGACTTAGAAGAACTAATAGGTGTCTTCATGTATTTGAAGTGTAGTTGTGTGAAAGAAGGCTTAGATCTGTTTTGCTTGACTCCAGAAGGAACAACTGAGCATAATGAATATAAGTTGCAGAGAGACATATTTCAACATGATAGAAAAACTTCGTGCTAATTAGAGTCACTCAGATGTGGAATGGGCTGCCTTAAGAGACTGAATTCTCCCTCCCTGGAGATCTTCAAGTGAAGGCTAGATTAGTACTTTCTGGAAATATCAGAAAGTTGATTTCAATTTAAGGATGGTTAGGGCAGCCAGGTGGTCTAGTGGATAGAATGCCAGACCTGAAGTCAGGAAGACTCATCTTAGATGTGAGTTCAAATCCAGCCTCAGACCTGTATGACCCTGAACAAGTCACTTCATCCTGTTTGCCTCAGTTTCCTCATCTATAAAATGAGCTAGAGAAGGAAATGGCAAATCACTTTAGTATCTTTGCCAGGGAAACCCCAAATGGGAACACAGAGTTGGATTGAAAACACTGAACAAATGAATTAGATGATCTGATGTCTCTTCCACTTCTGAGATTCTGTGAAATAAAAGAGATAGTACCAAAGCTTAGACAAGTGTATTTAAAAAGCATGGTACATGTAGTTGGATTTTATTTTAAGTGGGATAAGAGATATATTGATGGTTCTTCTCAAATCCTGACTTTTAATTCTCCAGCCCAAACTATACACAGATTTAAAAAATCCATTTCCATTCCATTTGCAAGTGTCCCAAACTGCTCCTAGGGCAAGAAACACACAAATCACACTGCTGAAGTGGGGTGGGGAAGAGGAAGATAAGGCCCCATAGGGCACCAGGTTGAGGCTGCTGCTGAGGAGGCCACCTTTGGGTTGGCACAACATATCTGGCTAGTGGATTAGCTCCTCCCAACCCTCCCATCCCCTGCTCCTTCCTGTCAGCTTCTTTTTTTCACTAGTTATTCTTTCTAACTAGATATTAAGCTCTAGTGTTTTTATATTATTGTGGGCCTGCTAATTTTACCAACACCTAACAAATTCAGCACACAGGGGCAAACCCCTGATTGCCCTGCCCTAGGTTATAGTTCCCCAAATCTAGGGGACATGTTAGATTATGCCTGATCTTCCTCTCCCCTGGCACATATTCGCAGATAGAGGAATCAGAGGAGTCACCTGCCCGCCCCCCCCAAGTTCCTCTCTATTCTCCTTCAGTGATTCCCTATTTGTCAGCATCATGTTGTGATGTATAAAATCTAAATTGTGGTCGCCTTAAATCAGAAGCTTCAGCTCCAGTCTAGTCTAGAGTTCCAGCCTGGTTGGGTTCTTCCTGAAGTCCTCCTCCACAAGCCTGCTTTAATCAGGAACTCCTTCACAAGCTATTCGTGGAAGCTTTTTTATACAGAGGAACAGAGGCGGTCCTTACACACTGCTTCAAGGTGATTGGTTGGCGTCATCCAAATCCATTGTCTTTGAAGGTGTTCTCAAGTTGAGTTCACAGTCTAGTTTCTGAGAACAATACCTTCTTAAGGGATAGCCAGGTGTGATTACAATCCAATTAACTTGATTAGCAGTCAATCACTCTCACTCGATTCAATCAGTATAGATTAATCTCCAGGTGGGTCTTTGAGTATCTGCTAAATCCCATTATTTCATCACAACATCCAGAATAGGTATTCTTCTTGTTTTGAAGGCTATTATTGTAATGAACATAAGCCACAAAGTATATTAGCTGCTCTGCTTGTAGCAGAGAAAGACCTCTGGGAGAAGTCAGAGAAATATCAGACTTCTTTTTGCTTATATCAGGTTCACAAAGAGCTGCCTTTGTGCTCCCCATGAGGAAATAACCAATAATTTCTCTCCTCCAGACCATTATTGGATGATCTCTCACCTGATGGTAACTGGACACCACATCATCATTATTTGGAGCCCAAGAAGCTGCTTCCTCTCAAGCAGTCCCAGCTCATCCCCATAGAAAGGGCCTAATGTGTGACTTTAGAAGTTCCGGGTTTTTCTTCAAGTAACTGTGGCAAATGTGCATTTCAATGTCAGGGCTGAGGGTTCCTGCATGAGCATGTGAAGGCTGGATTCCTCAAACTGTGGGGCTTTCTATGCACTTCCTTTCTTTGTATTGTCACCATTGCGTTTTTTTTTTTTTTTGTGGGGCAATGGGGGTTAAGTGACTTGCCCAGGGTCACACAGCTAGTATGTGTCAAGTGTCTGAGGCCAGATTTGAACTCAGGTCCTCCTGACTCCAGGGCCAGTGCTTGATCCACTGCACCACCTAGCTGTCCCTCACCATTGTATTTTAATTATCACTGTGTAGTGTATGTTTTAGGTAGGGCTGGTGACTTGCTTGCTAATAGTGTCCATACTCTATGTAGCAGTTGCAAATGAGATAAAATGCTATATAATGTCGTTTAGTCATTTTCAGTCATGTCCTACTCTTTGTGACCCCATTTGGGGTTTTCATGACAAATATCCTGGAATGGTTTACCATTTCCTTCTCCAGCTCATTTTACAGATGAGGAAACTGAGGCAAACAGGGTTAAGCAACTTGGCCAGGGTCACACAGCTAGTAAGTGTCGAAACCAGATTTGAACTTAGGTCTTCCTGACTCCAGGCCCAGCACTCTATTCATTGTGCTACCTAGCTGCTCAAATTCTATATAGTACAGAGTACATAAAATAAGGATAGCTGTGCTCTGTTCTGGGTACCAGAGGATCCTTAATTTAGAGCTAGAGGGAATGTTAGAGGCTGTCTAATCTGACCTGCTTATTTTACAGATGAGGAAATTAAGGTCTAGAGAAGTCATGTAGCTTGCCCAGTGTCACACAGACAGTGTCAGAGTTAGGTTTTGAACTCAGGTTCTCTGACTCCAAATCCAGTGCTCTTTCCTTAGCTGTTTCTGTTCTGATGGAGCATGCTGGAAGCGACAGGGAGGAGTGATGCACCATGGGTCTGAATGTGGAAGTACTGCCATAGAAGTTCTAATAGAGTTAATAAAGTAGCCCACTAGACTGCCCACCAAAAGATTAGTCATGTTTCCTCCCAGAGGCAAAAATGTGGTTTTCATGTGTTTTGCTATAATTAATTTATCCTAAATTGCTTCCTGTTAGAGGTGGAGCACACAGTAAAGAATGATTGCTTATGATTTAGCTTAATCTATACCTGCCTTGATGATGCATTAGAATTTATTTCACATGAATCAACTCAGGATAGGAATATAAAAAGTAGACTATATTCCAAAAAGTCTTCTTAGAACTGGACTGCTAACATTAGCGGCTTGAAAATGGAGAAGAGATATGGGAAATATACTTTGAAGACTGAGGAAACTGAAATCCAGCCAGTGAGTACTTGATGCACCAATTTCATCTCTTGCCAGTGTTTGAGAGCCTTTTCTAATATTTTTCCTGGCACATAGTTAATGCTATCTTTTGTACTGATCAGTATAAAGAAAAAACAGTAATAATTAAGGAAAAAATCAATTTATTGGCCTTTCAACTATCACTAATTCATGATAAGTCTTTATTTTTTACTCTGTATAATCCCCTATGGTTATTACTGAAATGATCTCAAACATATGGTAGCCATTTCTATATAGTAATTTTATAGTAATTATTACAGCAATAATTTTATATATTATATACATATAACACAGTGAGTAAATAATGTGTACTATATAGTGGACTACAGTGCCAATTTTCATTGGTCCCAGATGAAGGATTTTAGAATATAGTATCCAAATTTCTCAAGATTAAGGATTTTTTGGTTTATCCTTAGAAATTTAGGCCCATCCTGGATATTTTCCTGCATACAAGGTAAAGGGTGAAACAAGGGAAGGAAAATAAGTATTGGTGAGGCACCTAATATGTTCCAGGCACTGTGCTAAGCACTTTTTCCAAATATTGTCTTATTTGATCCTCATAACAACTCAACTCACAACAAAGGCAGAAACTAAAAAAAATACCTGTTTTGCTTTATTTCCTTATTTTCTTTGCTTTACAGATAAAAACCAGCTCCATGTATATATCATGAGTTGTACAGCCAGGCATTATTAAATAGCTCTTGATTTTTTTTTTTAATAAATGTATTCAATCCAGGACAATGCAAGAGCTGTCCTACATGACTCAAAAGGCAGAGGAAGCCTTGTGGAGGTAGTGTTGCCCTATGGGAGGAGCCTAGTCTCCTAGGGTAGCTGAAAGTACCATATTAGCCACGTAGGTGAGGTCACAAGTAAAAAGCCTCATTCCAAAAGGATATGAAGTGATGATATACAAGGATGATGGGTTATAACCTTTGCTCCTGTTATGGGTGGGTCCCCTGGAAGGTTGCATCTGGGTCTCTTCCAGCTCTGGGACTCTATATAATGTAAAAAGATTTGGCTAAAATATCTATTATTGAGTCAGTCATTTTTTACACATTCTTTAGGTAACGACAAATGTAGATTTTTCCAAATATTCAGTTCTAGACTATATACATATATATGTAACTATATATGTATACACACACACATACACATATATGAATGATGGACTGAGTATTTGACTGAATCAGAAAAATTTAAAACGAAGGTTATGGAACCTTTTTTCCCCTTCTTGAGCCTAGCTGGGAGTGGCATGGGAGGAGAAAAAGAAAAGTACAGGTGGGGAAAGGATTAATCCCCTCCTGAAGTAAGTAGTAGTAAGGTGATGGAAAAAGCAGCATTCTTTTCCCTTGGGAACTACTATGGTCTGCTGATCTACAAGGGTCTCAGCTTCACAAAACAGTTTCTTAGTCTGGTACAGATTGACTGGCACCTGTCTTGACTTTCAAAGACACACAGGGAGTACAGCTTGGAGTGCAAAAATCAAATTATGTCATTTTGGGGGAAGGACTTTTTTTTTTTTTTGCAGGGCAATGAGGGTTAAGTGACTTGCCCAGGGTCACACAGTGTCAAGTATCTGAAGCCAGATTTGAACTCAGGTCTTCCTGAACCAGGGTCCATGCTTTATCCACTGTACCCCCTAGCTGCCCCCAAGGGTTTGTTCTTGACATGTTCAGAGTCTCCTGTATACGCTGGGTCTGATGTTTCTGGGAAATGTCAACTTAAGAAGATAAGTTCAGGGGATCTCATAACAGTTTTTTCCAGGAGTTGGGCTGTGAAAAAAAAGAAGAGATAGAAGATGAAATCTTGAGGTGATGGTAGCGTCAAGTGAAGCTTTTAAAAACTCTGGGTGTGTATGTAGGCAACAGAGAAGGAACAAGTAGACAGAAAAATTATGGAAACTATATCAATGCTCTGAGAATATGGTCATTTGACTATAGTAGTTAGCAACCCTGCATATCTCAGTCATGCCTATTGTATGGATTGAAGGAGAGAATAATGAAAACCCCCAATTCAATGCTAAACCATGTTCCATAGATGTCCCATATAATAGTTATTAATTTGTTTTTTCTGATTTTGCATTCAGCACTTATTGAACTGCAGTAAAGTGCTAGAAGCTGGTGGTGTGAGTCTTGGATTTGAAGTCAAAATAAGGTTCAAACCTTAGCTCTAACATTTAGTAGCTGTGTAACCCGTGTCAGCTTCCTCATCTGTAAAGTGGGAATGATAATACTTTACATACTTTACAATGTAAATACTAATGATCCATATGAAAGATTTTCCATTTTCACCTTTATTTTTATTCCATACAACTTCATTTAAGGTAACCCTCTTTCTCATCTTCAACTTTAAACTCCTAAGTATTACTAAAACAGATGAAATCATGTGGGTATCAACTGGATCACCACACCTATTCTGTACCCTCAGGGCTTTAGGGAGAATTGAGTCATTGTTTATGGGTAGAATTCTGTGAAAAGAACTCTTGGGTCTTGTTAAGACAGAGAAACCAAACTTACTTCCTTGTTATTGTACTATTGGACTTCTTTCTGGCTTAAGAAAAGTGAGAAGGGCTAGGAAGAACAATTATAGCAGAGATGCAGGAAGGGGAACAATAGTAACTTCTTTATGATCTTCCCAAACACTCAGCACATTTTTGCTAAATGCTTCTCAAAAGGTGTTACTTCAACAGGGAGCTCTAATAATCAATGGGAACTTCTCATTGTACCTTGGAATAAATGCAACTTCTGAATGCTCCCTTCAAATCTGCTCTGTAACTGGCCCCAAGCCATGCCTGACTTCTACTCTATACTGTGCTTTATCCAAGATGTTCTTTTTTTGGTCACCATCCTTCATCCTCATCTTCTATCCCCAAAGCTTTGTCTAGGCTATCCCATACAAATGGTATAATTCTCTCATCCTTCTTCTCCTTTTAATCCCTGCTCAAGTTATTCATCTGCCAGTATTTCCTGTTTAAAGTCAGTTATTCTCTAGCTCCAACTCATCTTTCTCAACATGCTTAAACATTTTGTTTATTGCATCTGGATATTTCTGTAGGTTACGTGCCAATTTACCTTGTTTCCCATGCTAGAATTTAAGCTCCTTGAGGAGAAGGACACATCTTCAAGACATCCTACATTATTCTTTGACAACAGAAATGTTGTCTAGTCTAGTCATATTTAATTATTTTACATACCTTCATGATGTAATGATTTGGGAATAAATGGCCTTCAACATTGTCACCTTTATTATACATACTTGTTGATTTCTCTCACATTGTATGGTGATACTTCATTTGTGTAGGAAATTTAATGTAATAAAGGGGAAATAAATGATATTTTGTTTATAAAAAGTTAGAGGTATGGGATTATAACGTAACATGATTTCAAGGGCATCAAAGAGGCACACACTTTATTAGCGATTTCAGACTTGAGGCATGATGTGGTGGGGAGTGGGACTTTCTTCTGCTGCTGCAACATTTCCTGCCTAATCCCCAGCCTTTGAAGGGAAGTAAAGTAGTGAAAAGGGGCTTCCCATCTTACCATCTGACAGTGTGTCTTCATCTCATGATGCACTCATCTCCAGTTCGATCTAGTCTCTTTTGGGGAAGAAGAATGGCACCTTCTACTCAATGATAACCATTCTCACATCACCCAAACTTCATTCCCTATCTTCTGCCACGCAGTTCCTTAATTCCAACCTCGTCAAGTTTCCCACACCAAAGCTCCAACCAAACACTACCCTCTCTTTCAATTGTGTTCTCTGGAATGCCTGTTCCTACCTCTCCCACTTCTTCCATTTACTATTGACACCCAGATTTACTTGATAAGATAACCTCCCTGGCACCCCCTTCTAATACTGGTTGCACTTTCATTCATTCCCCTAGGTTCACCGGTCAAGATAAGGGAGTTAAAATACACTTTTCTCTCCATTGCAACTTCCAGGATCTCTCCCTACCTCCATAACTCAGTAACCTCTCCTCCTTTGAAGTTAATTCTATTCATATCTACCACCCAATCAAAATTATTGTTAGCTAGTGCATACCCTTTGACCCAGCAATCCCACTTTTAGGTCTTTTGCCCAAAGAAATCATGGAAGGGGGAAAGGGACCCACATGTACAAAAATATTTATAGCGGCTCTTTACGTGGTAGCAAGGAATTGGAAGTTGAGGGGGTGCCCATCAATTGGGGAATGGCTGGACAAGTTGTGGTATATGAATACAATGGAATACTATTGTACTGTAAGAAATGATGAGCAGGAAGAGTTCAGAGAAACCTGGAGGGTCTTACGTGAGCTGATGATGAGTGAGATGAGCAGAACCAGAAGAACATTGTACACAGTATCATCAACATTGAGTGTTGACCTACTGTGATGGACTATATTCTTCTCACCAATGCAATGGTACAGAAGAGTTCCAGGGAACTCATGATAGAAGAGGATCTCCAAATCCAAGAAAAAAAAAGAAAGAAAGAACTGTGGAGTATAGATGCTGATTGAACCATATTATTTCTTTTGTTTTGGGTGCTGTTGTTTTTTTTTTCTATTTTGAGGTTTTGCATCACTGCTCTGATTCTTTCTCTTGTAACAGGATTAATGCAGAAATAGGATTAATGTTACTATGTGTATATATATATAACTATATGTTTATGTATAGAGATATATAGATATAACCTATATCAGATTACCTGCTGTCTAGGGGAGGGGGGAGGGAGGGGAGGGAGGGAGAAAAATCTGAAATTGTAAAGCATGTATAAACAAAAGTTGAGAACTATCTTTACATGTAACGGAAAAAATAAAATATCTCATAAAAAAAATTATTGTTAGCTATTGTCTACACATGTCCAGGTCATGCCTCTACCTTCCTCAAGAAGTTCAATACATGATTCATATTTTTCTCTCCTTTCTAACTCCTGCCCTTATATTAGGGAACTTCAACATATATATTGACTCTCCCCCAAATATACTAATCACTCAGTTCCTCAATCTACTCGCTTCCCATCAGTTACTCTTCACCTCACCTCAGCCACATACAAAGATGGTCATATCTTTTATCTTACTATTATCCACACATGTTCCACCATTAAAAAAACAAACAAACCTGGGACAATTAATTTTTTTGTCCCATCTAGTTTCATTTATGATTTCTTGGAACAAAGCTCTGAAAAACCAGGCTTTGGGGCAGCTAGGTGGCACAGTAGATAGAGCACCGGCCCTGGAGTCAGGAGTACCTGAGTTCAAATCCAGCCTCAGACACTTAACACTTACTAGCTGTGTGACCCTTGGCAAGTCACTTAACCCCAATTGCCTCACTAAAAAACAAAACAAAACAAAACAAAACAAAACAAAACAGGCTTTAAAAAAGCCTGTTGGGATTCAAGTGGACCTGCTTGACTATACCTTAAACCAAAATCACTCTAGCTCTCACTGTTTGGCCAATAATAGGTCCTGGCCCAAGCATCACTTGGTCATCGTTTGGGTTTTGATGGCTCAGAGTGCTTGTAAGGAGCAATTGTTTTTATTCTGACCAGAAACTTTAAGGGTCTTCCCCAACTAGGTTGATTTTTTTTTTTAAGTAGGCAAAGGAGCCCATATTTTGCCTCATTTCTAACCTAGCCTTAAATCACCGAGTGTGTGTTGCCTCAGACAAACTGAGACCTAGGCAAGATCTAACTTAAAAAGGCCAAGTCTCCCACTGCATCTGGGGTCATCTCCAGTTGTCTTGATTTATGTCTTGCCAGTGGACTCAGATGATTCTGGAGGAGAGAGTGGTGCTGAAGACATTGCACAGCCCTGCCTCACTTAAATCCAGTTCACTTGTGAGTGAAGACATCACCCTCCTGATGTCATTGGTCCTTTTCTAGAATGAACAACATGAAAATAGTAAACAGAGAGAACATGTCTAATTATTTCTGGAGAACAGATATCATCATCCAAGAACCAAAGGGACTGTTGCTGCTTTTCAGTACCACCTAGAGTTGAAGAAGGGCAAAGATTTTCATAAGGGCTTGCTTCTCCCTGCTGCCACGACACCTCTAGGTTGAGAAGGAAAATTAGAGGGAACTTTGCAAAGACGGGGTAGCTAGGTGGTGTAGTGGATAAAATGAAGGTCTTGGAGTCAGAAAGACTTATCTTTTTGAGTTCAAATCTGGTTTGAGACACTAACTAGCTGTGAGACCCTGGGCAAGTCACTCAATCCTGTTTGCCTCAGTTTCCTCATCTATAAAATGAACTGGAGAAGGAAATGGTAAATCACTCCAGTATCTGTAAGAAAACTCAAAATGGGGTCATGAAGAATCAGACATGACTGAACAAAAACAAACCATATTGAGTTGTGGTTTGTCATTTCATTGATCAGAGTTGGTCAGCTCTCAACTGATACTAAGTTTTCTGAAGTTGACTTTCTTTACAATATTATTGTTACTGTATAAATTGTTCTCCTAGTTTGATTCACTTCACTCACCTTTGGTTCATTCAAATCTTCCTGCTTTCTCTGAGACTATCCCCTTCTCTGTTTCCAATTCTTTGCCACCATACCGCCCCCCCCACCCTTACAGCTGGTACAAATAATTTTTTTACATCATTAGTTAAAGCTTGTTTTACTTACAACTAATCCCTCCCTTAAACTATCCTTACTCTTATTTTTTGAGAATATCATTCCAAGCTCTCTGTTTCCTGATAGTGGTGGCTGCTCAATCATGTGTGCATTCTTACTATGGCTCTTTCATACTTGAATTCTTTCTTTCTGGCTGCTTGCCATATTTTTACTTTGACCTGGAAGCTCTGAATTTGGCCACAATGTTCTTGAGAATTTTCATTTTGGAGTTTCCAGAGGTTAACAGTAGATTCTTTCTATTTTTACTTTGTTCTTTGGCTTTTGAGATCTGGCCAATCTTCTTATGTGATTTCTTGAAATATGATGTCTAGGGGGCAGTTAGGTGGCATAGTGGATAAAGCACTGGCCCTGGATTCAGGAGGACCTGAGTTCAAATCCTATCTCAAACACTTGACACTTACTAGTTGTGTGACCCTGGGCAAGCCACTTAACCCTCATTGCCCCACCCCACCCCCCAAAAAAAAGAAGAAGAAAGAAATATGATGTCTAGACCCTGGTTTTGGTCATGGAATTCAGGTGGTCTAGTGATTCTTAAATTATCTCTCCTCAATCTATTTTACAGGTCAGTTGTTTTTGTTATGAGACCTCTTACATTTAAATGTTCTTCTCTTTTTTCAGTGTTTTGAATTTGTTTTAATATTTCTTATTGTCTTGTGGTATACTTGGTGTATTTTCATTTAGAGTTTTGGGTTGGGAAAAAAAAATTATTCTTCTTCTTGTCCTCCTCATGGTTCTCCTCTTCCATACTTATTCGATCAATGTGAAGTTGTACACATAGAGCACTTCTTTTTGCTACTCCATCATCTTGACTGTGCCTACCCAACAACTTCATTTTATAGATGGAGAAACTGAGCAGATCCATAACTAGGCATAGTTTGGTAGCACCTTCAGTTGGAGGTAGGGTAGGGCTAAGGAGAATCAAACCTGAAGGTATAACTGTGTCAAGAGAGGAGACTGCCTATCCTTCAAATAATCCAATTTATTCCCTAACAAGGATGGGGGTCATGCAGTCAAGCCTCAAAAGAGGGGTGCCACATCATGAAGAACTTGAAAATCGCTTAGTAAAGAAGGGGGTTTCTGACTGTCAGAGGGGTAGGAAGGTGAAACTTGTTCTTCTTGGGCAAAATTATGCTCTGGCAACTCTTGGCACCATGAGGCAAATCCTTGAGGTTACCCTGTGCTAGTCAGAGCTCAGAAAAGGAAGACCAGAGAATTAACTCAGGCAGCACTGGGTTATAGAGAACACTGTCTTTGAAGTAAGAAGACTTCTTTTCAACTGCCTATGACAAGTCATTTAACTTCTCTGGAACTGAGCTGTCTCACTGGTAAAATGAGGTGGGGTTGAGCTAGAAGGCTGCTGGATTCTCACCCATGTCTACGATTTTGTAGCAGATAATAATCATCTCTAGTACCCCTTCCATTTCTATCAGGGCAATGGTGGATTGCTGTAAACACACAGCCTTGGCTGAGGCCAGAAGAGGGAAGTAGAAATTTGAATCTGTGTCTGGCTTGTTCATTGTATAGCCCATAGTCCATAGACACTTGTCCAACACAATGGGACCAAAGCACTGGGCTGGCCAGTCTGGAGGGGATAGAACTGGGACAAAACCTGATACCATCATAGCCTGGTCTGTGTCTCCCATGTTAATATAACGATGATGATGACAATGACAATGATAATAATAGTAACAAGATCTAGTGTTTAGATAGAATTTAAAGATTGTAAAACATTTTATATATCATCTCATTTGGTCCTCACTACAACCCTGTGAGATGGGTTCTATTATTTTCCCCATTAGAGGAAAACTGAAGCAAAAGATTTTATGTGACTAGACTAGAGTCACATAGCTAGAAAGTGTCTGAGGCAGGATTATAATTCAGATCTTCTTGACTTCAAGTCCAGCCCTTCAGGAATATGCTTCCTTCCACGAACCCCTCTTTCCCTCCCTTCCAACACCCAATTACCCTTCAGGACAATTTCCTTAACTGACTCAGTTGCCTTCCTCTCTCCCCTTGGGTCCCACAGTCATTAATCCTCTCTCTCAGGTTTCTTTGTGATTTATACCTATGAGTTTGTGATCTCACCAGAGGAGCTGGTCAGATTCCAAAGCTGGCCCCCTTAATCATCACTGAGGACATGGGGACCAGGGATAGGGCAGGACAAGTTGGGAGGATTGGTAGTAAAAGCATTCTGTATCTGTTGCCAATAGAAAGCTCTGCCTTTGCCTTTGCTCAGTCAATAGCCTTCTCCTTTCCTCATTTTCCACTGCATTCTCTCAAAATCTAATGTGTTGCAGTGGAAAGATCTCTGGTTTTGGAGTCACAAGACCTGGTTTTGAATCTTGGCTCTGCCCCTTATTACCTGGGTGACCCTGAACAAGTTACCTCACCCCTTCACATTTCCTCATATATAAAATGAAGGGCTTAGAGACTGTCAGCATATCTTCCTTAAAGTCACTGATTGTAGTGTCAATCTATGATTGTATTGTGTCTTATCTAAAAGGTATGTTGCCCCCAGATCTCCAGACTTACCCTCTCTATCTCTGGTTCTCTTCCTACCTGGGTCATGGACTAGGTACCAAGCAAGGGGACTATAAAAGAAGAGACTAATTTAGCCTATGAAGATACAGCTGTGGAATACAGACCAAGGATATATGTGGACAGTTGTTTTTCATTTTAGTTTGGTTTTTATTTAGCTAAACAGGAAGCTTCCATTGTTTCCCTTTCTCTTCATACAGATGATGTTAGCCAGTGGTGGATAATGTGGCCAGCATACAGAAAAGAATCTGTTAGGTCCAAGTGGCCTTTGTCACCTGTGTTGGGTAATTTTATACATTATCTAGCTAGGCAGCTAGGTGGTACAGGTGGATGGAGTGCTGGGGCTGGAGTCAGGAAGACTTGACTTCAAACCAAGCATCAGACACGTTCTAGTTGTGTGACTTTGGGAAAAATCATTTAACCTCCATTTGCATCAGTTTCTTCATCTATAAAATGGGGATAATAATAATAGCACCACCTCCTAGGATCGTTGTGAGGATCAAATTAAATACTTTTTACTTAGCACAGTGCCCAGCCCATGGTAAATGCTATATAAATTCTTACTACTACTACTACTACTACTACTACTACCACCACCACCACCGCCACCACCACTAGATACCAAGTCACCAGTGCAATATCTGCTTGCTATGCATGAAACCAAGGAATCTCTGTTTTGTCTCCACGGCAGGGGGTGGCAACATATCACCATCCAACAACCCACAGTCATATATAATTCTATCTGTTCTCTAAGTTGGGAGACTTCCCCCTTTGAAATTTTTTTTTTTCACATCTGAAGCCTAGGAACTTCCCCCTTGAAATTCTCGCTCTTCCTTCTGATCTGCTTCTTCCCTTATAATGTGCACAGGTCCAGCCATAGTTTACTCTAGGAAGGTTTGCTCACCTTGCTTGTACCTATAGGTCTTGTACCTGTAGGTAAGGTGGCTACAATTCACCTTCAAGAGTCTAGAGGTAATTCTGGTGTGGGAGAAACAAATGAAAGAATGAATGAATGAATGAATGAACAACTCAATAAATATGTGAATAAATAGATCAATAAAAATAAACAAAAACCCACAACTATAGTTTCTGAGTCCCTTCCTCTCCTACACAGAGTAGTCACATGGCATCATTAACTCTTAAATGTGAAACATTTACTGAATAAAAGACAAAAGCAGAAATGACCCAACATAATAGTCTACCCATAAATTTAGGTCACAATCTCTTAATCAATGCAGTGTCTGTGGGATGAGACAAATGAATAAGAGAAACAATTGTCAAACCCTGAAAATAAATGACTAAAGAGCCAAGGAGATTATGCAACTGCTGTTGACTGAAAAATACCAAAGTGCTCACAGAGGTAATACCCCGTTAACTCTGAAAAATAAAATAAAAATGAAAGCAAAGAACAAACAGTGATTACAAGCAAACCCCCCCCCCCAAACAAACCATTTTTTATTCCGTTGGAGGAGAGAAACTAGATACTGCTGTTGGGATGTCCTCTACGAGGAGACCCACTGCAGCAAGGCTAAGCCTTGACACATATAGTAGTGTGCAGAGAAACATGCAGTGAGCTGTAGCTGTGACAGTGAGGGGATAACAGTAGGGCTCCCTGACTGGACTGTGGTCCCTGAAGGTGCTTGTCGGAGCTCAGGTATTACCTGGGGCTGCTGTGAAACAATTCTGTGATTTCACTGCAGCAGAGTGAGTGCAAAGGATTGTTGTTATGCCAAGCTCTGAACAGTTTGTTTGCTGGGCTTTAACTCTGAAAAACAGGGTGTCTCCTAATAATGAGAGGAATAAAAAGAGAGGGGTTGTCTTGGCATGGGGATCCTGACACCATGTTTCTGGGACAACTCATGACTGCACTACAAGACTGAATGGTACATGCTTAATAAATGCCTATCAACTGACTGTAAACAGTCTTGCCACTTATTTTCTGCACTACTCTGCTCTCCTGATGTCACTGCTATACTATTCTTAAGCTGCTGAAGAAATTGTTAAATTCTTCGGCAAGCAGAAGTTTTAAGCTTGGGGTCTATCAGAAGATCTTCTTAGATTAATTTCCTTGTCAATTTCCTGAGTCAACATGGCACTTTCTCAGTGAAAAGCAATTCCCGTTCAATCCTGGAATCTGCAAAATTATTCTGTTGTTCAAAGAGGACTAATGACATCATGAGGATGATGTCTTGACTGGCTCTTAAACTGGATTTAAGTTGCTTCTTTATAGGAGGCCTATAGCTTTGAGGGGATTTCCCCTCTTTAGCTGTTGAAGGAAATAAAGGAGAATATGGTCAAGCCTCTGGGGAAGAAGGTAGGGTTTCCCCTCTCTTAATTATAAAAAAAGCAAGGCTATCTAATCCCAAACAGCTTTTATCCCAAGAAAAAGGATGCTGTGTTGTCCAATCCAATACCAGCATTAAAGTTTTGCTCCAATCAGGTCAGACCCCTTCATCAATTGAAGTGCTGGCCATCTCTAAGCCCCTAGTATCAGCTGATAGGCTTTCAGTGAAAAGCAGTTCCCTTTAATCCTGATATCTGCAAAATTATTTAGATTTGTTTCTTATAGGTTTTGAGGCAATATCCCTCTTGAGCTATAGAGGGAAAGGGAAATAAAGGTTAACAGATAAGCCTTGGGAGTGTGGAAGGCTGGGGTTGGAGAATTTCCCCTTGCTTGACTGTAGATATCTCTAGAAAACAAAGCTCCCTTTTCCCAACCAGCTCCTATCCTGGAGCATAGGATGTTGCCTTCTCCAATAAACTACCAGTATCAAAGTTTTGCTCCAATCATATCGTATCACTTCATCAAATGAAGAATCAGCCTGTCCCTACCAGGCTAGTATCAGCTGATTCTCTTTCAGTGAAAGGCAGTTCCCTACAATTCTGGAATATACAAAAACGATTCAGATTTGTTTCTCCATAGACAACGCTTAGAGCTTTAAGGAGATTTTCCCCTGTAGAGCTATGAGGGAAATAAAGGATAACATATTCAAGCCTTTAGAGATTTTCTCCTCTCTTAATTGTAGATGGTGCGAGAGAAGGTGGTTTCTTTTCTCAACCAACTTTTATCTTAGAGCATAGAATTTTGCACTCTCCAATCAAATAACAGTTTCAAAGTTTTGGTCCAATCAGGTCAGAGTTCTTCATTAAAAGACGAACAGTCTGTCATGTAGTTGGTTTTAACTTAACATTTCCTCCCCCAGTTCCTTCCAAAACTGGAATTTGCAAGACTATTCAGAATTGTTTCCTATAGGCTTTGAGGGGATTTCCCCTCTTGAGCTATAGAGGAAAATAAAGGGCAATATTGTTAAACCTGGGGGGGGGGGCTCCCCGTTTTTGGCGTTGAAAGTGCTGGGGAGTAAGATTTCCTTTTTTCCAGCCGACTCATTGTAGAGCACAGGATGTTGTTTTCTCCAATCAACTTGCAGTATCAACATTTTGCTCCAATCAGATCAGATCCCCTCATTGAATGAAGAGCCTGGACGTCCCAAAACAGTATCAGTGGACTTTCTTTTAGTGAAATGTAGTTCCCTACAATCCTGAAATGTGGAAAACGATTCAGATTTACTTTCCTATTAGAGGTGGCTTTGAAGAAGTTTCTTGAGCTATAAGAAGGAAATAAAAGGACAACACAGCCACTCTGGGAAGGGGGGGTGGGGGGAGGAAGGGCAAAAGGGGGAGGGAATTTCACGTTTCTTAACTATAGTTGGTACTAAAAGGCAAGGCGTCCTTTTCCCAGGCGGTTTTAATCCTGGCGCAATGAGGGCATTTCCTTTTCCAATCATCTTCCAGTATTAATGCTTTCCTCCAATCAGGTCAAATTTTTTCATCAAGCGTAGGACCTGCCAGTCTTAAGCAATTGGTTTTAGCTGAGACTCTTTCCTCGAAAAGCAGTTTCCTTCAATGGGGAAATCTGAAAAACTAGTCGGATTTGCTTCCTAAAGGCTTTTAGGGGAATCCCCCCCATTTGAGTTATAAAGAGAGAGAATGGACAACAGAGTAAAAACTTTGGGCAGGAGTAGGAGGGGGAGTGGAGGGCAGAACTTCCCCTCCCTAAATTGTAGATGGTGTAAGAAAGCAAGGGGTGCTTTATCCAGCCAGCCTTTATATTAGAACATAGGATGTTGGCTTCTCCAATCAACTACCAGTTGCAGAGTTTTCCTCCATTAAACTCATATCCCTCATTAAAAGAAGAGCCTGTTTGTCCCTAAATAGCCCGTTATCAGTTCTGCTCTAGTCCTAGAATTTTTTCTTCAACTTCTTTTCTGGTTTTCATCTCCTTCAGTTTCTGGTTCTGTACTCTGTAAGCAGCATTAGTTTCTTTCACTGGCTTCTCTGAGTTTTCTTAGCTGGCTTTGCAAACTGTGGCTTCTCATTAAAAAAAAATCAGGGACACCCGTATTTTAAGTTGAGAAAAATGAAAACCTACTTTTCTGTCACTTTTGTCAAAATAGTTAACACATTTCCCACAAATTTCTCAATAGACTCATTCTATTTGATTCATCATTTCTCAATAGACTCTAATGTCCTCAAAGCAATTTTATTCAAATTAGCTTCTTGGAAATAAAGCCCTGACTCCATTCTTAATAACAATGAATACTTTTGGCTCTGAGATGTTTTCACTCAGGTCCTCTTATCACTTTTATCTGTGGGGAGGGGTCTGTTTTCTCTCAGGTCTTAAGAACTATTTGTATTTCTTCTTAAGCTGTTTTTCTTATGTTTTTTCCACACACATTTACTTTTCTAGCTCTTTTCTGTGAATGAGTTTCACCTTGAGAAAGGGATGCTTTCTTACACTCAGATTCTACCTGCCTCTGGTGCCCACTGAAATCATATCTTTCTCCTAAAGACACATCTTCTGGCATCCAGTCCAACAAGGATTGCTACTTTTCTCACATTCAGTAACACACAAAGCCGGAAGGAAAAGTTCTTGCTTCCCCTTGCTCCTTTTAGGCCCTTCCCTTAGCTTTCACCTTTCTTCAAGGATCACTCCAGTTTTCCTAGATTCTTGTTGCTCTCATCCATGAACCTTCAAACTACTCTTTATTCCCCCATCATTTCAGTACTTGGGATAATGATAATGGTGATGGTCACCATGTTGTCCTTGCTGGGGTGGACACCTTAAGTTAAAGCCCCAAATAGAATTGTCTAGTTCTTTTGTTGAGAAGACTGGCAGATCCAGAGCAACCAAACCAGGACAAACCAGGACAGCAAATAAAAGAAAAGGATGGGCCATGGTGTGAAGACCCTGTGGCTTCAAGGTCCTTATTGGTGCCTGATTTTTTTTTCTTTCATTTTAGTAACCCTAAATCTTACTCTTTCTCCTCCACCGCCCAGAACTGAAAGTAAAGCAAAACCCATTTATCAAATACACAGGATTAAACAAAACAAATTCTTATATTGGGAGTTTGAAGATACCAGCCTCATTCTGCACTTTGAGCTCATGACCTCTCTGTGAGACAGTGAAAGACTGACTACCTGTACTCTAGAACCCTGGTTGGTCATTTTATTGATCTTTGTTAAGTCTTTTTTCTGTTTTTTGTTTTTATGATGTTGTTATTTTATATAAATTATTCCTCTGGTTCTGCTCACTTCACTCTCCATTACTCCATACAAGTCTTCATAAGTTTGTTTGCAACTTTCTAGTCATTTTTATAGCACAATAATATTTTATTGTTCAGCTACCTGTATTGATAAACACCCCTTTAATTGCCAACTCTTTGCCTCTCCAAAAAGAGCTGCTATAAACATCTTGGTACATGGGGGTCCTTGACCTCCTTCTCTGAGCTGTTTGGGGCATAGACCTAGCAGTGGTATGCACAGGATATGCACGCTTGGGGGCATAGTTCCAAATTAGCTTTCCTATTCCTTATATTCTTTATATATATATATATATATATATATATATATATATATATATATATATATATTTAGTGAGGCAATTGGGGTTAAGTGACTTGCCCAGGGTCACGCAGCTAGTTAAGTGTTAAGTGTCTGAGGCCGGATTTGAACTCAGATACTCCTGACTCCAGGGCTGGTGCTCTGTCCACTGCGCCACCTAGCTGCCCCTCCTTATATTCTTTATGAAGGCAATTATTCCTAGTTACAATTTTAAACACATCATTTCCTTTTTATCTTATTTTATTGACAACTTTTGTTTTCACATCATTTTCATTTGCAGACACATCCCTTCCTCTCCCTTATCTAGTCATCCGTGTCTTATGACAAAGATTTTAAAAAAGAGAGAAAAAACCAACTAACATCAATTGAGTCTGATTGCACATGAAATATTCTGGTCATGGCCTCTAGCTCTACAAAGAAAAGATGGGGTTGCCTAAGATCACAAACTTAGAGCTAGAAGGAGCCTTAGAGGCTATTAAATCATTTTACAGATGAGGAAATTGAGGCAAAGGGAAGTAAAGACCACACAGCTAGGAAGCATCTGCAGCAGGATTCCAACTCAGATCTTCTTGTCTCTAAGGCTAGCACTCTGTCTACTATGTTACCTGGAAAATGGTGTTAGGAAGGGACTCTTGGACAAAATCACAAAACTATGTGTTTTCTTCCTATGTGCAGAAAGGCAATGCGGTATATATAGTGGGGCTCAAGTGTGGGCATTGAAGTCAGGAAGACCTGGGTTCAAGTCTCACCTCTGCCTCATTTTTGATGTGTGACCCTGGACCAGTCATAGCCTTTCAGTGCTAAGAGTAAAAGAGAGAAAAAAATGAAGAACTACATTGATGGAAGGAGTATACTCACCTGGGTGTTCCCTAAATCAGTGAAATCTCAGGTCCAATCCCTATTCTTTTAAAGCATTAACACCCATCTTTAGTAATGTTATTATTCAGTAAGTCAACACATTCAGAACTAATTATATTGCTATGTAGAAACTGCTACTTAAAGTATTTGAGATGCTGAATGTTTATTTATATTGATTCATGTAACACATACAGGGTGTCCCAAAAGTCATAGTGCAGTAAAAACAAAAAACCCACAAAAACAAACTGTTTAAAACTGCACTATGACTTTTGGGACAGTCCATACTATGGAAGATGGCAGGAAGAAATGTCATAGACTCATAACTGATAGAATTTTTTTCTTTTTTTCTTTTTTTGTGGGGCAATGAGGGTTAAATGACTTGCTCAGGATCACACAGCTAGCAAGGGTCAAATGTCTGAGGCCGGATTTGAACTTAGGTCCTCCTGAATCCCGGACCTGTGTTTTATCTACCATGCCACCCAATTGTCTAGATATTTCTTAAAATATTATATTTAGCTCCCCCTGAAGCTTATCCTTAAGAATCTGATAATCTACCTAGGCAGCTGGGTGGCACAATGGAGAGAATGATGGGCTCTGGACACTTACTAGTTGTGTGCCTGGGCAAGTCACTTAACCTCTGGACTAATAATAATAGTCCATACCCCCCAAGGTTGTTGTGAGAATCAAATGAGATAATCTTTGTAAAGCGCTTTAGTACAGGGACTGGCACACAAGAAGCTGATGTAAAATGCTAGCTGTTACAGGAAGTCTTAGAATCAATGTATCTTTTTTTATGGAAAAGAAGCATTTGACCAAGCATGGTGGGGCAGAGTCCAGCCCCAGCTGTAGTAACAGAGCAGTACTCAGGCCCATAGAATTGGCAGGGATGGCAGCGTGAGGTCTTGTCATAGTGGGGCAGAATCAGGGTCCAGCATGAGGGAGACAGAATCAAGGCCCAGTAATGTCAATTCTTCTGCTGTGGCATAGGGGGGCTGTGACAATTCCTGCTACATAGCACATATCTCAGGGGGGCAGAGAACACGGGGGCAAGATCCAGCAGCAGCAGCTAGTGGAGTGGGTGGCTGTGCAGAAGCACAGGCCTCATTGGTGGCAGAGGGGGTGGACATGGGTGCCTACAAAGGAGGGTCGGCACAAACAGTGACAAAGGCAGGACCAGTGTAACCTTTTGCTTACTGTAACCCAGAACTGATTGGCCTCTCTCTCTACTACCAATATAGCACCCAGTGGTGATTAGACAATTCTTCCCTGGGGAGAGAACGGAGGAGGACCAAGCTGTATTATTTTTGGCAGGTGACTTGCTTTCTAGTGATCAGGATAAAGCCAAAGTGTCTAACCAACCTCCCTATAAGAGAAGTCAGAGGCTTCTTAGTGGGGTAAAGATTTGGAACATACACCCTACTCCCCTTCCCCTCTCCTCACCCCCACCCTTCATACCATGAGACTCTCAGGGAGGGGCTGCTCCTGATTGACGAGCCATGAAACTCTAAGTGGGTCATGGTATAGGGCAATTCTCAGTATTGGCCTTGGCACTAAACAGGCTACATGTAAGAGGGGAATGGTCTTGTCCTGTATAAGATAAAAATAATTACTACAGATGTCCTTGAGGTCATCCAGTCACTTGGAGGATGTTCCTCATGCTATGACTACTTATAGTTATCTCTTTACTTGAAGAGTGGACTTTACTGGGGACTGCAGAGATTTGGCATCATTTACCACATGGACCTACTCGTTTTTATTCTGGGTCCAGTCTTTCCAAAGGGAAGAGGCAATGCTTGGGATTTCTAATTTTCATTTTCCCACATTCAGTTACTCTCTCGGGGAATATTATATTCTTTTATTTTGTTTCTGCTTTTTTTTTTTAAGATTTTGTTTTCCTTCTTTATTGTGGCCTATATTAGGACTCTAGCATCTTGTGGTCAGAGTAGTAGGCAACTGCCCTAAAGACATTTCACTGATGGATGGTCCTTCAGAACAGAGGTGTTAAATCAAATGTGATTGGGAAATACTTAATAAAATAAATTAAAATACAATAGAACATAGACCAATATGTGTTTTTCTGAGTCAGCATGCAGTCAGCAGGGTTCCTTATGGATGGTTTGATGGCTCTGTCTCTATTTGGCATCACTGCTTTAAGACCTTACCATCAGGGGGTGGAGTGTGGCAGGAACAGTATCCTAAACACCTCCCACCCTTCCCCCTACAGGTTAGGCTAGTTCTTCTTAAAAGGTATTTTATAAAGTAAATTATATCCTCCTGATATAATTGGTTCAGTAGACAAAGGCTTAGGTCACGAACATGACTTCCAGGTCATCCAGATATAAAATATCCAGGACACAAAGAATGGAGCGCCTGTCTTAGCGTGTAAACACAACGAGCATCATGAGCCACAGCCTGGGAAGTTCTGTTCAAATGGATCAACTATTTATCCTAGACAAAAATCCCTTCCTGGCTCTGAATGTCTTTTCCCTGCTATGGCTAAGGTAACCAAATTCTGTTAACTGTTAGATGTATTACAAAGTCTCCTCGCTTCCATTTTTGGACCTAGCGTACCAGGGAACCCACCAGAGTCCAGTCCAGCACTTAACACTATGTAATATCAAATAATACTCATAGTTTACAAAGTGTTAGGCTTGGAGTCAGGAAAATATAAGTTTGCATCATGCCTCAGAAACTTAACCAACTTGGTTCTACAAAGCATATTAACCTCGTTGCCTCAGTTTTCTCATCTGGATAATGGGAATAGTAATAGGACCCACCTCACGGATTTATTGAAAATCAAATATGAAGTTCTTTAAAAACCACATTTAGTATGTGTATATCTGTATATATAAATATCAGCTATTATTATAATCTTAATCATTTTTTAAAAATAATTTGTGCTTAGTTAAGTAGACTTGTGAAGAGTCAGTCACATTTTCCCATGAGATGTTAAATTAATTTGGATTTTAATTTTGTGTAACTAATTTACTTTGGAAATCCCATTCTGAAGGTGTAGTCCACAAAGGGAAACGATTATTATTCAGCTTAATCCACTCCTGGATTTATGCATCATAGCTAACAACATTAATTAAAACCAGTATTTCCATGTCTATGCACAGCTATAAAAGGCATTGAACAAAATGGCAAATATCTCGAGTCCAGGTTTGTGATATTAGTGCTTCCAGGATGGAAGGGAAATACAGAAAACATCCTTCGACTCCTGAACGACTGGAGATCCAGCCAGTGAGTAGCAGCAGCAATGGTCTGTAATACCTGATGCCTATTTTCAATCTTCATGTAAAAGCTAACATTCCAAATGGGAAATCTGGATTTGTTATAGTCATGTATTCTGCATTTATATAGTGAGATGGAAAGAGTATTTCTAAGAACTCTTTCACCTCTAACATTTGTATTCTTTTAACTGTTTATTGGAGAAAGAGGCATGATTTCAGAGGAGAGATTATAGATAGTTTGTTGTCTCTGGGTATCCTTGGATGGCTAATGCAGGGTACAATTTTTTATATCCCAGATAGAAAATCTTTATAAGTTCATTTGAGTTATTTCTTGGTTTAATCTGCAGGCAAAAAGTCATTTTGACCCAGAAATCATAACCTGTATAATTTATTATGACACCACAGCTATGGAACATCTGAGAAATGTCTAAAAATGTCTGAGAAAGAGAAGTTTTGGAATCAGAGGACTTGGCTTCCAGTCTGACCTATCACCAGCATGATCTTGAGCTTCACTTGCCTCATCTGCAAAATGAGGAGTCTGGAGATAACCTCTAAATTCCCTTCAAACTTTAGATCAGTGACCCTGTGTGATCCTATTAAAATAGCACCAGACTGCAGAAACAGTTATATTTAACAGTGTACTGCAAGCTGCAATGATTATTTTCTTTTCTTTTTAAAAATTGAATTAGATTTATTTTTGATTTTTGATTTTCAGTTCCAAATTACAATACTGATTTTAAAAGGCAAATGAAATGTTTCTGGCAAGAGTTTCCTCCATTAGGAACAATAGCTTAGAGATTTCTGCAAATTCTATGCTCACCACGCGGGAGAGATGCCAAGGAAAAGAAATCCCAATTTCGGAGAATCAATACAAAAGGAAAACAGATTATTGTACTTTAGAATTTCCCCAGCAGGTGGCTTCCATACTCTTTCTGGCTTGAGAGTCTATGCTTTAGTTTCTTTAGGATAAGTCAGTGTCCAACAGATCAAGCAGGCTTTGGAAAAGTAGACTTTCAATATCTGAATTCTTCCAGATCTCACCTGGTGTATCTGGTTTTCCAAGTTTATCAGACTCTGTCGAGTTGAAAGCAAACAAAGTTTAGTAAATAAATAAAATTAAATTAAATTAAAAGCATGCCAAAGAGGTCAGCAAAAATGATTGCTAAGGGGGTCGATTCGGTGGGTTGAGTTATGCAATAACTGGTAAGAAGGATCTGGCCTTCAATCCTCACTGTGTTATTATATGTATAATTGTGGGCAACCTTAGGATCTCAGTTTCTCTTTCTGTGAATGAGGCAGTGAGACTAGATGACATCCGAGGTCCCATCTAGCTTAGAATGTATGGTTTTATGTATGACCTTGATTTATTCTATTCCCTTTGGATAAAAATCAGGAAAGCTATCAGTTCAATTTTCTGAGTGTTTTCCTGCTTTTGTTTTTCTAATTGTCCATGACCTTTATTCCCTATATTTTGAAAGAAACATCATCATTAATAAGCTTAGTATATTACTGTTCAAAATAGTATTAGTTAGGCATTTTTTAAGAATAGGAAGTACCATCATTCTATTTATGTGGATTGAATGCATTGCTTTTTGGTTCTTGTTTTGTGTAAAAATATTTTTAAATGACTAGGGATAATTTGGGGGGCTAATATGACTGGAGGACTAAACTGGGGACTCTTGACTATTTGGCTATCTGACTTCATTAATTTAATGTGGGCCGTTTATAAAGTTCCACCACACTGCTCCCAAACTGATAGACTAAAGATTAAGAAGCCTCTTAACCAAATAATCAAAGCAGAGTTTATTTATGAGATACTATTTCAAATTAGGAATACCGGGAAATAAAGTGTACAACCTGACTGCTTTCCTGTGGTCTCTTTCCACTGCGTCTCTTGCGTCTCTTTCGCCTCTCTTTCGCACCTGCTGAGCTTCGAACTTCTTGAATACAATAAGGGCCTTAGCCGCCTCGGCCTCAGGGCAAGTTACACTTTCCCTGGTTTGTATTAAGGCCTGTAACCTTGTCAGCCCGGTCTCTCCTTTTCCGAACCGAACTCTCCTCCGTCCTTGTCCGGGCTCCCCTCTAGTCAGCTTCTCTCCTAGTCCGTCCTTCTCTAGTCCGTCCCCCTCCTTTTTTTAGTCAGTCTCCTTCCTTTTCTCTAGTCCATCCTCCCCCCTCCTAGGCTCACTCCCAGGTCTATATATACCTTTTCTTCTCTCCACTCAAATCTCGGGGCTTCCTTCGCCCCCACAGACCAAGCTAATCTGCCAGCCAGAGCTGGGGCGGGGGCTCCAAGTTTCACGTGCCTCAGCACAGGCTTTCCGGGATCTGCTCAGGTCAGAGGGAGCTGGGGGCTTCCCCCCCACCATCTGTCTGACCTGGCGTCTTGTATAGCCCACGGGGCTTTTTCACTCAGCTGAAGCTGAGGAGGAGGGGGGAGACCCTGAGGGCCTAAGGCTTTCTAATCTCAGCCTAAAGGTAGGGTCCCCAAATCAAAATAAATTTCCATATTTGTTTTGTTTTGTTTTCCCCCCAGATAGTCCTCTTTCCCCGCTAAGAAACTAGGTTATCTGGCAGGAATGAGTACTAGGTCCTTTGTTTATTGACCAGAATATAGTAAGTAGTGTCTCAATGAGGGACTAGCCAAGATCCATATTCTGAGATGGTATTGATAATGATGGCAGATATAATGACCATTTCCCTAGGCAGGCATTCAAATTTGCTGAGTGTAGTGGGAAGACTTTTTAGAACAGCTGTTGTGCCCCGGATTCCACCTTCTCAGATATAGCATAAAACTGCCCTTCTAGCTTGTCCTCCAGAGTGATCATCCCCTCTATTCAGGGATAGATATGTCCTTATTATAATTCAAACAATAGTTTGCTTTTATTTTTCTTTAGCTGTAGCAATGCCAAAATCTTAGATTGTTGTTGTTGTTGTTGTTGTTGAGTTGTGTCTAACTCCCTGTGATCCCATTTGGTATTTTCTTGGTAAAGATACTGGAGTGGTTTTCTATTTTTTTCTCCCCTTCATTTTACAGATGAGCAACTGAGGCAGATAGGGTTAAGTAACTTGCCTAGAGTCACTCAGTTTGAGGCTGGATTTGAACTCAGGTAAATGAGTCTTCCTTATTCCAAGCACAGTGCTCTATCTACTGTACCACCTAGCTGACTTAAAATCTTAGATACAATTTCAATTATTATTACTCCAGTTATTAAATCAGTAGCATTATTCATGAAAAATAACAAACATGTCACACTTCAAAGTTTTCAAAAGAATTTATTTACATTCTACTTTAATCTTCAAACAAAACATTTTTTTGGGGGGGGAGTTTCTTTATTGGAGGTTCCCTATAACAATGAAATCACAGGTCTGGTCCAAAGTAACAGACACAATCAAACATTGATATAACACTTTACATACATCATTTATTTTCACACAAAACATTTGAGGTAAGTACTGCATTTATTATGATCCCCAATTGACAGATGAGGAAACTGAGGTTGAGAAAAGGTTAAGTGAATTGGCCAGGGTCACAGGAGTGGTAGGTTTTTAAAATTGGATCTAGGTCTTCCTGACTCCAAGTTTATCCATTACATCAAAAGTGTCAGATTCTGACCCTGTTACCCCATGGGGCCTGCAATGGGCCCAAACTTTCTATTTGAGATTGATATCATGGCATTATGCCATATCTCAATATGTCTGTAAGATTATTGGATTTCTGAGAGTTTTCTTTATCGTTGTTTCCTTTTTGCAGTCCTTCCAGAATCCCAGTGGACAAGCACCTTTTCAACCACAAGCAGTATGTCACTCACTACATCAAGGTCACAGTGACATAGATTCCAGACCAGTAGTTGTCTGTACCAGCCCAGGAGTCCTTGGGCATTCAGCACCCTCAGCTTCAGTATGCCACCAGGTAAAGTCTAGGGCAACACAGCTTCCTTAGGTGGTTGGAATGTATCCCCAACTGTCCAAGGGCTCGATTCACCTATCTCAAGATGTGAAGATGTATGAATTTATATAAAGATTTAGTAGCTGAAGGTGGCTCATCCAGCCTCTTTTAAGTGTGATCAGGATTCCCAGACCTGACCCCTACTTCTCTGAGTCCTCCTTTCCTAACATTGAGTGCTGGGGAAGTCTAACCTTCGTGCCCACCTAGTTTGCCCATCACTAAGTGAAAGAAGATGTTGCATGAAGGGAGAAGAATGTGAATTCTGTTACCCATACTACACCTAGGTCTATGCCACAGTTTCTTTCTATTGTCTCTAGGATCAGTTGCAGTTTCTTCGTTTGGATATTGTTTGGCATTATTTCCCTTCTCTCACTCCCTGTTCCTATCAAACTGGCTTGCTGCCTATTCCCTCTTTGTGATGTGACATCTCCTGCCTCTCTCTGTACCTTTGCTTCTGTTCCCTCATGACTGGAATACATTCCCTTCCCCACTGCTGTCCCTTAGACTCCATCACTTCCTTTAAAGTCTACCTCAGGGACCACTTCATGCGCAAAGCCTTCCCTGATCTTCCCTAAGATGAGCATTTTCTTTCTTAGAACTATTCTGTATGTAATTGTATATAATTTGTATTTATTTACCTGTCTACGATTGTATCACTCTTTGTAGATATAAGCTTTCTGTATACACATTGCTGTGCACAGGGCCAGGCACATAGTAGGTGTCATTTAAATGTTTAAATTGTTAAATGTTTTTGACTGAATCAGACTATGACCCCTTGAGTTACACCATCTTTGTAATGACTTTTAAAATCCCCTAAGTTTTCCTTTGGTCAGTATAGGCCAAACTCCACAATTTCTCATGATTTCTTTCTGTATCCAACATAGGTATGCTACTGGTAAAGAAAGGTCTCCGTTCTCTCTGCATAACAAGGATATAGCCTCTTCTGTAGATGTAATATCATAGAATTTCAAACATGTTTCCAATCTAAGTGGTATAGTGTCGTTTCCCTTATTAATTCCTGCAGGTCTTAGGTTAGGTCATCGGAGAATTTTCTCACCAGGAAGGGTTCAGGAGCAGTCACTGTACTTCTGGCTCCTCAGCCCCACCCCTCGGTTATTCCAGGCCATCCCCACTCTCCAGGAATTCCACCTATCAACAGATCTGCCCAGTAGCTTGAGTCATCACAGGATCTGATCTGCTCAATAGGGTGGAGATTGCACATATTTATTCTTTTTTTTTTCCTGCCTTTTTTTTTTTTTTTGTCAGGGCAATGGGGGTTAAGTGACTTGCCCAGGGTCACACAGCTAGTAAGTGTCAAGTGTCTGAGGCCAGATTTGAAATCAGGTCCTCCTGAATCCAGGGCTAGTGTTTTATCCACTGTGCCACCTAGCTGTCCCTATACATATTTATTCCAAAGGGGCATCTCAGATGATCCCAGTACCCCCATGAGAAGGAGAACAACACAATTCTGGAATGGAAAGAGCTTCTAAATGTCATGTAGTCCAATGTGGTTCAGTGAGAAGAGGGATAAACTTATAACCATAGGATCTAAGTTCTTTCCCAGCTCTGCCACTTAGTACCTGTATGATCTTGGGCAAGCCCCTCTTTGAACCTCAGGTTCCTCAACTTCAAAATGAGAAGGTTAAACTAGATGGCCTCTGATTTCCTTTCTAGCCCTAGCCCTGTGATCGATATCCAGAACAAATGGCTATCCAGCCTCCACTTGAAGACTTCTAATGATGGTGAATGTCCATCCTTGTCTCCTAAAGCAGCTCTTTCCATTTTGGGATAGCTCTGAATGGTAGGGAATCTTGCTTTATACTTCATCCTCCGAGGCCAAGATACCAGTTTAATTACCTTTCCTCATGAGAGTCTTTTTTTTTCCCAGGGCAATGAGGGTTAAGTGACTTGCCCAGGGTCACACAGCTAATAAGTATCAAGTGTCTGAGGCTGGATTTGAACTCAGGTCCTCCTGAATCCAGGGCTGGTGCTTTATCCACTGTGCCACCTAGCTGCCCCCCTCATGAGAGTCTTTTTGTTACTTGAAGATGAATCTCATATCCTTCCTGAGTCCTAACTTCTCCTGGGTAAATATCTTGAGTTCTTTCAGTCAGTCTTAGCATGTCCTGATCTCAAGTGCTCTATTTTGGTTACCCTCCTCTAATTTCTTCAATGTGGGTTTTCCCTTCACCAACACAGATCAAGGCATTTCTATATCTTAGTAGACAATCTTTGTCAGATGTTGTGGCAGAAAAAATAATCATCCTGTGGTCAACCTGATGATGTCTCTCAGAGCTTTGTTATCCTCAAAGAGCAGATATGGTCTGAATTTGAAGTCCAAGAATGTATCTCCTTATATCATAGCCTTGTAGAACCCAGGGTCACCTTTATACCACCATGAACCTTCAAAGTAGCTTGTAAATGCTCCTCCAAGAATGGGGTGTCCAGAAAAGGACCACCATCTTCATTGTTCTCAACACTGTGCCTCTCAATACCACCTAAGAAAGGGTTAATTTTTTCAATTGCCTTGTCACATATTTCTTCATTTTGATCTTGTAGTCCATTAAAATCTCTGGACTTTTTTGTACAAACTATTGTCTAGCCAGGTCTCTTTTCTCTGTTGCACTTGAGCAGTTGCTTTTTGCACCCAGGTTTTGTCTTTACATTTATCTCTTTTACATTTCTTCTTAGATTCAGGCCTTCATTATATCCTGCTGAAATTCAATTCATTTCAACAAAAATTAATCAAAGGTCTACTATGTGGAAGGCAGTATGCTTGTTGCTGAAGACAGAAAAATACGAAAAATGGCATTCACTAACCTCAAGGAATTTATAATGTAATCACAGGCTATCTCCTGTTATTATATGAACCATAAAATGATTATATGCTAATAGTTTCATGTAATATAGATTGTAATGGGAGCAATGGAGAAATCCAGACAAAATACTTTAGAAAACCTTGAGGAGGGAACACTTTGAACTGGACTTGAGGTGGAAGGTTTGAGAGAAGACTTCGTCTAGGAGGTAATACCTGAGTTGAGCCTGGAGGAAATAGGATTCAGAATGGCAGAAATGAGGAAGGAGTACCTTCTAAGTATGAGAGACAGCCTATGTAAATTCATGAAGGATGAAGAGAACATGTTTATTTGTTTTTTTTTTTTGTTTTTAGGCAATGGGGGTTAAGTGACTTGCCCAGGGTCACACAGCTATTAAGTGTCAAGTGTCTGAGGCCGGATTTGAACTCAGGTACTCCTGAATCCAGGGCCGGTGCTTTATCCACTGTGCTATCTAGCCGCCCCCGAACATGTTTATTTGGAAAAATAGTCAATACTTTGGCTGCAACATCCAGTATGTAAAGGACATCAATGTGAAATGAGGCTACATTGAGTCACATTGTGGGAGGCTTTATATGCCTGGCTAAGGAGTCTGCATTTCATGCACAAATTCACAGAGAGTAACCAAAGAGGATTTTTGTTGTTTTTAATCCTGACTTTATTACTTAATGGGTTAGCTTTTCCTTCTACTTTTGTTTATTCTGCATATTTGATAAATGTAATACTTGTTCTTAATCTAAATTATTGATAAGATGTTAAAGAACAGAGGACCCAGGGAACTCCAGTAGAGACTCCCCAGTAGAGGAGAACACTAATAACAGCTAACCAATTTAATTTCTTTCCTTGTAGGGGAAAGAATACCAGTGGTCACTATGGAAAATATTTTTGGCCTGTCTTTTGGCCTGTGTAATTACAACAACAATAGGAGTGCTGATACTAAGTCTGGTGAAGAGTAACAATAATTCTACAATTGTCATTCAGTTACCACAAAGCACTGTAGCTCCAACCACTACAAGCACTACCACAGGGACAGGTGCCATCACTACTACAACCTCCACCACCCCTGTTGTAACAACCATGACCATAGCAGGTACAACCTATGACACCTCTACAACAATGTCATCTGAAGCTGCTCCATCTACCACCCCCATAACTCTATCTACTTCAGCCTCTACCCCAACTGTTACTGGGACCCCTACAGTCACCACAACTACAACTAGTACTGACAACACAATGAGCACCACCATAATTACAAGTGCATCAATGACATCTGTCCCAAGTACAAGTGATCCTGCCACCATAACTACTACAAGTTCAACTGTAACTAGTTATTAGGTCACTGTACGTGTCCAGCAGCACCTAGGTGGTACCGTGGATAGAGTATTGATCTGGGAGTCCGGAACACCTGAATTCAAATCCAGCCTCAGGCACTTCACAGCTGTGTGAACATGGACAAGTCACTTAAGCTCTGTCTGCCTCAATTTTCTCAACTATAAAATGGAGATAATAATAGCGCCTATCTCCCAGGGATGTTGTGAGAATCAAAAATATATGAAATATTATTTGTAAAATGCTTAGCACAGTGCTTGGCACACTGTAGGAACTTGATAAAAGCTTATTTTCTTCTCCTCTCTCCTCCATCACAGCTACTACTGAGACCACAATGGGTAGCACCATAGCTTCAACTGGGGTCACTCCAAGTGCCATTAAAATTGCTCCTGTTACCACCATAGGCACCACTATAGCTATAGCTTCTGTCACTATAGCTACCACCATGGGGGAATCTGATACCATAAGATATCTGGATCCTACAACTATATGAGAAATCACACCAGCTACCACCATAGCTCCCTCCTGAAACCAATGTAGCCTTCACCACCACAAAACAAGATGGAACTTTATAACCACCAGCCCTATCACTGCTGCAACTATGATTAACATCAGTGATATTATTCTTAAGGATAACGCCATTACCACCAATAATATTCTACTTGTTATGGTAGGAACAAAACTTTCTACCATAACATGACCAGTGTCACAGGAATTTATTTTGGCCAACTATGCTTATGTAATACAGGGGTGTTTCTTCCCTCCTCTCCCATCCTTCTTTCTTTCCTTCCCTCCCTCCCTTCTTTCTTTCCTTCCTTCCTTCTTTCCTTTTTTCCTTCCAGATGAAAGGAGAATGCTTGATAACTGGAAAAATCAAATCAAACACAGTTTTGATCATGTCACTCAGCATCAGCAACAATAACAACAATGAACTCACAACTGTATCAGGGACCACTATAGCCACATAGCACCAACGCCATCACCATAGCCATACTCTATGCCACAATAACCAGTACCACCGCAATAGAAGATAGGTTTTTCACATGGCCTGAGTGAAGGATAAGAAATAGATTGCCCTTTGTCCCATTGCTACTCTCTTTTTGTTTGAAGAATTCAGAGAAAGGCCCCTCAGTGTTAGGTAGACAATACCTGTTGCAAACATGGTATATGCTTAAGTTTTATATAGGCTAGCCAAAATGGATGGGTTGCAATCTGAATCCTGAAAGGAAACATCCACATTAATTAAATCATATACACTTGTATATTTCACTTTATTTATTCTTTTAGTTATAAAAATGACAATTAGACATATATTTGTAAACAATAAAATATCAATGTGTTTTTGGAAGCTGTTATGCAAAAGAGAGTGAGAGTCTCTGAATTTCTTGTAGGAATTTCTGAGAGTGTACATAAAGCTATACTTGTATTTATCCCTTCTGTTATGATAGTATTTAAATAAGTAACAGCTAGCATTTGTGTGTTTACCAAGGGGCTTTAATATTTACAACATTCTTTACTTGTATTGCTTTACAAAGTGCTTTACATACATGTATGCTATTCTAAATAAAATTGATTTTTCTCCTACAAAATCCTCTATTATTGATGTACTGAAGAGCTATGCTTATTAGTTCAAGGATCTTAAGTTTCACTGATATGAATATTCTGTCTAGAGATCCAGACCCCCCAAACCTTGAACAACTGAGTTAGATGGTCTTTGAGAGTCACTACATCTGGACAATCCATGGACCAACCTGGTGATAAGCATCATTGTACTTTGTTACACTTGTTGTTGAATAATACACAAAGACCACCTCCAGAGCTATACTTGAAACCTTTTCAGATCTTATACTTTGTTAGCAAAGCCTTTGATGAACCCAGGTCATTGTCATTCCCCAATGAGGGCTCAGAGTATGGTCCTGGTGGAGGTCAGCAGTTTTGCAAATTGTATTTTTTTGATAAGGACTTTTCTAGATATTGGTACTCTGGTTAATAACCAACCATATATATGGTTCTAGTCTGCTTTCCAGAGAGAAGCAATTAAGGAAGTATAATATTGCTTTGTAAATGACTATATCTAAATGACAGAGTGATGTAGTACAGAAAGTACTGGATGAAGAATAAGAGCAGGGACCTTAGATGTCTTTATAATTTGTGCTAATGATGACATATCTGGGTGACTTCCTCATTTTAAAAATAAAGATATCAGAACAGATAATATCTAAGAGCTGGAATACTTCACATGGTATTAAATTCTTAACATGGCATTTAAGTGGCCAGAGGGTTCAATTAGTTGGAAGTCTGAGGTGAATGAGTAGGCATGAGCAAGAATCAACTGCAGGGATGATGGTGGCTCTCTAGGAAAACAACAGTGCCAAAACCCAACACAACCCCTAGAGGTTCTGGGATCTCTCCTAGGTTGAAAGGTCTTGGTGGAAGAGAATACCCTGTGGCCAGTGTCCACCAGGGCCTTGCACTCTCAGGTGGAGGCAGAGATGGGGGCAGCTGAAGGGGATGGATGGTCCTGGAGAAGGTTTCTAAAGTTTAAATGAGAATCTGGGAGCTTCCAGGAGAAGCTAGTGGGGAAAAGAGGAGCTATGGAAGTGAGAACTAGGGCTGGTGGTGCAGTAGTTATAAGAGTGTGAATTTGCTGTAAGATGTGGATTGATGGAATCCTCTGAATGTCTACAGAATGGTTAAAGTGGATATTTGTTTTTTCCTGATTTTCCTATTAGGTGCTCTCTTCTTCCTCAAATTATTGCTCTCTTCTTCCCTAAATTATCTTGCATTGACTAATCTTTTTATCTATATCTTCCAGTAAACTCCTTGAGGAGGTGAATGAGTAACAGAGCTGAGATTGGAACCCACATCCTCAGACGTGCCCGATGCTCAAGTTTCAGCAGTGGGTTAAAGAATACAAAGTGCCATAGTTTGGAAAATAAGCATTTTTACTTCACAAGAGACTGAAGCAGTTTCCTGCTTTGGAGGACTGGAGGGGAGAGCTCCACACATTGCAAAGGGTCACAGCATGTTTCCAGTTATCATTTTAGAACCTGGAAATATGTTCAGATTCCTAAAACTAGCAGTTGTTTCCTTTCCCTTCCCTCCAAAGAAACATAACCACCCCTGAATCAAAGCCGCCTAATATCTCTAACACACAAATTTGCAAGTGGGTGAAATCCTTAAGGAGCAGCGTGGGCATCCTGTCAAGTAATTTAGAATTAAACACAAAAAGTTGCCAAACAGGGGCAGCCAGGTGGTACAGTGGATAAAGCACTGGCCCTGGAGTCAGGAGGACCTGAGTTCAAATCCAGCCTCAGACATTTGATACTTACTAGCTGTGTGACCCTGGGCAAGTCACTTAACCCTCATTGCCCCGACAAAAAAAGTCGCCAAACAGTGCATTGAATGCCCTTTGACCCAGTGATAACAGTCTAGGCCTATAACCAAAAGAGATTTAAAAAAGATGGAAAGCTCCTCCTTTTCCTTCTCCAGCTCCTGCTCCTGCCACTGTTGCTTCTCCCCCTCTTCCCTTGGAGCAGACCATCCTGGTGCCTCTTTTGTGAAGTGGTGGCTGAGGAGACCCCTGGACTCCCTGTGGCCAAGGAAAAGCCAAAGGAAGGAGTCAAAGCTGAAAACAACAACCACATTAATTTGAAGGTGGCAGGGCAAGATGGTTCAGTGGGGTAATTTAAGATGAAAAGGCACACACCACTTAGTAAACTCATGAAAGCCTATTGTGAATCACAGGGTTGTCAATGAGGCAGATCAGATTCCGATTTGATGGGCAACCAATCAATGAAACAGACACACCTGCACAGTTGGAAATGGAGGATGAAGATACAATGGTAACTGGTGTATGTGCACAGGCATTATGTGTATTTTTTTTTTTAACGAAATGCCCGATGGTATGTTTTTATCAACATCAAATAGTGGGGGCAGCTAGGCGGTGCAGTGGATAAAGCACTGGCCCTGGATTCAGGAGGACCTGAGTTCAAATCCAGCCTCAGACACTTGACACAAGTCACTTAACCCTCATTGCCCAACAAAAACAAACAAACAAACAAAAAAACATTTGGATATAGGGAGGGGAAAAAAAACAAACTGGTTCTGTGACAATATCCCTTTTCTCCATTAGTGGCACACTCATTCAACTTTTATCTTTATATGCCTGTAAGTTATTTTGCTCTCACTGTTTAACAACAACAACAACAACAACCCCACAAAAATCCTTGCGTACCTTGTTTGATTGGATAATTTCGATGTTTTTGTTTTATCGTAAAACCAAGGATGATTTTATAACTTTTTTGTACATAGCTGTCACATGTAGAGCAATCTCTGTCTCGGTAGGGATAACTTACTATAAAGAAATTGATCCTAGATAGTTTTCCCTTCAAGTCAAACATCTTGTTGTTTAAATAAACTCCTTGTTTAAAATTTAAAAAAATAAATAAAAAGAGGGAAAGGTCCTATATGGACAAATGTATTCATAGCAACTCTCTTTGTGATGGCAAAAAACTGGAAACTAAGAGAATGTCCAACAATTGAGGAATGGCTATATGTATGTGTGTGTACACACACATGTATACATATTTATGTACATATGCATATATATGATGGAATACTACTTTGCTGTAAGAAATAAGGAAATATATGATTTCAAAGTGATATGGAAAGACATGAACTGATGTAGAGTGATTTAAGCAAAACTAGAAGAACAATGTGTACTCTAACATCAATATCATAAAAACATATAATTTAAAGACTTTTATGAACTGATAAAAATGAAATAAGTAGAAACAGGAGAACTATTTATACAATAATGACAATGTCATAAAGATAACTAACTTTGAAAGTTCTAAGGACTATGGTCAGTACAATGACCATTCCTAATTTCTGAGGATCACTAATGAAGTATATCATCTACCTTCTGACAGAGAGGTGACAGATTCAGGGTTCAGAATGAGACATTTTGTTTTTAATGTGGCCAGTGAGGGAATTTATTTGGCTTGATTGTGCATATTTTTGTTTGCTGGTTTGTTTTTTCTAATGGGGTGGTGGTAGAATGGAAAGTAAATAGATTTCTGTTAATTAAAAAATGAAACTTTAAAAAGAAATAAAACTTAAATAAAAGGCTCACCATTTTAATTTTTATTTCTTTTGTTTTGGTTTTGTTTTTTTGGAGGGTGACTTGACCAGGGTCACACAGCTAGTAAGTGTCAAGTGTCTGAGGCTGGATTTGAACTCAGGTACTCCTGAATCCAGGGCCAGTGCTTTATCCACTGCACCACCTAGCTGCCCAAGGCTCACCATTTTAAAAAGGCTTTGTTGTCAGGGAAAGAGCACTTGATTTGGAGTAAAAAGATGGGCTTGAATCCTGTCTATGTCACTTATTAGCTTTGTGACCTTGGACGAGTCACTTTATCTCTATGGGTATGAGGGGTTTGGACCAGATGGTTTCTAAGGTCCCTTTTAGATCTAGCTCTGTGATCTCTTAGCTATAAAATATTTGACACCATGATAGGTTTCCTATGTTACATAGAAGAAGCACCCACTGAATCCTTTGGGTGTTTTCTTTGTCCCTTCTCCATTCTGGTTTTGTATTTAAGGAGAGTCAAGATTCCTGGAATTATGGCATCCAGGCCCTGTCAAGCTGCTTCAGGAGTTTTTTATTAGTCCTGTTAGCTCAAGTCCAAGACCCAGAATTTTTGAGGGAGGTTGGAACAATTGGGTGGTGGCTGTAACATATGGCAGTTCAGAAAATGGGTGGCCTCTGACTCAGTTTTGATTTGCCACAATTACTGTCTTTGCTGTATGTTTTTACCTTTCCCAGTGTTCATGATGTTTACCAGGGCCTAACCCTTTGTGGGAATTACAGCTTATTAAAAATGCCTTCTCGGGGCAGCTAGGTGGCGCAGTGGATGGAGCACCGGCCCTGGATTCAGGAGGACCTGAGTTCAAATCCGGCCTCAGACACTTAACACTTAACTAGCTGTGTGACCCTGGGCAAGTCATTTAACCCCAATTGCCTCACTAAAAAAAAAAATGCCTTCTCCATTCTTAAGAAGGTTTAGGGAAGCTCTCAAGTAGAAAAAACTTTAAGTGCTCACAACTCAAAATGCTGTCCATTTTCTCTTCAAAACTATACTTCTCTATGTTCTTTTGGTGCTGACTACATTAGGGAGAACATCAGTAACTTATCTTTAAATTGTACTCATATTTTAAGATGTGGTCTACAAGCAGCATCAATTGTAAAATGTATGTGTAATGAAGCAAAACCAATTCCCTCATTGCATGTATTAAAAATATGTCTAATTCTGAAGCTTGAATCCATCACCTCTCTGCTTGCTTTATCATCATCCTCGGGTATCATGAATGATCATTGTACTGATGAAAATTCTTACAGCTTTCAAAGTCGTTTGTCTTTACAATACTTTTGTTGTTGTATAAATCACATTGTACAACCAAACCCATTGCTAACTATAGTCAGTAATAGATAGGGTTAGATTCTGAAATATCACCAGAAAGCAAGCAGCCATGTCAAATTCATGTCAAAGAGGACAACCAAGAGTTCAAATCCAGAATCCTTGACTCCACACTATCAGGAATAAACTTACTAAGTATTGAACACTGGGCAAGGCACAAGGGGAGGTACAAAGTCCAAGCAAAACATGGTTCATGCCTTCATGCAGAATATAATCTATATAAGGAACAAGAGAACACCTTAGATGAAGCACCATATTACATCAGTGCATAAGAGCACTTCAACACAAAGAACTATCTGAGGCTTGATCACCAACTGGGAGGCTCAGAAAAGGCTTCATGAAGAGGGGAACTTTAAAGGATGGTTGGGAATCCAATAAGTCAAGTGAGGAAGGGAAGGTCTCAGGAAATTGCCTGAGAAAAGAGATGGAGGAAGGAAAGTGCATTGCATGGTCATTGTGGGGAGTAGAAATTAATGAAGTTACCCAGTTTAGCTGAAGCATAGTGTACATGGAAGGGAGGAATGTAAAATAAGCCTGGAAAATACCTGAGGTGGTACTAGCTTGGGGTGGGTTTTGAGTACTAAGCAAAGGAGTATGGATTTACTCAGACACCAAAATGGAACCACCAAAACTTTTTGGTTTGTTTAATAGTTTATTTTCCCCCAATTATATGTAAAAAGAATTTTTAACATTTAAAAAATTTTTAGAGTTCCAAATTCTCTCCCTTCCTCTCTTAGCCCCACCCCCATCATTGAGAAGGCAAGCAATTTGATATAGATTATACATGTGAATTCATGCAAAAAATACTTCAATGTTAATCATATTGTGAAAAAAACAGACAAAAAAGTAAATAAAAATTATTGTTTGATCTGCATTCAGACTCTATCAGTTCCTTCTCTAGAGATGGATAGAATTTTTCATCATAAATTCTTCAGAATTTTCTTGGATAATTTATATTTCTGAGAATAGCTAATTCATAATTTCATAATAATAATTCATAATGATTCATGGTTTATCATCATAGAATATTGCTGTTCCTATATACAATGTTCTCTTTGTTCTGCTCACTTCACTCAGCATCAGTGCACTTAAGTCTTTACAGGTTTTTTTCTGAAATCTGCCTACTTTTTTTTTTTTTTAGTGAGGCAATTGGGGTTAAGTGACTTGCCCAGGGTCACACAGCTTAGTAAGTGTTAAGTAAGTGTCTGAGGCCAGATTTGAACTCAGGTACTCCTGACTCCAGGGCCAGTACTTTATCCACTGCGCCACCTAGCTGCCCCATACTTGTCATTTCTTATAGTATAATAGTATTCCATAACAATCATATACAACAACTTGTTCAGCCATTCTCCAATTGATAACCATCAAAGCTTTTTGAGCAAAGGAGTGATGATCATATCTGAAAGATTGCTAACTATGGTATGAAGGATGACCATGAGCTAGAGTGGGGAAAGTGAGAAGAAACAAGAATGTAGGAAGCTATTGCAGAAGCCCAGTCAGACAGTGCTACAGGTCCATCTGTGATAGGCCAGTGGGATTAGGAATAAAGAAGATAATGGAATTGTTGCCAAGATGGACTGGGCAGGATGTAGTTAATTACTGGACCACAATTATTGGAAGATCAAAGGAGGAACTGGCTTTGCTAAGACATATTTGTTCAGTTTTGGACATGCTGAGTCTGAGGCACCTCCTGGAGGAATTATCCTGATGCAGAATTATTCTGGAGAGACATGCCTGAAGCTTTAAAGGCATACTGGAGAACCAGATTTGGAAGTCATCTGCCTAGGATTATCCAGTCTTGTGATCATAGCAGTGGAGCTAGAAGAGATATCAGAGGCCACCCCCCCCCCAATTTCCAATTTTACAGATGCTTTTGTATTATTCATCTGTTTATTGCTCCTGTGCTAAGAGGAACTTGTTACAGTAAAAAAAATAGAATTAAATATAGTAGGGGGAGGAGGAATTTTGTAATACAAGGAAGGGGAGAGTAAAGGGAGTTGTCAACAGTGTGAAAAGCTAGAGGTTTAGAAGGATGAAGGTTGAAAAATCATTTAATTTGGTGTATATGAAGTCAGAAGATCATAGATTTAGATTGGAAAGAGAATTTACAGGTCAGCTAATTCAAGGTAGCAAAAATCCATAACATTCCTGAATGTAGCAGAACCAGATTAAAATGTAATTAGGAAATATTTAACAAAAAATAAAATAAACATAGATTATGTTAATGATGTATTAATATGTATTTCTAAGTCAATATGCAGCCTGTAGGGATCCTTATGTATAGTTTAGTGGCCCCTGTTTCTATTTGAGTTTGATACCACTGATTTACCTCAACCTCCTTCATTTTGCAGATAAGGAAACTGAGGCCCAGAGAGGTGACGATCAAAGTCACAAAAGTAGTAAGTGGGAGAAATGAAATTTGATTTCAGATCTTCTAGCACTATTTCTGCTGCACCGCAAGTAGGGTGAGGGCAGTTTTGGGAGAGGTCTTTGGGAAAGAAGTTTCAGTAGAGAAATGGGGTTAAAAACCAGGTTACAAAGGGCTGAGGAGACAGTATGTAGTGGGTATGTGGAGGCATTAGGTATGGATGACTTTCAATAAATTTGGCAGTAAAGGGAAGGGAATCGGGATAGGGCAGTAGAAGAATGATATAGAAGAATCATGGAAAGCTTGTCTTTTAAATTTTTGTTTGTTTGTTTTACTTATTGTTGTTTGTTCTTTGTTCTCAAAAAAGACTGTGACATTGGGGTGATGTCCCAATTTGCAATGAATTGGATTTAAGTGAGAGAAGGCTCACTCTCTTCTCCAGAAGCAGTCTATGTCCAGTGGCAAGATAGATATCAGGACAACTACAGATGTCCCTGCATATTTAAGGGAATTGGGGTCAAGTGACTTGCTCAGGGTCACACAGCTAGCAAATGTCTGAGGTGATAATTTGAACTTAGGTCCTCCTGACTTCAGGGCCAGGGCTCTATCCAGGGGGCCACCTAGCTGCCCCACTTATTCAAGGATAAGGGAGAGACTGGAACATGTTGGTTAAAGAGAGATCAAAGACAGCTGTGACGGAGGTGAATATCTCAGGAAGAGATTGGATCAAGGGTGAAGGATTAATTAACCTTATAAAAGAGTTAGGATATTTCTTTGATGGGAGGGAAAGACAACTCCTCAAGAAGTCTTGAAGAATGGGGCGAGTTAAGGATATTTGTTTTTTATATCTTTGATTTTATTCATGAGGAGAAACCAAGTGGCTTTAAGATGTGAAATTTACATGAGGTCAGTGACAAAGCCATCCATAGCTTGGATTCACAGCTTCCCTATTTTGAGTCTCCTCACCTTAATAGGATGGGCTTAGTTGTGAGTCCATATTTTGTCTGCAAAAGCTAAAAGGTGTCATTTTATGCCAATGATGCTTAGAATGATAGATAGAAATGTTAGCTCTGGAAGGGACTTAAAAGATCAGCTACTGTCCTTTTACCAATGGGGAGCCTGAGCAGCATCATAACTAGGAAACAGTTTTACTTGGCACAATTTTAGATGAGGGTGAGACAGTGCAGAGGATGGTACACCCTACAGATGTAGCCATACCAGGAGAAGGGACTGGTTCTCCAGAAACTCCAGTCTACTTCCCAGTACGGGGCAGAGGAGATGCAGGAAGGTTCCAGGAGAGGGGTCTAGAGGGGCCGGTCTGAAGACATTTTGCTTTTTTGAGGGAATGGGGATAAGATGGCAGTGAACTTTGAGGACAAAGCTTGCCCCCCCCCTTTTTTTTTTTAGGCAATGGGGGTTAAGTGACTTGCCCACAGTCACACAGCTAGGAAGTGTTAAGTGTCTGAGGCCGGATTTGAACTCAGGTACTCCTGAATCCAGGGCCGGTGCTTTAACCACTGCGCCATCTAGCTGCCCCTTCTATGTCTATTTCAATGGTCCTATACATTCCCCATTCCTTACTGTATGAAGTCATGTCTTCCTAATTCTAAAAACTATCTTTTGCCTTATTTTTATTGATAACTTTTGTTTGTAATCAACTTTAGTTTCAAATATGTCATCTTGCTCCCCTACCTCATAAGTTATGTCTTGTAACAAGGATTTAAAAAGAAAAGGGGGGAGGGAAGCCAGCATGTAAAACAAAACAATAGTCTATTGTCATGGCTAACAGTAGAGGTAGGATTTCACTTTTTTTTTCTTTTTTTCAACTATGGATGAGCTTGGTACATTTTTTTTTTCAACTATGACTAAGCTCGGTAATTACAATTACCCAGGATTCAATTTTATTTTGTTGTTGTTAATTATGTTTACATCATTGTAGCCATTATTTATATAGGTTTACTGCTTCCCTGTACCCTGCAACAATTTATAATAATAATTTAATTTCATCTGTATCTTAATTCTTCATATTTAGGTTTCTTACAATGAAGTTATTCTCTTGCAATTGCCTATCAAAAATTTTTTCCCCACTCTCCAATTAATAGACCTAAACAAAACCATTTCCAAAGATTTAGGTTATCCAAGCTTTACTCTTCCTTAAAGCTTTGTGGACTGGTCAGTCAACATATTCATTACTAATTATAGTGTTATGCAGAAATTGCTACTTCAAATGTGTGACATATTAATGCTTGGATTAATATAAATTAGTCATGTGCATATGGTATTTAATAATAGGAAAAACATTCATAATTGTGATTGAAATACCCTATGTGGTTTCTTTGGAAAATGGTTTCTACCCTCTAGGTTTCTACAATCTAGTGAAGAAGCTAGCCATATATTTACATTTTATAGACTTTCCTTGAGTAAAGTGTTTTGTCAAAATAAGGTACTAAGTAAACTTGCATCATTATCAATTATTAATATAATTTTTGTTAAAATAAATTATCAATAAGGTTAGGGACTAGATCTGTGATTTCAATGATATAGGAAATTCCCAGATAAGGAAACTCTCTAGCAATGCAGGTTGACTTCTCCAACATTTAGAGTGTTAGAAAATTGCTCAGGAAACTGAGAATTTAAGTCATTTGACCAAGGTCCCACAGCCAGTATATGTCAGAGTAAGGACTTGAAGCCAGGACTTTTTGTCTTTTAAGACAGCTCTCTGTATTTACTATACCATATGATAGGATTATTATTGCATTAAGTTGTGTGTGAGCTCCTTAAGGGCACTAGGTGGCACCATAGTGCATAGAGTGCCAGGTGAAGTTAGGAAGACTCATCTTTCTGAAGTCAGATCCATCCTCAGGCACTTAGACTTATGAGCTTTGTGACCCTGAGCAAATCACTTAACCCTGTTTGCCTCAGTTCCCTCATCTGTAAAATTAGCTGGAGTATAACATAGCAAATCACTCCAGTATCTTTGCCAAGAAAACTCCAAATGGGGTCATGAAGAGTAAGACACAATTGAACAACAAAATCAAGATCCTTACAGGCAGCGGGGGCTGTTTCATTTTTGTCTTTGCATCATGGGCATGAAGCACAATGCATGACACAGATTAGGCACTAAAAAACAAACAGCTGTTGTTGTTTGAGGAGCATGGCCCTGATGTCAGACAACCTAGCTTCTAGCTCCAGATCTAGCACCAGCAACCATGAGCAACAACTTAACTAATTTGAACCTCAGTTACCTCATCTTTAAGTTGAGGGAAGGGGACTAAGTAAAGTTTGATGTTCCTTCCAGTTAATAATGTATGATTCTGTGAAAAAGATCAGTACTTAAGCAGCATCTTCCTAGATGAAAGACTGATTGCTGTAGGAGACAGGGAGGTTGGTTGTAGGGTTTTTCAGCAGGTTTGACATGAAGAGTGGTTTTAGAAATAATCATTTTGTGGTGGCAAGGCACTGGAAATTGCAGGGATGTCATTCATTTGGGGAATGTCTGACAAGTTGTGGTCTATGATCTTGATGGAATACTACTGTACTATAAGAAATGCTGAGCTTGATGAGCTTTGAAAAACATGGATATACTTGCATGAAATAATGCAGAGTGGAATGAGCAGAACCGAGAGAATGTTGTATACAGTTATAAGAATATTGTTTTAAGAACAACTTTAAGTGACTAAGTCATTTTTACCATTATAAATACCCAAATGAACTATGTGCAAAGGACATATGAAGGAAGACACTATCTGCATCTAGAGAAAGAATTGATAAATAGAAGTATCTAGAGAATGGTTTTATACACATACATACATATATATGTATACATATGTGTGTATATACACATGCATGTATTTGTATCTAATGGTAGTCATCTCTAGGGTGGGGGGAAGAAAAAAGTTACATGATAATTTTGTTATATATTTAAAAGGAATAGCAATTTTTACATAATAGATTTGGAAGTTCATGTACAATCATTTTTTCCTATTTTACTATTATGGAAATGCTTCTTTTGTTTCTTAAGTTCATAATAAATAAAATTTTAAAAAAGAAATAAATCACTCAAATATATAGAGAACTGAGTCAAGTTTATAAAATATACAAGTCATTCACCAATTGACAAACATTCAAAGGATATGAACAGGAAGTTTTCAGGCAAAGACATAAAAGCTATCTATAATCATATGAAAAGTGCTCTAGATCACTATTGATCAGAGAAATGCAAATTAAAAGAACTTTGAGGTATCACTTCATACCTATCAGAGTAGCAAATATGACAAAAAAGGAAAATATTGGATGTTGGAGGGGATGTGGGGAAACTGGGACACTAAACCATTTTTGGTGGAGTTGTGAACAGATCCAAACATTCTGGAGAGCAATTTGGAACTATGCCCAAAGGGCAATAGAATTGTGCATACCCTTTGATCCAGCAATATCACTGCTGGTTTATATCCCAAAGACATCCCCTGAAAGAGTAAAAGACCTATTTATACAAAAATATTTATAGCCTCTCTTTTTGTCTTAGCTAAGAATTGGAAATCAAGGGAATGCCCATCAATTGGGGAATAACTAAACAAGCTGTGGTATATAATTGTGATGAAATATTATTGTATTATTGTATTATTGTAGAAACAACAAGCAGGATGATTTCAGAAAGCCTTGAAAGGACTTATATGAACTGATGTATAATAAAGTGAGCAGAACCAGGAGAACCTTGTACACAGTGACAGCAATATTGTTTGATAAAGAACTGTGAATGACTTAACTATTCTCAGCAATACAATGATCCAGGACAGTCCCAAAGGACTAATAATGAAGTATACTATCCGCCTCCAAAGAAAGATTTATATTGACTGAAGACAGACCAAAGCATGCTATTTTTCACTTTCCTTCATTTTTTTCTTTTATACAAGTTTTCTTGTACAAAATGAATAATATGGTGATGTTTCACATAATTGCACCTGTATAACCTATATCTGATTTCTTACTGCCTTGAGGAGATGGGAGGGGGGAGGGAGGGATTGATAAAATTTGGAACTCAAAACTTTAAATAAAAATGTTATTATAAAAAAGAAATAAATCAAAGCCTATCTGAGATGTTTGAGATGGCAGGATTAACCAAACCTATTGGTTACTCAGGGGCCTGTGTTCTGTACTAATGGTGCTGGGGGCAGCTAGGTGGCACAGTGGATAATGTGCTGGCCCTGGATTCAGGAGGACCTGAATTCAAATCTGGCTACAGACACATGACTCTAACTAGCTGTGTGATCCTGGGCAAGTCACTTAATCCTCATTGCCCCACAAAACAAAACAAATGATCCATGCTAAATATCCAGCAAAGGCAAATAGATATTTTCTGATATTAATAGAATCTAAGTTAAACTCTTTTATTCCCATGGTTCTTTCTTTCCAGCTCCAATTCTGGTGCCACCTCTTTCATGAAGCCTTCCCCAATTCCCCGGCTGTTAGTGAGATCTCCACTTAAATTTCTCTGAGCAATTTTTAAAAAATCTTCTCACTCATCATATACTGACTTATATTAGAGCTATTTGGGAACATAACTTATATCCTCTGCTAGAGGATAAGTTCATTGAGGGAATGATTTTACTTCAGGTTTGTATTTCTAGTACCTAGCCCACTTCCATGAACATAGCAGGCCATTAATAAATTTTGGGTTGAATTGAATTTGGTTATCAAAACACCCCCAACCATTCCTTAGCAAAGCTGTTAGTCAGTTGGTCAACACATTCATCACTGCTTATGGTGCTATGTAGACGTTGTTACTTAAAATATTTTAGATATTAAATTCTTAGACTTACTTGGATAACACATGTATGTTATACTGTAGGAAAATATCATAAATGGACAAATATTAAATAGTAATGAAATACTATATTTGGCTTCACCTCAACATGGTTCCTGGTTTTCAGGATTTTCTAATCTATGGGGAAAGACAGACTGATATTGTTCCTCCTTTCTCACAGGGAGTGACTGTGAGAAAAATTTTAGAATAAGCACATCTATTTTTATGAAGGAGAAGGCAGTCCTTTCATAGTCCTTATAGAGAAGAAAGTGCTAGACTCATAGGGAGGAAAACTTGAGTTTGTGTAGCACTGTACATACTTACTGTCTCCATGACTTCAAGAAAGACACCAGGGGCAGCTAGGTGGCGCAGTGGATAAAGCACCAGCCCTGGATTCAGGAGTACCTGAGTTCAAATCCGGCCTCAGACACTTAACACTTAACTAGCTGTGTGACCCTGGGCAAGTCACTTAACCCTCATTGCCCAGCCAAAAAAAAAACAAACTTTTTTTAAAATTAAAAAAAGAAAGACACCAAATCTCTCAATCTCAGTTTCTTCTTCTGTGAAATGGGGATACTTTACAAGGCTGTAAAACAGAGACACATAATAAACTCACAAAGTTCTTATAGAGCTCAAACAAGGTTGTTATTCAAAGTGCTTTGCAAAGCTGGAAGCTATGTAAATGTTATCTATTTTTATTATCTTTATTAGTATTTTGCTTTTTATCAGGCTTTGAAAGTTGTCACATTTGTCATTCTATGATAGATTGCTCTGTGTTTTCACTTTGCACAATTAATTTACTCTGGATGTCCCATTCTGAAGGTGTAGCCTTCAATAGGAAATAATTATTATTTAACTTAATCCACCTGTGGACAGATGTATCATAGCTCATATAACATTAATTATATCTATTATTTCCCAATCTGCAGACAGGTATAAAAGGAACTGAACTAAAGGGCAAATATTCCTGGGTCCATATTTGTCACATTAATGGCCACAGAATGGAAGGGAAATACAGAAAACATCTGGCAGACATCGAACAACCTGAAACACAGCCAGTGAGTAGAAACAGCAATGATTCTGTGTCTTGCAATACCTAATATTTGATTTTTCAATTTTGATGTAAAATATTATATTCTAAGTGGGAAATCTATATTTATTTCAATTATTTGTACTACATTTTTATAGTATAATGAGAAGAGTACTGACCTGGGCTTTAAAAGGCCTGGGTTCTACTCCCAGTTCTGCCACCAACCAGCTATTGTATCATGGGGTCACTTCACTTAATGTCACATCTTTAAAATGAGTGTATTAGGGATAAAGGATCTCTAAGGTCCTGTACAACCTTAATACTTTATGGTTCATAAAAGAGAAAAGATATATTATTTCTGTGGGGAGCAACCAAATGGTTAGTCAAATCTCTATGCATCATTGATTTACAAGTCCTGGGTAAGTTTTTATAGATCCAAGAAGGAAGCAGTCTTCTAAACAATGGGATCATTTAGAGAAAATTTATTTAAGTTATTTATTGTTTGAGACTCTGTTAAAAGATATTTTGACATGTATGGCTACATGGGCATGGATGAGAACCAGAATGATGGAGCAGATAGAGAGCCAGGAAAACCTGAGCTCAGGTCCTGCTTCTGATCCAGACTGATTGTGTGCCCCTGGACTCTACCTTGTCAGTACTTTAGGCAGCTCTATAAAATTCTAAGTTGCAGAAAAGGTGCTGTCCTGCATCAGGAGGAGAAGCAATTTTCTCATCTGGAAGTTTTCCATAGCACTGAAATTGCAGATGCAACCCTCAGGCCCTTCATGGCTACATAACCAAGAATATCTGAACAAATAGTCCTTGATTACAGTAATAAGGATGTATTCATCCATGCAGTGAGAACTACTAGTTAAATGACAAATTAAATAAATGTCTTTGGGGAGTGTTTCCCACTTTGGGAGCAACAGTTTAGATCCATCACTACAAATTCAACATTTGTCACAGAGGAGAGATGACAAGGAGGGAAAGGCACCTTGGGGAACAGGCTGCATTCCAAAAAGATGCTAATAGAGTTTATATAAAAAGAAAATACATTGTACTCTAGGGTTTCCCCAGTGGGTTGCTGAATTGCTTCCAGCCTCTTTCTGACTCTGGAACTCTATGATTTGGTTCCTTAGAATGATCCAAGAGAGCAGGGAAGCTTTAGAAAACCGGTCTGACAAGTGATTTTGAGTTTTTATAGATGTGTAGCTGTCTGTCCATGTTTCATCATCCTCTGACAGGTTGAAGGGAATTCAAGATTAGTAATGAAATCAACACCTTAGGGAGGCCAGACAAGAGTGGCTGCTAAGGGTAGTAGATGGATTGAGACCTTGGGCTCTTTAGTAACAGAACAAAGAAAGCACCTGGCTCCAAATCCTCATCATGCTACTTACTACTTGTATAAGCATAGCTGAAGAATGTAACTTCTGAGCCTTAGTTTCCCTTTTTGTGAAATGAGTGATCTGAAATAGGATGTTAAGTTTTTCTGGTCATCATAGCATTAAAAACAATAACAAAAACATGAAAACTATCATGTTTCTATTTTAATGAGTATTTTCCATTGTTAGTGATTTAAAAAAAATCTTACAGTGAGTCTTATTGTTCAGTGATTTCAATTGTGTCTGACTCTTTGTGACCCCATTTGGAGTTTTCTTGGCAAAGATACTAAAGTGGTTTGGCATTTCCTTCTCCAGCTCATTTTACAGCTGAGGAGACTGAGACAAACTGGGTTAAGTGATTTGCCCAGAGTCCCATAGCTTGTAAGTATCTTCCTGACTCCAGATCTAACACTCCATCTGTCATACCACCTAGCTGCCCTCAACTTTATCCACTACACCATGACAAATATATCCAGGATTATTGGATTTTTGTGAAACTGATATTGTTGTGTTTTCTCTTTGCAGTCCTTCCTAAATCCTAGTGGCCCTACAGCTTGCCACCCAGCTGGTGGGTTTCACTCCCTACATCATGGCTGCTGTGATGTAGACCCCAGACTGTCAGTTGTCTGTACCAACCCAGGAGTTCTTGGCCATTCAGCTTCCTCAACTACAGAATTGCTGTGCCATCAGGTAAACTTGGGCAACACTATTTCCTTTTGTAGTTGGCATGTTTCCCCATTTGTCCAAGTGTTCTTGATTAGGATATCTTGAGGCTGCACCTATTTTTATCTTGACACAAGAAGTGAAAGCATGTGTTTGAATTTGTACCAAGATTTAGTAGCTGTGTGTGAATGATCTATCCTCTTCTTAGAGTGAACAGGATTCCTCAGCCTGACCCCTTCTTTCAGGGGTGTGCTGGAGCTGGTTTGAAAGGGAATTGTTGCATTTGCAGAGGAAGCCTTTACACCTCCGAATTTGGCAAATGCTACAAATCAGGGCTCAATTCATTGTTTTATGGATCACCTTGACTCTAGACTTATGAAAGTGATGGAGAAAATGTTAATACAGATTAAACTGAAAAGTGGTTTTGGCATACTTTTTTTTTGGAGTGGGTGGGGTCAGTCATTAAACATTTACTGGCAAACTTCTGCCTTTTTTCCTGAGTCCTACTTCTTAAAGATACGCTTTTGAGTAGTCTACCTTGCCATCACACTTAGAAAATGTTTGAAAAGGGACCAAGAATCCTTCTACCCTGCTTTGTCCTGGTCTCAGCATTCCATGGTTCATTTCCATGTCTCTAAGGACCAAATCCAGTCTTTTCATCAGCGCATTTCAATTGTCCCACAACCTGTCTCCCACATCTCTTCTTAGTCACTATTGCCTATCATTCCCCATCACTCTTTTCCTGGCTTGCTGAATGTTCTCTCTTCAGGACACTGTATCCCTTGTCCCTGCACCTTTGTATAAGTGCTGTCCCTTGTCAGGAATGTCTTCCCTTCCTTCCTACTGCTTCAAGGACTCCCTAATTTCCTTTAAAGATCATCTCAGATCATCACTTCCAATATTTCCTTTTTTGATTGCCCCAAGTTTTTTTTTAATAAAGTTTTTTATTTATTTTTTCCCGTTACATATATAGTTCTCAACTTTTGTTCATACAAGCTTTCCAATTTCAGATTTTTCTCCCTCCCTCCCCTTCCACCCCCCTCCCCTAGACAGCAGGTAATCTGATGTAGGTTATATATATATATATATATATATATAAGACATTAAACATATTTCTGCATTAGTCATGTTATAAGAGAAAAATCAGAGCAATGAGGAAAAACCTCAAAATAGAAAAACAACAACAACAGCACCAAAACCAAAAGAAATAGTATGGTTCATTCAGCATCTATACTCCACAGTTCTTTTTTTTTTTTTTCCTGGATTTGGAGATCCTCTTCCATCATGAGTTCCCTGGAACTCTTCTGTACCATTGCATTGGTGAGGAGAAATGGTCAAAGGATATGAACAGGTTGTTTTCTGATGAAGAAACCAAAGCTATCTATTCCCATATGAAAAAAATGCTCTAAATCTCTAATGATTACAGAGATGCAAATTAAAACAACTCTGAGATACCACCTGACACCTATCAGATTGACTAAAATGACAAAAAGGGAAAATAATAAATGTTGGAGAAGCTGTGGAAAAATTGGAACACTAATGCATTGTTGGTGGAGCTGTGAACTGATCCAACCATTCTGGAGAGCAATTTGGAATTATGCCCAAAGGGCGATAAAGCTGTGCATACCCTTTGACCCGGCAATACCACTTTTGGGTCTTTTTCCCAAAGAGATCATGGAAAGGGGAGAGGGACCCACATGTACAAAAATATTTATAGCTGCTCTTTATGTGGTGACAAGGAACTGGAAGTTGAGGGGATGCCCATCAATTGGGGAATGGCTGGACAAGTTGTGGTTTATGAATGTAATGGAATACTATTGTGCTGTAAGAAATGATGAGCAGAAGGAGTTCAGAGAAACCTGGAGGGTCTTGAGTGAGCTGATGATGAGTGAGCTGAGTAGAACCAGAAGAACATTGTACACAGTATCATCAACATTGTGTGTTGATCTACTGTGATGGACTATATTCTTCCCAAGTTTTTTAAAAGCATTTTCTCCCTCTTAAAATTGCTTTGTATTACTGCACTTTATACATAATTTATATTGATTATCTTGTAAATACACTGTATGCCCCTAGGCGATATAAACTCCATAAGGGCAGGGACTATTTCATTTTTGCCTTTGCATTATGTGCAAAGTATGCATATGTGCCTAGCCCTGAGTACAGAAGGCCACTATTGAATTATGTGGGAAGAATCAAACAATACTACCTCTTCAGAGACATTATCTCCAGGACTACTTGTAAACTATCCTAAGCTAAACTTAGTGATAAGACTCTCTGAGCTTTGCTATGCTTATCCTCAGATCCAGCTTGGTAACAGAATCTTGTTTTTGTTCAGTCATTTCAGTGAAACCATTTTCAGTTTTCTTGGCAAAGATGCTGGAGTGGTTTGCTATGTCCTTCTCCAGCTCATTTTACAAATGAGGAAACTGAGGTAAACAGGCTTAAGTGACTTGCCCAGGATCACACAGCTAGTAAGTGTCTGAGACCAGATTTGAACTCAGGTCTTCCTGACTTCAGCCCAGTGCTCTATCCATTGCAACACTTAGCTGCCCATCACCCAAGACAGTGTTCTCTTTTTTAGCTGCCTTAGCACACTATCATGTGTTCTTATTGCACTTGTAGTCCACTAAGAAGTTCTAGACCTAATAAAAAAAATTCTAGACATTTGTTCAAATACCTTGTCTAGGCATACCTTTCCTATGTTGTACTTATAAAGTTGAATTTTTGAACCTGTGGAGGTCTTTGCATTTCTCGGTTAAATTTAATTTTTTTATTCATCCTAGAATTCTAGCCTACTGATATTCAACTTCAACCCAAAATTATTAAGGGTCTACTCTGTACAAAGCAATGTGCTAGGTACTTGAGATATAAAGATGAAAAATTACAGAATCTGCCCTCAAAGAGCTTACAATCTCTCAGCAAGCAAAGATTTGTACAGTTACAATATGTTATTATATTTTAAAGCAGAATGAGATGGGAGTGTCCTGCCTTGGACACTTAAAAGCTGTGTGACCTTGGACAAGTTGTTTGATTTTCACCAACCTCAGTTTCCTCATCTGTAAAATGGAAATAATAATAGAACCTAACTCATGGGGTTGTTGTGAGAACCAAATGACAAAATACATGGAAAGGCCTTTGCAAACCTTAAAACACTATCTAAATACTACTATTATTGTTCTTCCTACCACATCACCATCACCATCATCATTAGCAGCAGTGGGAGGAGGAGGAGGAGGAGGAGTAAAAGGGAAATCCAGACAAAGAATTCCAGGAAAATTTGGGGGTTAAGAGGACACTTTTAGTTGGGTATAGAGTTGAGGAAAGGGATTAAGATTCGTCAAGGATATAAAACTTGAGAAAACGAATGTGAATTCATGGAGGCTGAAGGTAATATGTTGATTTTTGGGAAAGATGTGGGAGGTCATTTTGACTGAAATGAAGGGGATGTTCAGGGGACCATTGTGCAATATGGCTTCATGGGTAAGTTGGGTTAACATTGTGGAAGGCATTAAATTCATGGCTGAAGAGTTAGTATTTAATCTTAGAGGTAGGAGTGACCACATTATTGTTGGTAAATCCCAAGCATATCATATAATGGATTAGCTATAACTCTCAATTTTGTCTTCTGTCAATTTGACAAAAATGTCATATGCTTAATACAAATCATTGATTTAAAAAATTTCTCATAGCACAGGACAGTGGCAACCTCCAAAAAGAGAAGGATAAGAATCAAGGGCTAATCAGTTTATTTACATTCCTTTCAGGGTACAGAAAATGGCTGGTCATTGTTGAAAATATTTTTGGCCTGTCTTTTGGCTTGCATAATTACAACAACAATAGGAGTGCTGATATTGAGTCTGGTGAAGAGTACAAATATTAGAAATCCTGAGATTATCATTGAGTTCCCAGAAAGCACCACAATTGTCTCAACAACAGAAACATCCACAGCTACAACTGAATCTACCACAGTTGCCACAGAGTCCACCACAGCTACCACAGCTACAACTGAAAGCACTACAACCACCCCTACAACTAGTACTGAGACCACAACCAGCACATCCACAGCTACAACTGAGTCTACCACAGCTGCCACAGAGTCTACTACAGCTACCACAGAGTCTACCACAGCTACCACAGAGTCCACTGCAGCTACAACAACTACAACTGAAAGCACTACAACCATCCCTACAACTACTACTGAGACCATGACCAGCACACCCACAGCTACCACAGAGTCCACCACAGCTACAACAGCTACAACAGAATCCACTACAACTACCACAGCTGCAAGTGAAAGCACTACAGCCACCCCTACAACTAGTATTGAGACCACAACCAGCACATCCACAGCTACCACAGAGTCTACCACAGCTACCACAGAGTCCACCACAGCTACCACAGAGTCCACCACAGTTACTGCAGCTACCACAGAGTCCACCACGGCTACCAAAGCTACAACTGAGCCCACCACAGCTACCACAGAGTCCACCACAGCTACCACAGAGTCCACTACAGCTACCACAGCTACAACTGAAAGCACTACAGCCATCCCTACAACTAGTCCTGATACCACAACCAGCACATCCACAGCTACAACAGAGTCCACTACAGCTACCACAGCTACAACTGAAAGCACTACAGCCACCCCTACAACTAGTACTGAGACCACAACCAGCACATCCATAGCTACCACAGAGTTCACCACAGCTACAACAGAGTCCACCATAGCTACCACAGCTACAACAGAGTCAACTACAGCTACCACAGCTACAACTGAAAGCACTACAGTCACTCCTACAACTAGTACTGAGACCACAACCAGCACATCCACAGCTACCACAGAGTCCACCACAGCTACCACAGAGTCTACTACAGATACCACAGCTATAACTGAAAGCACTACAGCCACCCCTACAACTAGTACTGAAATCACAACCAGCACATCCACAGCTACAACTGAGTCTACCACAGCTACCACAGAGTCTACTACAGCTACCACAGCTACAACTGAAAGCACTACAGCCACTCCTACAACTAGTACTGAGACCACGACCAGCACATCCACAGCTACAACTGAGTCTACCACAGCTACCACAGAGTCCACCACAGCTACAAAAGAGTCCACCACAGCTACTGCAGCTAGCACAGAGTCCACCACAGCTACCAAAGCTACAACTGAGCCCACCACAGCTACAACAGAGCCCACCACAGCTACCACAGAGTCCACTACAGCTACCACAGCTACAACTGAAAGCACTACAACCACCCCTACAACTAGTCCTGATACCACAACCACCATATCCACAGCTACAACAGAGTCCACTACAGCTACCACAGCTACAACTGAAAGCACTACAGCCACTCCTACAACTAGTACTGAGACAACAGCCAGCACATCCACAGCTACCCCAGAGTCCACCACAGCTACCACAGCTACAACTGAAAGCACTACAGCCACCCCTACAACTAGTCCTGATACCACAACCAGCATATCCACAACTACAACAGAGTCCACCACAGCTACAACTGAAAGCACTACAGCCACCCCTACAACTAGTCCTGATACCACAACCAGCATATCCACAGCTACAACAGAGTCCACTACAGCTACCACAGCTACAACTGAAAGCACTACAGCCACTCCTACAACTAGTACTGAGACCACAACCAGCACATCCATAGCTACCACAGAGTTCACCACAGCTACAACAGAGTCCACCATAGCTACCACAGCTACAACAGAGTCACCTACAGCTACCACAGCTACAACTGAAAGCACTACAGCCACCCCTACAACTAGTACTGAGACAACAGCCAGCACATCCACAGCTACCCCAGAGTCCACCACAGCTACCACAGCTACAACTGAAAGCACTACAGCCACCCCTACAACTAGTACTGAGACCACAACCAGCACATCCATAGCTACCACAGAGTTCACCACAGCTACCACAGAGTCCACCACAGCTACCACAGAGTCCACCACAGTTACTGCAGCTACCACAGAGTCCACCACGGCTACCAAAGCTACAACTGAGCCCACCACAGCTACCACAGAGTCCACCACAGCTACCACAGAGTCCACTACAGCTACCACAGCTACAACTGAAAGCACTACAGCCATCCCTACAACTAGTCCTGATACCACAACCAGCACATCCACAGCTACAACAGAGTCCACTACAGCTACCACAGCTACAACTGAAAGCACTACAGCCACCCCTACAACTAGTACTGAGACCACAACCAGCACATCCACAGCTACCACAGAGTCCACCACAGCTACCACAGAGTCTACTACAGATACCACAGCTATAACTGAAAGCACTACAGCCACCCCTACAACTAGTACTGAAATCACAACCAGCACATCCACAGCTACAACTGAGTCTACCACAGCTACCACAGAGTCTACTACAGCTACCACAGCTACAACTGAAAGCACTACAGCCACTCCTACAACTAGTACTGAGACCACGACCAGCACATCCACAGCTACAACTGAGTCTACCACAGCTACCACAGAGTCCACCACAGCTACAAAAGAGTCCACCACAGCTACTGCAGCTAGCACAGAGTCCACCACAGCTACCAAAGCTACAACTGAGCCCACCACAGCTACAACAGAGCCCACCACAGCTACCACAGAGTCTACCACAGCTACAACTGAAAGCACTACAACCACCCCTACAACTAGTCCTGATACCACAACCACCATATCCACAGCTACAACAGAGTCCACTACAGCTACCACAGCTACAACTGAAAGCACTACAGCCACTCCTACAACTAGTACTGAGACCACAACCAGCACATCCATAGCTACCACAGAGTTCACCACAGCTACAACAGAGTCCACCATAGCTACCACAGCTACAACAGAGTCACCTACAGCTACCACAGCTACAACTGAAAGCACTACAGCCACCCCTACAACTAGTACTGAGACAACAGCCAGCACATCCACAGCTACCCCAGAGTCCACCACAGCTACCACAGCTACAACTGAAAGCACTACAGCCACCCCTACAACTAGTCCTGATACCACAACCAGCATATCCACAACTACAACAGAGTCCACCACAGCTACAACTGAAAGCACTACAGCCACCCCTACAACTAGTCCTGATACCACAACCAGCATATCCACAGCTACAACAGAGTCCACTACAGCTACCACAGCTACAACTGAAAGCACTACAGCCACTCCTACAACTAGTACTGAGACCACAACCAGCACATCCATAGCTACCACAGAGTTCACCACAGCTACAACAGAGTCCACCATAGCTACCACAGCTACAACAGAGTCACCTACAGCTACCACAGCTACAACTGAAAGCACTACAGCCACCCCTACAACTAGTACTGAGACAACAGCCAGCACATCCACAGCTACCCCAGAGTCCACCACAGCTACCACAGCTACAACTGAAAGCACTACAGCCACCCCTACAACTAGTACTGAGACCACAACCAGCACATCCATAGCTACCACAGAGTTCACCACAGCTACAACAGAGTCCACCATAGCTACCACAGAGTCCACTACAGCTACCACAGCTACAACTGAAAGCACCACAGTCACTCCTACAACTAGTCCTGAGACCACAACCGGCACATCCATAGCTACAACTGAGTCTACCACAGTTACCACAGCTACAACTGAAAGCACTATAGCCACTCCTACAACTAGTACTGAGACCACAACCAGCACATCCACAGCTACCACAGAGTCCACCACAGCTACCACAGAGTCTACTACAGATACCACAGCTATAACTGAAAGCACTACAGCCACCCCTACAACTAGTACTGAAATCACAACCAGCACATCCACAGCTACAACTGAGTCTACCACAGCTACCACAGAGTCTACTACAGCTACCACAGCTACAACTGAAAGCACTACAGCCACCCCTAAAACTAGTACTGAGACCACAACCAGCACATCCATAGCTACCACAGAGTCCACCACAGCTACCACAGAGTCTACTACAGCTACCACAGCTATAACTGAAAGCACTACAGCCACCCCTACAACTAGTACTGAGATCACAGCCAGCACATCCACAGCTACAACTGAGTCTACTACAGCTGCAACTGAGCCCACCACAGAGTCCACTACAGTTACCACAGCTACAACTGAAAGCACTACAACCACCCCTACAACTAGTCCTGATACCACAACCAGCATATCCACAGCTACAACAGAGTCCACTACAGCTACCACAGCTACAACTGAAAGCACTACAGCCACTCCTACAACTAGTACTGAGACCACAACCAGCACATCCATAGCTACCACAGAGTTCACCACAGCTACAACAGAGTCCACCATAGCTACCACAGCTACAACAGAGTCAACTACAGCTACCACAGCTACAACTGAAAGCACTACAGCCACCCCTACAACTAGTACTGAGACAACAGCCAGCACATCCACAGCTACCCCAGAGTCCACCACAGCTACCACATCTGTAAGTGAAAGCACTACAGCCACCCCTACAACTAGTACTGAGACCACAACCAGCACATCCACAGCTACCACAGAGTCCAGCACGGCTACCACAGAGTCCACTACAGCTACCACAGCTACAACTGAAAGCACTACAGCCACCCCTACAACTAGTCCTGATACCACAACCAGCATATCCACAGCTACAACAGAGTCACCTACAGCTACCACAGCTACAACTGAAAGCACTACAGCCACTCCTACAACTAGTACTGAGACCACAACCAGCACATCCATAGCTACCACAGAGTCCACCACAGCTACCACATCTGTAAGTGAAAGCACTACAGCCACTCCTACAACTAGTACTGAGACCACAACCAGCACATCCATAGCTACCACAGAGTCCAGCACGGCTACCACATCTGCAAGTGAAAGCACTACAGTCACTCCTACAACTAGTACTGAGACCACAACCAGCACATCCACAGCTACCACAGAGTCCAGCACGGCTACCACAGAGTCCACTACAGCTACCACAGCTACAACTGAAAGCACTACAGCCACCCCTACAACTAGTACTGAGACCACGACTAGCACATCCACAGCTACAACTGAGTCTACTACAGCTACAACTGAGCCCACCACAGCTACAACAGCATCCACCACAGCTACCACAAAGTCCACTACAGCTACCACAGCTACAACTGAAAGTACTACAGCCACCCCTACAACTAGTACTGAGACCATGACCAGCACACCCACAGCTACCACAGAATCTACCACAGCTACCACAGCTACAACTGAAAGTACTACAATCACCGCTACAACTAGCCCTGAGACCACAAGCAGCACATTCATAGCTACAACTGAGTTCACCACAGCTACCACAGCTATCACAGAGTCCACTACAGATATCACAGTTACATCTGAAAGCACTACAGCCACCCTTACAACTAGTCCTGAGACCACAACCAGCATATCCACAGCTACAATTGAGTCTACTACAGCTACAACTGAGACCACCACAGCAACAACAGCATCTACCACAAATACCACAGCTATCACAGAGTCCATTACAACTACCACAGCTATGACAGAATCCACTACAGATACCACAGCTACCACATAGTCCACCACAGCTACCACAGCTACCACAGCTACAACTGAAAGCACTACAGCCACCCCTACAACTAGTCCTGAGACCATAATCAGCACATCCACAGCTACCACAGATTCCACCACAGCTACAACTGAGTCTACCACAGCTACCACAGCTATCACAGAGTCCACTACAGCTACCACAGTTACAACTGAAAGCACTATAATCACTGCTACAACTAGTCCTGAGACCACAACCAGCACATTGTAAGGGGCTAAAATTCTAGCTATACTATCTAAAATCTAATGAGTGGTCTCCAATAAATTATAAGCTTTAGCAAGAGTATTTAAGTGTTTAAATATTTATTACAGAGCATTAGGATCAAAGAGAAAGGTAAAAATCTAACTATTTCTAAAAGACCCTATCATCCGACCTACCATGGTGAGGTCAGGATTCCAAAGAGACAGAACCCCTCTGCCAGTGTCCACTTTCTAATTCATGTCCTCCTCTCAGAAATGGGAGGCTCCTCAAGTTGATTGGCTGGTAGCTTTGATAGACAGTACCCATGAGCAAACGTTACTTCCGACGCTAAGGACCTTGACCACATGGCTTGCCCTCAGAGGCCTTCTCCTCATGGTGGAGCTTTGCTACAGTAAGTCTCCAGCAAGTGGCATCATTACAATCATTACAACACCCACAGCTACAACTGAGTGCACCACAGCTACAACTGAAAACACTACAGCCACCCCTACAACTAGTACTATGACCACAACCAGCACACCCACAGCTACCACAGCTACAACTGGGTCCAGCACAGCTACTCTAGCTACAACTGAAAGCACTACAATCACTGCTATAATTAATCCTGAGGCCACAACCAGCACATCCACAGCTACAAGTGAGTCTACCACAGCTACAACTGAGCCCACCACAGCTACAACTGAGTCCACTACAACTACCACAGCTACAAGTGAAAGCACTACAACCACCACAACTAGTCCTGAGACCACAACCAGCACATCCACAGCTACAACTGAGTCCAGCATAGCTACCACTGAGTCCACCACAGCTACCACAGATAAAACTGAAAGCATTATAGACACCACTACAGCTATAATTTAAAGCACTACCTCTATCAGTACAAATGGTACTGAGACAGATGCTGACCCAACCATAGCTATAACTAAGTCCACAACCACCACCAACATAATGTGTTCTGATATTACTGCTTGAATCAACTCAACTACAATGGAAAGAACTACAGCAATTACTACAACCAGTTCTAAGAACACAACAGATAAAACTGCAGTTTCAACTGAGTCTGTGATCACCACCAGTATAGTGGTTCTTCAGTGACTACTACAGACACCAACATAGCTACTACTGAAAGCATTACAGCTAACATTGCAACCAGTCCTGAGACCACTATAGGTAAAACCAGTTTTGGCTGACTTTATAACCACCACCATAGTTTTAACTGAGACCTTTTCAGTCACCACTACAATGGCTGTTGAAACCACTATAGGTACCACTGCAGCTATAACTGACAGCACTATAGCCACCACTATAATTGGCAATGAAACCATTACTAGCAATATCCCAGCTTGAATGAGTCTACAATGATCACCACAGTTTCAACTGAGACCCCTTCACCTACCACTACATTGGCTACTGAGACTACTACAGTTATAACTATGTGCAGAACAGCTACTACACCTATAGTTGTAACATTTTAATAGTTATAACTAAGACCAGGAACCACTATAGTTACTCCTGAGAATATGACAGGCATCATCATATCTTCAACTAAGTTTACTCTAGCCACTACTGTCTCAAAACTATTCCATCAAACAATTGTAGCTCTCACCATAGCCTCAACTGAGTCCACAATGATAATCACAAGTACAACTGAGACAGCCACCACTATATCTCCTATATCCTATACTTCTTCCGATGACTACTACATATACCACAACTCCATCTATTTCCAAGATCACCTCAAATACAATCATAGCTACCACATAGATCACTACAGACACTATCACTATAACTATCCCTGAAGCCACAAGCAGTCACCAGAGGAACAACTGAGACAGCCACTTCCACAGAATACCTTCTAAGATTATGAGAGCTATCACTAGTACAGCTGCTCTTGGGACCTCTACATGAACCCCTTTGGCTACTTCTGAGATCATTATGGTGACTGACATTACAATTGTACCTAAGAACACTAATGTGACCACTAACTTCTCATGAGAATCCTATAGATAGTATCACAGTTACCACTGAGACCACTATAGCAATTACCACCTCAACTACACCTGAGAATACTTCAACTACCACTGCAGCTACACACTAGAACACTAAATCCATCTGACTGTCCCTGAGGCCACAACCAAGCACACTACAATAATTGTTCTTAAGACCATTACAGGAGCAAGAATAATTCCAACATAATTACAACTACCACTACAATCCCACCTGCTACTACCAGCACCAGCAGCAACTTTTATAATATCCAGCATGTGTAAGCTACTCAAAGACAGGATTTATGTAGCCTGAGCACCTGATGTAGTGCCTTGCATATTGTAGGTGGTTAATAAAGTCTTGTTTAATTTAAAAAATATTTAAAATAAAATCAATAATATACTGAATGGGAAATGCTGCCTCATCACCATATTCACTTACACACCCCATGTCTATAAATTATTTCAAAATTGCACCTGGGCTGGTCTGATCATTTTCAAGGTGATCTCAAGTTCACAGGATTCAGAGCTAGAAGGGACTTACTCATCATCTGATCCATCCCCTTCCCTTATTTAACAGATGAGGAAATGAAGGTCCAAAGCAATTAAGAGATTTGCTTTAGGTCACTGAACACTAATACTTTCTGCCTCTGTGGCTTCAGGAAAATTATTTCACTTCTCTGGGCTAATCTGTAAAATGAAGAGTTTATTCTAGGTGATCTCTAAGGTCCCTGATAACTCTAAAATCCCATGATCTCAGTTTGACTGATCAGAGAAAAGATTTATCAGTTACACAGGATTTCTGGTTCAAATAGAATTTATTGTATACATATCCCCAAAGCGATATTAATATATACAGGATGTAGAATTAGCTTCATTACAGAGAAATGGATGTTATATTGATATTTATTAAAATGGGAGCCTGCCTATGTCTTTCACTCCTGTTTTACATGAAGAGGTAGGCTTACTTCTTGCCAAGGCAAATCTATCTACCTACACAAGCAATGGCATTCTAGCTAGTCTTGCCCAGAAAATTGGCCTTTTGGTCTTCTCCATTCTCTCCCTTATCTTCAATCTCTCCCTGTTTACTCTCTACTTCCCTATCACCTATAAACATGCCCCTGTTTTCTCCATTCTAAGAAAAGTCCTGGGGGCAGCTAGGTAGCACAGTGGATAAAACACCGGCCCTGGATTCAGGAGGACCTGATTTCAAATCAGGCCTCAGACACTTGACATTTACTAGCTGTTGTTCAACCCTCATTGGCCCACAAAAAAGTCCTTACTTGATTCTTTTATTCATACTATTGTCCTAAATCTCTTCAGCCTTTTGTGGCTAAATTCCTTGAGAAGGCCATCTAGAATACGAACCTCAGCTCACTCTCTTAAACTCTTGATAGAATGGCTTCTGACCTCACCACTCAACTGAAACTACTCTTTCCAAAGTTATTTATGATCTAATTTCCAAGTCCAATGACCTTTTTTCAATCCTCATTCTTCTTGATTTTTCTGCAGCCTTTGGTACTATCAGTCACCCTCTTCTCTTTGATACTCTCTTCTCTCTAGGTTTTCAGGACACTACTTTCTCCAGATTTTCCTTTTATTTATCTACACACTCCTCAATCTCCTTTGATGGATCTTTATCCAGGTCATACTCATGTGTGTCTCAGAGGGCTCTGTCCTGGGACCTTTTGTCTCCCCCTTCTATACTATTTCACTTAATAATCTCATCAGAACCCATGGATTTGATTATCATTTCTATGCTGATGGTTTTCAAATCTATTTATCCAACTCTAATTTATCTACTAGTCTCTAATCTAGCCTCTCCAATGGACTTTCAAGCATTTCAGACTGGATGTCCAGGACGAATCTTAAACTTATGATGTCCAAAATTAAACTCATTATCTTTTCCCTTAAACTTTCCCACTTTCCAAACTTCCCTATTGTTGTTGAAGGTGCTACCTTCCTCCCAGCCCCCCAGGCTCATAACCTTGGTGTCATCCTTGATTCCTCATTATCTCTCATCCCCATAACCAAATAAAATGCCAAGGCTGGTCCATTTTATCTTTGTAATATTTCTCAAATACTCTCCCATTTCTTCTCTGATTCTGTGTATTATAAAGGTTTTGAGATTTTTCCAGGTATAATAAACACACTCACACTTCTAGAGTTACAAGAACTTTATTAATTATAGGATAGGGAGTTAGACAAGAACAAGAAGTTTCAGAGGCATAGAAATAGAGAAACAAAGATACAATAACAATTCCAATCACAACTACAATAATAAAAGACATACTTCACCAAATCAGGGAAGCACCAACATCTGGGTTTCTAGCTGGGGAATCCTAGTTCACAACTTCCAGAGGGGGCAGTTAGATGGCACAGTGAATAAAGTAGAGGCTCTGGATTCAGGAGGACCTGAGTTCAAATCCAGCCTCAGACACTTGACACTTACTAACTGTGTGACCCTGGGCAAGTCACTTAACCCTATTGGCAGAGCGGGGGGGGGGGGGATTTCACCCTCTATAGGAAATCTTTCTCAATCCTTTTTAGTTATAGCACCTAACCTTTGCTAATTGTTTCCTATTTACCCCAGATATAGCTTGTTTACACAAGTTTATATGTATGTTGCTTCCCCATTTCACAGCGAGCTTCTCTGGGCCTTTCTTTGTATCCTCATCACTTTGCACAGCGTCTGCAACATTTTAGATGCTTAATAAATGCTTAATGACTGACTGACTATAGGAAAATATAGGAAATATCCACATGAGGCTGTCTTTCATAAAATATGAAAGCATACACTGAATTTGGTTTGTATTGTTCTTTGACCCTTAACCACTCTAATTTTTCATAGTTCCCCTAAGCATGGCTAATTATCCATGAATTAATGGAATTTGGATCCTCTCAGACTGCGTCAGGAGTTTGTCATCCAGTTGGGTCAAATCTAGCATATGTCCCTTTTGCAGGATTTGAAACAAGTGGGTGGTGGTTGTTACATAGGGTAGCTCAGAAAATGTGTGGGGTGTGACTCAGGTTTGTTTTGTCACAATTACTGCAATTGGTTCTGTTTTTACCTTTCCTAATCTTACTGATACTTACCAGGGTCTAACCCTTTTTGGTAGTTAAAACTTATTAAGGGATGACTTCCTCATTCTTAGAGTTTACATTTTAGAGAAATCTTGGAATAAAAAAACCCAAACCTGTGAATATTTATTTGTAACACAAAATTCTGTTGGTCCCTTATCCATTTTCTCTCCCGAACTCTACACTTTTCAGTGGTCTTTCAGTTTTTCTGACTAGGTAAATCAGGTAGACATCCAGTACTGGGTACTAATCTGTCCTGAAACCTTTATTTTCCTTTAACGAAGAATGTCAAAAACAGTGACTGTAACCCATAATTAGTAGGGGTTGGGTGGGTAGGATTGGAGTAGAATCTAAAGCAGAACCAGAAACTAAGAGGCCCTTGAACCCATGTCAGAATGTACAGACAACACTAAATGGTGCATCCAGAACCCTGCCATCACCAAATAAAACATTTATTAAGTACCTACCATACACAAGACACAGCTAGGTACCAAAGGATACCAACTCTAAATAATGGTCTATGACCTTGTGCAGCTTACACTCTAGAAGAAAAAGAGAATACAGCTATGGCACAATATATCATATCATTATAGTATGACAAAACAAAACAGATTAACAAGCAAACAAACCCAAACCAAAAAAACAGTTTAAGGTCTCAGAGGGAAGAATATCACTAACTGGGAGGATCAGAAAGGATTTCATGGAGAGGTAGACTTTAAAACATTGTTGAGAATTCAATGGGCAAAGTGAATAAAGGAAAGCATTCCAAGCTCAGGGATGAGCAAAGGGATGGAGGCAGGAGAGTGTATTGCATGCCCAGTTTGGGGAATGGGTGTGAGGGGGTAGTAGAGGGTAACCTAGTTTAGCTGAAGCATAAAGTACATGGAGGGGAGTAATATGAAATAAGCCTGGAAAGGTAAGGTGATATTTTTCCTCCCCACCTTCACCTCTTCCCACTCTGTGGAGAGGTTTGAATGCCAAGCCCCCCCCAAAATTGAATGTTACTTAGAAGACAAAATGGTGCCATTGGAGTATAGAACAAGATGTGGGCACAAGAAAAATTGTACTGACTATGGTTTGAAGGATGGCTGGGATTTGGGAGTGGGATGAGAAAAGCAAGGCAAGGAGATCTGCAGGAAGCTCTTGGCAATACAGGCAGGTAGTGATGAGATTTTTAAGGGGTTGGTAGAAGTGAGACTAGAGAGTTATCAAATTTTGCATAAAGCTCAGAGCAAAGCCATAGTTTGGATTCAGAGCTACCCATCTGGAGTCTTCTGCAGACCTTAACTGGTATGTGATGGGCTTTAGTGTCCTATTTTGCTTGCAAAAGTTGCCTGATGACATTTTATATCAGGGCTCCTTTGAATTATGGAATGTTAGAGCTGGAAGGGATCTTAAGATCAGCTAATTATCTCCCTTATTTTACAAATGGAAAAATTGAGCAGATCCATAACAAGGAGTACTTGTATTTGAGGCAACTTCAGTTAGGAAGAAGAAGGCAAGTGAGAGTACAGAGGACAGTTTTACCATCAGATCCACCAGATACAGCCATAACAGGAAAGGGGCGGGGGTGATCTGTCCCTCAGGAAATTGACCCTATACTTCCATAGGGATTATGGGAGTTAGGTTCCCAAGGAGGGGCAACATGGCAATGGGAACTTGGAGGAACAGCTCAGGGATATCCTGCTTAGTGAGAGTAGGGGAGAAAAATGACTGACGATTTTGAGGAAGAAGCGTGTCTCTCTCAGGATCAAATGTAATATTATTTGTAAAGCACTTAGCATAGTGCCTAGCATACAATAGGTGCTTAATAAATACCTATCATTTTCCCCTTCTCTATCTTCTCAGAGAAGACCAAGCTCCCATGGATACTGGCACACTGAGACAAACACTTTCCTAGTTATAGCTTTGAAATGGAGTCCCAAAGAAGTCTCACCTCTGGGCAGTGTTGTGTAGTGGAAAGAGCACTTTATATGAAGTGAGAAGACCCAGATTTGAATCATGCTTTGACTATTTTACTACCTATGTGACTTTAGGTAAGTCACTTAACCTTTCTGGGACTCACTTTTCTCACCTGTAAAATGAAAGGGTTGTACTAGATGGCCTCTAAAGTCCTTTCCAGTCCTAAATCAATGATTCTATGACCTTATGAACTCAATAATCTCTAAGATTCCCGCCAGCTCTAAATCCTATGACACAGGTTAATCAGGACACTGATGGATTGTTGCAAGCACAGGCTTTGTTGGGATCAGCAGAAAGTAGCAGTAACTTGGATAACTGGCTAACATCCACTGCCTGAAGCTGAGCAATGCCAGCTATGATAAAGACCACCATCTATAAATATCTATCACATACCAGGGAGGCAGCTGAAAACCTGGAGACATCAGAAAACCTCAATCCTAGATTATCCAGGCAAACTATAAGTCTCTCTTCTCTTTCCTCTCCTATCCTTACTCCCAAAGCACTAGTTGCCTTTGTGGGTGGCTCTCTCAATTGCCACACCTACCTTCCCCCATGGTCCAGTGGCCACCCCACCCCTCTTTTAGAGTTCTTGTCCAACTGGGTTGGACTGACCATGTATTTCCACACTACCATCAGTGAGTAAGTCATTAAACAATTGTGAAGCATCTTCTATGTGCTAATCACTCTAGATACAAAGATAGTCCCTGCCCTCAAGGAGTTCAGTACCTAGTAGGGGAGACAATATGCAGACAGCTATGTACAAAGTATATAAGATAAATAGGAAATTACCAACAGAGAAAAGACATTAGAATTAAGATGATTAGGGAAGGACTTCCTATGGAATGTGGAATTTTAGCTGGGTCCTGAAAGAAGACAGGTGAGAGAAATTATTCTTTTCCATTATATTAATAACCAATTATTAAATTGGGATCCAAGCTTTTCTTTTCCTTTTTTAAAAAAATTTCCTCATTCAGGAACCAACCCCTGTAGGTCAGTCAGCCAGACTCTGAAGGGCATGGCTGATAGAGGAGATTGTCATAATCCTTTGGATTCATTTTCCTTAATCTTGGGCAGAACTCCACCCAACCAGGAGACTTTACTTCCTTTTAAAGTGCAAACAGAATCTAATGTAGGTGAATTTCTGCCCCAAAGCAATGAACTCATGCCCTTATAGCCCTCCACTGGAGTTCAGGGTGATGGAGTTCATGAAGGAGGAGGGCAATCAGAGTCTGGGGAGGGATGGATGGATTCCCTTGTCCAGATTGCTGGAAGTGACCAAACCTCATTTAAATGTCTGTCAAACAGGTTTGATTTCTCCTGTCAGGGGCAATCCCCCTTTAAAAAATATTTAAGCCATTTAGTATCTATATTAGTTGTCTTTGGTTATGGAGAGAAACCAATGACTAATTGATCATTAGTTATCCAGAAAGGGTCTTTCAGGTTTTTCAGTCATCAGACAGGGAAGTTGAGAGGCAGAGGTGAAGGAGAGCATTCTAGGCATAGGGGACAGCTAGAGAAAATATGGGGGTGGAGAGGAGTGAGAAATGGATTGTCTTGTTAGAAGAATGAGACCAGGGACCATGAGCAATTGGCTGGAAAAATCATTGGCAAAGGGGATTCGTGACCAGCCATCCACCTCCTGCTCTAGTCACCACCCTTCCTTTGCTCTGCTTCTCCATGACATTCTTTTTTTTTTTTTTTTTTAGTGAGGCAATTGGGGTTAAGTGACTTGCCCAAGGTCACACAGCTAGTAAGTGTTAAGTGTCTGAGGCTGGTTTTGAACTCAGGTCCTCCTGACTCCAGGGCTGGTGCTCTATCCACTGCGCCACCTAGCTGCCCCACTCCATGACATTCTATGAGAACTTACCTCTGTTGTGGAGCAGGGGAATGATGTCTGGATTTAGAGTCAAGGCCCCAAGTTTGAATCATACCTTTGTATTATCGCAGATATAACCGTGACTGAGTCCCTTTACCTCAATGTCCTCTTCTGAAAAAGGAGAAGTGGCCTTAAAGGCCCTTTTCACCTTTCAATCTATGATCATGAGAGATACCTTCTTCTAAGCTTCCTTAACTCTCTGATAATCATTGAAATCTCATCTTCTGCTAAAGACATATCACTTGGCATCATCTCCAAGGCTAATATCTCCTCTCACATCTCCTGATACATAAAGTCAGCGAACCATCACTCAGCAATCACTTCTCTTCAATTCAAATTTATTCTACTTTGCCCAGATCATTATTTCTTTCCTCCATGGACCTACTGGTCATTCTTTCTCCTGCCAAAGAAATTCAGAACTTGATCTCACAATCTTCTTCTCCACCCTAACCCTTGTCTCTTTTCAACACCCTGGCCTGCCAGTTCTTTATCCTCCCCAAATCTTTTTTTACCTCTGTCTTCAATTTACCTCAACTACACACAGAAGGATTCATACTTTAGGACATCTTTCTTCATAAGACCTCCCTCCCATTTCCCTACACAGGCAAATATCCTCCAGTTCAATTAAGTTTACCCCAAGTGCTAGAATTTCTAATTGCACTTTCCAACACAAGTTGGAAGTTAAGGAATTGAAGAAAGAGAAAGCCAGGTATGATGTCCACAGAGATGAGAGGCAGCAAGCTTACCCAAACAGGATCACAAAGGGAAACAACAAGACTTGATTCAGAGATAATGCAGAACAAGTAGTTGTAGACAAAGAAAAAGCATCAGCAGAGTCAAACTGTATATAAAGGGGCCCACTTGGTGGGGACTGATGCCTTTTGATGGTTGCTCCTTCCTGAGGCTCTTTATGAATTATTGACTTTTTGGATCTAGGATTGAGAGATGTGGACAGAACAAGGGCTAAAGCACAGTTGTTTCTAACCCAGGCTCTTTTGCTTTGAACAAGTTTTCGCTGCTTTAATGTCAAACTCAGTATCGTTATACAAGGAAATAAAGTATTGCTACACTTTAGCATACTATCCAGAGCTAATGATGACTCCACATCCAGGATCTTAAACTATATCTGAGCCCCGCATTGGCCTGGAGGCCTTCCTATTCCTCCCACTCTCTAAGATGTCATTTCATCCCAGCTAAAACTTGAAACAAATCATCATCCTGTTGTTGTTTTTTAATATCTTTTGTTTTGACATCACCTTCATTTTTTAATATATCCCTCTCTTTCCTCCCCAAGGAGCCATCTTTTGTAACAAAGATTAAAAAGAGGAAAAACAAAGCCTTTCAGCAAAATCAACCAATTTATCAGTCATGTGTAATACTAAATATGTATATGTAAATATGCGTTGTTCCATTTACCTCATGTGTACACAGACAGGAGGGTGAAGATTGGTCATTATAGTTATATAGTACTCAATTTCTTTTGTTATAGTGGTTTACATTTATATTGTTGTACTCATATTTATTGTTCGCCTGGCAATTCTTTACTCTGAATAAATTAATATGTTTTCTCAGGTTTTTCTATGATTTTCATTTGGAATAATATCACTGAGCAGTAATATTACATTATGTTCACATACCACAATTTGTTTAGTCATTCTCTAAGAAGACAAATGATTTTCTCTTTCTTAAAAAATGCTATTCATACTATCTACCTCCAGAGAAAGAACTGTTATTGATTGAATACAGATTGAAGCATGCTTTTTTTTTCCCACTTTACTTTTAAAAATTTTGTTCTTCTATTTGAGTCTTATACAAAATGACTAATATGGAAATCTTTTACATAATTGCACATGTATAACCTATATCTGATTGCTTACTGCTTCAGGAGGGAGGAAGAGAGAGAATTTAGAATTCAAAACCTTAAATAAAAATGTTTAAAAATAGTATTGATTTATTTTGGGTTTTTATCATTTTCATTTCCAGACATATCCTACCCCATTCTTCTAATCTGAAAATCATCTCTTGTTACAAAGAATAATAATGGAGGAAAAAAACCAGTTCAACAAAACTAACCAAAATATTAACTTAGTCTGATGATAGTATATGCCATTTTCTACACCCAAATATTCAATGTAACTCTTGTTCATTATAATTATATGGCTAAAGAAATCATTTATCTTTTTGAAATTCCAACAAACTTTGTTATCCAGTCAGTCAACCTAATTATGTTGTCATGTATAAATTTCTACTTGAGATATATGGTATATTAATGCTTGGATAGGGATTAGAAATGTATATATATGTATGTGTGTGTGTGTGTGTTCTAGAAATGTATAGACATATATACATTAGAAATATATACATATATTCTAATCACATATAAATGATGTTATAACCAAAACATTCATAAAGAAAGTTGAAATGTAATATTTGGTTTCCTTCGAATATGGTTCCTACTCTTTAGGTTATTTCAAACTAATGGAGGAGACAGACACAAATTTATGTACTTGATAGGTTGTTATAAGGAAAGCATTTTGCAAACATTAAAGCTCCATATAAACTTGAGTTATTGTGATTATTATTTATTATAATAGCCATCAATGTCATCATAATAAAAGGTCCTAAGAATTCGTACAAGTAGAGGAAAGGTTCTTCAAGGCAAAGACGTTCATTTTATAAATTTGAGTTCCTAGAGTACAACACAATGCCTCGAACACAGTAGGTATTTGATAATGAAAGTTCCCTGTTTTTTATTGTAGGAAAAGCATGATCCTAGTGTCCAGTAACCTGACTTCATGTTTTAGTTCTGACAATGACCATATGACAAACATGGAGCAAATTACACCCTGTAAGTCTCAGTTTCTAAATCTGTAAAATGAGGGAGTTGGAATAAGTGATCTCTAAGGTCCTTTGTAGTTTTAAAATTATATGGTTTTGTGAGGGGAAAAAAGATTCTTTTTTCAAAACTATTTTCCTAAGTGAAGGATAGATTGAAGAAGGATGTTGGTGGCACATTGGTGGCAGGAGTTTCCAGCAGACTTAACATGAAAAGTGGGTTTGGAAATTAAGTTTTAAAATTGATCTGAGATATTTGGGATAGACCTGGTGCTTAAATAAGGAGCTTTAGGGGTTTCCATTAGTAATTTCTAACAAATATTCAATAGCTGCAGATACCTTCTTGGAGTAGTGGTTGAAGCTAAGGGATTCATCTTTTTAGTTTTTTCATTGTCCTCTTCAAGCCCCAAGTCCATTGCCACCTCCTTCATGAAGCTTTCCCTGATACCCCAGTTTGTAGTGAAATCTTCCTCAAGTTTCTCACAGCATTTTTGGACCCCTCCTCACTGATCACATTCTACCTTAAATTAGTGTTGTTTCTGTACACGTCATTTCTTCTACTAGAAGGTAAACTGCAGGATGTTATTTCAGTTTTTGTTTCCCCGTCACTCACCGATTTGCACATAACAGACCATTACTCAAAAGTGATTTAATTGAATCGGACTTAATTATTAAAACACCACCATACTTCCTTAACTGGGTTGTTATTCAAGCAGTCAAAGTATTCATCACTAGTTATGTTGCTATAAAGAAATTGTTACTTAATGATGATAATAATATCTTACATTTAAGGAATGCTTTAAGGTTTTTAAGGTTCTTTACATATATATCATAATTTGTTCCTCACAATAACCCTGACAGGGAGTTGCTATTATTATCTCCATTTACAGAGGCTGAGAGTGTATTCAGAATCACATAATGAGTGTCTGAGGCAGAGTTTGATCTCAGGTTTTTCCAAATAGAAGTTCACCATTCTATTCAGAATACCACCTACTTACCTGTTGATATTTTAAAATATTCATTATGCCTGAACATTTTATATTTAATATTTGTTAATATTTGAAATGATACTCAGATTAAAATGACATGAAAAATAGTATGGAATCACAATTCATAAATAATCCTTGAAATATCACATTTGGCTTCCTCTAAATATGGTTCCAACCCTTGAGGATCTTCTAATCCAATGTAAAATGAGGATAAATGTCTTTCACAGAATTGCTATGAAGAAAGTATTAGAAAAAAAGTACATTTTCATGGAAGAGAAGCCATATGAGTTCTCATAGTAGATAAAGTACTAGATGTCTCTTCTCTGAAACTTCCTAGCAAATCACTCAATCCCCTAGTCTTGGTTTCCAAATCTGTCAAAAGGGATAATAGCACCTATCTTCACTGGTTGTTGAAAGTGCAATTAGTTCAATTTTGCATGTAAATCTCTGCAAACACAGAAGTTCTATATAAATATTTGTTATTATTAGCATGATCATTATGGTAATTGTCTCATTCTCATCTTCTTCTTGGGCTTAGCTACAAACAGTCCTAGGATAAACTCTCATCTTGATATTATTCTTTTATATTTAATGATCTATAACAGGGAGGTAAAAGAACTGGTTTGGTTTTTACAGTTTGTTGTTGTTGTTACTATTTTGCCACTAGGCAGGCTTGTGAAAGGTCAATCACATTTCCCATTAGATGTTGGATTGGTCTGTATTTTAGTTTTTCATAATTAAATTGTTCAGAATGCTCCATTTTGAAGGTGTAGCCCACAATGGAAAAAGATTATTAGTCAACTTGATCCACCCCTGAATAGATGCATCATAGCTAACTTAGCAATAATTACAACTAGTGCTTCCTAATCTACATGCAGGTATAAAAGGAACTGGCCAAAATGGCAACTTTGGCTCCAGAATGGAAGGGAAATATAGGAAACGTCCTGTGGATATTGAACAACCTGAAAGCAAACCAGTGAGTAGCAACTGCAATAATTCCATGTCTTGCAAAGCCTGATATCTGAGTTTTCAACCTTTGGTTAGAAAAATCTAACATTCTAAATGGGAGAAATCTACATTTATTTTAATTATTTGTACTAAATGTATATAGTGAGGTGGAAAGTACTAGACTGGATATAAGGATGCCTGGGTTCTAGCCTCAGTTTTGACACCAATCAGCTTTGTGATTATGGGCATGTTACTTAAACTCTCTAGGATTCACCTCTACAAAGAGGAAATTGGAACTAGGAGATTTTTATTGTCGTTTCCAGCTCTAACCTTATATGATTCTTTTTGCTACTAATTGGGAAAAATTTATGACTTCAGAATGGAGGGTTTAAATGGTTTGTCAAGTATTGGGGATTTCTATGCATCTTTGGTTGGCTTGTTCTTAAGATATTTTTATAGGTTCAAGAGGGAAGCAGTCTTTTAAATAACTTGCTCATTAAAGACAGTTCATTTAAATTATTTTTTGTCATAGTCTCTAGGTAAAAGGTATTACCATGTGGATGGCAATAACCCATATAATTTACTTTGGCATCATGCTATAAAATTGAGAATGCCTGATCAAATAGTCCTTGATTGCAGAAATGAAGATTCATTAATTAATGTAGTACATACTGCAATGATCAGACCAAAAGGCTACTGAAATATCTTTGGAGAGACATTCAATAAGAACATAGTGTAGATCTGTAGCTACAAATTCTACATTTCTCACTTAGGGAAGATGCCAAGGAGAGAAAGTCATGTCAAGGAACTGGCTGCATTCCAAAAAGGAGTCAGGAGGACCCGAGTTCAAATCTTACCTCAGACACTTACTAGATGTGTGACCCTGGGCAAGTCACTTAACCCCAATTGCCTTAAAACATCTATGGCCATCTCCAGTCATCCTCATGTATATCATGCCACTGGATCCAGATGGCTCTTGAGGAGAGAGTAAGGTTGATGACCTTTCAAAGCCCTCCCTCACTTAAATCCAATTCAGCACAAGTCATGACATCACTTTGATGTCATGGTCTTCTTCAAGAATGAAGGATAAGCAACAACAACAGCAACAACAACAACAACAGAGTCAATATGAAAGGAAAATAGATTGTACTCTAGGATTTCCCCAACAGGTAGCTTCCTGTATCTTTCTGGCTCTGGGACTCTATAATTTGGCTTCTTTAGGATGAGCAAGTGTCCAGCAGAGCATGAAGACCTTAGAAAACCAGCCTGGCGGGTGAGCTGGAGTTTTTTACAGATAGGCAGCTGATTTTCCAAGTTCATCAGCTTGAGGTAAATTGAAGGGAATTGAAGATTATCAATGAAGTCAACACCTTAGACAGGCCAAGCAAGAGTGCCTACTAAAAAGATTGGGTGGATTAAGACCCTATGTTATTCAGTAATAGCAGGGCGAGAACCTGTAGTGCTTCATAGTGCTATATTCTTTTTACAACCTTAGACCACTTCAGGGCTTCAGTTTCCCATCCTATGAAATGAGAGTGTTTGCCCAGATGATCTCTGACATACCTTTCAAATTAGAATTTATGGTCTACTGACCTTGATTTGTTCTAATCACTTTGGATAAAAATCAGGAAAGCTGTTATATCTCTATTTTCTACTTGCTTTAGAAAACCAGTGTGGTGAATGTGTGAGCTTTTCCATACATGAACTCAACTTGTATAATACATATTTAAACTTATTAGCCTTAAGCAGGTTAAAGAAAACTGATGATTATAATAAAATTAGCACTTTAGGGAGACCAGTAAGAACATCTGCTAAAATTGACTGGACTGAAAGTCTGTGGTCATTCAATAGGAAAGGACCTGGTGCTGAGCACTCAATACATTTCTAACTGCTTGGGCAACTTTGCTTTCTCCTTTTTTGAAGTGAGGGATTGATAAGATGATCTTTGAAATTCTTTCCAGTTCAGACTCTATGATTCTGCACATGGCCTTGACTTTTGCTTACTATGGATAAAAAATCAGGAAAATCTATCATAGTTCTATTTTGTGAGTGTCCTACTTTTGTTTCTATCTTTCTATCTATTTATTTATTTTTTTAAGTGAGGCAATTGGGGTTAAGTGACTTGCCCAGGGTCACACAGCTAGTAAGTGTTAAGTGTCTGAGGCCGGATTTGAACTCAGGTCCTCCTGAGTCCAAGGCCAGTGCTCTATCCACTGTGCCATCTAGCTGCCCCTCTATTTATTTATGATCCTCCTCCATATTTAGAAAAGAAATCTCAAAATTAATGAGCTCATTATACAACTTTTCAGAATAGTGTGAGTAGGATTGGTAGTGTTTGTAGAAAGCACCACATTTGCCCAATGTGGATAGAGTCCAGTGGTTTCTGCCATTAGCTCTTTTATCATCAGAGTATCAGCCAGAGGTGGGTTATGGGTTCTTGGTCAGCTGCTCAAGAGGCAGGGATCGAGGTTGCAATGAAAAACTCATCCAGAGCTATGACAGTACATGGCTTTAGGTTTTGGTGGTGATGGAAGACACACTGTCTACTTCCCCCTTTCTCCCCTGGACAGGTTTTTAAGCCTGTTGAGTGTGGCAGGAAGGCTCTCAGGAGCAGCTTCTATGTTCTGGACTCCACCTTCTTGGAAGTACCCTAAAAATTCCTCTTGGATTACTCTCCAGAGCACATTACCCCATATATCCTGGGATATTTCCTTACTATAATCTAAAAAATGTATCTCTTTTATCAATCAAGGTTATCACCACCACCATCTTATTGAAAAATATTTATTAATTTACTAAATGCCTGTTTTATTTCATAAATTAAAAATGAAAATAATAAATAAAAAACCAAAATGAACAAAAAAGAAATTTGTATTCTACTTTTAAGTTCTTAAGGACTTTACTTATATTCTCTTTTGATTTTTGGAACAAGCTTATAAATAAAGTAATACTGTTGTTATTGTTCCCATTTTACATGTAAAGAAGCTATAGCTGAACTAGGGTGATATGCTCATAAGTTACACACAGCTAGTAAATCTGTGGCAATATTTGAAGTCAGGTCTTCCTGACTCTAAGTCTCTTCACTACACCATGATATATATCTTCAGATATATCATGATATATATATATATATATATATATATATATATATATATATAGATAGATAGATAGATAGATATCTTCAGATATATCTATATCTATATATATCTTCAGAATTATTAGATCTCTGAGAATCTACTATTGTGTTTTCTCTTTGCAAACCTTCCAGAATCCCAATGGCCATGCAACTTGCCACCCACCCTGTGTGTTTCACTCACTACATCATGGCCATAGAGATGCAGATTCCAGACCATCAGTTGTGTGTACCAACCCAGGAGTTGCTGGGCATTCAGCATCCTCAACTACAGAACTGCTATGCCATCAGGTAAAGTCTTAGGCAATCCACAGTTGTGGAATCTATCCACAATTGTCCAAGTATTCTTTTATTGTTGTTTTGGGGGGGTAATTGTATCAGGAGCTCTGTGCATTTAATATATTTCCTCTGCCATTTTCCCAAGTATTCTTGATTAAATAATTTAAAGGCCATGCCTACCTTATCTTGATACAAGAAGGGAGGCATGTATGAATTTGTCCCAAAATTTAATAGGTAAGAGTGGGTGACCCAGCCTCTTGATGGTGTGAGCAGGATTCCTATGCCTGACCCTCCTTGAGTCCTCCTTTCCTAACCCTGAGTTTTTGAGAGGTATAACTTGTCACCTAGTTTGCCTTTCACTGAGAGAAGATGACAGCTAAAGGGAGAATGACTCAAGAAGTTGCTACTTTTGCAGCATCTCTTGCATCTAAGTTTGCCATGGTTCTAGAAGCTCTTCAAACAGACACTTAAAATGCTCTATGGTCTGGCTACCATGCCTCTTTCCATCTCCTTTTGCATTATTGCCCTTCACTCACTCTTCATTCCTATCAACCAGCTTGCTGACTGCTCCCTGTTTGTGATATTACTTATCTTGCCTCTGACCTTTGAGGGGAATGCATTTCCTTCCTCACTTCTGCCTCATAGGTTCCTTAACTTCCTTCAAAGCACAACTGACTTTATGCACAATCCCTTCTCTAATGCTCCCAAAGGTTAGCACTCACTCTCTCAAAATTGCTCTGTATTATATTGTATATACATTCTATTTACTTTCTTGTCTATACATTGCACCTTGAGGGCAGGGGCTGTTTCTCTTCCCTGCCAGTAACTAGCTCCTGGATTTGCATGAAGTCAACATTGAATAAATGTTTCCTGAGTTGCTGAATTTTATGGAATAAGTCAATCCATATGACCTCTCGAGTGACTCCATCTCAAAGATGACTTGTAAATTATCCAAAGCCTGTTCTCATTCAGTACTAACTGAAAAACTCATGTTCCCATGGATTCCTTGAGTTCCCATGGTGTTCTTCACTACTGTAAAAAGCTATACTATGGAGAAGCCAGAAGCCCTAGAAAAGAAACTACATGTAATTCTATCTTTGATGATAAGTATATAATATCTTTTTTTTTTTTTTTTGCGGGGCAATGGGGGTTAAGTGACTTGCCCAGGGTCACACAGCTAGTAAGTGTCAAGTGTTTGAGGCCGGATCTGAACTCAGGAACTCCTGAATCCAGGGCCGGTGCTTCATCCACTGCGCCACCCAGCTGCCCCCTATAATATCTTTTTAAAAGATCAAGACTATAATTTCATTGATATAGTAAAACCACATTTAGGAAATTTCCTCTACCAATGTAGAAGAGAACATCCTCTCCAACTTTACAGTCTTAGAGAGTTGCTTGGGGAACAAAGAGATTCAGTGACCTGCCCCATGCTCACACATCCAATAGGTGTTTAAGGTAGAATTTGAACCCAGGTCATCCTGACTCAGAGACCCAAGCTCTATCTACTATACTAGGCTATTAGCTGCACATCTAAAGTCTATTCTCTAGACATGATAAATCACTGAGTTTTATCCAAGTTTCTCACATTGGTGACATAATTTTTCTTTCTGCTCATTCCCCGAGGTGCTATTTATTACTTGAGAAACTCAGGGTTTTGCCCCATATTTTATCAACAGTCATGTCTGATTCTTGGTGACTCCATTTGGGGTTTTCTTGGCAGAGATACTGAAGTGGTTTGCCATGTCCTTCTCTAGGTTATTTTATAAAAGAGGAAACAGAGGCAAACAGGGTTATGTGACTTGCTCAGGGTCACATAGCTTGTTAAGTATCAGGCTGGATTTGAACTTAGGTCTTCCTGATTCTAGGGCCAGTGCTCTGTCTACTGTGCCACCTAGCTGCTCTTCTATTTAATCAACTAGCCCAGGTTTTTTATATCAGAATTACTGCTCAGGAGCAGTAATTAGATATGAAGCTCCTCAACGGCTAACTTTGTTTTTCTAGGATATCTCTAGTCCCTAGAAGTCCTACCTACCAAAACCTCTTGCACAGTAGGCTCAGTAGTCAGTCATAGGATCCTATCTGGCCACCGGCAGTGAAGGCCATAGTCAGTCAATCACCTGGCACTTATTAAACATCTACTGTGTGACAGGCATTGTTCCAAGTGATCTATAAGCTAAGGTACCACAAGTGTTCTAAAGGGGCATCTTATATCATCCCATCACACCTCTGATGATGAGAAAAATCCCATAACCACAAAGTAAAAAGAAAATTCAGAGGTCATTTAGCCCAGTCCTGTGCAGAGGAAGGAGAGCTAAATTTATAGCTAGAGGACCTGAGTTCTTATCCTGGCACTGGGACTTAGTACCTGCATGACTTTGGACAAGTCCTCCTCCTTTCTTGTCCTCAGTTTCAATCTATACAAAAGGAAGTGGTTTGACTGACTGTCCTCTGAGGTCCCTTTCAGTCGTAGACTTTTGAGTCTATATAAGCAGGGTCCTTCCTTGACAATGGCTTTGACAGTCCTTGATAAATGCCTATCCAGCCTCTACTTAAAGCATGAGGAACTCTTCCTCTGCACCTTCCAACCACTGATCTAAGTTCTGCCATTGGGGGCTGAGTGGCACATTTCATCCCTCTCCTACACAAAAGCCCTTCAGAGACTTGAAGTCAACTGCACATTCCTTCTGAGTCTTATCTTCTCCAGACTAGACAACTCAGTCAGCCTTTGTATGGCATGATCTGAATCCCTCATTGTCTTGACCACCATCTTCTAAAAAGCCTTTGGCTTCTCAACACTTCTAAGGTCCATGATTTCTTCAGTTTGGGTTCTTCTTTTACCAGCATAGATTGAGATTCCTCTATGGTTTCATAGTCATTCAGTCAGTCAACAAGCCTTTATTAAGCATCCACTATGTGTCAAGTCCTGTGCTGGGCATTACCTGTACAAAGAAAAGCAAAAAACATAGACCCTGCCATTAAGTAGCTCATATTCTAAAGGGGCAGACAAAGAAAAAATCTACATATATGTGAGATGTATATAGTGACTATAGGAAGTAATCTCAGAGGGAAGGCACTAGCAGTAGGCTGGTAGGGGTGGGTGGAAGAGGAGGCTGAGCAAAGGCCAATTACCAAAGGTACGTGAGCTGAGTCTTGAAGGAAGCCAAGGAGGTCAGGAGGTAGAGGTGAAGAGGGAGACCATTTCAGGATGAGGAACAGTCAATGACTAGGTTTGCAGTGACGAGATAGAGGAACTTTGAAGAACGTCAAAGTCAGTAGAAAAAGTTGGCACAGCTAGGTGGTGCAGGATATAGAGCACTGGGTGTGGAGTCAGGAAGAGGAGTCTTCCTGAGTTCTAATCCAGCCTCATTGACTTACTAGCTGTGTGACCCTGGGCAAGTCACTTAACCCTGTTTGCCTTAGTTTTCTCATCTGTAGAATGAGCTGGAGAAGGAAATGGCAAACCACTCCAGTATCTTTTACCAACAAAACCCCAAATAGGGTCATGAAGAGTAGGACATGACTTACATGACTCAACAACAACAACAGTGAAGCATCGAATGGGAATGGTAATAAAGTATACAATTAGAAGGTTGGAAGGGGCCAGGATGTGAAGGGCTTTAAAAGCCAAACAGAGGGTTTTATATTTGATCCTAAAGGCAACAGGGAGTCACTAGAGTTTGTTGAGTAAAGGGAGTGGGGTGGAGGTGATATGGTCAGATGTGTATTTTTAGACAATTATCTTGGCAGCTGAGCAAAGGACAGATTGGAGTAGGGAGAGACGTGGAGGCAGGAAGACCAACCAGCAAGCAGTATGTTAGGAGTCATGAGTTCAAGTGTGAGGTGATGAGGGCCTTAACCAGCATGGCGACTTTATGAGTAGAGATGGGGATGTATGTGAGGGCTGTTGTGATAGTAGAAATGGCAACCTATTGGATAACTAGGCTGAGTTCCAGCCAGGAGTCAAGAATGACATCAAGGTTGGACAGTAATAGGAAAGTATGAGAGCTCAGCGAGTTTGGAGCGGGGGGAAGATAATAAATAGTGCTTTGGATATAATGAGTCTGAAATGTTATACGGGATATCTTACTGAGTTGCTGTGACAGAAAAACTAATCATCCTACGTCCAACCTGGTGATGAGCCTCTGAGCTTCACCACACTCAACCTCAGAGGACAGGTTTGCCAATTATCAAACTTGGGCTTTAAGACTCAGTAACTTAGAAGGATACAACAGAACGTGCATTCTGGTGAGTAGAATCTCAAGGATTCAGAGTCACTTCCATGATACTTTGAGGCACCAAGTAACTTAGAAATGTTTCTTCCAGGGGCAGCTAGGTGATGCATTGGATAGAGCACTGGCCCTGGAGTCAGGAGGACCTGAGTTCAAATCCGACCTCAGACACTTAACACTTACTAGCTGTGTGACCCTGGGCAAGTCACTTAACCCCAACTGCCTCATAAAAATAAAACAAAACAAAAAACAAAACCCAAAGAAACGCTTCTTCCAAAAATATTAATAGCAGCAAGGTTGCCTGCACTGGATATTGCACCAGGCCAGGAGCCTGAGTTCAAATCCAGCCTCAGACACTTACCAGCTGCATGACCCTGGGCGAGTCACTTAACTTTGGTCTGCCTTAGTTTTCTCAACTATAAAATGAGGATAATAATAGTACCTAGCTCCTAGGGTTGTTGTGAAGCCAAAATAAGATGATATTTGTAAAGCACTTACTACAGTGTCTAGCACTTAGGACATAAGCACACAGTAAGCACTTAATAAATAAATGTTCTCTTTCTGCTTCCCTCATCCTACCCCCATTAAACACACAAACATTTCCTGGCTTTAAGACCAGCTGCCTCTCTCTACTACAGCAAACTCAAACAGAAATAAGCACCGCTAAAACATACATAAAGATTTCTGTGAGTTACATCATTGCTGGAAAACAATACCTGTTTATATATTTCTTTTTTATTAATACATGAGCACATTAAAATCAGATTGTTATTGTACAGTTATTTTCAGTTGTGTCCAACTCTTCATGACCACACTTGGGGCTTTCTTGGCAAAGATACTAGAGTGGTTTTCCATTTCCTTGTCTAGCTCACTTTACAGATGAGGAAACGGAGGCAAACAGGGTAAGTGACTTTTCCTAGGTCACACAGCTAGAAAGTATCTAAGGTCAGGGGGCGGCTAGGTGGTGCAGTGAATAAAGCACCGGCCCTGGATTCAGGAGTACCTGAGTTCAAATCCAGCCTCAGACACTTGACACTTAACTAGCTGTGTGACCCTGGGCAAGTCACTTAACCCCCATTGCCCCGCAAAAAAAAAAAAAGTAACTAAGGTCAAAATTTTGGCACTTTATTCATTGCACCACCTAGCTAGGAACTACATTTTAATCTGATTCAGGCCAAAGTATGGAGGAGTGTTGTAGTCCATATTCAGCCTGCAGTTGTGTTTGACACTTCTGCAATATGTCATACTATTTCCTTGTAGCCTGTGGCTAGTCAATTCAGTTCAATTCAACACACATTTGGTAAGCACCAATTATGTGCCAAGCACTATGTTATAGGGATACAAACACAATGAATGAAACAATGCACCTTCAAGGAACTTCAAGTGCTAACAAGGGAGGCAACATGAACATAAACAAATATAAGGAACAAACTTAAAGAGAACACTTCCAAGAGGTTCAGTACAAGGCAGTCTGAGAACGAGGAACTAGAAGTTTAGAGGATCAGGAAAGTTTTCATTTGGTTACTGGTGGTCCTTGAGCTGCAACATGTAGGAAAACAGAGATTCTAGGATTGGGAAGGGAGAAGGCAGTGCATTTCAGACACTCAGGATAGCCAGTGCAAAGTCTGATGTGAGATAGAATTTTGTGTGTGAGAACAAAGGAAGATCAGCTTGGCTGGGTTGCAGTGAGCGAAGGTGAATTATGTACACTGAGGTTTGAAAGATACATTGAAACAGGATTATAAGGAAGTTTAAATTTTAGAGACAATAGACAGTGGCAGGGATAGGTCACATCTATATTTAGGAACATCCATTTGACTAGCATATCACACTGCCTTGGAAATCTCCACTAGAGATCTCCCTCTAGGTTAACCAATTTATTTTCATTATTTTCAGGGAAGAGAAAATCAGTGGTCAATATTGAAAATCTTTTTGGCATGTCTTTTGGCTTGTGTAATTACAACAACAATTGGAGTTCTGATATTGAGTCTGGTGAGGAGTGCCAATGCCAAAAATCCTGAAATTATTATTCAATTTCCACAAAGACCCACAACTGACACAACAACTAAAGAGACTGTGACAACAGAGGGAACAATTACCACTACCACAGCAATGACCTCAGAAGCCACCAAAAGAGCCACCACCATCACAACAGTTACTGAGAGCACCTTAGAGGATAGCACAGCAGCAACCATAATCAGCTCAAGTGCTCCAAAAACCACCTCAGAAGCAACCACAACTATTACCAGCACTGCTCCTGAGACTACCTCAGAGGAAACAACAGATACCATCATCACAACTACTACTCCTGAGACTAACACAACAGCCACCATCACCACCACTAGAGCTCCTGAGACCACCTCAAAGTCTACCACAACAGCCACCACCACCACCACAACTACTGTTCCTGAAACAACCTCAGAGTCCACCACAACAGCTACCACCATAACAACTACTGCTCCTGAGTCCACCTCTGAGGCAACCACAACAGCCACCACCACTACCACCAATACTAGGGCTCCTGAGATGACCTCAGAGACCACCACAATAGCCACCACCACCACAACTACTGTTACTGACTCCATCACTGAGGCCACCACAACAGCCACCACCACCACAAATACTGCTCCTGAGACCACCTCTGAGGCCATCACAACAGCCACCACTACCACCACTAGTGCTCCTGAGACAACCTCAGAGACCATCACAACAGCCACCAGCACCACAAATTCTGTTCCTGAGACCACCTCAGAGTCCACCACAACAGCCACCAGCACCACAAATCCTGTTCCTGAGATCATCTCAGAGTCCACCACAATAGCTACCACCACCACAGCTACTGTTCCTGAGACAACCTCAGAGTCTACCACACCAGCCACCACCACCACAACTACTGGTCCTGAGATCACCTCTGAGTCAACTACAATAGCCATGACCACCACAACTAGTGTTTCTGAAACCACCCCAGAGTCCACCATAGCAGCCAGTACCACTATAAGTACTTCTCCTGAGACTACCTCTGAGCCTACCACAACAGCCACCACCTTTACAACTACTTCTCCTGAGACCACCTCTGAACCCACCACAATAGCCACAACCATCACGACTAGTGCTCCTAAGACCACCTCTGAGGCCACCACAACAGTTACCACCACCACCACTAGTGCTCCTGAGACTACCTCAGAGTCCACCACAACAGACACCACCTTTACAACTACTTCTCCTGAGACCACCTCTGAACCCACCACAATAGCCACAACCATCACGACTAATGCTCCTGAGACCACTTCAGAGTCCACCACATCAGCTACCACCACCACCACTAGTGCTCCTGAGACCACGTCTGAGCCTACCACAACAGCTACCACCATCACAACTACTTCTCCTGAGACCACCTCAGAGTCCACCACAATAGCCACTGCCACCACAACTACTTCTTCTGAGACTAACTCAGAGGGAACCACAACAGCCACCACTACCACAACCACTAGCGCTCCTGAAACCACCTCAGTGTCCACTACAACAGCCACCACAACTACTTCTCCTGAGACCACCTCTGAGACTACCACAATAGCCACCACTAGTGCTCCTGAGACCACCTCAGAGTCCACCATAACAGCCACCACCACCACAACTATCTCTCCTGAGACTACCTCAGAGTCCACCACAACAGCCACTACCACCACAACTATTTCTTCTAAGACCTCAGAGTCCACCATAACAGCCACCACTACTATAAGTACTTCTCCTGAGACTACCTCAGAGGGAACCACAACAGCCACCACCCCCACGAATAGTGCTCCTGAGATTACCTCAGAGACTACCACAATAGCCACCACCATCATGACCAGTGCTCTTCAGACCACTTCAGAGACCACCACCACCACTAGTGCTCCTGAGACCACCTCAGAGTCCACCACAGCAACCATTAACACCACAACTACTGCTCCTGAGACCACATCTGAGGCAACCACAACAGTCATCACCTTTACAACTACTGCTCCTGAGACCACCTCTGAACCCACCACAATAGCCACAACCATCACAACTACTACTGCTCCTGAGACCACCTCTGAGTCTACCACAACAGCCACCACAACCACTAGTGCTCCTGAGACCACCTCAGAGGCCACCACAACAACCATTACCACCACAACTACTGCTCCTGAGACCACCTCTGAGGCAACCACAACAGCCATCACCTTTGCAACTACTACTCCTGAGACCACCTCAGAGACTACCACAACAGCCACCACCACCACTAATGTAGCTGATACCACCTCTGAGCCTACCACAATAGCCACAACCATCACAACTACTGCTCCTGAGATCACCTCAGAGGGAACCACAACAGCTACCACCACAACCACTAGTGCTCCTGAGACCACCACTGGACCCACCACAACAGCCACTACCACCACCACTAGTGCTCCTGAGACTACCTCTGAGCCTGCCACAACAGCCACCACTAGTGCTCCTGAGACCACCTCTGAGTCTACCACAACAGCCACCACAACCACTAGTGCTCCTGAGACCACCTCAGAGGCCACCACAACAACCATTGCCACCACAACTACTGCTCCTGAGACCACCTCTGAGCCTGCCACAACAGCCATCACCTTTGCAACTACTACTCCTGAGACCACCTCTGAGCCTACCACAATAGCCACAACCATCACAACTACTGCTCCTGAGACCACCTCTGAGCCTGCCACAACAGCCACCATCACCACTAGTGCTCCTGAGACCACCTCTGAGCCTACCACAATAGCCACAACCATCACAACTACTGCTCCTGAGACCACCTCAGAGACCACCACAGCAGTCACCACCACCACTAATGCTCCTGAGACTACCACTGAGCCTATCACAACAGCCACCACCACCACTAGTGCTCCTGAGACCACCTCTGAGCCTACCACAATAGCCACAACCATCACAACTACTGCTCCTGAAACCACCACAACAGCCACCACCACCACAACTACTGTCCCTGGGACAACCTCTGAGGCAACCACAACAGCTACCACCTTTACAACTACTGCTCCTGAGACCACTTCAGAGGGAACCACAACAGCTACCACCACCACCACTAATGCTCCTAAGACCACCATTGGACCCACCACAACAGCTACCATCACCACCACTAGTGCTCCTGAGACTACCTCTGAGCCTTCTACAACAGCCACCACTAGTGCTCCTGAGACCACCTCTGAGTCTACCACAACAGCCACCACCACCACTAGTGCTCCTGAGACCACCTCAGAGTCCACCACAACAACCATTGCCACCACAACTACTGCTCCTGAGACCACCTCTGAGGCAACCACAACAGCCATCACCTTTGCAACCACTACTCCTGAGACCACCTCTGAGTCTACCACAATAGCCACCACTACCACTACTGCTCATGAGACCACCTCAGAGGGAATCACGACAGCTACCACCACCACCACTACTGCTCCTGAGACCACCACTGGACCCACCACAACAGCTACCACCACCACCACCACTAGTGCTCCTGAGACTACCTCAGAGGCCACCACAACAACCATTGCCACCACAACTACTGCTCCTGAGACCACCTCTGAGGCAACCACAACAGCCATCACCTTTGCAACTACTATACCTGAGACCACCTCTGAGCCTACCACAATAGCCACAACCATCACAACTACTGCTCCTGAGACCACCTCAGAGACCACCACAACAGTCACCACCACCACAACTACTGTCCCTGGGACAACCTCTGAGGCAACCACAACAGCTACCACCTTTACAGCTACTGCTCCTGAAACCACCTCAGAGACCACCACAACAGCCACCACTAGTGCTCCTGAGACCACCTATGAGCCTACCACAACAGCCACTTCCACCACTAGTGCTCCTGAGACCACCTCAGAGTCTACCACAACAACCATTACCACCAAAACAACTGCTCCTGAGACCACCTTTGAACCCACCACAATAGCCACAACCCACACAACTACTGCTCCTGAAACCACTTCAGAGGGAACCACAACAACTACCACTACCACTAGTGCTCCTGAGACTACCTCTGAGCCTACCACAATAGTCACAGCCATCACAACTACTGTTCCTGAGACCACCTCAGAGACCACCATAACAGTCACCACCACCACAACTATTGTCCCTGGGACAACCTCTGAGGCAACCACAACAGCTACCACCTTTACAACTACCGCTCCTGAGACCACCTCAGAGACCACCACAACAGCTACCACCACCACTAGTGCTCCTGAGACCGCCTCGGAGTCCACCACAACAACCACTACCACCACAACCACTAATGCTCCTGAAACCACCATTGGACCCACCACAACAGCTCCCACCACCACCACTAGTGCTCCTGAGACCACCTCTGAGTCTACCACAACAGCCACCACAACCACTAGTGCTCCTGAGACCACCTCAGAGGCCACCACAACAACCATTGCCACCACAACTACTGCTCCTGAGACCACCTCTGAGGCAACCACAACAGCCATCACCTTTGCAACTACTACTCCTGAGACCACCTCAGAGACTACCACAACAGTTACCACCACCACTAATGCTCCTGATAGCACCTCTGAGCCTGCCACAACAGCCACCACCACCACTAGTGCTCCTGAGACCACCTCTGAGCCTACCACAATAGCCACAACCATCACAACTACTGCTCCTGAGACCACCTCAGAGACCACCACAACAGTCACCACCACCACAACTACTGTAGCTGGGACAACCTCTGAGGCAACCACAACAGCTACCACCTTTACAACTACCGCTCCTGAGACCACCTCAGAGGGAACCACAACAGCTACCACCACAACCACTACTGCTCCTGAGACTACCACTGGACCCACCACAACAGCTACCACCACCACTACTAGTGCTCCTGAGACTACCTCTGAGCCTGCCACAACAGCCACCACTAGTGCTCCTGAGACCACCTCTGAGACTACCACAACAGCCACCACAACCACTAGTGCTCCTGAGACCACCTCAGAGGCTACCACCACAACTACTGCTCCTGAGACCACCTCTGAGGCAACCACAACAGCCATCACCTTTGCAACTACTACTCCTGAGACCACCTCAGAGACTACCACAACAGTCACCACCACCACTAATGCTCCTGATACCACCTCTGAGCCTGCAACAACAGCCACTACCACCACTAGTGCTCCTGAGACCACCTCTGAGCCTACCACAATAGCCACAACCATCACAACTACTGTCCTTGGGACAACCTCTGAGGCAACCACAACAGCTACCACCTTTACAACTACTGCTCCTGAGACCACCTCAGAGGGAACCACAACAGCTACCACCACAACCACTACTGCTCCTGAGACTACCTCTGAGCCTGCCACAACAGCCACCACTAGTGCTCCTGAGACCACCTCTGAGTCTACCACAACAGCCACCACAACCACTAGTGCTCCTGAGACCACCTCAGAGGCTACCACCACAACTACTGCTCCTGAGACCACCTCTGAGGCAACCACAACAGCCATCACCTTTGCAACTACTACTCCTGAGACCACCTCAGAGACTACCACAACAGCCACCACCACCACTAATGTAGCTGATACCACCTCTGAGCCTGCAACAACAGCCACTACCACCACTAGTGCTCCTGAGACCACCTCTGAGCCTACCACAATAGCCACAACCATCACAACTACTGCTCCTGAGACCACCACAACAGCCACCACCACCACAACTACTGTCCTTGGGACAACCTCTGAGGCAACCACAACAGCTACCACCTTTACAACTACTGCTCCTGAGACCACCTCAGAGGGAACCACAACAGCTACCACCACAACCACTAGTGCTCCTGAGACTACCTCTGAGCCTGCCACAACAGCCACCACTAGTGCTCCTGAGACCACCTCTGAGTCTACCACAACAACCACCACAACCACTAGTGCTCCTGAGACCACCTCAGAGGCCACCACAACAACCATTGCCACCACAACTACTGCTCCTGAGACCACCTCTGAGCCTATCACAACAGCCACCACTAGTGCTCCTGAGACCACCTCTGAGTCTACCACAACAGCGACCACCACCACTAGTGCTCCTGATACCACCTCAGAGTCCACCACAACAACCATTACCACCACAACTACTGCTCCTGAGACCACCTCTGAACCCACCACAATAGCCACAACCATCATAACTACTTCTTCCGAGACCACCTCAGAGGGTACCACAATAGCCACCACCACCACTAGTGCTCCTGAGACCACCACTGCACCCACCACAACAGCTGCAACCATCACAACTACTGCTCATGCGACTAACTCTGAACCCACCATAATAGCCGCAACCATCACGACTAGTGCTTTATCATACTATCCCTGACATAATAACTCCTTCTATCATTACTACCAAATTTCCATAACCTTCTGACTAATAACCAATATGCAAAATTATTTCTTTACCTTTATGGTAACCAATATATCTGCCACTGTTAGTTTTCTCATAGATATCACCATCTTGGGGCTAGCCTAGTTACAAAAGAAGTCATCAGTAGTTAGCTATGATCATTCATAGTTCCTCTTCTTGACACCACTCCCAAAGTTTTTCCTAAAGCCAAAGAATAAATCTGTTTATAACCATTACAAACTGCCACAACAGTGAAATATTTCATCATGGAAATATTCATTCCTGAATTTGTGTTGTTCACCAATGCTTCTATGCCTGGATCCATTAACAGCAATAACACAGGAGTCTATTTTTAGCCATTACTAAAATCTCTATTAAAACCACAGCAGAAAATGTACAACATCATCATCACATGAGCTCTCCATGACAACTGAAGACATCAATATTCCTTTGACCTCATGAGATTTGATATCCTCCAGTTGATTCCTCTAGCCAGTCCCAAGTCACTTATTCTTTTGACCAAAGAAGTTATCAACACAACTCTCCCTACCATTCCTACAGTTTTCAGAAAAACAACTCCTCTTGTAACTGCTGGAGTCATTGCTCCTGTGACAGTAGCTGTGATGTCTAAAACTTCTAGTATCACCACTAATTATGCCCCTATTAAAACTACTCTGTGCCTGAGTTACAAGTGGTTCTGTCATTCCTCTAGTCTGAACCACTGCTGAAGAAGCCATCACTTCATCACTTATTGGGATCATTAAAGCCATGACCACTGTGGACTGTCACCACTCAAGCTAATAGCAGAGCTATATGCTATCTATAGCCACAATAAAACTATCACAATTAATGCCCATATCATGACCAGCTTCATTATTATGGTCTATGTTTCTTGTGTGAGAACATGAAGATTTCTCTTTACTGTTGCTGTTAACCCTAAAGAAAATTGAGCCTACTTGTTTATTAGAAGAACAAGAGGTAGGGGGCAGCTAGGTGTCATAGTAGGTAAAGCACAGGTCCTGGATTCAAGAGGACCTGAGTTCAAATCTGGTCTCAGACACTTGATATTTACTAGCCATGTGACCTTCGGCAAGTCACTTGACTCTCATTGCCCCACACAAAAAAAGAAGAGGTACTGAATATTAAGTACTGGTATAAATTTAATTAGTTTTTATATTGATTTCTTTGAAAGAAACTTGATATGAGTAAGAAATTAACAGTTTTCTACTTTTGTATGCCAATTGTGAATAAGTGAAATTTCCTTAAATTCACTATAACAGTTTCTTTTCCTATCCAAATAATTAACCTTTTCTTGGTTGTAATGTCTCTTGCTTCTCTAAGAAGATCACATGAATAAACGTTAGAAGAATTTTTTTTTCATTTTCTCTCCATGCTTTTTTCTCCTACACCTTCTTGACCCCATCCTAAAGAACAGTTATTTCTTAGAAGGAAAGGATAATTCATCTTCCAATTGATGCTGATTTATAGTTTGTTTTCTTTTTAAGGATCATTTATGTTTAATTCAACTGTATTCCACAAACATTCACCAAGTACCTGTTAAATGTAAGGCAAGAGATAGCAGGGGCAGCTAGGTGGCGCAGTGGATAGAGCACTGGCCCTGGAGTCAGGAGTACCTGAGTTCAAATCCAGCCTCAGACAGTTATCACTTACTAGCTGTGTGGCTCTGGGCAAGTCACTTACCCCCAATTGCCCTGCTCCCCCCAAAAAAGAGATAGCAAAAAGTGGGATAACTAGATTCATATATTGCCTTTAATACAAACTTATTGTACAATCTGAGGAAGTTGTTTAACCAAGGAGAAGTCAAGACAATGTGCTCCCAAAAAATTTGAAGAGAAAGAGATCACTTTCTGTTGGAGGGAACAAATAGGAAATGTTTCATGGAGGAGATAGTACCTGAGCTTAGTCTTAAATGGAGAAAAAGACTTCACCAGAAAAAGATGAGGGAGAGGAAAGGGAGTAGAAAAATTTTGGATCTTAACTCAAATACTAGCTCCACCATTTTTTATGTGTGTGTCTTTGGTAAATTATGCTTTGGGTTTTTCTTTTTTCAGCTATAAAATGATGAGGTTAGATGACATAACTTTGGTGGTCCCTTACAATGTCAAAACTATGTTCATGTGATCCCTTATCATTTCTGTACTTCCATCATGGCCCCAGAAAGATCCAAATTCCTTTCAATCTTCTATGCATTTTAGTGCTGGCCCTTGACCAACATACCATCTTACACATTACTTCACTCTGGAGTAAGGAAAGAATCCTTTTCTTTCTATCTCTTTTTTTTAAAAAAGAATTGAAGATGTCTTCAATCATTTGTAATGCACAATGCAAGGTACTGAGTGGTGTGGTGATATTGTCCTCCATATTATATAAATCCTGAAATGCTGTTCTGCCTCATATTGATGTTAAAATAAAATAGTAACATTTACGAATTCTTCATTGCACATGTTAAGGGAATATATTTCTAGCTTAAAGAATGAAAATAAATATTTAGGCCTCCAATTTCTTTCTTTTTCCTATGGAATCATCTTATGTATCTTTAATTTCTTGTGGGTTGGTGTGACTTATTCTATGCCATTAAAAAAGCACAAAAGATACTAGCAAGATTTCCAATCCCCTCCCCCAATAAATCATATGCATTGTTTAAAAATCTAGGACAACACGCAGGGCAAATCAACAATTTGTCTGAAACTATTTGCATCACAAGGGTCATCTGAATCATACAAGCCATTTATTATAAAGGAAATAGTAATTAAGGGCATTTTGACTTCTTAATATTTTTACTTGGTATTCAGATGTTAAACTTTAATATTTCAAGTTGTCCATTTTTTCTTAATAAAATACTTTTAAGGGAACACAAACTATGACCTTAAAAACAGATAAGTGACAAATGTTTATTCACATTATAAAAAAGAATCATCATTTCATGAAGAAGTTCATTTCAGGGCTCCTTGAAATAACTGCTTCTTTTGGATTTGAAATCACATTTAATGGGATCATAGAAATTACTATGTGACCTTTCAGTTCAGTTCAGTTCAACAAACCTTAATTGCATGCTTATTATTATGTATCAGGCACTATGCTAGACATTGGCAGTACAAGAAGAAATATTTTTTGTCCTCTGGAGCTTACATTCTAAGAAAAAACAATATATTCACAGTTACAGAGGATAAGAAAAGTAAATATAAGGTACTTTGGGGGAGGGGCACTAATAATTAAAGAGATGAAAAAGAACCTCATATAAGAGGTAGTACATAAGTTGACACTTAAAATTATTCTAAGAAGCAGAGGTGAGGAGGAAGAGCATTCCAGGCATGGGGGACAATCTAGGCAAAAGCATGGAGGGGAGATATATAGGCAATCACAGATAGGTCAGTTTAGAATTTGGAAGTCAAAATTTTATATAAAATATGAATGTTAAAATTGTATGTATATGTAATTGGACAAAACAAAATACTATCTACTGGAAAAATGAAAATAAATAAAAATTGTCTTTAAAATATAGTTTTTGGGGATATCTAGATGGCCCTGGATAAAGCACTGACCCTGGATTCAGGAGGACCTGAGTTCAAATCCAGCTCAGACACTTGACACTTACTAGCTGTGTGACCCTGGGAAAGTAACTTAACCCTCATTGTTCCACCAATATATATAATATAATAATATAATATACACAAACACATATATATATACATACATATACATACATACATACATATATATATATGTGTGTATATATATATATATATATATATATATATATATATATAGTTGTCAAATGTGATGGCTCTCTGGGAGAGGCAGAGATATTGAGGGAAATTATGGTGATATAAAAACAAAGGCATCAATAAAAACTATTAAAACAAAATTTAAAAAAAGATATGTGGGGGCAGCTAGGTGGCGCAGTGGATAAAGCACCAGCCCTGGATTCAGGAGGACCTGAGTTCAAATCTGACCTCAGACACTTGACACTTACTAGCTGTGTGACCCTGGGCAAGTCACTTAACCCTCAGAGCCCTGCAAAACCAAACCAAACCAAACAAAAAAAGATATATGAAAGTTTAGTGGTCCTTTTAGTAGCTAATAATGATGATAATGATAATAATCAACAATTACATAGAGCTTTATATATGTTAAGGACAAACAACAATGACAAGAAGCATGTTCCTCAAACCATGTGAGGGGAGTTGCTATTATCATCTCTGTTTTACAGTGAGGAGACTGAAGCTGAGAGTGATTAAGTGACATACAGGGTCACATAGTAAACAACTGATATCAAGCCTCATGGAGTTTTTGTCCATTGTCAGATGACACTATGAAGGACAAATACTTCTCGATTTGGAGTCAAAGGTTCACCTATGGAACACTGGGCAAGTCTCTTTATCTCCCTGAACAAGATTTCCTTCTTTGTAAAATGCAAGTGTTGGTCTAGGTGACATCTGAGGTCCCTTTTAGCTCTATTCCAAATCCTAAATATCAGAAACTAGAACTCAAACCCAAGTCCAGCATATTCTCACCCTGCCTCGATCCCCCCTCCCTATTATGCCATGCTTTTTGTCAGGATTGACAATAGTTTGTTCTATTTCTAGAAGCTTGTTGAGACCACTTTTCTACCTTTTCTTTTCTTTACAAGGGCATATTGACACCTTTGGTAGACGTTAAGAAAGGACCTCTGATCTGCAGAAGAACAAGCAGGAAGCAATGAGGTAGAATTGTGCGTGACCCATATCCCCCTTGCCTGACCAGAGTTTCCACAAATCACTATAGTTTGATGTGTGAGATTCCATCCCTGCCTATGCCCTAGGCTCAGAGGTGTTTTTAAATTTTTAATCCCATGGGTTGGGTCAAATTTTTTTCCCTTCTCTGTTCATTTTAAGTGAACATCAGAGCATCTTCCTTTTCTCAGAGCTTCAATACAAAGAATCATGAAGTATCATCATATTGCCATCCCCTGTCCCCAATTTATGCCTGCTCCAGAGTAGGGAATCCTTGTAGAAGTGATGGAGACAAATTCCTGAGCAAAGTAATTCCTGAGGCTGGGATAACTCAAACTGAATTATCCTCCCTGAATCATCCATTTCATCTCTCCTTCCAAACCCGGGCCCCAAAAGTATAATCTCTGTTTTTCCTTCAGACTAAGGCAGAAAGGCCACTGATGGTGTGCAAGAATAATTTGTTTTAATCCTTATTTTTAAGTCACATATACTCATAGATGACAAGATACCTATATATGATGATCTATCTTTTGGTATTCTTGTCATCATCATTGTTTGCTCAGATGAAAAGATCTTAATTTGAGGGGTTCCATAGAGCCCTTTGGCAATCTGGTGGGACCTATGATCCCTTCCCAGAATAATATGTTTTTAATTTATTTATTTTAATTTTTCTCAATTACATGTAATTATATTTTTTGAGTTCCAAATTTTTCTCCCATCCTCCCTTCCCTTCCCCCTCCTGAGGCCAGTAAGCAATTTGATAAAAGTTATACATTACAATCATGTTAAACATATTTCCATAATAAAACAAAAGGAAAAAATACAAGAAAAAATAAACAAGAACAATAACAAAAAAGCAGCAACAAAAGTGAAAATAGTATGCTTCAATCTGCATTCAAACTCCATAGTTCTTTTTCTGAATGTGGAGAGCATTTTCCACCATATGTCTTTTGGCATTGTCTTGGATCATTGCATTGCCAAGAAGAGCCAAGTCTATCACAGCTGGTCATCACAAAATGTTGTTGATACGTGTATAATATTCTTTGTCCAGAATATTTTTAATGCATAAGATAAACCACATGGGTTTACAAAGGAAAACAATCATATTGAAATAAAGATGTATGACTTTTTTTACATAAAGTCACTGAGACCCTAAAATCTATCCATAGACTTCTTGGGGGTCCATGGGCCCCAGGCTAAGAATCTTTTCCTTAGATATTAATTCTCAGAGCTCTGAGCTTGTTTTCTTCACTTGTTGCAGACCACAATTAATAGGAAGGCATATAGCAAAGGTGTTTAATCATTAATACATTAATATTGGTTGAACACCATCCTTCCACTGATGGGTTGCATAGTAAGTCAGGGAAGAATGGTGATTCCCATCCCCACTTAATGTCAGCTTAGGATTCTCTGGTTTGATTAATTGAAGTTTGAAAAGCTTTCTAGAGGAGGAGCCCCAAATGGCAAATGACTATCCAGCCTTTAAAGATGCCTCATTATTAATTTATGGCAGGTTCCTAATCCTTCTTAAATATTTCTTAAGCTTCCCAAATCTCAGATGCAAGAGTTAACGAACAGCTTAATATAAAATTCTTGAGTTGTTTTTAAGATAAATAGGAAAAAAAATATTGGAGCACTATTTACATACTTGAGTGGGACCCATGTTGTTTCTAGGTCAATCAATTCATCAACAATATTTATTGAATGCCCACTATTTGCCAGTTACTGTGTCTAGTGTTATATTGCACAGCACCACCATAGAATCATCTGCTAGCAAATTTGATTAACCTTCTAAATTAGCACATCACAAACTTAGCTCAAATGTGGGAATTCACAAAGAAATCTACAAACAGCTCACTACAGTTTCCCTATCAGAGCACTTGCAACAGAATGTACCTCGCCTGAGAGACTCTTCCCTAGATACTTGCCCACCTTGTGCAGATCTGATACCATCATGGCTAAACCAAGCTGCCCTATCACACAGATAAGGTATAGACATTGCAATGATGTTTACACAGTCTGGAGATACAGGTGACAGTCTGGGACCCCTTCTGGATTGAGTTCTTCTATCCTCATTTAGGAAGTATATTGAGACAAGGACAGGTTCTGGGTATGCCCTGGACAGTTGGCAGGCTTTAGAATTTAAAACTACTAAGATGGTAGTAACAAATGTTTTGAAACTTCAGTTCTAATGAAACATAGGGTGAATCTAATTCTTGTGCTTAAAAACTAATACTCAAGCCTTAATGAACCAAGTACCTCCTCCCTACAATATCTGTTGACTATTATATAGACACAATAGCAATAGAGGAGCTTCAGTAATTATCATAAAGGGCACGCTTATCAAACTCAGTGGCACTGGCTCAGAGATCCTTATTTGGAAAGTTGACAAAAGAGCTTATTAGTCAAGCAATAGTTGCCAACTCTCTGCAGGTTGCATTGCTGTTACTGATCCCTTACGATGATTAAAGAATTACTATCATTAAAAACTAGACCTGATAAGCTTAAGGAGTTTATGATCTGATAAGTTTTGTTCAAGATAGTCATAGGGGGCAGCTAGATGGAGCAGTGGATAGAGCACCGGCCCAGGATTCAAGAGGACCTGAGTTCAAATCTGGCCTGACACTTAACACTTACTAGCTGTGTGACCCTGGGCAAGTCACTTAACCCCAGTTGCCTCACCAAAAACAAAACAAAACAAAACAAGATAGTCATAGAGTTTACATGGAACTACAATGTCCTGGTGGAGAACTGGTTTCCTCCTGAAGGGCATGACTTTTGAGCCGTAGGAGAAAGAACTGATAAGAATTTAAAATCTTTTTAGGAAAAGGGTACAGCAGCCAAATGACAAAGATAGGTCATGGGTAGTGATATTGATAGAAAAACGTTAGACGAAAATGTCAACAAAGAGATGACATAGAAACAAACAGAAACATTATCTTTTAATAAAGAAAAGTATGAAGATTTGCCATGTTCAGGTCAGTTGCTTGATGGTATCATAATGTCAAGGTATTGACTCTACTATACTAATTGTCTCCTTTTAGTCTCTCATCTACACTAAAGATCTTTGCTCATACCTGTAATGCAAGGGACATGCATATAGCCAATTTACCATTACTGATGTTGACTGGTAAATGAAAACACTAATTAGATTTATACTTCTCAAAGTGTACAAACAATACCCTTCTCTAAGAACAAACCACCCACCTGATTCTTAGAGCTTCTGATGAATTTCATTCATACTGGACTCAAGACAAAGTCCTATCTCTGCCCAGACAGAGTCCATGTGTCTCTCTCTCAGGTGGTCAGTCATCTGGTAGGTCTCTGTCGCTTAGCACTGTTCTAAAGCAAGCTCAGGCTGCTTGAATCTCAAGTGTGGGGAATGCATGAGGCAGTCCTCACCATGGCCTAGGAAAAGGCTGATGGCTGGGGCCTCAGGTGGGTCTTTAATACTTTTATACTTAGAGCTATGGGTGTTCCTAAGTTGCCTACCCATATAATTTGATTTAATATTTTATTTCCAAATAACTGATTAATTTGTTGATAATATTTTTTCATGGTAGTCTGTCATATAAAAGCGTCCACATATGTTTATCAATTGCTTAAGAACATATAAGTGTTTATTATATAGCACACAAGTGATCATCTTATTTTTGAAATACAACTTGTAGAAAGAAAATAATTAGAATAGTTCAATCACAAAATGGAAGATTAAACAAAATAATCAGGTTTGATAAGTTGACAAACTTTTTCCTATTATCTTATTGAGTTTATAAAACTGATTTTTACTATAATGCCCCATTGCAGTGTGGAAGTGACTCTCCATATTCAGAGACTGTGACTGTAGGGCAAGGTTTGAGAGGTCTTACCAAGTTGGCAAGGTGTTAAGGATTGGTCTAAGTGACGAAACATACATCTGTGTAGCTGAGGACCAACACAATGAGGTTTGATAGAGTCATCAACAGAAGTCTGACCATCAAGTAATGAATGATTCTGGTCAAAGTAACCTTTATGACTGATGACTAAGGTGATGGAGGGAGGACCTGCACTGATGAAATCACAGATATTTGAAAGGATTAAAATAATTCTTGGAAGGGAAGTCATGCTTAGAAGTGGCTCTACCTTACTCCCATATGCTCATCACTTTTCTGGTGAAGCCACAATTGGTGAATTTTTCTGTCTGATTACCTACTTCCTCTGTCCTTGCCTGGAATCCTTAGTCTTTTATCTAGTTTAAAAGTAATTAATTATGAGAAATAATTGAATTTAAAAATCTAATATTGGACAAACCACAAAACATAAATTACTTAGGAAAGAAATCATTTTATAAGAAATTTGGGGGAAACTGGGACAAAGTCTTAGAGAAATTATTCCATATTGTAGTCTAAATTCAAAGTGGATAGGTGACCTGGATATTAAAGATTATGGCTTAAAAATTAGATCATAACCCTTTCATGGTAATGGGTAGGGTATGTTTTCTTAATGGTAGATAGAGACAATTATAAAAGACAAAACATATACTATCCACTACGTGAAATAGAAAAGCTATGGGATAACTTTCCTGATCTCCCTTTATTCTAAAGCTCCCCACTCTGTGTTTATTATTTCCAATTTATTCTGCATTTAGATTATTTATACATAGTTATTTTCATGGTTTTATCCTTATTAGACCGAAAGCAGGGACTGTCTTTTGCCTTCCTTGTATCCTTATTTCTGGTGGATTGGCTGATCCATGAAGAGAAATGAGAAAATAATTCCCCCTTGCTCCTGTGCAGAGGTAGTGGTGGTGGTAGTGGTGTGACTACAGGTGTGGATTTCAATGCGATTATTACTTTTTAATTTTTATTTATTTTTCAACATTCTGTTTAAAAATTTGCATTACAAATTCTCTCCCTTCCTCCTCCTTCTCTCCCACTCATTGAGAAGGCAAATAATACCATATCAATTATACATGTGAAATCAGGCAAAACATTTTCATGTTAGCTATGTTACAAAACAAAACAAAAACCAGAAAAAGCAAAAAATGAAGAAAGTGAAAAAAGCATGCTTGAATCTGCACTCATATTTCATCACTTCTCTCTGGAGATAGATAGCATTTTGCATTATAGGTCCTTTGGAATTGTCTTAGATTATTGTCTTGATCAAAGTAGTTAAGTCTTTCACAGTTGATCATCATAATAATATTGTTGTTACTATATACAGTGTTCTCCTGTTTCTGTTCACTTCACTTTGCATCAGTTCACATAAGTCTTCCTAGGGTTTTCTGAAACCATCCTGTTCAGCATTTCTTAAAGCACAATAGTACTCTATCACAATCATATATCACAACTTGTGTAGCCATTCCCCAATTGATAGACATCCCATCAATTTTGAATTCTTTGCCACTATAAAAAGAACTGTTATAGATATATTTTGCATGTATAGATCTTTCTCCCTTTTCTTTGATCTCTTTGGGATACTGATCTAGTAGAAGTATTACTGGGTCAAAGGTTATACATAGTTTTATAGCCCTTGGGCATATTCCAAATTGTTCTCTAGAATGATTGGACCAGTTCACAACTCCACCAACATTGCATTAGTGTCCCTATTTTTCCATATCCTCTCTAGCATTTCCATTTTCCTTTTTTGTCATGGTAGCCAATCTAATAGGTGTGAGGTGGTGTGGTTATTGGTTTTGATTATTTTTTTTCTCATTCTTCTTTATAAAAAATGTCATGACATGGCACTATGGGAGGGATACAGGAAAAAGTATTGTTGATGTTAAAAGATACAAAAGGTTCATTTAAAAATTAATTGACCCTTGGTTGTCTTTTGCAATTTGGAATCACCCATAATATGAATAAGTGAATGAGACAAGATTTTTTTTTAAAAGTAGTACCTTGTTTTAGATAATATCTTTGTTCACTGCTCAATACGCTTTTTCTCCTAGAACATTTCCCCATCTATTTTTTTTGGCCATTTAATCTTCTATGTGTCACAATCCCAGATCATTCATTTTATGTAGCCCTGCATTTTCTATTCATTCCTTATGTTGCTGATCAATAAAATACAACTTTGATGTTTCAGTTCAATTCTATTCAACAAGCATTTATTAAGCCTCTAATGTATGCCAGACACAGTGCTAGCTCCTTGATGTCAGGGACTGTCTTTTGGCCCTTTTTGTATCCCCAATGCTTAGCACAGTGCCTGACACATAATAGGTACTTAATAGACATTTATTTATTACTTGATTGATTGTGGAGAAGATAAAGACAAAAGGGAAATAACCCCTGCTATTGAGGAATTTATATTATATTGTTTCCCAAAAAGAATTTCTGAAGTAGCCATAGTAGAGGCAGCAGAAACAACTAGTAAGATCCAGAATGTATTCTTTCCATTCCATTCACAGGATCTCAGGAACCATCTAGTCTGCTCTTCTCATTTTACAGAGGAGGAAAATGAGGTCCCACTAATTCAAGTGATTTGCTCAATGTCTCCAAGTTATTAAGTATCAGAAGCAAGATCTGAACCCATATTGCCTGACTCCAAAGCTCTTTTCACTATACCAGATCCTCCAAATCAAGACTAGGTTCAAGGAAAACAAAAAGAATGGGGTCAAGAATAAATGATCAGATGAGAGATGAATCTTTATTTTTCTCCTTGTGTGATTATTGTCTTTGTTTATATCTTAGTGAGTTCCTCCTAGGCTCTTACCATTTCTATGATTCATGGATCATAGTTAACCCAATAATTGTGACTGGGTGTAAGTTAATTAACATGAAATTATCGGTATGATCATAACTTGGGGCTAGTTTTTCAGTTTCAGGGCCACTAATAGTCAAACCTAAAAAAAAATCCCACAACCCCCTCAGTTATTTTTGATAAAATAACTTAAAATAAGTTAATTTGATAAAAAAGCACCTCCTTTTTTGAAAGCAGAAAATCAAACCAGTTCCATGGAGTTATTCTTCATCAAATTCTGTCTCTGATACATACTGACTATGTGACTCTGGGCAAGTGTCTTAACCTCTCACTGCCCCAGGGTACTCTCTTAGACTAAAAGGTATAGACAAATATATGTTGTCTAGCATTTTCACCGTGATAATTCCCCATACAGATTAAACATCAGATATGTTCCAAAAATGTGTTTAATAAGAAGATACAACCTTTGTCTCTCTGGCCATTGTTCTGCTATTACCTTGAATCTTCATGTTCACATAGAGCTGAAAGATACTATTTTTATTAGCTGTCAATGTGTAGTTATATTTCAGCTTCTATTTGTTGTGATGAACTCTAGGTTAAAGACATTTGAATCTAGGATGGAATTTTTTTGGGGGGACAGGTTGGGCAATGAGGGTTAAATTACTTGCCCAGGGTCACACAGCTATTAAGTGTCAAGTGTCTGAGGCCAGAATTGAACTCAGATCTTCCTGAATCCAGGGCTGGTGCTTTATCCACTGCACCACCTAGCTGCCCCTGTTTTTTTAAATAATAGAAGCAGTTAATTTGTCTTCCATTACTATCCAAAATGTTTTAAAAATCATCAATGCAGGGAGGGGATCCAAAATAGCAGAGTAGAGGAAGTACTATAGCCAATCTCTCCCAACATTCCCCTCCAAACAATTTTTAAATAACACTTCAGATAAACTTCTGGAGTGACAGTCAACAAAAGATCAGGGTAAGACATTTTCCCCGACCAAATGACTTGTGAGTTGTGAAGCAGAGATCTGTGACATGAGGGTGGAAGCTGGCCTGGAGCTCAGGTAGATGCAACATCAGTGGTGGGTCTTGGTGATAGCAACAGCGCAGCAGCTTTAGGAGCTCTTAAGCCAGAGACAGTAAGGATACTGAAGAACTGATCAGAAAGAGATTACAGGGGCCCCCTGTGCTAGCACTGAGCACAGGACTAGATACTGTTTGGAAACTCAATTGTCTGTACCCACTTCTGGATCACAGTTCAAGGGTAGAAAGGAGGACTTTCAGTCATGGGAAGTAGGGACACTAAGGAACAATATTACTTTTAGTCCCAAGGGAGCAGAGGCCCTGAGGAGCTGGATCTATTATGATTCTTAGGGATGAGGGGCCCATCCTGGCTGAGAACCAAATCTTAGACAAGGAGAGCAGTAACTATACTTCTTGACAGATCACGATGACTTGGAAGTACTGAAAACTTCCACACCCTCAGAAGTAGCTTTGAAAACAGCAGTGAGAAGGAAGAATGGAGAGAATAATAAGGAAAAGTATCTTACATAAAATAGGTATGCAAGGAAGAGCTTTTGCAATGGAGGGGGACATAGTGGAGTGGGGGGTAATGCTTGAACCTCATTCCTATCACAATTTGTTTAAAAAGAATACTCTCTCTCTCCTTTCTTGTTTTCTCTCTCTAAATTGGGTATAGAAATCTATCTTACCCAACAGGGAAGTAGGCAGGGAAGAGAAAAAGAGAAAGGAAGTGGGGTGATAAAAGGGAGGGCAGATTAAGGGAGACAATGGTCAGAAACAAAACAGACTTTTGAGGATGGAGGGGGTAAAAATAGAAGAAGGATAATCAGAAGAAAATAGGATGGAGGGAAATGGACACTTAAGTAATCATAACTGTGAGTGTGAATGGGATGAATTCACCCATAAAATAGGTACAGATAGCAAAATGGATTAGAAACCAGAATCCAACAATATGTTGTTTATAAGAAACACACGTGGAAAAAGAGAAACACACACCGTTGAAATAAGGGGCTAGAGAAGGATCTGTTATGTTTTAGGTGAAGTAAAAAAAGACAGGGTAGCAACCATTGGCTCACACAAATCAAAAACAAAAGCAAAAACAGGTGTATTTAAAATAAATAAACAGGGAAACTATATCTCATTAAAAGGCACCACAACCAATGAAGTAATAGCAATATTAAACCTATATGCACCAAATTACATAGCATCCAAATTTTTAGATGAAAAGTTAAATGAGTTACAAGAAGAAATAGACAGTAAAACTATACAAGTAAGGAACCTCAACCTTTTCCCTCACAAAACTAGCTAAATCTGATCATAAAATAAATAAGAAATAAATTAAAGAGATGAATAGAATTTTAGAAAAGATAGATATGATAGACCTCTGGAGAAAATTGAATAGGAATAGAAAGGAGTATACCTTTTTCTCATTTGTACATGGCATCTTCACAAAAATGGACCTTTTATTAGGGGATAACAACCTCACAAACAAATGCAGGAAATTCAAAATATTAAATGCACCCTTTTCAAACCATAATGCAATAAAATTATATTCAATAAGGTGATATGGGAGCATAGAGTAAACATTAATTGGAAACTAAATACCCTAATCTTAAAGAATGAGTGGTTTAAAGAATAAATTATAGAAACAATTTATAATTTTATTAAAGAGAATGACCATTAGATAACATAGCAAAATTTGCTGGATGCAGCCAAACCAGTACTTAGTGGACAATTTATATCTCCAAAAGTATATATCAAAGAAAGAAAGAGCAGATCAATGAATTGTTCATGCAACTAAAAAAACTGTAGAAAAAAATTAAAATTTTCAATTAAACACCAAATTGGAAATCCTGAAAATCAAAGGAGAGATTAATAAAACTGAAAGTAAAAAAGACATTGATATAATTAAAAAACAACTAGGTGCCAGTTTTATAAAAAAATAACATAAAATAGATAAACTATTGCTTACTTTGATTTAAACAAAAAGAAAGAAGAAAACCAAATGATCAGTATCAAATATGAAAAGGACAAAAGTACCACTAATGAATAGGAAAGTAAAGCAATTATTAAGAATGATTTTGCCCAATTTTTTTGCCAGTACAACTGATAGTCTAAGTGAAATAGATGAATGTTTACAGAAATATAAATTGCTCAGGTTGACAGAAAAGGAAATAGAATACTTAAGTAACACTATCTTAGAAAAAATTGATTGAACAAACCATAAATGAGCTCCCTATGGAAAAAAACATCCCCAGTACCAGATGGATTTACTAGCAAATTCTATCAAATATTTTAAGGAACAATTAGCCCCTATACTATATAAACTACTTGAAAAAAATAAGTAAAGAAAAAGTCCTATGTAGTTCTTTCTATGATGCAAATGTGGTTTTGATACTTATATCAAGGAGAGCAAAAACAGAGAAAGAAAATCATGGACCAACTTTTCTGATGAATATTGATGCAAAAACTTTAAATAAAATAACATACTAGCAAGGAAATTACAGCAATATATCACAAATTTCATACACTATGGCCAGGTGGGATTTTTACCAGGAACGCAGGGTGGGTTTACTATTAGGAAAACTATTAGCATAATTAAGAATATCAATAACAAAAATAATAAAAATCACATGATTATATCAAGAGTAACAGGAAAGGCTTTTGACAAAATATAATACCCATTCTTATTAAAAACACTAGAAACATAGGAATAAATGGAGTCCTTCTTAAAATATACAAGAAGTATCTATCTAAAACCACAAGGAAACATTATCTGTAATGGGGATAAACTAGAAGCCTTCCCATTAAGGTCAGTAGTGAAGCTAGTGTTCCAGAAATGCTAGCTGTAGCAATAAGATAAGAAAAAAATGAAGGAATAAAAATAGATGATAAAGAAACAAAACCATCACTCTTCGTAAATGATAAGATGGTATATTTAGAGAACCCTAGAGAATTATTTAAAGAATTAGTAGAAACAATTAATTTTAGAATTTAAAGAATATAAAATAAACCCACACAAATCATTGGCATGTATGTATGTATGTATATAACAAACAAGTTCAGCAAAAAGATATAGACATTCCATTTGAAATAATTACAGACATTATAAAATATTTGGGAGTTTACCTGCGAAGATAAACCCAGGTACTATATCTATATGAACACAATTATGAAACACATTTCACACAAATAAAGACTGATCTAAACATTTGGAAAAATATTAATTGTTCATGAGTAAGTTGAGCCAATATAATAAAAATGACAATTCTACCAGCATTAATTCACTTATTTCAGTCCACACTGATCAAATTATCAAATAATTATTTTATAGAGATAGAAAAAATAATAACAAAATTGATCTGGAAGAACGAAAGATCAAGAATATTAAGAGAATCAATAAAAAATGTAAAGGAAGGCAGTGTAGGAATACCACATTTCAAATTGTACTGCAAAGCAGGAATCATCAAAACAATCTGGTGTACTAGTGAAATAGCTTACATATATAGTACAAAGTAGTAACTGACTGTATTCAATGTAGTGATCTAGTATTTGATAAACCAGTATTTGATGATCCAGGCTTTTGGAGTAAGAACTCACAATTTGATAAAATTGCTAGGAAAACCGAAAAGTATTTTGGCAGAAATGAGGCATAGATCAACATCTCATACATTATACTGAAATAAGATTAAAATGCATAAATGATTTAGAAGTAAAGGGCAATATCCTAATTAAATTAGGGGATCATGGAAAACAATTGCCTGTCAGAGTTATAGAGAAAGGAAGAGTTTATGACCATAAATAAGAGATATATAGGATCACAAGAAGTAGAATGGATAATTTTATTTACATGAAATTTAATCATATTTGCAAAAAACAAAACCAATTCAGCCAAAATCAGAAGGAAAGCAAGAAACTGGGTGGGGTGGGGTGGTTTACAACAAGTTTCTCTAATAAAAGCTTCATTTCTTAAATGCATAAGGAATACATGAGCCAAACTAGCAAAAATAAAATTTATTACCCAATTGATAAAGGGTCAAAAGATATGAAAATGCAGTTTTCAGAGGAAGAAATCAAAACTATCAACAGTCACTTAAAAATGCTCTAAATCAGTATTGATTAGAGAAATGCAAATTAAAAGAACTATGAGACATCAGTCTACACCTGTCAGATTGGCTAACATGACAGAAAAGTAAAATGATAAATTCTAAAGAGGATATGGGGAAAGGGGACACTAATGCATTGTTGGTAGAGTTGTGAACTAATCCAACCATTCTGGAGAACAATTTGGGATTATACTCTTTGACCCAGCAATGCTATTACTAGATCTGTATCCCAAAGAGATCAAAGAAAAGTGAAAAGGACCGATATATACAAAAATATTTATGACAGCTGTTTTTGTGGTGACAAAGATTTGGAAATTGAGTGGATATTCATACATTGGGGAATGACTAAATAAGTTGTGATCTATGATTATGATGGAATAGTATTGTGCTATAAGAAATGACAAAGGGGGCAGCTAGATGGCGCAGTGGTTAAAGCACTGGCCCTGGATTCAGGAGTACCTGAGTTCAAATCCGACCTCAGACACTTGACACTTACTAGCTGTGTGACCCTGGGCAAGTCACTTAACCCCCATTGCCTGCAAAAACCAAACAAACAAAAAAAAGAAATGACAAGGAAGATAACATCAGAAAAACCTAGTAAGACTTATATGAACTGATACAAAGTGAAGTGAACAGAACCAGGAGATCATTGTACACAGTAACAGCAATATTGTAATGATATAACTGTGAAAGACTTAACTTTTCTGATCTGATCAAGATAATGATACAAGACAGTTCTATAGGATCTGTGATGCAAAATACTATCCAGAGAAAAAACCAATGAACTCTGAGTATAGATTGAAGCATACTTTTTTCACTTCCTTCATTTTTTAAAATTTATCTGTTTTTCTGCTTTTGCAACATGGCTGATATGGAAATGTTTTGTATGACTCTACATGCATAAGTAATATCACATTACTTGCCTTCTCAATGGGTAGAATGGAGAGAGAATTTAGAACTCAAATTTGTTAAAAAATGAATATTAAAAATAAACATTTTTAAAAAGTGAGATAGATGTCCCATTTGCATCTCATACTTATCATGTCCAAAAATAGAACTCATTCTCATTCCCATCTAAACCCTTCCCTCTTCAAAACTTCCTTATTATTTAACACCATCCTTTCAGTGACCCAGATTTGACAACTTCAGTGTCATCCTTGGCACCTCTTACTATATAATCAGTTGCCAAATCTTATTGTTTTTATCCTCCCAACATGCCTCACTCATTCTCTTCTTTCCACTCATATAGCTAATACCAAGTTCAGTTCTGTGAGGATTAAAATTGTCCAACCTATAATAAAAGAGACTGTGGCAGAGCTCTGAGCTAGTGGTACTTTATTAAAGGGTTCATGGTCCCCTCACATGAAGTGTACCTTAGATCTTCCTCATGATCCAAGATATCCCCTTCTTCCAGGTTTTTATCTTTATAAGATTTGATACCTGAATATTCTAAACAGGCTATACAAAGTGCAGAATCCCATTGGTTGATAGATCTTGCTTTGTGGGCCCCAAATGGTGCATCAGCTATAAATGGTATGTCAGCAGGAGGCTCTTGGATTGGTTGAAGCATGGGACATCTCTACTGATTAAGTGATCATGAGATGGTCATTGCTCATGTTGGACAAGAGAGAGTGGTCTGGAGGTACAAAAATAAGTTGGGGGACTTTCTATGTAATTATGTCACCTCTGCCGTGCTGGATTTGATCACCATGACAAGGAAAAAATAAGGGTGGAGGGCTTCTAGTTAGCTTCCTATGATTAAGCAAGTGAAGTTACCACCTGCATCTCACAGCTTTGGGACCTAATATAAAGAACTTACAATCACTATCCTTATGGAATCTTAGCAAACTAATTAATAATGATTATCACCTCCAGCCTGGACCATTTCAAGAGCCTCATAAATCTCTCTCTAATCCATTCTCTACAAAGCTGCCACTGTGATTTGTCTAAAATTTAGATTTGATCCTGTTCTCCCCTCCATCTCCCTCAATACACTTCTATGATTCTCTATTACCTCTAGGATTCAAATATTAGTTCCCTTGTTTAGCATTTAAAACACTATAAGCTGGCCCTTTCTCAACTTGACCCCCAGCTATATGTAGCTGATTTGTTATTCCTCATACATAATACTCCATTTTCCATCTCTGTTTTTGTACTGGCTGTCCCCGTGCTTGGAACGCCCTCCTCATGGTGCCTCTTAGAATCCTTTAAGACAGCTCAAATTCCGTCCATTCCAGGGGGTCTTTCTTGGTTCTTGAGCTGCTTGTGTCTTCCTCTCTAAGGTTACCCTCAGTGTTCTCTGAATGTGTTTTATTAGAATGTAAGCTTTTCGAAGGTACTTTTAGTGTTGTTTTTTTTATTCCCCAGAACATGTAATAAGCACTTAATAAATGCTTGTTGACTGATTGACTTTCAAATCCTTCCCTGCCTTTGTCTACTCAACCACAAACAGCTTGGCAGGAAATAATGTGAGAATTGATACTTAAAGTCATATGTGAATAGGACAGAGCCATTCTCACTGTTCACTCTATTTGGGCTGATCTATTGATCAATTAGGAATATTACACATCCAAGAACAGTCAATATATATAGTGGATAGGGTGTTAGACTTAGAATCAGGATGATCTGATACTGATCAAATCCTGATACTTGCTGGCTATATAATAATGGGCTAGTCATTTAGACCATGTGATCTTTGGTCTTGCTGTCTATAAAATAGATATATGGAGATAATAATATTTGTGGTACTTACCCTGTACCTACTTCATAGAATTATTGTAAAGCTGAGAGGAAATAGAATATACAAAGAGCTTCACAAATCTGAAAAAGGTACAGGAATGCCAAATACTAGGATTTCAGTAACTAAAGATGATATTGGCTTCTTTGGGAAGCTTTATCACACTGATGATTCATGGGGAGATTGCAAAACCTTTGCACTTTTTTTTGTTAATTTTTTTTGTGCTTGGACAGTTACCTCCTCGGTGTCTCATCATGTCTCATGCCAGCTAAGCAAGCAAGCAAAATCCGTTTTGTGTTGAAACATGCTGGTTGTCAAAACTCCAGATCTAAGGTGGCTTAGGAAGATGGTGAAAGGGTAAACTTCTGACCATGCTGCTACTCTCAACTTAAAGCTCCCATGACCACTTACATCAGTGTGTGGGCAGATTTCATGTCATGCTACTGAGCTTGTTAGCCATTATTTATTTATAGGAGCCTCATACATGGTAGAGAAATGTCAAAACTGCTGAGTGACACTTATGCTTAGGATGTGGTTCACTTAGAAAAATAAATGTATTGAAATGTACATCTTAAGCTTCATCTACTCATATCACAAAAGGCAGAAAAATTCACATCTGTAAGACTAACCATAGGAGAATGGTATGAATGTGCAAAAATCACCAGTCTGTACTAATTTCTAATTGTGTTGTCCCTGAACAGCCATGTTCTCTAAGGTTTTGCAAGGACAAACAGGAAAGACCTACTTCATGAAGGAGATGGCACATTTTTTAGGTGGAATTGGGTTTTTCTGACTCCAGTTCCAGTATTATGTTAGTATCTTCACATAGTATTAAAAATCAGGAGGGTTTTTTTGTGTGGGGGGGATCCTTCCAAAACTATAGCTAAATTCTTATCAGGTGAAATGTCGATAATATACAATTATTTATCAAATGTAGAAATGAGTTGGGGAAAATAGGTTTAAGGGCACAGATATTGAGGACATGTGATTTTCACAAATGACAAGAATCTATTTTCTAGTCCTAATACTTGGAAGTGAACATGTTTCCATGACTATTTCTCCCCATATGTGACTTGTGTTTTTTCTGGCTGAATCATTTAAAAGTTTGGCAATTTTTCCAAAAGGTGCAGCTCATAAAGAGAAGTAGCTGTTAGCTACATAATCCACACCCAAAAAGGGGTTTCATTCTTCTTTTGGTGCTGAGTAAACCTGGGATTTCTCAATTCTAAATCTATAAAAGGAAAAGGGGAATGAATTTCTGGGAAGTATTACTCCCCTCCTCATGGATGAGGAGCAACAGAAGCTTCATAAAGATATTGAACAAAGTGAGGTCGAGCTGGTGAGTATTATAAATTACATTTTGATTATCTCCATGGAATCATAGAAATTTAGAGCTACAAGAAACCTTAGAGGTTATTTACTTCATTTAACAAAGCATTTAACAAATGAAGAATCTGAGGCCAATCCAGGGGCAGTGGCATGCCTAAGGTTATACCACTAATTATTGTCAGAGCCAGAATTAGAAGCCGATGAAGTACTTTAGATTTAACATGTCTAATGGCCTTCTTTGTAATATTTTACTTCCTAAGAGAAATCAAATTGCATTTTTTTCAAATTACATTTTAACTATAGTGTTATGGAATAAATTAAGTCTTTTTTTGTCTTACCATTAGTTATAAAGAAAATCTAAGTAACTATACATGGAACTATGTGATGTGATCAGTTTTACTTGAATATTATTTTAAAATGATATATTAAATTGTTCTTTTACAAACCTGATATCATATCAGGAACCCACATTGGAAGTGGCAAGTTATTTTCAGCCCTGACCTCTCATAAACTCCAGACCCCCGTTTCCTATTGTCTAGTATTCAGGTCTACTTGCTTCAAATTCTAAAAGTTCAAATCTTAATCATCTCAACACTCCTCTTCCCTCCAAATTTAATCTCTTCCTGACTTTTCTATTTCTATTAAACCTATCACTATCCCCCTTGTTATTCAGGTAAAAAATATCTAAGTCATCTTTGACCCCTCTGGTTTCTTTGCCTGTCTGCTTATAATCAATCATGAAATCTACTGATTATGAATTTTGCAGTATCTCTAACATTTCCACCCTCCATTCCATTCCTATTTCTACCATCCCAGTTCAGTTACTCATTATATCTCATTTGGATTTTCTCAATAGATTAATCTCTTTACTTTCAGTTTCAATCTACTCCCAGCCATCCCAGAATGGTCAGTCACTTGATAAATATTTATTAAGCACTTACTATATGCCAGGCCCTGTGCTAAGGGGGTGAGGACACAAAGAATAATACATAATGGAATATGATAGAAACACAGGAGAAAGTCAGACAAAGTGCTTTAGGAAAATGCCAGGAGGGAAGGGGATCTTGCTGCCAGGGGAGTTCAGGAAGGCTTCCTAGAGGAGGTGACATCTGAGAAGGATTTAAACAAGCAGAGATGGAGAGGTAGTATGTTTTCTATTTACTCTTAATGGTATAGCACTGAAAAGTTTGCATAAATACAGAAGTCAGAGAGGACATGCTTAGACTGGGGAATTGGTGGCAACCCAGTTTGTCTGGTACATAGAGAAGCAGCATGAAATTCAGTTGGAAAGGAAGATTGGAGCCAAACTGTGGAGAGCCTTACAACTCATGCAAGGAGTTTCCATTTTATTCTATAGGCAATAGGGAGTAATTGAAGAGCTTTGAGCAAAGGAGTAATGACCAAGTTTATCTATCAAGAAGATTGTTTTGGCAGTTGTGTGAAAGATAGATTTAACATTTTAAAAATTAATTTATAATAATTGATACTCATGTTCACTTAATTTTTGGTCTTGTGCTCAAGATAATTTGTAGTTCTTTGCATAAACACATGCTATATGAAATGTGTAATAACTTTTAAGCATATCTCCAAGGGGGCATTTGTAGTTTACATATGTTTCAAGAATAAAATTCAGAACCTATCACATAGATCAATAAAATTTTAGGACTTGAAAGTGGCCTTAATGATCACCTAGTCCAATTTCTTCATTTTACAGGAAACTGAGGTCTAGGAAGTTGAAATGATTTGTCCAAGGTTGTCATATCCCCCAGTGAATAGACCATTCTTGAAGACAGGGACTGTTTTGCTTTTGTATTTGTATTCACAGTGCTTGGCACATAGGTTTTCATGTATTATTGTTGAGTTAGAATTGATTGGATTGAATTGGATTGGAGAACTAGGGCTAGAACACATCTGCAGTGCTCTTTCCACTGTGTCTATTTACAAATACACAACAACAAAAATTTACTGTGAAAACTATAATATATAATGACATATTTAGTAATGAACTTATATTTAATAATGAAGGAAGAAATATCAAGTTGTCAAAAATCAAGCAAACTATGAAGTACAATTGTTGTCCTTCACATTTAAGAGTATAGTGGTAGGTCCATACAGAGAACAATTGGTTAGACAACTTATAGTGAATTTAAAATACAAAATCCCATTTGTATTGGACATATATTCAATTCACTTTATTAAAATACTCAGATTATCAAGTTTATATAGCAGCAACCAAGGCGAATTTGCAAACCAATGGTTTAATGTCTATCTATTGAGTACATCATTAAACTGATGTGTTCAACAACTTTTTGCTCTAATTTTTCATTTTTCAACTATTAATTTGGGAATCTTGCAGACAACTTCTTCCGATTCAAGTCAACAAACATCTATTTAGAAGTGCTTGTTATGTGCAAGGCACTGTGCTCTGTGCTCAGGATGAGCAGCGTAATTCCTGTTTTCAAATATCTTACAGTCTAATAAAAGGAGACATCCAACCTGTACCATCTCCCATGTCCCAAAGGAAAATGGGAAGTCAGGAAACCTGATGAGGAATCAGGCAGAAAAGAGCCAACAAACTGTGAGATGGGTATAATTAATCCTTCCCTCTCCTATCTCACAGGGTTGTTGTGAAAAGCCCATGTAGAAAACATATTCTATACATGTGAACTGAGATTTTTTTAAACATGTAAACTATATGGCCCCTTTTCTGGCATCTGCTCCTTTGAGAAGTTCTTTGGGAATCTAGCCCAGCAGTACTAATTGTGAGTAACACTTAATGCCGGTGAAATCATCACTACCATCATTATCAGGGCTTAAGGCTAGTCTTTCAATTTTAGGAGTGGCAGGAAGACGTCTTCACAGTCATGAAAAGAGACTTTGTGGCAGTGGAAATAGTCCTGGATTTGGAGTAAGAGAACCTGGGTTCAAATCTTGCTTATGTCACCTGTGTGAACTTGGGCAAGTCACTTGACCCCATTTGTAAAATGAGGGAGTTGGACTAGATGACCTCTGGGCTCCCTTATAGTTCTAGCTGTAGGATCCCAAGTCATCAAACCTCTCTGAGTCTCAGGATCATTGTTTAAGAGGAGGAGAGAGCATTAGATGTCTTCTAAAGGTCCTTATAGCTCTCTCTCTCTACAATCTTATGATATACTGTTTTTGTCAGGCAGAAGAAAAATGTGTTAAAATAATACTCTCCAAGAACAGAATTCAGTTTCTCTCTACTGTAGGACAGAACCTAGAGGTTTAATTCTCTAAATGAATCCAGCTTCTTAACAATTATTTCTTTCTCTGCAGTTAACCATGAATCCAAGCAGTCCATATGCTGGAACCCAGAGCCATTGTGGAACATGTGACAAAGCACTACAGCCAATATGGGTAATAATTTTAAGTCCTGGGGTGGCACACAAAATGGGGGCTCTGTAGTGTAGAGTTGGAGGTGAAGATGGCTCTAGTTGATTCTCAGCAATATTGTTAAGTGTGGAAAAATTGTCTCTGCCCCTGCCAATCCCATTTCTACTGCTTCCTACTCCATCTCAGACCCCCTTCTGAGGTAGTCACTGCCTTTATGTTGTCCTTTGGATCCCAGAGTCTCCAAACTCTTAGAAACCCCCCATGTTCTGGAACTCTCTCTGCCCTACCCCAACGCCCACTCTATTATAAAACATCCCTGTACTGTGCCATTTCTTCAGGGCTTTGATCTTTTCTTAGGACAAATTTGATTAAATGCCCATGTGTTAATGATTATACGTGGCGCCCTTGAGCATCAGCTCTGTGACAGGGACTGTGCTAGGCTCTGAGAATGCAAAGACAAAAGAAATGAAATAGTCTTTACCCTCAAGAAGCTTACATTCACCATATTTGCATTTTAGTGGAGGACTTCAATGCATAACAAATGACTAATGGTAGGATTTGGAGGCACTGTGGCAACATTGGTAGCATGAAATATTACTGGGTGGGTAGCTTTTTACTTTGCCTTTGCACAGGGACCATTCTAGCCCAATATAATTGCCCCCATTCTAATCTGTTAAAATACTTGCTTTGTTTAATCTCTTGTAGGTGGCAGCAAAGCCCTCAACACCCTGGTGGGGAACACTTCTGGTGTGTCTGTTGGCCTGTCTAATGACCACAGTGATTGTAGGGTTTGTCTTGTACTTTGTCCATTTTGGTAAAACCATCCCTAACACCAGCATCACTCTTCACATTGATGGGAAGTCTGGCATTGTCACCTGTACCTCTGATTCCACCGTTGGTCCCGTCTCAACTGTTTCCTCACTGTATCCAACCACAAGAATAGCTATGCAACCTTCTACCCCTGTGACCAACCAAAACAGCCCCACGGAAATCACCACACAGTCTGTCACAGAAACAACTAAAGCCACAACCCCACATCACAGAGTCATTATAGAAGATGAGGAGAGGTAGGGCTTTTTCCTCCTTGCGTGGGATTAATACTGTTGCTCCTCAAGTTCAGTAGTCAAAAAAAAGCATTTATTAATCACCCACTGTGCCAGACACTATGCTAAATGCTGGGTATACAAAGAGAGGCAAAAGCAAAAGTCCCTGCCCTTAGGAGCTTACAATTAAATGTAACCATTGCCTAGTCTCTGAACTTGTATGACAGCATGATGAAGTTCTGAAAGTTTTGCTCTCTTTCTTGTAGTCTTATCTCCCTATCACTTCCCTCTCCATAGCAACTAAAACCAATGATCCATCAATGGAGGAACAGCTGAATCATTATCTAATCTCTCTGGCATACCATACCGAAGTCACTGTATCAAATGGAAAACTGTCAATTATCCTTTGTTGACTTAGTAGGGAGGAATCACTTGGGGGTGATGCCACAAAACAATCTCCCCTGTCCATCCTGTGCAAACATTGTCATTCATCATTTAATTTGAATCAGAACTTCATACATGGAAGAGGCTTCCAGGTACCAGTCTACTGAGCATCCTGTGCATCCAAGGGACAAAAACAGCCATCTTGTCTTTGGTGAAATGTTATTCTCTCAAGATGTAGATTAGTCTTCAGCTTTTGCTCTTTCAGGACACAAATCTGGAGCCAGTTACTGCTCAAGGGGACCAAGGAACAGCAGTGTGATCCTAAAGAACTAATATAATTTTCAAACATGGTTAATTTTCTGGAAGCTGTATCTAGAACAGGACCTGAAATGTCCACTGAAGTCCCTCTCCATTGTCTCAATGTGATATGGAGATGCTCCTGGGCCCATGAAGGCTATGCCCATCAGTCAAGCAATCAGCAAGCATTTATAGATACTTACTGTGTGTAGGTCAGTGGGCATATAAAGGCAAAAAATAAATAATTCCTGTTCTTGAGGACTTTTTTTTTGCCAGTAGAGTACAAGTTGCACAGACCCTAAGGCTTTGTGTCTAAGAACTAGCCTAGGCAGGGCTGTAGCTAATAGTGAGAAACAAGGGCTTGGTCCCAGGTACCTATGTAGTGGTAGTGCCCCTAAAACCAATCTTCCCCATGTGATCTCTATGGCTTATCTTCAACCTTCCTTGAATTCTCCAATGTATTCTCAGTATCTTGATCCAAATTGGAGAAATTCAAGTAAATCAATCAGTCAATCAAGTGAAATATACTAGGTACATCCTCTCTGCCCAGATCTGTGCTACGTCTTACAGAAGACAGAAAGTAAGCCAAAGATTTGGTCTTTACTCTCAAGGAGCTTTTCCATTTATGGAGAGAAAAAATTAACAGTTTAAGCATTAAAGAATAACATAAAATTGCAAATAAACAAATGTTGAGCTGTAGGGTTTGGACTCTAAATGCAACAAGAATATAAAACAGAGAGAAATCTGAGTGATGCAGAGGAGTCAGACAAGACTTTGAGGAGATGCTAGATTTGTGCCCATCTTTCAAGGGTGGGTACTACTACTGAATTGGTAGAACAGGAATTACAGATGTGAGGATAGCAGGACAAGATTCTGATGCAATGGACAGACTCAGAGACAAACTTTTGAAAATGTAGTGATTGATGTAAAACATGCCTACTTTTTAATGTTTTCCTCTAGGATTGATGGTAGTACATTTCCTCATATTATGTATATATTATTCTTCAGATAAAGATGTTTTTTAGGGAAATTAAATGAAACAATTCTTCAACTTCAATGACTCCATTTATGACCCATTCGATGCCTCTTAGTGCTTTTGTAATTTGAGATGTTGGCTAAATGTTTCTTTGCTCCATACTTGTTGGGTGTTTGATGAATACATATATATATATATATATCTATCTCTATCTTTACCTATATCTCCATCTATACTTATCCCTATCCCTATCCCTATATCTATATCTATACCTATTCCTATTTCTATATCTATCTATACCTATCTCTATCTCTATATCCATATGCATATCCATATCCATATCCATATCCATATATAGAGAGTCTTTTCTGGGCTTGCCTTGTACCACCTGTCCTGGGTATAAGCAACACACTTGGTTCCCAGGATCAGTAGTGAGGGGGCAGGGTCTGGCTACAACTGTAATCCTGCCCCTTTAGTAAAATTTCTGATGGAAAAAACTATCTCAGCTTTCTCTTGTTCTACCTAGCATTGAATGCAGTACCTTACACTAAGTTCTATATAAGTTTTTTTGTAAATGATGCAGTTGATCTATTTTTTTGGTCAAGTAACTCCCTGTTCATCTTCCCCTGCTATAAATCACCTGGGACAGGGGAGTGGGGTGTAGTGGGGGTAGGGGAGGCTCCACTTCAGTGACAGGATATACAGTCTTTAGCTGACAACTTCTGTAATTGGTTCTTCCCATGCCCCAAAGCTAGTTAGTTTTTCACTTTTGTTCTTCTAACTTCTGCCTAGGTGAAAGCCCCTTTGGCAGCTCTATCTTTCCACCCCCACCCCCATTCTCAGCCCTAAGTATGTTCAGCCTTAGCCCTCTCCTCCTTTACTCTCACTTCCCACTTTGGCTGCCAATTCTTCCTCTATTGCTAACAAACACCCTTTCATCCTAGATCTTGTACTGAATGAATTAATAGGAATGACAAAACATTTATGATATGTCAAACAGTGTGCCAATCAATGGGGACACAAACAGAAAACAAAACACAAAGAAACAAAAACCCCAATGAGGCAGTCCCTGCTCTTGAGGAGCTCACTCTATAATTGGAGCAGTTAACACATAAAAGGAAGTACAGCTGCTAAGAGGATGGCAAGACCTGAGAGTCTTTAATCTCCATTGCCACTTTCAGACCCTCCTTCTCCAACCATTACTTAGCACACACCTCTCACTCTTTAAAGTTCATTTTATCTTATCCAGATATTTATTGCTCATATTTATAGACCTACAGGTCATTCTCCATTCTCCCCATTAAGTTCAGGACTTGACTCAAAGACTTTTTCCTCCTCTTGACCCTTACCCCTTTTCAAACACCCTAGGCTTAAATCCTATTATATCTATTTCCAATCCACCTCAACCACATATAGTAGTGTTAATATTTTAGCCACCCTGTCACCCATGAGGTCTCTATTTCTCTTTCACTCCCACACAATTACCTCAACTGAATTTGCCACAGTCTCTAAAAAGTTCTAGCTGCGCTTCTGGTTGAGAAACAAGATGGAAGTCAAGGAACTCTGTTAGGAGTCAGACTAAGTATGGTTTCACCAAAGATGAGTGGGAGTAAACAAACAACAGGTCAAGACAATCAAGGGAATCAATGGGGGAAAAAAAGTGAAGAAAGAGGGCCTAGCAGTATCAGAGCTCAAACTTTATTATATACATTGGTAATCATTAAAACAATTTGCTACTGGATAAGAAATAGTTGATGATCAATGGAATCAAAGGATTAGGTACACAATGTAGAGAAGATCATGAGAGCCTAGATTTCGATAAACTCAAAGATCCCAGTTATTGCGGCAAGAACTCTCTATTCAACAACAATAACAAAAACAAGAGAAATCCCCCTCCCCCAAATGATAGGAAAATTAGGAAACACTGTGGCAGAAGCTAGGCATAGACCAACATCTCATACCACATACCAAGATAAACTCAAAACGGGTACATGGTTTAGACAAAAAGGATAATACCATAAACAAATGAGGGGAGCATAGAAAAGATAAGCTGTTAGATCTATGGATAGGGAAAGAATTCATAACCAAGAAAGAGATAGAGTAGTTCACAGGAAGAAAAATGGATTCTTTTTTTTTTTTTTAGTGAGGCAATTGGGGTTAAGTGACTTGCCCAGGGTCACACAGCTAGTAAGTGTTAAGTGTTTGAGGCCAGATTTGAACTCAGGTCCTCCTGACTCCAGGACTGGTGCTCTATCCACTGCACCAACTAGCTGCCCCTAAAATGGATTCTTTTGATTGCATGAAGTTAAAAAACCTTTGAACAAACAAAATCACTGTGTCTAAAATTATAAGAAAAGCAGGAAACTGCAGAAAAATACTTGAAGCAAGTTTCTCTAATAAAGGCCTCATTTCTCAAATATATAGTGAATTGAGCCGAATTTGTAAAAATAAAAGCCATTCCCCAATTGATTAGTGATCAGGCTGTTTTCAAAAAAGGAAGTCAAAGCTATCAATAATTTCATAAAAATGCTCTAAATCACTAATTAAAGAATTGCCAACTAAAACAACTCTGAGATACCACCTCATACCTAGTATATTGGCTAACAAGACAGAAAAAGAAAATGACAAATGCTGGAAGGGATGTGAGAAAATAGGCACACTAATGTACTGTTATTAAAACTGTGAACGAGTTTAACCATTCTAAGAACAATTTGGAACTCTACCCAAAGGGGTAGAAAAATATGTATGCTCTTTGACCCAGCAATTCTACTTAGGTCTATGCTCCAAAGAGGTCAAATGAAAGCAAAAGGACCCATATATTACAAAAATATTTATAGCAGCTTTTTTTGTGTGGTGCCCAGACTGTCTTCTACATCTCACCCAACCATTCATGCAGGCCATCTTGCCATGTGCCTTGCTGCTTAGTATGTGTTTCCACCTCCTTTTTTTTTTTTTTTGTCTTCCTCTGGACATATTAATACTGTCATTTCTTTTGGAAAGGATTTGTTAATTGACTCTCCTACAGAATAATTCACTATCTTTGTGACTCTCCAGACCAAAAACCACCTTCTCTGGCTATCACTCCTTAATGTGTATTATCTCTTACTCTTATAAGAATGTAAGCGAGCAGGGACGGTTTCATCTCTTGTGTTTGTATTCCCAACACTTGGGACAGTGCCTGACACATAGTGAACACTTGACAATGCTTTTTCATTCTTTACTTCATTCATTTCATTCCTTCATTCACCTGCAACTTTCACCCATTGCTTTGAGTTTGACTCTCTTCAACCAAATAGAACATCTCATTCCCTTTTCCATAAGATAGTCCTTTAAATACCTAAAAATAGCTATAATGTATTCACTGTCTTCTCTCTCCAAGCTAAATGTCCCCAGTTCATTCAACCAGTTCTCATATGGCATTAACTTGAAGCCCTTCACCATTCCTGCCATCCTCTGGACACTAAATAGGTCTTAAACTAAGGTAGTGGCTGTGGGAACAGAGGAGAGAGGTGAGGGGATGGGGGGAACTAGAGAGAACCTACAAAAAGAGGACAGCTGCTCGAGATGTTGATTTAGAATCCCAGACCTTTTGAGGGAAATTTCTGAGTTGGATGCATGCAATAACCCTTCTGTGTCCATGACTTCATTTTACGTCTTATTTTATCTTATTAGAATGCAAACTCTGAAAACAAGGACTGTTTTGTTGTTTGCATTTTCAGTCCCGGGGGGAAAACACAGTGCCTGGTAACTACTAAATATTTAATAAATGCTTTCATTCATTCATTCATTCATTCATTCATTCATTCATTCATTCATTCATTCATTCATTCATTTGTTCATTCATTCATTTTCCAGTGCTGGTTCTAGATGAAATCTCAGGGCTCCATGATGCCCAGCTAGTCTCTTTCCCTTAGGAATGTGGCTATGCCAGAGCCACTATCTTTCAGCTTCATTCATGATGCTCGGGAAAGTGCTCAAGGCTTCCTTCTGCTCTAATTACTCAGTTCTGATTCAGTACATACCAAGTGACTTTCTAACCTACTATGGATTGAGTAATTTTCCATAGCTGACACCTGCCATGCCTTAACTCCTCTTTAAATGTACACTTTAGTTTCACTCAGGTGAATAAAACTGTGATTAGTTACCCATTTGAAGATGGGTTGGGACAAGTAGGAAAGATTAGAAAAACCCTATATGGACACCAGTATGGCCTAGCTAAAGGCCTTTAGGAAATTTTGCAAAGCCAAAGTAGGGTGTGGAAGTTGAGAATGGGGAGGGCCCTAATTCTGAACAAAGACTGTGGGCCAACAAAGACAGCAAATTAGATGCAGAATCACAAGTAGGAACCAGCTCTTCACAAAGTGCTTACAAGTTCAAGCTAAAACTCGGGCTCTACACATGCACAACCTGGAAAGGATTGGAGGTCAAACTTCAGCCTTTTAAGCCACACCCATAAGCCCAAAGAGTAGTCACCATATGCCCAGCAATCAGAGAAGGAGGTTCACTACACAGGTGTGCAACAGTTGAGTGCTTATTCAGGTCAGATGACTTATAGATAGGATCATAGAATCAGAGATTTATAAGTGAAAGAACAGTCACCTAGTCCCATCCTTTTATTATTACAGATGATTATTAACTATAAGTAACTAATCTGTAAAATTATAACTTGGCTGTCCGAAAACTTATAACTAGCTGAAAAATTGTATCTGGGCCGCAAGTCCCTTCGCGGTCCCCATTTAATGTATAAAAATTATATTATTAACTTAACTGGGTCTTAATCTGTGGACTGCTGGCTGGCTATCTGACTGCGGCTAGTTGGTAAAGCTATAGCTGGGTATTAGCTGCCTAAGCCAGTCTGCAAAGGCTTATCTGCCTACGGGTTTAAAAATCCCCCAAATTTGTTAAACCCGTAAGGGGACCCAATTTGAAAGGGCCTGCTCCTTCCCCCACTGTCTCTCAGAGTGATAAGCAAAGCCTTTCTTTTAAATAAACAAAGCAGGGTTTATTTAAATGAAACAAACTCAGAATTAAATACAAAGAGAAATACAACCTGAGTGCATTTTAACTTTCTCTGTAGCTTCCTGCTCCTTTCACTGCTCTGCTCCTTTCTCCGTCTCTGTAGCATTCCTGTAGCGTCCCCCTCTTCTAACTTCTCTCTCTGTAGCGACCCCCACTTCACAGTAGCGACTCCTCCTTCTAACTGAAAGCCCCTCTTCTACTAGCATCCTCCTTGACTGTCTAACTACCCTGGTATATAAAAGGCATCTCTCCTTGGGAACCCCCGGGGGCCAAGCCCCCACACACATCAAGGTAATTGGTTAGTCACCCTAGGGCCACCACAGAACCCGGCGCCCTGGGAGCTGGGGGCTGGGCAAAGGAAGCTCCAGTGTCCCTCAGGCCTCCTGTGTGTGGGGGGGCCTCCACACGGCAGTGCTGTGCCATGCCCAGGGCCCAGGGTTTTTATCCTCTCTGTTTAGCCTGGCTTAGAGGCCCCTGCAGCTGAAACGGAGGGGGAGGGACGGCTCCATTTGGGGAGCTTGAGGCTAATTTTAATGCTTACATGAGGAAACTGAGGCCCGAAGTGTCAAGTGATTGCTTAAAGTTATAGGATAATCAGTATAGCAAAAGTGGGATTTGAAGCCTGGTCCTCTTACTCAAAAGTCAATATTCTCTCCCTTGTACCATGAATAAATAATAAAGAAAATGGAGTCTTTGAGTCTATAGAAGTAGCAAAGGCAAGAATACCAAGTTGCTTCCAGTGCCTAACAGTACTTTGTGAATGAATGAATGAATGAATGAATGAATGAAGAATGAATAGATGAATGAATGCATGAATGAATGAATGAATGAATGTTAATCTAAATTCCTGGGTGAGTGTTTATTCCTTAGTTCCATGATGTACAGAGACATACTTGGAAAGCTTGTTCTTTGATTTGATTCAGTAGTTATTTTGTGCTGAGTCAGTGATTAGGCTTCAAACTTGCCATAGCCCCTTAGTCTTTCAGAAGCAGTTCCCTCCCCATTCTCAGATTCCACACCCTCCTTAGGCTTTGCAAGGTTTCCCTGGGGCCTTTAACCAAGCTACATTGATGTCTATATAAGATTTCTCCTGTATTTGCTGCTTAGCTCAACCTTTATTTAAATGGTTATCTCACTTTTATTGACTTGGGCAAATTTAAACTACATATTTAAGGAAGAAGCCAGATGGTAATCTCTACTTTACTTACCTGAGTAATCTAAAGTATACAGTTAAGGAAATGGGAGGTATAGGCTACGGGAAATTTGCTGCTGCTGTTCAGTTGTTTCAGATGTGTGCCTCTTTGTTACCCAATTTGGAGTTTCCTTGGCAAAGATACTGGAGTGATTTGCTTTTTTCTTCTCCAGCTCATTTTGCACATGAGGAAACTGAGGAAAACAAGGTTAAGTGACTTGAACTCGGGAAGATGAGTCTTCTTGACTCTAGATCTGGCACTATCTATTAGTCACTACACCACCTACCTGCCCTATGTAAGTAACAGTCTATGTAAGATTAGAAAACTGCATAGTCCAGAAGGAATCAGAATTGAATGATTGGAGCTGATTGAATTTCTCTTGAGTACCACAAATGGAACTGAAGCACAGCAGACATGACATAACCATGCACATATAAGCAAAGCAGACTGGCTAGATAAGTTTGAATCTGAGTTTTCATTTAGAACTAGCATTGATAAGGATGTCTCAATGTATCCAAATTGACTATTTCCCTTTAAAATACCCAAATCTCTAAGCCAATATTTGTTTGATCTGTTCCTTCCTCTCTGTACCCACTACTTGACCCCTGGGGCAGCTAGGTGGTACAGTGGATAGAGCACTAGCCCTGAAATTGGAAGGACCTGTGGTCAAATCTCACTAGTTGTACTTACTAGCTGTATGATCCTGGGCAAATCACTTAACCCCAATTGCCTTAAACATCCAGGACCAACTCCAGGCATTTTGATATATATCTTGCCACTGGACGAGATGGCTCTAGAAGAGAGAGTGAGGTTGACCTTGCACAGCCCTCCCTCACTTAAATCCAATTTACTGCAAGTCATGACATCACAGCCTGATGTCATGGTCCTCTTTGAAAACAAAGGACAAACAATAATAACAACTTGCCTCCTAGTATAAGACCTTTTTACAACCTACATGGCTAACTGCAATACCCTCTTATTTTCACCATCTCAACTTTCTCTCCTCCATCTAATTCATTCTTTACAGTTTTGACCGACATATCTTTCTTGTGACTAGATCTGATTATCTGGTTTGAAATCTTCAGACCACTTTCTATCTGTCTGTCTCTCTGGCTGTCTCTTTATCTCTCTCTTTATCTCTGTCTCCCTGTCTCCTAGCAGTAGTTCAAATGTGCATGTGCGTGCAGCAATATTGTTCCAAGCCAGGTTTCTGTGGTCAGTGCAATGAGGCTTCAGCTCTTAGACTGGTGCAGCCCAAATTAGTTGTCACAAATACCATGAAACAGATCATTGATTTGATTTGATAGTTTGTTATATAATATAGCTCATAGATTTAGAGGCAAAAGTGACCTTACAAATCAGCAAGTCCAACCCTCCCCCATTTTACAAATAAATTGAAGCCCCGAAAAGTTAAATGACTTGCCCAAAACCAAGCAGACAGTAAGTAGTAGAACCTCTATTTGAACTCCAAAATATGGGAGATAAATTACCATATCATTATAAAATAGACTACTTGGCTAATGGAACAGAGTGAAATAGTTGCATGTAGAGGACATATCTATGACCTTAACTTCAGTACCCTAACCAACTGGGCTAACTAGTCACAGTCATAAGCTTTTTATACCTTTGTTTTTTGAACCAAATACCCTGATGAGGAGCTGCTGAAGATCTGTGATCAAGAAAAGAATGTGGTCAAACTTGTATTTTAGATTTTGTGTGAAGGATGAACTGGAGAAGAGAGAATCTAAAAAGGGGATGTGTGAGTGGAAAGAAGGGGATAGGTGAAATAGATATTGTGGAAATAGACTCGGTAACTGATTATATATAAGGGTTGAGGGAGAGAGAAGATTCAAGGATATGTAAGGGCTGAGGGAGAGAGAAGTTACCCTTCTTTATTCTGCAAGACCTACCTGATTTATTGAGATCAATTTATCTTGGAACAAGAAACCTATGATCAAAAAGGGATAGGAAAGATAATAGGATCATTAGAGCAAGAAGAGGCCATAGGAGTCATTTTACTCTGACCCCCTATAGTACAGGTAAGGAAACTAAAGCCCAGAAATATTGAGTGACTTGCCCAAAGTTTTAGAGCTAAGATTTGAACTCAGGTTTTCCAACTACAATCAAAGAATCAATCAATAAATGTTTATTGAGCACTTTCTACACACCAGGCACAAATATATAAAAAGCAAGATATATACAAGATGAATAGGAGATAATTAACAGAATGAAGGTCCTGGAATTAAGAGGGGTTGGGAAAAGCTTCCTGTAGATTGTGGAATTTTAGTTGGGATTTAAAGGAAATCGGGGAAGTCTGTAGTCATAGTGGAGGAAGGAGAGTGTTGTAGGCATAGGGGAGAACCAGAGAAAATGCCTGGAGCTGACAGATGGAGTGTCTTGTTCATGGGAAAGCGAGGAGTCCAGTGTCGCCGAATTGAGGAATATATGTTAGTGAGAAAGATGTAAGAAGACTGGAAAGGTAGTAAAGGGGGTAGGTTATGAAGGACTTTGAATGCCAAAAAAAGCATTTTGTCTTTGATCCTGGAAGGGATAGGGAGCTACTGGAGTCTATTGAGTAAGTAGGTGACATGATCAGACATGTACTTTAGGTAAATCATGTCAGTGGCTGGATGGAGGCTAGATTGCAGTGGGCAGGCACTTGAGGCAGGCAGAGCCACTGTGGGAGAGGGGGGGCTATTGCAGTAAATCAGGCATGAGGTGATGAGGATCTGCACTAGAGTGGTGTCGGTGTCAGAGAGGAGATGGGGGCTCATTTGAGAGATGTTGCAAAGGTGAAATGGACAGGCCTTGGCAACAGATTGGGGTAAGGGAGGGAGAAGGTAAGAGATAGTGAGGAATCCAAGATGACTTCTAGGGACTGGGAGAATAGCGTTATCCTCGAGAGTAACAAAGGCAGGTAGGCATTTAGGGGAAAAGATAATGAATTCTATTTTGGACATATGGAGTTGAAGGTGTCTACTGGACATCCAATTTGAGATGTCTGAGAGGCAGCTGGAGATGCAGGATTGGAGAGGTCTGTAGAGAGATCCAGGCAGGAAAGGTAGATTTGAGAATTATCAGCATAGAGATGATAATTCTATCCAAGGGAAATGATGAGATCACAATGAAGTAGTACAGAGGGAAAAGAGAGGAGGACCCAAGACAGAACCCTGAGGAGTCAGAGGGTATGATCCAGAAGAGGACCCAGCAAAGGAAACAGAGAAGAAGTGGTCAGAGGTTGGACAAGAACCAAGAGAGAAGCGGTGTCCCAAAAACCTAGAGAGAAAATATCAAGGAAGAGAGGGTGATGATTAACAGTTTCAAAGGCTGAAGAGAGGTCAAGAGGAATGAAGATTGAGAAAAGTCTACTGGATTTGGCAACGAAGAGATCTTTAGTAACTTTAGAGAGAGTAGCTTAGTTGAGAAGAGAGGAGAGACAGTGAAGACATCTACTGAAGACAGCCTTTTTGAGGAATCTAGCTACAATGGGCAGAAGAGATAAAAGATGATGAGCCTAGTTGGAAGGACCTAGAGAAGGGTTTTTTTTTTTTCATGATTGGGGAGGCATGGATATGTTTATAGGCTTTAGAAAATGAGCTAATGGAGAGGGAGAAATTGAAAATAAGTGAAATAGTTAGGATGAAAAAGGGCACATCTTTTGCAGGAGTCAGGATAGAATGGGATTTCTTGAACAAGTGGAAGGATAAGCTTTGGTAAGGAGGAGGGGTACTTTATTATGTGAGACAGGGATGAAGGAAGAGAAAGTGACAGAAAGCCTCTGAGTGATAGGAGATGAGGAAGAGGAGAGAAGAGGGAGCTCAAGGTGAATGGCCTTAACTTTTTCTATAAGATATGAGGCAAAGTTCTCAGCTGAGAGAGTAAGGAAAGGAGGAACCATGGTGGGTTTGAGGAGGAATGAAAATGCTTGGAAGAACCAATGTGAAAAGTGAGATAGTGACTTGATAAGGGATGTATATTGTAGGATTGCCTAGCAGCAGTGAGGACCCAGTTGAGGTTATATAACATAAATATGGATCCTGTCAGAACGGTTGTGCAATTTTCTTCACTTTTATTCAATGGTGTGTATAGGAGTGAAGACGACAGATAGTAGGAGTGATTCAAGACTGAGGTTTGGCTGGGCATGATCAGTGATATGATAAAGGGGATAAGGATTCAAGAGAGGAGGACAGTATAAAGTTAAATTGGTTCACCAAGGAGTCAAGATGGGGAGAAGAGGAGAGATTCAATAATTCAGGGGAGATGGCTTGGGAGAGAATTGAGGGGTCAAGGGATTAGGAGATGTGGTACAGAAGAAGAGTCGGGTCTTGTAAGGGAAGGCAGAGGTAAGAGGATTTCAGAATTTTTGAACACTGAAATAGTATATTTATGGGTGATAACAAAATCAAGGGTATGATCATCTTTGTGTGTGGCTGAGGAGTAGTTCATGGGAGATGAGTAGATTGAGCAACTGAGTGGTTAGGGTATTTGACGGAGAGTCAGTGTATGTGTTCAGTTGTGAGACAGGTAATGAACTCATTGAGGAAGAAAGAGGAGTGAGTTGCGGGTCTATAGACAACAGCTATCAGAATTTTGGTTGGGTTATAGATCTGAATAGCATGAACCTCAAAGGAAGCGAGATTACTGAGGATGGAGGAAAGGGGAGAACCTACAAGTGGCAATAGGGAACAAGGAATATTCAAATTCCCCCTCCTTAACCACTGAGTCAAGGAGAATGAATGAGGCTAGTATGGGAAAGGGTGACCAGGGAGGCCAAGTCATTGGGGGAAGCCAGATTTCATTAAGAGCTAGTAGATGGAAGCAGTGGGAGAGGAAAAGATTTAAGATGAAAGGACGTTTGTTGTCTACAGAACAGGTATCCCAGAAGTCACAGTGGAAGGTGTAAATAGAATTATATTGAAACTTTGAGGTGGAATGGCTGAGGCATATGGGAATGAGGAATTGGGTTTTGGAAGATGTGGAATGGGTTTGGATGATTATCAACAGGAGTTCAGAGTCACTGGGATATGAAGGGCATGACCAGGTGTGAGAATGTTCATAATTGAGCAGAGGCCACCCATCCGTTAGCACTTTCCCCATGGACATAGCAGTCCTATGCCTATACAGCAATACAGTTTGATTTCAAAGAGTGCCACAATGCCCTAATTTCCCCTAAAGATATTTGCGATTAACCTGTGATGGCACTTGGAATCAAACTATGAGATTCCCTGTTGTGGATTAAGGCGGTCTGCTAATAAGAAAGGTCAGAAAGTAAGAACTCATCAGTGCACATTTTTTTTAAAAAATCAGATAATTTACCTGTCACCTAGGTTATATAATAGAGACCTGAACTTGGAGTCAGCAAGACCTCTCTCAGCCTCAGTTTCCTCACCCATACAATGGGTGAGGATTGAAAGAACAAACATGTGTAAAGTACTTTGCACATTGTAAATCAATATGGAAGTTTTCCCTCACAGGAAGGGAAAATTTGATGATGGAAGGAAAAAGTCTCTGGAGAGGATAGTTAGAGTGTGTTAGGGTTAAGAATACTGGACTTGCAGTCGGGAAACCTGGGTTCAAGTCTCAGCTATGATGTTTAACGGAGGGGCAACTTTGGGAGAATCACTTATTAGCCTCACTGACTGTCAGTTTTTCTCTTCATCTCAAAACCTGGCACAGGAAATCTTTTACTATGTAACATATGGAGTTGGTTTAAGTATCAAAAGATGGATGAAAGGTACTCTATAACTATAAAACATTACACAAGCATCTGCTACTATTGGAATGGGGAATTCTAAGAAGCCAAGGGTTAATACGGAGTGAAGGTGAGTTAGTTGCCTAAAGAAGAGGGTCAGAGGGAAATGGGTCCATTGTTTATCTCCCAATCCTGCCTAAGGCTGGTCCTATTCCATTCCATTGTGAGCTTGAATAGGCTCGAGGAAGCCCCTGTTGATTTAGGTAGGACTCATGAAGAAGAGAATACAAGAGAAGAGACAGAGACAGATCTTTTTTTTTTTTTTTTGCAAAGCTGTATTATAGGCATTCTGCAACATCTGAGTACAAGGTAAGGCTGGAAAGCTAAATTAGGGCAGAGCAAGCTTGCCCAGCCATGCTCAGCAGATCTGCTACAGCTCCCACAAGTGAATTCCACTTCTCCAGAAGGTCAGCAGAATTAAATGGATTATAACACTTGGGGAAATGAGCCTAGCATAGCTGACTAATAAATGTCTGGGGAATCGAATTGTTGAAATGAATTTAATTGATAGCTCTGGGTGATAGTGAAAATAAAAAGCACACCCAGTAATCACTGATAGGGTTAAGTAGAAGTTGGGTGGGGACTGGCTGATGCCAGGATACAAAAACCAGGCCTTAGGCAGGTACAAAGAAAAAGTGTTTATCTCATACCAGCATCTCTCCCTAAGAGGAACGCAGGCAGATTACATAAACCACACAGCTCAAACTGCCTTATATTTCTCCCCAAGGCATAATCAGATACATCCATAGCTAAGAGATTCAATGCCAGGGTCTGTGACACAATGCAGCCAATAGTATATCCCTAGACAACAGAAACGAAATATCTGTGGACTAGTTCCATGGGAAGAAAGAAAAGAAATAACGACTGATTAAGCACTTAATATGAACCAGGCGCTGTGCTAGGCACTTTACAAATTATTACACTTATTCTTCACAACAACCCTGGGAATAGTATTATTACCATCCCATTTTACAGTTGGGAAAACGGAGGCAGATAGAAGTTAAGTGACTTGCCCAGGGTCACACAGCTAGTAGGTATCTGAGGCCAGTTTTGAACTCAGGTCTTCCTAACTCCAGGGCCAGCATGGTATCCACTGTGCCATCTAGCTGCCTTTAATACTGGTTGGCTCCCATTTTAACAAATATAACATCTAGTCCTCTATAATGAGACTGCCAAGGGGCTCCATAAAGACATATTCCATAGAACTGGTAACCTTTAGAACTTTATGGGACATTAAAAGAGAGAGACCTAGGCCAACTATAATTTTTCAGATAAGGAAACTGAGGACTAGAAGTTGGGGTGATTTGCCAAAGGTCACACAGAAAGTAAGTGGCTGAGCCAGCAAAGGATGGTGGAAGGAGTTCAGGAGTCAGAGGGCAACATCCTATCTCGGAGGCTTATTTCCCATGTGCCCCTAGCTTCTTCATCTGTAAAATGAGGGGATTAGACTTGACCTCTGAGGTCCCTCAGAGAAACATCTCTGACCCTGTGATTCCAGCTCAGGCCTGTTGAACTGACATTCAGCACTCTTGCTATAACTACTGGTTTAATTGCTCATTCAATTGAAAAGGAGAGTGAAACTAATCTTCCTCCTCTTTTCGATTCCCAATTTTGCTCTCTTAGTATCTTTCCCTTCCTAGCCTTTCACAGGTTCACCAAAGGGAAGGTGTGGATCTTGGAATGAACACCACAGTTTAGCCGTGGATTAGAGGAACTAAAAGATTTTGGTTATAAGTAAATAGCTTGTGGCTGCTTCTCTCTCCCTTCTTTATGCAAACAGGCAAGCTCAAACACAGCAGATGGAAAGGTGGCCTCAGAAGCAGAAAGGCTGCTTCCAACATGGATTGACTGAGTGACCTTGGGCAAGTCAGCATCTCTCCTAAAGGCTTGTAGTTTCAGAGAACAGTGGAACTGCATAAGTAGAGGGAGTTCCTCCTCTGGGAGTCCCCTAAGTGACTAAAATTGCAAGTCCATCCCTGTCATTTATTCTTTAAAAAATTTTAATAATTCTTTCTAAAACGCTGTCCTCTTGCTCAGAAATGTTTAGTGTTCATACTGTCTACATGAAAAAAATCCAAATTGTTTACCATTCAAGCCCTCTATAGCTTTGACCTAACCAGCTTTACGCGCTTTATATCCCATTGTTCTGAATAACTGGAGAATTCCTGATCCATTAAGACTAAATGACAAGTATTAATGATTTTTTAACCGCACAGTATCTGGGTTGTAAAGAGAGAATATTTTGAAAAAACTTCAGGTCGCTTCAAATTGTGGAATGAGAAAATATATTTGGTTTTTAAAGTTTCAAAAGTCACTGAAGTTACTTAATTCCCTAGGGATTCTGGGTGGTGCTTTCACTAATTTTCAGTGGAGAATTATTCTTACAAGTCTTCATTCTGACTATGGAAGAATGCAAGTCTGGAATCCTCAAGAAGAGTTTCATCAGGGTTTTGTTTGTTTGTTTTGTTGTTGTTATTGTTTTAAAAGCCACTTGCAGAACTGAGAGAACATTGTACACAGTAACATCAACATTGTGTGATGATCAACTGTGATAGACTTGGCTATTCTCAGCAATACAATAATCCAAGACAGTTCCAAAGAACTCATGATAGAAAATATTCTCCACATCCAAAAAAAAGAACTGTGGATTCTGAATGCAAATTGAACCATACTGCTTCTACTTTTTGGCTGTTTTTTTTTTTTTTGAGGTTTTCCCCTTGTATTCTGCTTCTTCTTTCACAATATGATTAATGCAGAAATATGTTTAATGTAATTGTACATATATAACCTTTATCAGACTGCTTTCTGTCTTGGGGGGGAGGGAAGGGACGGAGGGAGCGAGAAACATTTGGAAGTCAAAATCTTATGAAAATAAATATTGAGGGGGCAGCTAGGTGGTGCAGTGGATAAAGCACTGGTCCTGGATTCAGGAGTACCTGAGTTCAAATCTGGCCTCAGACACTTGACACTTACTAGCTGTGTGACCCTGGGCAAGTCACTTAATCCTCATTGCCCTGCAAAAAAAATGTTGAAAACTATCTTTACATTCAGTTGGAAAATAACAAAATACTTTTGTGATAAAAAAAAAAATGGCTCTTAACAGGATCTGGGCTATAAAAAGCCTCCAGGACAGGGGTTCTTTACCTTTTCTTTTCTTTTTGTAGTAAAGACCCCTTTGGCCAATCGACAAAGCCCATAAACCCCTTCTTAAAATAAAAAGGTTAAATAATTAAAGAAAATGTTGAATTTCAGATAAATAGGCATTAGTTTTTCTCATTCAAGTTCACAGAGCCTCTAAAATCTATTCATAGACAGGTTGGGAATCCATGGACCGCAGCTTCAGAATGTTTATTCTAGAACAACATAGGATGAGAGACCATTTCTTCTTTAAAATGGCAGACCTTCAAAGATTTGGGGATGGTTAATATATATCCTCAGTCCAGAAAAGAAGATGGCAATGGGGGGAAAACCAAAAAACCAAAAAGCAACCCATGATTTAAAGACACAGCTCCCTAATTAGGGTGCCCTAATTTCTGTTTATTTGTTCATCGTTAGACCTCTGACTGCTGCAAGTTTGGAGAATTTCCTACCTTTTTAGTCTTTGCTGCCTCTCTGGGCTCAATCCTTTAACTTTGGTGGTGGTGTGGAAAGATCACTGGTTCTTATGATAGAGGACCTAGGTTTAAATCAGTCCCTTGTTACCTGTGTGATTGTCATTTAAGCTCTCTTGACCTCATTTTCCTCATCTATAAAATGAAAGGGCTGAACTCTACGGTCATGCTCCATGGCCTGTCTTTAAAACACCTGTTTTCTCATCTAAGGGTCCAGCCCTTGTTTTGTCCACATGATCTCTTCCACAGCCTCTAACCACTGTAGAGTAGAACAAAGAATACACGTAGGCATCCAAACCAAACACTGAATGATTTGAGATCAAAAAGTTAATTTCCCAAAGCCCATGAAATTAAATTAATATTTTAATAAATATGTTGGGTTGTTTGATGATGTAAAACTTGCATGGGCTCATTGCCTGGTCAGGTCTTCAACACTTGTAGAACCAGAGGGGCAGAGCTGAGGGACATGGTCAGTCCTGACGAACAGCTCTCCAAGGAACCTTAGTCAAACACTTGACCTCATGTTCTATTTTTTTTTTCTGTGACTGTGTATGACTGATGACTTGTTCCTGGGATTTGAGATCAATAGGCAAAGTTCCCACTCCCCTTCCGTCTGCCTGACCTCCTGAATCCTGTTGTTATTATTGCTTTCTCAGTCATGTCTGACTCCTTGTGACCCTATTTGGGATTTTCTTGATAAAGATGCTGAAGTGGTTTGCCATTTCCTTCTTCAACTGAGGCAAACAGGGTTAAGAGACTTGGCCAGGACAGCCCAGCTAGTAAATATCTGAGGCCAGATTTGAACTGAGGAAGATGACTCTTTCTGACCCCAGGCCCAGCCCTCTATTCAATGCACCACCTACCTAGCTGCTCCTGGGTATCAACATACAAGAGTTGTTCTTAGTGCAGACACAATCCTTGATTGGTTTTAGTCCTACTGTAATTCAGAAATCCTGAATTCAAGTGATCCACCACTCTTTTTTATTGCCATTATTTTTTTCCTCTCCTCTCCTCTCCTCTCCTCTCCTCTCCTCTCCTCTCCTCTCCTCTCCTCTCCTCTCCTCTCCTCTCCTCTCCTCTCCTCTCCTCTCCTCTCCTCTCCTCTCCTCTCCTATCCTCTCCTCTCCTCTCCTCTCCTCTCCTCTCCTCTCCTCTCCTCTCCTCTCCTTTCCTTTCCTTTCCTTTCTTTTTTTGTGTGTGAGGCAGTTGGGGTTAAGTTGCCTAGGGTCACACAGCTAGTAAGTGTCAAGTATCTGAGGCTGGATTTGAACTCAGGTACTCCTGATTCCAGGGCCAGTGCTCTATCCACTTCACCACCTAGCCGCCCCTATTGCCATTCTTTTACTTGTTAATAACAAAAAAGAGTTTAAGGGGAAGATGGGATTAACTAATGAAACTTTCTTTTGATATTGATTTGTAAAGTATAAAACTTCTTTTAAGGATATAAGCAGTTAAAAATCAATTAGCTGTATAATTTGGTTAGACTTTACTCTTTAAAAAATTCTTTCGAAGCTTCCATCCATATGAAGATGTAGCAACATTTCTCCATGTTGTATAATAGTGAAGCCTGCTGTATTGTTCTTAGGATGCATGAATTGGACTACTTAGAAATGATGTTGCCTCAAGATGAGACTCTTTTCTTACTCCTATTAGTCCTATTGCAGTTTGGAAATCCTAACCTCAAGTGAGTCTCAGCTTTCTGGCAGCAGAGACTGCAGGTGTATATATGTGCCCAGACCTACTTATATTATTAATAAAATCAGGGGAACAAAATTTTATTTAAACAACGCATCAAAATGCCAGACCTCGAGAAAAACATTTTCTCACGCTTATTGACCTATCTGCATCATGTTACACTGTCACCACCTTTTTTTCATCATGTCTGGGGTTGGTTGATAAATTTGTTTGTTTTGACTCTCCTCTCTCTTGGTTCTCCTTCTGCTTGTATAATCAATCCTTCTTAGTCTCCTTTGCTGGTTCTTCATCCACGTCATTACCACTAATCATATCTGTCTCCTTAGACTTGTGCCTGGACCTTTTTCTCTTTCCCCCTTATTCTCTCTTACTTGATGATCTCATTAGCTCCCATGGGTTCAAATATTGTCTCTATGCAAGAGAATATAGCCAGTGTTCCAGCGATAGAAGAGGGAAAAAAAAAAAGGGCTGAGGAAATTCTTTCTTTATAAAAGATAGTTAACATAAACATTGTAAAAAATGAAGCACTATATAAAATTGAACTTTAAGTACATTTATCATCTAAGTTAAGTACCTCTATAATCTACTATAGCACTTGACAGCTGGCAGAAAAGTAAATATTTTACATTATAATTACCTATTCATTTTTATTGATTGGTTAGGTGGCTAAAAACAAAAATCTGAATTTCTACCTGTCAGTAAGAGGGTTCCCTTATGAAATTTTCCATTTTCCATCATGCTTTTGTGAGCAAGCATTTTCTTCTTATTCTTGTATCAATTCAAAATGTAGAAACAAATTTGACATGGAACCAAATTTGAAACTTTATCAAAAATTGCAAACCTTTATTCAAATAAAGTCCAATATCCAAATTGAGTCTATTTGTGTGTGTGTGTGTGTGTGTGTGTGTGTGTATGGGGGAGTGATATGGGTGTGCATCATGTGAGTATCTATGTATGTACACACATACATATATGTATGTATATACATGATTATTATGTTATGGTATTAATTTTTAAATTTTTAAACAAAAACTATTAAATTTTAAAGCAGTTAATGTTATATGAACATCTTTTAAATTGTAACTTATTTCATTAAAAGTTTTATTTATATTCAGAAATTAAAGATACTAAATATAAAGTGTTACAGACACAAATATGCATATGATGTCTTTCTGTATTATGTCTTTTTATTCTTATAGGAGCTCCTACATAACGTATTTGTAATTTTTTAATATTTAGAGTTTTTTAATTATAGATAGAATTAAATTTTATTTTGTAGTTATATAATATTAATTTTAATTTGAAAATCTTTGGGGAAAATGTTATCATTGTAGCTGTTGTAAGCCTTTATGAATAAATCTAAAAGCATATTACAGGCAGTGTATTAAATTATCTTGACAATTTCGTTGTTCTTGAAATGAGTTTTCAGAACCAAAAAAAATTGTGAATCTCTGCTTTATTTGATAAACTACAGATTCAGAAATAATTTCAAAGTGTCATTTCAGATTCAGTTGTAGTTTATGAAAAATGAACATGGTCATGGTCAGTTTTTATAGACTTCTAATAGTTTCAACAACATTGTACCTGATGTTCTATGTCTACGATTCCTGTAAAAGGTATTTCAGCGTGTGGTCCCTAGAAGTTAGCAAATTGACTTTCAAATTAGTCATTGGGGATCTCTATAACTTTTAGGTCACCAGATTTTCTGGGAACTTCATAAATAGATACATAGTTAGAACATCTATTAAGCTTGTACTATATGCTAGGCACTAGAGATACAGATATGTGTAAGACAGCCCCTGACCTCAGGGAGCTTACATTCTATTGGTGAAAGGAAACTTATTAAAGGAGAGTTGGAAAGGGCTGAAATACTTGCAGCTGCATGGTTAAGAGGTTGCAAAGAAGTGGCATGGAGGTCTGTTTCCAGACAAGATGAGGTAAAACCATGCCTATGAGAACCTAGCATCTTAAGGGTCAAGTCTAAAGTTCTGGTAAGATAAAGATGAGGAGGATGGCTCAAATGGTATTAACATATAACAATATAAAACCAGGCATATGCCAGGCACTGTAATAAGGTCTTTACAATTATTATCTCATTTGATCCTCCAATTTTAATACATTAAGTTAAAAAAGTTTTTGCATGAACAAAACCAATGCAACCAAAATTAGAAGGAAAGCAGAAAACCGAGAAACAATTTTTACAGCCAGTGGTTCTGATAAAGGCCTTATTTCTAAAATATATAGAGAACTTAATCAAATTTATAAGAATACAAGTCATTCTTCAATTGAGAAATGGTCAAAGGATATGAACAGGAAGTTTTCAGATGAAGAAGTTAAAGCTATCTATAATCACATGAAAAAAAATGCTCTAAATCACTATTGATTAAAGAGATGCAAATTGAAACAACTCTGAGATACCACTTTACACCTATCAGATTGACTAATACGACAAAAAAAGAAAATTATAAATGTTGAAGAAGACATGGGAAAATTGGAAAACCAATGCACTGTTGGTGGAATTGTGAATTGATCCAACCATTCTGAAAAGCAATTTGGAACTATGCCCAAAGAGCTATAAAACTATGCATACCCTTTGACCCAGCAAGACCACTGCTGAGTTTGTATCCCAAAAAGATCATAAAAAAGGGGAAAAGACCCATATATACAAAAATATTGATAGCTGCTCTCTTTGTGGTGGAAAAGAATTGGAAATTGAGAGGATGTCCATTATTTGAGGAATGGCTGAACAAGTTGTGACATGTGAATGTGATAAAATACTACTATTGTGCTATAAGAAATGATGAGAAGGTGGATTTCAGAAAAACCAGGAAATACTTACATGAAATGATGCTGAGTGAAATGAGCAGAACCAGGAGAACATTTTACACAGTAACAGCAACATTGTATGATAATCAACTGTGAAGGACTTGTCTTTTCCCAACAGTGAAATCAATGATCCAGGACAATTGCAAAAGACTTATGATGGAAAATGCTCTGCATATCCAGAAAAGAACTGTGGAGTCTGAATGCCGATCAAAGTATACTGTTTTTACTTTATTTGTTGTTGTTATCTTTTCTTTCTTGTGGTTTTTCTCTTTTGCTCTGATGCTTCTTTCACAACATGACTGCTTTGGAAATATGTATGACATGATTGTGCATATATAACCTATATCTGATTATTTTCTATCTTGGGAAGAAAGGAGGAAAGGGAGGGAGAGAGAAAAATTTGGAACTTAAAATCTTACAAAAATGAACATTGAAAAAAATCTTTACATGTAATTGGAAAATAAAATACTACCAAAAATAAAAAATGAATAGTTAAAAATTTTTTTTAAATAATAATCTCATTTGATCCTCATGAAAACCCTGGGGGGTAGGTGTTATTATTAACTCAATTTTACAGATGAGGAAACTGAGGAAAACAGAGGTTAAGTGACTTGCTAAGAATCACACAGCTATTGTGTTTGAGGCCGAAATTAAACTAAGGTATTCCTTACTCTAGGCCTAGTGATCTATCTACTGTACCACCCTGCTACTAAGATCTGTTTCTCTCTTTCTGACAATGAAACTGCCTAATAAGATCCAGCCTTTGCCAAAAGAGGAGTGTATTTTAAGTGAGAAAAGAAATATCAGAAGGAAAGGCATCCTATTCTCCCAAAAGAGTAATAATGAATAATTCTGTCACTTATTGTGTCTATAATATGAAGGCAAAGTGTGGGAGGGGCAAAAATAAAGGAGGTTCCCACCATGGAGAGGTTGAATAGGAAGGAGAGGAGGAAAAGGGGGCACAGAGATAATGGTGATGGGACCATGGAGGTTCTACCTTTGTGAGTGGCATCAAAGTGGTAAAGACACTGAGAGTCAGATATCTTTAGGAGAACTGGAAAAAGGAACTGTGGCACCCAGTCATCAAATTCACGTCAATGTCCATTCCACTATTATTTTTATTACATAGTATATAGTTTAATCAGGACTGGAAATACCCTCGGCAAAATATTTCCATCTTTTCCCTTGGATGTCATTTATCCTAAGGACTTGATATTCTAAAGTTATCCATAGATTACCCAAAGGCACAAGTTCTGCTAGCCCTACCTAGGATTTCCATTTCTGGAAGTATTCCATGCTTTAGACATGTCCTAATCTCTTTCCCCCATCAAAACGTACAATTCAATATTGTTTTCCACGCAGGCCACTTCACTTTCTTTTTAGCAACCCATACACTGACTTCCAAAGTGATCAATCACTCCTCTAGAATTGTTTTTTCCAAAGTTACCAAAGATCTTTAATTTCCAAAGCTAACCTCTTCTCAACTCTTTTTTTCTTGACTTTTCTGTAACACTTGAAATTATTGATCACCCTCTCCTTCTAGATTCTATCTCTTCGCTGGGTTTTTGTAATGGATGCTGTATATATTAAAATTCAACATATTCAAAGAACTTATCTTTCCCTCAAAATCCACTCCTTTTTTGAGTTCCTCTATTATTATTGCAGGCACCCCCATTCTTTTAGTAACTCAAAGTAAACAACCTCGATGTTCCCCTTTACTCTTCATTAACAATTTAATTTACATATCCAATCAGTTGCCAAATTTCATCATTTATATCTCTACAATATCTCTTATTGACATCCACTTTTCTCTACTCACACAGATATCATCTTAGTTCAGGTACCTATTACCTCTCACCTTGACTATTATAATAGCTTCCTATTTTAGTCTTCCTATCTACTCCAATTTATCCTTCACATAGTCACTAAAATGATTTCCCTAAAACATGTTCTGATTGTTACCCCCCCACACACACACACATACACATTCCATACTCATTAAACTCCAGTGGCATTTTATTACCTATAGCATCAAATATAAAGTCTACTTGGCATTTAAATATATTCACAACATGCCCCTTTCCCACTTTTCCAGGTTTTGTTTTTGCATTTGTTTTTTGCTCATCACGACCTCCAGACACTCTGAAATCCAGATATTTTGGCTGATTTGGAGCATTGGCTATTCCTCTCTTCTCTTAAGATGCTGCCCGCTCAGACACAATTATCTATATTAATGTCTTTCCTGATCCCCCAATTAGTAGCTCTTCCCTAGTAGTTTTGTTTTTGTTTCCCTACTGCTTAACACATAGTATCAAATGCTTATTGATTCACTGATTGATGAATGATCTACTACACTTTGGTTTGAAGATGACTCTGGGTTCTTGAAGACTATGCCAATGGAGCACAAGCTTTGGCAATTTCTACCCTGCTGAAAAGGCTTTGATTACAAGAAAACAGATTGTACATCTAAGAACCAAACCACCTAAGAGAAAAGTATTTTGTCACTAGAGGGTTGGCCACCAGATTATCATTTTTTTAAAGCCACAGAAATTCATGAAGAATATTTCCCAAGGTTTAGAGGGATTTTAATAAATATATAAACATATATTTTATATTACCAATTATATTTCATATTATAAATTATATTACTATATAATATATGTAATATTATATAGTAATACATAAATTGTATATTAAACTAAATTATAAACTCTCATCTTTGGCTCCAAGAAGCTCTGTAGCAGCCACTGCCCCAGTAAACCATCTCTGCAGACAAGGTTTGCCAACAAGGTTTAAATCTACTGTTGAGTTAGGGGGATGCCTGCTCTAAGCATGGGAAGACTTCTCCTGGTGGAATGGGTAAAGGAGAAGGCAACTGAAGCAGGCATGGGGGAACACTTAGAACTTTGTCAGACATCAACGACACCAGGGTCATCCTGGGCCATCCCCAGTCATCCTGACTTTTGTCTTGTCCCTGGACTTCATTGACTCTGGAAGAGAGTGTAAGGCTAATGATTTGTGCCGCTCTGCCTCATTTAAATCCAATTCACACACAGGTCAAGACCACTCATTTGTGATGTCATTGGTCTTCTTCAAAAACAAAGGATGGGCAACAACACATTCACACACATAAAACTACATGTAAAATACATAGCATTATAAAGAAGGTTAGAAGTTAGAGAAAATTGGTTGGAGATAATAGCCACACCAAAAAAATCATGAATCCTTGAAAAAAAATTTGGGGCCCTAATGGTTTATTGTGCTAACCCTTCAGGATGATTATTTTAGAATCCATTACTTTGACCCAAAAGTAATGGTGAAAATTTAATGGTGAAAATTTCAAGAATTTTGGGAAGTGTGAATATATTTGTTTGACTCAGAAGAGTTTTAAACCCATGGCAACAACTCTAATAATCTAGAAAACCAACCCTGTGGAAGTCCAAAATTAAGGTGACAATTTGATTCTGATCCTATTCCATGAATCAGCTGCAGGGTTCCCCAGGGATTATAGTGAATTTGGCAGCCTGCCTGCCTATCAGCCATTTTTGTAAAAGGAAATTACAAAATTTATGGGTGAGGGAATAGTATGCTCTCTTTATGAATAATAATAATTATAAACATGTTTCTGGGTGTGGAACTTTGTGGAGCTTTGAAAACAATTTATTCATAACTGGAGAACTCATTCTACATTAGAGAAGAGTAAATATGACTGTCACAGTCTGGAGTTTTGTAATATAGGCAAAAGGTCAAAATTGGAGCCTTAAATTCTCTTGTCCCTTTGGCCATTGGGAACATATTCCCCAAATTTAGAATGATTTCCCTAGTTATTGTATCAGTGAAGAGGAGTAGGCTTCTTCTTCTGAGATCTTATGCCAAAAAAAAAAAGAGTTGGGGGTCAGGATATATTATTAGGATAGGATAAAAAACTTGAAGATCAGGATATGGGAAACATTGAGGCATAGCAATTATGAAGCAAAATCATAAATAAAGGGGGTCTGATTTGAATTGCTATTCAAAGAAACAGAGTCTTTCACATGGGCCACACCCTCTCTATTTAGAAACCCCCAAAAAGAAAAGGCAGGGGCAGCTTGGTGGTGCAGTAGATAAAGCACAGGCCCTGGATTCAGGAGGACCTGAGTTCAAATCCAGCCTCAGACCCTTGACACTTACTAGCTGTGTGACCCTGGGCAAGTCACTTAAGCCCAATTACCTCACCAAAAAAACATAAAAGGAAAAAAAGAAAACAAAAGGCAAAGAGTTCTCACCCCATCCCCACCACCACCCCAACATTATCAACAAAAATGACAAGCATATATTTTTATTGATCACTTTTAAAAATTTCTCCAAGCAGAGAAGAAGCAGGCAGAATAGTGAAAGTCAAGAATGAACATGATCTCTTCTGGGAACCATGTTTGTCTGAAGTGGAAGATCTCTGTAGTGAGACAGAGTTATAACTAATATAAGGTAAAAAAGGGCTTTTCCCTAAGATTCTGTGATGAGGGGTGCAGAGTGGGGAGGGAGGGTGCATGCTTACTTCCTGTTATGATGTTTATAGACACTCCTTTCATCACAGTCTGGGCAACTGGATAGTATAACTACTGCCAGGCCACCATATCTCTGGTCCCATTGCCATGACATATGCAGGGCTTCTTAACTTCCCTCATCCATGTCCTATCCCTCTCAAATGGTTCTCCATAATTACTTTTGCCCCAGGTAAAAATATTCATAGTTATGGCTCTGGTGAAGCTATGGAGTTGGAGTTGGAGACCTCTGATGGTGGAGAGTCTTTGATACCAGGAAGGGACGGGAAATCCCCACAGTCCAGATTTACAGACAAAACCTGGTTGGGGTAAAAAGGGGGATCTCCAGCAGAAAGGAATTTTCATGGGACCTCTTCTTTATGTGACTGTAACCCGTGACTTCTTTTATCTGATTCTGGTTTGCAGGCCATATCGGGGTTTGACAAAATAGATAAAAATATTTAAGTGCTGGGATAAGATATTAGGAACATTTTTCTTGATCGCAGTTTCTGCAGTGCAAATATTACATATATAGTAAATTGTCATCTGTCTCCTTTCTTTCTTGCTATGTGCCAGGGACACAGTAGGTGTCATAAATGCTTGTTGATTTGACTTTCTCCCACACAAAACAACAACAATAATAACATCTAGCATTAATATAGTACCTTAAGGTTTGCAAAATGGGGCTGTGCAAATATTTCATTTTATCATTACAACAACCCTTGGAGGCAGATGCTATTGTTAATCCTATTTTACAGATGATAAAACTGAATTAGGCAATGGTTAGATGACTTGCCTAATGTCACACAGCTAATAAGTATCTGAGGCCATAGCTGAATTCAGGTTTTTCCTGACTCTACTGCGCCCTCTAGCTGCCTCAAGACCACAGGGCAATAAGACCATAGGTTCAGAATGGGAAGTATAAAAGGAATTATAAAAGCTATAAAACACAAATTTCATTGCTTTTGGTTTCTTCTTCGCTAGTAAATCAATTTAATTCGACAAACATTTCCAAATCTATAACTTAATATTGGAGGTCAGTAACTACTGACCACGGAAAACAATAAAATGGTCATTAGTTCATTTGCCCCAAAGAACTAATGACCATTTTATTGTTTTGCCCATTCTCCACTTCTAGTTGCCCACAAGGAGATACCATGGAATTGACTGAAGCTATCAGTGTGGGGTGAGCACAGGGAGTTCTCCCTCTCACTCTCTCGGACCCTCTGCTCTAATTGGGCTAATGCTGTTGGTGAACACACATTGCTGGATCTATTTTACACCAGCACAAAAACTTGTTCATGGGGCCACCCTGAAGCTGCATACCTGGGAAAACACTAGGAGTATATATATTATTCACCTTCCCAAAACAACTCAACTCCACCTTCCAACTTATTTGGATTACTGATCAGGCTTTTACCAGAGGCCCGGAGCCATCTAGTGATGGCATTTTGTCATTGCGAGGGGGTACCTCTACCCCCACCAAGAGAAGTAAACAGAGGGCTTTCTCCCAAGCAACTAAGATAGGAGCCCAATGTACTCAAAATTAATCAAATGGCACCTGAAAGGAGCTCTGACTAGATCAGAAGGAATTGGTACTTAATATTTGTAAGCACTTAGCACAGTATAAATGCTTATTCCATTCCCTCTTCTTCCCTGTTCCAGACCATCTGAATAATGGAACATTTCTTTTAAGTGATAAAACATCATGAAATAATCAACACTATGATTTTCTGAGATGTACTTACCAATTTTTTCCCATCTGTCTTCCATACCTCTTCAGTTTCTTTGGGAAGAAAGAGTCTTTTGAGTTTTATCTCCTACCATCGCTTGTTTGGAACAGAAAGCATTAACTCACTCCTTACGGAGTAATAATCTTGCTCATAAAACTTTGAAAAACACTGGCAAACAGAAGGAATATATCTGCCCCCAGGCTTTAATTTACACTCCCTGTTTTCTGTCTAACAGAGATTACATTTTAATCTCTTTTTTGGATGATGTTGGCAAAAAAGAGTTAATTATCTGCTTAAGTCTTTTTTATTATTACAATTGATATTAATATTCAGAGGCTGGTGGCAGGAGCCCGCAACACTGGGCAATCCCAAATCATGTAAACTCCAGCTTAGGTTTGGTAATTGAAAATGGATAACTATACTCTCAGCTCTGCCAGTTTGAGAATAAATTTGTTATTGTTCAGTCATTCCAGTTGTGTCCAACTCTCTGTGATCCCATTTTGGGTTTTCTTGACAGAAATACTGGAGTGGTTTGCTATTTCCTTCTCCAACACATTTTAGAGATGAGAAAACTGAGGCAAATGAAGTTGTGACTTGCCCAGTATCACACAGCTAGTAAGTATCTGAGGTCATATTTGAACTCAGGGAAATGAGTCTTTCTAACTTTACACTCAGCACTCTATCCACTGTGCCACCTAGATGTCTCAGAGACTTTCACAGCATGACTAATGCAGAAATATGTTTAATGTGATTGTACATATATAACTTATATCAGATTGCTTGATGTCTTGGGGAGGGGAGAGGAAGAAGAGGGAGGTAGAAAAATTTGAAACTAGAAATCTTATAAAAACAAATGTTGAAAACTATCTCTACATGTGACTGGAAAATAATAAAATACTTTTATGAAAAAAAAAACTATTATACTGACATTGTAGGTTCTCCAGTAAAGCCGATTAAGGGACTGTCTTGCTTTTATCTGTATCCTCCACCCTTAGCACAGTGCCTGGCATATAGCAAATACTTAATAAGTGCTTTGTCTGTCTTTTATTATTACCATACACACATTTTACTGATGAGGAGACTGGGAGAGCAACTCGTTTAGGGTCACAACCTATGAAGTATCTGAGGTAGGCTGGCTAGAGCGGTATCCAGTACACCGTCTTCCTGTTGGCCAGCAAGCCAGTTGCTAATATCACCTTCCATAACCCGCCCACACCCCCTCCAACCACCACACCATTCTCCAAGGTAAGGTATGCAGGGATTCTCAGTGGGGAGGGAAGAGTGGTAAATAACAGTGCTACCTTATTGTCAATCCATGCCTTTCAGCTTTTCTTCTCCTCTTTCCACTCCCCCACCAAGGTATTATCAGCACATCTCATCTCCTAGTCCCCCAAAAGGGGTGGGCAGTCTCTCAAGGCTCCAAGCTATGTGTGACTTACAAAAGGGGTTGATGACTCAATCATTTAATACCTATATATCACAGTTTCTCTCTAATAATCCTCAATTAAATCATGAGGATGATTGGCAGAATACTTAGGGATTGACAAATGCTTACAAACTCTACCTGTTGTGCTGAGCCTGCTGTAGAATATTTTCCTTGCAGATCAAGGGTTCTAGGCTCAGTGGGGAGTTTTATTTGATACCCCAAGCTCTGTCTTTTGGTTCTGGGAAACGGTAGGCACACTCACAAAGCCTTAGGAAGTTTCCTAAATGGGTTAAAGATTAAGCAATACAATTTCATGAACCCTCTCACATCTCATAGGATGATGCTGTTGGGGCTTCAGGAGAGGGTACTTTTTCTAACTGACCGGCTTAAAGGATTAAAAGTGGCCTCAGTCACCCCAACTGTTTTACTGAAGTGGGACTTATGTGGCATAAATATAATTCACATATAATTGATTATTATAAAAGAGGTGGCTGGTGTAGTGGATCTCATTCTAGGTTTGGAATCCTGTTTTTGGACTCTTACCAGCCCAGTGACCTAGGATAAGTCACTTAATCTTGAAAAGCCTCAATTTTGTCAACTGTCAAATGAGGGGATTGGTTTAGATCAGAGGTGTCAAAGGCCTGAGTACACTGAGCCAGAATAAAATGTAATTGCATGTGGTTCTGTCATTTCAGTCATGTCTGACTCTTCATAACTCCATTTTGGGGTTTTCTTGGCAAACATTATAATGGTTTGCCATTTCCCTCTCTAGCTCATTTTACAGATGAGGGAATTGAGGCAAACAGGGTTAAGTGACTTACCCAGGATCACACAGCTAATGTGTCCAAGGCCATATTTGAACTCAGGTATTCCTGAATCCAGGCCCAAAGCTCTATCCACTGTGCTACCTAGCTGCCCCAAAATATAATTGGGAAATATTTAACAAAATAAATAAAAATACAATTAAACATAGGTAATATATTACATCTTAAAATTAAGTCAATATGCATCCAACAGAGATCCTTATGCAGGTATTAGTGGCTGCTATTTCTATTTCAGTTTGACACCACTGGATTAGAGGATCTCTAAAGTCCCTCCTAGCTAAAAGTCTATGATTTTTTAGCTTCATGGAAAGAACTTTGGAGTAGGAGTCCAGAATATCTGGGTACTAGTTCCAGCTCAGTTCCTGTCAAGCTCCCATGACATTTCTTCTCCGTAAAATGGAGAGTCAATTCACCAAACAGCTGCTTCCCTTCTGAAAGGTACCCAGGACCCCCACAGGTGTAGACACAGAGTGTGGTAAACCATTGTCTCTTCCCTCCTGGGGCTTACTGGCAGGCAGGGGACTGTAACAGTTGCACAAATAACCATCATATAAGGATACAAAATTATATACGAACATGCAATAATGCTACCTGTCTCAAATATTCTGCAGGGGAGTTGTAAAGCTCTAATGAGATCATGCAGGTTAAAGTACTTTGAAAAATACTAAGTGCTATGTATACAAGAGATTATCAAGAAGCAGAGGCAATGGGTGGTTGTCACTCAGCTTCTATTGACAGAAGAATCAGGAGCTACGAAGTGGTCTAGTGTATGTATAGAGTGCTGGGCCTAGAGTCAAGGAGTTCAAATCCAGCCTCAGGCACTTACTTGCTGTGTGACCTTGGACAAATCTGTTTGCCTCAGTTTCCTCATCTGTAGAGTGGGGGTAATAACAACACTTCCCTCCCAGGGTTGTTGTGAGAATCAAATGAGATAATATTTGTAAAGCATTTAGCACAATGTCTGGCCCATTTGTTGTTCAGTTGTTCAGCCTTGTCTAATTCTTCATGACTCTGTGGATCCTATCCTACCGATAATGTTTGTGGGGTTTTCTTGACAAAGATACTAGAATGTTTTGCCAATTCCTTCTCCAGTGGGTTAAAGTAAACAGAGGTTAAGTGACCTGCCCAGGGTCACACTGCTACTAAGTGTCTGAGGCCAGATTTTAATTTCCCAGTACTAGTTCCATGGAGCCACCTAGCTGCCTCACCTGCACCTAGTAGGTGCTATATAAATGCTAGCTCCTAATTCAGCTCTCCCTTTTTTAACAAATGCCAAACATCTTTCCTTTCTTCACCTCTCCTCCTCCATATTCTTCTTTGTTTCTTTTTCTCTTCTTTGCATCTCCTCTTTTTTACTTCCTTCCTAAAGGTGTGGTGCATAGGTGGAAACTGTCAGAAATAAGAGGAGAGAAGATTTTTTAAAAGGATAAGAGAAAAGGAATCTGGTTGAAACTGAAATAAACCTTTCTAGTTTCAGCTCCCTTTTTTTTCTTCTTAAACCCTGACTGGGAAATAAAGCTTAACACTTTGCCTTTTGTCCTTGTAAAAAGTCTTAGCATTGTTTTCTGAGTAAACATTCCTTTTAGTTATTTCCATAACTCAGAGAGGTGGCTGGTGAGTGCAAATACCATTGGATTTGGAATCAGATGACACAAGTCTGAATTTCCTGTTCTACTACTAATCACTTTTATGACACTGGAGAAGTCAATTGGGTGATCACTGTGGGCCTCAGTGTCCTCATCTGTAAAAACAAGGAGTTGCACTAGAATCATCTCTAAGGTCTTCTCCAGCTTCTAGTCCTATAATCCTAAAACAAATGACACAAGCTTGTTCACAGGTGAATATTTGTCTTTCATCTCCCAAGTAATTGTACTTTGATAGATGCCAGCTGTGGTCCTCTATTTGACACAATAGCACTTTTTGCTTACCCACAGTAATTTTGTTTAACTATAGCCCACACCCATGTGAAACAGTTTGCTTCATTACGGGAGCAAATCATGACTATTACTCCCAGAAAAAAAATAGCAAAAATATTCTTAGTACATATTAAACTTAACAGTATCTCAGGAACTTTTTACATACTTGTTTTTTTATAAAACAAAGTTATTGAATAAAGAGAACAAATGTTTTTGAGAGGAAATATCTTGAAATTCACTCAAGTTATAGGTGTTGACCTTTCCTTGCAACACCTCCCCTTAACAGAGAAAGACACTGAGGCTCAGAGAGATTAAGAAGTGTCAGAGCTAGAATTCAAACCCAGATACTCTCATTCTAAATCCAATGCCCTTTCCATTGTACTGAACTGCCTCTTTAAGGAGGAAGTTAATAAAGGTTTGTGGAGTTGAGTCGACAGATGGTATCATCATTCTCATTATTTTTGAAGAGCAGACCTTAGTGGATGAGGGGAGACATCTGGTGGAGAACAATTTGAAAAGCACAGAAAAATTCCAGAAGCCTCTTCTCACTAATAGGTTAAAAAATTTAGATGTTTATAAGAACAGGAATCCTTTATGAACAGAAAGAAAAAAAGACTACTTGGGATACTAAATTTTACTGGTTTATTTTGCATAGTCCTCTCTTAATAGCTAAAAAAAGATAACCTACAAAATAGGCATTTAATAAATGCTTATTGATTGGTTGTTTGAATTTTTTCGAAAGCCCCTCGAAGTCAAAGACTATTTTGTGTTCATCTTTCTACGTCCAGAACGTAGCATAACACCTTCCACATAGCCATTGATGGATAAATGTCTGTTGAATGAATCACCTGGAAGAATGATTCTATAAAACGACAGGGTGGACAAGATGATGCCTGAGGTCCCTTCTGACCCCACATGTATTTCACTTCTATGTAGTGAACACATATTACATGCCTAGGTGTCTATTATTTGGGAGCCAGTGTCCCCTGATTGCTACCCCAACCCCCCTCAGATAAGGCAGCTATATATCACTTTCCCTCAGATCCTGCCTTATTGCTTCCTTTTAAAGATACTTTCCAAGACCACCCCAGAGGAATAAATTGCAAAAACAGGCTAGCAACAAATTTATTGGCATTAACCATGAAGTGGTCAATAAATGACTTTGGAATGATGGATGGTGCAATACACATTGATCCTTTTCATTGGATAGAGCTCACATTCTGTTAAATAGTAATAGGAAAATGGGTTAATTTATGTAGCTAACTGGTTCCCTAAATCAAAACAGGGGAAGGGGAGACCTCTGCATTAGACTAGAGATTGAGGCACATGCAAGATGCAGACCATTCGGTTATAGGACTACTACAGGGTGGCACAGTTCAGAACCAGGCTTCCTGGAAACCAGTGAATCATCACTGCAGCTAGGGATGTGGACTGGTTGATGCTGTGGACACTTCTCACCTGATTGAGAGTCTTACAACCAAGGAATTGTGTCAGTTCAGCATGGGGCAGTGTCCTGACTCAGGCCTCCATATTATTTGTCGACCATTTCCAGACTATGCTACCTCCACTCCAGCCATGTTCTTCAATCTCTTATTACCCAAACAGTCTGGATTCAGACTCTGAGTTCCTGTACTCTGGCAATTGGGTTTTTGCCTTATCTTGACCAGAAGCAGGCCTCCAAAGCACTTTCCAATTTCCAAACCACACTGATGAGAGGGTCTCCCCAACCTTTCTTCCCCTGCCCTTTTTATGGTGTCTTCTTTTATTAGAAGGTGATCTCTTTGAGAGGGACTAGATTTCCTATTTTTCTCCCCACTACTTAGCAATTCATAATCAATTTATAAATGCTTTACTCATTCATTCATATAAGATCAGTATAGGATTTAGATTTTTTTTGAGCCAATTAATAGGCCAAGACGATAATAACTATCTTCCACTGAAGCCACTAGTTGGCACAGTGGACAGAGCACTGGGCTTGGAAAGAGGCACACAGATGTTCAAATCTGGCCTCAGACACTAGCTGTGTGACTCTGGGCACGTCACTTACCTCAGTTAGTCTCCACTTTCTCATCTGTAAAATGAGCTGGAAAAGGAAATGGCAAACCACTCCAGTATCTTTGCCAAAAGGGATCATGAAGAGCTGGACACAACTCAAATGACTCAACAAGTGCTGCAACACAGAAGCGATTAGCCTAATTATCAGTCCTATCATGAGGATCATGGCCTCTGCCCTTGTGATACTGAACATGTATGGATGAACTTCAGAATCAGACCTCCGTATCGCCTCCCAGACACCATGCTACCTGCACCCCTGCTCACCTTCCTTCTCCTTCCTACACTCTCCTCTCTAGCACTCCTTCTATGTTGCCTTTTCCAAATAACTCCATCCTCAAATGCAGGGACTCTTTTACTTGTTTGAGTTCGTATCCCCAGTGCTTAACACAATTTCTGGTACACAGTAAGCACTTAATAAATGCTCTCTCTCCTCTCTCTTTCTCTCCATACTTCTCTCTTTCTATCTCTACCTCTCTTTTTCTCCTTTGTCTTTGTGTCTCTCTTGAATAAGTAGCCACAGAAGAGGTATGCACTGAATAGTATCTAAAATATTTGGCGATTAGTGCTACTCCTTCATTCATTTGTTCAACAAACATTTATTCAGAAGCTACACAATACCAGGTTCTGTGCTAGGTTAAAAAATGAAACAGTTTCTTAAGTGCCTTAAAGGACCACTACTAAACATATGTCCCAAGCTGGTCAAAGATAGGAAGGCCTCAAATAGATCAAGAACTATCATAGCAGTGCTCTTTATGGCAATAAAACAACAACATTAAAAACACCAAGAGAATGCCCATCAGTTGAGGAATGGCTGAAAAACGGAGATAAAAGACTAATGGAAAAGATTGTGCTCTAAGAAGCAATGATATGAGGAATTCTGAGAAACATAGAAAGACTCATATAAATCGATACCTCAGAAAGAGAGTAAAAGGAGGAGAACAATATATGCAAATCTACTAGAAGTAAGGAGGTGGAATATTAGATGGAATGCTGGACATGGAGTCAGGAAGACCTGCATTTGAAACCAACCTGACAGTACTTGTGAGACCTTTGACTAGACACTTAACTGCATCTGTTTCAGTAAAGAGGGCCCCTACCTCTCAGCATTGTTGTGCAGATGAAATGAGAAACTAGAGTAAAGTGTTTTGCAGACTTTAAAGCTATATAGAAATGTTAACTATTATTATTACGATAATGCAAATACTAAACGGAAGCCAAGCTCAGAGTAACTGCAATGATCATCTCGGTTCAAGGAAAAAGACATTCAAATGTACCTCCTTCCTTTTGGTAGAGAGACAGAAGCAGATGGGTGAAGAATATTGAGTGTAGATGTAGTCACTGTGTAAACTGATTTGGCATTGTAAGGCCTAAAATTCTAGCTGTGATGTCTAAAATCTAATGAGTGGTTTCCTTAAATTATAAGCTTTAGCAAGAGTTTAGACTTTTAAGTATTTATTAAAGTGCATTAGAAGTTAGTGAAGAGAGAGAAAGATTGAGAACAGATTCCTCATAGCATGGAAAATCCTAGTTTAGATCTATTCTGTATAGTCAGAGAGAAAGACTTGCCTTTCCCTAACAGCCCACATGAAGTTCTCCCTATTCTGCCTGTCCCTGCCGCCAAGCCACGAAAAGGCCCTCACTACCCTGTGGCTTCTCTCAGAAGCCTCCTATGAAACAGGAAATAGGGCCGTACACACACACACACACACACACACACACACACACACACACACACACACACAACTCCAAGCTAATTGGCTGGTAACACTGATTGATAGGACCCATAGGCAGCAGACATCACTTCCTGATACTGATCTGACCTTCGAAACCCCAGAAAGGTCACATCTGAATGCCAAAGACACATGGTTTCTTTTCAGGCTAGAGCTCACAATGTCCCTTTCAGCAGGGGGTGTCATTCCAATTCTCATAGCATTATGTTTTTTCTCTCATAGAACAAGAAACTGGTTGGGCACAGACTATCTCCAGATATGACTGTGATGTTAAAAAAGAAAAGAATATCAACACAACTTATTTAAAATGTAAAATAAAATAAAACAATGAATGTGTTTCTACCATTTCTTTCTTTCTTTTTTTTTTTTTTTTAGTGAGGCAATTGGGGTTAAGTGACTTGCCCAGGGTCACACAGCTAGTTAAGTGTTAAGTGTCTGAGGCTGGATTTGAACTCAGGTACTCCCGACTCCAAGGCCAGTGCTCTATCCACTGCACCGCCTAGCTGCCCCTCTACCATTTCTTAACACATTTACATTCTTGTTTTCTCTTTGTTTCTTATTTATTTTTCTATGAACATGTTTAATTCTTCCCTTTTTTGCCCTTCTATTCTATCTATGTGTTGGGACTAGTAAATATACCACCTGATACCTATAAACATTTGTCTATCCCTTTCTCCCACTTCCTCCCCACCCCACCCCCATCCCCTGCAGCCCTTAGAGTCAAAATGCTTGCTGTCCTTTGATTTAACAGTGCCTTTTCTGTTTGATTTATGTCATTAGACTCTTAAAAAAGAGACAGATTACTCAGAAGTACAGAAAGAGTCTCTCAGGTTCACAGAACCTAATTAGAATTGTTGTTCATCATTTAGCTCCAGACCAAAATATTGCTCTATAATGCAAGAAATGGACTAGAATATATATATATATATATATATATATATATATATGTGTGTGTGTGTGTGTGTGTGTGTGTGTGTGTGTGTGTGTGGAAAACTTGATAATACCTTTGAGGATAGGCCATTAGGCACCAATATCTCCATGGTCACTTTGAAACATGAGAAGAACACATAGGTTTGGTGAAATAATATTTGATTTCAAGGACAAAGGTCCATTCCCTAATAGATAAGTGTCCTAATTGGTAAGTGATAAGGATATGTACGATTTTCATATGAAGAAATTCAAATGACCCACAGCTATATAAATGACTGCTCCCAATGACTAATAATAAGGGAAATGTAAATGGAAACAACTCTGAGGAATTCCTTCAAATCTAGAAAATTGGCAAAGACGGAGACAAAAAATGGAGAGTTAGAATTGGAGGGGCTATGAAAAGATGGGTACATTTATGAACTGTGGGTGGAACCAGAAATCATTCTAACCACTCTGGAAAATAATTTGGAATTAGATAATAAAAGTCACTAAACTTTTAAAAGCTTTTGATCCAAAGATAACACTGTTTACTATATACCCCAAGTAGGTCAATAACACACCTTAATCCAAACTTAACAACCCAAGAACCAGGCCGATCTTACCCAGCTCCTGGTTCAGGGCCTGGAATGTTTATCAGGTGCTTTATAAATGTTTTCTGAATGAATGAATTCCACAACTCTTTGGAAACCAATGGATTTTCACTGAGGAATACAAGGATGGCTTAAGGAAACCATTAAGTAATAAGGACCTCATCATCAACTGAAGGGGAAAATAACACCATCATATGACAAAGAAAGAAAATAATGACTAAACCTGGCGTATTAATTTTTGGAAAGAGAAGATGAAATAGGACAGGAATCAGGCCAATCCAGCACAAAGAAATGAGAATTTTTCATTTCCAAACAATCACCAGACATTTAGAGTTTTCTTGTACAGAAGAATTGAGCATTTGGTTACCCACATGCCCCATAATGAAACTTTATCCCACCCCCAAGACACATTTCCAGACCTATTTATTCTCTATACACATATATTTCAGGAGTGAAGAAATATTAAAAAGTAAGAGCTCACATGCTTTTCCCTAAACAATAACATGATATCTTAACAGTAAATGACACTGAATTTTTCTTCCCTTATTCATGCCACCCTAGTTTAATTCAATTAAAAATGTATTATGGGAACAATAAACAACCATTATGGGAACAAGAAATGTACATGACAGCCATAAGTACAATAACATTCTATGCAGATAATTACATGGAGCAATATATGCTTTGTATTATAGTTGTTTGTGTATATAGCTTGTTATTGTTCATCCTTCGTTTCAAAGAGAACCAATGACAATCACAGGATGATGTCTTGACTTGTGTATGAATTGAGTTTAAGTGACACAGAGATGCACAGTCATCAGCCTCATTGTCACTTCCAGAGTCATCAAAGTCCAGTGGCCAGAAAAAGGCAAGACAACTGGCAATGACCTGGGATACAGTGGTTGACCTTAGAATCTTCATTATCTGACCAATCTGTAAGCCCTCCACAGAGCCTGCTTCATCTGGCTTCATGGTCAATGGAACAAATTGTTCTCATCTTCCCATTCCACCAGGGAAAGTCTTCACATGCTTGGGGTAGACATCTCCCTAATTCACAGGTTTGAGGTCTGTCAGTTACCCTCAAAGGTGGATAAGAAGCCCTGAAAAGGGCTCAGCAGATGCTCACAGGAGAGGTACTAGATCTCCCTCAGTACTCCATATACCCCTTAAATTTTTATTGGACTATCGGCTCTGAAAGGAAAGAGACAGTGTCTTTCTCCCAGCCCTTCTTTATAGTTCCAACACTTAGCACAAAACCTGGCATATAAATATTGGTGGAATTGAATTTTTCCTACATCCAAAAGTTCTGCAATTTAATAACTAACTCAGTGAATGTTTTATGTTCATTTTGTTCTACCTATATATTTGTTGACAAGCTGAAAGATTGCATTATCCACTCCATAATTATTGCAGTAGGAAATTTCCATCTGTTAAGTCTAACATTCAGTGAAGGCTTACTTGAAATACCATTTACTACATTAGCTATCTCGACACCAGAAATATGAGCTCATAAAAGGTACAATAGAACTTATTAAAACAGATGTGTAGTGATTTTGTTACATATTGCTAATTCCATTACCCCCACCCTCTTGCCCATCTCCAGTGTCAGAAGCAGGGGGTGCCTAGAGAAAGAACTTGATTATAGATTAATGGAAAGAACCCTGATATTGGAAACAGGACATATGAATTCACATGGAGGATATGTCACCTAATAGGTATGTCATCAAACTAAGCCACATCTGTGGACAGGAATAATAATACTCATACTACTTGCCTCACAGGGTTGTTATGGGGAAACCACTTTGTAAATCTGGTGTAAAATGCTGTCCCTTTAAGGTACTTATTTGTGATACAGAGCAGTTTGGTGCTAGACAAGGGATACTTCACAACACATACCTGCTCCCTGGATGAAAGGCTTTTGACTTCTGAACACTCAACCTTAAACTCATGAAATCACCTTCTGAGATAGAATAATATTAATAAGAGCAATTATTTATATAGTATTGTTTGGTTTGCCAAATGTGTTACATATGTAATCTCATTTGACCCTCAAACCATCCTGTGAGGTAGATGATAGTATTATCTCTATTTTAAAGATGAGGAAACAATGACTGAGAGACCTTAAGTGAATTATCCAGGATCACATAGTGCCTGAAGAGAGATTTAAACTCAGGTCTTCTTGACTCCAAGTCAATAACAAGATTTAGAAATTGATTCAAAATATGGGGTAGAGGAGAATGAGAAGTTGAGAACAAAGCTGAGATACTGTAAAGATGATTATCCCTTTGACAAACATAGGGAAGTCTGGAAGACAGGAGAGTTCAGGGGGAAAGAAAATGAGTTGAGTTTTAGACCTGAGTTTTAGACCTGAGTTTAAACTATCTCTAGGATATTCAGTTTGACACATCTAACAGGCAAAAGTGATATTGGACTGAAGCTCAGGGGAGAAACTAGAACTGATTCTATTGATCTGGGAGTCTTCTGCATAAAAATGATAGTTATAGGAACTGATTAGGTAAGAGAGAGAGAAAGAGACACAGAGAGAGACAGAGACAGAGACAGAGACAGAAAGACAGAGAGACAGAGAGAGAGAATACAGAAAGAAGAAATGAGGGCCCAGGATAGAATCTTGGGGAATACCCAGTTAAGGAGCATAATGTGGATGATGAACCAGAAAAGAACACTGAATAATAATCAGACAGGTAGTAGGCAAACCAAAAGACAGTAGTATCATAAAAACTCACAAAGGAAAGAGTAAGTAATATCAACAGGCAATCACAAAGTGAGGAAACTTATGTGAAAACCAACTTTATCACAGGAGAAATGAACATGCATGCAGAACCCAAAGATTTCACAATTCATATAGAAGTCTGCATATTTATGACCACAGGAAAAAGGAATGGGGGGCTACTAGGAAGGAGTGTGGCATGGGAGGGGGGAAGGTGTAGTAAAGGTGAGAAAAGGACAAAACCCCTCTTGAAGGGGAGGGGCAAGGCAATGGTAAAAGTCACATTCCTTTACCTTGGGAACTGCTAAACTCTGAAGATAGGATGGTCTGCATATCTACAGGATCCCAGCTGCACAAGCAAATTTCCCAGCCACACAGCCTGGCTGGTGCCTGTCTTGACTCCACACAGGGAGTCCAATTTGGGATGCAAACGACAAATTTTGTCAGCTATGGGGCTTAGTCTCTGATGAATTCAGGGCCTCTCTCATGTTCTGGGTTCAGTGTTTCAGGAAAATATGGCAACTCAAAGAGACAATTTCAGGGGATCCCTTAACAGCTCTTTAGCACTAGGAGGAGAGAAGAGTTGTCATTTGAGTGATAAGGTTGAAAGCCAGATGTCAACGGTTTGAGGAGAAAGTGAGAAGAGAGGAAGTGGAGGCAAGTGTAGTTTGATTGAGAAGATGAGATATAGGGTGATACTTTAAGGTGATGGTATGGTATAGTGAAAGTTTGTTTCCATTTAATTTTTCCTTGCTATCATAAGGATGAATGTTTCACAGAAAAGAAAGAACTATTAAGTTGTTATGGGGGTGTATACCTTGACAGGACTTTTATCTTCATGTATTGTGTTTTTCCTGGAGAAGCCAGCCTCCATTAATGGTGCTGCTTCTAAAAAGGGAATAGGGAGGTGGCTCAAGGTCTCCACAATACTAGAATATTTATGAAGCATTTTTTCCAAAATCCACATGAAAAAATGCCAAGCTCACCCAAAATTTATGAAAAAAGGAGGTCTCAAAAATTCAACAGCATTGAACTAATGTTTTTTTCATGACTCCACATGAAGTTTCTTCATGGGATCACCACCGATTGCTACAAATGGCTATGAAAGGCACTGGAGATAAAAGGGATATTCACCATAGGTCATGGAGTAAGCTAACAATTTAGCAGTTTCAGCATTTCTGCTCAGGAACAGTTTGCTAAGTAGATCTGAATGTGAAACCATCTCTAGGGCAGAAGGATTATCCAAACTGCCTCCAAAAACCTCTTTTCAACTGGACCATTAAGACTCCTTGTGGTCTTAGGTGATTACTTCCTTTTCCTTTTTTACTCCTCCATTCCTGAATACACACACACACACAACACACACACACACACACACACACGCACACACGCACACGCAAGCACACATGCATGCACTTGAGTGAGTGAGTGAGACAGAGACAGAAACAGAGAAGAAAGAGACAGGTGAAGAGAGATAATGCTGGCTAATCTCACTTTGCATTATTTTGTGCACATATTTCCAAATTTCCTTGTATTCATATTTAACCTTTTACTAGAAGTATAATATTCTATTACACTAATATAATTTATTTAGTAATGCTCTAGTCTCTAGTTTGTTTTCAAGGTGGTGGTTGTTTTTCCTTAGAAATCAGTATCAATATAGCTATGTAGCACAGTGGACAGAGTGCTGGTCCTGGAGTGAGGAAGACTCATCTTCATAAGTTCAAATCTAGCCTCAGACACTTAACCATCTGTGTGACCCTGTTTCCTCATCTGTAAAATGAGTTGGAGAAGGAAATAGCAAACTACTCCAGTATCTTTGCCAAGACAACCCTAAATGGGGATCAGAAGAGTCAGACATGATTGAAACAGCCCAACATTATTGCTCTCTTTTTTGTTGTTTTTTTTGGTGAGGCAATTGGAGTTAAGTGACTTGCTCAGGGTCACACAGCTAGTAAGTGTCAAATGTCTGAGGCCAGATTTGAACTCAGGTCCTCCTGAATCCAGGACCAGTGCTCTATCACTATCTCTTTATTTATATTTTGGGAGTAAAACTCTACTAATGGAAATGTAAAGTGAATAAGTTTTGTTATTCAACGTATATTGTCATATTGATGCTGTCTTATTTTCTCTTTATTCTTCCAAAGTAGGCACACTGATATTTATAAACTTGGCAGATCTTCCCAAGTGCATCTCTTGGATCTGTAGTATTGAATTGTTTTATGCAAAGGAATATGTAGAATACTTTGTTATTTAACAAAAAGCCTTACAAAGAAAGTTGACTTTAGTTCATTCTATTTTTAATGATACTCCCTCTATTTTAGGTCTAATAATGTCCATGTAGTACATTTTTAAGTGGTTGATTTAAGAAGATAATTGAAATTACCATTATTTGATCAAAATTTTCTGATAGGGCAACAGGAGTTGACAAATGGCCCAAGTTTATTCTAAGAAACAGTTAACATACCCTGTTTCTGTTCACAGCAATGTAGACACAGTAGAGTGAGAAGCATTTATGGTATCAAGCAGAAGAAGCCCACCGTGCCTCACTCTCTATAAAATAACCCTGTCCTGGAGCAAAATGTCACCCAGACAATTACTCCTGCCTAGTTAGACTGGATCTTTGTGGCAATGGAAAATAGGATATTTGATAGGTCACACTATTCTGAATAAATAGACAATCCTGTCAGCAGAGGAGGGGGTGCAGAGAAGGAGGGGGTGAGAGAGGGGAATAGGAGAGAGAGGGAGAAAGAAAGAGAGAAAGAAAGGAAGAGAGGGAAAGAAAGAGAAAGCAAGAGAGAGGGAGAGGGAGAGAGAGAGATTGATTGATTGATTGATTGAGTGGTGCAACAGGTTTGCAACCAGAGGACTTGGGTCCAAGTCCCAAATCTACTGCTCATTATCTACGTAACCTTGGGTAAGTCATTAAAATTCTCTGGACCTCAGTTTCCTCATCTACAAAATGAGGACATTGGACCAAATGGAGTCTTAGATCCCTTCCAGGTGTAGAACTATAATCCTTTGAGTCATTTGCTTCCCTGAGATCTTTCTATACTCATATTTTACATAGAAATTATAATGCCTGTTATACTGAAAACCTTTAAGTGAGATGTACGTAAGTTATTAGTGTTTAGATTTTAGCAAAGCATTAAAAAAAAACCTGTTGTGCTATTCCTGTGGACAAGATGGAGAAAGATGGACTAGGTAATTGTACAGGTGAATTAAGAATTTGGTGAGGTTAGACCCAAAGGATAGTTATATTGATAGTTCAGCAGTGTGGTAAAAAGTTTTAACAGTCAGTTAGATAATGGAGAGATGCCAGTTTGTTTGTTTTTTTAGGACCACTCTTTTGGGGAGGAGACCAACAGCATGAGCTACGCACACTAGTCCACCTGTGACGCACGCCAGATTGCCTGCTGAGCACTCGACTTCCGGGGTGCGAGCTTAAAAGGCAAGGAGAGAACGGAAGTGGGGCCTTTTTTCCTGCTCTGCTGGTCTCCTGGCTGCACTGCACAGACAGACGCTGACTGGAGTTCGACTCGGCCCGGCTCTTGGTTAACAGCACGCGCTTGACTCGGTCTCTCTCTCTCTCCCCAAAGGTGGCCTTGGGTTTTGGTGAGTTTTATATGGAATATAGACTAAGCCTAGACTTAAGACGATTTGTATTGTATTTCTACTTTCCTATCCTTCTAATCAACATCACCTTGTGACTACCATACAATAAAAGCTCTAACTAGAAAACCAGAAGCTTCTTCCATTTACTAGTCTGGGAGATAAATTAAGGGAAAGGTTAAGTAGGGGAGATTTATGATCTAATATCCAATTTTAATCTCACAGCATCAATATAAAAACTTTATGAAGTGGCCCTCTACTATTTAACATTTTTTATTAGTGATTTTGATACAGGAACCAGATACCAGGCTTACAAAATTCTCCTAATTTTCAAAAATTAGGAGAGTTAGCTAACGCACTAGAGTGAGGATCCAGAAAGATCTCAACTGACTAGAACATTGGGCCAAATGTAATGTCATAATTTAACAGAGATAATTATAACATCTTATACTTGGATTCAAACAATGAATTTCACAAGATCAGTGAGGTATGGCTAGACAGCCATTCTCATCTGAACAAGAGCTGGTACTTTCAGTAGGCTTTAGGATGAATCGTTGTTTTTTATGTCAACTAAGGAAGCTGATGCAATCTTTGGCTCCATTTAAGGAGGTATATGGTATCAAGGATTATGAAGGTGAAAGTCACAGTCATCATAGTCATTCAGCTGATAAACATTTAGCAACTACTATGTGCCAGGCGCCATGCTAAGAGCTAAGGATACAAAAAGGTAAAAGGCAGCGCCTACTCTGAAGGAGCTCACAAACTAATGGGAGAGACAACAAGCAAACAAATATGTACTAGCTATGTACAGGATAAACAGGGAATTTACAGATAGAAGGCAGTAGAATTAAAAGGGATTGGATAAAACTTCTTTGAGAAGGTAGGATTTAAGCTGGGGTTTATAAGAAGCCAGTAGGAATTGATGAGGAGAGAGAGTATTCCAGTTATGGAGGACTGTCAGGGAAAATACCTGGAGGTGAAGGATTGAAGAAAATGTATCAGGGAGTAAGGTGTAAGAAGACTGGAAAGGTAGGAGGGAGCTAGATTATGAAGGTCTTTGAATGTCAAACAGAACATTAGGTATTTGATCCTGGAGACAATAGTCTAAATTAGAGTTTATTAAGTAGGGGTGTGGGGCATAAAAACCTCAAATAACAATTAATTCTTTACAGGGGGTGACATGGATGGAACTGTGCTTCAGGAAAATCACTTTGGTGGCCAAATGGAGGATTGATTGGAGTAGAGAGAGAGACTTGAGGCAGGCAGACCTACCTTCAGACTAGTGAAATAATCGAGGTATGAGGTGATGAGGACCTGCCCTAAAGTGCTGGAAGAATCAGAGGGAAAAAGAGGCATAGGTGAGAGAGATGTCTCAAGGGTAAAATGGACAGGCTCTGGCAACAGATTGGAAATGGGTGGAGTGAGAGAGAGGGAGGAATAGTAAAAGATGACACCTAGGTTATGAGCTTGAGGAACTAGGAGGGTGAAGCTGCCTTCTACAGTCAGAGGGAAGATTGGAAGGGATGGAAGAAGGAGGGAATGTTTAGGGGGAAAGATGAGTTTGGTTTTGTACATCATCAGATGCTATCAAATCTTCAGGTTGCTATGTAGTGCTACCCCTCAGCATTTTATAAATAATAAAGAGGGAAAGACAGAGGTTTTCATCTACAGACCAGTCTCTTGTTTGTTTTTGGTTTCGTTTGTTTGGGTTTTTTTGTTTTGGGGTTTTTTGTTTGTTTGTTTGTTTGGTTTTGTTGTTTGTTTGTTTGTTTTTTGCAGGGCAATGAGGGTTAACTGACTTGCCCAGGATCACACAGCTAATAAATTTCAAGTGTCTAAGGCCAGATTTGAATTTAGGTCCTCCTGAATCCAAGGCTGGTATTTTATCCACTGTGACACCTAGCTGACACTACAGACCAGTCTTTTATCTGAGTCAGTACCACAAAATCTGCCTTTCCCCAATATGATACACTCTCAAGATCTCTGATGTCTGGTCCTCTATCTAATGTTCTACCCGAACATTTCCACAGATCATTAATTTATGAGCCAGTCTATTCCAATTTGGGTCAACTCCAAACATCAAAAGGCTTCTTCCTTTTGTGGATCCTAAATCTATTTGCCTATAACTTGTATCTATATTTCTCCTACTTTTACCCTCTGGGGTTAAGTGGAATGAGATGACTCTCTCTTTCATGTGACAGCTCTCTAAATATTTGAAGGCAGAGGTCGTGTCCTCCCCCTTTTCCTATAATTTGTCATTTCTCTGTACTAATCATCTTGGTTTCCTTTTTTTTGACCACTCCTCGAATGACCTCATTTGGAAGTGCTTAACCATCCTGTCTACTCTCCTCTGGATGTACTACAGCCTGCTGATATTGATCTTAAAACAGGAACCAATCCACCAGATGTGTACCGCCACACTGGTCCAGAGTAGAATGGGGTTATTTCTCATCAATCACGTGACAAGTAGACAAGTTATATGGAAGGGGAAAACATGGATAGCCAAATAATAAGATGGCCAGTTATGACTATGTCTCTTGCAAACATGAAAACTATACAGGAATAGGGGAGGCACCTGTGACTTCATCAATACAGGATGTCCCCTTGTGGAGGAAACTGCCTCTACCAAAGCTGATCAGCACTTTTGTGGACTACTTACAGTCTTGGAGAAGTGTAAAGAGCACTAAGAAGTTAGGTGACTTGCCTGGGGATGAACAATAAATATTTGTCTGAGACAAGACTCAAATCCAGGCCTTCCTGACTTCAGAGACAGCTCCCTCTTCACTATATCACATTACAGGAGATCCATAAAAGAAGGTAGCATGTGCAATGGAAAGGGACTGCATTTGGGGTCAGAATACCTGGGCTCAGCTCCTGGCTCTACCACCTGGGTGATTTGGGGCAAGTAATTTCTTTTCCCTGAGCCTCAGTTTCCTCAAGTATAAAATGAGAGATTTGGACTAGATTTGGACTAAAGTCCCTTTCAGCTATGAAACTATGATTTTATTAATTTCTTACCATAAAAATGATTCGTATTTAATTGTTTTCCTTGTGTCTCATAAGTCTTTACTGACAAGTGGTAATGATAATCACAGTATCAACAGCAATAACCAGACTGCTTTCTCATCTCTGCATAAGAGACTTCAGCAGTGTGCTATTACAACTTATTAATAGGAAATTACCATTCATTATGAAGACTTGGCTATTGCTTTTCCTTTTATTACCAAAAAACTAGCATTCATGCATTTAAAATCTTGAGGCATTTTGAAATAGCTTTAAAAAAAAAAAAGAAAGAAAGAAAACAGAGAGAAAGCTAAAGGAAAAGGAAGTCCAAGGATTATTCTTTATTCCTTCTCTCACTGTCCTGATGACTTTCTATTTTGATAGCATCAGTTCCAATGATTTCCTTAACAACCACGTCCAACTTTCAAGGCCTCCTCAGTGTTGCTATAACAAATCATCTTGCCGGGAGCCACATGTCTAATTATCTGCACAGACTTCTCACAGCTATCCACACAATGTTCTGCCTAAAGGATTCCTCCCTGAATGTCAAGAGACAAGGGCATTGGATATAAAAAAACCTGTGGGATATCATTTAAATGGCTTTATGTAGATGGAAGATACAACCCTCATCTTGAAGATATACCCTTGGGCTTCCTCCTATTAATTAATCTTATCCATTGACAGGGCTGGTTGGGAAGACTATTCAGCAGGTTGCTGTCTACGTTCTATATGGGTAATAGCTACTGGCTAAATGGTTTGATGAAGTGATGGGGTTACTGCCTACAGGTTGTTAAGCTACAGCTTGACTTGAAAATGAAAATCCACAGTGGGATATGAGTGACGCTGGAATCCTATACAAATGGGTTATCTGATCTGGTGGATGCTCTCTGGCAAAGCCTTGTTCCTAAAGATTTTAAGCAGCAAAAAGAAACAGATAAAACCCTTAATTAGCTGCACAACACCGTATGAGAATAAGGGCATCAAGTTTAATTCATTTTAATGCTGCCATGCCTTGTAAGCTCTCTTGTTGGCTGGGAAGTAGACAAGAGGTGTCCTTGTAGTCAGAAATTAAAGATTTCTGGAGTCAAATGGAAAGAGTACACAAAGACCTTGAACATGGGGCTGGTCTTTGTCATTCCTAAATATTAATTAGATCATAGATATAAACATATATATTGTGGAAATTTATTTTGATTTGGGGACCCTACCTTTAGGCTGAGATTAGAAAGCCTTAGGCCCTCAGGGTCTCCCCCCTCCTCCTCAGCTTCAGCTGAGTGAAAAAGCCCCGTGGGCTATACGAGGTGGGGGGGAAGCCCCCAGCTCCCTCTGACCTGAGCGGATCCGGGATAGCCTGTGCTGAGGCCCGTGAAATTTGGAGCGCGCACCCCCCCCCCCCCCGCAGCTCTGGCTGGAGGATTAGCTTGGTCTGTGGGGGCGAAGGAAGCCCCGAGATTTGAGTGGAGAGAAGAAAAGGTATATATAGACCTGGGAGACAGATCAAAGAGAGTTCGGCTGACTAGAGGAGGAAGGAGAGTAGAGAGAGATGGACTAGAAAAAGAAGGAGCGAGGACAGACTAGATAGAGAGACAAGATTAAGGAGAGAACGGCTGACTAGGGTAGGAAGGAGACTGGAAGGATATGGACTAAAAAAAGGAGGGGGACGGACTAGGAGAGAAGCTGACTAGAGGGGAGCCCGGACAAGGACGGAGGAGAGTTCGGTTCGGAAAAGGAGAGACCGGGCTGACAAGGTTACAGGCCTTAATACAAACCAGGGAAAGTGTAACTTGCCCTGAGGCTGGAGGGGGCTAAGGCCCTTATTGTATTCAAGAAGTTCGAAGCTCAGCAGGTGCGAAAGAGAGACGAAAGAGACGCAGTGGAAAGAGACCACAGGAAAGCAGTGAGGTTATACATTTTATTTCCCTGTATTCCTAATTTGAAATAGTTTCTCATAAATAAACTCTGCTTTGATTATTTGGTTAAGGGGCTTCTTAATCTTTAGTCTATCAGTTTGGGAGCAGTGTGGTGGAACTTTATAAACGGCCCACATTAAATTAACGAAGTCAGATAGCCAAATAGTCAAAAGTCCCCGGTTTAGTCCTCCAGTCAGATTAGCCCCCCCAAATTAGGCTAGTCATTTAAAAATATTTTTACAATATAGATATGATTCCCAAAATATTTATAATTCCTATATATTCCACTTTGGGGACAGAGTGTTGGATATTAGGAGTCCATATTAAACAAGGAACAGTTATTTATTGAGCAGTGGATACATGTCCTGTACTGGGCAGTGCAGGAGTTATGAAGCTATGTGAAATAATTGTCCAGCTTTCAGAATTATGGTCCTAAGGGGACTAGAGAACCATTCAGAGGTCCTTTCCACTGGTAGATCCATAATCCTCTGATCCTATATCCATGGGTATACAGGAAAATTCATGTCCATCTAGCCAAGGCAAAGACACATCTTCCTTGAGGACAAAGCCATTGCCATCACAGATAGATGGTCTATGATGCAAAAAGATTCAATTGACAACAAGAGGGAAACAGGACCCACCCCAATAGACTCAGTCTTTTAAGATTTAGACCTACTCTCTGGGATGGGGCTAATGAAGAAAGACCCAAGTCAATACATGGCAATCAATCAATAGATTAACAATGATTTTTTTTTTTGGAAGGGCAATGGGGGTTAAGTGACTTGCCCAGAGTCACATAGCTAATAAGTGTCAAATGTCTGAGGTAGGATTTGAACTCAGGTACTCCTGAATCCAGGGCCAGTGCTTTATCCATTGTGCCACATAGCTGCCCCCTATTTCTTTTTTAAAGATAAATTTATTCTGATATCTTTTTTTGCATAGCCTAAATATCCTCCTTTACTACTCCCTCTCCCCTTCCCAGAGGAATATTGAATATAACAAAGAATATGTTTTAGAAAGAAGACGAAAGAGAAAAAAATCAATAAAACATTACTACTTTGGTAATTCTGATCATACATGCAAAGTTACCCAGTAGCAACTCTGGTCTACCCAGTAAACACTTCATTTCTGCAAAATAGTTATGGGAAAGGGTAGGAAATCAACAAGTGTTTCTTAATAAATGTTTAGCCAAAGAAACTGACTATCCCTATCCCAGGAACTGGGACACAAAGGGAAAAAATATTCATTATTAGCACAAGAAGTAGCCCCATTTGTTCTCTCGTACTCTTCTCTTGGTTAGTGGATGGAGTTCTCAGGAAGATCTGAATTTGAATTTTGCCTCTGAACCTTACAAGCTGTGTGACCCTGGACAATTCATTTAACTTCTCTCTGTCTGTTTTCTCATCTATAAAATGGGGATAAAATAGACCCATCAAAATAACCCTGGAAGGATTATTGTGTGGATAAAATAATATAAGTCTCAAGGGAGAAATGTTATTTCTGACGTGCTATACAATTTGTAGAAGGTTAATTAGCAGCATAAATTGGTATAGTAATGCCACCAGTCTCCTTCAAACAAATACAATACCTGGAACTGGGGGGGAAACCCGAAACAAAACATTTCTTAACCCAGTTTTTCTAAAAAAGATGATAACGAAACCACAAAGGTTTCTTCTGTTAATGTTTTGTAGGGTGAGAAAGGAAAAAATAATAAAAAAATAATATAAGTCAAGTGCTTTGCAAGCCTTAAAGTACTATATAAAGTTAGCTATTGTTATTGTTGTCATCATCATCATTATTGTCTAAGGCTGAGGATATGAAGTCTAAGAACTCTGGCTTTGAATTCCAAATTGACTACAAAACTACCAGTATGACTTAAACAAATAATGTCACTCTCTGGGCTTCATCTTTTTTTTTTTGCTGGGTAATGAGGGTTAAGTGACTTGCCCAGAGTCACAGAGCTAGTAAGTGTCAAGTGCCTGGGCTCGATTTGAACTCAGGTCCTCCTGAATCCCAGGGCCAGTGCTTTATCTACTGCATCACCTAGCTGCCCCCTGAGCTTCATCTTTAAAATGAGAAAGTATTATTATATGAAAATGGTCCCTGCTGGCTCTAAACCTAAGCTCCTCGGTATGTAAACCACTCAGAATCTCATAATCCAGTGTATACTCGGGGCTCTTAAAGATCATCCAGTCCAATCTTTCCCTTTACAGATGAAGCAGCTGAAAACAATAAAGATGAAAGTGACATGGTCAGTGGCAGGACTAACATGAGCACCCAGAACCAGGAACAAAATTATTCCCCACGGAGTCTGCACAAAGTGAACTCTTAGGTAGTAGGGAGGTCCTTCCCTCTCCCTTAATTCTCATATCCAGTTGGTTTCCAGGTCCTATCAGTTTCAAGCCACAATATCTCCAACATCTAACTCTTCTGCATTCTCACTATTTTGTCCCTACTAGAGACCACCCTAACAATCATACCCCCTCCAGTGCAGTCTTATAAGCCTTAGCTACTGTCTCTGCCTGTCTTTGTCTCTCTCCTCCAAGCTCTATTTCTCTGATTCTCTGTCTTTCTCTCTCTCCCCACTCCTCACCTTCAATGCATCCCGGACATATCTGCCTGCCACAACAACCTTGCTAATGAACTGATCTAGCTATATCATTCTCTGCTCAAAAATCAGCAGCAGGTCTTGTCAAACAAGAAAGACCAACACCAACTCTCTGGTATTCAAGGTCCTCGGTAATCTGACCTACTTGTTCAGCCTTATCCCAGATTGTTACCCCTCATATCTTCTGTGCTATAAACTATCAAAATGGACATCATATGGTTTAGAGCTGGAAGGGTCTTCAGAAATAATCCAGTCCAGTCCCCTCTCCACCCTATTTTAAACACCCACAAACTTCTCATGCCTCCATGACTGTTAAATCTTCCTTCACCTTCTCCTGTTGAATTCCTACCTGTTCTTTTTGTGCACTTACCTCAGCCTCTCTATATCTGTGGTGATCCTAAGACAGGGTCATAACCACAAGCCCCAGGACACTTGTGACTTCCTGGTTGTTTGCTCTGATGAAGTTGTCCCATTCTTGTTATGATCAACTGGGTCTCACATCTGGTTATTCGACTGCTTTGCTAATTTCAGCTCTGCTTAGGATTCCTTAGCTTAAACCATCTATTCTCATACCCTAGGTCGCTGATTCTATCCCTTTGACTATCTATCCCTTTCACTGGGGGTAGCTAGGCAGCACAGTAGATAGAGTACCAGGCTTGGAGTTAGGAAGACTCATCTCCTTTACTAAAAATCTGACCTGACACTAGCTGTGTGACCCTGAGCAAGTCACTCAACCCTGTTTACTTCAGTTTTCTCATCTGTAAAATGAGCTGGAGAAGGAAATGGCAAACCACTCCAGTATCTTTAGCAAGAAAACTCCAAATGGGGTCACAAAGAGTCAGAAATGACTGAACAAAAAAATGCTTTCACCAGTCATACTTCTAATAATTAACAGAGAAACAGGTTGGGGTTTAAAGAAAGTTTCCTAGGAAAGAGGAGATTTGATAGAGGACTTGTAGGAGTAGAATTTATGAACTTAGGGAGAATGAGGGTCACATGCCACAAAGACTGGGTCTTGAATGACAGAGACTTTGAGTTGGGTGCTTGTTCTTGTATTAGTTTCCTTCCATGGAAGTAACTGTATTTTAGCTATACTTATATTAATTTAATTATTAGTAGTAAACAAATATCATAGGACTCAATTTGTTCCCACAAAACAGAATTCCCACTGGCCAGGACTCCACTGGCAGAGCCAAATGGAAAATTAAAACAATTACTCAGACAATTCAGAAAAAAAATAATACTTCCATGTTAATTGTCTGTGTAATTCAGGGGGAAAACATATTTCCCCCCTTAATTATCTATATAATTGCTTTGATTCTCCTCTTTACCTCTTAAGAGCTGGGCTCCCCATTAAGCTAATTTTCAAAGCATTGCGAATAAAGGTGGCCCACAAGATATATGCTGTCTCTCCACATTTTGTGGTCAATTTGATGTAGTTAGAGATAGGTTTCCTTCCTCTGAATACATTTTCATTTGCAGCACATAGATAAGATCTCCTTGGAAATAATTAGATTATCTGGTAATGCTCTACAGCTGCCACATTACCATATGAAAGCTCACCAAATGGGATCTCTCATTAGTGTCTGTGAACAGGTAATATTTTTTGATAAATGAACAAGTAGTTTTCATGGAAATTCACACTATATTCAAATATCTCTTTTGATATTGATTCTCAGTGTCTTGAAACATGGCTTACTATATTGGATTTTTACTTTTAAGGGAAAAAGTAATTGCAACTTCTTTTGATTAAGATCTATATTATCGAGACTCCCATAGACATCCTTCTCTCTTTGGCTCTGCAGTAAAGTTGAGGCATCAGATGGAAAGTTCAATTTCTTTACAACTGTGCAAAACCCAGTAATGGATGTTATCAAAATGTATTCCCTATGCTCATATTAAAAATCGCAAGTCCAATGAATATCTAAATTAGGTTACAAATGAGAACAGATGATAATGTTCACTCCTCCCCCACAAACACATCTGGGCCAGCCTCTTCCAATGCCTGAACTGCTCCCTCATACTGGTTTAGGCCCTTTAGAAGATAACTCTTTTCCCTGATGTCGTAAGAGAATTCTTGTCTCTTCTCCTAACTGCAGGTAGCTGAGAAATTCCACTTCATTTAATGGTGCTAATAAGCACACCTGCACCATCCTCTCCATTTTTGCTTAGTCAGGAGAGGAATTTATAGTTTAGTTTTTGTTGGAGCGCAGAAGTGAAGAAAAGGTGCCGAAGGAGCTGATGAGTTTTGGAATGTGTAAATGTATAAGTATGACCCAGATAGGCCAATCCTGTACCAAAGGATGAAGACTTTAATAATTTGGGGGGTATGAGAGATTGGAACCAAACATACAGCTAGGATTCCAGTGCAAAATGATCCTTTGCGGTTCACCACCATCCGTAGTTATTGGTATCTACTGGAGGTGATTTTGGAATCTCTGAAGTGGAAGACACCTGGGAGGTCATCTCCTCCAAACCCCTGCATGGTACATGAATTGCCGCTACAACCATGTTCATCCAGACCTCCAGGGGCCAGAAAGCAATTGCACATTCCACTTTGAGACAACCTGACATCTATAGGGATGTGTGATCACAGGCCCTATCCAATGAGAAGTTAGAGAAGGAGCGCTATGGGTAGGATATATTTGTATCCAGTGAGAAATTCAGTCATTCAACAAATGCCTATTAAATACCTGTAGTGTCCAGAGCACTGTCCTGGACATAGGGAAAGATACAATATTTAGATAAGCCACGACCACTACTCACATGGAGCTTCAAACCTAGTAAGGTGATAGGACAAAAACAGATAACTATATCTCTAAGGTGGGGGCAAAGGGAAAAACAGAGGGGAGAGGGGGGAAGATAGTTATGTGATAACTTTATGATCTATTTTATTTTTATTTTATTTTTTTGCAGAACAATGTGAGAGTTAAGTGACTTGCCCAGAGTCACACAGCTAGTAAATGTCAAGTGTCTGAGACCAGATTTGAACTCAGGTCTTCCTGAATCCACTATGCCACCTAGCTGCCCCTTTAGGATATATTTTAAAAGAATAGCAAGATGTCAGAGATACAAATCAAAACAATTCTGAGGTACTACCTCTTATCTTGGCTAATAGGACAGAAGCAGAAGGTGACAAATATTGGAGGGTACGTGGGAAAATGAGACATTAATGCACTGTCGGCGGAGTTGTAAACTGATTCAACCATTCTGAAGAACACTTTGGAACTATGTACAAAGGGTTATAAAATCATGCATCCTCTTTGGCCTAGTAATACCACTACTAGTTCTGCTTCCAAAAAGAGATTAAAAAAAAAAAACAAAAAGGAAAAGGACCTACAGGTACAGAAATATTTATAGCAGCTCTTTTCTGATGACAAAGAATTGGAAATTGAGGGGATGCCCATCAATTGAAGAATAGATGAACAAATTGTGGTATGTGATTATGAGAGAACACTGGTGCTGTAAGAAATGATGAGCAGGATGTTCTCAGGAAAACCTGGAAAGACTTACATGAACTGATGCAAAATGAAATGTACTATGTACAGAGTAACAGCAATATTGCAAGACGATCATCTGTGAGTGACTTAGTTATTCTCAACAATACAATAATACAAGAGAACTCTGAAGGACTTATGATAAAAATGCTATCCATCCCAGAGAAAGAACTCTGATGATTTCTCAATACAGATTGAAGCATAATTGTTTTTTACTTTCTTTATTTTTCTTGAGTGTTTTTGTCTATGCTTTCTTTCACATGACGAATATGTAAATGTTTTTCATGATTGCTCATGTATAACCTATATTGAATTGCTTACTTTCTCAATGGGGAGGGGGGAGGAATGGAGAGAATTTGGAATTCAAAGTTTTAAAAATGAATGTCAAAAATTGCTTTTATGTGTAATTTGGGGGAAATAAAATACTAAATTAAAAAAGAATAGTTGGGGCAGCTAGGTGACACAATGAATAAAGCACTGGCCCTGGATTCAGGAAGACCTGAATTCAAATCTGGCATCAAACCCTTGACACTTACCAGCTGCATGACCCTGGGCAAGTCGTTTAACCTTCATTGCCCTGCAAAAAATAGCAATTTTTACATAATAGATTAGCAGTTTCATGTAAAAAATACTGATAAGTTCAGAGAGCTGTAAAACAAAGTGTTGATGGATTCTGGAGCTGGAAGGAAGGGATCTTAGAAATAATCTTAATCCAACCCCCTCATTTTAAAGAGAAGGAAGCTAAGGTCCAAAGTTGCATAGGTGGTAGATACAGGACTCAAGTCTAGGTCTTCTGACTGAGACCCTAGTCTTTTCATTGCATTTCACTGTTATGTGAGGAGTAAGAAGTTCCAGGTATACAAAATAGAATGAAGAAAGGCAAAGTCACAGAAAAGTTAAACACAGTTTTAGGGGATAGTGAATTGTTCAATTTGGTTGGAACATCAAGAACCCAAAGGGAATACAAGATGGGATGGAAAAGCAAGGTTTCAGTAGGTTGTAAAGAATATAAAATGCTAGGAAAATGAGTTTGAATTTTGTTCAGTAGGCAATAGGGAGCTGATGAAGATCTGTAGTTTGGCACCTGACTGCATATGGAAAATTATTTTTGCACATAGTATAAAGGTTATATCAGCAAGGAGATGGAAAGATTTGTTAGGAAACCATTTTTGTGATCCAGAAGGGTGGCAATAGAGTCCTACACTAGAGTGGAAGTTGTGGAGATAGAGAGGAATAGACATATGTAAAAAATACTAGAGTGAATCAGCATTACTTGGTAACCATTTAGATATGAGAATTGAGGAAAAACAGGGAAAGGGGAAAAGTTAAAGATAACCTAAGGTTTTGAATATCGGAGAGAGAGTGAATGGTTGTGTTGCAGACAGAGAAAAAAAAATAAAGCCAGAAGAAAGCACAAGCTTAGGAGGAAAGAGAATAAGGTCAGTTTAAGACATTTTGTCTTGGGTGTGCTGTCCGGACATTCAAGTGAAGATGCCTTCCAGGGGTATAGGAAACACGGGCTTAAGTTCAGAAGAATGATCCAGGGGAACCATGCTGAGCTGGGAATCATCTGTATAGAGAAGGTAATTGACTTCATGGGAGAGAGTTGGTTTCTAAGGGAAAAGCTGTAGAAAGAAAAGAGAAGACAGTCAAGAGCAGATACTCAGGGAGTGGAGAAGGAGGAGGAGAAGGAGGAGAAGAACCACCACGTTTTGGGGTAAGTTGCCCAGTATTTCTCCAGATACTCTCCTTCACAAATAGAAAGTTGAGGCAAGCTCAGCTGTGTTACAGTTCAGATTATTCCCCCCTCACTTTCCCCCTTCCCATCATTTGCTCCCTCAGCTGTTATTACCGATTACTCTGCACTGGTATACTCTGTGAAGAGGAGGCTACCAAGCCAGAATCCCTGATTGAAAAAAACGCCTCCAAGCATACCACCAAGTGCCCTAAGGACAAGAGAGAGGAAGCAGAGCCAAGACACATGTGATAGAATGTAAATTTCTTGAGGACAAGGGCTGTACCCAGCACATAGTAGGTCCTTAATATAGTGGGTGCTAGCATAGAGTAGGTGCTTAATAAATGCTTTTTAATTGGTTGAATGAAAACACTATGGCATCTACCACTTACCACTAAAATTCCCAGCCTCTCCTTCTCCTCCTCCTCCTCCTGATCGTGGCACTCAGTTTTTACACTCCAACTAACATCTAAGTCACTGAAGTGGATGATTCTCCATCCTCAGGCTCACACTTTTCAGACTAATGCTGACCTCACAGCCACCAGCAGTCTTGCTTATTTCCATGAGTTCATAAATATATTACTGAATTATAATCAGTTGTTCCTCTCTCCAGCTGCTCTGTGATCAGTCCATTAGTTAATTTATATGGTGAAATGCCACAAAAAAAGGAACATCTCTTGCCTTCCTAACACATGGAATGTGTGAGGATTTAGTTTATTGGGTTTTGATGGATTTGTTGTTAGATTTTTGTTTAATCCCTGTAATTAAATCTATGGAAGGTTTATAGCTGATCCTGACTGACAGGTATGATTCACTATTATGTATGACTCAGGTTACATGATATCTTTTAAAAAACTTTTTTTTTGTCCTTTGTGTAATCAGAGCGAATTCACACAAAGAACAAAGGGATTAATATTTAGCAAACTTATTCCAGACTATTAGTGATAGTGTCTCAGACCGTGGGATTTGACTTTTGAAATTAAGCAAAGAGATTTAGACAACATTGAATCATCAGACTTCCAAATCCTTGGAACAAATATTTTCAATAGAGAACTGCTCTTTCTATGCGAATAGTATACTACTAACTCATCATCACATGACACAGACTTGGAGGTGTTTCTCTGGAAGTAGAAGTTAAAGTGAATTAATCCACCCATGAGCTCTTATTACTTGGCTCCCTTGTGACTAACATTTCTGAGAAAGCTTACTGGAATGAAGGATACAATCGGTGTCCACATGGGGCTCAAATCTTGGGCCCACTGGCCCTGGCCAGTCTGAATAGCCAATAGATGGTTAGATTAAGTCACTAAGGAATTTGAGCAGGAGATATGTGTTCTCAGCTGAAAATGCAATGGAAATACTAACAGAAGGAAAAGAAGCAACGTTAAGTAAAAGGTGTGGTTGGGCAAGGAGAGAGTAGGATTGGCTAAGAACAGAAGTAGTACTGAAGCTAAGGGTCTTGTTAACAGAGAAGGTCTCAAGTCTAAACATAAATTAGAATCAAGACATGATCAAAGGGCAAGCTAGGCTAAGGCTTCATCAAGGAGCAGAGGACCAAACTATCAGATGAGGTAGATTCTGGGACCAGGGTCTAAGTCTCCATCAGGGATAGCCCTCAGTGGGTCTTATAGGAGGGTCTAGAAGCCTGCTAAGAGATCAGCTAGGTGGCACAGTGGATAGAGCACCGGCCCTGGAGTCAAGAGGACCTGAGTTCAAATCCGGTCTCAGACACTTGACACTTACTAGCTGTGTTACCTTGGGCAAGTCACCTTACCCTCATTGCCCAACTAAAAAATTTTAAAAATAAAATAAAAAGAGAAGTCAGATCATTTTTTTAAGTGTACCATTTGCCCCAGAGGCAGTCATCTAAGCCTCAAGGCTGTTAGCCCCACTCTGACCTGTCTATGGTATTTGTTTTTGTTGAGTTAGTCATGTTCACCTGACTCTTCATGACCATGTGGATCATGGGGTTTAACCGGCAAGGATACTGGAGTGGTTTACCATTCCCGTCTCCAGTGGGTTAAGGCAGACAGGTTAAATGACTTGCCCAGCGTCACACATCTAGTATCTGAGGATGGATTTGAACTCACATCCTCCTGATTGCAGTCCTAGCACTCTCTCCAATGAGCCACCTAGCTTCCTGTCTATAGTACAATCTTACAGCAAATCATTTGGATCAATATAAGTAGCACGTGAGAGGTTATTGCAAATGCTGTGGTCTAGTGCAATAGAGAAAAACTCCTTGTTAGCTATTGTTTTCTCAAATATAATAGAAGTGGTATTTAGGTAGAGAGTAGGATAAAATCACTCCTACTCTTTTCCTGGATTTGACTCACTCCTCCAACTTGCTTTTGTGGGAGAAATGGACAAAATAACCTTCCCCAAATGAATCCCAGAGACCGAATTACGCAGATTTCCTGAGATTGGCAGCTTCTAGGGGGCTTGCTGGCCTCCCCTGGTTTATATTCCTTACCAAACCTGCTAGTATTACACCATGAACCCCCCTGAAATGTTTGTGTAACACACACCCTCCCCTCCTTAGAAACAGGCTACCTAAAGACATATTAACTCCATCTTGCTCTGTATCAGCCATTTGTTGTAAATGACCCCTAGTGACCTTTAAGACCAGTCACAGCATCAGTGTCTTCTTTTTGCCACTTAAAACAAAACAAAACACAACAACAACCACAGCCACAACAACCAAAACCAAAACAAAAAAATCTGAGCAGCTGAAGGTGGAAGATTTCAGTCCTAGGAAATTTCTCTTCCATAGCTGGCCTGAGAGGCATTCTTTGATTTAATGAGACTAGCTATACTCAGATGATAAATCCCTTATCTATTTCCTCAAACCAATAATATACATTTTTCTCCAACAAGGATACAATAATTTCCATATAACCACCTGTGTTTTATGAATAGCCATCTTTCTTTTCTTTGTTTTACAGAACGTTAGTTTGAATAATGGTTAGCTTATGACTGCTACCCTAAAAATATGCATCTAAGGAGCCTCTTACACCAGGCTTATTGTAGATGCCAGGTCATCCATCTTGGGATCTACCTCAGGCACTGAAACAAATGGCTACTTGCTCCACATTTGACTCAGATATTATCTAGCTCCTACCTCAAGAACCCAGGCTGGTGAATAATGACCCTCTAGGGTTCCCCCCTCAAAATTCCATTACTTCACACTAACAGATCTAAGTTTGCAGAGATAGACAGACCAACACCACACCCTAGGGGTAACCTTGTTAAAGGAAAAATATACTTTCCCTGCTCATTTCTATCCATAGATAGAAATCCCCTACCCTGTAAGTGGGATAGTTTACTTTGATTGACTGCCTGTTTCTTTAAAACTGGAAAGATCAAACTGCTCTTCCCTTTCAGCTGACCTCTTTCTGCTACCTTTTCGATGCCCTCTCTTTGGCAACTCCTATCTGCACCAGTTTGAGCTATGGTATCCTTGGAGTCAGGATGCACATGGATAGTGCTGGAGTAGAATTGTATCTCCCAGTCATTGAAGGGAGTAAGTTGTATATTTGTGATTATTCCTTGGGAAGTAAATATTCCTTTGTAACAGGTCATTGTGTTATATATCTTCTATCTATACCTCAAGGCACCCACAATGACAACTTTCAGTTTTAAACATTAACATATCAAAGCAGATACATAAAAAATAAAATTCATTGCAACATACAAATGATAAACCCAGATCACACTTTCCAATGAATGTACTCAATGGAGATGAGGAAAAGTAGGTATGCACTTATCCACACTTAGAAGGGAAAGAAAAGAAAGTTCATGTGCTTAGGACAATTCACAACCCTAGAATTCAGTCTAGTCTTTCAGGTTTCAATTTTATTTGTCCATTCAGGAACATCTGCATGACAAAAATTTGTTTCCTCTACTCACTACTTGAGTACTCTGGTAGTCATCATTTTTCAGGTGAGGAAATTTATCCTTCACCAGCTCTTTCAAATAACTATCAGCCTAAATGGATGTTAGAAAGTATTAGGTTTTTGTTTTGTTTTGTTTTTGCAGGGCCATGAGGGTTAAGTTTCTTGCCCAGGGTCACACAGCTAGTAAGTGTCAAGTGTCCAAAGCAGGATTTGAACTCAGGTCCTCCTGAATCCAATGCTAGTGCTTTATAGACCAAGCCACCTAGCCACTCATGAAAGTATTACCTTTTAATATGAATAGCAGTTCTTCTTAAGCTAAAGCTAAAGCACTGCAAAGCTCATCATCTCGCCATCTCTGGCCCACCCAGTTAATTATTCACTCAAGTTGGATGCAGAGCTATCTAATCAAAACAGAATTCACAGCAACCTGGTTTCTCTCACTAAGCTACCAAAGCAGCTTCCAAAACCCTGCTGCTTTCCTTTCTCAAGCCAAAGGTGGCAGCAGAGAGCAGAAAAGCCCTTAGGCAAAACTTCACATTTCTCCCACTCCTGGAACTAAAGTCATATAGATATGGAACTCTTGGCCAATGAAATCAGGTCTATTCAACCTATCAGAAACCACTCAGCTGAAGCCTTCCCTCTCTCTGATAATTCCTAAATCCTGCAGGCCCCTCCCTTCTTCCCCACAGCCTTTCTCCTTTTGTGATCTTGTAGAAGTAGTTCTGTGGCTTAGGAAAGAGACTCCTGACTCTCAGTGACTATCAAATAGACAGTCATTTTTCAATCATACCTCAGTCTCCAAATGTTTATTTGATTCATCACTTTCTTACTTTTATCCTCTTGGGTCTTAAAATATATTCACATCAATTAGCTGAGGTATGCCGTCTTTCAAGTCTCTAACAATGCAGTCTATTTCTTTAATTCCTTTTAAACTGTGTTTATTCCCACTTACATTTCTCTAGTTTTTTTAATGCTTTTTAAGGCCTGGTAGTATATTTCTGTAAGTCCAGGATACCAGCTTCACCTACCAGGAAAGTCTGAAGCAGATGGATCATTATTTTGTCACTCCCCATTAGATAAGTCATCTAAAGATAAAAACAAACAAACAAAATCAACCCAGTTCTATCAAAGGAAAATTGAAAACTATTAATAGGCACAAGAAGGACTACTCTAAATCACTAACAATAATAATAAAAGAACTGAAAGTCAAAACAACTCTAAGGTATCACCTCAGACCCCCTAAAATTGGCAAAGATGACAAAAGATGGAAATAGTAAATACTATACAGGCTACAAGCAGAAAGGTTCATAGAGACACGAATTGCTCCAACCATTCTGGAGAGTACTTTGGAATTATATATTTTTTAAAGTGACTAAAAATTCATATCATTTTACTCTGAGATCTCACTGGTAGGCATATACCTCAAGGAGTTCAAAGACAGAAAGAAATATTCCACATATATCAACATATTCCCAGTAGCACTTTGTGTGGTAATAAAGGACAGGAAGCAAAATAGATGAACAAACTGAGATATATGAACATAATAGAATATTACTGTGGTATAAACAACAAGGAATTTTATAAAGAATTCAGAGGAGCTTGGGAGGTATAGGAACCTATGCAGAATAAAATAGTCGGGGAAGGCTTCCCAAAGAAACTCATAGGAAGATAAGGATTTAGAGAGGCAGAGAGATAAAGACAGAGTCTATTTCAGACATAGCAACAGCTTGTAATGTTGTCCTTGGTTTAGTAATAAATTAAGATTAGGGTGACACTTTCATATATTATACATGAATACGATGATTATATGAACATATATATATATATATATATATATATATATATATATATATATATATATATATATATATAATAAAATTAACACAATGGAAGAAAAATTGCCAATACTTAGAAAATATTTGAGACTTGATACAGTAATCCAGGGCAACCAGCCAATGTATTTTCACAAATGTTGGATGAGTAAATGAAGTTACTTCTCAGGTTTGAGAGCCCAGAGAACAATAGCAAACTCTGAAGGTACCACTTTCTTTTTTCTTTACCCCCAGGGAAATGAGGGTTAAGTGATTTGCCCAGGGTCACACAGCTAGTAAGTGTCAAGTGTCTGAGGCTGGATTTGAACTCAGGCCCTCCTGAATCCGGGGCTGGTGCTTTATCCACTGAGCCACCTAGCTGCCCTAAAGGTACCACTTTCAAGCAAGCAGGACCAAGACTTCAACAAGAGTTATTTATAGAAATAGCTGATATTTTCAAGACCCCCCCCTCTCCTGAAAGCATTTGGATTTAAACCCAATTATACTGCAAAGAAAATCTGTATATTTGTAGTAATTTCCCCTTTGCTGAAGATCAGTTACTCAGATTGTTGAAATTTAATATCTTTGGCACATCTGGTCTACAGAGAAACACCCAGACAAGTCAGATATGACACTGTAGACATTCTTTCTGCTGAGTCACTTGATTATTCAATTAAATTCATAGTCAGGACAGGAAGAAGGATCTCACCACATATTTTTGTTTTCTTTCTCTGTCCTTGAGCATAAATCAAGGCATATTATGCTGGAAGTGACTTTCAGCATAAGCTAGTCTAAAACTATTAAGTTTACAACAGACTTAGTTATTGCTGAAACTTTTGCTTCAGGGGTCCAAAACTGCCACTCATACTGCTGACTTTTGTTTTGAAAAAGTCTCAGGTATTAAATAATTTGTTTTTAGGCATTTTAGCATAATTTTAAGTACTTTGATACCATCTTTTGTTTCTTTAATTAAAAAATAAGGGTTTGGATGATTAAATTTGGTTAGAAAGATAAAAATGCTAAATCTAGAAGGGACCTCAGAAATCACCCAAACCATTGCCCCCCCCCCATTTTACAGATAAGCAGCTGGGCCCGGAGAGGTGAGGTGACTTGGCCATGGACTCCTGATATAATGAAACTCCCCTTTTTTACACTTGAAGAAATGGATTTCAGGGAGGTAAAATAACTTGTATAACAATTATAATAGTTAATATTTATAAAGAGCTTTACAATTATTATTTTATATGATTCTTATAACAACCCTGAGAAGTAAGTGCTATTATTATCCCCTTTTTACAGATGTGAAAACTAAGATGGAATGAAGTTTCTAAGTGACCTCAAAGGTCACACATCTAGGAAGTGTCTGAGATTGAATTTGAACTCTTGTCTTCTTCACTATGGCCCTGGGCCACTGCATCACCTAGTTACCTCCAATTATGTCATACAGATAGCCAGTGATGGAGGCAGAATTTTAAACTAGGCTTTAGAACCATAGATTTAGAGATAGAAGGGACTTTTAATGTCACAGCTCTCATTTGACAGTAGAGAAATGGGGCCCAGAGGAGTAAAATCACTTGACCAAAGTCACACACACAGCCAGAACCCAGGTCATTTGATTCCAAAATGTGGTGCTGTTTTCTTTGAATCATATTCTTCCCAGATTAGGTAGGAAAGTTAAGTGGTTGTTGTTGTTGTTGTTGTTGTTATCTGTAGTTGAGGAAATAGTCTGAGAGATGGATAGATGGTCTACTGAATAGAATATTGTATCTATAAACATTATCTTGGAAAAGGTAAGGGCTGATGATAACTGACAGACCTCAATCCTATCAGTGAGTTTGGGGGATTTCTACACCAAGTATATGAAGACTTCCCCTGGAAGATAAAAACATTCATTCCAATGGCCATGAAGATAGCTGAAGTAGGCACTGTGGAGCACTTAGGGCTTGGTCACATATTCAACATGCCAAGGTCATCCACTGCTTTTTGGGCCATGGCTGGTCATCCTGACTTTTGTCCTGCCACTGGACTCCAATGACACTGGAAGAAAAATTAAGATTGACATTTTTGAGTAACTCTGCCTCACTTAAATCCAATTTATGCATGAGTCAACAGACATCGCCCATGCCATTTTACCATTTTATAGTGATGTCATTCTGGTCCTCTTCAAGAATTAAGGACAACAATCACCTTGAGAAAGTCATTTAATCTCTCTCAATCTAATCCATCAACTTTAAAGTATGAGAGTTGGACTTGATGACCTATTATTGTTTGGGTCTTAGGATCAAAGACTTAGAATTAGAAAAGCTCTATTTTGAACATTTAGGGCCAATATGTAAAGAGTTGACTCCAGAATTAAGCAGGAGGAAGAGAAAATGTTGGGTTTCTTCCAAGAAATTATAAAGTCCTTTGGGTCATTCTATCCTTCTATAACAAAGGTCTATCTTTTTAATATCACTATTCTATCAGCATTGTTACATGTCTACCGGATGTGGAATAAAATTTTCTGAAAGAATTAAAAATGAATATTACTCAGAAGGTAAAAGAGAGGCACCCAATGGGTATAAGCAAATAAACTACAGCATATAACAAATAACTACTGCTATGGAATTGAAAAAAACAACCACTTCCCTGATTAGTAGATAAGACTGTTCAAAGCTTTACTTCTTTTACTTTTGTAATATTGTGATCTTTATTATAATAGTACAGCCCAACTATGGGCACTAAATATTCCTCCAACTATTTAAAGTAGTTCAAAGTTTTTTTAGACACTTAGATCAGTTTAGGAGACAGCTTTTCCAAAGCTGCTCCAGACTGCTCAAATGTTATACATATTACTTTACATCTGTAAAATGGGGAATAAGAATATCATGTCTGGGGGCAGCTAGGCGGCACAGTGGATAGAGCACCGGCCCTGGATTCAGGAGTACCTGAGTTCAAATCTGGCCTCAGACACTTAACACTTACTAGCTGTGTGACCTTGGGCAAGTCACTTAACCCCAATTGCCTCACTTAAAAAAAAAAAAAAGAATATCACGTCTGGTGGAAGAACTCGCTTTTTGAGTACAAAAAATTGTGGCATCTTGTGGTTGTCAAAGGGGAAAAGAACAAAATGTTCCAAAGGACACCTAAGAGTCATTGAAATTAAGCTACCTATTACAGATGGGTAAGAAAGGAGGAAGAAAGGAAGGAAGGAAGGAAAGAAGGGAGGGTGGGAGGGAGAGAGGGAAGAAGGAAGGAAGGAAGAAATGAAAGAGGGAAGAAGGGAAGAAAAATGAAAAAAGAGAAGAGAAAGGAGGGAGAAAGCAAAAAAAACTGGAACCCAAGATAAATAAATAATAAGGTAGCACCTGGCTGCCTTCGATGAGTTCAAATGTCCAAGTCCTAACGAGCTACATATGACAGAAAACAAGAATGTGCAGATGTGGACAATGGGAGAAGTGATGCAAGACAAGAAAAAGGACATGTCCCAATTTTTAAAGAATGAAACAGGGAGGCAAATTATGCATTGTAACAAATAGAAAACATAAAGATCAATTACATTACATTACAGTGAAAAAAAGGATAGGAATAGTTTTCAAAAAGAATGTCAAATTATTAATAACCATATGGAAGATTAATTTGAATTACACATATATGGATAGGTAAGTAGATAGACATATATGTTTTATCTACCCATCCATCTACTTCTTTTAAAACAAACTGTGTCCAAAAGTTTAGTTTCTTATGTAAGCCTTTTTCTTGCTCTTTGTATATTGAAATATTTATATTTGTTGTTTATTATTACGTTTACAATAAAAGAGAAAATTTAAAGGAAAAAAGAACTGTATGTCAAAGTGAGGCATAACATTCAGACTCAGCAAATTGGCAAAGATGACAAAATATACAAAATTTTAAACCAAAGGAAAACATCACTGGGCTTCTTTGTCCCACAAAGAACAGTACAAGGAGAAAGGGCCTGAGGCAGTCTTCTCTGGGGGCCTAGGCCTCCACCCCAGTAGAGACAGCACAAGGAAATCAGGCCAGTGGCAGAACACCTAAGCCTGGGGGCCTTCTGGCAGATAAACCTAAAGCACTTTTCAGATGTCAAAGCCTAACACTGAACCCTGATATCTTGAGGTGAGTGACTGAATAATGAACCCAGTGGTTCCATGAATGGGGGTCTTTGGATTCTCCCGAAGAAAAGACTAAAGCAGCCCAATATGGAAATATGAGGAAACCATGAAGATGAACTCTGTCCATTGAGGAAAGTAGAGAAGACACAAAGAAGCTGATGACTTCATAAACAGGCTAGAGCTTGGCACCAAAACTATACCCAATTCCTGGTGCCAAGACTTCAATCCCAGGCCAGGGCTGGGATATAAGGTAGGGCCTTGCCCCAGGAAGCCTCCTACACAGAGACCACATAGCAGCAAATTCTAGACTATAGTAGAGGCAGATCTAACCCACTTACAACATCATCACACTCCAGCCTGCCAAAATGAAAAGCATTGGCAAAATAAATGTAATTAGAATCAAAAGGGAAACAATCAATTTTGGGGGAAAGTCTTCACAGCAAAATTCTTTGATAAATATCTAATATTTAGGATATATAAATAATTGATACTAAAATATGAATTAAGAGCTATTCCCCAAGAGATAAGTAGTCAATGTATAGGTGGTATAGTGGGTAGAGTGGTAGGCCTGCAATCAGAAAGGATTGAATTCAAATCTGGCCTCAGACACTTACTAGCTGTACGATGCTGTGTAAGTCACTTAACCACTGTCTGCCTCGGCTTCCTTATCTATAAAATGGGAATAAAAATAGCACCTACTTCACAGGGTTATTGTGGGTATCAATGTGCTACCATTTGTAAAGTGCTTAGTTAGCATAGTGCTTGGCACATAGTAGGAGCTTTATAAATGCTTATTCCATTTCATATGAACAGGCTGTTCTCATGAGGAAATGCAAGCCAGCAACAATAATATGAAGAATACATCAAGTCGCTAATTATTAGAGCAATGCAAATGAGAGCAACTCTGATTCTACCCTATATTCATCATATGGCAAATCTGCCAAAAAGACAAAAGAATAAAATAACCATCTTTGGAGGATTATGGGGGCGGCGGTGGGGGGGACTGGGCACAGTAGTATTTTGTTGGTAGTTCAGCTATTCTGGAAAACAATTCGAAGCATACTCCAAAAGCTACTAAAATTTAGATAACCTTTGATTCAGTGATGTCACTAGTAGGCACAAGCCACATGCAGGTCAGAGACAAAGGAAAAGGACTTATATGAATAAGCATTTTTATAGAAGCACTTTATTTTTTTGTGTGGCAAGGTACTGAAATAACAGTTATCCATCACTGGAAAATAGCTGAAAAAAATGTTGAATAGAAATGCATTGGAATTTTTGTTTGTACCATAGAAAATGAAGAATATGACATAGATTCAAAGAAATATGGAAAAATCCATATGAACCACTGAAGAGTAAAATGACCAGAACCAGGAAAAAATTTCATAATGGCCATAATAATGTGAGGGAACCCAACTCTGAAAGACCTTGACTAAACTAGTGACCCATCATGATGTTAAAAGACTGATGAGGAAGCATATTTTTCATTTCTTAGTACAAAGGTGACAGACATGAGGTGTTATAGAATCAGATATCCACTCTCATACATGGCAAATATCTAAATCTGTTTTGCTTGACCATACATATTTGTTATAAGGTAGGGTGTCTACTTAGGGGGAGGAGGAAGTAGATTGGTGGACAATGATAGACATGAAAAGAAAAGGGCATCAATAAAGCATCTTAAAAGTTGCATTGTTGTTGGTAGAGTTGTGAACTGGTCCAACCTTTCTGGAGACAACTGGATCTATGTCCAAAGGGCTATAATACTGTACATACCCTTTGACCCAGCAATACCACTAATAGATCTGTACTCCCAAAAGGTCAAAGAAAAAGGAAAAAGACATATATGTAAAGACATATATGCTGCTCTTTTAGTAATGGCAAAGAACTGGAAATTGTGGAGATGCCCATCACTTATGGAATGGATAAATAAGTTGTGGCATATGATTGTGATGAAATAATATTATACTCTAAGAAATGACAAGTGAAATGCTTTAAGAAAAACCTGATTTATACAAAGTGAAATGAGCAGAATCAGAAAAACATTGTACATAGTAACAGCAATATTATAATGATGATCGACTTAAAAAGACTTATCTACCCTAATTAATACAGTGATCCAAAATAATTCCAAAAGCCTCACAAAGAAAAAAAGCCTTCTACATCCAGAAAGAAAACAGATGAATTCGGAGTGCAGATTAAAACTTACTTTTTCACTTAAATTTTATTTTATTTTTTTTGTCAACACAGCTAATATGGAAATATGCTTTGCATAACTTCACATGTACAATTAATATCATATTACTTGCCTTCTAAATGAATGGGAGAGGGGAAGGAGGGAGAGAGAATTGGGAACTCAAGATTTAAAAGTGACTGTTTAAATAAAGTATAATTATTTTTAAAACATCAAATTGAACCAAATCTAAACACATCAATAAAACTCTATACATATTTAAAAAATAAAAAGCATGGTTATATAAGAGAGGGAAGAACTAGAAGGGATCAAAAATAGGACAACTTATTATTATCTAATTAAGTTTATAATGCAAATCCTCCACTTAGATTTTTGCAACACCTTGTATATACTGTGCATGTGTGTGTTGGTTGTGTGTGTGTACACTATCTTGTTGAAGTTTTCTTTTCTTATATGATTCTCTCCATTCTTTGTGCTTTGAGATGTTTGTGATTTTTGTTAATAAAATTTCTTAAAAAATAATTTTAAAGGAACACTAGTGCATTGTTGGTGGAGTTGTGAACTGATCCAACCATTCTGGAGAGCAGTATGGACCTATGCCCAAAAGGCTATAAAGCTGTGCATGCCCTTTGACCCAGCAATACCACTATTAGATCTTTTTCCCAAAGAGATCATAAAAAAGGGAAAAGGACCCACATGCTCTTTTTGTGGTGGCAAGGAATTGGAAATTGAGGGGATGCCCATCAATTGGGGAATGGCTGAACAAGTTGTGGTATATGAATGTAATGGAATACTATTGTGCTGTAAGAAACGATGAGCAGGCAGATTTCAGAGAAACCTGGAAGGACTTGTATGAACTGATGATGAGTGAGATGAGCAGAACCAGGAGAACATGGTACACAGTATCAACAACATTGTGTGTTGATCAACTGTGATAGATTTGATTCTTCTCAGCAATACAAAACAGTTCCAAAGGACTCATGATGGAAAATGCTCTCCAAATCCAGAAAAAAAGAACTATAGAATCTAGATGCAGATCAAACTATCCTATTTCTTTTTTTTTTGGTTTTTGTTTTTTTTTGGTTTTCTTTTTTGTGGTTTTTCCTTTTTGTTCTGATTCTTCTTTCACAGCATGACTAATGCAGAATTATGTCTAATGTGATTATACATACATAATCCATATCAGATTGTTTGCTGTCTTGGGGAGGTGGGAGGGAGGAAGAAAAACGTCAAACTATAAATCTTATAAAAACAAATGTTGAAAACTATATCTACACGTAACTGGAAAAAAATAAAATACTTTTATGGAAATTAAAAAAATTAAATAACCCTTAAAGTGCTAAAAAAAACATGACTAAGACAACTGTTCTACCCAGAGAGCCTACTGCCAGGTATAAACAGATCAACCAAGTCAAAGACAAATATAAAGGTCACATATATATCAAATATTTATAACACTTTTCGTGTTAGCAAAGAATTAGAAATAGAGCAGGTACCTATCAACTGGGAAAAGGCTAAACAAATTGTAATGCACTAATGTAATAGAATATTATTTCACTATAATAAATGAAAAATATAAAGAATTCAGAGGAACATGGAAGGACTTATATGAACTCATGCAGAGTGAAGTTTACAAAAGCAAAAAAAAAACCTCTATACAGTAATTACAACAATGTAAATAAAAAGAATAATAAAAGAAAATAGAATGTTGGGCAGTTATAATGATCAAGTTTGACTTTAGAGAAAGCCTTCCTTTCATAGCATATATAGAATTGTGTTGTTTAAAATTTAAATGTGGGTTCCAATCTGTCCCCACCCCTCGCCAGTTTTGCAGGCTCACTGGCTGAAGCGGCCTCTTTTCGTGGAGGAACCAGCGTGGTGGCAGACGGGAGAAAAAGGAGGGTCCCCCTGGTTGTCCAGGACTTTTGGCATGGTGAGGGATTTCACGTGGGCTTCTAGGAAAGGAAGTTTGTGTTTTTTTCTCTCTGGCTTTACCGAATAGATCCAAGCTAGGATTTCCATGCTATAAGGAATCTATTCTCAATATCTCTCTCTCTTTTCACTAACTTATAATATATATTTTAATAAATCCTTAAAAGCCTAAACTCTTACTGAATTTATCAGTGATTTTAGCCAGCTTCCCCCAACTTCCCCCCCAAAACTGAAGGGCAGATTAGAACCCACATTTAGATTTTAAACAACACAGAATATTGTATATACTCTCAGATTCATTCTTTTCTTTTCCTTTTCCTCTTTCTTTCTTTCTTTCTTTCTTTCTTTCTTTCTTTCTTTCTTTCTTTCTTTCTTTCTTTCTTTCTTGTGACTTGCCCAGGGTCACTCAGCTAGTGTCAAGTGTCTGAGGTCAGATTTGGACTCAGGTCCTCCTGAATCCAAGGCCTGTACTTTATCCACTGTGTCACCTAGGTAACCCAGAATTTCTTTTCTATTGCTTCTTCAATCTTTGTTCCATGGGAAAATTCATTAATAAGGGAAATAGGAAAGGATTTGCTCAAAAAAGAAAGTAACTTAAAAGCAAAAGACACAAAGAAAATTTTTTCAAGAGCATTTTTAAAGAGAAATTAAAATATAGGCTATGAACCTGACTTTGATTTTTGGCCAAATTCTATAATAGATAATGAAGGCCACAATTTGAAAACATTTAGAAAGGGAATTGGCGATCACTATGAATCAATGTAAGTTCATCAAAATTGGAGTTTGTGGGTAATTTCATTTCTATCTTTGACAGAATTAATAAACTGATAAATTAGTATAATACTGATCTAGATCAGGGCTTCTTAAACCTTTTCCACTTGCCACCCCTTTTTGCAAAAGAAATTTTTATGCGACCCCAGGTATATAGGTATGTAAAATAAGTATATATAACCTTTTACTATTGCTAAATTTTTTGCCACCCCAACAATCAGTTATGTGACCCTATATGGGGTCATGATCCACATTTTAAGAAGCTTTGGTCTAGATGTAGGTTAGGGTCACTAGGTGGTGCCATTAGTGCACAGAGTGCTAGGCCTGGAGCCAGGAAGACTCACCTTCTTGAGTTCAAATCTGGCCTCAAGCACTTTACTAGCTGTGTGACCCTGGGCAAGTCACTTAACCCTGTATCCCTTAATTTCCTCATCTGTAAAATGAGCTAGAGAAGGAAATGACAAACCACACCAGTGTCTTTGCCAAGAAAACCCCAAATAGGGTCACAAAGGGTCGGACCCCACTAAACAACAAGCAACAAGAATAACAATTTGGAGGTATGTCATGAGGAGAAGTCACATTTGGTTGCTCAGCTCCAGAACATAGAAGTATAACTGATAGATGGGAATTGCAGAGAGGCAGGTTTTAGCTTAATATAAACATTTAATGATTATTAGAATTGCCCCAGACAGAAACAGACTTCCTCAAAAGGGAGTGAGTTCCCTTTTATGGGAAAACATTCTTCTAGAAGAGGTTGAAAGGATATTTTTCAGTAATTCATAGAGTGGATTTCTATGCTGGATGACCTTTGAGGTTTTGTTCTCCTTTAATTTTTTTTTTTAATCTCAGAAAAGATGTCCTCAAAATTTCTAACTCTTGTGTTCTATAACAAATGAATGAGTCTATGGCAGGCATTAGATACCAGTTAATTCTGTTAAATAAGTTCTGCATATAGAAAGGCAGTGTTGTACAGTAAAAAAAAAGTCCTGGAGTTAGAGTCATAAGACCTGTCTTTAAATTCTGATTCAATCTTTATGGCTTTGGATAAATCCCTTTACCTCCCTGGGCCTCACATTCCTCATCAATAAAGATGGGTTAGTTCCTCTGTGATCAATCTCTGCCAGCTCTAGTTCTATTATTGTATCATTTATTTAGTACACTTAGAGGAAAACAAGGCCAGTCTTCCTCTAAATACTCATAAATTCTTAATTAGTGAAGTTCAAGTTAATAGTTCCTTTATAACATCAATCACATCATAATAATTATATGGATCTTATGTCCTCTTACCTCTCTCATTTATCTCTAGTAACTGCCTTAATGCTTTATTTATTATGTTTATTTAACAACTTTCCCACAGTGGTGTCAAACTCAAATAAAAAGGATCCCTGCAGGGTACCTATTGATGTAGAAAGCCATAACTTAACATCATCTATGTTGTATTATATTTTTTATTTATCTTGTGAAACATCTTCCAATTATAGTTTAGGCCAAGTATGACACCTCTTTGTGTGGTAATCTCATCAGCTTCCATGGATTCAATCTCTATGGATGTCATCTCTATGTGGGTGCTTCTATTTATCCAGTCCTAGCCTCTCCCCTGATCTCATATCACATTTCCAGATGCCTATTGCATATATCAAATTGGATATTGAATAGACATAAACATCTTAAACTGGGTAGGTCCCAAACTGAACTCAATATCTCTTCTCTGCCCACCCCAACCCTGCAACCCTTCCAAAGTCTTTATTTTTGTTGAGGGCAACACCGTCCTCCCAGTCACCTAGGCTCTCAACCTGAGTGTCACCCTCTACTCCTTGATATCCAAACTATTGCCAAGACCTCTTGATGCTGCCTTCACAACCTTATATATCCCTTTGATTTTCTGACACTGATTCCATCCTATGTAGACCCTCACCACCTCACCTCTGGACTATTGTAATAGCTGGTCTTCCTGTCTCAACTCTCTACCTGATCCAGTCCACTCACCTATTAAGTGGTCTTCCTAAAGTGTAGGTCTGACCATGTCATACCCTTAAATAACCCCCAGTGACTCACTTCTGCCTCTAGGATCAAATATAATAGAGGAGTCAGGTGGTACCTCAGAGTAGGTTTAATATGCATCTCTCTTATCAATAGTGATTTATCTTATCGATAGTGATTTTTTCATATGGCAATAGATAGCTTTGATTTCTTCATCAGAAAATTTCCTGTTCATATCCTTTGACCATTTCTCAATTGGAAAATGACTTGGATTCTTATAAATTTGATTTAACTCTCAATATATTTTAGAAATGAGGCCTTTATCAGAAGTACTGCCTATAAAAATTATTTCCTTCATCTCCTAGTTTTCCTGTGGTATCACCTTTTATGTCTAAATCGTGTACTCATTTTGAACTTATTTTAGTATAAGGTGTGAGATGTTGGTCTATGCCTGTTTTCTGCCATACTCTCTTCCAGTTTTCCCAGCAGTTTTTGTCAAATACTGAATTCCTATCCCAGAAGCTGGAGTCTTTGGGTTTATCAAACAGTAGAGAAATGCAAATTAAAATATCTCTGAGATACCACCTCACACCTATCAGATTGGCTAATATGACAAAAAAGGAAAATGATAAATGTTGGAGAAGCTGTGGAAAAAATAGAACCCTAATGCATTGTTGGTGGAGTTGTGAACTAATCCAACCATTCTGGAGAGCATTTTGGAACTATGCCCAAAGGGCTATAAAGCTGTGCATACCCTTTGACCCAGCAATACCACTATTAGGTCTTTTCCCCAAAGAGATCATAAAAACGGGAAAAGGACCCACTTGTACAAAAATATTTATAGCTGTTCTTTTTGTAGTGGCAAGGAATTGGAAATAGAGGGGGTGCCCATCAATTGGGGAATGACTGAACCAGTTGTGCTATATGAATGTAATGGAATTCTATTGTGCTTTAAGAAACGATGAACAGGTGAATTTCAGAGAAACCTGGAAGGACTTGTATGAACTGATGATGAGTGAGATGAGCAGAACCAGGAGAACATGGTACACAGTATCAACATTGTGTGTTGATCAACTGTGATAGACTTGATTCTTCTCAGCAATACAATAGTCCAAAATAGTTCCGAAGGACTCATGATGGAAAATGCTCTCCAAATCCAGGGGGAAAAAAGAACTCTTGAATCTGGATGCAGATAAAACCATACTATTTCTATTGTTTTTGCTGTTGTTTTTCTTTTTTGAGGTTTTTCCCTTTTGCTCTGATTCTTCTCTCATTACATGATTAATGCAGAAATGTTTAATGTGATTGTACATATATAGCCTATATCAGATTACTTGCTGTCTTGGGGAGGGGAGAGGGAGGGAAGGGAGGGACAAAAATTTGAAACTAGAAGTCTTATAAAAACAAATGTTGAAAACTATCTCTACATGTAACTGGAAAATAATAAAATATTTATATGGGAAAAATATAATAGAGGAGGAAGGGAATAAGCATTTACATAGCACCTATTATGTGCCAGACAACATGTAAACACTTTATGAATATGTCATTTGATCCTCACAATAACCCTGAGAGGTAGGTGCTATTATTATACTCATTTTACAGTTGAGGAAACTGAGGCAAACAGGTTAAGTGACTTGTCCAGGATCATGCAGCTAGACCTTCTTGAGTTAGGCAGAACATTCTATCCACTGCATTGCCTAACTTCCTCTGGGTTTTTTTTGTGAGGCAATTGGGGTTAAGTGACTTGCCCGGCGTCACACAGCTAGTAAGTATCAAGTGTTTGAGGCCAGATTTGAACTCAGGTCCTCCTGACTCCAGGGCTGGTGCTCTATCCACTGTACCACCTAACTGCCCTCTCTGTTTGGTTTTTAAAGCCCTTCATAACATAGCTTCTTTCTACTTTTCAATCTTCTTACTTCTCTCCATGTATAACAACCCAGTGATAATGGGCTGCTTGCTGGTTCTTTATTTTTTTTTCAGGGCAATTAGGGTTAAGTGACTTGCCCAAGGTCACACAGCTAGTAAGTGTCAAGTGTCTGAGGCTGGATTTGAACTCGAGTCCTCCTGAATCCAGGGCTGGTGCTTTATCATGCTTGCTGGTTCTTGAACAAGACTCTTCATGTCCTGACTCCATACACTGTCACTGGTGTCCCCCATACCCAGAATCCTTTCCCTTCCTCATTTCTGTCTCATGATTTCCCTGATTTTGCAGGAAGACTTTTCTTATTCTACTTAATGTTAGTCTTTTCCCTTTGAGATTTCCTCAAATTTATTACACACACACACACACACACACACACACACACACACACCCTTGCCTGGTTGTCTAAATTTTGGATTGTATAGGAACACAAGTACTGAGAAACCCTTTTTGGTAGTTATGTAGTGACATCTAGTGGAATGGTCATGGGAGAAAACTCTAAAGATAGTTTTTAATCATAAGATTGAATTTCCTTGTCATTCCCTTAAAAATTAACATGTTCCCATAGTACTAACTTCAGACCTTATAAAACAGAACACTAATGTTGGATTTCAGAATAGTTTAACATTGTGTCAAAAGCCCAGCCTTCTAATTAGTCTGCTATTCTCTATTATTTTGCTTATAAAGCTTCTTAAACCTTCTTCTATTTTCAAGTAATCACATATTAACTTTACAAACCAAAAAAAAACAAAGTCAACATCCACATTTTTCAGTAACTATTTACCATAATTGAAAAATTAGGGTCTTCTAAAGAACTGCATTTTGCAATCAAGAGAGAAAATGAAACCAAAATGATGTGGGAATGTAATTCCTTTCAAAAGCACACTGTTCAGACAGCATCAATAAAATTTTATTAGTAGAAAAAATATTTTAGAGAAAAAATATATTTTATATTTTTGTTTTATATACAAGATATATTTTATTTTTATATTTGTTTCATATGTGAACTATGTTTCATTTTTATATTTTATATAGCATTTGTGGTGTCAGTTCTTTAGAATTATGTTATTCATTTCAATAAACAGAGAATCTAATAACTCTGCCATACAAAAAAAGTGCCTCATTTTGAGAAAACCATTTCCCCTGAATAAGATGAACACCACTGGAAAAAAACATATAAGAATACAAATAACTTAAATATTTATGTGTTGTGGACCATACCGGAAACCTGTATCTCTTGACAAAAGAAAAAAAAAAGATGAGAAATCTGCTACCTTATTAGGTTAGTATGATACTGTATGTAGAATAGGGCTTCTTAAACTTTTTCTACTCTTGACCCCTTTTTTCCTGAGAAATTTTTTACATGCCCCTGGGTGCCAAAATTTTTGTGACTCTCACATTCAGTTACATGACCCCATATGGGGTCTCAAACCACAGTTTAAGAAGCTTTCCTGTAGAAAAGATGCTATATTTAAAGCAAAAGACTTGGGTCTGCCATTTGCTGCTGTGACCTCATCTGACCTCTCTGAGCCTCAGTTTCCTTACAAGTAAAAACTGGACTATCTATATAGCATCTGTCTGCCCATGTAAGGCAGCCCCTATGGGAAAACATCTATTTTCCCTTTTCTATTAACAAAATCATCCAAATGAGAAATGGGTACCTTTTTTAATTCCCAAGGAATTAAAACAACAATTCCTCTTAAGATAGTAAGCTCAATATAATAAAAAAGGAAAATGTTGCATGATGGAGTGGATCTGGGGAAACTGGGACAATAATCTACTGTCAGTGGAGCTGTGAACTGAGCTAATCATTCTGAAGGGCAATTTAGAACTATGCTCCAAGGGCTATAAAACTGTGCATACCCATTGATCCAGCAATACTATTGTTAAGTTTATATCCCAAAGGCATCCATCCCCAAAAGAGAGAAAGACCTATTTGTACAAAAATATTTATAGCAGCTTTTTGTGGCTAAGAACTGGAAATCAAAGGAATGCCCATCAAATGGAGAATGGCTATAAACAAACTGTGTTGTATGATGGTATTGGAATATTATTGTGCTATAAGAAATGACAAACAGGATGATTTCAGAAAGGCCTGGAAAGACTTATATGAACTGATGTATAGTGAAGTGAGCATAACCAGAAGAAAGCTGTGCACAGTGATGGCAATATTGTTTAGTGAAGAAGTGTGAATGACTTAACTATTCTCAGTAATATAAGGATACAAGACAATTTCAGCAACCTATTTCAGCTATATAAACCAGACCTGCTAATTATGCACTCATTTGGAAGCTGAACTGTACAATCAGAAAAAAGCTTGAAGCAACACAGTTCCAAGATACCAGAGCAACTTCAAAGGTTCTCTGATGTTCCTTTTCAAGCCAGTCGTCTGTAGGACTCTTATATGAAGCTTTACCCCTTCTCTAACCCAAGGTGGCACTGAAGGGCAAGAGGTGTCACCAGCCCAGCCCAGCCTATTAATTATTCATTCACTTAGATGCTGAGCTGTCCAATCAAAACTGAACTCCTCTCCCCATGATACCAAAGTTGCAGAAAGTCCTCTGATTTTTTTCTTCTCAAGCCAGTTTTACTAGCAGAGCACTCTTGTGTGAAGCTTTTTTGTTCAGTCTTTTCAGTTTTGTCTGACTTTTTGTGACCCCGTTTGGAGTTTTCTTGCCAAAGATACTGCAGTGGTTTGCCATTTCCTTCTCCAGATCATTTTACAAAAGAGGAAGCTGAGGTAAATAGGGTTAAGTGACTTGCTTGTTCGGGGTTACTACTAACTGTCTGAGACCAGATTTGAACTCAGGAAAGTGAGTCATTCTGACTGGCATTCTATCCACTGCACCATCTAGCTGCCCAAGCTTTATACTTTTCTCTAATGTTAGGTGGTACTGAAGGGCAACACTTGTCACCATACCAGACCAACCCAGCCAATCAGTTATTCACTCACTTGGATACTGAGCTGTCCAATCAAAACAGAGCTAAAGCTACATAGCTCTCCTACCCACGATACCAAAGTAGCTTCAGAGGTTCTCTGATTTTCTTTCTCAAGCCACAGTTGCTAGCAGAGCACTAGCTTTACTGTTGTTCAGTCATGTCGGACTCTTCATGAAGTCATGGACCATATCACCCTCGGCCTTTCTGACCTCCACTATCTCCTGAAGTCTGTCCAAGTTCATACTTGTATCCATGAGATTATCTATCCATCTCATCCTTTACTATTCCCTTTTTCCTTTGCCTTCAATCTTTCCTAGCATCAGAACTTTTTCCAATGAGCCCTGACTTCTTATTGTGTCGCCAAAAGTTTCAGCTTCAGTATTTGTCTTTCCAATGAATAGTCATTTAAAGCACTAGTCTTACCCCTTCCCTAACTCTAGGTGGTGCTGAATGACAACAGTTGTCACAAGACAAGACCAACAATTGATTATTCACTTGGATTATTCACAAATGAATATTCACTTGGATGCTGATTAATCCAATCAAAATAGTTCAAAGTTATACAACTCCATTCTCCAAGATACCAAAGTGCCTGTCAAGTCCTCTCATTTTCCTTCTCAAGCCAGAGTTGCCAGCAGAGCACATTTATTGGAAGCGTTACCCCTTCTCTAACTCCAGGTGGCACTGAAGGGCAATAGTTGGCACCACACCTTTTGGTCAATAGTTCTCTCTGACCAACTAAGAATCATTCAACTAAAGACTTCTCTCACCTGAATTCCTCTGCCGCAGTTCCAAAAGAGTGGATTGTCACCAGCACCCTCCATCTCCCCCTCCTCCGGCTCTCTTACTGCTGCTCTCTTGGTACGAGGGTTCTTATTTAAAAAGTCACAGCTTCCCAAATTAATAGTCATTGTTTTCCAATCATACTGCATTCTTCAGATGTTTATATGATTTCTCATTTTCTCAGATGACAAACCATGCCCCCTTATTAATAAAACATATGTTTACAGATTAGATACCCATCATACCTTAGCTCTAAAGTATCCAACAAGGCAGTCTAGTCACTTTGGGGTCCTTAAAACTATGTTTCTTCGCAGTCACAATTCTCTAGAGTTTTTTAAATTAAAAAATCTTTCCCTGGCTTTCTATAACATTAAAGTTTTTTCTACACAAGCAAGGCATCAATCCACATTGTTACAAAGAGATACAAGTCTTCATATCATGCCACAGGTCATCCCCCCAAAAAAAACCCCAAAACTTGTCCAAAGTCCCAATGAAAGCTATGCTTCTTCATGCACATATTTTAGCAGTTTGTATTTTTAAAAAATCTTTGTCTATTCATATTAAGCATCAAAATGTCCATCCATAGCAGTAACAATATCTCACATGATTTGACAATAAATATAAATGTCTTAAACAAAAGCACTTGTTCTTTCCTTTTCATTATAAACTACTTGTGAAAATGATCTTAAAGAGACTGTATACCTGGTCCAGTTTAGTATTCTAACTGGAATAAGCATTATAATTCACTCATGTTATGGATTAAAATTGGTCTTTGTGGACTGCCCTGAAAATCTAATCACTATTTCAGAAAAGTTTTCTATGGGAAAATGCATTCTCAATTCAGAGAATTTTGGTGTTGAAAGGAACCTTCAGTGACAAACAGTCCAACCCATAACTGCAAAAGAATCTTTTCTATCACATAAGGATCCAATCTCTGTCCAAATACCTCAATGCGGAAAATAACCGACCAGTTCCTGAGGTGGTCTATGCCAAGGCTTCTTAAACTTTTCCCACTAGTGACCCCTCTTTGACTGGGAAATTTTAATACAACCTTGGATATATAGGTATAAAAATAGGTATACATGGGGCAGCTAGGTGGCACAGTGGATAAAGCACCAGCCCTGGATTCAGGAGGACCTGAGTTCAAATCTGACCTCAGACACTTGACACTTACTAGCTGTGTGACCCTGGGCAAGTCACTTAATCCCCATTGCCCTGCAAAAAAAAAAATAGGTAAACATAATCTTTTATTCTTGCCAATTTTTTCATGACCCCCACATTCAATTACATGACCCCCTATGGGGTAGCAACTCAGTTTAAGAAGCTTTGGTCTGTGCCATGTTTGGATGGTTCAAACTGTTTCATCATATCATGCCTCAATTTTTATTTTTTTGCAATTTACAGTCATTGACAACTAACTTATAAATGAATTTTAGAACCACAATTGGACACTATTTGAATTCGAATCTACTAGAGATCCTTATCATATACTACTGAGGATTATAATCAGATTTTTAAAACTTAAACCTGCTTTTCTGTAAATTCCATATCTTGATCTAGATAAGAGTTTTAATATCAGAAATCATACTTCAGAAAAAGACAAATTCAATGACTTGTTCTTTTTTTTCCCCAAGCTCAGATTCTATGGTTAATCAATTTTCCAATTCATTTCAAGTCGTAGAAGAAGATTGACCTGTTTCCCTTTTCCCTTATGCCTCTTTATCTCGTAGAAAATAAATATCCACATAATTATATAGCAATGGAGACAGATTTTGTATGGAAGGGGCTTGAGAGATAATGTTTCTTAGGTTTGGATCTGGTATAAACCTATGATTGTTTCATTCCTGAGGGTGGGAGACAAGGGAGAGCTACAGCAATAAATTATGGTTGGTTGTTTTTTTTTTTGTTTTTTAACAAATACCCAATTCTTTGAAGGCTTAAGACCCATGAATCACATCACGTGTTCCCACTTCATCCTATAATTGAATCAAAATTCAATCAAAGTCTATTCAGTTCAACTCATACTACTATTTTTTTCCCACAATTTTACTTGAGGCAAAAATCAACTTAAGAAAAATGAAAAACAGCCTTTCAAAAGTAACCAAGCTTGGGAGAAGTAAAAATAAGAAAGCCCAAAATAGGAATGTCTGACTTTTTCTTAAGTTGGCAGAATTTTTATTTGATCATTTATTAAGGATTTATACATACAAGATACCATGATAGGTGCAGACCAAGCTAAAACTTCCTTCAAAGAACTTACATTTTGCTTGGTACATTTTACATGTACCCAGTTTTCTGTGTGAACTAAGCTAAGTACTCTAAGAGGTAGAGGTGAGAAGGGAATGCAATGAAGACACTGGGGACAGCCCATCCATAGTACCAGGAAAAGGAAAAGAATGCAGTGTTTAATGAAAAACTAGGCCACTTTGGCTAGAACTCAGAGACCATGGGAAGAGTAGTAATGTGAAATACGTCTCAAAAAGTAGTCTGGTTCCTACCTACCTCCATCTTTTATGAGGAAAGAGTAATATATCCTCAGGTTACTCAATGTCAGTATCCCCTTAATAACCAGGCAGGTGGTATCATTCCCTACACAGTGATATAGCATCAAGCTCGGATAATTTGTAGGATCATTGTTGCCTTATTTTAACACTTTCTTTTTTCCTTCTAGAACATTGTGTTGCCTTCTGAGATCTTTTAATTTGTCGTTTTAAAGAAAGAGATCTAGCAAAGCTTTACCCAGTTCAGTCCTTCATCTCTGCTGATATGAGTACAGAAAATATACATATATATGCATATTCATAAACAAATACATACATATACATATATGTATATGTGTATATATAATTCAAATATAATTCATATATATATATATGAATTAGGACACTAGACCTATAATTTCATTAATATAGAGAGCTAGTAGTAAGGAATTTTTTCAACCAATACAATTTATAATCTTAAAATACTGCCTAGAGTACACTGAGAGGGTAAACAACTTGCTGAGGGTCACATAGCCAACATTTATAAGAAGTAGGACTTAAATCCAAATCTTCCTAGTTTAAAGGCTAGCTCTCTATCTCTTATGCTCTGCTTGTTCATACATACACACATACAAAACAGTGTATGTACAATACATGCATGTGTATGTACCAAGTTATAAGGCAGGAATGAATAATAAGAGTTTTGACAATATCATTTTTGATACAATGGTAATATAAAGTACCCATGTGCCTCAATGACTAGTACTATTTAGTTATAATCTTATATTAAACAAAAAAGAAACTAGTCCAAGCTTAGAATCTGCCAGATAAAAAACAGATCAGAAGGAAAGAAATCAACCTGAAATTGCTTTTTTTTGGACAAAATATTCTTGAAATGCACCAGGACTTTCTTCAATGATTTCTGTTTTTACAAGGAAAAGGCAGTTTTACAAAGCATTTAACAAAAGTTGCATTGCTGAAGAAACTATTATTAAATTAAAAAAAGCAATTTTAATACATTAGATTTTTCCCTCTGACTTCCCTAAAATTTTCAAAGATGTAATCCAAAGAGGGTGAGTTGGTTAATATAGTCAATCAATAAATTAACAAATATTTATTAAATACCAGGGAGTATTTATTAAATAGTAGGTAGTATTTATTAAATAGTAGGTATACTGTGTGTTTGACCCTCTGCTAGGAATTAGATAAAAAATGTAATCATCCTTTGCCCTCAAGGAGCTAACATTCTATCAGGGGATACAATACGGACACATAGCAAGATATACAACATTTATATAAAACAAATACAAAGCACTTTTGTTTTGGTTTTTTGGTTTTTTTGGTGAGGCATTTGGGGTTAAGTGACTTGCCCAGGGTCACACAGCTAGTACGTGTTAAGTGTCTGAGGCTGGATTTGAACTCAGATCCTCCCAAATCCAGGGCCGGTGCTCTATCCACTGTGCCACCTAGCTGCCCCACAAAGCACTTTTGGAGGGAAGGAAGTAGCAGTAGAGGAGATCAGAAAAGGCTTCATATAGTAGTTAGCATTTGAGATGAACTTTATATAGAAAATACAGTACTTGCTTCCTTGTTCATAATAGGCAAAGATGCTTTTACTTTCCAAGAAGACATCAAGAGTTCTCTAGGAAATAGGGCTTAGCATCCACCAGCCTCCCAAATACTAGGCCAAAGAACCTCTAAGTGCATTGTACCTACCCTAGGACCTCTTGCACATAGAAATTCTGTGTCTAGTTATTTTACATATAGCCTTCCACTTAATACAGTAGCACAGATATTGGGTTTTAATTGCATTTGCTACAGCTAACTTGCTGCTTATATTCTGTAATACCTAAAGAAGGAACAGAATGTAAGAATAACTCAAAGGCATTATCAATTGATAAATTACATCAATTGATGTAGTTCATTTCTTTCCTATCCATAAATCAAAGGAAATAGAGATAGGATGAAAATTTTTGCTTCAAAGTAAAATTATAATAACTATTTTCATCAATTAACTTGACTAGTCCTTCTAGTGTTAAATGAGCATCAGTGAGATTCACTAACTAGCATGGGAGGAAATTTTATATAGATAAAAATTATCTCCCACTGCCCCCTCCAAGCTTCTTTAAATGTTTCACACATCCATCTATCCGGGAATGATAGATTCTCAAAATTGGAATAACCTCAAAGGACAGGTAGTCCAACTCATACCTGAAAAAGAAATCCTTTCACGACTTCCCTGACAAGTGGTCAGATGGGAACCCATTTCACTTTTTGATAATCCAGTTAGGATTTTTTTTCCCTGACTCCTGACCTAAATCTGCCTCACTTAGACCTACTTCTTTTCTGAGATCAAGAAGCATAAGTTTAAACTTCTTCACATGACAGTACTTGACAAATAGTCATCCTGTAAACCCTAAATCTTCTATAATCCAGGTTAAATGCCCTCAGTTCTTTCTACTATGCTTATGACGTGTTTTCTATACCCTATACCATCCTGTTCATCCTCTTGGGTGATTTTGACCAGGAAAATGGTGTAACTCCTGAGATGTGACCTGCAGAATTGGACACCATATTCTAGAAACAGTTTAATCAGGTGGAAACTTTTATCTTCCCTTTTAAAGTCAATAGCATTGGGGGCAGCTAGGTGGTGCAGCGGATGAAGTACCAGCCCTGGATTCAGGAGGACCTAAGTTCAAATCTAACCTCAGACACTTGACATTTACTAGTTGTGTGACCCTGGGCAAGTCACTTAACCCTCATTGCTCCGCAACAAACAAACAAATAAATTCAATAGCACTTAATAATAACTTTCTATGTACAGTTGTCGTGCTAATTGTTGAGGATACAAAGAAAGGCACTATTCCACTCTTAATGCAGCCTAAAATTGCATTTTTTGCTGTCATATTCCTGACCTTCCTTGAGCTGTTTGCCAAAATCTGTAAATCGTTTTTTTAAAAGTCTCCTTTGATATATCTAGTCCTACGTCCCCCATCTTGTACTTCTGAAGCTGATTTTTAAAAATTATTATAATACTTTATACATATTAAATTTTTTCTTTTTATGTTTGTGTTTAGATGTTAAAATGCTTCAGAAATGTTTAATCCAAGTCTCTTTTTCAGATAAGGAAAATGAGTCTAAGACTTGCCCAAAACTATGTAGTATCACCTGCCAAGACACTAACACAATGTTATTCATCCTAGGATGTATATGAAGAGAAGACATACTTTATATTTTCAACAAATAATTTTAAAACAACTGTTAAGTCAATCTAGGATTAATTTCATTATATCCTGTAGGACTTACAGCCTAAAATAAAGAACAGACATCCTTCATGGCACTCTGAAGTCCAAATCTTTATTATTGCTTTAAGAGCTCTTTAGTTTCTCTTGATCAGACAAGAACAATCATTTCAAAACCCAATCCTTCAGTAGTAGCAGTAATAATAATAATTACATTTATATATCACTTTTAGTTTTATAAAGTCCTTTCCCTCCAATGACCCTATAAGGAAGGTGGTGTAGATATTGTTATCTCTAGTTTACAGAGAGAGGAACTGAGGCCCAGAGAAGTTAAATGACTTATACAAAGTCACACTAGTGTAAGAGCTGGATGTGAAAGGCAAATTTGTTTTACTCCAGGTTCAGTGTTCTTTCTACTATACTGCATCTGAGCCTATAGAAGCTGTAGAAATGCATGCCATCCTATGCTGTGATTTCATCCATAAGGTTTTTAACATCAGTCCCATAAGTGCCTACTATTTGGCCTGCACTGCTAAACAGGAATATAAATCTAAAGAATGCAATAATCCCTCCTCTAAAGGAGTATCTTCCATCATCTTCTATAAAATATCTTCTATTCAATTAATACAATTTAAACATAATAGCCTGCCTCTAAGTACTAACAACCAGAAAGTTTTAAGAATCTAAATTCTGAACTAAAATCCAAGGTTCAGTTCAGGTTCAACCCCTCTATGAAGCCTTTTCTGAATACCTCCACCTAAAGGTCAACTCTTTTCCTCAAATTTTTATTACATCACTTTGTCTGAATAGTATAGGACTTTACATCCATTCATTATCTTACTTAATCTTTATAACAATCCTGTGAGGAAGGAACTGTTATTATATTCTTTTTCCAGAAAAGAAAACTGAGGCTCATAGAGGTTAAGTCACTCAACTAGTGCTAGAGGTGGGGTTTAAACTCAAGGCTCTTTCCACTACCTCAGGTTTCAACCATAACTTTGACTTTATAATATCTTATTTTGTATCATATTTATTTGTGTATATGTCAAATCCTACCTATTAAGTTGGAAGCCCCTTAAGAACAGAAACCGCTGCATCTTTTACCTCTATATGTACACCTGCCATTTGTATTCAACTTAATAAGTGTTTATTATTATATTGAACCAAATAGAATTGAATTCTGTAGTCAATTATATGCTGAGATAACCAATCAATCCACATTTATTAAGTGCTATCTATGTGCCAGGCATTGTAATAAGTGCTGGGGATACAAAAAGGCAAAAGTCCCTACCTTCAGGGAGCTTACATTATAGTGGGGGAATACAGCATACAAATAGAAGCTGGAAGACAAGGGAGAATAAAGGGGTAGAGAGAGGTAAGCAGTATAGAAAAAGTCAGGGAGGAGCATCAGGAGTGAAGCCTGAAGAGAAATAAAGACATGATCTGACTAATATGGAAATGTTTTTTATGACTACACATGTATAACCTATATCAAACTGCTTGCCTTCTCAAAGGGGATGGGGGTGGGGGAAGGGATGAAAGGAGAAAATTTAGAACTCAAAGTTTTAAAAAATGGATGTTGAAAATTGTTTTGCATGTAATTGGGGGAAAATGAAATACTAAACAAAAAAGGAAAAAAAGAAAAAGAAATAAAAATGTGATCAGCCTGGGCATCCTTCTTAAATGTAGGGTATGGTTGGTATCAGGCAATCAGAAGGAGGGACTGCTGGAGTGAAGGGCACTTCCAGTGCTAGGTCTTGTAGAGAAAGTCCAGAATATAGCTTAAAGAGGAGGGAAAGTTTTTAATTTCTTTTCTTTGCTTTAATCATGTGGTAATTTAAAATTTTTTTCGAACCAGTTATAGACACTTCCTACTTTTTATAACAAATTTTGTCACCTCACTCATTTCTATAGACACATATTCTTCTAATCATTTTCATACATCAATTTAATAGTTGCAAAGCCTGATGCCAACACATGTCAGTGACTCAGAAAAGTAGGATGTCTGAGGTCAGTCTGACATTTGCAGTTAGAAAAAAAATGCTGCTATTAATAAGCATATAATGAAACCAGAAACACTCCTCTTTGGGTGTGTGAAGGAGAAGAGGGCGTGAGGGAAATGGCAAAGGAAGGTAACTTACCTTTCTCCCTTGCATACACAACCTTCAGGCTATCCTTTTTGTGAATTATTTTCCTTTTTAGGCAGGTGTTGATGTTCTTCTAATAAGACAGGGGTAAGACTGGAGGAAGGGAAGAAATAAATAAAGAGGGTGAGAAAGAACAAAAAGATAAGAAATTTAGAGACAGATGTTAAGGAAGTTGAACAACTGAACAGAAAGAGATTATAGGGGTCTCATTGCTGGCACTGGGGGAAGGACTCTGTTTCTTTGCCCATATTCAGATCCAGGTTGCAGTCCTGGATGGCAGTACAAGGGCAAGGAGGAATACTGACACACCAGTGCTTGCAGCTACAGTGCAGCAGAGACCCTTCTTACAGTTCCTGGACAGAAAAGAGTGCTTGTGATCTCTCATAGACCAAAAGAGTAATAAACACACCTCTCCTTAGATCATACCACCTTGGAAGAACTGAAAACTTTCAAATCCCTTAGAACAACCTATGAAAACAGCTGCACAAAAGCTCCAAAACTTGAGGGAGTGCGGCTTCCACCCTAGAAGCAGAGCCCTAGTTTAACAAAGAGTTAAAAGTCAAGACATAGGTTGGGAAATTGAGCAAACAACATAAAATATTGAGACAAGGAAGATCAAAACACACACTCAGAAGTAGATAACAAAGTCAAAGCTCCTATATCCAAAGCCTCCAGGAAAAATATAAATTGTTCTCAGGCCATGGAAGAACTCAAAAAGGATTTTGAAAATCAAGTAAAAGAGGTAGAGGAAAAATTAGGAAGAGAAATGAGAGTATGGCACAAAAATAATTTTTAAAAAGAGTCAACAGTTTGATAAAGGAGACACAAAAAATGCTGATGAAAATAACACCTTAAAAAACAGACCAAGCAAAATGTTAAAAGAGGTACAAAAAGCCAATGAGGAGAAGAATGCCTTGAAAAGCAGAATTGGTCAAATGGAAAAAGATGCACAAAAATTCACTGAAGAAAAATAACTCCTTAAAAAGTAGAGTTGGCCAAATGGAAAAGGAGGTACAAAAGCTCACTAAAGAAACTAATTCCCTAAAAATTAGAAGTAAGCAAATGGAAGCTAATGACTTTATGAAAAATCAACAAACAATAAAACACTAGCAAAAGAATGAAATAAAAAAAGAAAGCAATATGAAATATCTCAATGGAAAAACAAACTGACCTGGAAAATAGATCCAGGAGAAATAATTTAAAAATGATTGGACTACCTGAAAACCAGGATCAAAAAAGAGTCTCAACATCACCCTTTCAAGAAATTATCAGGAAAAAATTGCCCTGATATTCTATATTATAAATTCTTTTTTTGTTATTTGGGGGGGGGGGAGTTGCGGAGCAATGAGGGTTAAGTGACTTGCCCAGGGTCACACAGCTAGTAAGTGTCAAGTGTCTGAGGCCGAATTTGAACTCAGGTACTCCTGAATCCAGGGCTGGCACCCTATCCACTGTGCTACATAGCTGCCCCCTGATATTCTATAACCAGAGGGTAAAATAGAAATTGAAAGAATTCACTGATTTCCTCCCAAAAGAGATCCCAAAATGAAAACTACCAGGAATGATACAGACAAACTCCAGAGCTCCCAGGTCATAGAGAAAATATATCAAGCAACCAGAAAGGAACAATTTAAGTATCATGGAGTTACAGTCAGGATGACACAAGATTTAATAGCTTCTACATTTAAGGATCAGAGGGCTTGGAATATGATATTCTGGAGGGCAAAGGAGCTGGTATTACAACCAAGAATCACCTACTCAGCAAAACTGAGTGAAATTCTTCAGGGGGGAAAATGGGCATTCAGTGAAAGAGAGGAATTTCAGGCATTCTTAATGAAAAGACCAAGATTGAATAGAAAGTTTGATTTTCAATATAAGACTCAATAGAAGCACAAAAAGAGTAAACAGGAAAAGTAAATCATAAGGGATTTAATAAGGTAAAATTGTTTACATTACTACATGGAAAGATGATACTTATAACTCATAAGAACTTTCTGATTATTAGGGCATTTGGAAGGAGTACAGAGTAGACAGAAGGTACAGGTGTGAGTTGAATATGAAGGAATGATATCTAAAAAAAAATAAAATTAACAGGTGAAAGAGGAATGCACTGGGAGAAAGGGATAGGTAAAGGTGGAATGGGGTAAATTATCTCACATAAAAGAGGCAAGAAAAAGCTTTTATAGGGAAGGGGAAGATGAGGGAGGTGAAGGGGAACGAGAGAACCTTATTCTCATTAGAATTGGCTCAATGAAGAAATAACATACATACTCAATTGAGTATAGAAATTTCTCACCCTGCAGGAAAGTAGGAGGGGAAAGGGATGAGAGAAGGAGGGCTGGTGATGGAAGGGAGGGCAGCTTGAGAGAGAGGGTAGTCAAAAGCAAAACACTTTTGAGGAGGGACAGGGTGAAAGGAGAGAAAGAATAGAATAAATGGGGAAAGGGAATAGGATAAGAGGGAAATACAGTTAGCAATAGTACCTGTGAAAAAAATTTTGAAGCAAGTTTCTCTGATAAAGGCTTCATTTCTCAAACATATAGAGAACTGAGTAAAATTTATGAAAAATGAGAGCCATTCCCCAATTGATAAATGATCAAAGATATGAACAGTTTTCAGATGAAGTAATCAAAGCTATCTACAGCCATATGAAAAAATACCCTAACTTACTATTGATTAGAGAGATGCAAATCAAAATAATTCTGGTGCACTACCTCATACATATTAGATTGACTAATAGTACAGAAGAAGAAAATGACAAATAGTGGAGGGGATATGAAGAAAGTATGCAGTTGGTATAGTTGTGAACTGATTCAACCATTCTGTAGAGCAATTTGGAACTATGCCTAGAAGGCTATAAAACCATCTACTACTAGGTCTGTATCCAAAAAGAGATAAAAAACAAAAAGGAAAAGGACCTATATGTATAAAAATATTTATAGCAGCTTTTTTCGGGTGGCAAAAAATTGGAAATTGAGGAGATACCCATTAGTTGGTGAATGGATGAATAAATTGTGGTATGTATTATGATGGAATACTATTGTGCTATAAGAAATGATGAGCAGGATGTTCTCAGAAAAACCTGGAAAGACTTACATGAGCTGATGCGAAATGAAATGTACTGTGTACAAAGTAACAGGAATATTGTAAGATGATTGGCTGTGAATTATACAAGTATTCTCAGAAATACAATGATCCAAGACAACTCTGAAGGCCTCATGATGAAAAATTCTATCCATCCCCAGAGAAAGAACTGATGGTGTCTGAATACAGACTGAAGCATACGTTTTTACTTTCATTATTTTTCTTGAGGTTTTTTTTGGTCAGTTTTCTTTTACAATACAACTAATATGTAAATTTTTTGCATGACTATACATATATAACCTATGTCGAATTGCTTGCCTTCTCAATGGGCAGGGAGAAGAGAGGAAGGAAGAGAATTTGGAACTCAAAGTTTTAAAAACAAATGTTAAGGGGAAGCTAGGTGGCACAGTGGATAGAGCACTGGCCCTGGAGTCAGGAGTACCTGAGTTCAAATCCGGCCTCAGACACTTAACACTTACTAGCTGTGTGACCCTGGGCAAGTCACTTAACCCCAATTGCCTCACTAAAAAACAAAAAACAAAAAACAAATGTTAAGAATTGTTTTTACATGTAGTTGGGGAAAAATACAAAATAATTTTCTTTTAATTTAGAGCTTGAAGAGATTATACACATTATATAATCTAATTCACTCATTGTCAGGTCAAAAGAATGATGGAGCATATAAAAGATTTGAGTCCAAGAATAAAAGAAATCAGAAAATATAATACATGAAAATAAAATGAAAAAAAAAAACTATTTGAGCCAAGGTCCTATATCACAAATCTACCTACAACAGTGACTACCCTGGCCCCCACTAACTAAAGCTTTAACCCCTTAAGGTTTCCTGGTACCCTTAAGGGGCTTGGGAATATCTAGCCTTTGCCATCGATTCAAGCCTCCACTGATTATATTTTTAGTTTTAGGAATTCTCAGTGTCCTAGTTCTGTTTAACCACTTAACAGTAGTTTTTCCAAAGTAATATTTCTTACAAAGGTATAGCAAGAGCAAACATACACTTAGCCCAAGACCTCTCCTACTCAAATCTTCTCAGTCTCTGGACTGGGGGGATGAAGATTGTGTTCACAGCTAAACTCAGCTTATATATAGCATAGTCACACTAGGTTCTAAGTCTACAGGCCTCCTGGGCCTGTACCCTGAATTCTGATGGTTTCCCTGCTGGGCAGGTAGCAACAGGCAGCCTGGAATCCAGGCTTCAAGATTGCCATGGTTCAAACACCTGGGCCTACGTTCTCCAGTGCCTGTGCCTAGAACTGAAAAGGACAAACAGACCAAAGCCCCATGCCTGATTTTCAGGGTCACTGGAATTAAAGCTTAGTTCATACCGCCCATGGTTCAGGCAAACAGGACCTTCCCCCTGGACAGTTGAAGAGAATACCCTTGTCTGGTAGTTTTAAATATGTAGCCCATTCTAGCTATATTAGCCAATGGAAAGAAGCTACTTCTGTCCAGTTGGTAGGGAAACACAGATGGTCTCTTCCCAGAAATAACTCATCGATGTCTCCCACCTACATGCCTCCATCTTAGGTGATCTGAGCATGCACAATGCACCATTGCACCTTGTTATTCCATCAAGCCAGGCTGCGACAATCCCAGACTTTGAAGTTAGAAAGGGCATTAGTGATCAAACACAGAAATTTCATTTTACATGTGAGGAAACCACAGCCAAGACACTCCCCTAATGTCCCACAGCTAGTAAGTGGAATAGAATCTGAAACTGAATCACTTGACTCCAAGTCCAAAGCTCTTTTCCTGTGTAAGGGAAATCCTGTGTTATCCTTTCTAAAGCCTTTCCTCCTGCTGAGTTAGTAGCCAATCATCTTTCTCTACCATAAGAAGTTATTGGGTCATCCCAACTAAGAACCTATACTTCAGCGAGGGTCTAAGTACATACTCAGCTCCCTGGGAAGTCCTTCAGTCTAACAGACTTTTTTGATCACAGGTCCTTGTTTGGTAATTCACTCCCCTATTATAGCATCATATTTATGAATGAGCATCGTCCATATCACAAGATCACAAGATGGTTTCCAAGAATATATTGCAGCAGCAGCAGCAACAATAACAACAAGAATTGCCTGTGGTTGCCAGTTTCTTTCTCTCTCCCTGTTATTATCACTCTCTAGCCAATGAAAATAATGTTGAAAATGTTGAAGTTGACAGAATGTCAATTACAGAGAATAACAGAAGGAGGATACTAGGGATGTAGGTACATATGCAATGTTATTTCAATCAAATGTCCAAGTAAGGAGATGTTTTTTATCTTTTAGGATTTGGGGGGCACTATTTTTATTGTTTCATTAATGCTACTGAGTACTAGAATATCCTCTGGTGGTCTGAGAGAATTAAAGCAGTGGCTTGCTACAGAGAGAGTTCCTTAGGAGACTGAGGTGAGCAGAAACCCAATAAACATAAAATCACAACATTAACATTTTTTGAAATTAATTGTGGAAGTCGAATGAATTAGTCTTTGTAGACTTAAAATTTTGATATGTCTGTGATTTCACTGACATAGGTATTTTCTCCAAAGAGGGAGATGGCAGCCAATGCTATGGACTCCTATCCATGGCCTCTATGAATTTTCCACAGGGGTCCACACAAACTAGGAGGCTTCCTGTAGATATTGTAACATTGCATGGAGTGCATGGGACTATAAATCATCTCTTGCCCACTACATTTTCCACCAGCCACACCACTTCTAGACTTCTCTGGGACCCTCAATCAAGTCTTCCTTCCCCAGGAAACTCATCATTGGGAAATATCATTATCCTGCAAGATTGAGTTTGCTTGGTACTCAATCAGTATCCTCTGCCCCTCGGATTGGACCCTTTGACTGGAGGTCAGTGCCATGGGCTGGCTCCAGGGCTTCTTTTTAAAGAGAAGAGTCAGTACAGGTTTTGTTCCCCATTTCCCATCACCAACACAGCTTTTGGACTCTTTTGGCACTCTCTTCCTCTTCAGGTACTTCTCCCCAACTAAATCCTCCCCTTCAACTCCCTTTTATGTGTTGTTTTCTCTCATTAGGTTGTAAGCTCCTTGAGGGCAGGCACTGTCTTTGTTTTATATTTGTATCCCCAGTATTTAGCCTAGTGCCTAGCAGATAGTAGGTGCTTAATAAATATTTATTGATTGATTTACTGACTACATGACTAGCCTATATGTGACAACTTGGTAAGATGGAAAGAGTAATGGATTTGGAGTGAGAAAAATTGGGTTCAATATCACTTTTTCCACTTACTATCTATGAGACTTTAGATAATTAACCTGTTTCCTCATCTGAAAAATGAGAGGGTTGGACTAAATTAATTTTAAGGTTCCTTCTAGGTCTATGATCCTATGCATATTGAATCTCCGTTTCCTTTCATACATCTCTCTGAAAGTATCTTTTGTACATCTTCTCTTGGGTTATTTTGCATTGGAAAAGACATCATATGAGAAGAAAAAATATACAAAATGTATCCTCCAAATTTGAAGTAGAATACTGCTTAAAGATTCATTCATTCAGCCAACATTTATTAAAAGTCTATTCTATTTAGAGCACTGTGCTTAGGCTCTGGCAAAGATGTAGGTTAGGTAAATATTTTAAAATTATTTTGGGGGGAGTCCATTAAGCACCTTCACTACTGACACTTCCATCCTTTTCAGTGGGTATCAGTGCCTACAAAATTCCCTAGTAGGGTCCAGCCCAGATTACAATGGTATTGGGAAATGTTTAATAAAATAAATTAAAATGCAATATAACACAGATAATGGTAATTTATGGTTTTCTAAAACAATATGCAGGCCCCTGGATCACTTTCTATTTGAATATGACACCTCTACATAATCCTAATCTGCTAATGTAGGTTCCCTGGGAAAAAACACCTCATCAGTGGCCAAACTTCTATTTATCATACCATCAGCATACCTCTGGATATAAGGATTTTCATTCTTCTTTGCATAAAATACTATGCAGCATGAATTTGTGCCAGGGCTCCCAAACTGCTCATTGCAGCTCTCCAGGCACCAGAGCAAACTCACAGAAGCACGGTGAGATATTTCAAATTTTCCAAAGAAACACAAGATACTGGTCATCTGTTGGACACAGCAGGAACCACTAGAGGTAGTTCACAGTTTCAACATTAGCTCAGCTATTAGTTCAGTAACTTTCTCGTTGATGATATATCTTTGTGAAGCTGAGTTTTGGGCAGTAGTAGTGATAAAAATTAAGTACTATGCAAAAGTCAACATGGAATGAAAAATGAAGGTGGAAGTGTTCAATGTGATTTGAAAGTTTGAGAAGTTTTACAGTGCCCAAGAGGATCATATATCCCACTAGATAGTAATTGTGGTTATTTAAGACTGAAATAAAATATTTTTTTCTTTCACTTTGCATCTATTATTTTTTTCAAATGATTACTAAGTTTTTAGGACATAAATACTTATTTAATTGTTTGACTTAACTCCTTAATAAATGAAGCCGTTCTGTACTTCTTTTGCCCTAGGGGCACCATGGAAAAAATATTACTGAGACACTAAGGGTTCAAGTGACCTGAGAAAGTTTGGGAACTTCTTGAGAATGGATGGAATGTTGGTCTTAGAGTGAAGTATATAGGCAGTGTAATACAATGGAATGGACTCTGGTTTTTGGACTCAGGTGAACTTAGTTCAGATTTTACCTCTGTCTCACAACCTTTATGACCTTTGACAAATCATTTAATCTCCATAGGCCTCAGTTTACTTATCTATAATGAATGGGTTGAAATAAATGCCTTCTAAAAAGCCCTGCAGATCTGCAATCCTAAAATATGGTTTCTATAAAGAATTAATTGTTATTTGAGGTTTTGATGCCTCAGCACGCACTGGTCTGGGGCTCCGCAAACTGCGCATGGTGCTCCACCCACTGGTTGTAGCGCGGCTGCCTACATGGGCCTGGCAAAATGATAATGATTGGAAGCCTAGTGAGGACAGTCACGTGACGCCATGTAGGCATTGGTGAGTGGTGATGACGTGAGGTGCCATCGCCATGGCAATGGCTACAACCAGTGGGTGGAGCACCGTGCGCGGTTTGCGGAGCCCCAGACCAGTGCGCGCTGAGGCATCAAAACCTCAAATAACAATTAATTCTTTACTGTTCTAATCTCACAGCATACACCTACTGATCATGAAACCTTGGGCAAGTCATTTAATCTTTCTGAGACCTTTGTTTTCTTTTTGAATCTGTAAAATGGGGGTAATAATATTGTCTACTTTACAGGGTTGTTATAAGAGTCAAATAAGATAACTTTAAAACACTATGTAAATGTAAGCTACAATTATTCTTTAGTTTGTTTTATTATTTATACACATTTCATCTTTTTATGACTTTCAGAGAGATAAGAAATTAAAGGGCAGACATTAACTTTTTTTGCCCATGTCTGGTGCCTGGTACCTTAAATGATTCATTCATTGCAAGAAACTTCTTAACTTCCTAGTACTTCATGTAAAAATATTTTCTTCCACTTTCTAAAACTCATTTCATTAAATTTAGGTTTGGTTTTTACTTCTCTTTAAGCTCTTTTATTTGTCTTGAGTGGAAGCTGCATATTTGAACTAATTTTAGCAGTTGTGTGAAGCAATGAAAGGGAATGGTTAATCAAGAATGAAGTTTTATCATAGAGTTTCAAAGTCCTGGCATAGAGAGGATCCAGGATATGATGCAAGACTCAGGGCAAAGTTCAGCAAAATATTTTATGTTTTAAATGTAGCCAGTTTAGCCTCAACTAGTGTAATCAGTAGTTAAGATCTGATGAAATGAGAGAAAATAAAGCCACGTGGGGTGAGCAGTTAAGGTAGATATAGCTTAGAACAGGAGGAAAGAAATTAGAATGGAAAGTCAGATAAAACAATTGGATAGAGAAAATTAAGAGGGCAGGAGCTTAGTTCCCTTGTGAATTGCAGTAACTAAAAGGACTCAGAACTGAGATCAGATTGTTAGAAAGCACTGGAATCAAGCTGAGAATCACAAGAATCACATTTAAAATATCGTTCATCCTAGGGAAAGCACATGCACAATATAATTGTCTCCCAGCACCCGTTGCATAGCAACTGAACAGGAATATGGTAGGGGCAGAGGCTTGGAGGTGGCAATGGTAGGGTCGGAGGAAGTCTCCATGGCAACAAAGAACAACAGTTCCTCTGAGATAACATAACTGAACTGGGAGACCTCTCAAGTTTTAAAGGGAGAAACCAATAGAGATTGTTAATAAGGAAGAAAGATCCAGTTCTGGGATCATTTCTACCAAAAACCCCAGAGAAGTTTTAACTGTGAGGGAGAAAGTGTTGCAGGATAATATTGGACCAGAAGACTTGAGCACTCCCAGAATGTGTTAAGTCTTGTTGGCATAATACAAAAGCAAATTAGTCCTGGATGGTTATGATCAGGGATATATTCCTAACCAAGCTAATGGATCTTTTTTGTTCATCTAATGGCTTCCCATATTCCCTACCTCTCTACCCTTGCCCCTGGGATGTGAAATTTAAAACAATGATTCTTTTTTCTCTTAGTTCAGCGGATAAAAATATGTTATGAAATTAAATTAAAATTCATTTAATTGATCTAGGCCCTTTGGGGTTAAAATTTCTTGTTGTTGTTTTTTTTTTTTACAGTATTTGATACTTAGATCTATGGATGTCAATAATGGTGCAGATTTCAACTCATTGATACCTTTTCATGCTCTGCAACATTTTTGCATGACTCCCAGTACATTTTCTATGAGGAGCTTCTAAATCTCTCAACATTTCAGGGATACTAATGGAGTTCACAGGCTGTCCATCATTTTAAAAAATGAGTAACATTTATATAGTGTTTTATGGTTTGTAAAGAGATTTACAAATATATTATCCTCACAACAATCAAACAAACAAAAAAACCCATTTATTAAGTACCTACTATACGACAGGTACTGTGTTAAGCACTGAAAATACAAAAAAAAAAAAAAAGAGGCAAAAGACAGTCCTTCACCTCAAGGATCTTACAATTTAATAGGGGAGACAACATGAAAGCAAATATATACAAAGCAACCCATACACAGGAAATAATTAACTGAGGGAAGGCAGTAGAATCAAGGTGGGGTGGAGGGTTGGGAAAGACTTCCTGTAAAAGATTCGATTTTATTTGGAACTTAAAGGAAACCAGCAAAGTCAGTAAGGAGAGCTGAGGACACAAAGAGTTACAAACATGCAAGACATGAAGAGAAAATTCCCAATGTGGAGAAATGGAACATTGGAGCAGAAAGATGGAATGTCTTATTCATGGACTAGCCAAGTGTCATTGGATTGAAGAGTCTGTGTAGGGAAGTAAAATGTGAAAAGATGGAAGGTACAAGGGTGCTAGGTTATAAAGGGATTTGAACGCTAAAAAAGAACATTTTTTATTTGATCCTAGAAGATTGGTACCATATGGTTATAATAGTAGGCAGATAGATGTTAGGTGATTTACCCAGGGTCACACAGTTAGTTACAATCTGAGGAGGACACATTTGATCTCAGTTTTTTCTAACTCTAGGTCCAGTGCTCTGTCCACTGCATGACCTCACTCTAAATAATGTGACTGGCCTACCTTTTTATCCAGTCTACATAGCTTTTGGCCATATCTTCTTTGAGATTAAATATGAAATAATGATTAAATGTGTTTTTGGTTTTGGGGTTTTTTTTGTGAGGCTATTGGGGTTAAGTGACTTGCCCAGGGTCACACAGCTAGTAAGTGTCAAGTGTCTGAGGCCACGTTTAAACTCAGGTCCTCCTGGCTCCAGGGCCGGTGCTCTATCCACTGTGCCACCTAGCTGCCCCAGTGATTAAATGTAAATAGAGAAAAAGGCACAAATAAATAAAGCATAGAAGAAATAATAATAACTCACCTCTATACAATGCTTCAAATGATAAAAACGAACTTTCTTCACAATTCAATGAAATTAAGTACTTGCAAGTATCATTCTTCTCATCTAGCAAATGAGGAAACAGGTTCAAGGACAAAGTATTTAATATTGGAGTTTTCCTGCCTCCAGGTCTAGTTGACTAGGTAGGGGGTGGGGGTAGATACAGTTTTACCACAATGGAGTATATTAAGTGGGTATAGTCAAAACCCATACATACAGTGTAGGGGAATTACAACTCTGGGCTAGGTATCTATGATACCCTACTTCTCTCTGGGTTTCTCTAATTCACTCCAATCTACTGTCTACCTGCTAAATTTACATACTTAGGGAAATTACTACCTTAAGATTACATTCAAATTCTCTCAGGATTGTAAAGATAAACCTGTTGATGAGAAATGTTTCCTCTGCTCACTCCTCTCGCTTTGGAGTATATAGACAATACATTTTCTGTCTATGCAACCAGCCACTAACAAGACATCGTATTCAAACACTATGTTAAAGATCTCATTTCTAAGAGATATAAGGAACTGATTCAAAATTTATAATAAGTGCATTGCCCAATTAATAAGGGGTCAATAAATATGGCATTTCCCAAAGGAAGAAATCCTATCTATCTATAGCAATATGAAAAAAATGCTCCAAATTACTAATAATCAGAGAAATACAAATTAAAACAACTACAAAGTACCACCTCATATCCATTAGATGAACAAAGTTGACAAAAGAAGGAAAATAACAAATTGTCAAGGGCCTATAGGGAAATAGAACTATGGAGGTACTGTTGTTGGAACAGTGAATTGGTCTAGCCACTATGGAAAGTAATTTAGAATTGTGACCAAAGATTTAATAAATTATGCATACCATTTTCCCAGTAATACCTTTAAGGAACCCAAACCCCAAAGAAATAATAGAAAGAAGAAAAGGACCCATATATACAACAATTATCATGGAAGCTCTTTTTTGAAGTGGCAAAGAATTAAAAACTATAGTATGCCCATAAAATGGGGAATAGCTGAACAAATTATGTCATATGAATGTTAAAGAATGTTATTTTTCTGTTAGAAATTATGAGGGTTAGGGGCAGCTAGGTGGCGCAGTGGATAGAGCACCGGCCCTGGAGTCAGGAGTACCTGAGTTCAAATCCGGCCTCAGACACTTAACACTTACTAGCTGTGTGACCCTGGGCAAGTCACTGAACCCCAATTGCCTCACTAAAAAAAAAATTATGAGGGTTTCAGAGTATATAAAGACAAAATAATTTTGAAAAACTTAATAACTCTTACTGTAAAAGAAAAAAATTTAACTGCTAACTACTAATCTGAAAAATCATGTAACTGGACTTATATGAAAAATATAACTTTAGAAAAATTATAATTGGGCCATAAGTCCCATCTGAGTCGCCATTGAAATGTCAAAATATTTTAACTAGCTGTGGCCCTAATCTGTGGACCTTTGACTGGCTGGCTATCTGACTGCTATTAATTGCCTAAGCCAGTCTGTTAGGGCCGTTTAAAAACTCCCACAACTGCTTCTCCCAAACTGATAAGTAAATACCTCTATTTTTAAATAATTAAAGCAGGGTTTATTTACATGAAACAATTCAGAAATAAGAATACAGGAAAACAAGATATACAACCTGAAACCTCAGCCAACGAACTATCCAGTTCCTCTTTTAACTCTCTCTCCTGCCACTGCTTTCTCATCTCTGGATGTGGCCACCCATCTGGGGTTACAACCTGAGCCACATCTCCTTCCCTGGTCTGGCCCTTTTCACTGAATCTCATTAGCGTCCTCTGTACTGACTGACCTTCTTCCAGCATCCCCTCTTACTGAAAAGCCCCCTGCTTCACTGCTCTGCTCCTTTCTTCTAACTCCAAGCCCCCTTCACTTTGTCGACCCCTCTCTCACTACCATAGCGACCCCCAGCATCTCTGCCTTCCAGGCTATATATCCCTTCTCTCCCCTCAAACCTCAGGCTCCCTGCACCCCCACACGCCAAGCTAATTCACTGGCCACTCTAGCACTGCAACCCGGGGGCTCGAATGAGCTGTGTGTACCACACCCAGGGCTCGAGGGGCCATGAGCCCTGCTGCATGCCCAGGACCTCTGTATGGGCCCGCCATGGGCTGGCAGGGCAAGCCTGGCAGATTCCCTCAGGGCAGAGAGAGCTGGGGCTTTTTGCAGCCGTTCAGCCAGGATTCAAGGCCCACAGGGCTTCTCAGCTCCCCTGAACCAGAGGGGGAGGGGCGCCAGCCTGGCTCACACAGAGAAAAACCCTGAAGGCCTAAGGCTTTTTAATCTCAGCCCAAAGGCAGGGTCCCCAAATCACAGTAAATTCCCACATTACTAACACAATGATCAATAGTGATTCCTGAGGACCAGTGGTGAAGAATTCTAAATACCTCTTGACAGAGAAGTGATGGGACAAATATGCAGAATGAGACATAGTTTTGAATATGTTCAATAATGGAATTTGTTTTAATTGACTACACATATTTGTTTCAAGTTTTTTTTTCCTTTTTTCAATGGAGGAAGCATTAGGGAAACAAAAGAAATGTTACTAATTGGAAAAATAAAATTTAATTTAGATATTTATAGTGAAGAGTGGTTATACACTTACAGGAACCTATCAGAGAAATATATGAGGGAGGAATTCATTCCTTGGGTAACTAGCAACTCTAAATTATGGACTTTGATGTTATTGGTACATTTGGGAACATCTGCACCACATCTTGTTCACTACTTGACTGTTGATGCTCATTGTTTTTCATATTGGGAAATTCTTATTCTGATTTGAACATAGAATTTACAGGCTGTTTCGATTAACCTTTATCCTTTAAAAGGCATTTGGAAAGTATTAGTTGGTAATATTTTGTTTTGTTTTGTTTTTTGTTTTTGTTTTTTGCAGGGCAATGAGGGTTAAGTGACTTTCCCAGGGTCACACAGCTAGTAAGTGTCAAGTGTCTGAGGCCGGATTTGAACTCAGGTACTCCTGAATCCAGGGCCGGTGCTTTACCACTGTGCCATCTAGCTGCCCCTAGTTGATAATATTAATAACAATTCTCTTTAAGCTAGAGAACCGCAAAGCTCATCAACCTAGCTATCTGTGAGCTACACAGAATATTTTATTTTTAAAGGTATTTTATTATTTTCCAGTTACATATAAGGATAGTTTTCAACATTTGTTTTCCCAGGATTTTTAGTTCCAAATTTTTCTCCTACCCTCCTTTCTCTTCCTCCTCCCCAAAACAGAAAGCAGTCTGATATAGGTTGTATATGTACAATCACATTAAACATATTTCTACATTAGTCATCTTGTGAAAGAAGAATCTGAGCACAAAGGAAAAACCTCAAAAAACAAGGAAAAAAACAGTCCAAAAGTAGAAACAGTATGGTTTAATCTGCATTCATAATTCACAGTTCTTTTTTTTCTGGATGTTGAGAACATTTTCTATCATGACTTCTTTGAAACTGTTTTGGATGGTTGCACCGCTAAGAAGAACCAAGTCCATAACCACCGTTCATCACACAATGTTGCTGTTACTGTGTACAATGTTCTCCTGGTTCTGCTTCTCTCAGTCAGTATCAGTTCATGTAAGTCCTTCCAGGTTTCTCAGAACTTTTACTGCTTATCATTTTTCTTACAGCACAATCATATTGCATTACATTTATATACCATAATTTATTTAGCCATTCCCCTATTGATGGGCATTCTCTTGATTTCCAATTCTTTGCCACCACAAAGACAGTTGCTATAAATATTTTTGTACATGTGAGTCCTTTTTCCTTTTCTAAAGGAATTGATATAACAGATTTTTTATTTGTTTATTTTTGTGGGGACAATGAGGGTTAAATGACTTGCTCAGGGTCACACAGCTATTAAGTGTCAAGTGTCTGATCTGGGTTTGAACTCAGGCCCTCCTGAATCCAGGACCAGTGCTTTATCCACTGCACCACCTAGCTGCCCCTACACAGAATACTTTAACTATTCAGTCACACAGATGCTGTATTGTTCAATCAGAATGTGCTCACTTCAATATAAACTAAGTTGTTACTTTGTCAGTTTATGAGCAAAATAAAACACCTGTAAAGCCATCTCTGTTTTTCCTTCTCAGGTCAGAAGGGGCAGCAAAGAACAATAACCCCTCTGGAAAAGCTTTCTCTCTCCTCATCTCTAGGTGATGAATTCTCTCTGGAGATCTTAGCCAGTGAATTCAGTTCTCCCTCAGACCAATCAGGAATCACTTAGCTGAAGCCTTCTGTCAGATCACTTCTTTTAACTGCTGAGCCAACATAGAGCAGCTTTTTAGGGCCCCTGATGTGTTTTCAACTCTTCTATGCCCTTTTGATATACTTTTAATCACTTAAGAAAACCTGCTTAATCTTAGTGATTCACCTTTTATGTAAAAATTGACAACTCCTAAATCTCACCTATAAAACCCATAGAACTTTTACATTTCATTCCAAATATTTATATGATCTCTCTTTTAAAGTTTTACCCTCTTTAGTTGCAAATGAGCTGAGTTACTCATCATACTTGTAGCTCCTACATCTTGGTCATAGTAATCCATAGCTTTGGAGAAACTATTTCTTTGTACTCACATTTTTTTAGTATTTTTTTTTAAAAAATAATAGACCATCTGCCTCTTTATAGCACTAAACTGTCCCTCCAAAGTGAGACATTATTCTATATCATTCCCAAAGAGACTCAAGTCTTTATATTTTTATGCCATCAATTTTTTTCTCTCCTAACAATCGTAATCCCACTTGAAAACTATTTCTTCATAGTCAAGTAATAGCAGTATAGTAAAATGAAATTATCTTTTTTACTCTTATTATATATCAAAGTGTTCATCTTTAATGGAAGCAATATCTTACTTAATTTGACAATTAATATTAACTTCTTTTAAATATAAATGCTTTGTCCCTTTCCATGATCGGTTCCATTTATCTTAAAGGGACAATGTACCTTGTACAGATCGCAAGCCTTTCACGGAGGCATAATAAAGTAATTATGTGGTGCTTCAATTATCTGACATCTGCTAGGTTTCTCTATCTGTCCATGTGGAACAGCTAACAATTAATTTATTGGCCTTAATGATAATTTTACCCTCCAAAAGGTGGCAGAATTGGCCATGAGAACTGCTATGGAGTATCCAATTCTCAGAGCAAAATAATATTGAATTGGCAAATAAATCTAAGATTTGGTTGTTGGTTATTTGTCTAACAAGTTAGCAAGATAGATAAACTATCAGACAACATAAAACAGAAGAAAATCAAGTTTCAAATATCAAAAATGAAAGAGGAGACTTCACAAGGAAAGGAAATAAAGCTGTTAGAAAGTATTTGACTCAATTATAAATGCAAAATAATTTAAATGATGTGGTTGAATATTTCCAAAAATATAAAATACCCATCTTACTAAATTAATAAATAGAAAATATAAAATAAAAATAAATGTCATTCAAAATGATTCTAAATCTATCTGGAATTTGTTCTACTAAAAAACATTCAGGACAGAAATACAATGAAATTCATCTAAAAGCACAAAGGGTATGGAAAATTCAAGGGAAATCCTTAGACAAAGTACAAACTGAGGGTACATAACACCACCAGACACTAAACTATGATATAAATCGGTAGTCATTCAAATAAATTTGTACTCATTAAAAAACAAAAAGTAGATCAATGGAACAGACTAGATAAGCAAAAGAAAAAAATAAACAGAAGGCCAATATTTAATAAATTCAAGAACATTAATTTACTGGCCAAGGAGAACTCACTTTTAGACAAGAACTTCTGGAAAACAGTTTGGCATAAATTAAATTTAGACTAACATTTTACCCTTTATAACACAATAAACTTAAAATTAATCTACCATATAAATATAAAGTATCACACTATTAAAACAATTAGATGAGAATAATATCAGATGTCTTCAAAACTCTGGCCACAAAGATAATTCTCCAAACAAGAACTATATAGGGGCAGCTAGGTGGCACAGTAGATAAAGCACAGGCCCTGGATTCAGGAGGACCTGAGTTCAAATCTAGCCTTAGACAATTGACATGTACCAGCTATGTGACCCTGGGCAAGACACTTAATCCTCATGGTCCCACAAAAAACCACAACAAAACAAAACTAACAAAAAATTAATTAATTTAGGGGCAGCTAGGCAGTCCAGTCCATAGAGCATGGGCCCTGGAGTCAGGAGGACCTGAGTTCAAATCTGGCCTCAGACACTTTACCCTTACTAGCTGTGTGACCCTGGGCAAGTCACATAACCCCAACTGCCTCACCAAAAAACAAAACAAACAAATAAACAAAAAACCAAGAACTATATGAAATCTGAAAATAGACAATCTTGACAATACAAATTGTAAAAACTTTGCTCAAATAAAATACATGAAGACATAATTAGAAAAAAAAAAACCTGGGGGGGCAGCTAAGTGGTGCAGTATATAGAGCACTGACCCTGGATTCAGGAAGACCTGAGTTCAAATCCACCCTCAGATACTTGACACTTACTAGCTGTATGACCCTGGGCAAGTCACTTAACCCCAATTGCCTCACCAAAAAAAAGGAAAAAAAAAGAAAAAAAACTGGTAAAATGGGAAAGTTTTGCATTGATATGAATGATTATTATTTAACTTGCAAAGTATATAGGAAATTGGCAAAAACATCTGTATTAGCAAGAGCCATCCCTCAACAGATGTGGTGAGATAATACAAAGTTTTGAAAAGATGAGTTTCAAACTTAAAATAACAACCAGACGACATGCTCCAAATCATCCATGGTAAGAGATATGTACTTAAATAAACAATAGCAACAACAGCTCTGAAGTTGTACCTTATACAAAGCAAATTGGAAAAGATGGGAAGACAGATACACAGGTTTGTACAGAGCTATGCTGTGAGTATATTGGACTATAGCATGCACTTGTTAGTAGGGCCCATTTGTTTTTGTTGTTTAGTCATTTCAGTCATTTACAACTCTTTATGAGCCTATTTGGGGATTTCTTGACAAAGGTACTGAAGTTTGCCATGTCCTCCTTCAGCTCATTTTACAGATGAGAAACTGAGGCAATTAAGGTTAAGTGACTCACCCAAGGTCACACAGCTGGTAAGTGTCTGAGGCCAGATTTGAATTTAGGAAGATAAGTCTTCCTGACTTCAGAACCAGCACTTTATCCACTATGCCACCTACCTGCCTAGTAGGACTCATACCCCGGTATTGGTTGTAGTTTCTCATGTTATACCTTTTTTTTAAAAAAAACATAGGACCTATACCCCATTAAAAAAGTATAACATGAAATACTAAGTCCAACTCAGAAAGTAGATTTCTAATGCTGACATGGGGCCAATTTGCTGGGCAGTCATAAGTTGTGCCTTAGTTTTTCTAAGGCATAAAATGGAAGTAATGACTTTTGGTGAAACTATGAGGTACTCTAATCCTTTTGTATTTAAATTTAGAATCATACATGAAATATAAACTGTCTGTACCCTTTGATGCAATGATCCCACTAATGGAAAACTTCTTTGATAATATAAGTATATTTTAAGATTTGTAAAGCACTTTAAATATGTTATCTTATTTGAGATTTACAAAACCCTATGAAATAAGCACTATTATTTTCCTCATTTTACAATTAAGGAAACTGAGGTTGAGAGATTAAAAGTGACTTTTCCAGAGTACCCATAGGTAGATTTTGAACTAAGGTTTGATCTGAATCCAAGTCCAATACTCTATCTACTGTACTTTCCTAAGGAAGCCAAAGACAGAAACAAAGGTCTTATATATACCAAAATTTTCAGAGCAACATTCCTTGTAGTAGCAAAGGACTGAAAGCAGAGGAGATGCCCATCAATGGAATGGCTGGGGAGAAAATCTCCTGTGATATATGAATATAATAGGATATAATTGTGCAATAAGAAATGAGGAATGTGAAGATTTTTAATGAGAAAAACTGAATGAATTTATACAGAGTAAAATAAGCAGAACAGGGGGCAGCTAGGTGGCACCAGCCCTGGATTCAGGAGGACCTGAGTTCAAATCCAGCCTCAGACACTTGACACTTACTAGTTGTGTGACCTTGGGCAAGTCACTTAACCCCAATTGCCTCACCAAAAAAAAATTACTAGCAACATGTATTTGTTGACTATCTTTCGTATACAATGGCAAAACATATGGTACCTACTTTGCTGGGCTATTGTGAAGAAAATTCTTTATCAAGTTTAAGGAATTATATAAAAGTTATGATGAACAGGATGCTATCAGAAAAGCCTGGAAAGACCTACATGAACTGAAGCAGAGTGAAATGTTGTGTATACAAAATAACAGCAATAGTGTAAGATCATCTGCTGGGAAACACTTGGTTGTTTTCAGCAAGGCAATGATCCAATATAACCCTGAAGGATTTATGAAAATTGCAATCCATCTACAGAGAAAGAACTGATGGTATCTGAAAACAGATTGAAACACTTTTTTTTGCCTTTGACAATTTCTTAATCTGAAGTTTTGTTGTTTCTCTCACAACCTAGCTAATGTGGGGATGTTTTCCATGACTACTGATGTATAACTTATATTAAATTGCTTGAGTTCTTGGGGGTAGGGGTGAGAAAGGAGGGAGGAAGAGAAGTTGGAACACAAAAAATTAAAAACATTAAAAAATTGATGTCAAAATTTGTTTTTACATATATTTTGGAAAATAAATTTCTAAACAGAAAAAAAGGATGCAGAAAAATCACACTGAGCATGATAGCCTGTGGCCCTGACAATTTACAATCAGAATGGAAAGAGACATTTCATTGAATGTATTTGTCCTGTTCTAGAGTAACCAGGCTTTCCTTGTGACTTATCTGAATCAGCAAATATTTGCTTCAGGAAAATAAGAAAGAATAAAAGATTTTATTTTCTGTCCCCAAATTATCTATCCATCTATCTATCTATCTATCTATCTATCTATCTATCTATCTATCTATCTATCTATCTATCTATCTATCTTTCTATCTGTCTGTCTTGTCTTTATTTATTTGTTTGTTTATTTATTTTTTCATTTATTTATTTATTATTTATATAAAAATGCTGGGACAATTTACTTTTTGTGTGGCATGGTTTTCAATTTTGATTTCTTGAAATACAGCTCTGAAAAGACAGGCTTTAAATGGAATTACTTGCCCCACCTTAAAACCCAAATCACTCTGGCTTTCACTGATTGGCCAATAATAGTCTCAACTCAAGCTTCTGTGGTTCATTGTTTAGGTTCTGATTACTTAGAAAGCGTGCAAATAGCAGTTGTTTTCTATTCTGGCCAGAAACTCTTAGGTCTTCCCTTGCCAGATTAATATCTTTGTGATGGCAAATTGAGCCGTCTTTTGGCCAATTCTTTTTTTTTTTTTTTTTAGTGAGGCAATTGGGGTTAAGTGACTTGCCCAGGGTCACACAGCTAGGAAGTGTCAAGTGTCTGAGGCCAGATTTGAACCCAGGTACTCCTGACTCCAGGGCCGGTGCTCTATCCACTGTGCCACCTAGCTGCCCCCTTTTGGCCGATTCTTAGCCCATGGTCATTGAATGGGTATGGCTTCAGATAAAATAAGACCTGGTGAAGACCTTAACTTAGACCAAAGTCATCCACTGCATCCTGGGCCATCTCCAGTCATCTTGACCTTTATCTTGCCACTGAACTTTTGATGACTCTGGAGAAGAGAGTGAAGCTGATGATTTTGAGCAGCTCTGCCCCATTGTATAATTCATGCACCATCCAGATATCATGCTTGTGATATCATTGGTGATCTTCAAGAATGAAGGGTGAACTACAAAGATCAGGTTGACTCATTTCCGTTAGATGAAGAGGAGAGAAAAAATGTTCTAGGATCAAATATAAAATTGTTATTCAAATCCCTCCATAACCTGACCCTCCCCTTTTATGAATTACACTCCCACCAACACCAACAACATGTACTCTGTGTTCCAGTGACACTGGATTCTTTGCTGTTCCTCAAAGAACACTTTCCATATTTTTACTCTGGGCATTTTCATTGGCTCATTTTCAAGCCTGTGATGCTCTCTTTTATCTTCTGTTTCCTGGCTTTATTCAAGACCCAGCTAAAATCTCATCATCTATGAGAAACCTCTCCTGAACCCCCTTAATTTAATGCCTTTTCTCTATTGATTACTTCCAATTTATTACATACAGTGCATAACTTATTGGCACATAGTTGTTTATGTGTTGTCTCCCCCCTTAGACTGTGAGTTCGAGAGCAAAGATTATCTTTTGTTTTTCTTTGTATCCCCAGCACTTAACATAGCACACAGTATACAGTAGGTGCTTAATACATGTTTATTTATTGACTGAGTGATTGACTGAAATGATGCCACATCTCTCCATAACTTTTGTGAGAAAAGATACCAAGTCACAGTGCAAAGTGGAAAGTTTATTAGGTAAGCAGCACAGCACAAACTCAAAGTTTGTGGGTTGTAATTACAATATCTTGAATTTGTAACTCCTCTCCAGTCAGCTAGGCGGTTAGGTGGAACATTGGATAAAATACCAGGCTTGGAATCAGGAAAACCTGAGCTCCAATTTGGCCTCAGACCCTAACTTGCTGTGTGACTCTCAGCAAGTCATTTAACTGTATTTGCCTCGGTATCCTTATGTATAAAATGTGGATAATAATAACACCTACCTCCCAGGGTTGTTGTGAGGATCAAATGAGATACTAATTGTAAAATGCTTAACACAATGCCTGGCACATAGTAGGCATTATAAAACTGCTAGTTATTAGGAGGCAGCTGGGTGGCCTAGTGGATAAAGCACCGGCCCTGGATTCAGGAGTACCTGAGTTCAAATCCGGCCTCAGACACTTGACACTTACTAGCTGTGTGACCCTGGGCAAGTCACTTAACCCTCATTGCCCCCCCCCAAAAAAAACCTGCTAGTTATTAATATTTAAAAGGGCTCAAAACTTACTTAGTCCATCTACTTGGACCTGGACCAAGCACATTTACCATGTTTACTCATCTGAGAAAGGGAAATGTCATAATGATGTAGTATCAGTTTCACAGATGGTCTTTACATGGAAGGATAAAGAAAAAAGCATTTCAGGATGTGAGCAAGCATGGTGACTCAATACAATTATAAAAGAAATGAGGAGAAACAGGGTAGATGCCAAAGACTTAGAGCTTCTCTTATTTCTAGTTTTTTAGAAGTGTCTCAAAGCCTCTCACAGTCTCTCCTAATGATGCCACTTCCCATGGTGCCATTTAGAAATTGTTGGTCTTCAAAATTTCTCAGTGCTGTGAGACCATGATTTCAAGTTTTCCAGAGAATCAGGAGGGACTTTTCATTTTGAGCATCCAATTTGGTTTGTTATATGTTGGTTTCAAACAAAAGCCTTGCAGGATTTATTTTGCACAGGAAAAAGAGAAGGCTAAATGTGAACATGCAGAAAGGCTCTAAAATTATTCATGGATTATTGGTCTATAGCATGTATTTGTTAGTAGGCACTATACTCAATAGAAAAGTACTACATGATAGACTGGACTCAGCAGGGAAAAAACCCCTAAGTTCTAATGCTGTCGTGGTACACTTTTGCTGGGCAGTCACAAGTTGTGCCTTAATTTTCTAAAGTTTAGAATGAGGGTAATAACTCTGGTCTCCTCTGAGGAAGTTTTGGTTAGAATGTATACTGTTTTGGGGCAGCTAGGTGGCACAGTGGATAGAGCACCGGCCCTGGATTCAGGAGGACCTGAGTTCAAATTCGGCCTCAGACTCTTAACACTTACTAGCTGTGTGACCCTGGGCAAGTCACTTAACCCCAATTGCCTCACCAAAAAAAATGTATACTGTTTGGCATAAATGATTTAATATAAAGGACAAGGAAGGCCCATAGCTTGTTGGGTGAACCTCCAAACACTGGCAGTGAGTTGCCAGGATGTGCAGGAATTGATGGGCTATAAGTATAGTGGATAAAGTGCTGGGCCTTGAGTCAGGAACCTTCCTGATTTTAAATCCAGCATCACACTTCTTATATGTGTGACCTTGGACAAGTCACTTAACCCTGTTTGCCTCAGTTTGCTCATCAATAAAATGAGCTTGAGAAGAAAATGGCAAATCCCCTCAATTTTCTTTGCCAATAAAACCCCAAATGGGGTCACAAAGAGTCAGACATGACTGAATCTACTCAACAATAACCACAGCCACATGCTATCAATGGAAGGAATACTCAGGTCAATGAAATCACAGATCCATTGGAGCATAAGTAATAATAATCTATGATGATTGGTTAAGGTAAAAAGACCTTCAAGTCACATGACTCAAAGTGGGAATTTTGAAAGAGAAAAAGGCATATTTTTGAAAGAAACCTGAGCCCTGGATTTGAAATCTGGAAAGCTGGGTCCAAATTCCATCTCTGACAATTAAAGCCTCTCTAGGGGGGCAACTAGGTGGCACAGTGGACAAAGCACCAGCCCTGGATTCAGGAGGACCTGAGTTCAAATTCGGTCTCAGACACTTGACACTTACTAGCTGTGTGACCCTGGGCAAGTCACTTAACCCTCATTGCTCTATCAAAAAAACAAACAACAACAACAACAACAACAACAACAATGACAAAGCCTGTCTCACTTTGTAAATTACTTTGTCTCTCTGGAATTCAATTTCCTAATCTCTAAAATGGGGATGATAATATTTGTAAAACCTACCTGAAAAAAGATTTTTGTTAGGACAGTGCCTTGTGAGTCTTAAAGGCTATAGGAATATGATTTATTTTAATCACCATCTATTTCATCCCATTGCTTTGAGGAAAGTGAATCTCTACAGTGTCTTTGTTTGTTTGTTTGTTTTGAACATACAAAGAGATGGAGAGAGCTAACAACTTTTTTAAATTATTAATTAAATTCAGTTCAGTTAAAAAAAACAATTGGAAAACAACTATTAGATGTTGAATTGTCTTTGGGAAATTATTTAGTTATTTTTTATGAACCCAAGCCTTTTCCTGAAATAAAGGTTAATCTTTTTAATATCGATATTTTTCTGTTGTTGCTTTATTACTGAGAGTCTTTGAATAATACAGACTCCAAAGAATTAAAGTTGTAGGTCACTGTTAGGGCAATGGAGGAATACATGCCAAGAGTAAATTTTTCACATCTTATGAGAATTGTATAAGAAGTGTGTAATAATAACAATAACAACAATAATAATAGCTAGCATCTGAATAGTTCTTAAAGGTTTGCCAATGCACTTTATAATTACCACCTCATTTTATCTTCCTAATCACCCTTCAAGGTAGACATTGTTATTATCCCTATTTTATAGATAAGGAAACCAAAGCAAACAGAGGTTGAGTGACTTGTTCAAAGTCACACAAATATTAAGTGTCTGAGGTAGATTTGAACTCAGATCTTCCCAACTCGAGGCCCAGTGCTCCATTCATATGCCAATGGTTACACAGGATATAATATCATCAGAACAGAGTATGAGTAGAAAAGATAGTTGATGTTTGTGTAGTAAGAATGAGGAGCAACTGATGGAGAGTGTCTGTGCTCCCTTGGTATCCATAAAATGTCAATAAATTTGGAGGAAGGTCCCCAGGGCCTGGATAGGCCCCTGTGTAGGGCATGGACAAGAGCCTCACAGGATGAGAGAGGATGAGACAAACAGCATTAAGTGATGTGCCCAGGGTCACATGGCTCATGAGCCATATCAATGGGTGGAGTAGCCATATCAGTGAAACCAAAAATCCATTGAAATGTTAAAGAGCAATAATAGGGGTCACATGCCTAGGGGCTTGAATAAACTTTGGCCCTTCTTTGCCCCACTGTTTTCATTTGCACTCTGGTGATATGAAGGGCAAGGACTGGAGGGCTTTCCCCTGCTCAGAGACCATATGGCCCCCCTGAAGCAGGGCCTTCTCAGTCTTTTTCCCTCTTCTTTTCCATTATATGTGCAGAGAGAAGGGCCTACAACTATAGGAGAGTGAATCCAGGACTCACCGCTCTAGCTGCTGGAATGGACTGTTCAACATCAATGTCCCTAGGAACAAGGAGCAATTTTTGTGAGTGAACTTTGGGATCCCAGACTAGTGGAAGGACTCATCTGCCAACAATGGTGAGACCATTGTAGGAAATGCCATGTAGGAAATGAACTAAGCTAAGAGTCTAATTTCCCAAGAGATGGAATTGGAGTAGGAGGGATAATGTCTTCAAGATTTTGAGGAATATTTATATGTTTGCTTTTGCTATAGTAAATATTCCTTTTTAAGAGCTGCTAATGTTAAGTAGCTAAACAGAACTGGTATGCTAGTCATTGGCCCCCTATTAAGATGGTGGGAACAGAGCTGAAGGGGAATAGAATCACAGCAATATAGAAAAGGCAATCCACAAACTCCTCAGAGTACCTGAGAACCCTGAGAAATCTATGTAGCTTTCCTGGCCCTGAGAGAGTGGAGTCAGAGCATGCAGGTTACAGAAATATCTGCCACATGCTGTACTAGGTATTATTAGTGGTGGTAGTGGTGGTGGTTGTGGAGGAGGAAGAGGAGGAGGAGGTGATGGTGGTGCATGGTGGCGGAGGTGGTGCTGGGGGTAGTTGTGGTTGAGTCATTTTAGTCATGTTCAACTATTTGTGATCCCTTTGGGGGTTTTCTTGGCAAAGATACTAGAGTGGTTGCCATTTCCTTCTCCAACTCATTTTACAAATGAGGAAACTGAGACAAACAGGGTTAAGTGATGTGCCCAGGGTCACACAGCTAATGTCTGAAAGCAGATTTAAATTCAGGAAGATGAGCCTGACACTCTATCCATTATGCCACCTAACTGTCCCTATAATTGAATATTGTATATATGTGTTAAATGCTTGCTATATAAAATGTACTTTTTATGTGCTAGAGAGATATAGTAAAAAAATCAAAATAATATTTACTCTCAAAGAACTTACAATTTCAATAGGAAAAGATCTATATGCATATAAGAAGGCTAGAAGGTTAGATATCGTAAGAACAAATGAAAGGTCTAGACAAAATACTATAAGGCACTTGAGGATGCAGTACTCACTCTTTTTCAAGGACATCAGAGAAGGCTGCATGGAGGAGGTAGACTGATACAGTAGCACAGTAAGAAATCTGAGATGCAGATATTCAAAGGGAATGTACTCCAGACACAGGAGATGGAATTCTGACCTTCATGGAGGTGGGAGAGTGCAGAATAAGAGCAGGAAACATAGTGGGTCAGTTTGCCTGGAATATATAGGGCATGAAGGGGAATAATATTAAATAAGACTTAATAGGTAGAGCTGAGTCAGATTCGGGGGGGGGGTCTTAAAAATCAAAATAAGTTTTGGCAGTTTTTTTACCTATTTTTTTAAGCACTAATTTTTTTTTTAGTGAACAGTATTATGATCATGCTTTTATATTAGAAAAATTAGCAAAGCAGAGAGGTAGAGAGATTACAGGCAGAAAGACAGGTTCAAGGTAATGAACCTTTAGGTAAAATACAGTGAGCATATTATGAGTTTGGGGGAGGGGAAGAATATAAGAAAGATATTTTATTTTATTTTTGTAGGGCAATGGGGTTTAAGTGACTTGCCCAGGGTCACACAGCTAGTAAGTGTCATGTGTCTGAGGACGGATTTGAACTCAGGTCTTCCTGAACCCAAGGCCGGTGCTTTATCCACTGCACCACCTAGCTGCCCCAAGAAAGGTATTTTAAAGGTGAAAATGATTAATCTAGACAAATGATGATTGGGGAGTATGAAGAAGAAAGAAGAGTCAGAGATTTCATTGAACTTTCAAGCTTAGGGATTTGAGAGGACTACCAACAGAAATGGGGACATTGGGAGGAGTACAGTTTGGTGGGAAGGGATATGATGAATTTAGTTCTGGATGCATTGATAAATTGGTGAATATATAGATCTAGAAGTCGAATACTCAGAGGTTGAAGTGAAGGGAATGGATGGAAGAATATAAAAGAAAAAAATGTCAGGAAGAAAAAGAAGGAAATGGGGAAAGAATTAGTCAGATAAGGAAGGGAACCAGAACAGGATAGTGTCATGGAAGTTGAAGGAGGAAAGAGAAGTGTGATCACATCAACATTTTGTCACCCAATATTGAGAAAGTTCTTCCTTACTCATTCATCTGTTCATTTATGCTCATTCAACAAATATATACTGAATAATGCTTGTTGAAGAATGAACATCTGGGCAGCTAGGTGGCACAGTGGATAAAGCACCAACCCTGGATTCAGGAGTACCTGAGTTCAAATCCGACATCAGACACTTGACACTTACTAGCTGTGTGACCTTGGGCAAGTCACTTAACCCCCATTGCCCCACCAAAAAAAAAAAAAGAATGAATATCATTATTCTTTCTCAAATTATATAGGTGCTTTGGGAAGATAAAGAGTTTAATGCAGCATCCCTGTCCTTTGAAGTTTATAATCTATCTGCGGAGCTGCTGAGATACATCCATATACAAACATGTGAGATTAGCAGTATAATATAATCTCCAAAGTTCAAGAAATGTCACAAGGCAGGATATTTATGTCAAGCATAATAATGGCTTCCATTTGTAACAAAGCTTTCTGATTTAGAAAATGGTTTCAAAGACATATTATTTGATCCTTAGAAAATCTCTATGAAGTAGGTGGTATGATATTTATTATCCCCATTTTACAGATAAAGGAAACTGGGGCTGAGAGATTAACATCTACAGTCATATAGGTGTCATGTAGAAAGATGTGTGTCTGACAATAAAGTTCTGTAAGAATCTAGAAGGGTGGGACAGAGCCAAGATGGCGGAGAGGAAGCAGCAAGCTGCCTGAACTCTCCTTCTGTTCCCTCAAAACGAACATTAAATCAAGCCTCTGGACAGATTCTGAAACTACAGAACCTGCAAAGAGACAGAGAGACACAGTCCTCCAACCAGAGATAATTTAGAAGACTTCAGGAAAAGGTCGGTCTGACTCGGGCAAAAGGGAGGCCCAGCGCAGGGCAGCAACCCAGCGCCGAGGGGGTCGGGGCAAGTCAGCAGGAGCTGCGGGCCACAGCCGAACAACTGAGGCCCCTGGAACCTGGTTCAAATATCTGGTGGCCAAGAAGGACAGTGGAAAAACCTACCTGCACCGGCCGAGAGGGCCACGAACGGGTCAGATGGGATCAGACGCCGGGGTCCGGCGCCTGGCTGGCCGAGCACAATCAGACAGGAAGTGCAGGGCGGGGGATCTCCACACACCATAAAGGCCTCAGAGTAAAAACCCGGTCACACAGCACCTATACCCCTGCACAAGAAGCCCAAAACAGGGACCCTGGTGCCCCCAGAGCAGACCTCAACTTAAAAAATAAATAAATAAGCTGCAATAATGAGTAAGAAGCAAAAAAGAGCCCTCTCCATTGAGAGCTTCTGTATCAATAGGGAAGAAGCCAACACAAACTCGTAACTCTTAAGAACTGTAAATGTATTTGGGCAGAGAGAAGGACTTTACATAGAGGGTATAAATATAAATTGTCTTTGATGTGACGATACAAAAGAATTAAGGGGTTAAAAAGGGAGTCTATGGGGAGGAGAGGAAAGGGGAGGTGGAATGGGATGAATAATATCATATGAAGAGGTAGAAAAAAAACCTATTACAATAGAAGGAAAGAAAGGAGGGGGGAACATTGTGTCAACCCTATTCTCATTAGATCTGACTCAAAGAGGGAATAACATATACATTCATTGGGATAAAGAAACTTAACTCATTCTTTAGGGAAGCAAAAGGGGAAGGGAAAGGGGGGGACTGATAGAAGGGAGGACAAAAGCAAGGGAGAAAAGGGTAAAGAAAAGAGAGGGGGTGATAAAAAGGGAGGGCAGATCGGGGGAGGCAGGGGCAGGAAGTAAAACGTCGGTGAGGAGGAATAGGGTGAAAGAAGGGGGGAAAAGTACAAAGGGGTTAAATAGAATGGAGGGGAATAGACAGTCAGTAATAATAACTGTGAATGTGAATGGGATGAACTCTGCTATAAAACGGAAGCGAATTGCAGAGTGTATTAAAAACCAGAACCCTACAATATGCTGTTTACAAGAAACACATCTGAAGCAGAGAGATACACACAGAGTAAAGGTAAAAGGCTCTAGCAGAATATATTATGCCTCAGCTAAAGTAAAAAAGGCAGGGGTAGCAATCCTTATCTCAGACAAAGTGCAGGCAAAAACAGATCTCATTAAAAGAGATAAGGAAGGAAATTACATCTTACTTAAAGGTACTATAGATAATGAAGTAATATCAATATTAAATATGTATGCGCCAAGTGGTATAGCATCCAAGTTCTTAGAGGAGAAGTTAAATGAGTTACAAGAGGAATTAGACAGTAATACTATACTAGTGGGGGATCTGAATCTCCCCCTCTCAGAATTAGATAAATCTAGTCAAAAAATAAATAAGAAAGAAGTGAAAGAGGTGAATAGATTACTAGAAAAGTTAGACATGATGGATGTCTGGAGAAAATTGAATGGGGATAGAAAGGAATATACCTTTTTCTCAGCAGTACATGGCACATTTTCAAAAATTGACCATGTATTAGGGCACAAAAACATCATAGTCAAATGTAGAAAGGCAGAAATAGTAAATGCATCCTTCTCAGATCATGATGCAATAAAAATTACATGTAAGAAAGAGCCAGGGAAAAGTAGAATGAAAATCAATTGGAAACTAAATAATTTCATTCTAAAGAATGAATGGGCCAAACAAGAAATCATAGAAACAATCAATAACTTTATCCAAGAGAATGACAATAATGAGACAACATACCAAAATCTATGGGATACAGCCAAAGCAGTGCTTAGGGGAAAATTTATAGCTCTAAATGCTTATATGAATAAAAAAGAGAAAAGGAGATTAATGAATTGGGCATGCAACTTAAAAAGCTAGAAAAAGAACAAATTAGAAATCCCCAATTAGATACTAAATTAGAGATCCTGAAAATTAAAGGAGAAATTAATAAGATTGAAAGCAAAATCTATAGAATTAATCAATAAAACTAAGAGCTGGTTTTATGAAAAAACCAATAAAGTAGATAAAATATTGGTTAATTTGATTTAAAAAAAGAAAGAAGAAAACCAAATTACCAGTATCAAAAATGAAAAGGGTGATGTTACCACCAATGAAGTGGAAATTAAATCAATAATTAGGAATTATTTTGCTCAACTGTATGCCAATAAATTTGACAATCTAAATGAAATGGATGATTATTTACAAAAATACAAACTGCCCAGGTTAACTGAAGAAGAAATAAAATCCTTAAATAAACCCATATTAGAAAAAGAAATTGAACAAGCCATTAATGAACTCCCTAAGAAAAAATCCCCAGGGCCAGATGGGTTTACGGGTGAATTTTACCAAACATTTAAAGAACAATTAATTCCAATATTATACAAATTATTTGGAAAAATAGGTGAAGAAGGAGTTCTACCAAATTCGTTTTATGACACAAATATGGTGGTGATACCAAAACCAGGCAAAGCAAAAACAGAGAAAGAAAATAATAGACCAATTTCCCTAATGACTATTGATGCTAAAATCTTAAATAAGATATTAGCAAGGAGATTACAGCAAGTGATCACCAGGATAATACACTATGACCAGGTGGGATTTATACCAGGAATGCAGGGCTGGTTCAACATTAGGAAAACTATTAACATAATCAACCACATCAATAAGAAAACCAACTAAAGTCATATGATTATCTCAATAGATGCAGAGAAAGCTTTTGACAAAGTACAACACCCATTCCTAATAAAAACACTAGAGAATTTAGGAATAGGTGGAGCTTTCCTTAGAATAATAAACAGTATCTACCTAAAGCCATCAGGAAGTATTATATCCAAAGGAGATAAATTAGAGGCCTTCCCAATAAGATCAGGGGTGAAACAGGGATGTCCATTATCACCCCTATTATTTAATATTGTCCTAGAAATGTTAGCTTTAGCAATCAGAGAAGAGAAAGGAATTAAAGGAATTAGAATAGGCAAGGAGGAAACAAAACTATCACTCTTTGCAGATGATATGATGGTATACTTAAAGAATCCTAGAGAATCAACTCAAAAATTACTTGAAACAATTAAGAACTTTAGCAAAGTAGCAGGATATAAAATAAATCCACATAAATCATCAGCATTTCTATACATGACCAACAAAGTCCAGCAGCAAGAGATAGAAAGAGAAATTCCATTTAAAGTAACGATAGATAATATAAAATACTTGGGAGTCTACTTGCCAAGACAAACCCAGGAACTCTATGAACACAACTACCAAACATTCTTCACACAAATCAAATCAGATCTAAATAATTGGAAAGATATCAATTGCTCATGGATAGGCAGAGCTAATATAGTAAAAATGACAATACTGCCTAAATTAATTTACTTATTCAGTGCCATACCAATCAGACTACCTAAAAATTATTTTATAGAGCTAGAAAAAATAATAACAAAATTCATCTGGAAAAACAAAAAATCAAGAATATCCAGGGAAATAATGAAAAAAAATTCACAGGAAGGTGGGTTAGTGGTACCAAACCTGGAGCTTTGCTATAAGGTGGCAGTCATCAAGACTATCTGGTATTCGCTAAAAAATGGAGTGGTGGATCAGTGGAATGGGCTGGGCTCAGGAAATGCAGTAGTAAATGACACTAGTAATGTAGTGTTTGATGAACCCAGGTACTCTAGCTTCTGGGATGGGAACTCAGTGTTTGACAAAAACTGCTGGGAAGACTGAAGGATAGTGTGGCAGAAATTAGGCATAGACCAACATCTTACACCTTATACTAAAATAAGGTCAAAATGGATACATGATTTAGACATGAGAGGTGATGCCATAGGTAAATTAGGAGAGAAAGGAAGAGTCTACCTATCAGATCTTTGGAAAGGAAAACAGTTTTTGACCAAACAAGAGATAGAGTATATTATAAAATGCAAAATGGATGATTTTGATTATATCGAATTAAAAAATTTCTGTACAAGCAGAAGCAATGCATCCAAGATTGGAGGGGAGGCAGAAAGCTGGGAAACAATTTTTGAGGCCAGTGCTTCTGATAAAGGCCTCATCTCTAAAATATATAGGGAACTAAATCAGATTTATAGGAATCCAAGTCATTCCCCAATTGAGAAATGGTCAGAGGATATGAACAGGCAGTTTTCTGATGAAGAAACCAAAGCTATCTATTCCCATGTGAAAAAATGCTCTAAATCTCTAATGATTGGAGAGATGCAAATTAAAACAACTCTGAGGTACCACCTGACACCTATCAAATTGGCTAAAATGACAAAAAAGGAGGATAATAAATGTTGGAGAAGCTGTGGGAAAATTGGAACATTGATTCATTGTTGGTGGAGCTGTGAACTGATCCAACCATTCTGGAGAGCAGTTTGGAATTGTGCCCAAAGGGAGATAAAGCTGTGCATGCCCTTTGACCCAGCAATTCCACTTTTAGGTCTTTTTCCCAAGGAAATCATGGAAGGGGGAAAGGGACCCACATGTACAAAGATATTTGTAGCTGTTCTTTACGTGGTAGCAAGGAATTGGAAGTTGAGGGGGTGCCGATCAATTGGGGAATGGCTGGACAAGTTGTGGTATATGAATACAATGGAATACTATTGTGCTATAAGAAATGATGAGCAGGAGGAGTTCAGAGTAACCTGGAGGGTCTTGCGTGAGCTGATGATGAGCGAGATGAACAGAACCAGAAGAACATTGTACACAGTATCATCAACATTGAGTGTTGACCTACTGTGATGGTCTATATTCTTCTCACCAATGCAATGGTACAGAAGAGTTCCAGGAAACTCATGGTGGAAGAGGATCTCCAAATCCAAGAAAAAAAAAATGAACTGTGAAGTATGGATGCTGATTGAACCATACTATTTCTTTTGTTTTGGGTGCTGTTGGTTTTTTTTTTCTATTTTGAGGTTTTGCATTACTGCTCTGATTTTTTCTCTTATAACAGGATTAATGCAGAAATAGGATTAATGTTATTATATGTATATATATGTGTGTATATATCTATATCTATATGTATATAGATATATAGATATAACCTATATCAGATTACCTGCTGTCTAGGGGAGGGGTGAGGGAGGGGAGGGAGGGAGAAAAATCTGAAATTGGAAAGCTTGTATGGACAAAAGTTGAGAACTATCTTTACATGTAATGGAAAAAATAAAATACCTTATATGTAAAAAAAACCAACCAATTATAGTTTCAGAAGACGGAAAAAAGAAAAAGAATCTAGAAGGGCAAAGCTATGACTGGCATGAAGTACATATAGATAAAACACATACACATATGTATGTATATACATGTATATGTTTAAATTAAGGAGTTTAGACATTTTACTGTACATTTTGGAAAACCATTGAGGACATCTGGACATGGAGATGATATGATAAAAAATAATGTTTTTGGATGCTAAATTGAGATTAATGTGTGGAATGGATTTGAAAGGTGAAAAACTAAAGTCAAAGACATTAGTAAGAAGGCAAATGCAATGTTACATGAATTAAGTAATAAAAAGAATAGTAACTGCTTATGTTTCTATTATAATTGAAGGTTTTCAAAATTATTTACATACATTATTCTTTTTTGGACTCATAATAACCTTGTGAGATAGGCATTACATTAAACTTTTTTTTTTTATTTTTGGTGAGGCAATTGGAGTCAAGTGACTTGCCCAGGGTCACACAGCTAAGTGTCAAGTGTCTGAGGCCAGATTTGAACTCAGGTCCTCCTGAATCCAGGGCCGGTGCTCTTTCCACTGAGCCACCTAGCTGTCCCACATTATACTTTTATAAATGAAGAAATTGAAGCTTGGAGGGGTTAAAAAAAATGCCCAGGGTTGCACAGTTAGCAAGTATGAGGCACGGTTTGAATGATACAAGTCTTTCTGATTCTAAGTCCACTAATCACTTCACCACAACATGCTACTTGTCTTTAAAAGCCTGAACTAAATCAGCAGCATTGGTAATGGAAAGAACTGAATGGATTTGAAAGGTAATGAAAGAAGAACCTTCATGTACAAATGACATTGATCCTGTTTCAATTTAAGCCAATTTCCTTTTGTTCCTTCCTATGCACTCTAAGGATACAGAGAACAATTGATCAGTATCTCCTTCATTAAAAAGCTTAATCAGGTCATGCCTGGTGGTCATCACACCATCCCATGGAGTAGAAACACAGAAACTTTCAAGTTTTTGTTAGAATGAATTTTTTTTTCTGATTGACTTCTGAGTTGGTCATTTGATCTTGGTTCTCGATATTTTATTTGGTCGAACTCAACATAGAACCAAAGAACTTTTTCATTTTGATAAAGCCTTTACAAATTATCCTTTAAAATACTTTATTCCTATCTTTTATTTTTACATCACCTTTATTTCTCTCTCTCTCTCTCTCTCTCTCTCTATATATATATATATATATATGTACATATATATATATACATATATATATCCTACCCCATCCAGAGGATCATTGCTTATAATAAAGAATAAAAATAAAAGGGGAAAAAAGCAGTTCAATAAAAACCAAGCAATGCATCAAGCAATTCTGACAGTATTTTAGTATTCCAAATCCATTTTCCCATCTTCATAAAGATGGGAAGGAGGTATATTCTTATGTTTCATCTTCTGATCCAAGTTTGATCATTAAGATTTTATAGAAGATAAGTATATTGTTGAGCTCTATTTGTTAAAGATCAATAGCATGTTAGACAGAGTGCTGAACTTTGAGTCAAGAAGACCTAAGTTTGAATAATGGCTTACTAGCTGTGTGACCATGGGCAAGTCACTTACCCTCACTCAGGTTCCATTTCCTCATATGTAAAAATAGTGATAATAATAGTATCTACTTCACAGGGTTGTTGTGAAAATCAAACAAAGGTACATACATATACATATGTGTGTAAGTATACATGCGTCTTGTGTAATTTAAGATTCTAAATGTGGATTCTAATCTGTTTCCCCAGTTTTGGGGGAAACTGACTAAAATCACTGATAAAACAAGTTTAGGTTTTTAAGGGCTTATTGGAAAATAGAAAGAAAAAGATTGAGAACAGAATTCCAACAGCCTGGCATTCCTATCTTTCCTCAAATTTCCTGTGAAGTCCTCTGCCACCACCACCATCCAGTCAGGAACCCACAAAGCCCAGAGCTCTCCGCGCAGTCTCCCTCTCCTCCTTCCTGTCTCCTCCCAGACCATAGGAGGCTCCTCAAGTTGATTGGCTGGTAGCCTTGATAGACAGCCCCCATGAGCAAACGTCATTTGCTGACGCCAAGGAAAAGCCACAATGCCTCTGAGGCATTTCCTCATGGTGGAGCTTTCCCACAGCAAGTCTCCAGTAGGTGGCATCATTCCAATCATTACAGTCTATATATATATTGTTTTGCACATTTAAAATCTCTATATAAATGCTGGTTATTATTGTTCTTTCCATTTATATTGTTATAGACACCCAGGTATTGCCATCTGATTTGCCCTAATATTCCCTAAGGACTCCTGGGGCTTGCCATCAATCCTAGAGCTACATTCTCCTATATGTGTTGTTTACTCTGATTAGAATGTGAGTTCCTTAAGAATGAGGACAATCTCACTTTTCTATTTGAATCCCCAGCACTAAATATAGTTCTTAGCTTATAGTAAATACTTATTAAATGCTATGCTTTTTTTTCCTTCCTTCCCTCCTTCCTTCCTTCCTTCACCCTTTTCCTTCTTCCTTCTTCCCTTCTTCCCCTCCTTTCTTCCCTCCTGCCCTACTTCTTCACCCTCCTTCTCTTTCCTTCCTTCCTTCCTTCCTTCCTTCCTTCCTTCCTTCCTTCCTTCCTTCCTTCCTTCCTTCCTTCCTTCCTTCCTTCCTTCCTTCCTTCCTTCCTTCCTTCCTTCCTTCCTTCCTTCCTTCCTCCTTTCCTTTCTTGCTTCTTTCTGTAAGTACTAAAATTAGCCTAGGGTCACCCCTCCCCCAGCCTAACTGCTCTACCGGAAATGTGGCCCTTAAGCCTCCTGAGCCCAGGCCCTCCTCAGTGGAGGTGCAGAGGACAAACCTCAGGGATGCACCAGCTTCCTCCGCCCAGCCCTGGCTCCAGGTGCACATGGCATGAAGGCTTAGTGCCCCTGCCGGCCTTGGACACCTGCCCTGGAAGTGGCCAGAGAATTAGCTTGGTGTGCCTGTGAGTGAGCGTGGCCTGAGGGTCTGATGAGAAAGAAGGGTTTATTTTCAGGAGCTGAGATAGTGAAGGGGGAAGGTAGTGCAGACACGGCAGGGGGTCGCTGCTGTGAAGTGGGGAAGCAGGGGTCACTACAGAGAGAGAAGTTAGAAGAGGGAGACACAGGGGATGCTACAGAGACAGAGAGAGGAGCGGAGCAGTGAAAATGAGAGAGGGTCACTAAAGTGAAAGAGGGAAGGTAGTGAAAGACCCAAGGAAGGAGAAAGTGCAAGCAGTGAGATAGAGAGGGGGATGCAAATCGGTCTGAGCAGGTGTGGCTGCAGGCTGCAGTGGCAGCACACCCTCAGGGGCAAAAGGCAGGAAAGAAAGTTTAAAACAAAGTCAGGTCATATTTGTTTTCTTTGTATTTAACTATAAGTTTATCCATATAAATAAACTTGTGCTTTAATTGAAAAAAAGGCTTTTGCTTATCAATTTGGGAGAAGCAGTTGTGGTAATTTATAAACAGCCCATATTAAATTAAAAGCAGTCAGATAGCCAGCCAGGAGTTCACAGATTAGGGTGCAGTTAAAATAATTTTTACATTGGATGGCTACTGGGGCAGCTAGGTGGCACAGTGGATAAAGCACCAGCCCTGGATTCAGGAGAACCTGAGATCAAATCTGGCCTCAGACACTTGACACTTGCTAGCTGTGTGACCCAGGGCAAGTCACTTAACCCCTATAGCCCTGCACTAAAAGAAACCAAACAAACATTGAATGGCTACCACAGCAGGACTTACAGGCCAGTTATGATTTTTTCAGCTATAGCTATAATTTTTCCTACAGCTTATAGTTATAAATTTTTCAGATTAGCAGTTATAGTTTTTCTTTTTTACACTTCCTTCTTCTTCTTCTTTTTTTTTTTTTTTTTTGGGCAGGGCAATGGGGGTTAAGTGACTTGCCCAGGGTCACACAGCTAGTAAGTGTCAAGTGTCTGAGGCCAGATTTGAACTCAGGTACGCCTGACTCTAGGGCCGGGGCTCTATCCACTGCGCCACCTAGCTGCCCCTTATTTTTGTTTGTTTTTTTGGTTTGTTTGTTTGTTTTTTACACTTCCTTCTTTCCTTTTAGCTTTCCTTTATTGTGTATCATTGTTTTCCTAGTTCTGTTTACTTCACATTATATCAATTCATGTCTTCCTATACTTCTTTTTGTTCTGCATATTCACTGGTATATTTTTTAAAAAGAAGCAATATTCAATCATATTTTATGCATTTCAATTTGTTTAGCCCTTCCTCAGTTGAGGGATATCCACTTTTTTGTAGTTTTTGTTTTTGGCCACTACAAAAAATGCTGCTATAATTTTTGTTCTGGTTTTTTCCTTCCTTGGGGTACATGTCTGACAGAGAAATTGCTGGGTCAAAAAGTATGGTATTTTAGTTACTTTTTCAGGATGATTCTAAATTGCTTCTCAGAATGGATGGACTAATGGGCTCCACTAATAGTGCATTAGTTAGTGTAACTGTCTTTCCATAGCCTTTCCAACACCAACCATTCCCATCTTTTGTCATTTTTGCCAATTTTCTGGAAATTAGGTGAATCCTCAAGGTTGTTTTGATTTATATTTCTCTTATTATTAACAATTTTTCTTTTTAACAAGAATAGATGCTCAGCTCTATGGGAGGGTTGAGGGGTATGTAGTTCCAAGGTCTCTTTCAGCCATATGCCATCTATTGTTGATAATGTTCAGTCATGTTTGACTCTTCATGACCCTATTTGGGGTTTTCTTAGAAAAGATACTAGAGTGGTTTGCTATTGCCTTCTCCAGCTCATTTTACAGATGAGAAACTGAAGCAAACAGGGTCAAGTGACTTATCCAGAGTCACACAGCTAGTAAGTATCTGAGACCAGATTTTAACTCAGGAAGATGAGTCTTCCTGACTGAGGCCTAGCACGCTATCCACTGTGCCACCTAGCTACCTGTATACAGTCTATACTTCCTTTCAATAACAGCACCAAGAAATAAAAACAAAGGAAGGTTTAAGTGGGAAAAGATTAGATTCTTTCCAGTAGACTTCATTATTAATTAGGTTTGAAGTTCAGCCTCTTTTTGCTAATCTAAAAAATGAGAGGAAATTTACGAGATGGGAATATGAAGATAGAAGCGTATAAAATAAGATAGAAAATGAATGTGCTGGCTCAGTCTGGTAACAGCTATTGAAGAGGTCAACTGAGTTCATTTTAATGTTAACACTGAAGGCAGACTGTGTCTGTTCACTTATAATTTATATCCTGCATGTCAGAAAAATCAATAACAAAACAAGGTTCTAATTCCCTAGGACATTAATGTTAAGTGTGCAGGGTCATCTGCTAAGATGTTGAGTTTCCAATGGGTTCTCATGTGGCTCATTATTTGCCTAGACCACAGGCTCTGCACTTCATTTTTTTAACTTGAGCTGTTGGATTTTTATCCTTCATGGCAAGACATCTTCATAGGGAAAGCTCAATCACAAAGAATTTCTATTTTAAGAAGATTATTTTTTGCTGTTTTTTAGTTATATCCGATAATATCACAAAAATAGACTAAAGAAAATAATACAGAGAATTTTGATGCAGCTCTGTCACAAATGGTTTTATAAATTCTACAGAGATTTAGAAATAAATTGTGTTCATTTCTCATTATTTTTTCTCCCAAACCCAATCGTCCTCCAAGCTTCCCTATTGCTATAGAAGAGACCACCATCCTTTGAGTCACCCAGGTCTGCAAACTCAGAGTCATCTACCACTACTCACCCTCACTTATTCCACATATGCATTCTATTACCAAATCTTCTCATCTCTCACATGCAATTCACTTCTCTGCCACAAACAAAGCCACAATCCTCATTAAGGCCTCATCGCCTTTTTCATGGACTATTGAAAGAATCCTATTTAGTTTTACTACCTCAAGTCTCTCTCGTCTCCAATCTATCATCAATACCAAAGGCATTAAACATAGGGTCAGTGGGCAGCATGCATCTTCAACACTCCAGAATGAAGCTGGAAACAGATTAAAATGTATTTGTGAAACAATTAACAAAACAAAAATACAGCGAAATATTACATTTTATGTAATGGAATACTACCGTTCTATAAGAAATGACAAGCAAGCAGATTTCAGAGAAACCTGGAAGGACTTACATGAACTGAGGCTGAGTGAGATAAGCAGAACCAGGAGAACATTGTACACAGTATCAACAACATTGTGTGTTGATCAACTGTGATAGACTTGACTCTTCTCAGCAATACAATGGTCCAAGATAGTTCCAAAGGATTTATGATGGAAAATGCTCTCCAACTCCAGAAAAAAGAACTGTGGAATCTAGATGCAGATTGAACCATACTGTTTCTACTTTTTTTGTTCCTTTTTTGAGGTTTTTCCCTTTTGTTCTGATTCTTCTTTCACAACATGACTAATGCAGAAATATGTGTAATGTGACTGTACATATATAACCCATATCAGATTGCTTGCTGTCTTGGGGATGGTGGAGGGAGGAAGAAAAATTTGGAACTAGAAATCTTATAAAAAACAAAAGTTGAAAACGATTTCTACATGTAACTAGAAAATAATAAAATACTTTTGTGGGTTTTTTTGTTGTTGTTTCGTTTGGGCTTTTTGTGAGGCAATTGAGGTTAAGTGACTTGTCCAGGGTCACACAGCCAGTAGGTGTTGTAACGATTGGAATGACTTCACCTGCTAGAGACTTACTGCAGGACACTCTGCCATGAGGAGAAGGTGTCTGAGGGCAAGTGGCAATTTGGCGTCAGGAAGTGATGTTTGCTTGTGGGAGGAAGAGGGGGCGAGGCTGGTGCTCTAGCTCTCTTTCGTCAGGACGCTGGTGGAGAGTGGAGCTAGAAATGTGCTCTCCCTTTAATAGATAGATGAATCTAGGCATTTCTCTTTCTCTTCACCAAATTCTTATTCTCCTTAGTAAATGCTTAAAAGTCAAAACTCTTGCTAAAACTTATAATTTATTGGCGACCACTCATTAGATATTTTAGACACACTAGCTAGAATTTTAGCCCCTTACAGTGTCTTGTGTCTGAGGCCGGATTTGAACTCAGGTCCTCCTGACTCCAAGGCCAGTATTCTATCCACTGTACCACCTAGATTCCCCATAAAATATTTTTATGATAAAAAATATTACATTTTACAACTGTAACAATTGGAATGACGCCACCTGCTGGAGACTTACTGTAGAAGAGTTCCGCCCATGAAGCAAAGGTCTTTGACGGCAAGACCAGGAGTCTTTTTGGCGTCAGGAAGTGATGCAGGCTAGTGGGAGGAGGAAGGAAGAGACTGGTGCTCAGTCTCGCTCTTTTTTCTGAGGACGCTGGTGGAGAGGGGAGCTAGAAATGCGCTCTCCCTTTAATAGATAGGAATCTAGGCCTTTCTCTCTCTCTTTACCAAATTCTTATTCTCCTTAATAAATGCTTAAAAGTCTAACTCTTGCTAAAGCTTATAATTTATTGGTGACCACTCATTAGATATTTTAGACAGCTTAGCTAGAATTATAGCCCTTAACACAACTAAGTCAATACATGGTCTTTAGAGATCCTTATCTAAAGTTTCGGGGCTCTGTTTCTTTTTAATTTGGCATTAAAGATCCACCCAGTTGCTAAAGTGACTTTCATAAAGCACAGGTCTGACCTTGTCACCCCTACACACACACACACACACACACACACACACACACGCACCCTTTAATAAATTCCAGTGGTTCACTATTACCTCTAGGATCAAATATAAGCATCTATGTTTGGATTTAAAGTTTATAACAGCCTGACCCCTTAACTCCTTTCCAGTCATATATTATTCCCCTCCAGTCATTCTACAGTCTGGACATACTGGCCTAAATGCAGTTCCTTTCACAGAACCCTCAATCTCCTGTCTCTGTGCAGCTCTGAGGCATGAGCTCACTGAGTTCAGCCTCAAGTACTTACTGTGTGACCCTGGGCAAGTCACTCAACTTCTCTTGGTCTCAATTTTCTCAGCTGTGAAATAGAAATTATAACAGTACCTACCCCAAACAGATGTTTTGAGGATTAAGTGAGATGATATTTGTAAAACACTGATCATCATACCTGGCACATGCCATATGCTATATGAATGCTTATTCCCTTCCCTTCTCTTCCCCTTTGCACTGACTCCCCCCTATGCATGGAATAAATGCATTTCTCCTCCCCCTCCTGTTTTTCAAATTCCTGGTTTTCTTCAAGACTCAGCTCAAACACTTCCTTCTATTAAAATAACCTTCCCAATTCCTCCCAAGTAATAGTACTCTCCTCCAAAAAAATTACCTCCTCGTTTTAAATACATTCTGCATACACTGATGTATGTATTTATGATGCCTTCTGAGATGGGAGATTGTTTTGTTTGTATCTTTGTAACATCAGTGATTAGCACAGTACATTATATATAGTCAGAACTTAATACTTTTTGATTGGTTGATATTTCCCTACTAATAAAAAAAAATTGGGTCAAGTCTTGCCTCTGACATGTATTGAATGAGTAACTTTGGGAAAGTCACCTAATTTCTCCGTGCTCTAGGCAATTCTTTTTTTCTTCATTAGTTTTGTTGTGAAAGAAAAATCAAAACACAAGGGGAAAACTTCAAAAAAAATACAACAAAAAAGGTAGAAACAGTATGGTTCAACTTGCATTCAGAATCCATAGTTCTTTTTTTCTGGACGCAGAGAGCATTTTCCATCATGAGTCCTTTGTAATGGTCTTGGAGCATTGTATTGCTGAGAAGAACTAAGTCTATCACAATTGATCATCACACAATGTTGCTATTACTGTGTACAATATTCTCCTGGTTCTGCTCACTTCACTCAGCATCAGTCCACTTAAGTCTCATTTATTACAGAATAATAGCATTCCATTACATTCATATACCACAACTTGTTCAGTTAGGCAATTCTTAAGACTCAAAATTGCAAATCATTTCAGATCTGCACTGTAAAAGAGTGTTTACCCATGCAGAGTTCCCTGCAATGATAATATCATTGGTTCAGTCCCTCACCCCCAAAAGAAGGTACAAATACTGAACTGCATACATTCATGGATACTTATGGCATTCAAGGCCACCATAATCTGGCCTTTACCTTACCTTTACATCATTATTTCCAAATCCTGTTCCTTGGGGGAAAAAAAGCTTAGAAACATTTTTGGGAGGTGCTGCATAGCACAATAAACACATATACAATTCTCTTAGCATTGGTGTCAGCATGATGTTTTTTGTTGTGGCACAGAAGGAAACTAAAGCAGATGGTTAGTAATGAAAACAGAGGGAGTCTTGCTATTTTTCATCTCCCAGATTGCATTTAGCCTCAGTCTCAGCCCTGTGGACTTTGCTGAGCTGTACAAGGGAGTTCATGCTACAGTAGGTACAGGCCAACACTCTTTGTCAAACACGTGTTGCCGATGGAAAAGTACTAAGCTGAAGGGCTTTGGTGCTTCTGAAGAAAGACATGGGGGAAATCATGATTCATAGAATTTATCATCAAAGATTCAGATTTCTCTTCATCTACAAAGACATCTTTCATTTGAGCTCAAGATATTTTCTTTGGGAAGTACACAAAGCATGCAACAAAGATCTCCCTTGTAGCCTTTGCCAAGCAGAATTTGCCAACTGTCAACCCCAAATCAGATCTTCTCTAAGTTCTCCATCATTTTATTTCACAAAGAATTCAATTTCTATAGCAACAAATTGCACTTTCTTCAGAAGGCCATTACCCTTCCTCTTAGAAGACAAACTTTATTTCCAAAGTTCTATTATCAGTGTAACATTGACTATTCTGGCCCGCACTGCTTGAAGGCCAGGTATGTTATATTTCATTCATCTCCTAGGGTCCTCTGCTACTGGTCAGGAAATGTGCAGTCCCCACCATTATCTCAAGCCTGCACCAATTTAGTTCCCTCATTGTAGGGGTCTGAACACACCAGTTCCATTTAACCACTTAATAGATTAACTTTGCCCAAAGAATGCTTACTTCAATGGTATAGCAAAATCAAACATACATTTTCCCTAAATCCCAGGGGGGCATAACTCCCTCATACCACTTCAGTCTTTGAAGGAGTGGAATTAAATTCACAATTAACTGAATTCCTATATAGTATGGTCCCACTAAGTTTCAAGTCCAAAAGCCGCCCTGGAATCCTGGCTTCAAGTCACCATGACTTGAGTTCCCAGATCTAGGAGTCCACCACCTGTGCCTAGAGTGGAAAATTACAAATGAAAGAAGACCAAAACCTGGAGTCCATTTCTCATGGCCAAAGAGCCTAAAGGGAGAGGTGGAAAGTAACCCTTCACCCATACCCAGTCTTTTCATATGTCAATGTTTCATCTTCCCAATTCAACTATAAATTTCTAGAAGGCAGGATCTAGACCATGTATTAATTCAAGTCTACGACAATGCCAAGCTCTGTGACCTGCACATGTTTTTGGACCTTTTGAATGGCATAAAGCCAGGGGTAAATGTTTAACAAATAGCTTTCTGAGGGGAAAATGAATTCATGACACATTTTTAAGTTTAATCTGTATTACTGACATTTCCTCTATCACTTCCATAAATCTTGACAATCAACAAAACCTTAAATCAAACTCTAAATTGTAGCATTGGCTAATTTCTGAGGTATAAGTGCTAGATATTTAACAATAAACCCTCCTTAAGCTGGTACCAATATACTTCTGCATAAATTCCTCATTTATATACAAAGTTTTACATTTCGTCCTTTTTTATGGAACTGTGATTTTATTGGTAAAAGGAACTACTAGTGAGGAAACTTCCTCTCTATCAATGCTCATCAATACCTATTCTGCAAGTTAAAGTCTTCTGTTGTGAAGTCATTTCAGTCATGTCTGATTTCTTGTGACCCCATTTGGGTTTTCCTAGCAAAGATGCTGCAGTCTGCTATTTCCTTCTCCAGCTTATTTCACAGATGAGGAAACTGAGGCAAACAGGGTTAAGTGACTTGCCCAGAGTCACAGAGCTAAGAAGTGTCTGAGGACATATTTGAACCCAGAACGATGAATCTTCCTCACTCCAAGACTGGGTGCTCTATCCACTATACCACCTAGCTGCCCTTCTTAAAGGCTTAGAATACAGATTCTTAGCTTCATGAATGTGTGTGTGTGTGTGTGTGTGTGTGTGTGTGTGTGTGTGTGTGTGTGATCCCTCTGGCATTCTGGAGAAGTCTATGGCCCCCTTCTCAAAGTGATGGATTTCAATTCATAAAATTAAAAACATAGAAGTACAAACCAAATCAATTACTTTGAGATACAGATATGAAAAAAATTTTTTAAGTTCTTAGACCCCAGGTCAAGTACCCCTGGCTTAGAGAATTTTCTGGGGGCAATGAGAGTTTATGTAACTTGCTTGGGGTCATTCAGCAATGTGTCAGAGGTAGGTCAGTTCTCTACCTACCAGCTAGGTTGTTTCTCACTCTGTCCTTTTTATATGTTTAATAATCACTTGTTGGGTGGTTGATTGATTTTTGAATTGAATTTTTTGATTTTTGATTTGAATTTGATTTTTGAATTAAATCCATTCTTACAGGTTTGCTTCTCAATTTTTCATCACATCTCTTTTGTTGTTGTTGTTTGTCCTTCCTTCTCGAAGAGGACCATTGCATCAAGAGGTAATCTTATGACTTGCCTTGAATTGGATTTAAGTGAGGGAGAACTGTGCAAAGTCACTAGCCTCACTTTCTCCTCAGGAACCATCTGGGTACAATGGCAAGATTGCAATCACAGTACCCAACAGAGGTAAGGGGCTGGGGAAATAAGCATTTATATAGCACTTACTATGATCCTGTCCCTATACTAAGAGCTTTTCACAAATATTATTTTACTTGATCCTCTTAAGAAACCTTGGAGTTAGGGATATTCTTTATCCCATTTTATAGCTGAGTAAACCGAGGCAAAGAAATTAAGTGACTTGGCCAGGGTCACATGAATAATAAGTGTCTGAGACTGAATTTGAACTCAGACCTTCCTGACTCCAAGCCCAGAGCTCTATCCACTGCACCGACAGGTGCCTCCAACACAGAGACATTAGACATATGATATGGAAAATGAGGAAAGATGTTGAGTCAGTGTAATGTCACTTAACTGCACTAAAATTGAAATCAGAAAATATGGTCTCAAGGAATATGATTTTTGATAAATCACATAAGTCCTTTGAGTCTCACTTTCCTCAACTATAAAATGGAAATAATGATACCTGCCTGACCTACTCTACAGGATCTTTATGTTGAAAGAATAAATAAGAAAGGGATTTTGTAACTGTAAACTGCTATGTAAACTAGGCATGTTATTATCATGAGTAATGATCATTATTACATGGTGCAGTGGATGAGATCAGGGAGCCTGGAGTCAGGGAGAGCCCAGTTCAAATTCTATCTGAGACACTTACAAGTGGTGAGATACTGAGTAATTCACTTACCCTCTGTTTACCTTAGTTTCCTCATGTGTAAACCGTGAACAATAATAGCATCTATCTCTGGGGATTGCTGTAAAATGAGATAATATCTGTAAAGCATTTAGCACAGTGCTTGGCACATAGTAAGCACTATTTAAATGTTAGCTATTATTATTATTAGTCTGCCTAAATTCAGCAATTTATTTCTTCTATCTTTCCTTGTATTCCAATGTCTAAAAACAACCAAAAGTGTTGAATCTGGAGGGAGAGAAATTAGGCTCAAGTTCCAACCCTGCCTCTAGTGACTCTGGTCACCTGCGTGACATTGGACGATCCTCTTAATCTTTTTCTAGCCTTGATTTACTTCTCTATAAAATAAGGGGTTAGACTAGATGAAGCCTAAGGTTCCATTTATCTCTATATCCACGGGTCCTATGATTGCTATAAATTTGATGTATTCGAGTTGAATTTCTTCTCAAGTCTCTCTTTCTGGCCATTCCTTTTCATACTTGTCCATATTGAAGGATCGAAGGATCACTGTAATCGACCAATAAGCAACCAAGTTTGTGCAGCCAACAAGCCTCTGTATCCCCAACACTTGCAGACTGTTTGCCGGTTAACTCCCCCTTCCAGAGCAGAGTATGCAATGATAATAAGTAATGATGAATACCAGTGAAGTCCTGGGGACCATGATGGCTAATAGAACATTCATTCATCAGCTAGCCTGGGAAGAGTAAATTCTGCTTACTGAAGAGGGCACTAGGACCGCCCAGACTCCTGGAAGCAGCGGGCTAGGCAAGGAGTCCGAGGCAGTAAGCTGCGGGCGCTGTTACACAAGGCAGAGAGGAACCGCGGCAGCGGTGGTGGTGACAGCATCAGCATCAGCAACATCAGAGCAGCAGCAGCAGCGGCACCAGCGGCGGCGGCGGCGGCGGCGGCAAAGGCTGAAGCATCTGCCTGTCCTCTGTCACTGCCTGTGGAAAGGTATTTACTTACTCTTTAGCACTCAGGTTCGTAGTCTGAAAATTCCCCTTTAGTGCTGGCTGCAGTCGGATGCTCTGGAACGCTGGGTCTCTCACTGATGGGGTTCGTACCCGTATTTTGTTTTATGTTTCAACAGCTGATGGAAGCAACAGTGTCATAAAGAGATGGGCTAGTTATCTCCCAGCTGCCGAAATCGGGAGTCATTTGAGGCTGTAAGTACAGTTCGTAGATCTCTGTCGTGCTATTTTTTAATTGGCTATGTACATTGGTGCTACATCTCCTTTCGCGTTGAGAGAGCTAAAGGTTTAACAACATGTCATTTGTCTTTTTTTTTCCTTCATCTGTACAGGGAGAGAATTTAGACTCTGTTAGGAAAAAAAATAGAAAAGAAAAGAAAGAAAAACGAAACCCAATAACCCTAATTACAGGCCTGAAACTAACACTTTAGAGCAGCTGGGGTTGCCTCTTGTAGCCTGTGGTCTTGGAAGTTGAATTTGCGGTGACTTTTGCTTCCTTCAGTTCTAAAGAGAAAGAGATTTTTTTGGCTCAGTGCTGCAGGCTGAACCAGGCTGCCTTTTGCTTTCTGGGTTCTGTTTTCCAGGCTTCAAGGATTGTTTGTTCTCTCTCTAATCTTTGCAGTGGTGCAGTGTAAGAAGGTATTTACATTTTCTTTATTCCCGCAGCCCAAACGCTCTTATCTATCACCAAAGTAATTACTTCATTGGCCCAAGGTGATTAAATAATACCCTGCTCTCCTTAATGATGAAATCAACCATAGCTTGCTTTCTCTTGTACTGTATACTACCTGCATACACACCATGTTTCATTTAAAGTAGTTTAAACAGGGTCATAAAAATTAAATCATAGTCTGTACCCTCACACTGTTCAGTGGTAGTAATGATTGGTAGTATGTGGAAGCTTACCTATTTTAAAACAGTAGCAAAAATAAAATCCAACAACCTAAAAGACTTAGGGAAACCTTATAAGGATAATTGAAAATTCTTTTAAATTGCTTACCTAAATTGATATAAATAACCTGAAGATGCTATCAGTAGGACCTTGATACAGATGTCAATATATTCTCACTCCTATTTTGACTCCAGATCTGCAGCTTACTACCTTTGTAACCTTGGACAAATCACTTCACTTGTCTAGGCTTCAGATTCCCCATTGTAAAAAAATCAAGGGGTTGGACTATATGACATCTGAGGTCCCTTCCAGCTCCAAATCTATGATCTTATGATTTGGGATTTCAAATGTTATGTCTTATACCTAAGCATAGTAGGTTAGCACCCATTTGTGAATTAATAAAATGGGAAAGTCCTAAACTAGGAGTCAGAAGACCTGATCTCTAATTTGGACTCTGCTGCTTTGTACCTGTGGGAACTTAAATAAATGATCCTCATCTAACCTCTTTTTACCTCAGTTTCCTCATTTATTAAAAAGAAATGGGAAGAATAATACCTGCCTTTCTTACTTCTCAGGATAAAATGAAATCATGGCTGACATAGTGCTTTATAACCTATAAAGCCCTACACAGAGTAATGTGTAAAGAAGTGTTGCAGAATCATAGAATCTTAGCTTTGGAAAGAAACTTAAAGGTCATCTTCTATAACCTTCTTCCCATTCAGCAACCCCGTACTATGCCAAACTCTTGTCGTTGTTACTTTTGTTTGATTAGTTGATGATTTTGTGATTGTTTCTGGCCATCCCTTTCTACCATTTGTGTCTATAAGGTTAAATAAGCTTTTGGTCTTTAGGGGGAAAAACACCAAGAGGAGGCATAACAATAATGTTTGCATAGCAATTTGCAATTTATAAAATGCCTTCATGAGTCTTCATAACAGTAGACAGGATAAGTCATATTATCTCCATTTTAGAGATCAAGAAGACTAGGCAGAAAGTGAAGTGATTTGACTTGCCCAAGGTCACATGTCTAGTAAGTAGTGGAACTGAGGCTTGAACCTACATCTTCTGACTCTAGTTCTCTTTCTACTGAACCTCCCCCCACCCCCACAGAGCAATGAGGGTTAAGTGACTTGCCCAGGGTCACACAGCTAGTAAGTGTCAAGTGTCTGAAACTGGATTTGAATTCAGGTCCTCCACAATCCATGACCAGTACTTTATCCACTACACCACCTAGCTGCCCCTCTTTCTACTGAACTTTAATGTCCTGTAGGTAAAAGTTTGATTCTTCAAACCATAAGTAATTTTTAAAAAATTCTTGCCAAGCATAAGAGTTGTCAGCCCTTATCACAGTTCACACATATAACCGTTGCTTGCTGAACTTAAATTCAGATTTGACCTCTGATGCTTAACTAGCTATGTCACTGTGGGCAAGTCACTTGGCCTCTCTGAACCTCAGTTTCCTCATCTGTAAATTAGAATTACTTTCTAAGACTTATGATGCTTTAATGAAATAATTAAACTGATTCAAAATCTTTAAATCAGTATATTAATGTGAGATAATATTTAAAAGGCCAAAATGTACATAGAGAAGAAAATAACTATAGTCGCTAGTGGTTATGGTAGGATCAGCTTTAGGATGATAGAGAAATCAACAAGCATTTTATTAAGCATCTACCATGTGCCAGTCACTGTGGTAGATGCTGAGTGACACAAAGAATAAAAATTTCTGAGTATGCCAATGCTTATATACATGTATGTGCTTGTACCTTCTACTACAAACAATTGAATGATAGCTTAGTCTATCAGAGCCAGGGCACATGGCCCCTCCAGGTTCCACAGATGATGATAATGCAAATAAAACTATTATAAGGGCCATAGTACACAAGTGTCAGAACTGGAGCCAAGAAGTCTCATCTTCCTGAGTTCAAATCCAGCCTCAGGCACTTACTAGATGTGTGACTTGTTTTCCTTAGTTTTCTCAGCTATAAAATGAGCTGAAGAAGGAAATGACAAAACACACCAGTATCTTTGCCAAGAAAACCTCAAATGGGGTCATTAAAAGTTGGACATGATTGAAAAATGACTCAACAACAACATCAACAAGCTTACTATTTCTAAAGACAATCCCTGGGGCTTATTCTTTGGATTCAGTAGACTTGATGACTTAGAGAGAATAATTATTTTTTTAAAAAACAGCAAATAATATACAGAATAAGAGGCAACATAGTATAATGAACAGAGAATTGTCCTCAGAACCAATAATACCTGAGTCTGAGTCCTTTATTTCATATATACTAGCTGTGTGACCCTGAATAAATGTCTATCTAAGACTATAAGTACTAGAGAAGGTGCTGACCTATTTTGGTAAAGGAAATACCTCACTGGGAGCTCCTACACCAATGAAATTACAGTTTCAGTCCCTATCACTATATCCTTAAAGGGCATGTATGCTACACCTCCATTATTGAGTACCAAGTCAAATGAATAATTCAATTCAACAAACATCTATCAAGTGTCTCATATGACATTTACTGGGCAAGCAATGGTTATTCAAAGATGATAAGTTGTAGTCCCAAACTTACAATTACATACACATTCATATCTAAAATACTTTATGAAAAGTATGCAGGAGAGGACCAAAGTGTTGTGCAAGATTCGAGAAGAGCAAGGTCACATGGAGCTAGAGGGATCAGAGAGAACTTCAGAGACAACACCTGAGTTGAACCTTATGGGCAAGATAAAGATTTCAATAGTCAGCAGGGAGAGAGAGGGCCCTTTAAGGTATGAGGGACACCATCAAGTACAGGGGGCTGTAAAATGCAAGAATGATTGGTTTGGCATACTAATGGAGTATCAGGTCTGGATTGATTGTGGTGATATTTTGTCTACCTATCTTCACAAAGGCTCAGAAGGTGGACAAGGCAGGGAGGGACTGGGAGGTGGGGGTAGTGGTGAATGACCCTTTAGGTTGGTAAGTAGAATATTTGAAAAAACATTTATAATGTAAGGCTGGAAAGGTAATTTAGTTCTAGATGATAGAGGGCATGTAAAGGCAGGCAAATTAATGAGTTTACATTTTATGTGGTAAGCATTGGGAAGCCATTAAATGTTTGTGGTTTGTGTATGTCTGTCAACATAATGGGGTCACGGTCAGACTTGTGCATTGGATACATTTCTGTGGCAGTGGTATAATGGATGGATGAGAAAAGGGCATGACTGAAGTCAGGGAGGCTAAGAGGATACTGTAATAACTCGAACCTAAACTCATGCGGTATTAGGGGGAATAGAATAAGGGAAAATTCAGAAGTTATTGCAGAGGAAGAATGACCAAAATTTGGCAACTAAATGAGTGATGCAGAGGGAAGATAGTAACAACAACAATAACAGTGAGTATGTAATGTTTTAAGGTTTACAAAGTACTGTATATATGTGTTATATATGTCTGTATATGTGTGTATATATGTATAGTGTTTTGTATAATCTCATTATAAAAACATCATGGGAGGTAAATACTATCTTCATTTTATAAATAAGGAAACTGTGGCTTGTTAAGGTTAAATGACTTGCCCAGGGTCACACAGTGTTTGAGGCAGAACTTAAACTTAGGTCTTTTCACTGATTGGAGCATTTTACAACCACCATGCCACTAAGGCTGGCCGACTGAATGAATGGTGGTACCATTGATAGAAATAGGAAAGTTAGGTTTTAGAGTGAATATGGTTTATTCCATTTGGACATGTTGAATTTGAGATGATGGCTGGGCATCCAGACATTTTACCATCCTTAGATCCTTTTCCATTAAATTCTTTGCATAATTATGTATAATGCATTTGAAAGGAATGAAAATGGGCACTCATGGAAACTGAGAGCTCTTGAGCCCTGGAAAGAGATAACACGAGCATCATTTTTGATTCTTCCAAAATGGTCTATTAGAGGGATCGCCATTAAGTACAGTGGTCTGTAAAATTCAGGAGTGATTGGTTTCGTCATATTAATGGCGTGTCGGGTCTGGATTGATTGTGGTGATACTCTGCCTATGTTAACAGGATTGAAATGAGTGAACTAATCTGATCATAGTTATGGGTTACTACCCCAGATCTGGAGGTGTCTACATATTCAGTCAAAGTGACTTGATGGAACTATCTTGACTCTGGAATGTATCCCTCTTCTTTCCATTATTGCTGCCTCTCAGAACCCTAATATTCTTTCTAGTCTCAGCTCCAGTACAACTTCCTTGAGGAAGCATTTCCTGGTTACTGCCACACCCCCTCTCCAAGTTATTAATGCTCTGTCCTTTCTGAAATGATCTAATCTGTACTGACCTATGTACCTACTGTGTCTTCCTTCCTCAAGAAGAATATAAGCACCCCCCTAAAAACGAAGAAGAATACAAGCACCTTAAGGCAGACACTAAGCACCAAGTATGTGCTAGGCACTGTACTAAGTACTGGTGATACAAAAAAGACATAAAAGTTGGTCCCTGCTCTCAAGGAGTTCATCGTCTAATGGGGGAGAAAAGACAAAAAAAGATATGTGCAAACAAGCTACATACAGGAGGAACAGGAAATAAAGAGAAGGCACTATAATTAAGAGGTTGGGAAAGGCTTCCTGTAGAAGATGGGATTTTAGTTGGGACTTGAAGAAAGCCAGGGAAACCAAAAGGCAGAGATGAGGAAGGAGAACATTTCAAGGATGAAGGACAGCCAGAAAAAATTCCCAGAACTGTCAAATGGATCATGATGTTCATAGAACAGCCAAGAGCTCAGTGTCACTGGATTGAAGAACATCTGGTAGGATATGAGGCTGAAGAAGACTGGAAAGGGGTGTGTGTGTGTGTGTGTGTGTGTGTGTGTGTGTGTGTGTGTTGGGGGGGGGTGTTATGAAGGGATTTGAATACCAAACAAAGGATTTTGCATTTGATTTTGGAGGCGATAGAAATCCATTGGAACTGGGGTAGAGGTGTATATGGACAGACCTTTGTGTTGGAAGGAAAATGACTTTGGCAGCTGAATGAAGGATAGACTGGAGTGGGGAGAGACTTGATGCAGGCAGACCTACCAGCAGGCTATTGTAATAGTCCAGGTGTGAGGTGATCAGGGCCTGAACAAAGGTGGTGGCAGTATCAGAGGAGAAAAGAGGTTGTATTGGAGAGGTGTTGCAAGAGAGACTTTGGCAATAGATTGGGTATGGGTGGTGAGTGAGAAGTAGAGGGTCATTGTGAACCTGAGGGATTCAAAGAATGAGATTGCTTGCCAAAAAAAATTGGAAGGTGGGGACAGGGAGCATTTAGGGAGAAAGATGAGTTCAGTTTGGGATGTGTTGAGTTTAAGATGTCCTTGAACATTCAGTTAGAGATGTCTGAAAGGCTGGTGAAAGATGTGAGACTAGGGGGCAGCTAGTTGGCTCAGGAGATAAAGCACCAGCCCTGGATTCGGGAAGACCTGAGTTCAAATCCGGCCTCAGACACTTGACACTTATTCACTTAAACCTCATTGCCCCACCTAAAAGAAAAAAAAAAAGAAAGATGTGAGACTGGCAGTTAGCAGAGAAATTAGGACAAAATAGATTCAAAAATCATCAGCATAGAGGTTGTAATTAAATTCATGGAAGCTGATAGGATCACCAAGTGAAGTAGTATAGGGGGAGAAAAGAAGAGGGCACCTAATAGATCCCTATGGGGGCAGTTAATAGTTAGAGGATGTGATCTGGATTAAGATCCAGCAAAAGACCCTGAGAAGGAGTAGGCAGATAGGTAGGAGAAGAAGGAGGAGAGAGTGATATCCAGAAAACTTGGAGAGAAGAGAGTCTCAAAGAGAAGAGGTTGATCTGCAGTGTCAAAGGGTGCATAGAAGTCAAGATGTCATTTTTGTCTTTGTATTCCCAGTATCTAGCCTGAAACATGGTAGGTATTTTTAAAGGTTTATTGAATTCACTTGAATTTTTGGTGGAAGTGATAGGACACATTATGTCTCCATAATGGTATGATTATCAGAGTCACACGTCTGTAATATCACCCATACTCAATTCTATATATAAATACTTCAACTGATCATAAAGTTAGTATTTTATGTTGGTTAGGTTTTACTCCCCATACTCATAGCTTCCATCTTTTTCTGTGACCAAGCATTCTATATGGAGTTTGAAGGCTTCACGTAGTACCTAGTTGATTTGCATGTTCAGAGTGACCGGTGATTCAAAGCTACTTCTTTCTCCCCAGAGGATTGGATGCTACTTTATTTAAATTATGGTACTCATTACTTGGATTGCATTGTTCTTGTCCTCTTGGGTTTTGTACACTGCATCTGTTCATACAAGTCTTCCCACATTTCTCTGAATTCTTCATATTTGTCTTTCCTTATCACACAGTTGTATTCTTATAAAGCATTTCAGGACTAGTTTTAGATGTCCCCCTGAAGAAAAGGAGACAGCAGAGGACATAATCTCTCCAGAACCTTGCTGTCATTGGTTGATGTTGTTGCATCAATAAGTCTCTTTAATGAAGAAAATAACATTTTTCCTCAACAAAATTCCAAGGTGCAGTAAGTTCCAGTCAGACACAGAAGGGGATGATAGAAAAACAAGCAAGCAAAAATCATTGGCCTAATGAAAAATCAGATCTTCACAGAAGCCTTTTATAAAAGCAATGGCAGGGCAGCTAGATGGCGTAGTGGATAGAGCACCGGCCCTGGATTCAAGAGTACCTGAGTTCAAATCTGGCCTCAGACACTTAACACTTACTAGCTGTGTGACCCTGGGCAAGTCACTTAACCCCAACTGCCTCACAAAAAAAGAAAAAAAAAAGCAAAGGCAAATAAGTTCGAATGTAAGATTAATTTGGGTATCCTTATAAAGCACAATAAGATGTGCTACTGTAAGTTATTTTCCTTTTTTCCCTCATGCAAGAAATATAATCAACAGTTAGAAACAGAACTCAATGTGCTGCCTTTTAATAAGAGGCATTTCTTAGTAACTGTGGGTTTTATTTCTGCATCTACTGGTAAAAATGTATAGTGCTATATTATGGCTTACAATTTTTAATCAAAGATTTTATTCATTTTTCTTGAGGGTAAAAACATATTTCACACAGATCACTAAAACATGAAAGAAACAAAAGACAGGAATACAAGAGTAAATCAAGAGTTTGGTTATATCAATTATCCATTTAGTTGCCCTACAACCATATTGTTTGATTAAAATTTATGGACATTTCATTCAATAGATTAGGAAACCTGCCAACTACCAAAGTGAAAGAAAGAGGAGTGAAAAGATTATTCTAGCTCAAAAAGAAGAAATGATTCAAAGGCATAAATTGTCTTTAGCCTTCCCTTAACTCAAGATATAATTTCTTTGTGGAAGGATCAGATGTGTTGTTCTGGTTTTTCCAGTCTGGTCAATGCCTTCCATTGTTCCGGTAGCTTGGGTAGTTTTTTTTTGTTGTTTTGGTTTGGTTTTTTGTTTTTTTTTGGTGAGGCAATTGGGGTTAAGTGACTTGCCCAGGGTCACACAGCCAGTAAGTGTCAAGTGTCTGAGTCTGCATTTGAACTCAGGTGCTCCTGACTCCAGAGCCAGTGCTCTATCCACTGTGCCACCTAGCTGCTCCAGAAATGAATTCTAACCTGAAACTCTCCTGTGCTACTTGTAAGATGTTGGGTAAGTCAATCAACTTCTCCTGGCCTTCTTTCCTCACCTGTAAAATGAGGAAGTTGAACTAGGTGAACTCAACATTTCCTTTTGGCCCTAAAAACCTTTTATCCAACAGGAAATATACCCAACTCCTTTAACATTCTCTAAGATGATTTAAAATTTCTTTGCTATCCTGGCAGCCTTCCTTTGGACACATTCCAGTTTGTCAATATCTTCCTTCAATTGCGGGACCTAGATGTCTAAACAGGCACAGAGTTCAGCAGGATGTTCTTCTCTCTTATTCTGGAGACTAGTCCTCAATGCAGCCTAAGATCACAGTAATGTCTTCAGCTTCCATAATACATTGCTGAGTTGACTTGAGTTTGTAGTCTGCTAAAACCCCCTAGCTCATTATCTCATCAACTTTTGTATAGATATGTTTCCTCCATATTGTACCTCAAATTTGCCTTTCCTTCCCCAACCTCCCTGCTGACCTCTGATCTCAAGTCTCTAACTGAGTTTCAGGCATTTCTTTTTTCTTTTTTTTTTCTTTTTTTTTGGTGGGGCAATGAGGGTTAAGTGACTTGCCCAAGGTCGCACAGCTAGTAAGTGTCAAGTGCCTGAGGTCAGATTTGAACTCAGGTCCTCCTGAATCCAGGGCCAATGCTTTATCCACTGCGCCACCTAGCTGTCCCCCGCCCCCCGTTTCAGACATTTCTAACTGGGTATCCAGTAGACATCTTAAACTCCACATGTCCAAAACTTACAATAGTATTCCATTACATTCATATACCACAACTTATTCAGGCATTCCTCAGGTGATGGGCAGCCCCTCGATTTCCAATTCCTTGCCACCACAAAAATAGCAGCTATAAATATTTTTGTACATGTGCGTCCTTTTCTTGTTTTTATGATCTCTTTGGGAAAAAAGACTCAATAGTGGTATTTCTGGATCAAGGGCTATGCACAGCTTTATAGCTCTGTGCACATAATTCCAAATTGCTCTCCAGAATGGTTGGATCAGTTCACAGCTTCACTAACAATGAATTAGTGTTCCATTTTTTCCACAGCTTCTCCAACATTTATTATTTTCCTTTTTTTGTCATATTAGCCCATCTGATAGGTGTCAGGTGGTATCTCAGAGTTGTTTTAATTTGAATCTCTCTAATCAATAGTGATTTAGAGCATTTTTTCATATGGCAATAGATGGCTTTGATTTCTTCATTAGAAAACTGCCTGTTCATATCCTTTGACCATTTCTCAATTGGGGAATGACTTGGATTCCTATAAATTTGATTTAGTTCCTGATATATTTTAGAAATGAGGCCTTTATCAGAAGTACTGGCTACAAAAATTGTTTCCCAGATTTCTGCTTCCCCTTTAATTTTGTTGTGATCAGAGTGATTTGTAAATCTTAAATTACTATACAAATAGAAGTTATGATGACGATGATATCTAGTTGATGTCAATTCAGTAACAAATATGAATTATTTTCATAAATTTTAATTGTTTAGAGACATTCTTTGTAGGTGGATGTATAAGGTTCTTTGGTTTTGATTAATTAACCACTTTAAAATCTACATAACTATAACTATACTATATCTCTCCACTTTGTCCATGACATGGCACTTGGTCAAATGCCTTGCTGAAATCAAGGCATAACATGCCTTTGGGAACCCCTTGCTCTTTCACTGAGTCAACCCTGTTAAAAAAAGAAACAAATCAGTTTGGCATTACTTCTCAATGAGCTCACGGTAATCACCATTTCCCTAAGTACGCAGAAATCACCCCTCTAATAAAACAGTGTAGAACTTCCCTGGAATCAAAGTCAAGCTCAGTTTATAGCTTAAAGCATTCACCTCCTTCTTTTTGAAAGTTTGGACACTGACTCTACCCCTATTGCACTTTTCCCATTCTTTTTGCTTGTTTAGATACAATGACCAATAGAGACTACTTATCAATCACATTGATCCCCTCAGAGAATTCAGCCACACTTAGTGACTTGAACTCATTGAAGACAACTATATACTCTTATTGCAATTCCAAGTTAACCACTTCCATTCCATACGTTTATCCTACAACTTGTTATTTTGGTCAAGAAAAGAGAAGAAGAGAGGACTTCTTAGTTCCCATGATTTCCAAACTATTTTTTCTTGATGTCACATTGTTTCATCCTCTATCAGGTTAGGATTCCTCTCTCTGCCTCCTTAGAATCTTTTTCTTCTGTTTTCCTCTTGAAGGATTTCTACTATTCTTTCTATGTATATACATGCATATATATACATATATATATGTGTATATATATATATAAACTCTAACATTTACAAAGCACTTTACATGTGTTGTTTCTGTGAAGTAGGTGCTGTTATTATCCCCATTTTACAGATGAAGAAAGTGAAACTGAGAAGGATTAAGTACCTTATCCAGAGTCTCACAGCTGGTAAGTGGATTGGAACTTAGTTATTTCCTATTTGAAGTCCAGAATTCTTTCCACTGTGCCACCAAGGTACCTCTTCCTTTAGCTCCCCTTCTTTCACCTGTTAGTCAGACATAGTCTGATTACATCTTACCTCTGCTGGGCCACCATCTTTTGTCAATATATCTAAAACTAAAATTTTCTTTTCCTCCCAAACTAGCTTCTCCATCCAATATCTCTGTTTCTATCAATGGTACCATCATTTTCTAGTTAACTCTTCTTGGAACATTGGCATCATTCCCTCCTTTGCTAGTACATAGAAGGTACCAAGAACTGTCAATTTTTTCACTATGTCCATCTCTTCCTTTCCATTCCCACTATCACTGTGCTAGTTAAGGTTCTTATCACTTCCAGTCTGGGTAACTATTTGAACACAATAATTGGATTCCTTGCCTCTAGCTAATCCATCATGCACACCACTGCCAGGTTAAACTTTTGAAAACATCATTTTTATCATGTGAGTTCCATGCTAAGAACAAAAACAAAACAAAAAAACCCACCATCCATAGCCTCTATCCATGTAAGACACAATCTTACCCTGTGCTACCTTTTCAGCCTCTTCTTTTGTTAATGTTATCAACATTTTGCTTCTGGATTCTTCATTCCAGTTTTGTATTCATGGATATGGTGCTTAAAAGAAAACTCTTTAAAACTATCTTAATTTTTCAAATCAAAATTTGGGGTTGGGGGGGGGAGGCAATCAGGGTTAAGTGACTTGCCCAGGGTCACAGAGATAATGCATGTCAAGTATATGAGGTCTGATCTGAACTCATGTCCTTTTGACTCCAGGGTCCATGTCCTATCCAGTGTACTACCTAACTGCCTCCAAAATTAGATTTTGAAAACATTTGCTCAGTGAAATCCTATTTCTCAATGTAATAACAAAACAAGTTATTTAACCCTATACTCTATCCAGTTTTCTTCTCATTTTTCCTAAAACACATCTTATACTTACTTTACTGCCTCATCATGCCTAGAATGCCTTTTTATTTCTCTCTACCCATCTAAATCCTAATATTTTTCAAGATCTAGCTTAAATTTTCTTCCTCTATTAAGCCTTTCCAGATTACACTAGCCCATAAGGCCATATCCCTATAAGGTACCCCTAGAATATATATTGCTGCTATGATTGATTCAGCAACTAATCACATAAAGACTGGTGACAGCTTACATATTTTTTATCCAATTATTAATATCGTGGTGGGTTGTTTTTTTTTTTTAGCACAACTAGAGTGTAAGTTTCTTCTTTTCTTTTCTTTTCTTTTTTTTTTTTTGGTGAGGCAATTGGGGTTAAGTGACTTGCCCAGGGTCACACAGCTAGTAAGTGTTAAGTGTCTGAGGCCGGATTTGAACTCAGGTACTCCTGGATCCAGGGCTGGTGCTTTATCCACTGCGCCAACTAGCTGCCCCAAGTGTAAGTTTCTTGAAGGCATGAATCTAGTTTTATAGTCTCAAGCACAATGCCTTTCAAATAGCTGAAGCTTAGCATGTATTTATAGATTGAATAATTGACTGTCCTTTCAAACAACATTATATAATGTAAAGCAAAATTACATGTCTAAGGGGATTAGTGATGATACTAATACCACCAGTTCAGATAATTCCTATCTGACCATGCCATCATTCTTGCAGATAGCTCTTTTCCAACTGGGCCTAGGATTCTAGAGTTCTCTTCCATTTCCTTCAACCTTTGTGGCTTTTTGGCACTTTGGAGATTAAGTAGTTTAATTTATCCACAGAAGTAGATAGCAGAAGTTCTAATTTATCTGTTCTTCCTCTCTCTCATCTCTTCTGATTCTCCCTAAAGTGAAATTATGCAGAAGAGGTTTTGGTGGATGAACTATAGGGGTAGAAGACTGTTAAGATTTTATTTTTCCTTAATCATATGATCCTTTTTAAAACTGCCATTACTCAGTTAGAATCAGCAAAGGCAAGGGGCTGTAGGAAATACAGGAAATGATCACAAAGGGGAAAAAGAGGAAAATCTCATTTTATGTTTTTATCATTTCATTTAAATGCATGTGGAATGAACCATTAAAAACTATGAATTTGATTATTGTTTGGGGTGTACAGATTTTAAAATATAAGCTGAAGCACATAGTAAAGGTCCCCCCCCTTTCAGGGAGTGGAGGTAGCTGCTCAGCCTTAAGTCTATTTGCTAAACATGATCCTCTAAACTCATAGAGAGAGTTTAATTAAATACTATTAACTTTGGTGCCCCCATGTTATAAAACTACTCATTTTTTCTCTTCTCTCCCTGTCTTACCCCCTCCCTCCTAGACACACACACATACACATATATCATTATCTGATTTTTGTCATGTGAAATTCCAAAATCTCTTTATTTTTGCCCTTCCCTGTATCCCATCTTCCCCATACTAGAAAATCTGGAGCCAGCACTGAGATCATTCAGTAGAAGGAGACTACTTACAAGCAACTCAAGGGGAAATTCTTTGATGAAATCTGACACATTGTTCAATTCTTTGCCTACTGTAGCACATGCACTGAGGCTAACTTTAGCAAAATCAATGGGAATTTTTAAAAAAGAGACTCCATCTATGACCCCAAAAGCCCTGTTCTGGTTATGCTGTGGTTTAAAACAATTTATCCTTAAGTCTATTGGAGCTTAATAATCATTTGTTGAATGAAAGGATGAATGTTTCTTCAAACTAATTCTGCCAGTGGTCAATTTTTAGTCATGAGTTACAAAAAAAAATTGTCTTAGAGTGTCACTAACTTCTTCTATTGCTATAAATTACCTTCAGTATTCATTTATCTAGCATTTATTAACCCCTACTAGGTTCCAGGCACTGTACTAGATGCTAGGATGCAAAGTTAAAATCAAAATATTCCCTGCTCTCAATAAGTTTACATGTACTAATGATTTTTTCTCTTTTTGCTAGCAAATTTGAACCCTGAAAACACTTTTCAAAGTGCAATATAGCCCACAAAAGAAGCTCATTGGTTCTAATTGATAGTATATATATTTCACAATGTTAACTTATCACCTTTGTGATAGGTGTCTCCATTTACTTCTCTTATTCCTATTATATTTGATTAAGAGAATATAATAGTCTTGCCACAAATGCTCTCAAAAGTTCTCCAGTTCCTCAAATTCCTATGAAAACAGTACAGAACAAAACAAGATTGGAAGGAGGGAGAGGCAAAACAATTATTTTTATTAAGCTCCCTAATTTCAACTTGGCACGATGTGATCATTTTTAAACCTTGTGGACTTAACTCCATTTGTATTTTCATGACTGAGATGCACACATGACCAGACTTAAAAATGTATTATATGGTAAAAATATACTTTATATAAGATATTCTTATAGTATATACATAAAATGTATGGTAGAATATACTTTTTGTTGCAGGGCAATGAGGGTTAAGTGACTTACCCAGGGTCACACAGCTAGTAAGTGTCAAGTGTCTGAGGCTGGATTTGAACTCAGGTCCTCCTGATCCAGGGCTGTGCCACCTAGCTGCTCCCTAGAATATACTTTTAACAGGCGCACAGCTGGGTTGTGTAGTAGATAGAGCACTGGGTCTGGAGTCAGGAATGCCTGAGTTCAAATATGGTCTCAGATACTTACTAGCTATATGACCCTTGGCAAGTCACTTCACCCTGCTGGCCTCAGTTTCCTCATCTGTAAAATGAGCTAGAGAAGGAAATGACAAACCACTCTAGTATCTGCCAAGAAAACAACAGCTTTGTAAAACCATTTTTAAAAATTAACTATTTCAATAGCACATATGCTTTTTTGCAAAAAAAAAAAAAAGGTCTCTGCCTTGTGGATTGACAATATAAATCTTTTAACACAGTCATGATAATGGTAACATTCAATCCTTATGTCAAAAGCCATCTATCTGAGAAGCAAAGCACTCCATTAAAGAGCCCAGTAATCATTTAAGAGGCTTCTCTACTTTAAATGGAATTCTTCAGTTGCTTTTGCTGTATGTGAACTACCTCGAGATTTTTTTCAAGGAAAAGCAGATCTCTTTTAATACTTTCTGTCCATAATACCTCATTTAGAAAAAAATCTATCTGTGGATGTGCTAATTGTCTTTCCTATTGTCTCATTACTGGGCCCTACAGTGGTGTCCTTCAAAGAATGATAGACTTCTAAAAGTACTTAGGTTTTACACACACACACACACACACACACACACACACACACACACACGCACGCACGCACGCACGCATGCACGCACGCACGCACAGAGAGGGGGAGAGAGAGAGAGAGAGAGAGAACTATATGACTAGAAGTTTAAGAATTACAATGTACTTTCCTAGAAGGCAAATCCAGAATAGTGCAGTCAGTAGAGACCTGTAAACCTCTAAATGAGGATTCATATACTGGCTGTGTGACCCTGGGTAAGTCACTTAACCTCTATGTACTCTAGGCTTCTCTGAAACCTAAGTTTCAGGAAAGGTGCTGATCTGTATTGTTCACCACACACTCCCTACACCAATTAAATCATAGATTTGGACAAAAACAACTCAACCCTCAAACCCACAAACATCCTCCAGGGGAAAAAAAAAATATATATATATATATATATATATATTGTGGACTTGAATCTTCTACAGAAGAAAGTGTGGGGAGGAAGTAATGACTTATGTTTGTTTGTTTATTTTCGGGTTTTTGTTTTTTTTTGTTTTGCGGGGCAATGAGGGTTAAGTGACTTGCCTAGGGTCACACAGCTAGTAAGTGTCAAGTGTCTGAGTCCAGATTTGAACTCAGGTCCTCCTGAATCCAGGGCCAGTGCTTTATCCACTGTGCCAGCTAGCTGCTCCCATGACTTATTTTTTAATCAAAAATTTTCGTTGGAATACTTAATGACACTAGAGATATCTGCCCCAAATACATTTTAAAAGAAAAGTTATTAGTCTATTGTTCCATTTCACTACCCAGGTGAATCCCTAGTCATTCTTCTAGGCCCATTTCCTACAACATATACGAAACACACATAACACAAGTAACATGTATGTAACATATAAAAGTAATAACATATATCTAAGTAGGTCCAATACTATTTGTCAATATGTGGTTCATTTGGCACCTTTTGTTCTTCACTGGCAGGAAGTTATTCATATCACTGACCAACCAATCTTCTGAAATGGAAGTAGGACTCTCTTACTCATATTACTGGTTCATGGCAATTGCCCTGTAAGATTACTCTTACACAGATATCATTTTATTTGGCCTTTAGGTCAATTTGTAGTTTGTTTTTTAAGTGCTAGAGTAATCCAAAGCAAGTAACTATATATCCACCATGTAGTTAAGATTTCTGAATATATCAAGGTGTGACACTGAACCTAAGAAAAGTCAACCCATGCTCTCACATCAGGGGGCCTCTGGTAATAATAATATTCTCACAAAGGCAGAAGGGGAAAAAAGAATATCAAATTATCTTGATTATTCCTTTTACTCATATCAGCTAGATATGCCAAATCTTTCCAAAAGAGTAAAATATTTCTCAAGTATTTGATTAAAATGCAATAAAGGATTATCTCCTTAGCATCATCACCAAACATTTATTGAAAGCTTGTAAAAAAAAAAGAAAAAAGAAAAGAAAAGAAAGGACAGCTAGGTGGTGCAATGGATAAAGCACTGGCCCTGGAATCAGGAAGACCTGAGTTCAAATCCAGTCTCAGATACTTGACACTTACAAGCTGGGTGAACCTGGGCAAGTCACTTAACCCTCATTGAGAAGAAGAAGAAGAAGAAGAAGAAGAAGAAGAAGAAGAAGAAGAAGAAGAAGAAGAAGAAGAAGAAGAAGAAGAAGAAGAAGAAGAAGAAGAAGAGAGAAGGGAGAAGGAGAAGAAGGCGACTTATTATATTTAAGGAATTGGGAATACAACATGCCATAAGCCATGATCTCTGTCTTCAAGAAGCTTACAATCCAGTTTTCAGTAGAAGGAGTACTATTGTTGGTACCACCTACAGGCCTGGATTTACAGCCTTTTGAATATAGTGACTTTGGTAAGTCATTATACTTATTTGGGCTTCAGATTCTTCATCTGTAAAACAAGAGGAATGAAGAGATGATTCAAAAGTCCTTTCCAGTTTTGACATTCTGTAAAATACCTAACATTACAACTCAGCACATGTCAATGCCAAATTAATGGCCAGTAAGAGCCACAGATGGGGCAACTAGGTGGCACAGTGGATAGAACACTGGTCTTGGAGTCAAGAAGACTAATCTTTTTTAGTTCAAATATAACCTCAGATACTACTAATTGTGTGACTTTGGGCAAAGTCACTTAACTCCTTTTACTTCAGTTTCCTTATTTGTGACATGAGCTGGAGAAGGAAATGGCAAACCCCTCCAGTATCTCCTCCAAGAAAACCCCAAATAAGGTCATGAAAAGTCCGACATGAAAAAAATGACACAACAACAAAGAGCTACAGAAAGCCAGAAGGAAGGCATTGTATGGACCTGAGTTTTTCATATATATCACAAACACATTCTATTCTACATAGTCATGAGATTCTTATATGATTTTTAGGTGACTTTGATTTGGGGAATTTGTATTTTCCCTTTTTTTCCCCATAAACTACACTACCCAAATTTATATATTATTTTACATATTTTTCAGGCATTTGTATTGTTGGCTCTATCTTGGACTTGTATCTTAGCTATAGACAAGGGAAAGTTAAGACTATCTTATATGAATAATTTGTTTTTTAAAGTATTTTATTATTTTCCAGTTACATATAAGGATAATTTTCAACATTTGTTTTCACAGGATTTTGTTCCAAATTGCTTTTGTCCCACCCTCCCTTCCCTTCCTCCTCCCCAAGATGGAAAGCAATCTGATATAGATTGTATATGTACGATCACATTAAACATATTTCTACATTAGTTACCTTGTAAAAGAAGAATCAGAGCACAAGGGAAAAACCTCAAAAAAGAAGGGGAAAAACCAGCCCAAAAGTAGAAACAGTATGGTTCAATCTGCTTTCATAATCCACAGTTCTTTTTTTCTGGATGTTAAGAACATTTTTTTTTATTATGAGTTCTTTGAAACTGTTTTGGATCATTGCACTGCTGAGAAGAGCCAAGTCTATCCCCATTGTTCATCACACAATGTTGCTGTTACTGTGTACAATGTTTTCATGGTTCTTCTCATCTCACTCAGCATCAGTCCATGAAAATTCTTCCAGGTTTCTCTGAACTCCTCCTGCTCATAGTTTCTTACAGCACTATAGTATTCCATTACATTCATATACTACAACTTGTTTAGCATTCCCCTATTGATGGGAATTCCCTCAATTTCTAATTCTTTGCCACCACAAAGAGAGCTGCTATAAAAATTTTTGTACATGTGGGTCCTTTTACCTTTTCTATGGTCTCTTTGGGATACAGAACTAACAGTGGTACCACTGGGTCAAAGGGTATGAACAGTCCCATAGCACTTTGAGCATAATTCCAAATTGTTCTCCAGAATGGTTGGATCAGTTCATAGCTCCACCAACAATGCATTAGTGTTCCAATTTTTACACAGCTTCTCCAACATTTATTATTTTCCTTTTTTGTCATATTAGCCAATCTGATAGGTGTCAGGTGATACCTCAGAGTTGTTTTAAATTGTATTTCTCTAAACAATAATGATTTAGAGCATTTTTTTCATATGGCAATAGATAGCTTTGATTTCTTCATTAGAAAATTGCCTCTTCATATCCTTTGACCATTTCTCAATTGGGGAATGACTTGGATTCTTATAAATTTGATTTAGTTCCCTATATATTTTAGAAATGAGGCCTTTATCAGAAATGCTGGCTGTAAAAATCATTTTTCCAGTTTTCTGCCTCCCTTCTAATTTTGACTGCATTACTTCTGTTTGCATAAAAACTATTTAACTTAATGTAATCAAAGTCTTCCATCTTGCATTTCATAATATTCTCTATCTTTTGTTTGGACATAAATTGTTTTCCTCTCCATAGATCTGGGAGGTAAATTATTCCTTCCTCTCCTAATTTATCTATGGTATCACCCATTATGTCTAAATCTTGAACCCATTTTGACCTTACTTTTGTATAAGGTGTAATATGTTGGTGTATGCCTAGTTTCTGCAATACTATCTTCCAGTTTTCCCAGGAGGTTTTGTCAAATACTGAGTTCCTATCCCAGAAGATGGAGTCATTGGGTTTATCAAACAGTAGATTACTATAGTCATTTACTACTGTGTCTCCTGTGCCTAACCTATTCCATTGATCCACCACTCTATTTCTTAGCCAGTACCTAATTTTGACTATGAGGTTTTTGTGCCCTAATACATGGTCAAATTTTGAGTATGTGCCTTGTACTGCTGAGAAAAAGGTATATTCCTTTCTATCCCCATTCAGTTTTCTCCAGATATCTATCATATCTAACTTTTCTAATATTCTATTCACCTCTTTAACTTCTTTCTTATTTATTTTGTGGTTAGATTTATCTAATTATAAGAGGGAGATGTTCAGATCCCCCACTAGTATCGTTTTGCTGTCTATTTCCTCTTGTAAGTATTGATATTACTTCATTATCTATCATACCTTTTAGCAAGATGTAATTTCCTTCCTTATATTTTTTAATTATATCTATTTTTGCCTTTGCTTTGTCTGAGATAAGGATTGCTACCCCTGCTTATTTTTACTTCAACTGAAGCATAATATATTTTGCTCCTACCTTTTACCTTTACTCTGTGTGTATCTCTCTGCTTCAAATGTGTTTCTTGTAAACAACATATTGTAGGATTCTGGTTTTTAATCCACTCTGCTATTCACCTCCATTTTATGGCAGAGTTCATCCCATTTGTATTCACAGTTAAGATTATTAACTGTTTATTTCCCTCCATCCTCTTTTCCCCTTTGTACTCTTTTCCCCCTTCTTTTCCCCTATTCCTCTTGACCAGTGTTTTACTTCTTACCACTGACTCCCTCAATCTTCCCTCCCTTTTATCAGCTACCCTTCTTTTTCTTGCCCTTTTTACCCCTGCTTCTTCACTCCCTTCTATCAATACCACCCTTTTCCTCCTTCCCTTTTTGTTTCCTTAGAGAGTAAGCTAAGTTCCTTTATACAAATGGGAGCATATTTTATTCCCTTCCTGAACCAAATCTGATGAGAGTAAGGTTGCAACAATGCTCACACCTCCCTTCTTTCCCTCTATTGTAATGGGTTCTTTTTGTGCTACAGCATATGATGTAATTAACCCCATCCCACCTCCCCCTTACTCTCCTCCCCCTAGTCTTCTTTTATTCTGCCCCTTAAGTTTCTTTATATTATCACATCAAAGTCAATTTAATAACAATACCTTAACAGAGATACAGACCCCATGAGTTAAAAGTATTATCCTCCCTCATAGAGATGCAACCAGTTTAACATCATTGAACAACCTTCCCCCCACCTTGTTTACCTCTTTATATTTCTCTAGAGTCTTGTATTTGGAGATCAAATTTTTTGTTCACTTCTGGTATTTTTCTCAGGAATCCTTGGAAGTGTCCTATTTCATTGAATACCCATCTTTTCCTCCAAAAAAGAATGATCAGTTTTTCTGGGTAATTGATCATGGGTTGTAATCCAAGCTCCTTTGCCTTCCTGAATATCATATTCCAAGTCCTGGAATCCTTTAATATTGAAGCTTCCAGGTCCTGTGCAATCCTGACTGTGGCTCCATGATATTTAAATGGTTTCTTTCTGGCTGCTTAGAGTATTTTCTCCTTCACATGATAATTCTGGAGTTTGGCTACAATATTCCTTGAAGTGTTCTTTTTGGGGTCTCTTTCAGAAGGTGATTGGTAGGTTCTTTCAATGATGATTTTATACTCTGATTCTACAATTTCAGGGCAGTTCTCCTTGATAATTTCCTGAAATATGGTGTCTAGACTCTTTTCTTGATCATGGCTTTCAGGTAGTCCAGTAACTCTCAGATTCTCTTTCCTGGATCTATTTTCCAGGTGAGTTGTTTTTCCAATGAGGTATTTCACATTTTCTTCTATTTTTTTCAGTCTTTTTATTCTGCTTGACAGATCCTTGGTGTCTCGTGGAGTTAGCTTCCATCTGCCCAATTTTAATTTTTAAGGCCTTATTTTCCTCAGTAAGCATTTGCACCTCTTTTTCCATTTGGCCAATTTTTTCTCCTATTTGGCAATTTTTTCTCTCATTTGTCCAATTGTATATTTTAAGGAATTGTTTTCCTCAGTCAATTTTTGTGTTTCTTTTTGCAGTGTAAACTCTTATTTCTCTCATTTCTTTTTTCAATTTTTTCTTCTACCTCTCTTTGGTTTTTAAAATCCATTTTGGGCTCTTCAAAGGAGGCTTTTTGGTTTTGAGACAAGATCACCTTCCCACTAGATTCTTCACTTGTAGGCATTTTGACAAACTCATCTGAGCTTTTGTTTTGGTCTTCCCTTTCACCATAGAAGCTGTCAATGATAAGGGTCCTTTTTTGGTTCTTTCTCATGTTGTAGCCTATTTTTTAAACTTATAAGGTTGAAGTCTATTCCTGGGGCACAGGGTTCACTGTTGCAAGCGTCTTACTTCTCTCAGCTGCACCACTCTCAGCTGTGTCGAGTTGCAGCAGTGTCCAGCTGCCCACTGAGCCAACCTGTACTGAGTTGAATTGCCAGCTGAACCAAACAGAACTGAACCTCCCTCCCCTTTTACCCAGGTGAGACAGACCTTTCCTGAAATCTTCTTCATTATCTCAAGTAGGAGGATTGTGTCTCTCTTTTTGTAGGTTCTGTAGTTCCAGAATCTGTTCAGAGGCTTGATTTAATGTTGTTTTTGAGGGAAACATGGGAAAGCTCAGGCAGCTTCCTGGCTTCTCTCTGCTGTTTTGGCTCTTATATGAATAATTTGGAAATATATCAAACTTTTAAAAAATTGAGATAATTGGGAGGGGGGAACAAAGTGTGGACTCCATGAAATTGATTTGATAGCTTTCCTGGGGGGAAATCAACTTGTATATTTCAGGGTGCATATGTTTTAAAAGATCATGGTCCCTTTCTTCCTGCCACAACCACAAGTGATCTAGTTTTAAACTAAATATTTTTGTTATCTTTCGTATTTTCAAACTGATATGTTTTATCCTTTTGATTAGCTCCCCATGTGGACATAGAAAATAAGCACATACAAGGCCATGTAATTGAAGAGGAAGTCAGCAATGGATAGAAAACAGATTTGTTTTTTATGCACAGGCTAGATGGGACATGTTCTCTTTCTAACCATGAGTCAAGATGCATTTCTGAGTCATGTCAGTATTCAAAAACAAAATATATTTGGTTCTCTAAGTGAAACCTTAAGAATATAAGAAACACCACATTGATCAGGTTTGGGGCCATCCACCTATTTTTCTGTCTCTATCACAGCTCCATGGAATGCTTTCTGCTAATATACACTAGAGAAGGAACGTTGTGTGGTGATGATAATTTAGTTTGAAGAGATAGACTTTATAAATCCCTATTCTGCCCTTAGTAGTCATTTAAAGTCAAATAGTCACTTGACCTTTGGACAAGTCAATATGGGTCTCACTTTACTCATCTGTAAGTGAAGGCTTGGAATATGATTACTGGTTCTAAAATTTGTGTGGTTTGTCTTCTAAAGTAAACATGCAATATTCTAAGTAGTACGTAGTATTTACACATATTTTTCTATGTACACTATGACAAATAACTAGTGTGAGTTCAACTCATTGCAATTCAGCTAACATTTTTGAAAGAGTCTATTATTTATGAAACGTACTGAGTGATGAGGACATGATAATATGAAATAAGACAAAGTTCCTCGTTTGCTTATGTAGACCTTTAAGTTTAGTAGTGAAATGTCATATACACAGTGGCAGAGTAGATATAGGACACTGGGCCTGGAATCAGGAAGACCTGTGCTTTAGATAGTTACTAGCTGTGCTACCTTGGACAAGTCACTTAACCTCAGTTAGCTTCAGTTTCCTCAATTGTCAAGTGAAGATAATAATAGCACCTACATCATAGGGTTGTTGTGCAAATAAAAAGAGATAATATTTGCAAAGTTCTTAGCACAACACATGGCACAAAGTAAGTGCTATATAATTGCTAGCTATTATCATTATCTACAATAAAAACATGATAGGTATGTAAGTTCAAAGGACAGTATTTAGTCCGATTTGACTGGAACATACTGTAGAGTATGTGGTGGGAGGGAGTTAGAGGTGAAGTTCGTTTGAGATTGTAGTGGGCCTTGGGTGCCAGCTAAGGAATCTAAACTTTGCTCTGTAGGCAATAAACCATTTAAGGGTTTTTGAGCAGAAGAGTAATTTAATGAGATCTGTGCATATGGAATATTAATGTGGCAGTACTTTTAAGGATGGATTGGAGAGATAGGACAGGAGATTTGTGAGGAAGACCTGTAAAGAGGCAACTGCAACAAGACAGAGGGGTGTAATGAATGCTTTGGTTAGGATGGTGGGAGTGGGAATATAAACAAGTAGATGGAGATGAAAAATTTTGCTGATGTAGAATTGAGATTTGGTGAATGACTACATAGAAAATTACTATCATTTTGACTTATCTTTTTCAGTTTCCCTTAATATCATCTATGGGATCCCACTAACTGTGGATGTGCACCAAGGCTCAGTCGAGATCACTCCTCTTCTCTTTCTATAATGATCTCACTTTGTTATCTCATCACATTTTAAGAGTTCCATTGTCACCTCTAGGCAGATTATTCTCACATCCATCCATCCATCCATCCATCCATCCATCCATCCATCCATCCATCCATCCATCCATCCATCCATCCATCCATCTATCCATCCATTTATCCATCCATCTTTCCATCCATCCATCCATCCATCCATCCATCCATCCATCCATCCATCCATCCATCCATCCATCCATCCATCCATCCATGTATCCATCCACCCATGCATGCATCCATCCATGCATCTATCTGTCTATCCATCTATCCATCTATCCTTATTCACCGTGGCTTCTTTCAAAACTCAGTTCAGCTGCCATCTTCTGCAGTAGATGCAATTGCTACTAGTTTCTTCCCCTCTATCTTTATCTTCCATTTATATCTGCCTCCAATATTCCCTACCTTCCTTCAAATCTCAACTAAAGTGCTGCCTTCTACAAAAAGCCTTTCCTGGTCCTCCTTAATCTTAGTGCTTTCCCTCTGAAATTATCTCCACACATGTATACAGACATATTATGTTCCACAATTCCCCACATGTATGTATATATGTGTATATGTATACGATTATATATGTATATGTATGTGCATGTGTATATGTATATGTGAGAGAGAGAGTAAAGAGAAGAATTGTAGAATTTTCTTCCTTCAATGTATTAAAAACCAAGAAAGTTAGTATTTGACTGGAATAGCTTAAGCATTTTTTACTTGACAGAAAAGGGCAAGCACTCAGGGTCCCTATGCTATATATACATGCATATGTGTGATTTATACATATTTGCACATGTGGATATAAGCACACATGTCTATCGATGTACAAGGGATTGTGTATGGAACATATGTGTGTGCATGTGTACACACACAGGGAAAAATGTAAAGGCTCTAGGGAGGCTGAACGATTTCCTCCTGGCACTATTAAATGTGAGACCTAAGCGTTTTGCAGTCTAAAAGCTGCTGCTGCAAGCACAGGTATGTTTCAGCACAAAAGTTAATGAAGCATTTCATATGTGAGGTAGAAAGAGAATGTATTGTGTGTGTGTGAGAGAGAGATGACAAAAAGGAGAAATGGATCTTGAATTGCCTTTTTCTAATTAGGACACATCACCATGAGCAAATCCTCCTGAGCCAATTGTTCTTAAAGGTGAATTAATCACAATCAGGAAGCTGTGCACCACAGGGGACATGGGCTCCCAAGAAAGACACATGATAAACTGTTCTATGACTCATAATGGAGTATAGAGCACAGAGACTTGAGGCCTCTCCTATTCCTACAGTTAATTTTATAGCTAAAATACCTAGATGCACTTTCCTTCTTCCCTGCAGCCAACATCCATGCTTGTGATGGTTCAAACTATGGGATAAACAAAGTAACAAAACAATGTCATTCCTCTCTGACTTTGGTGGCCTTTATTGATTAGGTTCCCCCCTCTTCCCTGCCCCCATAATATATTTACTATCTTATTTTTGTTTTGCTTCCACTAATATAAAAATTGGTTTGTATTTCCCTGCATACACAAAAGAAGCTGCCCAGCAGCTGAGGTCTAGAGGCAGGTGAATCAGCCTGAGAATAAATATGTCCTGTGATATGTGTTTCTTGAGTTTAAAACAGAACAGATGAAGTTTCTAGAGATGAATCATGAGGAAGACCTGAGAAATGAGGTAAGGGAAGGAATTTCCCAGGGGTGAGGGAACTTCCAGTGTGGAAACTCCCTTCACGATCGCAAACCTGCAAATGATGTGTGATTCATATTATTTGACAGTTTCCTAGGGCTCTAAGAACTTAAATAATTTGTCCAAGGTCTCAAAGATGGTATTTGTCAGAGGCAGAACTCCGAATCCAATTCTTCTCTCTCTATCCCTTACCATCCATACCAGGTTGCAGAGTTGAAACTCAGGCCTGAAGAAATGAGGTTGCAGAATATCCTGGCCCTCAGTAGGTGGTGCTATAGACAACCCAACCAACTGTTGATCAGCATATGCCATGTTGGAGAGCAGCAGGCCAAAACTGTGCTGTGAATTTTTCCATTCATAGCAGCCAGAGCCACCAGGACTTCTGCAGCCTACACCAAATGAAATACAAGAAGGAGAGCTCTTTCAGGGCTCCTCCCTAAAGTTTAATGTCCATATCACAATACCCATGTTCTAACCAGAAACAAAGACAATTATTTTTTTCCTTGTAATTCTTAACACAAGGACCCTGAATTGATAATGCTCACTGTCTATGCCACCCATTTTTTATGAAACACTTTGTGACATTTGATATTTCTATATTTATTTGATTTAATTTTTGTATTGTTGTTGAATCTTTCACGCGTTTGTGTCATGTCTCCCTAACTGGATTTTAAGTTCTTTGAGGGCAGGGACTATTAAGCTTTTTTTTTTTAATCTCATAAAGCAATTAGTGCAATGCTTAGGTACTGAGAAGCTATTGAGTAAATATTTGTATTTGATTTAATTTAACCAATGTCACTTAGTAATATGCCTGCCGACCAAATTCTAAAATTAGGGAGTAGATTAGATATAGAACTTATCTTATTAGATATAGAACTAGGTCCCTTCAGATGCTGAGGTTCTATGAGTCTAGGTCAGAGGTAGCCCATCAGGGAACAGACTTCTGGTCCAAATAGTATATTTGGCAGAACTATTTCCAGCCTTGGTGTTCAAGTACCTCAGAATTATACCAATGGAAGGATTCTTTGATGAAATTATGTTCAGAAGACTACTCAATTCCCTACAATTGGAATGCCTTCCTCCTGGATCTCTGCCTCTTGCCATCCCTAACTTCTTTCAAATTTCCGATGCCACTTTCTGCAGAAGGCCCTTCCCTGTCCTGCCAGATGCTAGGGCCTTCTCTTTTTCTTTTTCTTTTTTTTTTTGTGGGGCAATGGGGGTTAAGTGACTTGCCCAGGGCCACACAGCTAGTAAGTGTCAAGTGTCTGAGGCCAGATTTGAACTCAGGTACTCCTGAATCCAGGGCTGGTGCTTTATCCACTGTGCCACCTAGCTGCTCCGAGCCTTCTCTTTAAACCTCCCATCTTCTCTATATGTATATGGACTTGTTGGCTAATCCATTGGAATGTGAGCTTGGTAAGAAAAGGGGTTCTTCTTGCCTTTCCTTGTATCCTGTTCTTAGCATGAAGTAAACACTTACTATAGCTTATTGATCAATTAAATTCACATTCTGATTCCTCATTAAGGTGTGGAAGTGACACAAGGGTTTTGAAATGTATGCCAGGTAGTTCAGTTCCAGCAGGTACTACCAGGCTGAGAAGGCTTAAAGGCCTAGGGACAGCTTGTCATCTGAGGATCTGCCTTCCATTATGAGAGGCCTCTCACCAGAGAATGATTTTTTTTTTTGTACACAACTAATGCAACTATTTGTAAATGTCTCCTGTGTGCTAGGTGGGATATTCAGGGAGGACTAGCACCTCTGGTGTCACAGCTTGCTGAGCCCTTTTCAGGGCTGCTCATCCACCTTTAATGTCCACCTTTCATCCAACTCTCACCTGTGGCTTCAAGAAGTTGTAACATACCCAGAACACCCTGGTAAAACCAGCTCACAGACAGGCTAAACCAGGTTGAGGGTAATCAATGGGCCTCATACCTGTTAGTGAGTTAGAGGGATGTCTACCCCAAGCATGTGAAGATTTCCCTCGTGGGATGGGTGGATGAGAACAATTGGATCCAATGGCCATGAAGGTGGCTGAAGCAGTCTCTGTGGAAGCATTTAGAGGTTGGTCAGACATCCAAGATGCCAAGGTTACGCACTGCATCCTGGGCCATTGCCAGTCAACCTGATTTTTGTCTTGTTGCTGCACTTCAATGGCCTTTAAAAGGGAGCACAGACCAAAGAGAGGCCAGAGATCTGGGGAGCGAGAAATGTGGGGAGTAGAGGGGTTGTTCATTGAGGAAAATTTGATTCTGTGGAGGGAGGCACGGGCACATGCATACCCCCTCCAGGGAAACATGTACAAGGAGGAACCTGCACAGATGGAGAAGATCAAGCCCAAGAGTTCTTGGACCAAGCAAAGGAGTTTTGGTCCCCAAATCTAGTTCTCTGACCAAACAGGAACTGGAGCCAAGGAGCACAAAGAGACAGGAAAGGCACAGTGTGGAGAAGCAAAACTGGCACTCGCCCGTCACTGATACTGTGAGTTATGTTGACTTTATGGGTCAGATGAAGGTGGGAGTGACTCTCAATCCTAAATGCTTTCTCCTTGGGATGGGTCCCCACCAAGGTTATTTCATTCAATCTGGAAGCCTAGATAGATCCCTAGGGAGATGGGGTTCAAAAGCAGAAAGACTTGCTTGACTCTAATAACCTTCAGTCCTTTCCTCTTTTGGAGAGCCCTGTCCAATGCAGTATTATGCATTGGGGAGACTAAATATGCCCCAGCGAGGTAGAAGATGACTAGAGAGGGCAGGGGAGTTGTTTTCGTTGTTCATTGATTTGGATATGAGCTAATTGCAGATTTTTTTTCTGGTCAAGTTAAATAAAGCTTGTCCTATATTTAAGGTTTGGGTTTTGTTTGTTTATTTGTTTTCCTCCTAGGAAGAGTTCTTTGGGATCTGAGGAGTTTATTTCCCTCTTCCTTTTGAATTTTTTGTAGTGACCTAGACAATTTCTGGTATTAAGGGGTTGGAGAAGGGAGAGGAATGCCATAGAAAAATGTGTAAGATATCTCTTCCAGGGGCAGCTAGGTGGCACAGTGCATAGAGTACCAGAACTGGAGTCAGAAGGACCTGAGTTCAAATCTGGCCTCAAACATTTGATACTTACTAGCTGTGTGGCCATGGGCAAGTCATTTAACCCCTATTGCCTCGCAAAAAAAGAAAGAAATCTCTTTCACCCCATGACTGAACCAGTCTGTTGAAACTCGGAGCTTCACTTCTATGCAATGAGACTTACAACGATGTTTTACAAGGACATAAGGACCTTATCAGTTGAGTTACAAGGACCTAGGATGTTGGTGTACTTGCTACATCAGCATTCCTTAAATAGGATGGCAGCTGGGTGACACAGGGGATGGTAAGCAGGACTTGGTGTTAGGAAAACCTGAGTTTGAATCCTGCCTGAAACACTTACTAGCTGTGTGACCCAGGCAAACCACTTAACCTCTCTGTGCCTCAGATTCTTCATCTGATAAAATGGGGGAGAATAATAGCACCTGCCTCACAGGGTTGTTGTGAAGATCAAGGAGTCAACATAAGTTAAGTGCTTTGAAAACCATAAAGAGTTAAATAAATATTAGCTATTATTGTTGTTTCTTTTGTTCTTTGTTGTTGTTGTTGTTGTTGTTGTAACCTCAAACCCCATGCCCTACCCACCTCTGACCTTTGGGGCAAAGATCTGAATTTTAGGAGGAGTCCCTTCTCAATTGATTCTTGAATGAATGATTTCATTTCACGTAGATAAGAAATTAGTCAATGATTAGATCTTATTTTAAAACATTTTTAAACTCCCTTAAGTCAAACTTCCTGTTTTGCTCTGGGGTTGGAAAAAGAATGAAATAGGCATTTTAACAAATGGTAACTGGAAAACAGTGCTCTTCAATGATTCATTGCAGAGAACGTGGGTGGCCTGTTCAATAAAAACATGATAGCTTTTGGTATTCTTACATCTGTATGAAATGTGGTTCACTATAGCCCAATATACTCTACCTATTTCCCCATTTTCCCCCAAAATGATTTTGAAAAAAGTAATAACTAAAGAGTAACATGCTATAATTACCCCAATTGTCTATGTGTAAGAGCTCTTAGAAGATCTTAAAAGAATGGATTTTTTTTCCTGGATTTCCCAAAGCCTAATCCTGTTAAAGTATCATGAAACTTGAGATTGGTAATTATATATTTCCATCCATGGGAGGTAGGAAAGTTCCCCAAAGCTTAATATAATTCCATGATAACTTTACAAGCTCATCTAGAGCAATGTGTCAAGCTACAGTGTCATCAACTATGATTTTTTAAAAAATTTCCAGTCAACGTTTCTGATTAACTACGTTCTTTGCGTCCGGCCTTTGGTCATATGCACACTACACTTAAACAAATTTCTCAATTTTGAGTCATCGATGTCCATTTTCAAGAGTTTGCATCAGGGACTGGCTCACTTTCAGCAGCATTGTGCTTTTGAGCTAAAAATATAAATGACTCACGAAATATTTTCTGTTAGCTCAAGAGCTAGTTCCTACCACCACTGGTCATTCATTCTGATCAATCTTCTTTCTGCTTATATGCAAAAAGAAGAATATTTCCAACTGATTTCCTATCTCTGAAGTTGATGATTCCTTTAGAATTACATAGTGACTTAAAACTGGAATGGAATTGTTGCCCATTTACTTCACTAGCATAATAATCAATGACGTTTTTCTATAAAGGCAAATGTTCTGATGCAGAATGACTTGTAAAGGTGAAAATTGAAAAAGTTGTACATTTCACTTGTGTTCCTTTTTTTAATTAAATAATATATTATGAATTTAATTTTGAATAATAAAAATACACATACAATTATTTACTTTAAGAATAAATATCAAGATGCTATGCAGCTAGGTGACATAGGGGATAGAGTGCTCAATTTGGAGTCAGGAACACCTGAATTCAGATCTTTCCTCAGACACCAACTCCATGACCCTAGACAAGTCATTTAAGTTCTCCCAGCCTCAGTTTCCTCATACATAAAATGGGATAATAATAACCTCTACCTTACAAGGTTATTGTGAGTACTAAATGACATCTTACATGTAATATTCTTTGTAAACCTTAAAGTGTTATATAAGGGCTAGCATAATGATGATGATAAAATATGCATAACAACTTACTAGTTACTAAACCTAATCTTTCCCTCCTCCCCCTGCCTCACCTCTCATCCCTATTTTCTTCTTTTTTTCCTACAGTTTTTAAAAAATGTATTTGTGTATATATTCTCTAGTTCTGGCTCAGCATTCCATCAAGAAGATATATAATAAAGAGACTAGAAATAGAATATATGTGCATATTCCAAAGTCAGGGAGCAGGGCTTATTCATCTTCCTTGTGGTTATTCCCAGAAAGAATACTATACCTACTCAACTGATAGGATTCCCATTAGCCAGTCATCCTTCCCTCCCCCTTATACTTTTATATTGTCTAAATTTGTAGGCATACTCTTTGTCTGCATTTTTGCTTAGCATTACTAAGTATGCCTTTCCCAATTCCTGAAATTTCCATTTTTTTTCTTTTTCTCATTTTGTATTCCTCTGCATTGAAAGAGCAAAATTTATTTAGCCATTTGTCAAAGAAGAAGCAAGCTATAGTAGTGGAGAAAAGGGAGAACTGGGTTCACAAATGCTGATTATGTGACCATGGGCATTACTTAAGCTCTAAATGTCCCAGGAGCCTCTAAAACTGTTAGTTACAGAAAGGAATGCCTGAGCTGCCTCAGGGAAGGCAGTGTCTACTGGGAGGTCACTGCACTGATGACTTCATGAGTATGGACCAAAAGAAAAAAAATAAAATGTTGGCTATATATCCAGTTCTTTGAAATTAGATGAATTCTGCTCTGTGTAATATGTTATTGAAGAGACATGCCCATTTTTCACTGGTCCAGGAATTTCTTCATTGCTTTTCCATTTTCATTCCGCTGTTTCTCACACATATTCCTGAAACTCATGAACTGATCTAGGAGCTGCTCATTGCTTTGTTGATTCATCTGTCTCCTGCATGTTTCTTCATGGCACAGACAGGATGTCATAGGGTAGACTGGGTATCAGAAAGACATGTATTCAAAGCTTTCTTCTTGCACTACTGGCTCTGTGACAATGCACAAATCAGTTAATCCTTCCAAGCCTCAATTTTCTCATCTGCATAATGGAAATAATAATTCCAGAATACCCACCTCACAGAACTGCTAAAGCACTTTGCAAATTTATATAAATACGAGTTGCTATAGTCACTAGTAGAACACTGAATTTGAAATCAAGAAACCTGGATGCAAATCCTACCTCAGCTTCTTACTTGATTTGTGGCTATACATATCACTTAACTTTTCATAAAACTAACTTCTTTGTAAGATGCTGTAAGAATGTCTGTACTACACACCTCACATGTTTGTTGTTGGAAAGGAACCTTGAATTCCTTTAAAGTGCCATATAAATTGAGTTGTTTTTATTTTTGCCACTCTACAAGTTGTGGGTTTTTTTTTTTCCCTAACTGATCCATTCCCTAACTGATGTTTACTCTATTATGTCTATTATTACAGCAGAAACTCCAATGAAGTCAGCCTTTATTGCAGGTCACACAGTGATTATGGTTAAATAAGGGCATAGCCAGACTCTAAGAAATGGTGTGAAAAGAAGAAGGAGGGAAAGGGGCACCTAATAAAGGCAGGTAAAATAAAATTAAAGCACTGAAGTCATTAGATAAATAATCATAGTTGTTCAAGAAAGGTTATAGATCTAAAGACAGAATGGGGGGGGCAGCTAGGTGGTGCAGTGGATAAAGCACCAGCCCTGGATTCAGGAGGACCTGAGTTCAAATCCGGCCTCAGACACTTAATAGCTGTGTGACCCTGGGCAAGTCACTTAACCCTCATTGTCACACAAAAACAAAAACAAATAAAAACAAAACAAAAAAAAAAGACAGAATGGAACTCAGTTTCTCTTAGTCCAACCACCTCAATTTACATAAAAGGAAATGGAGGCCCATGAAGGTTAAGTCATTTGGCCAAGACCATAGTGATAATAAGAGTCAGAACCAGAATCAATCCTCTAAATCCTCTGAATCACTGCTGTTTCTACTGTACCAAGATGATTTAGGAAGACAGAGAAATAGTGAGAAGGCCTGGGAGAAAGCTCCATGACTACGCTGAGGTATGTTATCCTATCCCATCCCAGGTAGTATTTAGTACTGCAGTCTAAGATCCTAAACCTTGATTTACTGCTTTGCAACAAGCACAGAGAATGAAACTTCCATTTATTTTTTGGATCCCTCTTTAGGTCCCCTGCCAAATTCTAGTTGAAGAACTTGCTACTTGAACTTGATTTCATACAACTTAGCACTTCATTAAATACCATCTTATATCAATCCTCTAATTGTTTCATGTGTGTGCATCTTGATGCTCTAGCTTGGGAAAAAAAAGTAGAGGCCTTAACAATGAGGACTAAATAGAGATTTCTTTTGTATTGCTCAGTGTTGAACACACAGTGAGTGCTCAACAAATGCTTTATGATTAAACTGAAGAGATCATTTGATGGAATTCACATTATCTAGCACTTTAAGGCTTACAAAATTCTTTATTCACAACAACCCTATGAGAGATGCCATAATACTTATGCAAGTATTATTATCCCCATTTTCAGGATGAGGAAAATGGTGCTCTGAAATTGTCACCAAAAATGTCTAATGTAGCAAGCATTTTAAAAATACTACATGCAAGAAATTTTTATTATTTTGATTCACATATTTGATTTCACTGGTGGAGGAAATATCCGGGGTGAGTATTATGTGTTCAATACAAAGTAAGAACTTAGTAAGTACTTGTTGACATGATAGAATTCGTTCTATTAATAAATAGTGTCTCTGGGAAATGGCTGTACATCTTATCCTAAAGAGATTAAATGACTTGTCCAGGATAAATATGTACTAGAGACATGACTTGAACCCAGGTCTTCCTGACTCTGAGGTGGGCTCCCTATTCACTATGCCACAACATTTATATTCTGCCTAGGAGCAGCCCTCCTTTTCCATATGAATAAGAATTTTCCTGATGATAAAGAGTCCAGGTTTTCCTTTCCTTTCTAACTCTGCAAGTTATCTCAGCAACTACAGCCTGTATTGGGTGGCAAAAAACAAAACAAAACAAAAAAAAACCCCAACAAACGATGGTCTTCAGATATTATTAGAGGATGAATCCCCTTTATAGTTAACCATTACAATAAATCAACAGAACTCACTGTATTAATGCTCAGTGAGTGTCATTGAACACAAACCCCCAGATTGGCCACAATTTCCCATTGTTTCTTAGCATTCAGTCTTGGTTTGGTGGTTGCTAAAAAGTGAACAACATGAAATGGCCCCATTTCAATGCACAAGAGCTTCATCAGCCAAACAAAACTATGCCAGGCAGTAATGATCTTGTTAAAATATTACTTACGGGAATGTTGTGATATTGCATGGAAACCAAATAGGAGTACCATAACAATCAGCTTTCTGTCCAAGGCCCTACCAAAGATAATGTAAAATGGGCCCTGGAAAACAGAAACATTCATCAGCTACTAAGGTGAACAATGCCTCTTCTATGGTCTCCTGCTACAGGAGGGAGCTGTGAACAACTGTTGTGTCTATGGAGTTTATTTGTGGTTTGGAGGTATGTGGATTGATAAATCATAATCACAGCTGGCCCTGGTTCAAAATGGCAGAGACATAATATTAACCCACAGAAAATTAATGAGATGATAATTGCTTTATGTTCAGGGAAGCAATTTCACCAAAATATATCTATAATGTAGATTATAGATTATGATTAAAAAGTGTCTTCACACACATTATGTCAAAAGGGCCTTGCAACCTTGTGAGTCATTCTCAGGAGGTGCTATTTGCCCACCTTAAGGATGAAAAAACTGAGACACAAAGAGATTATATTGTCTTGCCAAAGTAGCAGAGCCAGTTTTTTAACACCTGACTCCATCTTTACTACTTATCCCTAAGGAAGAAAAAGGTCTCTCAATAAACCCACCTATTTATTCCCCATAGTGTCATACAACACTTACAAACCCGACTTAAATGCCCCAATGTATTTAGGGCCAATATGTCAAATATGACCCCAGAATTATCACAATCATTTCTAAATTTCCCCCGTAGAATGAAAGCTCCTTAGGTATGGGAACTGTTTTTCCTTGTCTGGCCTGGCCTACTCTCATTTCTTCTACTGTTCCCTCCTTCCTCTCTTCTCCTGTTCCTTTTTCTTCTCCCCTCCCCCCTTTTCCTCCCTTCTTTCTTTTCTTTCTCTTTTCTTTTGTCTTCCTTTCTGTTGTTTGTCCTTCATTCTAAGTCCTTTCTATTCCAAGTACCTAACACAGTGCCTTGTACATATTAAGTGCCTAATAATGTTTATTGAATTGATTAGAATTGAATAATCTTTTCCCTCCCTAGAAGCTTCTCTTCTCCTATCCCTTCCCCCATCTCAATCATAGTATACCCACTTTATTAATTACCCAAATTTTCACCCAGATGCCTAGAGTAGCATTGTTGTCACCCACAATCCTTGCTAGAATTGTCCTCAAAGTGAAGTTCCCCAACTCAGTACAGGATCCTGGACTTTGTCAACTTTGCCCTTATCACCACAGTACCACTGAAAAATCACTTCTCCAAGTCTAAGTTCCTTCTGAACCTCTATTCTCAGCTCTATTTATTTATGCATTTAGTTATTCATTCATTCATTCGTTTGTTTATTTATTTATTTAAAGTTTTGAGTTCCAAATCCTATCCCTCTCTCATTCCCTTCCTCCCTACTCTCCCCCTACCCAAGGTTGCAAGCATTTTACATAAAAAGACTCAAGTAAAAAAAAGAGAAAGCCTAAAATAGCATGCTTCAGTCTGTGTTCAGTCAATATCAGTTCTTTCTCTGGAGGTGGATAGTATGCTTCATCATTAGTCCTTTGGGATTGTCTTGGATATTTGTACTGCTGAGAGTAATTAAGTCATTCACAATTGCTCATAGGACAATAATGCTGTCACTGTGCATAATGTTCTCCTGGTTCTGCTCACTTCACTATACATCAGTTCATATGAGTCTTTCCAGGTTTTTCTGAAGTCATTCTGCTTGGCATTTCTTATAGCACTGAACCTCTATTCTTATCTCTTCTATTTAATTCGACAAACATTTACTAAATATCTGTTTACTAATAAATGCAAGATTCTCTATATACTACTTAACTGGGGACAGAAAGGCAAGAAATGCCAGTCACTGTACTTAAGGGACCTATAGTCTACTGATTGGGGGAACAACACAGCAGGAATTCTGGGAATGCTGGGACAGGAGGGCCAACATGTGAATAACTAAGTATAATACAAGGTGACAAATCATGGAGGTAAAGGAAAGATGCAGGTAATATGCTATAGAAAAATGTCAGAGGGAAAGCATACTTTTAGTTAGGGTGATCAGAAATGCTTTTTAGAGCTGAACTTTGAAGAGAGAGAAAGATTCTGAAATGTTGAGATGAGAAGAGAGTGCAAACCAACCTGTGCAAAATACATGGAGGCAGGACACAGTGTGGTTGCACAATGAATGGGAGTAATGTGAACTAAAGCTACCTAGACTGCAGACTGATGGTAGAAAACAATACTTGACCAACTAAAGAGTTTGTATGACTCCTAAATCTACTACCTCCTCTAGTCCTTATCTCTCCCCTGAGTTCCCAGACCACATCTCTAACTGCTTGCTGAGTATCGCCACAGGAATTATCCCATAGGCATCTCAAACTCACATGTCCAAAACAGAACACATTTTTTTTCCTTCAAAACCCACCCCCTCCTCTTTATTTCCCTCTTTCTGGTGAAAACACTTCTATTCTTTCAGTGGCTTAGGTTCAGAAACCCATAGTCATTATCGACTCTTCCCTGGCACCCATGGTAGCCATCATGTGTTATTCATACTGGGACAAGCTCATGAAACCCCTGCCCACTTTTTCACCTCTGCTCCAGTGATCTCCTTCTCCTTAGCAAGGTCTCTATTCAGTGGCCTCTTCCTCCAAGTGGTGAACTTTCTCTAAACATCTATTTGAAGAAATACCCATACTAACCATCATCTACTTTAAAACCCAGACCACCTCTCCAATTTCCCTGCCCCTCCCTTTTATGTTTTGTCATTCCTGCCCCCCAATTAGAATGCATGCTTCATTAGGGCAGGGATTATCTTTTTGCTTACATTGGTATTCCCAGTGCTTAACAAGGTGCCTAGCAAATAATAAGCATTTAACAAATATTTTATCTAGCATTTTCCCCCATATCCAATCAGTCCCCAAGCCTTGTCAGTTTTGCCTCCCCAGTATCCCTCATATCCATTCCCTTCATTTCATCCATACCACAATAATCCTAATGCATGCCCTCACCACTGCTTGTCTACTATCTAAACAACTTCCCTATAGTTCTCCATGCATCAAGCCTCTCTCTTTTCTAATCCATCCTCCACAGATCTGCCAAATGGATATTCCTAAAGCCCAGGTTGGACTGTGTCACTTCCCTTCTCAAGAAGCTTCATTCACTCTCTATTGTCTGTGTGATCAAATATATCTACTCTGTTTGCCATCTAAATCCCTTCACAATCTGGCTCCAATTATATTTCTAGAACAACTTCTCATTTTTGCTCTCACTCATTCCAGGCTACAGGCAAACTGCCCTACTTTTCTGTTCCTAACACACAGTATTACATCTCCTGCCCATATGCCTTTCTACACACAGCTGTCTGGAACATTTTTTTCCTCAGTATATTAGAACCCCTACTTCCCTAATGGATGGAGCACTGTGGTCAGGAATGCCTGGGTTTAAGTACCATCTCAGGCCTTTGGAACCCTGGCCAAGTCACTTAAACTCTCCAAGCCTAAATTTTCTGTTTTCTATAAAATAAGGAGATTGGGGGCAGCTAGGTGGCACAGTGGATAAAGCACCAGCCCTGGATTCAAGAGGGCCTGAGTTCAAATCCAGACTCAGACACTTGACATTTACTAGCTGTGTGACCCTAGGCAAGTCACTTAACCCCCAGTGCCCAGCCAAAAGAGAGAGAGAGAGAGAGAGAGAGAGAGAGAGAGAGAGAGAGAGAGAGAGAGAGAGAGAGAGATTGGACTTGATGACCTTAAAGGTCTCTTCCAACTCTGAATCTATGATCTATGAAGTGCTATTATAAAAGGGATTTTCTGAATTCCCCCCAGTTATCATTCTCTAATTTGTATTTCTTTTGTATTTGCATATCTATGTACATGTTTTCCCTCCCCCCCCCCAAATGTAAGCTCCTTGAGGGTAGGAACTCTAATTCCTGTCTTCTTTATATTTCCAGCTCCAGTGTTCCAATGCATAGCTCATTGTAGATGCTTAATAAATACTTCTTGGATTAAACCAAGTTGGATTTATCTTATGGTCAAGGTTTTTGAGCAAAGAAATCATGGAGTCAAACATTCCTCAGCAAGATTATTTTGGCAGCTTTGTGAATTTTGAATTAGAAAAGAGTGAGAATGGAGTCAGGGAGACCAGTTAAAATGCTTTTCTTCTGGAATTAGAATTTTGTCCATGGAGAGAGGGAATGACTTTCTATAGATACCCTAGCACTAGAATTGATGAAAACCCACAAAGTAGCCATTCTTGCCAAGGTGAATGGTTTGGTTGCAAGATTGTCATCCCCTCTCATTGGGTCCCTTCCTTTGTTCAACTCACTCTTTTCCCCAAATGGGCATTCCATCCCTTGAAGCTGTCTTCTCTAATAGTCTCCATGTGTCAGTTACATGCTGATTGTGCTGTTTTTTATTGATTGAGTTGATAGGCTTTCTGGGTATCAGAAACTGAGCCAAAGAATATAACAGCAGGGAACACACTGATTAAGGGATCAGATTGGCCATTTTATTGATCAAAAGAGATGTCCAGGAACAATGTGCCATCTCTTATCCTTTTAGTCACCTCTCAGTGTCCATTGCTCCTGAAATCTGGTAAATGCAATGGTTTGGAAAGTAGTAGATCCTGTGCCAACTAGGAAATGCCTAGACACCATGTGAGACCTACAACTCTAGACTGGGCTAAACTGAAAAGTAGTTTGTTGGTGTAAGCCTTTGATACCAAAATTTCTATGAGTCAATTAATCATGGTTCTGAAGAACAACCCAATAGGAACTAGATATTCAGCACACAAAAGAATAATTATTGTCAGTGAAAAATCAGGTGTCATTATACCTATGCTGTGTATACCCAGGAGCTGTAAGGAAGGCTCAAATCCACAAAACAGCAGAAGTCTTTCTAGTAGTTTGCATATACCTCCATGCTAATGAAGTTCCCTGAACCATCAAGTCTCCACTCCCTGGGATGCTTTGCTGCTTCTCAGTTCCTTGGGAACATTAGCAAGCTTATAACAATATTGAGTCGGAGTTACTCAATTCACTTCAACAAATACATATTGAATTCCTTGTATATTCAAGGGGAGACAGCATGATACAATGGAAAGGGCCCTTACTCTGGAGTCAAAAGACCTGGGTTCAAATTCTGCCTCTAACACTTAGTGCCTTTGAAACTATGGGCAAGTCAATTGGCCTCAGGCTCATTTTCTATAAACTAAGGGGCTTGGACTAGTTGGCCTCTGTGGTCATTTCCAGCTCTAAGCCTATGACTCTTTTATAACTTCACATCCAGCAGAGAAGAAATATACATGTAATGATAAAGAGCCCCACGTGTAGGGAAGGAGATGAAGTGTAGAGAGAACTGTTGTGTGTCTGGAAGGGAGGTACAACAGACAGCTCCAGCCTCTTCTCCCCCCAGGAGGGGAAGCAGGAAGTTAGAATCAGTCACTGCTTACCTCTGCTCAGATAGAAGCAGTACCAGGATAGGAGTATATTTATAGATATCTACGTATCTATATCTATGTATTTGTGTTTCTATCTATCCCTCTATCATCTCTCAGTCTGTCTACTTACCATCTACCTACCTACCTACTTATCTATCTATCTATCTATCTATCTATCTATCTATCATCTATCTATCTTCTATCAATCTATCATCTATCATCATCTATTTATCATCTGTCTATCACCTATCTATCTATCTATCTATCTATCTATCTATCTATCTATCTATCTATCTATCTATCTATCTATCTATCTATCTATCTATCCATCCTTAAATATTATTAGTCTGGGGATGTGCTTGGTTCATCTATCTTCTGATTGTTTTGTCATCCCTGGGGGTAGGGGGACTCCAAGCTGTATATACAAGTCCTGACCCCTTTCCCACCTAATACTGGCATACATACCTTAGAGATATTGTGGGTTTGGGTCCACACCACCATAATAAAGTCAGTCATATGAATTTTGGGGTTTCCCAGTACGTATAAAAGTCATGTTTACACCATACTGTAGTCTATTAAGGGTACAATAGTATTATGTCTAAAAATATGCACGTAACTTAATTAAAATATTTTATTGCTAAAAAACGCTAACAATCATCAGGAACCTTCAGTGAGTCATAATCTTTTTGCTGGTAGAGGGTCTTGCCTTGATGTTGCTGGCTGCTGGCTCATCAGGGTGGTGGTTGGGCTGGACTGGCTGTGGAAGTTTCTTAAACTAGAAAAATGAAGCTTGCTCTGTTGATTGAATCTTCCTTTTACTTGAACACTTAGAGGTCATTGTAGGGATATGAATCGTCCTGCTTTTGATTTGGTTTGTATTTCTGGGAATATGGAGGCCCGAAGGGGGGAAACAGCAGGTCGGTGGAGCAGTTAGAACACATGCAACATTTACCGATTAAGTTCACCATCTTATATTGGTGCAGTTTGTGGCACCCCAAATATAACACTAACATCAAAGATCACTGATAACAAATATAATAATAATGAAATACTTTGAAATACTGTGAATTACCAAAATGTGAGGCAGAGACAGAATGTGAGCTCATGCTGTTGGAAAAATGGTCCCCATAGATTTGCTCGACATAGGGTTGCCACACACCTTCAATTTGTAAAAATCACAATATGTGTGAAGTGCAATAAGGCAAAGCATGATAAAACAAAGTATACTTGTACACAATGAGCACACATAACAAATAGCAAAGTACATTTACCCAAATCATAGCAAAACAGAAATCAGAGGTGGTACACATAGGAGACAATACAGAATGAAGGCATTCTCCCATTGGGAGGAAGGTCACTCAGATCAACCAAGAAAAACGTCCTATATCACACCCAAGGAGAGATTCCCTGAAGTCTTTAGAGTAGCAAGGTGGGGATAGGGACATGATGGAGATTATCCCTCCTCTCAGAAATTCCCAGAGTTTTCCTGAAGTGGGATTGGTCTCTTCAATCTTCTCTCTCAAAATGTGAAGCCAGGAGAAACCAAAGTGACTGGACACACAAAGAAGATTTGAACCTTAATGAGTCTAGAAAAGGACTGGTGAAAGTTCTCATGCTTCTCACCCACTCTGCTGAGCCCCTCACAAAGGGCTGGGTCTTTGTCTCCACCAATAAGAACAGAGTCCCCTCCCAATGGGCCTTGAAACAGGGGTTACATAAACAAAGAATTATAATACAAATGGGAACACATAAAGCAAAATGGTGGGAACATAACCCTTTACAGTTGACAAATTACTTTTCCTCACAAGTTACTGGGTGGTAGGCAACAGAGGTATCATTTTGTTGATTTTACAGATGAGAAAAGGAAGCTCAGAGACCTGCCCCTACTCACATAACTAGCAAGTAGCCAAGTTGGGATTCAAACCCAGGTCTCCTGATTCAAAGACCAGAGCTTATGCATGGTACTAGAGATACAGAAACTGTACAGCAGAGGTACAAGTTGTTATGAGAGTTCAAAGGAGGGAGAGATTGTGTGTTTTCTTTGGGAATCAAAGGGCCTAGGGAGAAAACACTTGAGCTAGGCCTTGAATGAGAGGAAGCATTTCAATAGATGGAGATAGGAGTGCGTGCGTGTGTGTGCGTGTGTGTGTGCGTGTGTGCGTGTGTGTGTGTGTGTGTGTGTGTGTGTGTGTGTGTGTGTGTGTGTGAGAGAGAGAGAGAGAGAGAGAGAGCTGGAAGCTAAGTAGAGCAGGCATTTGAGGCATAGGAGATGACATGACCTTAGGAAATAGTAAACAAATTGGCTCAGGGATTCTGAACCCAAGGCTCTTGAACTTATTTTTCAGTTTTTTGTTTTTTGTTTTTGTTTTTGTTTTGTTTGCGGGACAATGCGGGTTAAGTGACTTGCCCAGGGTCACACAGCTAGTAAGTGTCAAGTGTCTGAAGCCAAATTTGAACTCAGGTATTCCTGAATCCAGGGCCAGTGCTTTATCCACTGTGCCACCTAACTGCCCCCTGAACTTATTTTTTTTTAATATAATTGGTTTCCTTCATAATTATGCATTCAATTTTATCCATTTAAAAGTCTTATTCTGAGGAGTCCATAGGCTTCCCCAGATTGCCAAAGGGCTCCATGATCCCTCAAAGTTAAAGAACCCCTGGACTAGAAGATAAATTACAAGAAGGGGAGCAGCAAGGTAAGAGTGGCAATGGATGGCCCTTGGAATTCTAAGCTTTCACCTTATTCAGTAGGTAGATTTTTAGCAGGGCAAGGCCAGTTTGGGAAGATGACTCTGGTAGTGGTGCTGGAGATGAATTAGAGTCAGGTGATAGGGGAGTCAGGGAAATCATTTGGAAAATTATCCATGCGGCCCAGGTGAGAGGTAATAAGGACATATTAGGGTGGTAGCAGTGGGACTGGAAGGGAGAGAGTGGGTGCAATAGATATTGTAGAGGTAGAATTAATGGGAAATAATGGAGGTGATCCAAATCCTTGCTCTCCTTCAAGGCCAAGTTCAAATTCTACCTGTTTTTACCAGGGAGCTTTCCTTGAGTACGCCAGCCTACACGGGTCCCTCCCTTCCATTGTCTTCTATAGTACTGATTGACTGTGCCAGAAAAGACAAACTCAAGGCTAGCAGACTCCCAAGTGCAGCCAGAACAGATTAAAATATAATTGGGAAATGTTTAACAAAATAAATTAAAATACAATACAACACAGATAATGTTAAATTGTGGGTTTTTAAAGTCAATATGCAGTCCCCAGGGATCTATTTCTATTTGTGTTTGACATCTCAGCCATACTATTGCATTTTTGGGTTCTATATAGTCTTATTTTATTTTCTAGTTGTTTTATGTCTTATCTTCCCCCCCAAAAAAAAACTCTCTAAAGGCAGAGGCTGTGATTTGTCCTTTTGTGTCACCCTTGTGGTACTTAACACAATACTGCACACATAGTAAGTACTCTATAAAAACTTATTACCTTATAGGAGAAAGAATTTCCTCTACTTCCCTTCCTACATTCTGTCCTTCACCCAGGCACATGTCTTCTTTATATCTGGATGAAAAGGAAAATTTTATATCAGTAACAAACCAATCTCTTCATCTTCCCTTTTCCACCTCTCCCCACTTGCCCCTCCCCTGCCCTGACAGACCAACACACACACACACACACACACACACACACACTGTACATTGTATATTTAGGGACCCATGTTCATTAATCCTGTTTAAAATTTAAAATAGTTTTTATCTGCCTGTCTCCTGCAACAAAAAATTAGTTAATAAACAGATCAGAGAAACTAATTTTATAATATCTCCAACAACAAAAATATCAGATCAGAGAACATGTCTCCTACAGGACAAAACCAGATTAAATTAGAGAAATTATTTTTCATAATTTCTCCTACAGGAAAAACCAGATCAGAAATAGACAGAAAAAAAAGTAATGCCAATTTATTCTGTCCAAAGAAGAAAGGAACATGATCATGTGGAGACCCCTTCCTAAGAAGGGGGCTCAGAAACTCCCTCTTTCTAAGGGTATTTAAGGTTTCTTTGCTCACTGGTTATAGAGAGTTATCAGTTTTAATGGTATGAATCAACCCAGAAGCAAAAGCAATTTAACAATTTCAGTTATAACAAGTATGGAGGAAATACAGAAGCATAATGATAAGATTATAGGATTCCAAAAAAGGGTTTGGCAAGGATGAAGATGCTGAGATGTCCCCATAAGATAAGGACTTACTATCCTGAGGGTAGGGACTTTTATCTGCTAGCTACCTAGGTTCAGTTTGGAGTTCAGTTGAAGGACACTTTGCTCCTATTAACCTAAGGTTTCATAAAAAATGCTTTTGATTATAAGGCAGCCCCATCAAATCCAGGTGATTCATACATTCATATTAACAATCCTAAACAGAGCAGGGCTAGAACACTTTCTAGTGTCTGTCTGTCTGTCTGTCTGTCTGTCTGTCTGTCTCTCTCTCTCTTTCTGGCAATAGTCACAGAGCTAGTAAGTGTATGGGGCCAAATTTGAACTCGGGTCCTCCTGAATCCAGGGCCCCTGCTTTATCCACTGCCTCCCATCACTCATGATCGTTATCCAAGTGCCACTTTAGGCCAGCTGACCTTAGTCCTATAGAGCCCTGAGTAGAAGGGAGATTAAGGTTCTTTAGTACATTCCAGATATTGCTAATTATTTGGAGGTTTTAGGGCATGGGAAAGTGGCAATGGAGTTAGCACAGTACAGCAATGTACCTTTGGCCCTGACCAGAAATATGGGCAAAAAGCAAAACTGGCTTGGGTGAATGCCTTGCCATATATCAGTGTTAACAATGTCCACACTCAGCAGTCCTTTAAATACGATGAAATAAACTTGTATTTTGAGCCAATTAGACCAGTGGCAGTTAGTAATTATTTCTTTTCTGTAACATGTGTATGTTTTAAACCTTAGAAATACTTTCATGATAGTTACATAATGCCAAACCTGTCCAAAACAAGTGGGTAGGTTGTTTTCAGCTCTCTAATGAGAGAAGAAATCTTTCTCTCTTTGGTTTTGGATACACCATTAAGATATCAGTGCTCTCATGCTGGTTCCTTTTGTGTCCTGCCTTTCCATTACAGCACCCCACAAAAACCTGTCCTATCAGGTAGTGCCACTTGTTCATTCCTTTGAGTTCCCTCTCCATCTACCCCCTTCACTCATTTCCTCCTCGAAGAGAGAGAAAGGGGCAGAGAGAGAGAGAGAGAGGCAGAGACAGACAGAGACAGACAGACAGACAGAGAAACAGAGACACACAGGGACAGAGAGACAGATAAAAACCGAGAGAGAGAAAAAAACAAGTAAAAAAAACAAAAACAAAAGTGGCTAATTGTCCTCTTTTCCACTCTTTCCATTCTGTTAGTGGGATTACCTGAACCCTGTTATTCTTATCAGTTAATTTCATCTAAAACACTAATGGCTGATAATAGCTCAATAGTTTATCCTCAGATTCATTTGTATTTTGATAGTACTTTCCATTCCTTAACCCAAAAGTAGAGGATAATTTGAGAATTTTGGTACTAAAGAGGGAAGATATTTCTGGGGTCCTTTCCCACCACCCCTCTAATTATACCTATACACTCTTCCTACCAAGAAAGCCAGCAGACAAAATGAACCCTTAGCCATTTCCATAGCAATATTAAATCACTATTACTTTTGAAGATCAAATTGCATACCACGAAGTCAATAAAATAATGTAATTTTAGTAACATACATTAATTAATGATTACCTTATTCATATATCAATGGGCACTACTATCAAACATGAAGTCTTAAGGACATTTTTACTAATCATGTACTTTTAGAGAGACAAGGTAGCAAAGTAGATAGAAAACTGATTTTACAACCAGGAAGGTGTGTGTCCAAGTACCACCACTGACACATATTGACTTTGTGACCCTAGGTAAGTAACTTAACATCTCAGTAGGTCTGCAGTGTCAATCTCAAATAGAAATGGGTCTCTGTGGGCCACATATTGACTTAAAATACCACAAGTTAACATTATCTGTGTTATTATTTTGTTAAAGATATCACAATTACATTTTAATGGGGTTCAGGCTGCGTTGTCAAGTTTTCTGGCTCCAGGAAACAAGTTTCACATCTCTGTTGAATCTAGGCAACTTTCCAAGATTCTGCACTGAAGACAAGATGCTGACCTGCATCAGTAAAGGAAGTTTCCTCTTTTGGGAATTCCCCTTACCAGTGAAATCACATGTACTGTCCCTATCTGCTAGAGAATCATAAAGGCTATTTTAGTTCCACCAGGTCAGGAAGCCTGTCCCTTTTACTTTATATGCAGATTTGTGTCTCATTGACATGATGCTGTCTAGTTCAGAGGATCAAGGAGTTTAAAGCAAGAGTTCCCAAACTGTATCTGTAATCCAGGGGGTGCAAGAAATTTGTTATGGGGGTGTGAGAAATATTTGGCAAACAATTATATTATTTTGTTGAAATATTCCAAAAATAGCAATGTGAGTGTAGAAAAAAAAAATTATGGGTTAGAAAAAGAATGGTGAGGAGGCCAGAGCAGATAAGGAAGGGAGCAAGCATCAGAGTGCATCTGAGAAACTTGAGAGTTGAAGGAATGCTTCTTCATGACCAAAATGAAATGAATGAGGTGCAGATATGGAACTTTTTTTTCATACTGAGCTAGAAAAAAAATTCAGTTATAACTACCTAGTAAAAAAAGGAGCTAACTTAATCACCACAATAATCAGAAACTCCAAATTGATTTCCAGTCAAAGAAGTTACAAAATGCTTATGTATTCTTGGGAAATCATCACATTCTTACTAAATATGCATGTCTTTAATTCCATTTATAACAACTTATTTCTGTGAATCAGGATTCTCAGTCTTATTCTCTATCACCTTCAAGCAAGAAACAAGCTAGAGGAACATATATGTATGTATCTCTTTAAAAAACAAACAACTCTACCAAGATTAAAACTGTGGGTTGGCAAGAAAAAAAGAATTGAGGGTCTAACTAATTTATTTGACTAATTCTGTTAAACATTTAACAACTTCATGGTACTGAAAGTGTTAATACTGAAATTTTGTTTATGAAAAATGACATACTCTTTATTTATATGTGTATATATATAGTAAACTCTAGAATTTATTTCCTTTTGTATCAAGTGGAGAATAAAAAAAGGGTTATTAAAAAGCAAGGGATTCAGGAACTGAAAAAACTGGGGAACCTCTGCATTAAAGGAACTCTGAAGAATATACAGTCTAATTTCTCCATTCAAGCAGGAATATCTTCTCCCACCTCTCATAGGCATAAGAACTCTATGTCTGACTGGGGAATCTTTAATCAAATAATCAATCAATCCACAGTTTTTAATTATGTGTCTACTATGTGCAGGCACCATGCTAGGTACTGGGAATATGAGTACAAAGAATGACAGTCTCCTTGATTGTAGTGAGCTTATATTCTGGATGAAATTATAAGCATATTAATAAATAATAATATAAACATGAAGTAATAAATACAAATAAATACAAAGAAGTGAAATACGAGGTGGTGTGAGAGGGAGGATACTCACCTTCAGAAGGAATCAGGAAAAGCTTTGTATAAAAGATGGCACTTGAGGTACATCTTAAAGGAAGAATGCCTCTTTGAGGCAGAGTTAATGGAGTACTCCAGGCCAGTCAAAGGCATGAAGATGGGAGAGGGAATCTCATGTGTAAGGAACAGAGCAAAGGTCAGTTTGGCTGGATCACAGATTATACAATAAGATCAATGAGGCTGGAAAGATAGCATGGGACTGGGTTAGGAATAGCCTATAAAAGCTAAAAAGAAGTTTAAAGATAATAAGAAATGACTGAAGCTGGTTGAGTAGCCATATGATTAGATCTCTGCTTTTTAAAATAAAATTTATTATTGGGGGCAGCTAGGTGGCGCAGTGGATAAAGCATCAGCCCTGGATTCAGGAGTATCTGAGTTCAAATCCGGCCTCAGACACTTGACACTTACTAGCTGTGTGACCTTGGGCAAGTCACTGAACCCCCACTGCCCCGCAAAAAAACCAAAACCAAACCAAAAACAAAAAAAAAATTCAAAAAAAAATAAAATTTATTATTGATTTATATTTCACATTCATTTTTTTGGTTTTGTTGTTGGTGAGGCAATTGGGGTTAAGTGACTTGCCCAGAGTCACACAGCTAGTAAGTTGGCAAGTGTCTGAGGCCAGATTTGAACTCAGGTCCTCCTGACTCCAGGGCTGGTGCTCTATCCACTGCGCTACCTAGCTGCCCCTCACATTCATTTTTTTAAAATGTTGACTTCTGAATTCTCTCTCTCTCTCTCTCTCTCTAGTCCCTCCCCCAACCAGTGAGAAGGCAAGCAATATATCAATTACATGTGTGAAATCATACAAAACATATTTCCATATTAAATATGTTGCAAAAAAAAAACAAAAGCAAAAGTAAAGAAAGTAAAAAAAAATGTACTTTAATTTGTACTCAAACTTCATCAGTTTTCTCTCTGGAGGTAGATAGTATTTTTCATCGTGAGTCCTTCTGAATTGTCTTGGATCATTGCTATTGGTCACAGTAACTAAGTCTTCCACACTTGATCATTCTTACGATTTTGCTGTTGTACTTTATTGTGTGCAGCATTCTGATTCTGCTCACTTGACTTTTTCAATTCATATAAGTCTTCCTAGATTTTCCTGAAACTATCCTGCTTGTCCTTTCTTAGAACACAATAGTATTCCATCACAATCATACACCACAACTTGTTCAACCATTCCCCAGTTGATAAGCATCCTCTCAATTTCCAATTCTTTGCCACCACGAAAAAAGCTGCTATGAATATTTTTTGCATATAGAACCTTTTCCTTGTTCTTTAATCTCTGGGATACAGATCTAGTAATGGTAATACTAGGGTCAAAGGACACGTAGAGTTATATAGATCTTGGTATACTTCCAAATTGTTACCATAATGGTTAGACCAGTTCACAACTCCACCAACAGTGCATCAGTGTCCCAATTTGTCCACATCCCCTCCAGCATTTGTTGTTTTCTTTTTCTATCATGTTAGCTGATTTAATGATAGGTATGAAGTAATACCCCAGAGTTCTTTTAATTTTCATTTCTCTAATCTATGGTAATTTAGAACATTTTTTTATATGCCTATAGATAGCTTTGATTTCTTCTTCTGAAAACTCCCCATTCATATTTTGACCATTTAGCAATTGGGAAATAGATTTTATTTTCATAAATTTGACTCAGTTCCCTATACATTTGAGAAATGAGACCTTTATCAGAGAAGCTTGCTGTAATTTTTTCCAGTTTCCTGCTTTCCTTCTAATCTTGCTTACATTGGTTTTGTTTGTGCAAACCCTTTTTAATTTAATGTATTAAAAATTATTCAAGGATATAAAAACATTACATGTGTTTGTCTTTCTGTTATTTAGTTTGTCAATGAAACAAATGCTTTCTTTGATCATAAAATTCTTCAATCCTTTAAAAAAATTATTCATTTTACTTCCCATGATCCTTTCTCTTGTTTGATCACAAATTCTTCCCTTCACCATAGATCTGAAAAGCAATATTTTCCATGCTCCCCTAATTTGATTATGATAACACCCATTATATCTAAATCATGTGCCCATTTTGACCTTATCTTGATATATCATGTGAGATGTTGGTTTATACCTAGTTTCTGCCAAATTGTTTGCAGTGTCCCCAGCAATACTGTCAGATAGTAAGTTCCTGTCCCCAGAGTTTGATCTTTCAGTTTATCAAACAATATATTACTGTGCTCATTTACTACTATGTATTGTGTACCTAATGATCCACCATTGTATTGCTTAGCAGGTATCAGATTATTTTAATGATTACCACTTTGTAATATAATTTGAAATCAGGTACAGCTAGGCTGCCTTCCTTCACATTTTTTTCATTGATTCCCTTAATATTCTTGAGCTTTTCTTCTTCCAGATGAATTTTGTTATTTTTTCTAGCTCTATAAAATAATTCTTTGGTAGTTTGATTGGTATGGCACTGAACAAATAAATCAGATCTATGCATAAGGAAGATTATTTGGTGATAGGGTGAAGGGTGTACTGGAGGTTTGAGGTAGGCAGACCAATTATCTAAGCAATAATCTGAATAAAAAGTGTTGAGGACCCAAACTAAGGTGGTAGCTATATGAGCAGAGAGAAGGGAGTAGATACAAGAGAAATTGTGATGAAGGTAGAAATTGAAAAAATTTGGCAACTGCTTGGATATGTGGGATGTGGGAAAGTGAAGAGTCCAGGAAAATGCTATAATTATGAACCTGGGAGATTAGAAGGATGGTGGCACCTTTGAAAGAAATGAAGTTAGGAATGTATAGGGAAAGATGAGTTCAATTTGGGACATGAGGAATGTGAAGTGTCTCTGAGACTCACAATTTGAAATGTCCAAAAGGTAGTTGGGTGATCTGGAACTGAAGCTTGGAGAGAAAACCTAGGGTTGGATACATAGCTTTGGGAGTCATCTACATAGAGATGAAAATTGCATCCATGGGAACTGATGAAAGAGAGAGAGACAGAGAGGAGAGAGAGACAGAGAGGGAGAAGTGAAGAGGTCATAGCACAGAACCTTAGGGAACACAAACAATTGGGAATAATACAGAGGATAAACCAGCAAAGGAGATTAAAAAGCAGTGGTCACATAGCTAGGAGAACAACCAGGAGAGAAGAGTGTTACTAAAGGAGAGATTATCCAAGAGGAGAGGATGGTTAATGGTGTCAAATGAAGCAGAAAGGTTGAAAAGGATGAGGATTGAGAAAAGATAATCATATTAGGTAATTAATAGATCATTGTTTGCTTTGCATTTTTACACATTTTGTACTAGATTTTGTTTTTCTTGCTTTTTCAATGGGTGGGGTAGGGGGAAGAGAGAGAGGATTTGGAATTGAAAATTAAATTAAATGAAAACAAGAACAATTAGATCATTGGTAACTTTGGAGAAAGAAGTGTCAGTCCATTGATGACACTGGAAGCAGACTGCAAAGGGTTAAGGAGTGAGAAGAGAGGAAGGAGAAGCAATGCATATACAGACATCTTTTTCTTTTTTTCTTTTTTGTTTTTTGTTTTTTGATGAGGCAATTGGAGTTAAGTGACTTGCCCAAGGTCATGCAGCTAGTTAAGTGTCAAGTGGCTGAGTCCAGATTTGAACTCAGGTCCTCCTGAATCCAGGGCCGGTGCTCTATCCACTGTGCCACCTAGCTGCCCCCAGACATCTTTTTCAAGGAATTTGGATAAAATAGGAAGGAGAGGGATAGGATGAAAGCAAATATATTTAGTGAGATGTGTCTATTGCTCTAAGGAATGGGGAAAGATGCTGCTTTAAAGAAAAGGGAGAGGCCCAGGGCAGCTACCAGTTCCCTGCAGTATTGTTTCCACATGTGGGCAAATGAAAGGATTCCTTTATTATAGCTGTGCTTTGTTTCTTTCTAAGTGGAAAACATTTTGGTCTTTGACATTATTCTTTTTATTCTGCTAGTGTTCAGTAGGTTTTCTGTATTTAGCAGATAATTCTTCACCCTGAGGGATAATAGCTGTCTATCTCTAAGTCTGGACTATTGTTTAAGTCCTGACAGTTCACATTTATGTAACATTGCTGGTTACTGAACCAAGAAAATGCCTTGACCATAACTCAAGAAAGCAGGTAAAACTATTTTAGCTTCTACCGTAAAAAAAAAAAAAAAAAACAAAAAAAAAACATTAACTCAAATTGATTTGTGCTCTTTTTTGAGAGGAAGTGTAGTATCATGGGGAAAAAAGTACTAGACTTGGTGTCAGGAGATGTGTTTACAACCTGGTACTAACACTGGCTAGCTGTGGGAGGCTGGACCAAGCATTTAAATTCTCTCAACCTCTGTTTCTTCATCTATAAAATGGAGCTAATAATGCTTCTGCTGCCTAACCTGTGGGATTGTTGTAGGAAAACTATTTGGTAAACCTTAAATCTAAAGCGTTGTTTCTAATTTAGACTTTGCAGCCATTTAAGCATCAACTGTATGGAAGTCCTTATTTCACAAATGTTGGAAATTAGTAGTATAAACTAAAGGGAATGGACCATTTTAGGTAGTTTCAAATACTTTGCAAATGGCCATTCCAAGGAAAAAGTGTTGATTACAAATTAGAAAGCAGATTATAGTGAATAAAGAACTGAAATTAAAATCCTACCTATAAACATATATAGGCTGTTTGACCTTGGACAAGTCACTTATCCTCTATCTATGACTACACACTGCAAAGCAAGCACCACTATTGCATTGATACAGTGAGTTGCATATAACAATGAAATCACAGGTCCAAGTAAAATTATAAATCACTCCTCATTTTTAAATAAGCTACCTAAAGATTTTTCTGAGTCACTATCTGATGATTGAATGAAGGAAATTGTTATTTGGGTCTTTTGTTGTATGTACATTAAATTAATTTTCATTAAAATATTAAGATTATGCAAAAACATGATTTTTTTAGGTGGGAAGAAAAAGTACAGACATAGAGTCTTATTGGTGGAAGGAATTCCTTTCATCAATGTGGATCTGCAATTGAAATCTTAACAAGTTGCCAGGAAGGCTGAGAGGTTAACTTACTTGCCAAGGGTTATGCGGCCTTTATATAGAAGAGGAATTATAATGAACTTTGCCACTATACCCTAAAGACCCTAGGACTTTTTCTTGTGACTTGCAGCTGAACTCTCCTATATATGTTTTCTTCCCCACTCCATTAGAATGGAAACATTTCTGTTTGTTTGTTTGGATTTTTTTGGTTTGGGGTGATAATTTTTTTTAGATTGAATACTTTTTTTCTAATTACATGTAAAAAACCTATTTTTAAAATTAGTCTTTTTTAAATCTTGAGTTCCAAATCCTCTTCTTCCTTCCCTCTTCTCCCCCCTCCCTGAGATGATAAACAATTTGATATAGGTCGTACATGTGCAGTCATGCAAAGCATATTTCCATATTAGTCATGTTGTAAAAGAAAACAGAAAGAACAGAAATTTTTTGAGAGTACAGACTATCTTATTTTTCTATTTGTGTTTCCAGTGCTTAGCACATATTAAGTGCCTTATAATTTTTATTCATTCATAGAACAAATGTAGGATTTGAATATAAGATTACTCAACCAACACTTTACCTACTATACCCTGATTCTTCCAAGCAACAATCTCAACTCAATCCATCCCAACCTAAGTTAGCCTTATCTCGGGGCAGCTAGGTGGCGCAGCTGATAGAGCACTGGCCCTGGATTCAGGAGGACCTGAGTTCAAATCCGAACTCAGACACTTGTCACTTACTAGCTGTGTGACCCTGGGCAAGTCACAACCCCAATTGCCTCGCCAAAAAAAAAAATTAAAAATTAAAAATTAAAAAATAAGTTAGCCTTACCTCCAGTTACTCAAAATTCATAAGCTTTCATTCTACTTAATGTAGATCTATGGTTTCTAGATTAAACAGACATTTTCCTCATCTCTATTCAGTTCATTATTGCACCTAGCTTTCTGAAAATGGCACAGAGCAGTATAATTATATGCCTAATGTTTCTATTCTCTTCTTACAAGAATTCAGTAACTTAGCACCCGACTTTCCTTAATTCCGGCATTTTTGATGATTTCCATTCTCTTTTGCCAAAAGGTAATAATGTTTTATTTCCTCATTCACTTTCAGCCACCTCTTTGGCACCCTGTCCTTAACTTGCTGCCTTTCTAGGAATCCCTCAAGTTACAGCTGTCAGAGCTGCTGTTGATAATGATCACACAGCAAAATGAACATTGTAAAAAAATCTCATTTAGGGAATCAATAATAATTGGGCCGAATATAGATATAGAAGAAATGTGTGCTCTTTAATCTTAAAACAGATACCTTGGGTGTACATTCAGACAGCTGCAATATTGTTCCTTTCTCCTACTTTTAAAAGTGATCATAGACAATTCACGAAATATACCATAGGATGAAATCAATAGTGAGACTTCAAAGGTAGACCATTTTGCCAATATTTGGCACCAGAGGACCATTAAAAATGGATGTTTTCTTTTGATGCTTCAAGTTTCTTTAATGGATCCAGGCAAGTTCCACTTTGACAAAGTTTCATTTATAAATATCCAGAACTCGGTAAATGGTTAAAGTTGACTTAAATTATAGTAATAGCACTATTGATTTTTCTTGTACCAGATGTATGTTTTCAGTTTGGGGAGCTCCCAGTGAGAAAGCTCCTTCAACCAATACAGATCAGCAACTGCTTTGAAATCTATATTCTTAGAGAGTGGTTTGAGGGCACTAAGATGTTTAAGTGACTTTTCTGGCATCAGAGTCACTGTGTGTGAGAGGACAGCACTTGAAATCCAAGGCTGGGCCTCTATTCACTATACCACACAGCCTCTCAAGCCTCTATTAATAAGGAGAATAAATTCCAGTATGCTTTTTCACTGTCAGAAACTTTACTATTATATGAGAAAATAATAATAGGCACAGACCATCTTATATTTAAAACTGTAAGGGACTATGTGATCTGTAAGGGACAGCATAATATCATGTGGCCCAATATCTTCATTTCATCAGTGGGGAAAACTGAGGCTCCAGAAATATAAAGTGACAAAGTTATTACTGAGTACAACTGTAGAGTACAGTCGAGGAGGCAAGACAGCTAAACATTAGAGAATTAAAATCATGGGAAATCTCCCAGAATATTTCATTCATTCCCAATGTAGCTAGATGGTTAAAATGTATTTATTATAGCCAAAATATCCATCTCATTCATGCTGCACCATGCATGGTGCACAAGTAGGCCCTTAATAAATGTTCGATGAATTGAGTTAAAGATTAGTCATGGAGCACATGGATGTGTTACAGAACATGCATTCCCTCTCCATGGCAGTGTTGGGTTCTCAGCTCCCTTCCACAGCCCTCCTTGGAAATGTTTCCACTTCTCTTGGGACAGGTTCCCTATGCTGGGAAGGAGTAGCCCCAGGTAGCACCTTTCCTTCTCACAGAGGGTGTGATGGGCCTAAGCTCTGGTTCTGGCCTGCCCACCAGAATCTTGTGCCTGATTCAGAGCCACTGCCTCTCCCTTGTCACAAAAGCTATTGATGCAATTCAGATTCGAGAAAGGAGGGGAGAGGAATGAATAAATAGCAGGGGAGACCTTTACCATGTAATCAAAAGGGCAGGAGGCCTTTCCCAGCCTCTCTTCACCCACTGCTAGCACCTTCCCTCTAAGATTACCTTACAGTTACCTTGCACATGCTTAAGGGCAAGAAGCAAGTTTTTTGCCTTTATTTGTATCTCAGTATTTAGCACCATGCCTGGGACTTAGTAAGTATTTAATAAATCTTTGTTGACTAACCAGCTAACAGGAAGAAATTATGCTGTTCCTTCCAGAGCAGGTAAGAGAGGCACACATGCCTGGAACTGTGGTCCACCCATTATGTAATCACAGAGGGTGGACAGATAAACCAATGCAAGAAGGAGACATATGTGGAATTCTAGCTTCCCTGAGCATGTCAGTCATACAGACTCATTCTTTTTGAGCTCAAAGAGCCCTCAGAGGCCAGCTCATTCAATACATATGTGAACAGGTCAAGGAAGGAGTCAATTGGCCTCTGCTCAAAGACCTCCAATTACTGGGGAAACCACCAGCCTTCCCAGAGGGTCCATTGCACTTTTGGATCTCTCTGACTCTGATTGGGAGGTTTACTTTATGTTGAGATCAAGGGTTCTTCCTTAAGTACTAGCTAGTTCTATTCTATCAGGCCCAGCAGAACAAGGCTTGTACGCCTTCCATATGACACCCTTTTCCATATTAGAACACAGCATTCATGGTCCTTACTAAACATTCCTAGTTCCTTTAATGACAATTTCTAATATGCATTTCTGTGATAGTTTATAATTTCCTTCTCTATGTACACTGACTATACTTCTCCTAGTGCAAATAAGGTCATGTTATTTCATTTGGCTTCTCTGTCATACTGATGATTCATGTTGAATTTGCTTCCTATTAAAATCCCTCAGTTCTTTTCACATAACCTGCTTTCTGACCATGTCAGCTCCAATTTATATTTGTTCAATTGTGGGTGTTTTTTATATATAAGCATAGTAGTTTATATTCACCTCTATTAAATTTCCTCATGTTATTCAGTTCACTCTTCTGGCTCGTCAAGACATTTTGGGATCCTACTTCTGTCATCCATGTTTCTTTACTGTGCCCCCAACTCTGGCTAAAGAGAATTGACCTTAGAGTCAAAGGACCTGGGTTCAAATCTACTTCTAATCTTTACTACCTTTGTTACCTTAGGCAAATGGACCTCAGTTTTTTCACCTATAAAAGGAGGTTGAACTGGATGGCTTGAGGGCCCTTCTAGCTTAGGTCATGATCCTGTGAGTCACTCCCTTATCCAAGATCTGTATTCACATTTTAAGTAAAGATAACATCAGTCATACTGCATACCTTTGAGCTCAATGTAAAATTCTGTAAATATGGTCAGCATTTTATCTATGTATGCCTTCATAGAAGTCATTGATACCTAGACCCCAAAAGGCAGCTTAAGGGCTCAGCAGGAACTGACACCTTTCCCAGACCCACACCAGCATCCACTGTTCAGTTCCCATCAGCACCGTTCTCTCCTAGTACCATCCTTATCCCATGTCACTCAGGTTCCTCCTCTACTTTGACCTTTGGAACCAGTATACCCTTCCAGACAGTCACTGCTCAAACACACATCCATTCACACCACTAACATGAGCAGGGAGTCACCAATTAGATGGTAGACCAGTGAACCTTTCAATATGCCTTGTTTTTGCTCCCTTAAGGTCCTCTCACCATCTAGTGTGCCACAATGTTCTCTGAACTACTGTATCATTGCCATTTCACTTGTTATTATACCATAAGGACTCAGACTCCTGGGCACTGCCATTTACCCTGCTGCTTAGCCAGAGGTCCTCTGGGTCTTTCCATCTGCTCTGCAGCTGAATCCTCCCATATGTGTTGTCTCCTCTAATTAAAATGTGAGATTCTTGATAGCAGGGACTCTATGCTTTTCTATTTGTGTCAGCAGAGCTTAGGACAATGCTTAGCATATAGTAAGTGTTTAGTCAATTTCCCCCCATTATATTCCACTCCATTGTTAAGCATGTTGAATAGAGCTGCATTAAAGATTAAACCCTGGGATACTCCCCTAGAGAGTCCTCTTCATGTTGAGATATAGCAACTGATTAACATTATCTGGGTCTGGTCGACCAATTCCGAACCCATACAACTGTTATCCCATATTTCTTTCCTTCTGATCCCAACTACAATGATATTCTAGAATGTATAATATTTTACGTATATTTATATTCCCTCGTATAAATCTATATAATAATCATGAGTTAGAAGAGAATTTAGGAGTTATGAAATCCAACCTCTTCATTTTAGAGATAAAGAAACTGAGGCCCAAACAAGTTAATTGACTTGTCTCAGGTAACACAGATAGAAAGGGTCTAGGATTAAATCCCCCCCCCCCCCCCCCCCCGCAACTCTGGACTCCAGAGCTGTCACAGCTTCGACCTGTGTTCCATGTTCTGTCTACATGGCATTCCTCCAACCTAGTACCCCATTTAAAAAAAGGAAAATGAGGTTAGTCTGGTATGACTTTCTCTTAATTAACCCACTCTGACATCTATTTATCACTCCCTCCTGTTGTAATTGCTCAAAACTATCCTAGCACATACTGTGCTCTAAAAGAGCTAACCTAATAAAGACTCAGGGCTCCTGAACCTGCAGATATGATAGACCTTTGAGGCTGGAATGCCAGTGGATCTATTCTGTAACAAAACAGCTGTGTATTCAGTTAACTTAAGTCACTCAGAGCTGTGACCCCAGGAAAACCCTTTTCCTTGAAGAAGTCTGAGGTTGCCTTTTCTTTAGGATGCTTCCCTTTAAGATTGTTTGTTGTTTTCTAACATCGTGCAGTCTGTAGCACTGTACTGCAGAAGGACCTATATTTATGCTTGATCCTGGAGAAGACAGAATCCCTCTCTGCTTAAGCCATTGATATCATGCCCTCCTGACTTTTCTAACAAATTTTCCCCAGCTGTCATTTCCATTCTCATATCTTCAGCCTCCCCCTATTTTCTGGCTCCTTACCTTCTGTTTACAAATATGTCCATGCTTCCCCTATCCTTAAAAGAAAGAAAAAAAAAACCCACTTCAACTGGCCATTCTTTCTAAATATTGTCCCATATCTCTTCTCCTTTTTATGGCAAAAATCCTCAAGAAAGACATCTACATTCAGTGCTTCCACTTTATTTCCTCTCCTTATCTTCTAAATACTTTGTGATCTGGTTTCCAACCTCATCACTCAATTAAAACTGACCTCTCCAAAGTTGCCAGTGATCTCTTAATTGCCAAATCTGATGGTCTCTTCTTGAGCCTAATCTTTCTCAAACTTCTGCTATATCTGACACTGTCAACTACTCTCTCCTAAATATTCTCTCTTCTCTATATTTTTTTTTTGGTTTGGTTTTTTTGTTTTTTTTGGTGAGGCAATTGAGGTTAAGTGACTTGCCCAGAGTCACACAGCTAGTAAGTGTTAAGTGTCTGAGGCCGGATTTGAACTCAGGTACTCCTGACTCCAGGGCCGGTGCTCTATCCACTGCGCCGTCTAGCTGTCCCTAGCTCTGACTTCTTATGTGGGCACTAGTTGCATACTTCCAAAGGCCTAAAGAACATCCACTTAGATATCTTTCCATCCCCTCTAATTCATCACATCCAAAATGAAATGAATCACACTTTCTCCCCAAAATAATCTTCTCCTACTTTCTTCTTTTCATTGATGATACCACCATTCTCCCAGCCTCTCAGCATCAGAACCTTGAAGTTGTCTCTCATTCTTTCCTCTCTAATTACTAAATTCCACTGATCCTTCTATTGAAATATTTCTCATATTTCTCCATCCCCGTCTATTACCACTACAATAACATTAATTTAGACACTGCTATTGTGCCTAAACTATTGCAATAGTTCCCTAACTTATCTCTTTGCCCCAGCCTCTTCCTACTAAATCTATCTCACATATCACCCAACACCAGATTAATCTCTTGAGAGGCAGTACGGCATAAAGAAAGGCTAGGTGGTATAGTGACAAAATGGTGGACTCGGAATTAAGAAACCTGAGCACCCTCAGTGCTTAGAACAGTACTTTATACCCACTAAGTGCACAGTATAGATAGATTTCACTTCCTTATTAAGTACAAAAAAGAGAAAATGAAATATTAGATTATTTTGTTTTTGTTTTTGTTTTATGCAGGGCATTGAGGGTTAAATGACTTGCCCAGGGTCACACAGCTAGTAAGTGTCAAGTGTCTGAGGTCGAATTTGAACTCAGGTCCTCCTGAATCCAGGGCCAGTGCTTTATCCACTGAGCCATCTAGCTGCCCCCTAGATGTTTTTTTAAAGAAGCTTTAGTTGGCCACTGCCATTTCTTGGAAGGTTTATTGCTTAGTCATGGCTTCATGAACCCATGGACCATGCTAACATTGTCCCTGGGATTTTCCTGGCAAGCATACTGGAATGTTTGCCATTTCTTTTTCCAGTGGATTAAGGTAAACAGAGAATAAGTAACTTGCCCAGGGTGACATAGCTAGTAAGTGTCTGAGGCTGAATTTGAATTCAGATCTTCTTGACTCCAGGCCCAGCACTCTATCCACTGAGCCTCTTACTGAAAAGTAGAACAGCTCATTCATTTAAGGTCATGCTAAGTAAGTCCCAGGGCTCTGGGAAATCCAGACCTGGATCTATAATATTCACTTGTGCATAGTATTCTACAATTTACCAAGCACTTTCCTCACAGAAATCCTGGGAAGTGAGTATTGCTAGTATTCTTTTTCTCATTTTATGGATAAGGAAAGTGAGGCTGAGGGAAACTAGAGAACTTGTCCATCAATGTTTGAGTAAATTGCACAACAGGGACTTGACCCAGGCTTTCTCACTGTAACCCTGACATTCTTTTTACTACATAGCAGTTGACTTAGGGTATAATCCCAAGTGCCTGGCAGAGGGTTTTTTCACATAGAAGGTGTTTTTGTCTAATATAATTGAAAGTTTCTGTATTTAGCAACTTCCTCATTGGCAAGGGTGATGCCTTTGAGCTTTTTTCCTAAGTGATGAATAGTAGGAACACACATGAACCCAAGCAAACATTTAAAATTGGCAACAAATGCTTATTAGTAATGGCTTCAATGCCATGTGATGAAGTTATCATATTTTGAAGGATGAGCATAGAGAGCTTACTCAGAGTGTCACTAATATTGCCTTCTCCCTTTTCCTTGGATTGTGACTCACTCACTGGAGGGAAAGATCTGTGGCAGGTCCTGTAAGAACCTGACAGAGGTATGTGGAAGTACTTGATATCTGGGCTGTGTGGGCAGTTTTTGCTTGTATCCCCTGAGGCTGTTATTGGCCTTGTTTCCCTAGAGACAGGAAGCTTCCAAAAGATTTCTGGGAAATGCCATTTGGGGAACAGATGGAAGGGATTTCTAAAGGGATTGTGATCTGCCAAGCAACCCCTGAAGCAAAGTACCTACCTAGTACTTAGTAGGTGCTTAATATGTGCTAAATGCTTGAATGATACCTCCTTAAAAGGCCTCAGAAGGGGTTGATCACTGGGGTGGGGGTAGGGGCATTGCCATTATCAAGCAAGTAATGAATCAATCAAGGAGTAGTTATTAGATATACTGGGGGAAACTACACATACATATATAGATAAATACAAAATAGGTAATTTGGCAGGGGAAGGCACTAGCAGCAGGGGAAATCAGTAAAGCCTTTTGGTAGATGTTGATTCTTGAGCTGAGCCTTGATTGGGATTCTGAGAGATGAAATTGAGGAAGGAGTGCATTCTAGACATAGGGGACAGTCTTAAATATACAGGGAAATGGAACATGGAATGTGATATAAGAGGAACCACAAGATGGACAATTGTCTAGATCTCATTGTTCTTGAAGGGGAGTAATGGGCAATAAGACAGGAATGGTAGGTAGGGGGTAAGGTTGCAAAGGGCTTTAAATGCCAAACAGAGAAGTTTACATTTCCTTTTGGTGATAATAGGAGAGTGGCATAGTCAGATCTTCCATAAATAGCACAATCAACTTGGGCTAAATGGAGCTGGCTGAGGCAGCTGGTCACATCTGGGAAGAGACCCTGGAAGACCATCTGGTTCACTTGATATGTGAAAGATCTGGCAGGAAAAAAAAAAGCTGCAAAATATTGTTCTTGCTACAAAGCACCTGTCACCCCATCACCAAAGAGTTTTCCTCTTATGTATGGATGTATGTTTAGAAGTTTTCTTATGTTATTTAAAGGAAATAAAACATTCTACCACTTGCTCCAGTTTCTTTGTAAAATGTTTTTTAATGTTTTAATATAAAATGTTTTTAATATAATATAGACAGAAATTTCTTTGAAATTAATAACCTGGTGGGTAAAGTGGTAAATGACTTAGCATATGACCAGTATTTACATAGTGACTGGCACTGAAATAGGGCCATCACTGTTGATTTTTGAGGTCTTACATACCCATCACTCCAGAGAGTCATATGTGGTATAAAGGGAAAAGGGTCAGATTTGTTAACAGAAGATGAATTCAAGGCCCATCATGTCACTTACTGGTTGTTTGAAGTGGGGCAAGCATTTCCTTGTCTTAGAACAACAACAACAACAATAATCACACTACTTACCTTAACAAGGCTGTTATGAAAACTAGGCAAAATAACATCTATAACGAATTGGAAATGAATCTTAAATAAATATAAGGAGAGTGCTCACGGAAGACATAACTCATTGCTTATAGAAATGAGTAGAGGCAGGAATTTAAGTAGTAAATTTGAGGAATAGCTAGTAGCTCTTTTTTTGTTGTTGTTGGAGTATAGAATGCCTGAAAAGATGTAACAGGTTTGGGCCAGACTGTGAAAAGGGTTAAATGCCAAGCTGAGGGAATTTGATTTTTATCCAGTGGGCAATGGTGAGTCAGTGAAGGTTTTTTGGCAGGAAAGAGACCTATACCTTGGGAATTTTTACACAGTTCTCATATTGGGAAGTTTCCCTTTATAATATAAGGAAATATATATATATGAGAAAATCTGCCTTTCTGTAATTTTGTAGAATCAGAGTCTCAGAGTTGAAATGCAATTCAGGAGCCATCTAGTCAAACCCATACCTGAACCAAAATCCTTTCTGCATCCTACCTGAAAAGTAGTTATCTAGCCTTTGCTTGAAGACCTCTAATGAGGGGAAGTCCAGTATCTCTTGAGTCCATTCCACTTTAAGATAGCTTTAATTGTTAGAAGGAGAAGCTTGGTGGCACAGTGGCTAGAGCATTAGACCTGGAGTGAGGCAGTCTCATCTTCCTGAATTCAAACCTGGCCTCTCTGTGTGACCCCTGGGCAAGTCACTTAACCCTGTTTATCTGTTTCCCCATCTGTAAAATGAGCTAGAGAAGAAAATGACAAACTACTTCAGTATCTTTGCCAATAAAATTATAAATGGGATCATGAAGAGTTGGACATGACTGAAAAACAACTGAACAACAACAACAATTGTTAGAATATTTTCCCTTACTGGGAGCCTTATTCTTCCTCTCTACTTGCCCTTGCTGGGCCAAGCAGAATTAGTCCAATCCCTTTCCCACATGACAGCCCTTCTTAAACTTGAATGCATGCACACTCTAAGTCTTTTCTTCCCAGTCTAAACACTCCCTTTTCCTATAACTGATCCTTGTATGTCATAGACTTGAGGTCATTCATGATCCTGGTCACCCTCTGAATATTATTTCATTCTTCTTAAAATGAGGCACCCAGATCTGAATAAAAACATCATTCCTACCCTTTATGCATTGGTCCAGAAATCTGGCTCCCCATCTTAGAAACCAACTTCTGGACCTGCTACCTGCATTTCTCCACTGAAGCCATTGTTATGTTTGGCAACAAAGATGGCAACTTTACCTGTGTCCCAGAGGCTTCCAGTGTCTTACCCAAGACTTCATAATCTGTATCATTACAAATGTTCCTTCTGAACCATCAATTCTGCCTGTATGAATAAGCAGGGGAGCAAAGTAATCATCATAAGGTTTGACAAGTGTTGGAAGATTCTCTGTTCACACCCTGGATACCTGCTCCAGGAAAACAGCCCTCTCTAAGGTCGTTGTCTGGTTGACAAATAGCTGCTTCATTACTCACAGCAGGTAGTCACCAGCCTCCATCACTCATCTCTTTTTTTCCTGGATCACTCCATGCCTGATAATACCTGTGCATCTGATTTTTCAGTCCTCACAGAATAAGAAACTATTTCTTCCTCAGAATATACAGTTCCATCCTCTGCAGGAACACCCTCCTATCTTTTACTTAGGACCAGGTGTTGAGTGATGCTTCTTTTCTCCCTTTCCTCTCTTGATTACTTTATCTCACCTTCCAATCTCCTGATGCTACTCAAGGTCCTCTTTTCCTCTTCAAATCTGTGTCATATGTTAGATCATATTAAACTTGTGGTACATTAAAGCTATAAAAAACTTTTTAAACTATGTCTAATCTAATCTGAAAAAATATATAACTGTGTGCTATAAAAATTATAAGTATATGAAAAATTAAAAGTCTAGAAAAATTATAATCAGGTCTAAATCCCTTAGCAGTCGCCATTCAAATGTGGAAATATTTTACTAATTTAGGGTCTAATTTGGGGGGACTAAACTGACTGGGGAGGCCTAATTTGACTGGAGGACTAATCTGGGGATTTTTGACTGCTATTAATTTAGTATGGGCCTTTAAAAATTTCTCCACACTGCTCCCAAATTGATAAGCAAAAGATTAAGAAGCCTCTTAAATAATCAAAGCAGAATTTATATTTATAAAAATCAATGTAAATGATAAGGGTTAAGAAATGCAAATTATGCAATCTGTCTGCTTTTAATATAATAAAGGCCAGCCTTTGCCGCCTCTTGCCTTAGGGTATGCTCCAACTTTCTCTAACTTTCACCCTTTTTTCTCCTTCACTCCAACTTCCCTGTGCTTTCACTACTTAGCTGCTTTCTTTTAACTCCAAGCCCCTTTCACTTTGTCGACCCCCCCCTACTGTCTAACTTTCCTCTCTGTACTTCGGCACTGAACGCCTGTGTTTCTCTCTCACTGACCTCTTCTTCCATTCTCCTAGTGTTCCGGCATCCCTGCTCTGTCCATCAATCCTCCCTCACTGCCTCACTGTCTTCTCCAACCCCCATACCATCTCCTCCTGTTCCTGTTCTCTTAATCTTCCAGCCTCATTTGCGTCCTCCTAGTGCTTTGGTGTCCCCCCCCCCCCCACTGTCTCGCTAGCTCTTTATATCTCTCCTTCTCCCCCTCAAACCTCGGGCTCTCTGTGCGCCGCCCCCTCCCCTAACATACCAAGCTAATCTGCTGGGCCGCACTAAGACAGGGCTCTAGGGGCCGTGCCCCCCTGCTGTGCGCCTGGGACCTCCACAGGGGCTCTGCTCAGGCCTGGCAGGACAAGCCTGGGATCTTCTGGGCAGCTCTCCTCAGGGCATAGGGAGCTGGGGCTTTTTTTTTTCTCCCCAGCTGTCTGACCTGGCGTCCTGAAAAGCCCACCAGGCTTTTTTGGCTTAGCCGAAGTGGAGGGGGAGGGGGCACCAGCCCCTCACACAGAAGAAACCCTGAGGGCCTAAGGCTTTTTAATCTCAGCCCAAAGGCAGGGTCCCCAAATCAAAATAAATTTCCACAAAGCGATAGAGATGTTTTTGAGGTACAATTCTGGGATGCATTGAAAAAACTCCCAAGAAGCATTTCAAGAAATGATCCACTTTTGTAGATTGCCATGGGGACAAATGAAGCCACCAAAAGGAACCTAAAAACCACTCCTATACATTATGAAGTCCCTGGCAAAAAGCAACAAATGAAAATGCTTTGCTAGATTTCCTGGGACCTCGGGTAGCATCTTCTTAATAATTTTTGATTGTAACTCAAAATCTTATAAAAAACAAATGTTCAAAACTATCTTTATATGTAACTGGAAAAAATAAAATACTATTAAGATTGAAAAAAGTAATTGATGATTGAAGATAGGAAAATGAACTGCTAGTTAAAAAATGGTGCCTCGAGATTGGACAGGGATTTCTGCATCATGACTTAAAATACAGGAATAATGAAGAAGAGAACTCTCAAAGGCAGCAAAAACATTTTTGCCTGAAGTTTCACAAATTGAATCCTGGGCTTTAATTGAAGAAGAAAAAGAGAGGAGAAACTACTTGCATTGATCTGACAAGCTCAGTAGTGTAGAGAAGATATAATATAGTAACGGATAAATAAATAAATAGATAGCATTTATTAACTGCCTGTTAATTTCCAGACACTGTGATAAGCACAGAGAGTAAAAATATGGCAGTCCTTGCCTTTAAGAAGTTTACATTTACATTACATTCTTAGGGGTAGCTAGGTGGAGCAGTAGATAAAGCACCAGCCCTGGATTCAGGAGGACCTGAGTTCAAACCCAGCCTCATACACTTGGTACTTACTAGCTGGGTGACCCTGGGCAAGTCACTTAACCCCCATTGCCCTGCCAAAAAAAAAAAAAAAGAAGAAGAAGAAGAAGTTTACATTCTCATGGAAGAAAACACCACATAAAAAGTTGTTTGAAAGCTGGGTGGGGGAGTTGAGAGACAAGATGACATATGAGGAGAAAAAGGAGGAGTGCAGAGACAGAGTCCAGGGAAAAAGTCATCAGTGAGGAGAGAAGAGCCTCAGAGTAGACATTTTTCCAAGGTGTCAAGTCAACATGTGAGAAGGAAGAAAACGGGGAACAGTAAAAGAGGACCAGCAATGAATAGGACAAAATATCCAAGAAGAATTAGCAGTAAAACCCATGGCTTCAGGTATTTAAACATGAATTCACAAAATATGAGTATTCATATAGGGTGAACTAGAGATCCTAATGCAAGGAAGCAAATTTGATCTCCTAGTTATCAGAAAGACTTGTTGGGAGGAGACTCATGATTAGAGTATGGCGCCAGAAAGGCATATTTTATTCAAATTGAACACAATAGATAAAATAGTAAAAGTAGGGATAGAAGAATAGAATTATGGTATTGTATATTAAAGGTATATACACATATGAGGAAATCAAGGCAACTGAGAAGGGAAACATAGTAGAGAGGATTTGAGTGAGAATCAGTGAAGATAGAAACAGGAGTAACATTGCAAATGTATACCATATGTTACCCAGGCACATGTAACAATTAGATGAGAACCTTGGGTAACATCACAAATGTGACATGGAGGCACAATATTGTGCCATTGGGGGAATTTAACTACCTGAAATAGCTACTTGTGCTTTCTCTCTACCAAAAAAAAAGAGTAACTGATAATACTTAATCATTATTAATAATTAATTAATTATATTATATTAATTAATACTTGTCTTAATTATTTTAATTCTTCAAAATGGAGGAAATGAAAAAGAAACTATCACTAGATGCATGAATGTGACTTACAAAGAGGAGCAAGTTGCTAAAATAGAAACATCAGGAACTTTGGGAGCAAGTGACCACCCCACCATAGAGTACATAATAGAGGCAAAAGGGGGGGTTATGTATAATTTGATGGGCACTCTGATTTGGGGACAATAGATTCATCAACAGGTTCAAAGGATAAGCAATAGGATTCTATGGGAAGGTGGTCCAAGAAGAATAGAAAATTCTTAAGACTGAAATTCTCAAGACATAACTAGAAATTCTTCTGATGAGAAGGAAAAGAGGAGAATGACATAGAAAGATATGACATCAATTTTTTTTTCTTTTTCTTTTCTTTTTTTTTTTTTTGGTGAGGCAATTGGGGTTAAGTGACTTGCCCAGGGTCACACAGCTAGTAAGTGTCAAGTGTCTGAGGCTGGATTTGAACTCAGGTCCTCCTGACTCCAGAGCTGGTGCTCTATCTACTGCGCCACCTAGCTGCCCCATGGCATCAATTTTTTAAAATTTGCTTTTACATGTAATTTGGAAAATAAAAGTCTAAAATCAAAAAGAAAGAAAGATATGGCTACACATGGAATTCACTGACAGATTCAAACACTTAAGATATATACATATTTCTGGATATGTATACTTGTGTGTGTGTATGTGTGTGTGTGTGTGTGTGTGTATGTGTGTGTGTGTGTGTGTGTATGTGGAGGGAGAGAGAGAGAGAGAGAGAGAGAAAGAGAGAGAGAGAGAGAGAGATGGATGGATGGATGGCAAAGCCAGGACAAATAATTGAGAATTGAGAATAAATACAAAACGTAGCAAAGTCATGTAAGAATTATGTCAAGAGATATAAAGCTAGGTCTAATCATAAATGCTAAGTTCAAGGAAAATTCTTTTGTAAGGCACTGGGGGTTAAGTGACTTGCCCAGGGTCACACAACTGGTAAGTGTCACATGTCTGAGGTCGGATTTGAACTCAGATCCTCATGAATACAGGGCCAGTGCTTTATCCCCTGTGCCAACTAGCTGTCCCCATGTCTACCTCTTTGAATCCCTTAATTTCCTCCAAGATTAATTTAGTTTAAGCATCATGTATACAGAAGACTTCCTGTTCAGTCCCCTCTCAACATAATTAATGACATAATAAAAGCACTTAATTAATGCTTGCTCACTGATTGATTGATAAATAGCTGCCTTTGGGCACTTAGACACTGTGTCTTACCCATGGTCATATAGCTAGTATGCAGATGCAGGGCTTGAATCCAGGTCCTGTTGACTCTGAGGTTGGCACTCTTTCCTTGGGTCCTTCCTGCCTCTCATTTTGATTCTATTTTTTTCTTCCAAGGAGACTGATCTTCAGATTAGGCAGGAGAGATTGAAACTGATCATTAGGAAGAAGAAAGCCAATATAAATGAGAAGATGCTCAGGCAACATCTGGCTGCCCTCAATGAATTCAACTCATCAGGCCCAGAAGAACTATATTTTAGAATGCTCAAGAACTGACAGAGTCAATTGCTGAACTGCTGTCAGTGTTCTTTGCAACATCTTGGAGAAAGAGAGAAGTCCCAGAGGACGGGAGAAGGTAAAATCTCCTGTGTTTTTTAAAAAAGAAGAGCCAGCAAACTCTGTAAAGACAATTGATTCTAACTGATTCCCAGCTAAATTTGAAAATGAATTATTAAAGGGCCAAATCAAGAAATATAAATTTTAATAGAATAAATCTAAAATATTGTAGTTGGGTTTGAAAATCAACTTCAGAAATACAGGAGGGGACATCTAGGTGGCACAGTGGATAGAGCACCGGCCCTGGATTCAGGAGGACCTGAGTTCAAATCCAGCCTCAGACACTTGGCACTTACTAGCTGTGTGACCCTGGGCAAGTCACTTAACCCTCATTGTCCCACAAAAAAAAGAAGGAGAGGCATGGCTACAAAGAGGTTCATTATTTGGTTTTAGTTGATGAAGCTGAATGTTATTCAACATTGTGAAATGGCCACAGGGGTGTACTGAGACTAGTTCAGGAAGCTCCCAGGAGCTGATTGTTCAAGTTTTAATATAAGCATTTATACCTTAGGAAATAGGCAAATGCCTAGCCTTTATTTATTGTTGTGTTAATTGTCTGGGGCAATGGGGAAATTGGAGGAAGAGAATAAGCATTTATATAATGCCTACTATGTGCCAGGCACTTTGCTGAATGCTTTTATTTTTTTAAGCTGGTCAATGAGGATTAAGTGACTTGCCCAAGGTCACACAGCTAGTAAGTGTCAAGTGTCTTAGGTCATATTTGAACTCAGGTCCTCCTGAATCTAGGGCTGGTGCTTTATCCATTGCACCACCCAGCTGCCCCTTTGCTGAATGCTTTTACAAATTTTATCTCATGTGATCTTCACAACAACCCTGTGAGGTAGGTGCTGTTATTATCTCCATTTGACAGCTGAGAAAACTTAGGCAAACAGAGATTAAGTGACTTGAATAGATTCAAATAGCTAGTAAGTGTTTTAACTGGATTTGAACTCAGGTCTTCCTAACTACAAGCCCAGCACTCCTACTATCTACCTGCCTTAGTATTAAGAAAGTGATAGAGAGAATGTTAATAATTCAGATTGACTTAAAAAATGTATCATGTATACATTTTTTTGTTGTTTTCATAGAGCTAGTTAAACATTGATCAGTATATCACTGGACAAAACACTCAAAAACCTTATTTATTAAGTAATAGTTCCAGTGCACTCTACTCAGATCAGGCCACATCTGGAGTATTAGCACATTTTGTCACACAGTCAGTAAGTGTTTGAGGACAGATTTGAACTCAGGAAGATGAGACTTCTGACTCTAGGCCCAGCACTCTGTGCCCTCTGGATCCACCTCGCTGGCCACCTAACAATTAGAGTTATCTTAAAGTAGGAATAGAACAGACTGCCTCAGCAGGGAGGGTATTCTTCCTCTGATCAAGTCCAATAAACATTTATTGATCTCCTACTATTTGCCAGGAACTATGTTAAGTGCTAGTGATACAACTAATAAAAAGGACAGTTCTTGACCTCAAGGAAATTGTAGGAAATTAAAGGAAGGAGATAACACCCAAAAGAGGGCAGGGAAAGGTTGGGGGCAGGTTGTATCTGGCATGAGAACAACTTATTCTGTGGAGCTGAAAATAAGCAGAGCAGCAGATGCAAAATAGAATGAGCAAAGAGTCCAGTTTCTGTCCTCCTTAAAGGAGGGCTTAGGGAGGAGCTTGGTACTCTGCCCTACAGCCCTCCAAGCAGAGGGGAGGGGAGGCTGAGGGAGATGGTGTCAGTCAAGGCTTAGCAGTGAGGTGGTGAGTTTAGAAGTGATCAACCTAACCCTGGGAGGGGTATCTTGTTCTATGGAGCTGAAACCAGGCAGAGCAGCAGAAGCAAAGAGGAGATGCAAAATCCTCCTCAGTGGTGGTTTTCAAGCTGAGGCCAGGTCATTACTTTGGGGGATTGTTCTAGAAGGGATTCTTGGTCAAGGATGGGTTGGATTCACATTCATACCCTCTGAGATCCAATCCAGCCCTTAGATTCTATGATTTGGTAAAATTTCCCAGGTCTTTTTTTTTATATGAATGATTATCCAGCTATACATCCTTTATCCTGAACACCTGTGCAGTTGATATTTCTTCCACATGAGTTGAAGACTAACAATTTATTTCTCTTGAATTCCCCTACTTGGATTCAGCCCACAGTTCTGTTCTGTTAAGACTTTTTATGGATCTTGAGTCTGCTATCCAACACATTTGCTATTTCGCCTCGATCTGGGTCATTCAGAAATTTTATAAGCACGCCATCTGTGCTGATTGTTCCACAAGTTTCAGGTCCACCAAACAGCAGAATCATGCAGGCCTCAGACTGCCATTTGTCCACAAGGGCGTCATGAGACAAGTGGCAAATGATAGGCTGAAACCCAGGCATGCTACAGCTAGACCAATCCCCTGACAAACCAATCTGCCAGAAAAGAGCTGTGATTCATTTATCAAAATAAGGTGGCCCTGGCACATATACCTGTCTATTTCAATCCAGTTCAGTTCAACAAATATTTAGCACCTACAAATGTGTTAAGAAGTAGTATTTAAATTGTCTTACACTCCTGATGCAGGTGTTAATAGGATATCCCTTTGATTCTTCTTGCTATGTCACTTAATGTATTCCTACATTCATTGTCTTTTTTGTTGTTGTTGTTGTTTTGGTCTTTCATGTTTCACACAATTCAGTGTCATCATACTGACATCTCTTCCCATTACAGACCTCAGTAGAAGAGTGAGGGTGGTGGGGGGAAGCATTGAATAAGTCATATTTATTGAATGGTTGAGTCTTCTTCTATTGTGTAGATATGATTTGATGTTCTTTATCTTCTGTTTGGGAAACAGTAGATCAGGTTTGAGTCAGGATTTGGGAGCATGATGGGAAATGTGTCCTGTCTAATAGTACTCCTATACTAATGTGAAGGAATACATGGCTCAAGTTTTGTGTTCTTGTGGTGCAGTAGAGAGAGCTCTAGATTTCAAGTGAGGAGACCTGGACATAAATCCTGCCTCAGCCATGTACTATCTCTGTGATCATGAATAAGTTACTTAACCTATCATATATAACCTATCCTAACCTATCAGTTTCCTTTTCTGAAAAAAATGGGGATAACAATACTTATATGACCCATTTCACAAGATAGTTGTGAGGAAAGCACTTTGCAAATCTTCAAGTATTATATGAATGTGCAAAATTATCAGGATTGATAAAAATCCTGGACAAGGACAATGGTATCTCTTCTGAAAGTGTTGCCTTGTAGAATGAATTAATCCCAGACTAAACAAACCTTTACCCACTCTAATCCATCTTCTACTCATCTGTCAAAGTGATCCTCCCAAAGTGTAGGCATAGCAATATCACCCCCGCCCCCTCACCAACTCAATAGACTCCAGTGGTTCTCACCTTCAGTACCAAATATAAAATCCTTTATGTGGTATTTGATGCTCTGTATAACTTCCTCCCTCCACCCCCACCTGTACCTTTCTAATATTACACTACAATCCAGTGACACTGACCTCCTCACCATTTCTCTTACATAAACACCATCTTCCATCTTTGTATATTTTCACTGGTTGACCCCCATACTTAGGAATACTCTCCTTCCTCACTTCCCTGGATTTCTTCAAGTCTCTGCTAAAATTCCACCTTCTACAGGAAGCTGTTCCTGATCCTAGTACCTTCCTAGATCATTTCCTATTTAACTTATATGTACACTGCTGTTTGCCTGTCATCTCCTCCATTAGAATGTGAGTAATTCAATGTGCCCTGACTGGGCACATTGTTGTCTTAGGCCCTACAAGTGAGACTAGTTCTTTGTTCATGCCTCTTTCTTCTGAACATGGCGTTATAATGAGATATACAAGTGTTTACTCTTTCTATCAGATGTTTAGAAGGCTCCCAGGACTCATTAAAGAATGATAGATTGCAAGATAAGAAATCTGAGTTCTGCTCCCCGGTGTGTTAGGTGTTTGTCACATGGCTTTGAACAAGTCCCATTGCCTCCCTGGGCCATATTTTCCTTGTCTATAAAGGAAAGGATTGGACTAGATCTGTTGTCCCTCCTCTTCCAACTCCTCTTCAGTCAGCCCTGCTAGAAAGTATTAGGGGAAAAAAACCAAACTATTCCTTTTTCACTTTGCACAGCACATCTGGATTCTTTTGACATCATGATAAGGGACATCAGCTAGTGGGCAAGGTCTGGGCTGAATAGAAATTCTTTCTTGGCTTCTTCAAAATCATTGGTGAGAAATGCTACTTGATTCTACAGTGGCCTTGGGATCTGTGGCCTCAGGAACCTACTAAAAACAAAGAACGTTTGATTTATCTTTGGTGAAGGTGACTTGGAATATTGGCAAGCATCATTTCCTGAGCCAAAATTTAGGTTGATTTGAGAAAATCTTGCCTTCATCATGCCCAAAGTGATTATTTCATAAACAAAGCCTGTCCTTCTTTCTACACTCAGGCACACGTGCATACCCTCCCAAGTGCTGATTTAGTTTAAAGATTCCCTTTGGTTTATTCACTTGTTTATTGATGCACTGCCTTTTTGCCTAATGACAAGCTTCCTCTGGGAATGTGGTGCTTTACCCCCGATGATAATGTTATCAGTATTGTCACATACAGGTCCTGGATGGGGACTGTATTGCTAAATGACACTTGGCAACAGACAAAGAGCCTATAGCCAAGTACCATGCCAGATCTTTAGCAGCATAATAAATCGCACGAATGGGATGCCAGCCATTCTTGGACCGTTTCCTCTCTGTGCTTACGTGCTGTGGACCCAGGGGGCGTCTAACTAAGTGGCACACTTTAGTCATCTGTGAATAACAGTGTGTGCAAATGATATGTGGGAATTAGAGCATACTTTCCTCAGCTGGAAGAAAGGAAATGCTTCTGGTGGCGAGCATTTACTTCTGACATTGGCCTACAGGCTCATCCTCTTTGATTGTTCCTGTATTTCTCTGGAGCCTATTGAATGAAAATGTGGGGGTCTTTTACATTTGACTCATACAATGTCCAGTTTTTGAGTAGCCATTTGGTGGTGAAATGAAAGGTTTTGCTGAACCAAATTGACAGGTCTCTTTTGTGATGGATACTCTCCTTCCTGAATCTTTGAATAATTATCTCTCCAAGTGTACCATGTGTCAGAGTGGATAAAGGGCTGACATTAAAATCAGAAAGACCTGTGTTTAAGTTGGATCTCAAATATATTAACTGCATGCCCATGGACATTTGATCATTCAGTGGCCCAGGAAACCCCTGAAGTCTGTTGGTTAAGAACCAGGGTTGCCCATTTGTATTGGTGAGGGGAGTTTCTACATGTTGAATTCCCTACTTTGATGAAATCACAAGTCTATCAAAAAACTTTTTAAAAAACCAAATATGTCCTTCACTAACCTACTATTTCATCTTCAATGTTTTGTTAAACTTGTTTTTTTTTAATTTTTCTATTTGCTCTCTTTATTCTTTTTTCTTTTAGCCAATCTGTAGGAATTCTATTGGTGTCTTCCAAATAGTTATTCAATTTTTGCCTCATATATCTTGTACTGAAAGTATTATTTAAAGTTAATTTAACATTCAGCATGTCTTCAATAACACAAAACAAGCTTTAGAAAATCTGCCTCACCTTTTTCTCTTTGTCTTTCATTTTCTCCCTTTTTTTTTTTGTGGGGCAATGGGTGTTAAGTGACTTGCCCACGGTCACCCAGCTAGTAAGTATCAAGTGTCTGAGGCCAGATTTAAACTCAGGTTCTCCTGAATCCAGGGCCAGTGCCACCTAGCTGCCCCCTATTCTCCCTCTGTTTTTATGGAAGCTGTTCTTATATCCAGGTCCTGAACTTAACTGAGTCATAGTAGGCATTTATTTTATTCTTTTTGGGGGGGGGCTGGGCAATGAGGGTTAAGTGACTTGCCCAGGGTCACACAGCTAGTAAGACCACAACTAGATATGTGTATAAGTATGTATATGTGTGTGTGTGATTTCTTCTATTCAAATGTCTGTAGTTTGTCTTCAACATCAGGGGTTAGCAACTTTTCAAAAGTGCCATGCCCAGTTGCCAATCCCAGTTCTTCAAGTGTGCCAGCAGTGGGAATATCAGTAACTATGCCAAGTCTTGATGGGAGCAGTTATTGTACACCAGCCTGCCTAATAGGGTAGAGAGGGAAGAGCACAGGCAGCAACAATTTTTAGAAGTTAGGGTGTCAAGGGTGTGGTGGTGAAAATAGATGGTTTGCACATCATCTTTGGTAAGTGTTAACTAGGTTGGTGATCTCTGCTCTGTAAGTTACAGCTATTGGTTAAAAAGGCATACATTTTAAGTCAAGTTGTATGAGAAGATTTTGCTGTGGTCTGACAACTGTATGAAAGACTGATTATGATACAGTCTACCAGAGTATAGAGCCCACCTTAAAATGGTAGCCTTAGGGTAATATCTTCTTGCCTGGGTATCATCCCTTAAGAGGAGAGATGGGAGGAGCCTCAGAGCCACAATTTTAGACAAGAGTCTGAACCTAGTCTATGTCAAACTCTCATACTGATGACAAGGTACTGAACATCATCCCTAGCTAGCAGCATAACCAGCTCAGGATTTTTCTCAGGTTCCTTTATACTATCTACACTTAAATACAGACTACTAGCAGGACCCCTGCCCATGGCTCCCATTCTCCTAGTCCAGGACATATTACATTTGTGTAAATTCCAAATGGATTTACTTAGAGGGAGACATGCCCATTCACAGAAGAAGCCCCTGCATAGACGACATTATAGATACTTAAGGAAGGGAAGTCCCCAATTCCTACAGTCCTGAATGAGCATCCTGGCTGTGAAAGTATACATTGTTCCTGCTGAATTAGCTTCTCTCCCATCAGGATGAGAAAGGCAACCAGCATCACAACATCAATGTCAGAGAATGCTAATTCTTAAAGGTTCATTCTGTCTCCCTCCAACTGGGATGGCAGCTGATGAAAGCACTACTCCTGTGGCTTCTCTCTGTATGTCACACCCTTATGCTCCCAATGTCTGCACACTGACTGCCTACTCCATTGATGGTGATTGAATGGTGGGAATAACTAAGTACATGAGACTGTTTACTTTCTGTTGATACAGTTCTTCCCAGAATCCCTAGTAGTTTCCTTACTATAAACTATGTGTGTATAGTAGTTAAATGCTGAACAATTCTTCTCAGAATCCCTAGTAGTTTCCCTACTATAAACTACAAATGCGTGTAGTAGTTAAAGGCTGAAACCTACTCTAGTTCATGAAAAATGTTTTATTTTGTCACTTTAAAGAACAGGATTAAAATATCTACTCACCTCTTCTGTTAAGGTGCTAGTCAATAAAACACCTAGATTTTTATTAGAGGTCTCTGAGCTTTCATGCAATTCTAAGATTCTATGGGAAAAGAAGCCCCCAGTGATTGCCATACTGTGCTTATTATAGTACTTCCTATATGAAGGGTAGAATGAGAGATTATAGTACTTTTGCAACAGTGCATTAATTTCTTAGATATGTTTTGACAACAGATTAATATGTTCATTTTCTCTCCTATTTTGGTCCTCCAAAAATATGAAGACCATAAATAAAGGTTTAAAATGTCCTCTATCAAATAATTTTAGAACTCATTGTTTAAAAGAGTCTTCCCATTTAGGTTTAAAATTTTTCTAACTGTTAGAAATGATTGGTTTTATTTGTAAGTTTTATGTCAAAGACCATCAATCAAGGACAGAGGCAACATGGTGTACATGGAAAACATGGAAAATACATTGGGCCAAATGAGAAGACTCTAAGAGTTTGGGCTCTAACATCTCCCTAACCCTGTATGTTGTTGTTTAGTCATTTCAGTTGTGTCCAACTTTGTGATCCCATTTGGGGTTTTCTTGGCAAAGATACTGGAGTACTTTGCCATTTCCTTCTCCAACTCATTTTATAGATGAGTAAACCAAGGCAAACAGGGTTAAGTGAGTTGCTCATGGTCACACACCTAGTAAGTGCCTAAGGCCAGATTTGAACTCAAGTCTTCTTGATTCCAGGCCTGGCACTCTATCCACTGCACCACCTAGTTGCCCTGTGTGAAGGAGAAGACTGCGCAATAACCCTAGAAAGGTATAGACTGAAACTTGATTGGGGAGGGATTTAAATGTCAACCTGTAGGGGCAGCTAGGTGGCGCAGTGGATAGAGCACCGGCCCTGGAGTCAGGAGTACCTGAGTTCAAATCCGGCCTCAGACACTTAACACTTACTAGCTGTGTGACCCTGGGCAAGTCACTTAACCCCAATTGCCTCACTAAAAAAAAAAAAAAAAAAGTCAACCTGTAGAGTCTGTATTTCAACCTAGAAACAATAGGGAGCCATCAAAGGTTCTTGAGCATGACTGATATAGTGAGATTCTTGCTTTAGGGTGCTTATTTTGGCAGCTAAGTAGGGAATAAATTGGAGAAGAAGGCTAAAACCAAGGACCCCAATTACCATGCTATTGCAATAGTCCAAACAAACTGGTTTACTCATGGTTTCCTGCACATGTCTTATGTGTTCCTCATAATAATCTTCCAACCTAGAACTTCCCCCTCCCGTCACTCTAGCTTCACCCAAGAATTTCAGATTTGGAAACAAGCTTATAGTATAAACAAGAATGTTCCCCACAATATCCCAGGTCAGTAACCATCCAGTCTGCACTTAAACACTTCCAGTCGTAGAGAACAAACTACCTTCTGAGACTTCTCAATTCATTTTTTGGTACCTAGAATAATCAGGAAGTTTGCCTCAATTAGCTACTCTTTAATTTGTACTCATTGTACCTCATTTTGCGAGGACCAGTTAGAACAAGGCTAAACCCTCTTCTTTTGGGGGCCTTGTTGATGATAACACATTCTAATGATTGGAATGACGCCACCTACTGGAGACTTACTATAGAAAAGCTCCACCATGAAGGAAGGTCTTTGAGGGCAAGACCAGGAGTCCTTTCTTTGGTGTCAGGAAGTGACGTTTGCTGGTGGGAAGAGGACGGGGGAGCCGGGCGCTCTGCCTCTCTCTCTTTCCTGAGGATGCTGGTGGAGAAGGGGGCTAGAAATATGCTCTCCCTTTAATAGATAGGAATCTAGGCCTTTCTCTCTCTCTTTACCAAACTCTTATTCTCCTTAATAAATGCTTAAAAGTCTAACTCTTGCTAAAGCTTATAATTTATTGGCGACCCCTCATTAGATATTTTAGACAGTTTAGCTAGAATTTTAGCCTTAACAACATGCCCCTGCCAAGTCTTCTCTTCTCTTCTCAACCCTTAGTTCTTGCAGTACAAAGACAAAGTGAAACAGTCCTGGTCCCCAAGAAGCTTTTGTTATATAGGAAGAGACAACGCCTACAGTTAGAAGCAGGGATGTGCTGAAGCCAGCCTTGACGGGCTTTCAAGAGTTGATTGTTAGCTTTTTGGTATGAGAATCTACACCTCAGAAATGAGGAAACATTACAAGTCAGGACTTGAGTTATTGTTTTGTTGGTTATTTAGATTTAAGACTGTTAATGCAGATTAAACTTAAAATTGTATACTGGTTATTGCTGTTATTATTGTTGTTGCAGAGAGGTTGTTAAACATTTACCAGCATCCAATTCCCTGGCAAAAAATATGTATGAAACAAATACAAAGTAATTTGGGAGAGGGGATTCACTAGAAAATGGAGGATGAGAAAAGGACTTTAGCTGAGTTTTATAGGAAACGAGATTATTAGAGGCTAAGGTGAGGAAAGAGCATGGTGAGGGGATAGCCTATGTATAGGCACAAAGGAACATCAAGAAGGTCAATTTGGCTACATGTAGAAGGGTACAACTAGGTGACTGGGCAACTAGGTGGCTCAATGGATAAAGCACTGGGCCAACAGTCAGGAGGAGCTGAGTTTAAATGCAGTCTCAGATACCTACTAGCTTGTGACCAGGGGCAAGTCACTTAACCTCTGTTTGCCTTTATCCACTGGAGAAGGATATAATAAACCACTACAGTATCTTTGCCAAGAAAACCTCATGGACAATACAGTTCATGGGGACATGAAGAGTTGGACATGACTGAACAACTACAATAACAAAAGGGTGCAAGAAGCAGTCGTATAATAAAGACAGAGGATGAAAGGTTTTAAAAAGCACCTTCAGGGGCAGCTAGGTGGTGCAGTGGATAAAGCACCAGTCCTGGATTCAAGAGGACCTGAGTTCAAAGCCGGCCTCAGACACTTAACACTTACTGGCTGTGTGACCCTGGGCAAGTCACTTAACCTCTAATTGTCTCTCCCCCCCCAAAAAAAAGCACCTTCAGAGGATTTTTTTTTTTTTAGGAAAGTAGCCAACAAGTGGCATCAGTGGAGGCAAAGAACAAGCCAAGGCTGTAATCAAAGAAGAGACACATGAAGTGAGGTTGCTATAGTGTCTTTGAACCCAGGAGTCACAAGCACCCTTGTTACCAGCCAGTGGAAGCCTGTTCTGTGAGGCTCAAATAGATCCCCTTTCAGGGAGGCAAAGAGGGAGGGGGAGGGCCACAAGCAAGACAGACTGAAACTTAAGTTTTGTTCTGGGGCAGTGCATCTGGAAGGTAGTTGTGTCCCTTTCTCCTAATACTGTATTGAATGATTAGGGAAGAGATTCAAATTCCTTGGAAGCCTGGAGGGACCATGTAAAATGCTTATCACAATACCTGGAGCATAGAAGGTGCTTAATAAATGTTGATTGATACAGAGGAGAGAAGTTACAGATAATTCTATTGTTGACTTTCCTCTTATCTTCCTTGCTATTCTGGCTCAATTAAATACTTATCTTTCTGGGGCAGCTAGGTGGCACAGTGGATAGAGTACCGGCCCTGGATTCAGGAGGACCTGAGTTCAAATCTGGCCTTAACACATTTACTAGCTGTGTGACCCTGGGCAAGTCACTTAACCCTCATTGCCTCACCAAAAATTAAAAACAAAATAAATACTTATCTTTCTGTCTAGTTTGTTTTGCATTGTTTTGGTCTCCTCTAGCTATATAGGTATAATTCTGATTACTCAAAACACCTCACACTGAACCCAAGAGGTCCCAGGGTTGGGTGGGCCCCCTGCCTGGTACACTGCTATGTGACATCCAGAAAATGATTCCCCAAATAGGGGAGTTAATAGTCCTGATAACATATGCTGGCTAGAATGCATGCATGCAAACATATATAAATACATGCATACATATATATTTGTACTGTTCCAGACCAGGATATGTATCAGGGTTTTTAATGCATCCTAAAATTATACCTGCTTTTTTGGCTGCCATGTCACACTGTCACACTGAGGGAGCTTGAGGCCTGTCATATGTTGCGGAGACAAACTGGAAGGGTTCAGATGTTATATACCCAAGGCTTCAGAGCATAGAGTTAGCAACTTTTTAAAGCTCTCAGGAAGCAGCTTTAGAGCTGGTTTGGGTCATTTTGGAAACTGAGAATTGTACCTTGAGGTGCTATGGAGTAGGAGGAGTAATTCAGTGGTTGTATAAGGATTGAATCTATATATAGCATAATATAGTCCTGTAACGATTGGAATGATGCTACCTGCTGGAGACTTACTGTAGGAAAGCTCTGGCATGAGGAGAAGGTGTCTGAGGGTAAGCCACTTGGCTTTTCCTTGGCGTCAGGAAGTAACGTTTGGTTGTGGAAGGAAGAGGGGGCGAGACTGGCTCTCTCACTCTCTTTTGTTAGGACTGGTGGAGAGTGGAGCTAAAAATGTGCTCTCCCTTTGATAGATAGATGAATCTAGGCCTTTCTCTCTCTCTTCACCAAATTCTTATTCTCCTTAATAAATGTTTAAAAGTCTAAACTCTTGCTAAAGCTTATAATTTATTGGTGACCATTCATTAGATATTTTAGACAGTATAGCTAGAATTTTAGCCTTTACAATCCAAACATGGTTTGTATGAGAACAACTATTTTGCCCTATCTTCCCCATCCTGTCCTTGTTCAGTTGGTTTTTTGAATACAGATGTAGGGCTCTACATTTATTCCTATCAAAACTTATTGCATTCATTTCCACTAGCATATTCCTGTTTGAATGTCTAAGACTTCTTCTTTTTCTTTTTTTTCCTTTTTGGGGCAATAAGGGTTAAGTGACTTGCCCAGGGTCAAACAGCTAGTATGTGTCAAGTGTCTGAGGTCATATTTGAACTCAGGTTCTCCTTAATCCAGGTCTGGTCCTTTATCCACTGTACCACCTAGCTGCCCCCAAGCCTTCTTTAATCTCCAAAAGCACCTATCTGTAACACTCATCAGTTATTCTTTTTCTTTTTATTATTTTTATGTTTTCATGTGCATATGTCTACCTCTAAATAGATTATAAAGTCCTGGAGGGTAGGTGTGTTTCTTATATGCTTAGCACATAGCAGCTACTTAAACATTTGCAGATTAATTGAAATGGTTGATTATTATAGGGAGATTCATTTGATGGCTAGGGCAGATCCCTTGAGTAAAGGTATCCTAAAATACCATGTCTGGGTCCAAGAATTTATGTTTAATGTTCCAAAAAACAATCTATTAGGCACCTGATATACTCACAAAAATAGAGCTGCTACTAATCTCTTGAAATAATTTAACATTCAAGGTCTGAATTTGAATTATGTGACCAAAAGGTAAAGAGTTTTGAATTGATTAATTAGGATGACAATTTATTCCCAAGGGCCATAAGTGTAAGGGATTAAAAAGTTCATAAAGAGTTTTCTCCTTAACACCATGACAGGCAGTAGATAAAATATTGCCATGCTAGGGTCAAAAATGATCATTTGTTATTATATGCATTTATCATTCTTGACAATATCAGTACCAGCATTTGCTTGTTTTCTTTTGCTAATAACCAACTATATGAGAACATAACCATTCAATGAAGGTCTGAAGAACTGGGCTCATGCTTTCCTTGGGGAAATGCATAAACATTGGGCTTCTTAAAGCACTGAATTTGTTCTGATACATTTAGTTATCTCAGTGGATAGAGCACTGGGTTTGGAGTCAGCAAGACCTGAGTTCAAATTCAGCCTCAGATACTTACTAGCTGGGTACATCATTTAGTCTGTTTGCCCATTACCTACCCCCAGCATTGTCATATGGATCAAGTTCAAGATGTGGAAGGTGCTTATAGTACAGTGTTTGGCACACAGTAGGTGCTATATAAATATTACTATTATTGTTATTATTAACATTATTATTATTTTTATACACTTTCCCTCCAAGTTTTCAAAGGAAATTAGGAATTGTGGTGGTATAATATCAGCAGAGAAGGAAGCTAAGTAATGGAAGCCTTCATTGGAGAAGTTTTAGAGAGATTTTTGGGACCATTGTGAGGAAAAGGCAGGAAAACCAGTTTCTTCAAACTTCAACTCAAGTGCCACATGCCTTTCCTGATCTCTTTGACTTTTCCCCTCCAAAAATGATTATGTGTCTATTTTGTGTGTGCCAATATACATGTGTATGTTGTCTTTCCCAGAAGAGCATAAGCTCCTTGAAGGCAGGAGCTGTCTCATTTTTGCCTTTACATCCTCAGCACCTAGGACAAGGCCTGGTGCATAGTAGGTACTTAATAAATGCTTGTTGATTGAGTTGAACAAGCAGATAAGTAGACTGAAGGGATTCCTCCACCTAGAGAAAGTCGTGATCAAAATTTGGACATAGGAAAGTCAAGAACGTCAGCTGAAAAACAGTGAAAAGTTCACTTTGACTGGAGCTCATTTAAAGAGGCAAAAAACTCAATATGGCTGTAAAAGTAGGTTGACACCAGTTTCTGGGGGGATTTGAATACTTAATCAAATCATAATAATGATAATCTGAGTAGAAATGACAAGAATATGTGTATTTATAATAGATGTTAAATTTGAAAACCTTAAACTCTTATACTGACTTTTGGGGGGGGTGGGGCAATGAGGGTTAAGTGACTTGCCCAGGGTCACACAGCTAGTAAGTGTCAAGTGTCTGAGGTCGGATTTGAACTCAGGTCCTCCTGAATCCAGGGCTGGTGCTTTATCCACTGTTCCACCTAGCTGCCCCTTTTATACTGACTTTTAATCATTGTCCACTTTTTTTATCCGCATCCATCTTCTAAATAGACGTGAAATCTTGACATATATGAATACATAAAACAATAAGTAAAGATCAGTAATTAGTATACTTGGTGAAGACTTTAACCACATTTCCATCTTCCCATCAATGAGGCATTGGGGTCCAGTATATATAGATATGTGGCAATTAAATAGTTGTCCTACTGTACTTTTTCTTGTTTTAATGATTTCAGAATCACTGGTTGTATCCCTGGTTGCCAAGTTTTTCAATAATATATTTAATGAAAAATAGTTAGGCTTGGCGATCAATATTTTGCCATACTTTGATTTCTTTGTGAGTCCTTGATTTCATCAATATAGGTATCTTCTTCCTCTATATCACTGAAGTCAATGTTGTTATTATATAAATAGTTTTCAGTCTTTCTAGGTTTCCCTGAAATTGCCCCTTTCATCATTTTATATGATACAATGATAACTTATAATTAATATACCATGATTTGTTCCCTATTAATGAGCATTTCCTTAATTTCTGATTCTTTGATACAACGAAATATAATTGCTATACATTATTTTGTACATATAGGTCTGCCCTTCTATCTTTGATTTCTTTGGGGAATGGACCTGGTAATGGTAACATGGGGTGAAAATGTATGCACAGTTTAGTGATTTTTTTGATATAGTTCCATGTTAATTTCCCCAAATGGCTGGATCAATTTACAGCTCTAGTGGTGGTACAGAGTGTGCCTGCTTTCCCATGACCTATCCAACAATTATCATTTTTCTTTATTTTCATCTCACAATCTAATAGGTTTGAAATGAAACCTCAGAGTTGTTTCAATTTGTTTTTTATCTCATTATTAGTCATTGGAGCATTTTGCCATATGGCTGCTAATAGCTTTGATTTCTTCTTTTGAGATTTTCCTTGTTATAACCCTTGACCATTTATCTTTTGGGAAATGGCTGTTATAGATTTATATTAGTTCCCTCTACATCTTGAATATCAGAACCTTATGAAAGAAACTTCCAGGCTTCATTGTTTATTTTTTGTCCTAGATTAAATAGGAACCCACTGAAGATTTTGAGTAGGGAAGTGATACTGTCAGACCCATGCCTGAAGATGGCTATTTCAGAACAGACATGAAGGATGGATTGGAGAAGGGAGATTTAAAACAACAATATCGAAAGACAATTCTATGGCTTCATCATTACCAGAAAACTCCTTTTACCAAGAGAAATCAAATTGAATCAGTCTTTGGCTTGGTAAATGAATCTTAAGAAGTTACCTGAAACAGGTAGAGGTTAAGTGGTTTTCCTAGGGTTATATGTCTAATAAGTGTCAAAGGCAGGATTAGAAGCCAGGTCTTCTGGACATCAAGCCCTGCACTAAAAAGTGTCTATTTATTAAAGCAGTTCACTACATCATTGGTGAAAGACCAAATGACTATTCTCGATGGCACTGAGAACACCTCTATCTTAGCCCACAAACTGACCTCTCTTGTCTCCCAACCACCTTTCCCACTATGGAAGGCACTGAGTCACAGGATCAGGTCAGTCAATCAACTCACATTTTTAAACACTATTTGCCAGTGGATAGAGTGCAGACAAATAAATAGAAGCACACACCCTCATCCATTTGGGCAAAGTGAACAAAAGGTAGAAGGTGGGAATGACCCCTATAACAGTCAGCAAGAGTAGAGTCAGATTTGAATGGGGAGATAAAGAAACAATAATATGGAGTTAGTTGTTTCAGGACCTTGACTAAGGAGCAAGAGGAGGACAAAAATGAAAGCTCTGTTCAAAGATCCATCCTCCATTAGATTATAAGTTCCTTCTAGGGCAGGAATTGTCTTTTCCTCTTCTTGTATCCCTAGTATTTAACACGGTGACTGACACAAAGCAGGCTCTTACTTAATGATTATTGACTGACTGACTGACTCATTTTAAAAAGATGAAACCTGAAAGCAAGACTACATGTTAAGATGCTATGCCAGAAACTCGGTGGAAGTTGTTGATTGATGTCAAGTTCTATCCCTTGAGAAGTACGAGACTTTAGGAAAGTTACTTCATCTTTCTGAGTCTCACCCTCCTTCTTTGTAAAATGAGCAGATGGATGAGCTGATCTCTAAGGTCCCCTCTTGTCCTAGCATTCTTTAATTATGTGATTCTATGCTTGAGAGTTGGTGGCAGCATTAGTGAAGAAGCATCCAGTATCATCAAGCTAGAGGACTGGGCTGCTTTGTATTATGCAAGCTTGGAAGGAGGGGCAACTCTAAAATAATACAAGGGCTTCAAGCCTATTCAGAGAAGAGATGCTGGGCTTTACTGAATTGTTCTCTCTGTGTGCACATATTAATGAGAAAATGGGTGAATGACTGCAAAAGATCTTCATCAGTAGTGCTTCACGCTGAAACATGGAGGTGTGTCTCCCTAATTGCAAAGGTTCATAATGGTGCTTTGTGAGATTCTCTTAATGATCATTGGCTGTCATTACACCTTTCCCCTCCCTGAAGTATGCTCAGGGACAGTTGTACTTAAAATGAGGTTGAAATGACTACATTAATGAAATCACATTTGAATGGTTCTCCCATGTTTTCCTTTTTTCTCTCTAGTACAATAAGCTATTTTTCCAGGAGGCAAAGAACTCCACTGGTTTCTCCATTAAATAACCCTTAATATATTGGGAACAAGGGCTAGTCATTTGTCTGCCTTCCTAGCAATGAGTACTTAACTGTGCTTAGGGCACTTGTGGAGGCTGAATGGTTTAGGATTTACCTAAGATTTAATTTTTCTTGAGCTTGTGGGAGATGTGACTTCTTTGTGAGTCTTTGGCTTACTGCTGATTACCACCTTTGTTAGGCAACAATGAATCTATGAAGTGCCTTAGAAGAAGAATGTGCTAAATAGATACACAGGTTGTACCAACAAGCTTACAACTGCACTAAGACTTTGTAGATAAGTCTTAAGGAGCTGCCTGAGGCAGGTGGAAGTGAAGTGGTTTTCCAAGTGTTACATGGCTAGTGAGTGTTAGAGGTAGGACATAAGATAAAACAGTTACAAACTTTAATCAAGATATAATTATTAATAGCTTATAACTACATTAAGATTGGGTCCCTCTGTGTTAAATGTGTCATCAGTAAAGCAGAGTGATGCCATGAATAGAATGCCAGCTTGTACTCAGGAGGACCTGGGCACAAGTCCTCACATATACCGCTTCTGTGATTATGGGTGAGTCAACCTCTCAGTGCCCCCCAATTAAGACTTGATGAGTTACTGATCTATATTAGGAAGGAAGTTCTACCCTGAGAGTTCCTACATCCATGAAATCAGAGGTCTGGATCAAAACAAAAATAAAAGCTGTATTATTGAATATCACTAAAATATCCTAAAAATTTGACATCTTTTTTTTTACATTGAAAAGAGAGCTTTAAAATTTTGCATGGTATTAAATTGCCAAGAACAGTTCTGCTGGTGGTCAGGGTAGTTTGGTTATTTATAATACTATTCTATATTTGTATGTGGCTTTGCTGTTTAAATGCTTCTACATATATTATCACATCTGATCCTCACAAATTTGTGAGATATATTGTCATCCCTATTTTTCAGATGAGGAAATTGTCAGTCATAGTTGTTAAGCAGATTGTCCAAGGTTATGTGGAAGGGGTCAAAGCTAGACCTAAAATGAGTTCTCATATTCCTAGACTACAAAGAAATCTACCATGGATGATTAGAACAAGTGAGGGTTTTTTACGGATGGGGGAGATATGAGGATGCTTGTAGGCAACATTGCATTGCCCAACAAACAGAATAGTAATTCTCTTTGACCCTTCTCTCTATCTTACCATAACCCCATCTCTAGACCCTCTAGTGAAAAGGTAGTGAGTGCAGTAAGAAGGAGTAACCCACCCCTCCTGCTCTTTCTCCATTTTGGTCCTGTCAGCTGTCCTCACCTAGAAACTCACTCAAAGCACCTTCTCAGCATGACTCTATTACCTAACCTCCATCACTGTTTCTCCAGAGTAGGGCAAGATATAAGGTAAATACAAAGATCTCTAAGTAGGCATCACTTCTATTAGAATTTAAGGATAAGATAGCATAGTACCTATGGGTTAGAATGGATATTTATCCAGCCCGACGGAATTATTTTTCACATGAAGAAACTGAGTCTCACAGAAGTTAAATGCTTTGTGTAAGATCAAACAGCTAGTTATTGTTAGAAATGACTCAAACAGGACAGCTAGGTGGTATAGTAGATAAAGCACTGGCCCTGGATTCAGGGGGGCCTGAGTTCAAATCTGACCTCAGACACTTGACACTTACTAGCAGCTGTGTGACCCTGGGCAAGTCACTTAACCCTCATTGCCCCACATAAGAAAAAAAAAGAAATGACTTAAACAGAAAAATTATGCTCCTCCACCCTTCTCTTCATCTTGTCCCATCTTTATCTTTTGGATCCAATATGTAAGTATAGAGTTTCAATCAGCTGTTCACTACTATTTCAGAGAATTATCATTATCTGAAAAGTTGTACTACAAAGTTCACCAACAGCAAAATCTGTCACTTTGTCAAAGAAACCAATATATACATTTTCCATTAAGAAATAAGAGATGGGGGCAGCTAGGTGGCGCAGTGGATAAAGCACTGGCCTTAGATTCAGGAGGACCTGAGTTCAAATCCAGCCTCAGACACTTGACACTAGCTGTGTGACCTTGGGCTAGTCACTTAACCCTCATTGCCCCGCAAAAAAAAAAAAGAGAGAGAAATAAGAGATGGGGGCAGCTAGGTAGCACAGTGGATAAAGCACCAGCCCTCGATTCAGGAGAACCTGTGTTCAAATCCGGTTTCAAACCCTTGACACTAGCTGTGTAACCCTGGGCAAGTCACTTAACCCTCATTGTCCCACCAAAAAGAAAGAAAGGAAGGAAGGAAGGAAGGAAGGAAGGAAGGAAGGAAGGAAGGAAGGAAGGAAGGAAAGAAGGAAAAGGAAAAAAAGAAAGAAGAACTGAAGAAAATAATATTGCCTACCTGGACCTTGGGCTGACTTAGAAATACATTTTACCAGGAAAAAAAGTATTGGAATTGGAATTGGAATGAAAACATTGCATATGATAATATTTAAGGGACATGGGAAAATAGGGCAGATTAAGCCATCAGTCAAGTTCAGGTGTAGTTTCAGATATATCTTAATGAGAGTTCCATGCATACAAGTTCTTCAGGTCCTCTAACTTTCTCAGTGCTTGGGAAATGTTAAAGACCTACATAAATTTGGATATTCAAAATATTTCATTAAATACAACATTTGCATTTTTATAAATGTTTATCTTCCCTCTGCCTGCCTATTTGAGCACATTTGCATGCTACACTGAGTGTCATTAGCAATGGCCTTTCAGCTGACCTGAATTTTCATCAAATAAAAAACTGAGAATAAGCAAATTGAGACCCAGGCAGCAGTGCTCAAGGGCACTACCCTTGCCTCTCATTTAGCTGGTTAAAAAGGAGTGGTTAAAGGTCATTCTTTCACTGCACTGCAAGTTCTAATAGAATAAAATAAAAACAACAGCTCACATTTGTCTAACAAAATCGCAGAAATGTGAAAGTGAGAAGTGCAGTCATGAAAGGAATTCCCACTATAACATACTCTACAAGTGACTGTGCAACCTCTGCTTGGAAACCTCTAAGGAAGGGGAGGACTTTAGTTACAAAATGTTTGCTTGCAAATACATCATTTGGGTTTCACAACAGCTCTGTGAGGTAGATGTCCTTACATATTTTTTTTTAGTAAGGCAATTGGGGTTAAGTGACTTGCCCAGGGTCACACAGCTACTAAGTGTTAAGTGTTTGAGGCCAGATTTGAACCCAGGTACTCCTGACTCCAGGGCCGGTGCTCTATCTACTGCGCCACCTAGCTGCCCCCCTTACATATTTTTAGTCCTCATTGTATAGATAAAGGAACTGAGTCTCAGGGAGTTTGTCACCTGCCCATTGGTCAGTGGTAGATTTCCAACCTGACTTCAAGTCTAGTCACCCAGGCTTTTCCCAAGAGTTATATTTAGTCCTTCTTCAGAGTGCCATATTAAATTCACAACATATTAAAATGAGCATTCATTGTATAAAAGAGGAAAAAAATGCTTCCAGGGCCACTAAGGATACTAACCTCTAGATGGTGAAATACATACAGCAACATTCACCACCAACAGTCCTAAACTCATTTGGGTTTTTAGCTGCTTTATTTATGTGACATATCTACTGCCCACACACAGATGCATTCTGTAAATCCAAATGGAGTCATGGGTGAGGCCATTGATGCCACTGCTAGTGATATACAAAGCTAAAAAGATCAGTAAAAAGAAAAAGAAAAGAAAAATTGAAAAATAAAAATAAATAAAAAATAAAAAGATCAGCCATCCTAGCCACACTATAGATACAAACTCCCCTTTGATTTGTAGCTATGGCTGTTTCTCACACTGTTTGCCATCGCCCTAGCTCTACGTCTAGACCTCAAAACCTGAGTGACACTACTCTTCCTAAAAAGACTCCGTTTTTTTTCCCACTGCATTTCAGATTAGTCAGGCTATTTTTGCTTTTCTAACATTTCTCAGGGACAACTAGGTGGCACAGTGGATAGAGCACTAGGCCTGAAGTCAGGAAGACTTGAATTCAAATCCAGCCCTTAATAGTTTTGTGATTCTGGGCAAGTCACTTCACCCTGTTTACCTCAGTTTCCTCATCTGTAAAAATCTGGAAAAGGAAATGGCAAACCACTCCAGTATTATTGCCAAGGAAACCCCAAATGGGGTCACTAAGTCAGACATGACTGAACAACAAAAACATTTCAGCCAGCATGGTATAGTAGAGAGAATGTATCATTTTGGAGAGACAAGGGCCTAGGAAGAGGGATGATAGCCAACCTGAAGGGCTGACATGGAAGGAAGGCTCATCCTAATTCTGCTTGGCCCTAAAGGACAGAACAGGAAAACTGGGTAGAAGTTGCTGAGAGGCAATTTTTGATTCTACATAAGGAAAAACTATCTAACGAGTAGTGCCACTCAAAAGTAAAACATCTAGGAAACAGTGGGTTTCATCTTACTAGATGTATTCAAGAAAAGGCTGAATGACCACTTGTTAGGAATGTGATTGAGATGATTCTTGGACAGATACAGTTTGTACCACATTACCTCAGAGGTTCCTTCCAACTCTGGGTTTCTCAGAGTCTGTGTTTCTCTCCTCAGATATCACATATCATTTAGAAAATACCTTTCTTAGGCACCTAGGTGGTACAGGAGATAGATCAACTTAGATTCAGGAAGACCTGAGATCAAATTCAGCCTGAGACACTTACTAGCTGTGTGACTCGGGCCAAGTTACCTAACCCCTCTCTGCCTCAGTTTCATCATCTATAAAATATATTAAGGCTAAAATTCTAGCTAAACTGTCTAAAACATCTAATGAGTGGTTGCCAATAAATTATAAGCTTTAGCAAGAGTTAGACTTTTAAGCATTTATTAAGGAGAATAAGAATTTGGTAAAGAGAGAAGAAAAGGCCTAGATTCCTATCTATTAAATCTATTAAAGGGAGAGCGCATTTCTAGCTCCCTTCTCCACCAGCATCCCCAAGAAAAGAGAAAGAGGCAGAGCACCCGGCTCCCCCTTCCTCCTCCCACCAGCAAACGTCACTTCCTGACACCAAAGAAAAGACGCATGGTCTTGCCCTCAAAGACCTTCCTTCATGGCGGAGCTTTTCTATAGTAAGTCTCTAGTAGGTGGCGTCATTCCAATTATTACAAATACAGCAGCTACTTCCAAGGGTTGGGAAGGGAAAAAATGAAATAGCATTTGAAAGTGCTTTGCACACCTTAAAACTCTATTTAAATGCTATTATTACTATTGCTGTTGCTTATCACTTGGGGTTGTAGTTATTTGTGTATAGGTCTTATTTCTCTATTAGATTGTGATCTCTGTGGAGGCAGGGATAAGGCCATTTAATGTTAGCACAGCACTCTGTCCACAGTGTTCACTTAAGAAATGTTTACTGAAGGTCAAGGTGAAGCCCATCATCTCTCTTTGATAAGAAAACTAAGGTAAAATGAAAGGCTCCAGAATGGAATTAGATGCAAGGAATAAATTGCAGGAACACTGGAATTGCTTTTACCAGTACACTTCAGTTAGGAAATTGTCATTAACATTTTTTAAATGGATCAAGAGAGTACATTAAAAAATGATACCAACAAGGGGGCCTTATTTTCACAATTTTGCACACAAATGTTACACATGGGAGCCTAATGAATTTCAGCCAAAACTCAATTTTAATTCTTTAATTACCTGAGGTACCTGCCCTTGAATACTTGCCATATTCATGAAGGCACAGGGGTGCAACTAGATTGGATCATTTTCCCAGAGTTTAATATTTTTCCTCAGAATTGAATATTCTTCTATAGGGAATCTGCAGCCTGGCCAAGATACCTACAAAATCCTCAGGCTTGATATGATTAAACCATGTGCACAGCTGTTCCTTAGAATCCCTTTAGATTTAGGGAGCCACTTTCCCTTTTGTCTATATTGCAACAAATGTCCAACTAGAGAAAATAAGGATCATTCTCTCTATGTGGCTTTATGTGGGTTTTCTTCAGGTAATACTAGAATTTTGCTCTGCCATTAACTACATAGGAGAATTCAGTTTAGGCTGATAGTCTTGGATCCAAAGGGGTTTATGGGCAGCAAGTTAGCATAGTGGGTAGAGCAAGAGTCAGGAAATGTGCCTCAGACAGTTACTAGCTGTGACCCTGGACAAGTCACTTACTCTGTCTCAGCCGGTGTTTATTCTATTAAATGGATATGATAATAGTACTACCTCATAGGGCTGTTGTGAGGATCAAATGAGATAACATGCATAAACAACTTTGCAGCAATAAATGCTAGCTATTAGTATTTAATAACCAAAAGGGCTTTGCTGTAAAGTAACCTTACTTATAAAATCCACTCAGTGTGGACTCCTATGGACTGTGCCCTCTGTGTGAACATGCCCCAGATTTTCTTCTTTTCCATCAGATCCTAGGTCCTTAGAAAATTAGAAGTGAGAGGGACTAACCATAGAGATATACCCCAAAGCTCATTCCTGGGTCCTCTCTTCTTATCACTATATATTCTTTTTCAATGACCTCTGACCTCTTCAATTCCCATGGAATCATTTAGTGTCTATGCAGGTGACTACCAGATCTTATATCCAGCCCTTGCCTCTCTCCTGAGCTCTAGTCCCCCTTTATCAACTGCCTATTAGATATTTCCAACTCCTATAGGCATCTGAGTTTCAGAACTTATCATGTACAGTACCCTCAAAACACTCCTCTTCCATACTTCTCAATTTCTGTTGAGCGTACCTGCCGTGCTTTCAGTCACCCATGTTCACAACCTTGGTATCATCCCGGAATCCTCACTCTTCCCTGCCTTCCATGTTTGATTAGTTGCTCAGTCTCATCAAAACTAGCTCCAAAACATCTCTCACATCCCTCACCTTTTTTCCACCCACCCTACAGCCACTCTTATACAGAACCTCACCATCTCTCTGCTGGACTATTGTACTAGCCTCCTGAATGGTACCCTTGTCTTTAGTCTCTGATCTTTTACCACAGAGCTACCAAAGTAATATTCCCCCAAACCCAATAAACTCCAAGAGTTTCATGTGATCTCCAGGATAAAAATCTTGTGTTTGGCATTTAAAATCCTTGGCAATCTTACTCCTATCACTCTAGCCTTACGTATTAATCCCCTTCACATTCTGTGTGATCCAACTTCATACACAACATTCCATCTTCCATTGCCAGGATTTTGGACAAGCTGTTCCCTGTACCTGAAATGCATTCCCTGCTTTGCCTCAACTTCTTAAAACCCTTTCTGATACTCCAGCTGCAAGTGCCCCTTTCCACTGAAATGACCCTGTGTTTAATAGGCATGTGTTTCATATGTGTGTGTATTGTTTCCCTTAGAAGAATATCTTTCCCGGTTTCTTGAGCCTAGGAAATGTTTGATTTCCCTTTTTTGGCATGCCCAGAGCTTAGCATTGTGCATATACACTCTCATTGTTGTAAATATGCCCTCTAAGACTATAGTTAGAAACCCACATATATTTTCTCATCTTTCACCAGCTTCTCCCATAAATCTTCCACGAGCATTTTACCCAAAGCCTGGGGAGAGGGGACTTTCCTCTGGCTTAAACCACAAACCATTAACTGTCTCACTCTCGCTACACAACTAGCCCATTTTTTTGTGCCAGAACTTTATGATGACTTGAATTAATAAAATATAAGCTGGGGGAAAAACAGACACCAGTCTTTTCAAAGATTCATCTTTCTTATTCTCATAGTTCAGTGAATTTTTTCTAACAGCTTTTTATTCTTTTGTAAAGAATTTTTGTAATGTACTTTAGTATAAAGATCACTGGATTTGAGATCTAGTCCTTGATGCAGTGATTTCACCAATTAGCTATATGACCTTGGTCTAATCATTTCGCTTCTCATTCTAAATTTCATCATCTGTAAAATAAGGAGACAGAATAAGATGAATACCAAGTTCTCTTCCAAATATAAAATGGTATGAATATGAGGCAAATTTGCCTAATAGTTAAAATTTGGAAAAAAGAAATTAGACCGGTTACATGGAAGAATCCCATTATAATTCTTACATTGTAACATCTCATCAGTTGTCTATGCTACATTGAGAAGATATCCAATGTATGCCCATTAGTATATGTATGTTGGAAAGTACCCACTTAAAATAGGATAAGATTCGAGTTTACATAGGTGTTCTTTAACTAGAATTTAAGATAGCTCAAACTGTTGTGTTATTGTTGTTGTTTTTTGCTACAAAATTGTTATTTTCAGGAAGCAGAATATGTTATTTGTGAGATTTAAAATTGGATATTAGATCATAAATCTCCCCTACTTAACCTTTCCCTTAATTTATCTCCCAAACTAGTAAATGGAAGCAGGTTTTGGTTTTCTAGATAGACCTTTTTATTTATAGTTATGATAGTCACAAGGTGATGTTGGTTAGAAGGATAGGAAAGTAGAAACACAATACAAATCGTCTTAAGTCTAAGCTTAGTCTATATTCCTTATAACAACTCACCAAACCGACAAGGCCACCAACCGACAAGGCCACCAACCGACAAGGCCACCTTTGGAGAGAGAGAGTCCGTGCCGCGCCGTCAGGAGTCCCCCCAAGCAGGCAAAAAAAAAAGGCCTCTCTCCTTTTCTCCACCCCGGAAGTCAAAAAAAAAACCCGGCAGGCAGTCTGACATGCGCAGCAGGCGCACTGTACCTGGCAGGCAGTCTGACATGCGCAGCAGGCGGACTGTACCCGGCAGGCAGTCTGACATGCGCAGCAGGCGGACTGTTCATCTCCTCCCCAAAAGGGTGGTCCTTGAAAAACTGGCGTCTTTCAGTTATCCTAACCGACTGTTAAAAACTTTCATATTTTACCACATTTCCCCCCTTTGCTTCCTCAAGAAACGGAATGTTTCCTTGATGGAACAGTAAAAAGAATATAATAACTTTTGCTGACTAATAATATGCGAACAACAATACAGAAAAGGAAGAGAGGAAAGTTTTGTCCAGAGGGGCGATTTTTTTTTTTCCTCATGAACCGACGCTTTGACATTAGTCTTGCAAAGGGAGAGCCTCTGCAGAGAGTACATGTTACAGATAGTATATAACAGAAAGGAGATAGTAAAAGCTAATAAAGCAAAACAGTTCATATAAAGTCTCTGAGTTCTCTTGTCTTCTTGAAGTGGTAAGATGTCATCAGGAGGAAACTGGATTCTGGTCTGGAAAACTGGATTCTGGACTCTGGTCTGGAAAGCTGGATTATCTTCTTTAACTGTTTGAATTGCTGTATTTTTAAAACCTTAGCATAGCATTGTCAATGATCAAATTAATAAATTCCATTACATTCCCTCCTTTATATGGTTAGACTTGTAATAGAGGGTTGAGGTAGTTATGCAATGTGTAACACTTTTTACCACCATGTGTCTGGATCAAAGCCAAATTTAGTATGTGTTCATGACACCTGAAAATGTTATGGAAAGGTTATCATACCATATCTCATGGTTCTGAGACAGCCAGTGATTGTGCTAGGCCACAGGTGAATTCAACTGAGTGAGATAAAAAGATAAATAAGTTCAGTTAAATTAGGTTAAATTAGGAGGGAGAGAGGATGAATACTGGACTGTGCCTAGTAATTGTGCTCTACATAGTCACCATCATAAGCAAACCATGGACTTACGTATACCTATCTCTCCTTTTGTTGCACATATATTCTCTCCAGGGCCTGCGTCAGAGTTCACAGCAAGTTAGTCTCTGAAATGATAAGTTTCCATATTTCTGAAATCTCATTAATTTCACCAAAGACAATATGATGGTAAAAATGTGTGCTATGCTGCATAACTGAGAATATATTAGTGATATATACAATAATTCCAAACCATGCCCAGAGTATAATGACATATAAATAATAAACGAATGTAAATAGCTGATTATATTAGACATTGTTACATAATCTTCTTTTAGACATTATTACATAATCTTCTTTTAGCAAGTAGACCACATCATCTTATACATGAATTCTCTGGTATAACAGTAGCAGATACTTAAAGTGGTGATTAATTCATCAAAAAGAAATAAGACTTCAATTAGCAAGATTCAATATTCAATGTTTTCAGTGAGGTATCAAGCAATTTCTGGTACTTTTTAGTTAAACAGAACAACATACAAGAGAAAGGAGAAAAATAAATAAATAAAACAAAACTCATTAGAACTCATGGTTCTCTCAAAAAGAAAGAGTAAATAAAAAAAAAGAAGAATTCTGGTAGCTTCTGAGGCCCGATAGCCTCACCCACAGCATATACTTAAAATGTCTTTGAATAATCACTTAGTTTACAAAATTTAGTTTTAAAGAAAAGCAAAAGAAACAAAAGTAAAAAAAAAAACCAAAGCAAAACCAAAAATAAAAAATAAAAAGCAAAAGATTCGCTAAGCACCCTTTTGTGCTCTTAAAGAACTTAAAGGTGCAGTCAATTCCAGGTCTTTTCAGTGCCTTTCAAAAGTCAAAACAAAAACAAAAAAACCCAAAAATTAATAAAAAAAAAATAGTTGAGGTAGGCCAGAAAACTAGGCCATGTACTTCAGTGCTTTTGCCTGTAGAAGGAAATGCTTGTTAAATTATAAGGTATTTAAGCTGCTAGAGTTTGGGGTATGCCACATTGTTTTAACTGGTTCCCCAATTCTCTGCATGCCAAAGTGGCAGGGGTTTCTGAATTGTCATTGATCTTTCTAATGCTGTCATAATGTTCTTTATGGTAGAAAATGTGGAGTTCTGTAGCATCAGTTTTGTCTGTGCCACTGATTTTCAATAAAGGCTGATTTAATTGATGAACCACAACATTCAGCTGATGCTGCTTAGCAAATGCTACAATTGTATCATTTCCTCCCCACTTTCCAAATTTCTTTAATTCATCAACATATTCTTCAAAAGGGGAGTCATTTACTATAAAAGACTCAAACTCTTGTCTATGGTTAATCATATAAGAAGCAGCTTCTTGTCTGTGTCTGAGATGATTTCTACAGTGACCTTCTAGCTGGTCTGCTAAAGCCCTAAAAAGGCAATTTCCGTCTCCTGATACTTTACGAAGACTGAGTCCCAAAGCATTTAACTGATCAGTGGGATTCTTAAATGGGAACTTCCTGTTTCCTCTGAACTTTCTTTGCTCTTTAACAGTTGCTATCGTTAGGGTTTTTACCTCTTTAGCGTCTACCTCAGGTCTATCTGAAATCTCTTCACCTATGAATGGTGCAGGCTTTATATGAGAGCAATGAATCCATGAGTCTTTTTCACCAATTTTAATGGCGGTAGGAGTTGTCAATAATACCTGAAAAGGTCCTTCCCAGGCAGGTTGAGTTCCACTGGTTCTCTGAAAATTCTTCACATATATTTTATCTCCTGGGTTGAAGTTATGCAATGAAAAGTCTAATGGTCCTGCCTGGACCACAGCTCCTGCCTCATGGAGTTCACGTAGCCTGGTCTGTAATTCCTGTATATAGGAAGCAACAGAAGTATCACCTCCCACCAGTGATGTATAAACTGGGGAAAAAGTTTTAGCTTGGATAGGAGGGTGACCAAAAAGCATTTCATAAGGAGATATATGAAGTTCTCCTCTTGGTCTACTTCGTAGATAGAATAATGCCAATGGTAGAACATCAGGCCATTTCAAATGGGTTTCAGTACATAATTTGCCAATCATACTCTTAAGCTCTTTATTCATACGTTCGACTTGGCCTGAACTTTGTGGATGGTAGGGCGTGTGGAATTTTGGAGTCACTCCCAAGAAAGAGTAGATTTGGGATAAAATCGAATCAGTGAAATGTGTGCCTTTGTCAGAATCGATGCGGGCTGGTGGGCCAAAACGAGGTACTATCTCTTTAAGAAGAATTTTGGCAACAAAGGCAGCTGTGGCTCGGGGGCTGGGAAAGGCCTCCACCCACCGAGTGAGCTGATCAACTATAACAAGGCAAAATTTATAATGTCCTGCTTTTGGCATAGTAATATAATCAATTTGTAAGTGCTCAAAAGGTGTATATGCTAGAGGACGCCCTCCATAAGCTTTGGCCTTAAAAGCATACTGATTATAAGACTGACATGTGGAGCAGCCCGAGCAGATTCGAGATGCTGTATTAGTCACACCTGGTGCTATCCAGGTTCTCTTAATAGAGTCTACAATGCCTTGTGTACCAAAATGGCCTTTTCTGTGAACAGAGAGGCATACCTGGTGGTAGAATTTCCGGGGAAGAAATGGCTTACCTTCCGGAGACACCCAGATGCCATTGATCTGTTTCGCCTTAAATTTCTTTTTCCACTTTTCTACTTCAGAATCGTCATAGGTTAGGTTGGAAGGAATATCCTCAGAAGGTGAAAGGTTAAATACATGTTCAGGAGCTTCTAATGCAGCAAGCTTGGCTGCAGAATCGGCTCGTGCATTTCCCTTTGAAACAGGGTCACTATTCCCTGTGTGGGCAGGGCAATGTACAACGGCTAGGGAAGAAGGCAGTTTTAGGGCATCTAAGAGGTCCTTGATAAGGTCCCCATTGGCAATAGCCTTGCCCGAGGATGTTAGAAAGCCTCGTTGACGCCAAATCATACCAATAAAGTGGCATATGCCAAAGCCATATTTCGAGTCAGTAAAAATGGTGGCACTCTTATCTTTAGCTATATTACAGGCCTGTGTAAGAGCCACAAGTTCAGCAGCCTGTGCACTAAAATGGGAAGGCAGAGAAGCTGCCCAGAGGGTGTCATAATCAGAAACTACAGCAGCTCCAGTAAAACGGGTTCCCTCTCTCATAAATGAGGAACCATCTGTATAGAGGACAAGATCAGGATTTTCTAAAGGTGTATCAAAAAGATCATCACGGGGTTTTTCAGCCATATCAACTAAAGAAGCACAGTCATGCAACGGTTCCCCCGAGAATGGTAAATTAGGGAGTAGTGTTGCTGGATTAAGAACTGTGCAGCGTTTTAAAGTGATATTCTCATTACCTAACAGGGTTATTTCATACTTAGCCAGCCTTTGATCTGAAAAGGCTTGTGTCCTGTGACGTAGTAAGAGAGCCTCCACTTCGTGAGGGCATTGCACAGTTAGAGGGTTACCTAGGACCAAATCAGAGGCTTTTTCTACCAAAAGCGCTGTGGCCGCCACTGCTCTAAGGCAAGGTGGCACTCCAGCCGCTACAGGGTCCAGCTGAATTGAATAGTAGGCTATAGGACGCTGGTTAGGCCCCAGTGACTGAGTCAGGACTCCAGAAGCCACCCCCCTTTGTTCATGCACAAAGAGAGTGAAAGGCTTACTATAATCTGGCAGTCCTAGGGCAGGTGCTGATAACAAGGCCCGTTTTAATTCTTTTATGGCTGAGAGATGCTGGGGATCCAACTGTAAAATGTCTGGAACAGAACTTTTTGTAAGAGCTATGAGGGGTTTAGTAATTTCACCAAAAGAGGGTATCCATTGTCTACAGTACCCAGCTGCTCCCAGAATGGCTCTCAACTGCCTCTTAGTAGTGGGGGCAGAGAGTTGTTGAATGGCCTGGACTCGCTTAGAAGAGACAGAGCGAGTTCCAGCAGCCAAAATAAATCCTAAATATTCTACCTGGGGCAAACACCATTGTACCTTTGTCTTGGAAACCTTGTGTCCTCTCTTGTGCAGCTCCAGCAGTAAGTGACGGCTATCTTCCTGACAAATTTCAGCATTAGGAGAGGCCAAAAGTAAGTCATCAACATATTGTACTAGTGTGGAGGCTTTAAAGGTAATAGAGGCCAGATCCTGCTGTAAAATTTGGGAAAATAATGTGGGACTGTCTACAAATCCCTGTGGGAGTCTAGTCCAGGTCCACTGTCTATTTTTCCAGGTAAAAGCAAATAAATATTGGAAGTCCTCATGTACTGGTATGGAGAAAAAGGCAGAGCAAAGGTCTACCACTGTGAAACATGTAGATTCATAGGGAATTGAGGAAATTATCATAGCCGGATTTGCGACTATAGAATGTCTAGGAATAACATAATTATTAATCGCTCTAAGATCTTGCACAAAGCGATAAACAGGTTTACCATCTGGCCCAGGCTTGGGTTTTTTAACTGGCAAAATGGGAGTATTGCATGGAGAGTGATGACATGGAATAATAATACCCTGGCTTTTCAAAGCCTCAATTATAGGGGTGATCCCTTCTATTGCTTCCCTAGACAATGGATACTGTGGAATGGAGGGGGGTGGTCCCCCCTTAACTTTAAAGGTAACAGGCATGGCAGACTTAAGGAGCCCCACCTCATTAGGGGATGAGGCCCATAAAGACTCAGGAATGTCAGAGGGGATTTTGGATACCTCCCCTGCTGTTCCTTGAGCTTCTGTAAGTAAAATTGGTAATAAATGAACAGTATCCTCTGGCAATTGTAAGGAGACAGCCCCATCTGGAGCACAAGATATGGTTGCTCTAAGCTTGCAAAGGAGATCACGACCTAATAAATTTACAGGGGCATCAGGCATGAGTAAAAATGAATGTTCTACTGTTAAGGGCCCCATAGATACCATGCGAGGATTCAATTTTGCCACTCTCTGGCTCTTTCCTGAGACTCCCACTACATTCAAATATCCTACAGGTCTACACCCAGCATCTGGTTTGCTTACTAATACTGATTTAGAGGCTCCTGTGTCTAGCAGACAATCATAATAAGTCTCCCCCACTTTTAAGGTGACATGTGGTTCATTACTCTGGGGAGGTGAATGGACTGGCACAAGTGCATTCAAAAAATCCGGATCTGGGAATATATGGCTTTCATTATCTATGTTCCATTCCTCCCCAAGACACCATCATTCCTGTGTCCTCTTCTGAGGGGGGTCTTGGTTACCATTATTCTGGTACTGCCTTTCTGTATTCCTCCAAAAAGATCTATTTCTATTTTGATTTCGCCTGTAATTAGAATTAGAATTTCTTCTCCAAGTCCTACATTCTCTCAATTCATGCCCCTCCTTACGACAGTAACAACACACCTTAGTGTCCTTGCTCCGGTATCCACATGGCTGACTAGTAATCGCTGGTGCCAGAATGCTCTGTTTAGGGTGATCTGGATCTTCCTCACGTGAGTCAAAGACATAATTTGCAAGTTCCTTAATTCTATCTACTGAGAGATTTCTCCAGTCTGGACATTGTTTCAGAAAGTATCTGCGTATTTCTGGCAGTGAATTATAAACAAATGTGTTGAGAATGATACAGGAATCTCTTAAATCTACTGGATCCAATCTGGTGTACTGTCTAGCGGCCTCACAAAGTCTATCATAAAATCTGTTTGGTCTTTCATTAGCCTCCTGAGGTAGGCTTAAAAATTTCTGCCAGTTTTCTGGTTTTCTAGAGCAAGATTCCATTCCCTTCAGAAGTGTTTCTCTAGCATCTTTTAATCTTTGGAAATCCCTATCATCATTATAATTCCACTCTGGATCCTTTAGAGGCCATTCCACATCGGCCTTACCTTTCGCAACAAGGGCATTTCCTGCTGAGATAACATCTGTAATCTCAGTTGGGGACAGTAAAGTTTCCAAAAGGCAAGTAACATCAGCCCAACTGGGTTGATATGCATTAAATATAGTCCTTAACTGTGAAATTACAGTGTTAGGATTTTTCTCAAAACTAGGGATGATTGATTTCCATGCGCTCAAGTCACTTGGTCTAAAGGGGCTATATTTTCTGACTTGAATTGGCACTCCCTTCTTACTATGTTCTATAGCTTCCTGCAGAGGGAGTAGTTTCTGCTGATCTGATTCTGAACTTGGATCATCTCTAGTAGAAACAGCCATTTTGAGGTCTCTCTCCATATGTGAGAATTTCATTTCGAGGTCTCTCTCCATATGTGAGAATTTCCCCCATATCATAACAATGATAATAACAAAAACAATGATAATAACAAAAACAAAAAAAAACCAAAAAAAAATAAAATCCTTAGTCGTATGAACTATGGATGTGGTATTAAAAGGTATTTCAATTGCAGGCATAAAATTTCTACTTATATTAAACGTATTTTCCCAAAGATTCTCACGTATACTATTATACAAAAAACTTTTTGCTGCCTGAATGAGGAAAAAACCAATAATGTTATGAAGGACCATTGAGTAAACTATTCCTCTAAGTCGGGATGTTATGCTGTCCCAATACATTCCGATGAGAAAAATCAAAGGGATAGTAGAATATTCGAGCATCTTGCCCTTTAAACTGGGCTGGCTTTTCTGTTTAAAGCAAGACTCTTAGAGGCTTAAAGTCTTTAAGGGAGATTAGACAAAGGGAAAGTCCGTGGGGGGGGGGGGGGTAATTTGGAAAATCCACCGAATTGGCCGGCTTATGGCCAAACTAGGGAGGGTGGGAGGGTCCTTAAGGTCCCTTCGGGGTCGCCAAAACTGTGAGATTTAAAATTGGATATTAGATCATAAATCTCCCCTACTTAACCTTTCCCTTAATTTATCTCCCAAACTAGTAAATGGAAGCAGGTTTTGGTTTTCTAGATAGACCTTTTTATTTATAGTTATGATAGTCACAAGGTGATGTTGGTTAGAAGGATAGGAAAGTAGAAACACAATACAAATCGTCTTAAGTCTAAGCTTAGTCTATATTCCTTATAACAACTCACCAAACCGACAAGGCCACCAACCGACAAGGCCACCAACCGACAAGGCCACCTTTGGAGAGAGAGAGTCCGTGCCGCGCCGTCAGGAGTCCCCCCAAGCAGGCAAAAAAAAAAGGCCTCTCTCCTTTTCTCCACCCCGGAAGTCAAAAAAAAAACCCGGCAGGCAGTCTGACATGCGCAGCAGGCGCACTGTACCTGGCAGGCAGTCTGACATGCGCAGCAGGCGGACTGTACCCGGCAGGCAGTCTGACATGCGCAGCAGGCGGACTGTTCATCTCCTCCCCAAAAGGGTGGTCCTTGAAAAACTGGCGTCTTTCAGTTATCCTAACCGACTGTTAAAAACTTTCATATTTTACCACATATTTATTACCAGATCAGCACTAACGGAACTGCAGCAAAGAACTCTGAGTAGTCTAATTTACAATTACCTAAGTAAAATTCTCTGTTGCCCAAATCAACATTCCATTCATGGGTAGAGGTGGCTGTTTCCATGAACAAGTTTCCAGACAAATAAAAAAAAGACCTTGTAAAACAGGTTGTATCTTGTTAGGATCATGTAATTTAATATCTCAGTGTCTGCCTAGGAAACCTAGAGATCCAATAAATGTGATTCAGTGTAGCATGGCTCTATTAAGGGTCTACTATGTGCAAGATTAAACACTGGGGATAGAAAACAAAAAAATATTCCTTGCCTTCAAGGAGCTTACCTTCTACTGAAATGATTTTCAAAATAGCCAAAATATTTAAGTGAGTAGCCCAGACAAGAAATGTTTTCAGAGTTCAGAAGATGGGATCAATGTAGTCAAGGAAGGCTTGTGGAGGAAGTAGAATGTGATCCTGCAAAAATGTTGTTCTCCTTCTAATCAACCTACATTATAGAAGCCAAGGTTGTCAGGAACCCTTCACTCAATACTTCCCAAGAAAGTGTCAAGTCAACAAATACTTAGTAAGCACTTACTGTGTACAAGCCATTGTGCTGAGTTCCATGAATACAAATATAAGCAAAAAGACAGTACTCAAGGAACTTACATTTTTTTTGGTTGTGCAATGAGGGTTAAGTGACTTTCCCAGGGTCACACAACTAGTAAGTGTCAAGTGTCTGAGGTTGGATGTGAACCTAGGTCCTCCTGAATCCAGGGCCAGTGCTTTATCCACTGTGCCACCTAGCTGCCTCCAAGGACCTTACATTTTAAGGAAGCCAACCTGTAAAGAGGAGCTGAAAAGGATGGGAAAGAAGGAAAAGGTGCCAAAGTCAAGAGTCACAAATGCCCAGAAGTGGGGATGGCTCAACACAATCTTTTCTCCATTGAAAAAACCAAAGTAGAGAATATTAAGATAATATCTGAGTTATTCTTGTATTGAGCTAAAGCTAAAATCCATTTACTAGTGACCCATCAGGTAAGTTTATTTCCAGCAGATGATTTTAAAGTGTGCAAACTCAACACACACACACACACACACACACACACACACACACACGAAAATCCCATACCTTCTGGAAAGACAAATACGGTTTTTCTGCCATTTCCTTTTTTCCCTTTTTCACAGTGAAGAGTACACACTAATCACATATTATTTTTATTCCAAAAATCTAGGCCCTGCCCTTCATCCTCCTCTTTTTCATCTGCAGTGCTCACTCTGTATTCAGGAGTTCAGCCCCTTGGTTGGCAGCTCACCTCTGGCTACTGGAGTGTGACAAAGGATAAGAATACAAAAGCCCCTTGTCAAGCAGCACTACTTTCCTCAGAGCTGGCTGAGACAGAGACAGGTCTCCTGCCCACAGGCAAAAGGAAGCTGAGGAACATAGGAATAATGTACAATTCTCTCTATTCCATGCCACATCATAAGAGCACAGTGTACTACAGAAGAAAGGGACTTTAGCAGTCATTTTATAGATGAATAGAATGAGGGCCAGAGAGAAATGACCTACCCAAGGTCACACAGCTAGTTAATAGTAAAACTGAGACTAGAACCAGGGTTCCTAATATAATTCACTTTGCCATGATGCCTATAGAAGGTTATATATGTATAGAGTGCACCAAAAGTCACAAAGGGGTTTGATGTTTTAATAACTTTTTGAAAATTACTTTTTCTTTATTTCATATCTATGTATATATACATATATGTTTATGCATATCTTATATATACTGTAGATGATGCTATTATATTATAAAATAAAAACAAAAAGATAAAGGAGTTATTAAATACTGAAACCCCTTCATGACTTCATGACTTTTGACCCACCCTGTATATGGTAAGTGCTTAATAAATATTTGTAGAATTAAACACAGCATATACAGTGCCATCAATTGTACTGTTACAGGCAGGGGAGACATATTCTCTAATGTACACAGATACACATAAAGACTGTTAGATATTAATACAAACCCCTTTTGACCTAACTCTCATGCATCTACCGCATGGGGAGGACTGGGCTTATTGCCCTGTGATAACTCAATTCATTAGGAGGACAAATTCCAATGCTACATATGCTTTGTCAAAACCCTCATTACTAGAGGGAGGAATGCATAGGGACATGCTCATTCCAGAATATCAGGAAGAGATTCTGGTACACATTCTACTTAAGACTGCCTGCTATACTCCCTTGACTCCATTGGAATCTCATCATCCTGTAAGATCACATCGATCCTAAAACTCCCATCTTGGTCCTGCATGCCCTGGGGCCCCTCACCACCTCTGGAGAAGGTGGAGGGTAGACATTGGAGAGGGCCTCTCAGACCCTCCATTTAAGGAGGGCTCTGTGGCAGCCATCTTTCTGCCTCTCACCTAATGATTTTTTCCAGACTCTGTGATGGCTCAGCACTGGAAACCCTTCACACCCCCTTTTCAGCTTTTTCTTATGTGCTGTCTCCCCCATTAAATTGTGAGTTCCTTGAGGTGAGTGACTGTCTTTACCTTCCTTTATATCCTTGGCACTTAACACATTGCCTGGCTCATAATAGGCACTTAATAAATGTTTATTGGATAATATGAAAAATTGCTGGGGGCAGCTAGATGGCGCAGTGGTTAAAGCACCGGCCCTGGACTCAGGAGTACCTGGGTTCAAATCCGGCCTCAGACACTTGACACTTACTAGCTGTGTGACCCTGGGCAAGTCACTTAACCCCCATTGCCCCGCCAAAAAAAAAAAATTGCCAGAAAATATAGCATATAGGTGTCTTGGGGTAGAAGTTGGGGAAGGATGGAGTTGGATTAAGCCTAAGGGAAGCAGGAAACTACCATATCTGTGCCCGTATAGAAAAAAAGAGAAGAATCTTGGGGAGGAACCAGTGGGGATCTTAGCATTTTGTGTCATGGACCCCTACACACCTTTTCTCTGCATAATAGTTTTAAATAACTAAAGACAATCTTACATTTCAATCAGTGAAAATAAAGATGTAATTTTTCCTTGCCCAATTTCATGGAACCCCTAACATCTATCTATAGACCTCTTGGGCTAGTTCTAGGGTTAAGAACTTGGGCCCTAGAGGGACCCATGCTGCTGCAGGTCAAGTTTCAAGGATGAAGCTGGCAATGGAGAAATGTAAACTGTGTGATATCATGAAATGAACACTAGCATTAGTAGTTAGAAAATTTGAGTTGTGGACCTGTGACTTAGGAACTATGAGACTTACAGGGCAAGTCCTGTAACTTTTTTCAGATTCCTCATCCATAAAATAAAGAGACCACTCCTTGCCCTTTTCTGTTTATATGTACAGATAACATGGAATCACTTGGGAAACTGCTTTGTAAACTAGAAAGTGTTCTGCAAGCATAGGGAGGCCTTTGGAATGCTGAGTATCTCTACCTACACTGGGTCTCATTAGAAAATCTCATGCCTATTGTAAAGTCTAACAGAAGTGAATAGAATCACATACACAAAATGGATTACTCTTACAATTTAAATCCATCATTATCTGATCCATGAGTTTGGTTCTTTTATATGAAGGGAGACTATAAAATAATGTGACTAATTGTTTTTTAACCAATAGCAGTGAAACAAACATTTATAAATCATCTCTATGTCATGCATTGGGTTCTGGTTAAGATAACATGGATAAACATGACACAATTTCTGCCATCACAGACTTTACAATGAACATAAGCCATGTACAGAGATTAAATAAATAAATTAGGATCTTATAAGTACTTAAGAGAAGTATAAAGTGTTACAAAATCCAGTGAAGAATTCCTTCTGACTAGAAGGATCAGAGATGTCTTTGTGGAGGAGGTGATATTTCAGCTAGTTTGTGAAGAATGAGTAGGACAGGAATAAGCAGATATGGAGAAGAGGGCATTTCAGACCTGCAACAAATATGAGGAAATGCAGTGATGCAGGAAGTTGGAGAATGTATTCTGGGGATGGTGAGTAATTCAGGTTGTTCAGAGTATAGGGCTTATAGAGGAGTTTGAAATCAAGTTGGCTTTTTTCATGATTTTCTTGCATCACTCTCATTTCTCTTCCTAATTTTTCCTTAACCTGTCTTACTTGATTTTAAAAATCCTTTTTGAGCTCTTCCACAACTTGAGGGTCAATTCACATTTTTCTTTGAAGCTTTGGATGTAGCAGTTTTGACTTTGTTGTCTTCTTCTGAGTTTCCTTTGATCTTCCCTATCACCATAGTAACTTTCTATAGCCAAGATCTTTTTCTGCTGTTTGCTCATTTTCAAGTCTGTTTCTTGACTTTTTTTTTTTTGAGGCAATTGGGGTTAAGTGACTTGCCCAGGGTCACACAACTAGTAAGTGTTAAGTGTCTGAGGCCAGATTTGAACTCAGGTCCTCCTGAATCCAGGGCCGGTGCTTTATCCACTGAGCCACCTAGCTACTCCCAAGGCCTAAATTTTTAACATTAGCTAGTGTCTCATTTTTTGAGTGTTCAAAAGAGGACAGAGAGAAGGTCAGAAAGAATTATAGACAAGAAGAACAGGGTATAAGGTTACATGTTAATTTATTTTATATTTTTTTTTAAAAGCAAACTGAAAAATAGAGATTTACAGCTTCTTGTGAAGACAGCTTGGTGACCTAATGGATAGAGCAATGGGTCTGGAGTTAAGAAGATCCAAGTTCAAGTCTGTGCTCAGACACAAGCTGTTTGAGCCTATAAGCCTGCCCCAGTTTCCTTATTTGTAAAATGGGGATAATGATAGGCCCTTATCTCTCAGTGTTGTTGTGCAGAGGGAATGAGATGAATTTGTAAAGTGCTCTTTTTTGTTCTACTATGTATATAAAATGTCCGTTTTATTTAATGTATGCTAAGTTTAGAATGGTCAGCTAGGTGGCACAATGGAGAGAGCAGTGTACCTGGAGTCAGAAAAATTTGAATTCAAATTCAACCTCAGCCACTTACTAGCTGTGTGACCCTGGGCAAGTCACATAACCCTGTTTGCCTCAGTTTACTCATACATACAATGAGCTATAGAAGGAAGTTGCAAACCAGTCCAATATCTTTGCCAAGAAAGCACCAAATGGGAAACAAAGAGTCAAACATGACTGAAAATGACTAAATGACTAAAGAACAAGTTCAGAATAAATAAATAAATATAAATATATGTGTGTGTATATACATACACACACACACACACACATATATACATTAAATAGCCTATTATATATTCCAACTTGTTTTCAGAGGTAGCATCATCCAATAGTAAGCCAAGAGCAGGAAAGATCTGTGTTCACATCCTATCTCCAACACATGTGGGCTGAGTGACTGTGGATAAGTCACTCAGAATCTTATTGCCCCAGGCAACTCTCTGAGAGAGTGAAGTTTTGAGCATCAATCAACAGGTCTGGATTTTTTAAAAATTGGTTTTTACTATTACCCTACAAATTAGTAGAATATATATCTTCTTTAAATGTCTTCTTTTTTTATTCTTGATAACATTTGAGCATGAAAAATAGTGGAAGATCATGTCTTTATGTAATAAACTCCATTTCATGACATAGGTCAGTAGGGGAGAGTGGCAAGAGGACTTAATGCCTCTGGCAATGAAAGACTTGGGTTTGACTCATGCTTTGCCACTTACCACCTGTATGACCTTGGACAGTTGCTTAACTTTTCTGGAATTCAAGTTTTATAAAATATTGAGTTGGGAGTAAATGGTCCCTTCCAGAAACACCCTTAACTTAATTGCTTTCCTATCATCTTTTTAAAAAACAAAAACATAACAAAATCAATTTTCTTATTTTTCTGTAATTCACAATAGTAAGGAGCACTCAGCACTAGTTAGTTCTAGACCTGAAACTTCTCAATAGCATTAGAGTAATTATTGTTTTTTATTTAAATTGCCTTTTAGAAAAGTGAAGCAGTAATTGTTAAGTGTTTCTAACTAGATAGCTTAGAATAATGACTTTTATTCTTTTCCAAATTAATATAAATTAGGTGGTGCTGAAAAATTGGGGAAAGTAATTATCTCAACTGTATTGGTGGTAAAGCTTAGTGGATCCTTACAGAGGATGGAAAAGGTTTACTTCCTTAATACTTTAATAAAAGCATTGCTCTGCTTTTCATTCATTGCTTTTCATGCTTTGTTCCTCTAAGTAGATTTTTAGAGGCCTCAATTAGCATCTTTTTAAAAATTACTATTATTCTCAAAGAACCTTGTTTGCAAGTTTGTGTGTTGGTGTTTTTTGCCAGTTAACCAAAGTCAACTCTACAGTAAAAGAAGAATACTGAAAGAAGTTTGCTCACAATCATCCGTCTTAGAGAAAATATTGAATTTCTGTTTAATTTATAAATGAAGTTGTTCACTAATTTAATATGAGCCTTAGAAATAATTTTCTGATTTTAAAACCCATGGGACATTGTTCAGGCCTTATCACCTCTTACCTAGACTGTTCCAATTGCCTCCAAATTGGTTGTCTGCCTTAAATCTCTTTTCTTTCCAATCTACTTCCTCCACAGCTGCCAAAGAGCTATTCTTTTTTTTCTTTTCTTTTCTTTTTTTTTTGGTGGGGCAGTGAGGGTTAAGTGATTTGCCCAAGGTCACACAGCTAGTAAGTGTCAAGTATCTGAGGCTGGATTTGAACTCAGGTCCTCCTGAATCCAGGGCCAGTGCTTTATCTACTGCACCACCTAGTTGCCCCACAAAGAGCTGTTCTTAAAGCACAGGCCTGACCACATCAGTGCCTTGCTCAATAAGCTCCAGAAGCTACCTGTTGTCTTTGGGTTCAAATACACCCTGGTCTTTGGTATTTTAAAGCCCTTTACAACCTGGCTCCCACCAGGCTGATTTTACATTCTCCTCTCCGACGCTCTGTCCTGGGCCCTCTTCTCTACTCCCTCTATATTGTTTTACTTGATCTCATCACCTCCCAGGGATATGATTATTATCTCTATGCAGATGATTCTCAGATCTCTTTATCTACCCCTAACTTTTAGTTTTGTGTCTCCAACTGCCTTTTGGATGTAAAGGACTAGATTTTTCCTAAACATCTTAAACTCAACAAGACTAAAAGTGAACTCAGTATCTTTCTTCTCCTGCCCCTGTCCCCCAGCCTGCCACCTTCCTAATTTTTCTATTATTGTCATTGGCACAACCATCCTCCCAGTAACCCAGCCTACAAACCTCAGTGTCATTCTCAGCTCCTCACTACCTCTCACCACCCACATCCAATCTGTTGCTGAGTCCTATCTTCTTGTATATGCCCCTCTTCTTCCCTCTGACATGGCAACCACATTGGGGCAGGCCCTCATCACCTCACACCTGGACTATTGTCATAGCCTGCTGGTGGATCTCTCCCCACTCTAGTCCAGCCTCCATTCATTTGTCAAAGGGATCTTCTTAAAACACAGGTCTGACTATGTTTCCTCCCCTCCCCATCCTTCAACAAATGCCAGTGGCTCCCTGTAACCTTCAGGATCAAATATAAAATCTTCCATTTGGTTCTTCTTTCTTTCTTTCTTCTTTCTTTCTTTCTTTTTTTTCAGGGCAGTGAGGGTTAAGTGACTTGCCCAGGGTCACACAGCTAGTAAGTGTCAAGTGTCTGAGGCTGGATTTGAATTCAGGTTCTTCTGAATCCAGGGCCAGTGCTTTATCCACTGCTCCACCTAGCTGCCCCTTCCATTTGGTTCTTAAAGCCCTTCCCAACCTCAAAGCCCTTCTTAAAGCCCTTCCTATCTTTTCATTCTTCTTATGATTTACTTGTCTGAATCTATTGCTGCTGATCTCCTGGCTGTTCCTTGCACATGACACTCCCCCCTCAGGATTCCAGGAATTTTCATTGGCTGGCCTCTATGCCTGGAATTCTCTCCCTCTTCATCTTTGCCTCCTGGCTCCCCTGGATTCCTTCAAGGCCCCACCAAAATCCTACCTTCTACAAGAAGCCTTTTGGGATCCCCTTAATGCTGGCACCATCCCTCCATGGATGCTCTACAGAGTATTCTCTATTTACCTTGCAGATACATAATTTTTACATGTTGTCTCTACCATTAGACTGTGAACTCCTTGAGAGCAGGGAGTGGTTTTCTACCTTTGTTTTCTCATTCCTCAGCCTAGTACCTAGAACTTATTAGATGCTTAATAGTGGTATTTAATAATACATGCTTATTGACATGATTCCAAGCTCTCTATGGTGAAACCAATCTGGCCTTTTGCTGTTTCTGGCCCAGGGAATTCCATCTCCTATCTTGGTGCCTTTGGGAAGGCTGCTCCCACCCTCCCACCCCATGCTTAAGACATTCCCTTATCACTTCCATCTCTTAGAATCCCTAGTTTTCCTTCAAATCTCAGCTCAAATGTCACTTCCTACTTTTGGCCTTCCCTGATTCTCCTAAATGTTAGTGCCTCATTACAAAATTACTTTGTATTTGCTTTGTGAATATTTTGTACATATGTATTTATGTATGTATCTCTCCTGGGACAACCTAAGCTCCTTGAGGACAGGAACTGTTTGATTTATTTCTTTGCATCATCAGTGCCTGGAACAAAGTAAATACATTGCAACTGCTGATTGACTGAGTAACAAATACTTTATAACAAATGATTGATTGAATGCCATGCTTTCTTCCAGAGATTCTTTTTTTAGTGAAAGTCTCTTTCCTGTGTGGTTTGAATGGGGTCCTATGGCCAGAAGAATTCTCCAGGTCATTTCTAGGGCTAGGAGTCTCTGTTTAGCTCAACGTTCAAGTCCTCTATTAAGCAGACAATGATTAAACAGACCTTGCCAGGAACTATGTTAGTGTCCGTTTCAGTTTGGAGAATTCTCCGGCATAGAAAAGATGGGATGGGTGGTAAGTCGTTGTTGGAGGGGTGCTGGCTGTGCCAAATGCTCATCGTTAGACCTTCTTTTTCACAGGCACTGTGGTGTGCAGTAGCAGATGGGCATCCAGGATGGTGCCAAGAGGAAAATTTCCCAACAGTTTTAGGGATGTGCATGGCATGTGTTCTTTGCAAAGACTCGGCAACAAAATATGGTCATGTTAGCCTTAAGAGCTGTGTTTATTCCTTTTGGCTTTTCATTTCCCCTTGCTTGTGCTGTGTTGTAAAGCTTCTTTTTTTCTCCCTCTGCCATTTAGGCTTCTCATCTGTCTTTCCAATTAGAAACCAAAGTGCAACAGACAAGATGCATTTTCCAAAATAAGACAACCACGTTTTACAACCATGAAATGGGGTAAGTGAGCAGCTCAGTGCTTGGACACTCCTGAATGAAGCTGTATAAACCCACTGAAATGGGAGCTAGGATATGAGCTGTCCACCAGCACTAGCCAGTGACTGGGATACTTGCATCCTCTCTTCACGTTTTCTAATGGTCAAGTGGTGTTCATTTAGAGTCTTACTGTGTCAACTTTACAAATTTAGGCACTATGTCTTTTATTCCCAACTCACTGTAATCAAATGAGATAGAATTTGTAAAGCAGTTTACATGCTTATTCCCTCTGTGGGAGCATTTCATGTTTAATAATTATTAATGCTTCTGGACTAATGCTGAGTGACAAAACTTCCCTGTGGATTTGACTCCGGATTCACTTTTTATTAAATCTGCCGTTAGACTAATAGATACTTTGTATATACTATGTGTAATTTTCAGACATTTTACTATGAGGTAGTGTCCTGGGCAGTGGGCTTCACTTTTACTGATGAAAAAAATCAAATTTGAGCTGATCTGGACCTTAGTAGTCCAACTGAGGAGAAACAACTGAGACGTAGAGATAATTTTATATCCTAGGAAAATAGATATAGAGTTGTAATGGACTTTCAAGACCACCCAATACAACCCCCCTCAATTACAGATGAGAAAACAGAGGGTCAGAGAAGTTGTGACTTCCTCCAAGGTCATAGAAATTCAGGTTAGTAAGTGGCCAAGTCCTCTGACCCCAAATCTAGTGTTCTTTTCTTTGTACTCTGTGCCCTCTTTGAAGGATTATTTATTCTTTTGGCCATTTAGAAAAATACTAAGCATCCTGGGAATGGTGGCCTAATGAACCAAATACATCCACCAAAATGAGACATTTGTTCCTTTCCCTTTTTTGTTGTTCAGTCATTTTTTTCAGTCACGTCTGGTTCTCTGTGACCCTATTTTGGGTTTTCTTGCCAAAGATCCTGGAGTGGTTTGCCATTTCCTTCTCCTGCTCATTTTACAGATGAGGAAACTGAGGCAAACAGAGTTAAGTGACTCGCCCAGGATCACACAGCTAGGAAGTTTTTGAGGCCAGATTTTAACTCAGGAAAATGAGTCTTCCTGATTCCAGACCCAGCATTATATCAAATCAAAACCAGTATTTGCAAAAGGATGTACTTCTCCATCTAGATAGATTGTAATGACCTATTGGAAGGCACAGTAATGATCCCTTTATTCAGAGTAATATAGCTTGCAAGTTATGGGGGTTTCATCACAGAAGCAAAGCACAAACCCCTCTGTTTTTTGTTTGGGTGTCCACATCCTGTACTTTGCATAGAGTCACAGTTCCTACAAATTTCTGGCTGCCCATGTAGATAAGCAAAGTGGTCAGCCACGGGTCAAGTGCCGGAAACATTGCAAAGCTGGCATCTGACTCATCAACTTAACGGGGAATTCACTGCTTCTTGGGGAGTTGAAGAGTATTTGAAATACTGAAAAATTCTTGTGGGTAGTACATGTAATATGTAATATACTGTTCGTGTGTGTGTGTGTGTGTGTGTTCTCATTTCTTTGTGCTTTACTAATCAGTTTTACCTGAAATGCATACTAGTGAATTTGAGTTTGACCAGGTTCTAACTGGAAAGGGGAAATGCATAGGAATTCCTGTTCTTCTTGAGCCTTGTGAATCCCCTTTCCCTTGATTGGATTTCTAACAACTTAAATTGTGCCAGACTCAAAAATCATAATTAAGCAAATTGTCAAAGTGAAATCTTTCAAAATATTGCCACTTCAACTCAATCTCTTTCTCATTCCTGCAAGGCCCAAATATCTGATGTCGAAATATAAGCCTCCAGAGGAATATATCTAACCTACACATGTAACCTTGGTTCATGGCTGGGAAAAGGTGATGAGGGATGATTCTGCCACAGCTGAACAAGAGGCAGCATGCAAAGGACATCTGCTCCCAATGTTGCTAAACAGGGTTGAAGGTACAGTAGGCAGACACAATAATTGGCAGGACCCACCAAATACAACCCACAGTGTTAATTTAGTTGATTCTTCTGAAGCTGCATATGCATCTATAGACACAAATATATGCATACCTATACATATATGTGCATATATGTTATTTATATGTGTATGTGAATTTAAATTTTTAGATGAGTTTCCTTTTTTGGCCACTATTATCATATCAGAGTCCTTGGACCTTTTTGTCAATATGTTGAACTATGTAGCCTAATGCCCTAGAAAACTGACTGAGGTTCAAAGAAATCAAAGGATTATAGATCTAAAGTTAGAAGGGACCTCAGAGAACATTTCTTCTAATCCCCTCCTTTTATAGACAAGGAAACTCTAGTCCAGTTGGTTAAAGCACTTGTCCAAGATCACAAAGTGAGTAAGTGACATTGATGGATCTTAACCCATGAGCTCTAACTGTATCATTACCTATCTGTACAAGGACAGTAATATAAGGTATCTATTCTTTCTCTCAAAAAATATTTTTATTGGGGCAGCTAGGTGGCACAGTGGATAAAGCACTGGCCTTGAATTCAGGAGGACCTGAGTTGAAAGTCAGCCTCAGACACTTGACACTTACTAGCTGTGTGATCCTGGACAAGTCACTTAACCCAAATTGCCTGACCAATATATATATGTGTGTGTGTATGTATGTATGTATATATGCATATATGTGTGTGTATATATTTATACATATACATACATACATATACATATATATATATATTTCTTTAAGTATTTCCTAACTACATGTAGAAAAGTTTTAACATTTTTTTAAATTGTGAGTTCCAAATTCTCTCCATTCCTCACTCTAAGGAAAGTAATTAGCTATTGATTATACATGTGAAGTCATACAAAACACATTTCTATATTAACCATGTTGTAAAAGAAAACGCAAGGGGCAGCTAGGTGGCACAATGGATAGAGCACTGGCCCTGGATTCAGGAGGACCTGAGTTCAAATCTGGCCTCAGACACTTGACACTTACTAGCTGTGTGACCCTGGGCAAGTCACTTAACCCTCATTGCCCCACCAAAAAAAAAGAAAAAGAAAAAAGAAAACATGAACAAAATAAAATAATAAAAATAAAGAGGAAAAAGTATGCTTCTTCAATCTCCAGTCACAGTTCATCTGTTTTCTTTCTGGGTGTAGAAAGAAGGCTTTTTTTTCTTTGAGAATCCTTTGGAATTGTTTTCAAAAATGGTATTGATTAGAGTAGCTTAGTCTTTCACAGTTGATCATCTATATAAAATTACTGTTACTCTGTATACTGTTCTGGTTCTGTTCACTTCACTTTGTATCAGTTCATATAAGTCTTTAGTTATTTTTTTTTTTCAGAAACCATCCTGCTGTCATTTCTTATAGCACAATAGTATTCCATCAAAACAATACGCTACAGCTTGTTTAGCCATTCCCCAATTAATGGGCATTCCTTCAATTTCCAATTCTTTGCAACCACAAAAAAAGAGATGCTATAAATATTTTTGAACAAATAGGTCCTTTAACCTTTTCTTTGATCTCTTTGTAATATAGGCCTAGTAGTGATATTGCTGGGTCAAATGGTATGTTCAGTTTTATAGTCTTTTATAGTCTTTTGGACATAGTTTCAAATTGTTCACCAGAATGTTTGGACTGGTTCACAATTCCACCAACAGTGAATTAATGTTCCAGTTTTTCCACATCCCCTCCAGCATTTATCATTTTCCTTTTGTGTAATGTTAGCCAATCTAATAAGTGTGAGATAGTATCTCAGAGTTGTTTTAATATTTTCATCTGACTATTGATAGCTTAGATTCTTTCTTTTAAAAATTACCTGTTCGGGGCAGCTAGATGGCACAGCATATAAAGCCCTGGCCCTGGATTCAGGAGTACCTGAGTTCAAATCTGGCCTCAGGCACTTAATACTTACTAGCTGTGTGACCCTGGGCAAGTCACTTAACCCCAATTGCCTCACCAAAAACAAAACAAACAAACAACAACAACAACAAAAAACAAACAAGAATTGCCTGCTCATATTCTTTGACCATTTATCAATTGGGGAATAGTTCCTATTTTCATAAATTTGGTTTAGTTCCCTATATATTTGAGAAAGGATATGTTTTTCAGAGAAACTCAATGTATAGACAATGGAATTGCCAAATAGCATCTGGTCCTGTGTACAGTGCTTGCACAAGGGTACCCTGTAGTTACTTTCTGATCAGTTGCCAGGTCCCTTTAATGCCTCTGTCTTGGGAGCTCCCAAACCTGCTGCTCTTTATGTCACCACCACCTACTTTGATCTTTTATTGGCTATGCCACTCCAAATTGAATTTGAGGGGTTATTTTGAAGTCATTTAGAGGGAAATGTGGAGAGGGATCAGCTGAGTGCTTTCTCCACTCCACTCTACCATCTTGTCTCTGCCCCCTTGCATGTCTATTCTTTGAGATACTTAGGCCTGAGTATGAGTCACATGAAGCCATGCCAGTGAATTGATTTTTTTGTGTGTGTGAGGCAATTGGGGTTAAGTGACTTGCCCAGGGTCACACAGCTAGTAAGTGTCAAGTGTCTGAGGCCAGATTTGAACTCAGGTCCTCCTGAATCCAGGGCCAGTGCTCTATCCACTGCGCCACCTAGTTGCCCCTTAGTGAATTGAATTTTGATTGCTTTTACCATGAAGGTATTGTGATGCAAGGATAAATTGCCCAGAAGTTTCCCAGAAGATTAAGGGAATAATTTTCAGATGATACTAAACTCTGACTTTGCTTCATCAGTTTTAGGGCATGCAGAACATGGATCTCAGTGAAAAGTGATCTGAGAGAAGTTAAATCTGCCCTTTTCCATGAAATGCTCCTGAAGTCAGATGACCAGGATTGGATCTCTCCTTCAAACATTTACCAGCTACATGACCTTGAGCACCGATAGTTTGGGATGGCTGATACTCTATAAATATGAATTGTTAACTTTCTTGAGTCTCCCCCTCAGGGATAATGTAGTACTTTGTTTTATATTTCTTATTCATTGTTCTGATTGTCCATAAGTGTCTAGAGCTGCCCTGATCTGAGGACTGCTCTACAACTCTAGTCTTTTACTCTCTGGGGCTCCCAAGGTCCCCATCCTGGAGCTTTCTCATGTATGTGGTGAGGTGGGAGTGGTTGGGGGGAGTTGCACTCTTGCTGCTGCTGGACCTATAGCTTTCAATATGCGTTTCTGCTATGTCATACTGAGAGGCCAGGTTTTCTTGCTTGCTGATGGCCCCTTTTCCTATTGCCTTTGGAGTCTTGGATGACTTTTTATACAATTATTGTATAGAAGAAGTCACTTGCTATATTTTTTCAATAGATTTTTTGGCCCTTATTCATCACGGTGCAAATTTGATCTTTTCCCCCCTAGATTAGGTATGTGGAAACTGGCAGTCTGCCTTCTTGTCTAGACTTTCAGTAGGACTCATATTTCTATGTGTAGCTATATTCACTATACATAACACAAAACAAGCAAAAGTTAATAGTCTTTGATTTTCAAACCAGTAGAATGTTTATATATATATATATATATATATATATATATATATATCCATTCATCTTTCTTTACCTGATTATGCTTAATGGATGGTATTCATACCTTAACTTATTATTAATGGTTGTGTTTTTTTATGAGTGTGAAAAATGGTAAGAACACCGGTTCATCTGGAATATAGGATGTAGGAAGGGGAATAATATATGACAATTAAGAAGGGTAGGTGGGATTGGGGTTTTGAAATGCTTTATATGTCAAACAGAGGAGTTTATATTCAATCATAAAGGTACTTAGGTAGCTACTAGAATTTATTGAATAGGGGCAGCTAGGTGGCGCAGTGGATAGAGCACCGGCCCTGGAGTCAGGAGGACCTGAGTTCAAATCCGGCCTGACACTTAACATTTACTAGCTGTGTGACCCTAGGCAAGTCACTTAACCCTAATTGCCTCATAAAAAAGAATTTATTGAATAGAGGTGACATGGTCAGACCTGTGCTTTAGGAAAATCACTTTCACAACTGAGTGGATGATGAATTGTTGAAAGGGGAGATATGAGGCACTGCAACCAATTAGGAAGCTAATGCAACAAATTATAAATGGCTGAACAAAGGGACTGAGAAATAGATAAAAGAGAATGGATTAGAGAGATGTTGTGGCTATAGGAACAAGATCTAGCAATTGCTTTTATATATGGTATGAGTTGAAGTGAAGAGCTGAAGATAACACAGATTGCAAAGCTGAATAACTGTAAGGATGATAATGCCCTCAATAGAAATAGGGAAATTTAGAAGATGGGTGGGCTGGGGGTGGGGGTAAGAGGGTCATAGGGAATAGGACAGATAATGTAAGGAGATATGCAATGCATATTGCAAACCATCTGTGCCTTGCTCACACTATGGAACTCACTCTAAGACACTGGAAATGAGAAAGGGATGGCACTCCTACTCATTGGTCACTGCCTTGGCATGCCTAGACTTCCTTCCAAGGGGTATCTATTGAAGCTTCAAGGTGATCTGGGGACAGAAGGTAGATAGGGATGATGGTGGTATGTGTACAGATTTTCCTAGTGACACTTAGCTACTGATGTGGTTGCCTAGACAGGAGTTAGGTTATGACAGCCCTGAAGAACTAATGCTTAGTGTAGGAGAGGGAAAGATGCGAAGCCATGCAGTAGTGGGAGGGAGTTATAATTGTATTGGAGACCAGCCCTACAACTGGGCATTATGGAGAGGGCAGGATGCACCAGTTCTAATTGACTAATAAGAGTCCATTGTTATATTTTTTCAGTGTAATTCAGTTAAATTTTATAGCTCAGAAATGAATAATTGCAACGAACTCGGGCTTAATTTGTTTTGTTGATTGTCAATACTTAAGTGATATTAACCCAGATAAACTTAAAAGTGCATTGCCTACACTACCCAACACACACACACACACAGAGTTATTAAATGTTTACCAGCATACCCCTTAATGTGACCCATCTTCCCATACTTGGTTTGATCAAACACCACCATAGCTGCCCCTACTTTAAAGACCACTGGGTCTGGAGAAATGCTGCTCCCACAACTTGGTATTTGGCTCATAATAACATCAGGATTTCATGGGCATTCTTGGCCCTTGCTTCAGGGAAGCTTTGGCAACTCAGCGCAGTTTATATTTTTCTGTTGGGAAGGGACAGAGATTCTTATTGGTTTCCCACCTCCCTGAAGTCACTGGTTGTTGTTCAGTTGTTTTTTAGTCATGTCTGACTCTTTGTGACCCCATTTGGGATTTTCTTGGCAAAGATACTGGAGTGGTTTGCCATTTCCTTTTCCAGCTCATTTTATAGATGAGTAAACTAGGGAAAACTGGGTTAAGTGACTTGCTTAGGGTCACACAGCTAGCACTCATCGAAGAACAGATTTGAACCAAGGAAGATGAGTCCCTGATTGCAGGCACAGCATTCTCTCTACTATACCACCTAGCTTCTGCTTTGAGGCCCCTGGTAGGGAGGTGCAAATCAACTAGGAAACTGGAAGTTTCTAATTTGGAACAGAAGATCCTATATATAGGCGATTCCAGAAAAAAAGAGGTAAATCAGAAAGAAAGGAGTACCAGGCAGCTAAGGAATAAATGGCCTGTAGGATGATGAGATACTAGGCCACAATGGGTCCAGACTGTTTCAATAAGGGAGAGAACCATTACCAAGGCTGAACGGCAATCCCTCTGTAATTTTAGGTCTTAGAAAGTTGTCTTTGGGTACTAAGAGGTTAAGTGATTCACCCAGGGTCACACAGCCAGTTTGTGTCATAGGTAGGACTTGAAAACTTAGGTCTTTTTGATGTAGAGGCCAGCTCTCTCTCTCCATCATGCCACACTGCTTTCTTCTTATGGCAAGGTTATAAGCATTTAATATGACAGGCAATTGAAATATAGCTCTGCCACCCACAGGGTCACTGTTACAATATTGGTGAATCAGACTGACTGAATCCTTCCATCAAGACTGCTTTTTACCATTGTCACATAAGCATTTCCCCGGAGAGCCTCTGGCAGTGTTGAATGCTTGCTCTCAAAGACAAATCTTCTTCAACGATGGAACATTTGTTCTTTCAGCGCTGAGGAGATGACATGATCTCGGCCCAACATCCTATAAAAACAATACTTGTTTCTTTCCTTTCTATTCCTTTTCTTAATACTGATCTTCCATAAAATAAGCTACCAACAATGTTGTTGTTAAGCTATCTGCAGGGAGAAGGAACAAGATGTAAAACTATATTTCACAGCAATCAAATCCAAATTCAAAAGCACCCCACCAGTAAGATAAACTATTATGTCCTTCTACTGATCGGCTTACACAAAAGTTTTAAAAAATATTAAGTCAAACTTATTTTCAAATAAGAAAATTCAAGCCTCTGAAACTTGGCCTGAAAATTTTCCAAAGCACTTTTGGAAGCTTTCATCCAAATGTGTAATATCTTCAATGTTGATTCATTTTATTGTGTAGATTCCCTTTCTGCAGTGTTTGTTTTGCTAAAAGCACAGGTTCTGGGGGAAAAAAAGAAAAGGCAGAGAGCTCCAACCTAAGCCTAGAGTAAATATTTAATATTCTCTTTCACAAGGTTAGACTACCCTTCCCCCTCTTAAGTAAATTGACAAAGTTTCATGACAGGCCAGGCAATTCAATTCAATTCAACAAGTTTGCATTGAATCCTTACTTCTAGCCCTATAACGGTGTTAGGATGTAGGAGAACCAAAAGAAGATCCTGCCTTCCTAGAGCTTCCAAGATGTAAAAGGTCAGTGTATGGAATCATTTACTCTTTCCATCCCCACCTCCTAATAATGGAGAGATACATTTGAGAACAAAGTAGACTCATAGGCTGGAAGCTGAAAGACACCTGAGTGATCATCTAATCCCAGTCCTTACACTGGTCCTCTCTCCATGGCATCAGCATAAAGTAATGAAACCCATGTAAATTAGATCTAATTTTTCAGTCCTTCATTGTAATAGACTCCTCTTCAAGGATTTTGGTGAAGGAAGGAGAGTTTATGAGTCTGTTGGTATGCTTCTGATATCTACCTCCCGATCCTGAATTGTTTCTCTCCCCATCCAGGATAATCAGCAATGTAAAGAGTCAAGAGCAGCTTACCACCTGTCAGGTTTAGGTCAGAATGAGTAGCACCTGGAAACTCAGACCTAGCCCAGAGAACAAGAGAATTAACTACTTAATAACTAAGGAGATCCACAAAGGTTCCAAGGTTAAGCTTTAGCAAAGATTTGAATAGCAACTTGTTAGGCAAAAAAAAAAAAATAGTCCTGCATATGTACTCAAATTTAATAGGCAGCAGAGTGGCACAGTGGGTAGAGTATTGGACTTGCAGTCAGGAAGGCCTGAGTTCAAATATTGCCTCAAATACTAGGTGTGTGACCTGGGGCAAGTAACTCAACTGCTGTCTGCCTCAGTTTCCTCATTTGTAAAATAGGGATAATATTAACATCTTCCAGGGTTGTTGTGAGGATCAAATGAGTTAGCATCTGTAAAACACTTTGCAAACCATAAAATGATACATAAATACTAGCTGTTATTATTATTAATTTGCATACAGAAGCTCTTTGGAATAAAACTTTTCCTGGAACTAAAGACTTTTGCAGGATCCAAAGAGAATGGTTTAGCAGATGGAGGATATAGTAGTTTGCATTGGAAAGAAGCAGATGAATCATGGCCACAGACTGGAACAAAGGGAAAGTAAAGTCTAGTTGTCTGGGGTTGGGGCAAGATGCCATCAGTTAGGGTGAGGCCAGATTCTTAAGTGAGTGAAGTTCCTGGTTGAGAATGGATTTAGTGCCATAAGAAATTGGGAAGCGGGGCAGCTAGGTGGCACAGTGGATAGAGCACTGGCCCTGGATTCAGGAGTACCTGAGTTCAAATCCAGCCTCAGACACTTGACACTTACTAGCTGTGTGACCCTGGGAAAGTCACTTAACCCCCATTGCCCTGCAAAAAAAACAAAAACAAAAACAAAAACAAAAAAAGAAAAAGAAATTGGGAAGCAAAGCAGTATTTGAAGCAAAAGTGATTTGATGATGCAGCTGTTCTTTCATTGTGAACTTTGCTGACTTTGAGACTTGGTGACTATGGGTAACTTGGTGTGGGAGATACCATCTGTGACATTATGTTCATAGGCAGGATACCCCAGTGTTACACTCCCTATATCCTTCATTCATTAGCTATTCATCTTATTTTAATTTTGCATTTTGTTTTTAAACCAGGTCTTTACCTCATTTCCCACAGAAGCTTTCCTCATAGAGCCTTTATACCTCTTGGGCCCATATGCCAACTCCCACTTATGTTAACATGAATTGCTTCCACAGAAGCCTACATCTCCACCAGGGCACTAATGGTATACATGGGTGATTGTGGTGTTTGCTCTAATGTCATTGTCTTGGTCCTCCATTCTGGTATGTTCTCGCTAATATCAATCACCGGTTACAATTAGGATCTCCTCTATATCATTAATTGAACCTGTGATTAACATCCCAATATAATCTAAACAATGGTTATCAACTAGCTTTTACAAAAGGATATTTACTGAAAACATGTAACAGGATCTGAAGTACAAAATGGCTCCACAAACGCGGGCATCTTCTCCCTTATACCTTCTACTTCCTTATTCATCAGTTCCTGGAGATAGTGGGCTCAAATTCCAAGCAATTGCTACAAGGCATTTGTCCAATCAAGTTTACTTCTGAATGTGGCATAGCTGTTGGATGTCATGTCTTTACTGTAGGCCACAGTCTCTTAGCTGTTGCTGGGACGGATCTAGCAAGTCTGTTCTCAGGGCTGTGTTGATGCCTCCCCGGGCTTAACTATGGAGCAAACTCTGATATGGGCTCTAATTTTATAGACCTCTGGCAACATACACTTCCTCTTTTTCATAGCTCAAAAGGTCATAACTGTCTCCAATACTCTTTCACGTAAGAACAATAAATAACAAATGAAATCAGCTAAGAACATAAGTGCCATGTGTTCACAGCCACATGTGAGTCCAGTTGGGCAAATGCTGATGTTACCTTGTTCAGACAAAGAAACTTAAACAGCCCTTGCTTTAATCAGTACCAGAGTGGGGTGGGGCAGAGAGACAGACAGACAGACAGACAGACAGAGACAGAGAGACAGAGGCAGAGACAGACAGTGAGACAGAGAGATACAGAGACAGAGACACACACAGAGACAGAGAGACAGAGAGAAACAGAGAAAGAGACAGAGTTGCACATGCAAAAATGCATAGATGCACATTAAATGAATGAAAATATAAGCAAAACTCCAGAGCTGTGACAGGGATTAGGAAGACAAAGCTAAGATAATTTTCCCTACATTTCAGTATTACTTCAAAACTAGCTTTTAAAAGAATGATTGTTGAAGTGTTAGATTAAACAGTATAAAAGTTCATTTTATTTTTTTATGAGTTTCCCTTTGCTGGATAATTTGTATATCTTAATGCATGATTGTTTATGTAAAGTAACTGCCTTGGGTCTAGGCACCACAGCAACTTGTCAATTCAATGAGAAAAAAACATCAAACCAGTCATACTGAAGGAAAGATTAATACCTAAGTATTTCAGTATTCTAGGGGTTGCTTTAAAAACCAGTAGTCCCTCTTCCTTCTGAATGCCTGACACTAATCATTGTTTTATTTCACACAACTATATGCCTCAAGGCATCTATTGTTCTGTCATTTCAGTCATGTTTGCCTCTTTGTGTCCCCATTTGGATTTTTCTTGGCAAAGATACTAGATCGTTTTGCCATTTCATTCATTCTTTAGCTCATTTTACAGCTGAGGAAACTGAGGTAAACAAGAATAAGTGCCCAGGGTCACATAGTAAGTATTAGAGTTCAGATTTTAACTCAGGAAAATGAGTCTTTCTTATTTCAGGCCTGGTACTCTATCCACTGCACTGCCTATGATAAATAAGTAATTCTGTCTTTTAAAAAGGAAAGGAAGGAAAAGAAAAGAAAAAGAAAGAAAGAAAGAAATTGATCACTAAGATTTACCTTTTTTTGGCAAAACTAACTAAAGGCCATGTTGGAAAGAAAAGTAAATCTTAAGAGTCTACCATGGAAAAAATAAGAGTCTACCATGGACAGAAATCAAAGAAGAAATCAAAGTTATCTATAGTCATATAAAAAAGCTCAAAATCACTATTAATTAGAGAAATGCAAAATAACACAACTCTGAGGTACCATCTCATACCTATCAGATTAGCTAATATGATAGAAAAGAAAAATAATTGATGTTGGAAGGAATGTGGGAAAACTGGGACACTAATGAACTGTTGGTAGAGTTGTGAACTGATCCAACCATTCTGAAGAGCAATGTGGAACTATGCCCAAAGGACTTAAAAATGTGCACACCCTTTAATCCAGAAATATCACTGCTAGGTCTATATACCAAAAACATCCAAAAAGGGGGGGACCTCTTTGTATAAAAATATTTATAGCAGCTTTTTTGTGGTGCCTAAGAATTGGAAATCAAAGGGATGCCCATCAATTGGGGAATGGCTAGCCAAGCTGTGGTATATGATTGTAAAGGAATATTATTGTGCCATAAGAAATAACAAGCAGGATGATTTTAAAGAAAAAAAACTGTAAAGGCTCACATGAACTAATTCAAAGTGAAGTGAACAGAACCAGGAGAATGTTGTTCACAATAACATCAATATTGTGCACTGAAGAAGTGTGAATGACAGTTTTTCAGCAATACAATGATCCAAGACAGTTGCAAAGGACTAATGATGAAGCACACTATCCACCTCCAGAGAAATTACGTTGATTTAATACAGACTGAAGCATGCTATTTGTGACTTTCTTTTTTTTCTTTTATTAAATTTTTCTTATACAAAATGACTAATATGAAAATGTTTTACATGACTGTGCATGTAAAACCTATATCTGCTTACTTTCTCAAGGAGGGGGGAGGGAGAGAAAGAGGAATGGAGGAATAGAATTTGGGACTTCAATTTTTTAAATTTTAAATAGTTTTAACATGTAATTAAGGGCAAATTGCATATATATATATATATATATATATGTGTGTGTGTGTGTGTGTGTGTATACATATATTATATATGTATATATGTCTACCACAGAACAAAGTTTCTTTCTAACTAATCAATTGCTTACTCTTCAGTCCTGCAACCATCAGAGTGACAGATCATAGAGTAGTTGCTTTGATCTGACTGCAGTGACTGGCTGTTCTAAATGACAGATGTTGGTGGGAAGTAATGATTCAGATGCTACTTATTTTTACAGTGAGCTCAATGTGAAGGATTGCAATGTCTCAGGTGCCATTTTTCCACATTTGAAATGAACACTAAGGTATAGTGGGCTATATTACCAACCAACAATATTTTGAGACATGACAGCAAATGTGGACTATGCAATCAGTCTCCCAAAGGGATTGATTTTAAAAAGACAGCACTCATTTGTTTATATAATTTCTGATCTATGCCTTGTATGTCTCTCATTTATGAGTGTAGCCAGCCTCCACATGTCATTTATTAACTTATAGAAAATCAGGAGATGCAAGCAAAGCAATATTAGAATGTGGTAGTTGACAAAATATTAATCTATAAGTCGAAACCCAGAATTGGATGTATTTCACTCTCGGGAAAAGAGGAGCATGAGGATGTTCTTAATTAATTTGAAGCTTTTTAAAGAAATGCTTTATTGTTGGCTTGTTTTTTTTTTAAATATTACTGTCACTTCTCAAAAGTCCCACTAAGAATTTTGACTGGCATATAACAAATTAACAAGTTCAGCTGAGTGAAATAAGTCAACCTCTTCGTCATATCTGATGTCATAGACCTAATTTTTCACCAAATAGTTTAATACCTCTTTGGTCTCACCATCATTCCTCTGAAATTACAATCGGTTACTGAGTTGATCAGAACTCTTGTGCCTTTCATTGTCATTTTCCTTTGCATTGTTGTGATTATTCTGTAAATTGTTCTCCTGGTTCAGTTTATTTCACTCTGAATAAGTTTCTACAAGTTTTTCCAAGTTTCCTTGAGTTCTTCATATTTGTTATTTCTTATGGCATAATATCCATATGCCACAATTTATTCAAAAATTCCCTAGCCAGTAGATATCCACTTTGTTCTTTTTTGCTGCTAAGAATATTTTAGTATACATGGGATATTTCCTTCTATCTAAGCTCTTTTATATATTTACCAAGTACAGTAGTGGTATTGCTTAGCCAAAGAGGGTGTACAGTGTACCAACTTTTCTAGTCTAATTCCAACTTGTTTTACAAAAGGGTTGAACCAATCCATGGCTCAAACAATAGTACATGACTGTATTTATCTTTCTATAGTCCCTTCAACATTTGCCATTTGCCAAAACACATCATCTTTGAAGGGTGTTAGGCAGAGCATCAGAGTTGTTTGAATTTGTATATTTGTATCTAATGATAGTCATCTCTAGGGTGGGGGGGGTGGGGGAAAAGAAAAAAAAGCAGGAAGTTACATAATAACTATTATATATTTAAAAGGAATATCCAGTTATACATAAAAATTTGCATTTCTCTTATACTGTAATTAGACATTTGGAGCATCCTTTCATATGGTTGTTGATCATTTTATTGATTCTTTTTAAAACTGTTTATTCAAAGCTTTTGAATTTAAAAATTATTATTATTATTATCATTAATTCTCTGTATGTCTTGGATATATGCTTTTTAGCAGACATATTTATTGCAAAGATTTTTTTCTCAATTGACAATTTCCATTTTTATCCTGGATGCATTAATTTTGACTATGCAAAACCTCTATAATTTTATAAAATATAAATTGTCTGTTTTACTTCTTATATCACTTCTATTTCTTGTTTAGTTCAGGAGTCTCCTAATTATGATTATACAAGGCACATTCTTCTCTAATATTTTAGTGATGTGGTCTTTTACAATTAAATTGCAAATCAATTTGGAGATTATTGTGATATATAGTGTAAAATTAAATCTAAAATTTAATTCTGCCAAACTATTCTCCATTTTCCTCAGCAGTAAAATAGTTTACTTCAGTAGATATGTTCTTGGTCATATGTATAGAACACTTTTCTAACATATGTTTACTTTGTATTTTTTAAATTAGTACCAACTAATGTTGATAATTATTAATATATTCAAATAACCAAATGAACCTATAATCTCATTGATTTGAGTTCCCTCCAAGGATACTCTTCAAAGCCCCTTCATGCCAACCCTTTTCGTTTAGTTTATCCATGTGCTCCTCATATAGTCTACCACAGAAGGTTCAATACAATAGAGGCTTTCCCCCCTTTCTCCCATTATTTTAGGGATGCACTCTATTTTCCTATCAATCTTTTCACAATTTGTTTTTTGTTTTTGTTGTTGTTGTTGTTGTTTTGGGGCAGAGCAATGAGGGTTAAGTGACTTGCCCAGGGTCACATAGCTAGTAAGTGTCAAGTGCCTGAGGCTGGATTTGAACTCAGGTCCTCCTGAATCCAGGGCCAGTGCTTTATCCACTGCACCACCTAGCTGCCCCTCTTTTCACAATTTGAACAACACCTCTTTTCCTATCATACAATTCCTTAATGATAGCTTTTATTCTGTTTCTTCTTTAGATTGCCTCATTTATTATATGTTAAAGGTTGCTCACACTCTCTATGCTTCCCTCCACTGCCCTTTGTGTGATATTCATTTTTAATTCTTTGGAGACAGTTGTATTCCATGTCTTACTGCCATAAAGTAACAATGGTAAATTTGGTAATCGTTGTTCTATAATATTGATTGAAATCTGATAATGCTAGACTTTCACTCCTATTTTTTAAAATACTCAAATGCCAATTTAATTGTAAGTTTTCTTATTGTTATTCTTATTTTATTATAAACCTCTAGGTTTATCCTTTTTAAAAAATTTTGTTTTACAATATAGCACCATAATTTGTTCAACTGTTCTCTAACCAATGGGTTAGTTCTTTCCCACTAAAAAAAACTTATATGGGTCCTTTTTCCCTTTCTTTGATCTCTTTGGGAAATGGGCATCACTGGGTCAAAGGGAATGTATAGTTTGTCAATTTGGGGGAATAGTTTCAAATTGCTTTTCAGAATGGCTGCATCAATTCACAGATCTGCTAATAGTCTATTTATGGGCTACTTTTCTCAGAACCCTGCTAACAGTTGTCATTTTCCATGATTTTTTTTTCATCTTTGTCAATCTGATGGATATATGGTAAAACCTTATAGTTGCTTTAATTTCTGCCTCTCTCATATTAGTGATTTGGAACATCTTTCACGTTGATAGTGTATATTTCTTCATTTAAGAACTGCCTGTTTATATCATTTGACTCTCAATTGAACAATGGCTCTTATTCTTATGAGACCAAATTTGCTGCAGAGATTTTTTCCTCCTAGTTAACTGCTTCCCTTCTATTCTTAGCAGCATTGGTTTTATTTGCACAAAACCCATATGGTTGTGGGGTTTTTCCACTTTTTTCAGTTTACTTGTAACACTTTTATTTTTCCTTACACAATAATATATTGGACATTACAATTCTCTACTCTTAGGATGACTTACAAATTTCTGATATTCTATTACCAAAAAAAAAATTGATATTCTGCTTTCATGTGAGAACATTAAGGCAATGTAAAAAAGCTTATATACATTAACTAGATGCACAAATTTATAAGTTGTAAATTAAATTATATTTATAGTTTATAAGTTCATATATTTATGACTCTCCATTTATAGTTCATAGTTTCAGATAATCAAAAGTACCAATTTATCTTCTTTGAATCTCTCTATCCTTTGTCTGGTCATAAAACTCCTCTATCCATATTTGGGGAAAGTATTTTTTCCTTACTCCTCTAAATATTCTTAGGTTGTGACCTTTTATATCCAAGTCATGTATTCATTTGGAATTTGTCTTTGTGTGTGGTGTAAAGTGTTGGTCTAAATGAATTTATACCAGATTGCTATCCAGTTTCCCCAGTGGTTCTTGTCAAATAGTGAATCTTTATCCCAATAGCTGGGATCTTTGGTTATCAAACAAGTCTACTTGGTTCATTTACTTCTGTATATTTTTTAAAAATAATCAATTCTACTGGTTCTACTTTTTTAAAGTAGTACCGGATAGTTTGATGATTATTGCTTTAGATTGTAGTTTGAAATCTAGTGTGGTAGGCCCCCTTCCTTCTCACTTTTTTTTCATTATTTTCCTTGAGATTCTTGACCTTTCATTCTTCCACATTAATTTCATTATACATTTTTCCTAGGTTTTTAAAGTAATATTTTAGCATGAGGCCTAAGATTCATATTGAATAACATTCTTTATGACAGTACCATAGTATTATGGTATACCAGATATGAGTGCTAAATCTGGAGTCAAAGTATTTGGGTTCAAATACTATTTCTACAACTTTGTGACAGACATGTGACTCCAGGCAAATTATACAACTTCGCTAATCTTTGGTTTCCTCATCTATTAAATGAGGGAGTGACTAAATGTCCTGAAAAGACTCTTCCATTCTTCCAAATCTATGACCCTATGATGCTATCATTGTTATTATCTCCATCATTCAATATAGTTCCAACTTTAGCTAGGGCAAGTGAACAAGCTACTTTCTGAGTCCAAACTAAACATTATACAGTGGAAAAACTATGTCCTCCTCCCCCAAATTATTTGTGTTTCTGACAAAAACATATTGGATCTAAAGTATCTGAATTCCTGTTTCCATACTTCATGTCCCCATCTAAAGTCTAATTCTGATTTTCCAGAAGCAATCATTATAGATACAAGGTGAGCAGAATAGGAATTCATCAAATGCTTATACCAGCAATGTGAATTCCAAGTGTTTTAGTTTGTCATCATGATTGAATGACTTTGTTTTCATATTGTTTTTCAAAATGTGTATCTATTAAACTTATGGGGTAGCTAGGTGGCATGGTAGAAAGAGCATTGGACCTGGAGTCAGAAACACATCTTCCTGAGATCAAATCTGGTCTCAGACATTTACTAGTTATGGAAGTCATTTAACCCTGTTTGCCTCAGTTTCCTCATCTGTAAAAATGAGCTGGAGAATGAAAGGACAACCCACTCCAGTATCTTTGCCCAGAAATCAAATGGGGGTCACAAAGATTGACATACACCTGAAAGAACTGAACAACAACAGTAGAACTTGTTATGGTAAGATCATAGATTTAAACTCGGAGGAACCCAGTGAGGTACATTATTTCCATCTGACCCAAAGTGGGACACTGGAGTAGAGAAGTCAGGTAAAGTATGATTTGGCCATGTGGCACATTCTGTGGATTTAGACTCTGTAACCATCAACAAGTCATCCAGCGTTTAAGTTGTAAATGCTCACAAAATGTTCTTAGAAATGTTCTTGTTTTAAAGATCATCTCGAACCCCACCCCTGAAACGATATGGGTGCTCTGCTTATGGAGAGCATCATTACCCACCAGCACGTAGTACAGACCCCTTTCTACCTTTCTCCAGTCTTGTTGCACTTTACTTCCTTTCATATACTGTTTCTTTTCTTTGGGGGGGGGCAGGGCAATGAGGGTTAAGTGACTTGCCCAAGGTCACATAGCTAGTAAGTGTCAAGTGTCTGAGGTCAGATTTGAATTCAGGTCCTCCTGAATCCAGGGCCAGTGCTTTATCCACTGCACCACCTAGCTGGCCCCTCATATACCATTTCTTGTACATGACACTCCATCGCCTGGTTCCATGCTTTATCACTTGCTGTCCTCCAGGCCTGGAGAGCTCTCCCTCCTCTCTTCTGCCTCCTGGCTTCTCTGGTTTCCTTCAAGACTCACCTTCTTTCTAGTTGCTGGTGTCTTCCCTCTGAGATTATTTCCCATTTACCCTGGGTGGATATCTTGTATGTGCATAGTTATTCACATATTTGTCTCCATCATTAGACTGTGAGCTCCTTGAGGGCAAGGATTATGTCTTTGCCTTTCTTTTCATCCATAGCTGCCTAGCACATAGTAAGTACTTAATAAACACTTGGTGGCTGATTTACCAGGATAATGACCATGTAGTCAGATGGCCTTGAAAACAGAGCAACTGCAAAAATCTCTAGGGAAACATCCATATCTTTACAGCAAAGATCACCCGAGAGGAAAAGAATAGACACATATGTTTACCTGTTTACACAATCTACAGAGGAAACACCAAAAAAGGTTCTTCACCTTACAGATGAAGATGTTCAGGCTAAAATAAGATTTAGAAAAAGGTGAAGATTAACAAAAGTTCTCCATACAAATTTCTAGCCAGACCTAGCCTTATAGATGGAAATCAAAAACAGGTCTCCTGATGCAGACATGCTGAGATGCTCAAAATCATGTGCCTGTGAGGAAAGTCACTGAAGCATAAATTCTTCTGAAAGCCCATCTCTGAAAGCAGTAAGAGAAATTGGCAGGGATGATTCTAGCCCTGGGAACTTGATCTTGTGACATGTTAATCATGCCATGCATACTTTGGGGTTTTCTCTAATTGGGGAGAGATTGATAGTTTTTTATGATTAGATAAATGATCAAAAATGACCTAAAACTTGGGACATGCTCAAGAATGACCCCCTAATCTTAATTTGTTGTCAGTCAGTATTTCCATCAAGATTTTTTAACGACAATCTTTTTTCACATAATCATGGTTTTGTCACAGGACTTGTCAATCAACAATCATTTATTAAACATTTACTTAAATGTGGTAGCCATTGTGCTAGGCACTGGAGATACAAAGCCCAAAGTGGAACAATCCCTACCCTTGAGAAAATGTAGAATCCAAAGTAGGTTTTTAAAAAGCCAGCTTTTAAAATAAGTCTCCTGGACTTATTGGGATTTTCCATTGATTTCAATCTTCCTATGCTCTCTTGGAAGATCCATTAGCACCCTTGTTATCTGCAGCCTCTGGATTTTCCCAAACCTTCACTTCCTGCTTGTATGGCCCTTTCTTTACCAGCCTACCCACAATTTTTCCCTTTCATCATTCTTAAACATCCTTAAATGATCCTCCTTCAAACTTGCTACCTATAGCCTTTCCTGGATAGCTTGCTACCAGTTACATATTGCCTTCATGGAATGTAATTATTGCAAAGGAATTTGAGATATTTGGCATTCAATGATCTTAATATTTTTTTCATTTGTCCCTCACTTATGCTATCAATCAATCATCAATTGTTGTTATACTCTAAAATCTCTATAGTACTTTCCCTATTGAAATAGGTATTTGTGTGCATCAGAATGTCTCTGAAAAACTCTACATCAGTATTATCTGTTTGGATTGTACATTCATTAAGGACAAGGATTGAGTTGAACTTTTTTAGTTTTTGTGAAATCATGCTGAAGGGAGGCTTTTAAGAAGGTGATTAAGTTATGTCAACACCTTGTTTTCACAGATTTCTCATTTTGTAAAAGAACAATGTTACTGTCTTTTCAAAATGTCTTGCCAAGTTAACATAACATACATCACTTCAAGGGCTTCTTTCTTCATAAATGCCACTACTAGCTATATTTTGCCATCCCTCTGCTAAAAAAGGAAGGTTTCACCAAGACAGAGCAAAAAAAAAAACAACCTAAGAATTCTTCCATCGGTCTCTCTAGCTACCTACACTCTCTCTGCCAATAGAGCATACCTATCTCCTGGTGCAGAATATGAAGATCAGGAATGGGGTAGTTAGTCATTGCCCTTGTTTTGTTACATTTGGATACTGGCACATTCTATGATATCACCTATGTATATGAGAATACAAATGTGTCATAATCAAAATGACAGGGAATTTTTTTTTCTATTAGCAATAATTGAACTGAAAAATCTAGGTAATGAATGTTGTCACTATAACATCGTAAACTAATACCTTAGCAAAAACATCGCAGCAACTTATTCCAGATATACTGTTTCTTCTAATATCTGTTTAGTTCTGCAAACACACTCACACACACTTAGTCACAGATATGCAGTGGATTCATCTATTACTGTACCACCTAAATGTTGATTCTTGAGTTCTTGAGATAATAAACGAATGGATGAATGAAAACGCATTATTAAACATTTATTATGTGCCTGACACTGTTCTAAGTACTAAGGAAACAAATAAGAAAAACCTTGCCCTCAAGAAGCTTCCATTCTAATTGGAAAGTGATGACCAAGAAAGGTGTTTTGCTCATAAGTTTAGAAGTGGAAGGCACTACAGGGATCAACCGGTTTATCTCCCTCACTGCTCCTATTGTTTTCACTGAGGAAACTAAGACTCAAGAGAGTGCAAGTGAAATGGTCTAGGTTATACAGAATTGGCAGAGTTGGAATTTGAACCCAGGTCCTCTGATTCCAAATTGAATGACCTTTCCACAGTACCATGATGTGAAAAACATGTAAATGTATGCAAGTGGTACTCTTTATAGAATCATAGGATCATTGATTACGAGCTGTAAGTGACCATAGAGGCTTTCTAGTCAAACACCCTCATTTCACAGATGAAACTGATACCCAGAAAGTTTAACTATCATGTCCATGGACACACAGGTAGTAGGTGGCAGGACCCATACACAAACTGAGATTGCCTGGCTTCAAAGGCTCCCTCTATTATCTCTATTGTGAGATTTTACTAGTTCAGGAGAATTGGAATAGCTAGAGAATGTGTTAGGAGAAATTCTAAAGTCTTCCATTAAACAAAGTACTTTGCCATGGCAGTTGCTGATAAAGATATACTCTGAAATGACTCTTGGCTATTCTCCCTCTTCTTTTTTCACTCCCTTCCCCCAGCTGTGGGGAAATCCGGGGAGTGGGATGGGAAAGGAGAGGCAAGAAGAATGACAAAATGTTAGAACTGAAAAGAAACTTAAGAGATCATTTTGTTGAACACTTTCATTTGAGATATGGAATGAAAAAAAATGAAGCTGAAAGCAGTGGTCTCCAAAAAGGGTGCATAAGGTAATCTATGGAGGTGCATCTTACAACACCAACAATTGGAAGATGGAGATTGGAGAACCCATTCTCACTAAATAACCAATCACAGGGTGTGTGGTCTCAAACAATGACATCACCCCCTTCATTATGGGTGCCCACTGCCACTTTCACCTTCATCCTCTAACCCCACTCCACCTACTCAGGCAGCCAGATCCTCATAAACATTGCCTTGCCTTTTAGCATGTTCCCAGGCCTCAGTCCCACCCCTCTCACCCAGGCAGTTTGGTTCTAAGACACTATGAACCAATCCTATACTCTCCTTACTCAGGGACCATTTAAAATACTATTTACAATATTATTTAAAATAAAATGAAGTATTATATCTTTGATAAAATATTTTAAATATTATTCATTTCATCTTTTAAAATATCTCTCTGCTCATTTTATAATGTACTTAACATATGGGTACAGTAGTACCTGTAAAGGAACTTCATTGTGACTTCATTGTGATAGGAAACATTTTGGTGTGGAAACTCCCTCTACAAAAGCAAGTTTATACTTTCTCTGAAATTTATAGTCTTATCAAGTTGCTTAGCGAGCTTAGAAGTTAAGTAACTTGACCAGGGTCATATCATCAGTAAGTGGCAGAAATGGAACTTGAAATCAGATTTTCCTCGATTGGAGCCAGCCATCTATGCTCTGTCACTTTGATTCTTTTATACATTAATAAATATCCATATGCTATGGATGTATATATAATAGGAAGATTAGCAATTAAGAAATTCTGGAGATGCTTGCCTAGAGAAATGGATGGACTTTCTTGGAAGTCACAGAACTTCCATCCCAGGTGTCCTGAGGTTCAGTCTTATGCTTTTTCCACTATGACCCTGGGTACAGTGTTTTGCTTGACTTATTCATTTGTTGATTCATTGTGGCTTTATACTTAACTCAGCTTCCACTCCCCACTTGGATTGTGGCGATAGAAGGTACAGAAATAACAAGGGAAGCAGGATCTACCACCTCCTAGCTATGTTCCCCACTCTTCCTCATTCCCTCCCTCCTCCTCTTTCTCCTCCCCCTTTTTCTCCTCCCCTCTCCATCCCTCCTCCTCCTCCTTCCCTAACCCTAGGAACTACCTGAACAATGTGGTAATGGCTCTGATTAAGTCTACTGGACACACCAGAACCAAGTGAAAATCAGGGAAACCGATCAGCCTGCATTATCAACGATGCCAAAGACTTCCTTTGGTCTTCCTTTAAAAAAAAAACAAAACAGTGCTTTGTTTGTTTTGCTGAGTTGATGGAATCAACTAGCTTTGGGGGCCTCATCTAGGCTAGGCACAACCTTGACTAGGTAATGGTCGTATTACCATCTGCAGAGCAGGGTTTCAGCAAACACAGATACAAATATTTACTCAAGGTGCCAGAAGTCTTGTATTAATTTATTTGTTAGCTCGCTCTGGCCTTAGCCTTTATTTGCCAAACTTGTGAGATTTCTGCGGGAAGCAGGGCCGGGGCTATGCATAGCAATGACCTTGGGACTCCCAACTTTTCCAAAGCTTAATGCCCATCCCCATCCCTCCTTTTCACTGGGACCCTTCCTCTGTCCACCTCAGGCTCCATGCCTTTCGAAATGCCTTTCTCACAGTAGCTGAGGCTCTTGGGGGAAAGCTGGATGTTGGGAGCGTTTTCCTCCGATGCCCACGGCTCTGGAAAGAAGCGGCTGTGTCAATGCAGAAGATAAATGAATAGAATCAAGTCCACTGCTAGGCTTTCTGTTGGAGAATTCCTCCAGCAGCCGCCAACCGAGTTGCCTTTCCAGGCAGCTGAGTCACAAACAAGATTTGCCGGAGGTGAGTTCCTCATATCCTTGTTAAGGCTCGGGAGGCACGCCTTCTTTTCATACAAACCTTTCAGATAGAAGCAGCTTGAGTCCGACTTCAAGAGGGTGGGTGGTGCCACAGTCGAACTGCAACTCCCTTTCTTGCCGGACAGGGTCTGGGAGAGAAAGCCAGACGGCATCTCAGGATTCAAAAAGCGGGTAACCATTTCCCCCCAGTCCCCATGACTGTCGCCTGCTAAACACCCAATTCTGCTTTTACTGCTGTGGTCGAACCCCGGGAAGCTGCCCAGCTGTGAAACGAAGGGAGCCGGCGGTGAAACCCGACACCCAGCCCTCTGCAAGCAAAGGAAACTTCGCACGCTGGTGAGTTGGGGAAGCCGGGCGGCCGCTGAGAGACAGTGATGGCTGGAATGCGCTTTCCCGGGTTCAGTGTAGACGCGCCAGCCAGTTCCGTAGCCGGGTAGGGAGGAAGTGAGACGTGGAGACGGAGGTGCTGTGGGCCTGCAAAGAAGCAGACAGCAGTCGGGTTTTCTGCAATTCTCGGGCTTGGCGTGGCAGCCTGGAGACGCGCGGTTTCCAGCCTTGTCGGACAGGGAGAAGGCGTTGGCATGCAGGGCACGCAGCAGCTGGAAACTTACTTGGAGGCTTTTGTGGAATATTTGCATTTCAAACAGCTGGGTCTGTTTAGTTTCTTTTTTAAAAAGTAGTGCAATGCCAACTTCTTTCAATTTGGTGGGATGTCAATTAGAAATAACATGTTTCTGATCTGATCCTTCAGTGAGAAAATGAGATTGACTAAGGCAAAAGAATCCAGTTACACATTTCACTAGGTGAAACACAGAAAACTCAAGAGTGATATTTATTTCTCACTTAAAAAAAACAAAAACAAAAAACAAAAACTCATTTGCTCCTGTTTTGAACTAAGTGCCAGCATTTTTATTTTGACTCAATCGGGTCAGAATGTACTAAGCTTCATTAGAAAGGATTTCTCGATCACAATATCAATGAGGGGCTGATACCTAAGGATGCCCATGCTGAGGAAATGCTCAGTTTAAAAGGGAGAGAATATTCTCTCAATGAAAGCAACTTCTGATAAATGCCTGCTACCTGAGAGATCAGTGCCAGCTGTTTCTCTCCAGAGCTAAAATTAGGCGCTTGACCCTGCAGGTGCTCATATGAGATGTCATCAGGCCAAAAAGAAAGGTCTGTGCCTTCAGTGTTATGGACAAAAGAATTGACATATAGGTTATTCGCATTTGAGTAACAGAGTCCCCTTTCCCTCAGGGTGCAGTTTGTCAGCCTAAAGCAGTGCTCAGTGTGAGTCAGGTTTTGAGGATCTAAACTTTGAAAAGTGATAAATGAAAGCTTTTTAACAAATCGATGCTGGATTTTACAGCTCTGTATTTTGGGAGATGAGTTTATTGTACTAGCAAGCTGTGACATTGGTAAGCTAGTCACCCATAAATCACAATAACAAAGGTTTTCTAAGTCCAAGGAGAATGGGCAAAATGATACTAGTTACATGGTTTGTGGCACTTGCCCCCAGACAGTTTTTCATATTCCCTAAATGTCTTCTCCTCCTCCCTATGAGATCAGGCCTCCCTGCTGCAAAAAGGAGGATCCTACAGAGCTGACAACATATTTCATTCATGGCTGAATAATTTAATATTAATAAGCTTTTTTCCCCTAAAATCTACTATGCACACTCCACTTGAGTTTTTACATCATTGCTTTCAAAAGGAGCACAAAGCATTTCAGAAGAAACTGGATGAGCTTGTTCTAGTAGTTGCCAAGAAAAGATAAAAGGAAACTGTCAAAAACTTGAGCAAATGACAATTCCTCCTTCTCATCTGTTCTTCCTCCCCTCCCCCCTGACACAAACATGTTTGACTTTACAAGAAAGGAAACCTTTTGGAAACTGATATTCGTTTTCTGCCAATTAAGCTATTTAAATAATGCAAAGTTAATTAGTAGTGTTGTCCTAAGATTTGCTTTTTCTAGTTTATTGGACTGTTTGGGAAAAGTGGAAGTGATCTGAAAAAATATATAATACAGAAAAACAAAATAGCTGGTTCTTTTTTATTTCAAACCATGAAACTTCTGCTCAATTTCATTAACCTAAATACTAGCTCACTACACCCAGATTCTGCCACAAAAGGTTAAGGGATTGACAACACAAGTGGGAGGGTTCTGTTCTGGATTAATCTATTTCTTTGAGTTTATTGACTAAAGAGCTGGCATTTTAGTAGTAATACAACTTTATAGATACATGGCTATTACATCACTGCCTTATGGAAATAAAGAGAAAAAGCTGAGAAAATGTAAAACCAGCCCTTGCCAGTAGCGATGGTGTATGTGGTTCAATGGTTAGAGCCCTGGGCTTGGAGTCAGGAAGATTATAATTCAAATGTGGCCTCAGACACTTACTAGCCATATGACCCTGGGCAAGTCACTTACTCAATGTTTGCCTTAGTTTCTTCTACTGCATAATAGCTCTTATATCCCAGGATTGTTGTACGGATCAATATTTGTAATATTTGTAAAAGCACTTAGCAGAGTAGGTGCTCAGTAAATACTTGTTCCCTTCTGCTCCTCCCCTCCTAAAGGAAAATGGCAAAAAGCCAAAAAAAGGAGGCAGCAATCCCAAACCCATTAGCTCAGTCACCTTAGTCCAATAACTGGTGGGAAGAAAATCTGTCAAATTCATTGTTGGTTTTAATGTAGGTGTGGCAAGCAAAGGGTCAGGTGCTGTCAACATGAAATCCTGACTCCCAAATCAAGAATAATTCAAATGTGAAAGAAAAGAGGGAGTCAGCTAAAGAAACCAACTTGATTTCAAGGGGAGTTCTCTGATGAACACAAATTTTAAGAGAACAATGTAATGAAGATGGAAGGGGAGGTATCTGATTAAAGATGAATTCAAAAGAATGGCACCAACCTATGAGGATAATGTTGGGCAGTAGAAAGCTAGGAATAATATGAGGTTCAGAAATATACCAAAGGCAGCAACAAAAAAAGCTTGGGGAAGGGGTATGTTCATAGTAAGAAGAAATATAAGGAAGGTCGGTTGGGTAGTGAAATAGCAAGAATGCTGACATTGGAATCAAAGCACCTGAGTTAGAATCCTGGCTTTACTATCTTACCTATGTGGTGTTAGCCAAGTCAATTAATCTCTGGGTCTTGGTTGTTTGTTTGTTTTTCATAAATAGAGGCAGGAGGTTGAACTAGATGACCAGGCCATTTCTTAATCTTTAATTCTAAGATTATCACTTTGAGCCCAATGACAAACTAAAATAACCACTTAAATCCCATTTTGTTTCAGTCTTTTTTCCTGATTGAACAATGATCATGGAACAATAGAAACATGGTTGAAAAAGAACCTGAAACCAGCTGGCCCAAACCCATAATTTTATAGATGAAAAAACAAAAACTCAAAGAAGTTAAGTGATTTGCCCAAAGTCACCAAAGTAGCAAGTGTCATAGCTGGGATTTGAACCTCCAACTCTAGAATTAGTGCTCTTTTTGTTGTATAATACTAGTTTTCAGAATGGAAATGGAAGAACATTGTTAATAAGGAATTAAAGTTCATAGCAGATCAAAAGGTAATAGGAGAACATGTATTTATCTTAAATAGGTCCCTGTTTCCATTCTGAATTCTGAATTTGCAGATGTGATCAAAGAGCCACCTCTGAATAATTCTTGAGGATCCATGGGGAAAGGGAAAAGTGCCAGAATTCTGAAGTCAGGCAAATGTTCCAATTTTTCAAAAAGAACAAAAATAGATTTTGAGAACTCTAGATTAGTCAGATTGATGTTGCTGTCTAATAAAATCCTATGTGAGATTATTAAACACAATGTTTGTGAACTTTTTAGAAACATGACAGTGATCATTAGGAACCAGCATGGTCTCACTAAGTTGTGCCAAATTAACCCAATATAAAAAGGAAATTCATTTACTGGACTGACAATTCAAGAGAATACCATAGTTTATCTTGATCTCAGCGAGGCATTTATCATAATAGCTCATGATACCCTCATGGACAAGATGCACTAGATAATTATACAGTTAGATACATTTCCAACTAGCTGAATAAACACATGCAAAGAATATTAATTGATTGATCTATGAAAACCTAGAGGTAAGACCCTACTGCCATACCTCTGTTACTGTTTTTGGCCCTATATCATTTGTCATTTTTATCAGTGATGGCACCAGGAATGGAGCTGAAGCGCTCAAGACAATATGGTCCTAGAAGTAGCTCTTTGATCCATCCCTGACTCAGTTTTTAAAATCAATTTCCTAAGGTGAAGGTCTGTCCCAGCAAAGAGCACAAAGGCAATAGATGACTTGTAGAGCCCAGAACAAAAGCTGACCCTGTCAATCCAAGCCAGTTAAGGTGGGAGAATAATGATGCCAAGAGGGAGAATGAAAGTAAGCAAGACCTGAAACTGGACATGGTCAAATAGACTGGGATTATCAAAGGTAAAATTCAAGGAGAGAGCAAGAAAACATGTGATGGTGACTTCTGTAGCTGATGAAATTAGAGCACTAGAAAGCAATAGAGTTGGAAATAATAGCATAGCTGTGAGTTGAGCATGGGGTCACCTTGAGCATTGTGGGAATTTAAGGGGATGCTTGAAAGCTATGCAAATTGGATCCACTGGTGCATTGGTGAGCTACCCTGGTCTAAAAAAGCTTTATTTCTAGTAAAACTTCAAGGATCGATTAGGATGGCAGTATTAGTCTTCTTAAACCCAAGGATTTTCTGGGACAGGAAGTAGAAGAATGTCTGAGGAAAATGGGAGACCCATTTTCTTTCGGAAGACCTAGACCCCTGAGATGTGAACCCTCTCCCCCTCACTTCTGCATCTTTCAGTCTTCATTGTCTCCTTCCCAAAAGGAAGTCATGGAGGAGAGTGAGGAGTCTAAAAGCTGACATTGGAATTAAAATATAGAAGGTATGCTTATCAGGTTTGTGCATGATTCATAACTGGGAGGGGTAGCTGATATGTTGAATGACAGAATGGGACTTATCTTGATAGCCTAGAAAAATTAACCGAACCCAACAAGATGACATTTAATATGATAAATGAAAAGTCAAGCTTTTACATTCAAAAATCAATTTCACCCACAGGTTGAAAAGTACCTGGCTTGATAGCTATTCATGTGACAGAGACTTAGGGGTTTGATTTCACAATATGAGGCAAAAAGGCAATGTGGCCTCCATAAGAGTTAATGCAATCTTTTTTTGTTGTTGTTGCGGGGCAATGGGGGTTAAGTGACTTGCCCAGGGTCACATAGCTAGTAAGTGTCAAGTGTCTGAAGCTGCATTTGAACTCAGGAACTCCTGAATCCAGGGCTGGTGCTTTATCCACAGCGCCACCTAGCTGCCCCGAGTTAATGCAATCTTAATACAGTTGATATACTGGTCCAGGTCTCCATCACCAGCCCTTTGAACCACCTGCACAGGACTATTGCACTGGCCTCCTCATTGGTCTCCCTTACTCAAGTCTTTCTTCCCACTGCATTCCACTCTATTCTCTATACAGCTACCAAAGGGATTTTCATGAAGCAGAGACCTGACCATGCCATTCCCTTATTCTGTAAACTCCAGCAGCTCCCTTTTGCCTCCAGGATCAAATATCAATCCCTCTGTTTGGTTTTTAAAGCCCTTCATAACCTGCCCCTAATCCATCTCTCTGGTCTTATTAGGCATTCTCCCACTTGTCACATTCTACAAATACAGCCAGTCTGTCACTCTATCTCATCTCATTGTCTTTGCAGTGACCATCCCCTGTGCCTGCAATGCTCTCCCCCATGACCTTCATCTCATACAAGTCCTCTGTTCCTTCAAGATGCGGCTCTAGCCCCACCTTCTACAATAAGCCTTTACTGATTCCCCCAAAGCTTCATGCTTTCTCTCCCTAATTAGCTTGTATTTAACTACCTTGTTTTCTTTTTCCTTTTATGTTGGTGTTGGTCAATCACTTTCAGTCCAACTCTTTATGACCTTGTTTGGTGTTTGCTTGGCAAAGGTACTTGAATGGTTTGCCATTTCCTTTGCCAGCTCATTTTACAGATGAGGACACCGAGGCAAACAGGGTTAAGTGACTGGCCCAGGGTCATATGGCTTGTAAGGGTCTAAAGTCAGATTTTAACTCAGTAAGATGAGTCTTCCTGACTCCAGGCCCAACATTCTCTCCACTGTGCCACCTAGTTGTTCTAGTATTCATTTTATAATTACTCGATATATACTTGTATACTGTATTGATATTAGATAGAGATATTGTTTCTCATAGAATGCTTGAGAATAGGAATTGTTTCATTTCTTTGTCTATGTATCCCCAGAAGCTAGCATAGTTCCTGATGTGTAGTAGATGCTTTATAAATGCTACTTGATTGATTGATTGGTCTGCTTTAATGGAAAAATAGTGTCTAGCTCAAGAGAAAGAACAGTCCCACTTTACTTCACGCTGATCAGACAACATCTGGAACATTAAGTCCCATTCTAAGCATAAAAATTGATGCTGACCCTATAATTCTAAATCCCTGAGTAGGGTAACATTTGTAATGCATTAAGTCTTTTATGAACATTTTGATTGGTGTTTCATGGTCCTATTAGCTTCTCAAAACTTGGGTATTATGTATCTGAGCACCTGGTACATGGAGAGAATAGCAAAGATGCTACAAGTTGGTGAGTGTTGTGGTGAGTGTTGGGTGGGGGTAAGTTAAATCAAACCCTGTGGAGAACCTCACCATTCAGTCTATAATAAATCAAAGATTAATTATCTTTTGGGGCATGCAAAGGTGATACAGTGGATGGGGTTCTGGGCTTGGACTCAGAAAGACCCAAGTTAAAATCCAGCCTCAGATACTTGCTATCTATGTGACCCTGGGAAGGTCACTTAACCACTGTTTGCTTCAGTTTCCTCATCTGTAAAATGAAGATAACAATAGCACCCATCTCCCAGATTTGTTGTTAAGAATCAAATAAGATAATAATTGTAAAATGCTTAGCACAGTACCTGGAACATAGAAACTGCTATATAGAATTAAGAGGAGAAAGAGGAGGAGGAGGAGGAGGAGCAGCTATTAGTTCTATAAAAATTATCTACATGACCTGTGATTAGAATGTGGTTCTGGAAGTTTATACCTTGTTTAAAATAGAACAATAGGAGGCATATTGTAAATTGTACATTAGGAGCTTATAGTCATCTGAAGAAATCCAAGACCAAACATGGGAAAGGACATTTTGGTGAACATCAATAGAAGTAGAAATAGAAATTTTCCTCTCATCTGTGTTTAATACAGACCACTTGGCTAGAAAAAGAACACCAATGAGGAGTTTGGGAAACAAAAGAAAAGCCTGGCATGGAGATGTGGCATAGGAGTCATGGACTGGATGTTGTCTAAACACCTGCCAAAAGTCTCAATGCCCCAAATAGGAGAGCTTGGTATTTCTTGATTCGCTTTAATGATTATTCCCTTCTTCAAAAGGGAGGGAAACCAATGAGAAGAACTGATAGTCTGGGTCTGATTTTCACCAGCAAGGAGAAATTGGTTGCTAGCATGAAAATGATGGGGATCTTGGGTAAAAGTGACCAATCCAGTCTTAGAGTATGGGGAAAAAGGAGAGGAAAGCCAGGCATGATTTGATGCACATGCATACAGACTAAAATGATAAAGGGGAAGTCAGCCCAAGAACAATAACCTTTCGAGAATGAAATCCTAGAATCAAAAAGGAAGCAGTCCTGATGAGGATAAAAAGGGGAAGCTGTCAAAAGAGACCACTGTTTTAGACAGAGAAATCATGATCCTAGACAAGTAACAGAAGAGGAATAAAAAAGTGTTGCATGCCTCTGTAAAAATAATAACAGGAGCACTGAAGATCAGGGTGAACTGAGGTAAATAAGGAAAGCTAAGCTAAAGACAACACAAAGATATTTTTCTTTTTATTTTTTTAAAGAAAGGCATTTAAAAACTTTAATCTCTATTGAGGAAGAGGGTCAGAGATGGATAGTAGCAATACTCAAGGTGGATGGGATGTGGATAATAGATGACACAGAGAAGGCAGACTGATGCAACTATTGTTTTTTACTTCTGTTTTCCTACCAAGGAGAATCTTTGGACTGAGGACAGAAGCAAAATCACAAATAAGGAATTGTAACCCAAAATAAATAGGAAGACACAATCAAACAACAATGGACATTTTTTTCATGGTGTTCCAAAGTCTAAGCTATTAGAGCTCTAATAGTTCAAAATCTTGTAAATAAATATCTTTGGATTCAGAAGACCTTAGTTAGGGGTCTGAAAAGGTAGAGCCTAGGACCCATTGCAATATGAAGACTGGAGCTTTTCTTATCCATTTATCAGTTTATCATATTAAATAAAAGTATTCTGATTTCAAAAAGAAGGTAATGGACATTATTAGGGTAAATATAAAGTATGCATTTGGAGGCTTCCCAGGTCAGCATCTAGTTACTACACATTATTACTGTGTAGGCTACACAGAAACCATTTGTGTGATTTGTGTTGTGATTTTCTCTGTAAAATGAAATTGAGACCACATAAATGTGATCTAAAGATGAGTTTACGGAATAACATTTCATTGAATTCAGTTTGTTACTTTCTGTTTCCCAAAAGTTCATTGGATCATTCATAATTTTTTCCTTTATTCCCCTTCTCCAATATTTCTTTCTTTAAATGTTTGTTATTGCTTTTAAGTGATAAGTTTATTTATTAAAAAAAAGAAGGAAAAGCAAGTTTTTTCTGCATCTTTTCTATGATGATGTTGGATTAGGAAGAGTTTTGTCACAAACAAACTATTTTAATTGTCTACATACATCAAGAAACTTGATTCAAAAGTGATATGACAAACATTCAAAGAGCATCAATTATTATATTGGTTTGACTCCTTGAGAATAGATAAGTAATTTAGACTAGAAAAAGTGGTCATTTAAATTCATAAAAGACCAGTAACTTTTAAAATCATTTGAAGCATTTCTAATTTGCTTTTTCTTATATTTGACCAAGAAAGACAAAAAATAATTCTCAACATTTCTTTCTAATTTATCATTTTTGCCATTTTTCAAACAAATGGGTAGTTATAAGCAGGGTTATAAAAAAGTATAGATTATTACAAAAACATGACAGTCTTAAATATTTCTTCATATCTATTTTCTCTCACTTATCTTGCTAAAGAAGAATAAAAATAGAAGTATATTTATGTATTTATTACTATTATGTGTGCCATACCACACTTTTTTATTCCTCTTCTCTTACCTGTCATGGGTAATGATTTCCCTGTTTAAAACATTAGTGTCTTTTGACAACTCTCCCCTTTCATCCTCATCAGGACTGTTTCCATTTTGTTTTGAGGATTTCATTCTTGAAAGGCTATTGTGCTTTGGGCTGTGCATCAAACTATACCTGGCTTTCCTCTCCTTTTTCCCCATACTCTAAGAATGGATTGGTCACTCTTACCCAAGATTCCTATCATTTTCATGCCACAGAAGTAAGTAGGTGATTGACATGTTTGGATCTGTCATTACTAAAACTATTTAGTTAAAAAAAAAAAGAAAACTATTTAGTAGATGTTAATTTTTTTTTAATTTCTATTGTCTTCGGTCATAGAGAGATCTTTCCCATCAGATGATGTAGACATACTGAGGAAATCATGGCACTTTTGATGCATTGAAGTAAATCTTTACTGTATGAAAATATATCTTTGCTTTGTATGCTATTAATGTTTAAATATTTGGATGACATGTGGAAATGTCAGGACATAGTGCTGTGAGTTAGCGTCAGAGTCAGGGAGAGTTGTGAGTTCAAGTCTGACCTCTGACATCTATTGAATCTATTACCCTGGGCAAGAGGTAAGATGATTTGCTTGGGATAACAGAGTCAATAATTGGACAATTCGCAAAGACTCTAAATTGAAGAACATGTGTTGGTTTACAATGGTAGAGACAGATACCTGACTGCCGTTTTCCTACACTAAACAAGTCAAAGGTCCAATAAAAAGTAATGAGAACAAAACCCCTTATTCTTCCATTGGAAAGTATCAAGTGAAGTACACGGGGAAAGAGCACTGTATTTGGAATCTTTGAATTTAGATTATGAGGCCTGTGCTCAGATCTTGCCTCTGTCACTGTGTGACTTGGGTTTAATCACTTAACCTCTCTGGGCTTCAGGCTTCTTAACTGGAATGCAATGGAGTTGAACTAAATAGCCTCTGAGGTCAATCCATCACAAAGCATTTGTTAAGTACCAACTGCGAGCCAGGTACTGGAGATGAAAGCACAAAGAATGAAATGATCTTTATTAGAATTCTAATGGGGAAAGACAAGAAGTGTATTATAAGTATATGCAATACAAATACAAAGCAGATCATTCTAAGTATTTGGGGAGATCACGAGGAGCTTCATGTAAAAGTGATGGCACAAGCTGTAACTGAAGGGAAATGAGGGGGTCTATAAAGTGGAAGTGAAAAGGGAATACATTCTGGTCACGGGACTAGACAGTGCTACAGAATGGAGACAAGGCATGGAATATAGTTTTTCAGAGCCCAGCAGAACAGTTTGGCTGGCTTGCAGAAAGCAATGAGGCTGGGAAGATAGGTCAGGACTACTTTGTGAAAGGCTTTAGAATCTAGACAGAGGAGAGACAACAGGGAGCCAGTGAAGTGGAGTGAGTATGGGATTGACATGATTGGATCTGTCATTAAGGAAAATCCGTTTGGCTGTAGTGTGAAGGATGGACTGGAGTGGTGAGAGACGAGGCTAGGAGACCAATTAAAAGTCTGTTGCAATAATCTAGGTGAGATGTGAGGAAGGCCTGGATGAAGGTGGTTATAATTTGAGTAGAAAGAAGGATTTCAGAAATGTAGCAACAATATTGAGCAACTGATTGGATATGTGGGGTAAGGCATAGTGAGGAGTCAAGGCTAATACTTGGGTTATGAACCCAGGCAAGGGGGAAGTTGGTAATACTTTCTGTAGCAGTAAGGAGGTGTGGAAGAGCGGATGGTTTGGGGAAAAGAGACTGAATTCAGTTTGGGACATGGTGAATGTGAGACATCTCTGGAACAGCCAGTTTGAAATGTCTAAGAGGAAGTGGATCATGTGGGACTAAAACTCAGGAGAGAAAATAGGGCTACATATATAGATTCATGAATCTGTGATATATAGATTGTGAGCACAGGGATGATGTTCAGTTGTTTTTCTGTTGTGTCCTACTCTTCACAACCCCATTTGGGGTTTTCTTGGCAAAGATATTAGAGAGGTTTGCCATTTCCTTCTCCAGATCATTTTACAGATGAGGGAAATGAGGCAAACAGGGTTAAGTGACTTGCCCGGGGTCACACAGTTAGTAGCTATTTGAGGCCAAATTTGAATTCAAGAAGATGAGTCTTTCTGACACTGGGCCTGGTGCTTTATCCACTGCACCAGCTAGCTGCCTACCAGGATGAGAGTTAAAACCCAAGAAAGCCAATGAGGCTGCTGAGAGTGGGGAGGAGAGAGAGACAAAGGCTCAAGAGAGGTTTTCCCCTGCATAGGAACACCTAAAACAGGGGTTCTTAAGCTTTTTATGTCATGGGCCTCTTTGTGAAGCCTATGAGCCCTTTCTTACAATTATGTTCTTAAATTCATAAATTAAATATGTAGGATTACAAAGGAAAACAATGATATTGAAATTCAGTTATCAAAAACCCTTTTGTTAATGTTCATAGACCCCAAGTTAAGAATCCCTGACCGGGGCAGCTAGGTGGCACAGTGGATAGAGCACTGGCCCTGGAGTCAGGAGGACCTGAGTTCAAATCCTGCCTCAGACACTTGACACTTTCTAGCTGTGTGACCCTGGGCAAGTCACTTAACCCCAATTGCCACACACACACACACACACACACACAGAAGCCCTGACCTATAGAGTTAGGATGACTCAGAACATCTGGATCTAAGTCCATCCCTGACACTTACTAGCTCTATGATCTTGGGCACATTGTTTACACTCTTTATCCTTGGCTTCTCCATATGTAAAATGTAAATAATAATACTTAGATTCCTCCGCTGAAGTCCTCATTGTAGTATGGTAGTAATCATGGGTCCTTAATCAAATGAGAAAATATTTATAAAAAGCTCAGCACAGTGCTTACCACATAGTAAACACTTCCTAAATGTATCTCTCTCTCCCGTCCTGCCTTTGAAGGCTAAACTCTGATAGGTAGCAAGACTTCCAGTATAGGTCCAATAATTCATAGCATTCTCAAGAGCAACCTAACTGAGTTTGGCACCAGAAGGTAGATCACTAACTAATCAATTATTTTTCATCACAGCAATTCATTAAACTGTTATTCAATCTACAAGCATTTACTTAGCTTCTACTATGAGCCAGGCACTGTGTTAAATCTACAAAAGCAAAAATGAAAAATTCCCTTTCTTCAAGGAGCTCGCAGTCTATCGGGGGATAACATGTAAACATTTAAATAGAGACAAAATAAATACAAGCTAATTGTTTGTAGAGTAGGCATTAGTAGCTGGGAGGAATAGGGAAAAGCTTCATATAGGAAGTGATATTTGAACTAAACTTTGAAGGAACCTAAGGATTCTAAGAGGTGGAGTTTAGGAGGAAGTACATTTCAGAGATGGGGGGACATCCTATATAAAGGCATGGAGATGAGAGAAGAAAGACCATAGAAGAATTATTTTCCATGTCAACAGGGCAATGAAGCCCTGGATTTCGTGAAATATTAATATTTAGCACCACACTACCTCTCTCAGAGGGATGCTGTGAGGAATGTCCTACTGACAGGTGGGATTTGGTCACTGTTGGAGTCACAGAAAATTAGAACTAGATGAAACTTTAAAGAGAAATCAAATCTCTCTCCTTCATTGACTGAGCTAACCTGTTACATATTCACTCTATTAAAAAGCAAATTAGCTCTTTCTTTCTTTTTTTAAATAGAGATATTCTATTGAGTGACTGACACCTTTTTTCCTTTTTCTTTCTTTTTCTTTTTTTTTTTTTTGTGGGGCAATGAAGGTCAAGTGACTTGCCCAGGGTCACAGAGCTAGTAAGTGTCAAGTGTCTGAGGTCAAATTTGAACTCAGGTCTTCCTGAATCCAGAGCTGGTGCTTTATCCACTGTGCCACCTAGCTGCCCCCTGACACCATTTTTAATATTCTATTATGTCACTGGAAGGAGAATGTCATGAATTTGGAAAATTATCTAGGTCTGAAGTGGGTCCCTCTAAATACTTTATGGTTCTTAACTGGGGTCTAAAACTTGTTCTTTTAAGAAATATTTTGATAACTTTATTTCAATATAATTGTTTAACTTTGAAACTCTGTGTGTTTCATTTTATGCATTTCAAAACATTCTGAGAAAGGGATGGTGTTGGCATGAGGGGAGTTCATAGGCAATCTAAGCTTCTTACAAAGGAGTCAGTCCAAGCCTTGCCAGAAAAACTTAGATTTTGATTCACCTACACTTTACCACCTAACTTTTCTGGCTTCACCAGGCTGCCAAAGGGGTCCCGTGACCCCTATGTTGTAGTCATGCCTAGGGCTAAAACAGTCATCTGTTCCAAATTTCAAAGTATCATCTGACCTTTTCACTACTATACCATAATGTTCATTTAGTAAAATAGCAGGCCCTTCTTTTGGGCATTTTAAAAATTTCCTTTGTTTTCCTTCAGTCAAACACCTGGCCAGTTCTCTTCCTCTTCCTTTGTAAGTACTTCTAAAATGAAGAAGTGTCCAAACAAATGTTTCACCATATCTACTGGCTGGATTGTGGGGTTCCCCTATGTGCCCATCTGATTCACATTTTGTAGTGGGGTGACATCATCATTTAAAACATTCTAGAATAAATTGAGCTCTCAGGGGATGTTTTTCATAACAGCAGCATGAGTGAGGTATGAACATCACAATTTTTTCCTGGCCTCCTACTTCTTCATGGGGAAGCCAGAGCCCAGAGTAAATTCAGCAACTCATCTACCAATTGGACTTCATTTATTCAACAGAATTCACTTCATATTTTCCTCCAAAGGAAGTGATCAGCCTGTGTAAATAAATGCCTTCTGTTCCTTTGGGAGGTGTTAGTGGAATCCTTTTCTCCCTTTTTGGTTGTGAGATCCAATTATGGTGAGCTCCAGTCAGGGGACTGGGGCTCCCATAGGCATTTTTGCCTTTCGCTATTATCTGACCCTGTTGTGTGGGCATGTACAGTTACAAATGCAAAAGAAAAGTGCCAAATTCCATTGTAACAAAAATGTTTTCCTATAACTAATTTACCTTTATGAATCTCTGTAAATGAAACCAGCTGATTCAGGTTTCGAGGGCTAAGAAGTTACAGCAGGATTAAGCCTTTGACTAATAGCTGACGAAGTAATACGTCACATAGCACAAACATTTCTAGTCCTTAAAATATCAACACTGAAAAATAACTATTGGTAGCAACAGTTTTCATTTCTAGTTCAGTTTTTGAAAGCAATAATAATAATACATTTGTATAATTTTTAAAAATTACAAAAGTATTTTCTTCCCAACAACTCTATTAGGTTGATAGAATGAGTATTTGGGTGAGGGGGGGTGATAGAACTGTGATTTCATTGGATAGGGATCTCCAGGTAAGGAAAGCCCCTTTACCACTGAAGATCAACATTTGCTCTGAAACTTAATAGTCTTCAAGAGATGCCTAGAGCATCAAAAGGTTAAACAGATTGCTCATGGGAGAGGAAACTAAGGCCCCAAAAGATTGTGACTTGCCCAGGGTCACACAGCTGGTAAATAGCTGAGCCAAGACTTGAACCTATGAATTGTCATCATCATTGTTTGGCTGATTTTCCTGTTCATCCTCATGCTTTATCCTGTACTGTCTGTACCTGGTATACAGTGGACACTTAATATTTGTTGGATTCCTGAGTAGGTTTCCACATCCATTTTGTTATGTGATTTTACTGAGGACACGTTATCACAGGATGGTAAACATTAAAAGACAGTGAAGTAGGGGCAGCTAGGTGGCACAGTGGATAAAGCACCAACCCTGGATTCAGGAGTACCTGAGTTCAAATCCGGCCTCAGACACTTGACACTTGCTAGCTGTGTGACACTGGGCAAGTCACTGAACCCCCATTGCCCCGCAAAAACAAACAAAACAAACAAAAAAGACAGTGAAGTAAATACCCACTGTGCCTGTCCTCTAAACTTACAAATCCTGAGTTATGCTTCACTTCAGCCCATTTCCAGGGGCTGTGGATCTGGGCCATAGCTAGTCCCATGAGGTCTTTTTCCATTTTGAAGGGCAGAAGTGGGATCTGGTCCAGACTTGAGCCTTCCCCCATTAGATCTGCTTCAGGCCTTTCCTTAATGTCTCATTTGTTGTCTAGCATTCCAGAGACATCTTAGAGCAGATGACAGGTGACAGAACAGTGGAAGAAACATGTACGGCAGAAATGATTTTTTTTTCCCTTGCTTGTCAGGAGAAAACATTCTCTGCTCCTCCCAGCTTTAAACTTGTCTCAAATGGCCAATAGGATCAGACTTGGAATGATCCTAGAGAAAAGAAATTATACAGAAGGACTATTCTCCTTATTAGGTCCTCTGCAGTGATAAACTGCTCCAACAGCTATTTCGATTTAAATTTTGGCACCTTTAAGCCACAGAATTTCTACTGAAGCTTATCAAGAAGAAATCAGCCTGCTTCACCCCCTTTGAGTTTCTCCTAGGCATTTTTGAGCACTGCTGTGGAAGAAGCTCCTCCTGCTTAATTGGAAATGATGAGGCCTTATAAACTCAAACCCTAGGGGCCTTTAAACTCTTGTCTGGGCAAAGAGCCTCATTGCAGTTAGTTCCACTTATCACAGAAGCAAGATTTTCTTTTGGATTTTCAACATAGTGACTCTCCACAAATGTGGAAGAAAGATGGGGCTATTTTTCTACAAGACTGCTTCTGGGAAGAACTGTGAAGGATGCAGACTGTTTTGGTACCTGCCCAACTTTCTTCCCTTTTGCTCTTCCCTTCTCTGTACCCAGTGTTGTCATGCTAACAGCCCCATAGCCATTCCCTTCGAACCATGATTCCCATCTTGCCTTTGTATTGACCTGTCCACATGCCTAGGATTGTACCCCCTCTTTTAGATGCAGCTCCACCTTCATGAGGCTGCCCTTGGGAGCAAAGACTCTGAGAGAAACTGATTTCACACACTATCTCCATGAAACCTTTCCCGACAACTCCCAGCTGTTAGTGTCCTCCCTCCCTCCCAAAACACCTTGTGTGTAACTTCTTTGTATTTATTAGTTTAATATTTTTATTAAGGATATAGTTATATAAAAAATAAACATACACATGCCACATGGTATGTGTATATATACATATATATTATATATACACATACATACCAGATATGTGTGTATATACATACTATATATGGTATAGATATATAGATACACTCCGTGTGTGTATATATGTGTGTATGAGATACATATATATATATATATATATATACACACATATATATGTGTGTATAAGATGGATCATTTCATTCTTTGTACTTGTATCTTCAGCACCTGGCTAAGGAACACAATAAATGCTTTTTGATTGATTGATCCCGCCCTTGCTGGTCATCTCTATGGTCTTCATATTTTCTAATAACTTGCCATCAGAATGTCAATGTCCTGCATTTCATTTTTATATATTGATAATTTGATAGGCTAAATCTAGCTGATAATGTGGCTTTTACCCTGCTATCTTCACTCCCACCACCATCCCCCATAATATACTTTCATTTTAACAGGGACTTTAATGCTCAGAGTGGTTACAAACAGGAGTCTTAGGCATTGGGGCAGGAAGACCTTCCTGGACCTTTCAAAGCCCACTTCTCATAAATAGAGGTGATCCCATGTGTTCTACCTGTAGCTACTGGAAAGGAATCAATCCCTTTTAAGAGAGTCAGCAAATTACTCAGGGCTATTAACTCTGTAGCACTTTTTTTGGAGTATCAGACAAGTATCCCAGCAGGTTTTTTTTTATCTCTTTCTCCAGAAGAATGCCTATAAGCACACTCCATTTCCTCTGGACCTTGGTGTTGCTTGATGTTGAGCTGAAATGAATTGGAATCCTTGAGAGTAGAGGGAAAAATTTCAATGGCTTCAGCAAGCAAGCCAGACAGCCTGACCAGGAAAACTACAAAGAGCTGGGAGACAATAGCAACTGTTACACCAGGGCAAGTGCCCAGCTGTCAGGACAGGCTGCTTTTTTTTTTTTTTAAAGAAAAAACTTTGAGAGGCCAAGTTCACACGCTTGTTCATAGGATCAGAACTTTCAAGGAAAAAAGAATCCCAGAGGTAATTCAGGTCTTCTTAAACTTTTTCCAAACATGACCCCCTTTCACCTGAGAAATTTTAACTCAACCCCAGGTACATAGGTATATAAAATAGGTATACATAACCTTTTACTGTTGACAAATTTTTCTCGACCTCTACATTCAGTTACATGACCCCATATGAGGTCAAGAGCCACAGTTTAAGAAGACAAGATCTAATCCAAATTGCTCATTTTACAGATGAAGAAACTGAGATCCATGGACGTTAAATTACTTGCCCAAAGTCACATAGATAGTAAATGTCAGAGCTGGGATTCAATCCCAGGTCCACTCATTTCAGATCTTGCCTGTTTTCTACTTCATCACATTTTTTTCCCTTGGAGGTTGGGGAGGAAGAAGGAAGAATACATCTGAAAACTTCTTATAACCTGGCTGTTGTCTGGTTGCAAATTAGCCTTTTTAATAATATGGCTGCTGAATATGATAATAATAACAGCTAACATTTGCATAGCACTTAATATCTGCCAGGCACTGTGCTAAATGTTTTGTTTGTTTGTTTGTTTTGGTTTTTTTGTGGGGCAATGGGGGTTAAGTGACTTGCCCAGGGTCACACAGCTAGTAAGTGTCAAGTGTCTGAGGCCGGATTTGAACTCAGGTACTCATGAATCCAGGGCCGGTGCTTTATCCACTGGGCCATCCAGCTGCCCCCATGTGCTAAATGTTTTAACCACACTCACGCACACTAACCAAATTTCCAATATATCAAGATTAAAAAATTATATGGTTACATACATGTTCCTTAAATCCCATCTCTTAAAATAGTAAACATAGATCCCTGCTCCTTAGGTAACATGAGATATTTAAGACATGACATTTAATAAGTTTCTGTGATTTCCCGGACCTTTGGTTTATCTGGGATTCAGAAATCAATATTGTTTTCTAGACTAATACAAGCTGAATGGAATTCTGCATTCATAGCATTCACATTTTGTCAGCAACTTCTTAGTTTCACTGCCAAATAGTGTAAGACCACCATGTAAGAAATAACCTTAAAAGAAAATCACCGAGTTCTCTAAGGATGATATTTGTCCTGGATTTCTAGCCCTATTTAGCTTCACTTCAGGAAATAGAATAATTTGTAGGTGTTTGGAAATCAGTGAGATTTAGAGAGCTTAAGTGATTGGTTCATTTGTTTGCTAGAAAGGATATGCCAGCACTTTCTTGTTTATTCAGTTACAAGGGAAGTCTTGCCCAGTTCCTCTTTGAGATAACTAGATGAATTCCTAAGATTTAATGCTGTCCCCGGAATGGGGGAGAGGGTGAAGAGGACAGATTTTCTTCCCTTCTAAGTCTAACACTTATGTTTAAAGACAATGAGAATCTTGTTTATTTTTCTTTAGTAGCAAAAAAATGTATTTTGAATGGTTTTTCAACCTCAGATACCACATATAAATCTGTATAAGTGAAAGGAAATTTGGACAGACTCATTTCTAAATAAAACTTGCCAACATATATGGACATAGTCCTCAGCTTCCTAGAGTTGAGATGAAAAGATCAAGTAGGTGAATGAGAGCAACCACTGGAAAAATATAAATTGTATGAACCAAGCTTCCATATTCATATGCTCACACTTTCAAAGGAACCAAAGAATGGGCTTTGTGAATTTTGTTTTCAGTTAACAAGCATTGATTTTCTTTCCCTCCCCTCCCCCCAACTCTACTAGAAAACAAAAGAAGAAGAAAAAAACACCTTTGTAACACCTAGGCATAGTCATGTAAAAAAATCCTATGATGGACATGTCCAAGAATGTGTGTCTAATTCTGCATCATTAGTCCATTACCCCTCTGTCAGGAGAGAGGTAACATGTTTCATCATCAGTCCTTTGAAATCATGGATTGTAATACATTTTCAATGATTCAAACTCAGGCTTTCTCTTTCTTTTTGTTGGAGAATAAAAAAGGTCTCTTTAAAAAAAAAAGGGCCAGGGGGCAGCTAGGTGGCGCAGTGGATAGAGCACCAGCCCTGGAGTCAGGAGGACCTGAGTTCAAATCCGGCCTCAGACACTTAACACTTTTACTAGCTGTGTGACCCCTGGGCAAGTCACTTAACCCCAATTGCCTCACTAAAAAAAAAAAAAGGCCCAGGTTATTTTTTGTTTGAAAACAGCAAGTTAGAGCGAACATTGACTCTGGGGTCAGAAGACCTAGGTTCAAACCCTCATACTGACATGACCTGTGTGACCTGCACCTTAGCTTCGTCATCTATAAAACGAGAGGGTTGGATTAGGTGGCTTCTGGTGTCCCTTCCAGTCCCTGTTCTATGACCCTATGCCTAATATTCACTACCTTGGTATTTCCCCAGCATCTTACATAGTGCTTTTCCCATAAGGGAAGGAGCTTTGGTTTTTACAAGCCCTGGAGTAGGGGACTCCCTCAACAAAGGCAGATTAGCCACCCCTCTATGATTTAAGAGATAAATCCTAGGAAATTAGGATGTAGAGGCTAATTGACTTGCCCAGGGTCACATAGCCAGTGAGTGCTTGGGATAGGATTTGAATCTAGATTTTCCTGATTCTAAGCCTAGATCTCTACCATCTACCACAGTCTGCCTCTGCCTGAAGTGTGTGTTTAACAAAAGGCTGCTAAATAAATAAAGTCTGTAGGGATTACCCTTCTTGCATTCAGTATAACATATTATATATTTTGTAACTGACAGAAGCATTTTTTTGCATTTCCTAATAACCATAAACCGCAAAACCCTATTATATTATAGTATATATATATATAGAGAGAGAGAGAGAGATTATATCATATCATCTGTTATACTATATTATATTATGTTATTCTATTCTATATATGAGAAAGGTCTTGACATAAGAACACAGAGTGGAGATTTTTTATAATACATTTTATTTTACCCCAGTTGCATGTTAAAACATTTTTTAACATTTGGTTTTTTTTCTAGGTTTTGACTTCCAAATTTTATCCCTTCCTCCCTCCCCTCCCATCTTCCTGAAACCGTAAGCAATCAGATATAAGTTATACATGTACAAACACATAAAACATTTCCATATTATATTACTGACTGGAGTTCTTAATAACATTTCTTTAATACCCTGAATTACACTTAAATCAAACATTTGTGGAATTGACATTAGTGAAATTATTTGCACGTCAAATCCTTATGATTGTGTTGTAGCTTTAATTTTGGTTTGTAAGCCAGACTTTCATTTTAACCATGATAACGTTATCTACATGTAAAGATAATGGTACCAACACATGTTGGTTTATTTGTTTTGCAGTTTTTCTCTAATGGTGGGAGTGGATCTGCACCATTTCATCCACACCTTCTCACCAAGTTCTCTATTGACCAATGCCACACATTGCTGAGGTGGCTGGTTTGGATTGTGGGTGCAGCCCAAGCAGAACAAACTGACTCGTACACAAGGAACACATCACTGACCTTGGCCTTCTTAGCTTCACAGTCTATCCGGCTGAACTAACTAGTTGAATGTGGCATTGCAAAGTTTCACACATTGTAAGAACCACTTCTACACAGGCAGACAACTTAAATGTGAAGTTCTTCTTGGTAGTTCTTTTATGAAACCTGTATTAAAACAAAGCACGAGATTAAGTTCAATCTTGTGATAGTCTTAATAAGTTGTCACTTTTTTCTTTACAAAAAACTCTAGATTTATAGATTTTATTTTTTAAATATTACTAAATACTAGAATTTCTTTCTAAAGATCAAATTATTTTATGTGTTTGATGTTTTTACAAATACTCCTACCTTAAAATCACACTGTAATGAAGGAAAGGCAGAAAAATATATATTCATTTCTACATTTTTGACCTGTTTGGGATGATCAGCCCTGGGAGGAACACTTTCAAAAGAATGGAGAGAAAATAAAATGGCATTTCATATGGGCCGATGGGGTAGGAAAGAGAAAAGAACCGGTAGTGAAAAGGGATGGAAGACACTGTCCTACAGATCAGGCTGTGGGCTATACTGACATGCGTGTGGCTCAAGAATGATATCTTGTTTTTCCAGTGAAGTAGATTACAAAATCAGAGTTGGTGAATATGGCATTAACCCATATAAATCAGCCATTGTCCTGGGAAGCAACCCCTATGGAAATGCCATCTGGCAACTGCTCCAGCAGGCACTATTGCCACAATTACTGAAGGCTCAGAAAAGAATGTTCTGGTCACCAAAATCCCTGGCATTGTCAAACAGTTCAACATCACATCCTCATATTATTTTTATCAATGAAAATGATGTTAAAAATGATCACTTCACCTCATTTTGAGATTTTTAAAGAAGCCTTGATTAAAGACAGCACATACTTTAAACAGTGGTTCCCAGCCTGTGGCCTCAGACCCTTCAGAAGCAGCAATTATAGTCGTGGGTCCATTTAATTTGCCATTGTACCCTAAATATCATAAAGATTTTTTCCATATGACTTACAGCATCCATATATGTTGTCTCCCTTTGTAACCCCAGTGCTTAGCACAGTGCTTCACATACAGAAAGTACTTAACAAATGCTTCATTCATATCAATATTTAAGGAAACTCAACAAAGCAATTGTCAGCCATAGCAAAGACCAATGTGATAAAAAGATTTGAAGGTATATTAGATACCAATGCATCCGGGATATATTAAATACTGCTATATCTTAGCTATATTAGATACTAATAATTACTGAGAGGACCTCTAGGATGAAAAGTATGATGTGCTTTTTATCTAGCTAGCTGATCAAGTCCTTCTGATCAAAATAGAGTGGCATTGGAAGCAGCTAGGTGGCACAGTGGATAGAGCACTGGCCCTGGAATCAGGAGGACCTGAGTTCAAATCTAGCCTCAGACACTTGAACACTTACTAGCTGTGTGACCCTGGGCAAGTCACTTAACCCTCATTGCCCCACCCAAAAAAAAAAATAGATCGACATTATCGGGACAGGGTGGGGCAGAAGGAAAGACAGCATCTTGGTCTATTGGAAGAGTATTGGCTTCTAAAGTCAGATGGCCTAGGTTTTTAAAAAGCCTCTAATGCTTACTATCTCTGTCACAATCTCAGGCAAGACACTTAATCTCCCTGGGACTCAGTTTCCTTATCTGCAAAGATGAGGTTTTTTAGGTACTTTCTGATTCTAAATTGATGGTTCTACAAGACGGACCACAGGGCTCTGAACTTATCTGCATTATTCCTATTGTGATTCTCTTTGGGCTGTTCAACCTGATCCATGCCAATTTTTGGTCTGTGGATATCTTCATGATGGTGTCAGTATGAAAATTCACAGGGGGAGGAAGTAGATTGAGGGAAAGCTGCTAAAGGGTAGATTCCTATTTTTCATCATTAACTCTGCCTCCTTTCAGGTTCTGCCTTCTTTCACAAATTGGGATGTAACTTTCACTGTTCATTGGACCTCAGCTAATACACTATGCCTGAGCATTTGGTGGCTTTTCACCAGAATAGGAGCATCAAAAACTAACAATACTCACTACCAAATGTATTCAACCTAAGTGAAGGTAGAAATGGCTAACTGGAGAAAAAATCCAGTACCGTTCAATAATTATGCAGTAACAGAAGGAATTAATGTGTCAGCAGTGCTGGCAAAATTATGAAGTAGGCCTTCTGTTTAGGGAGTCTCCTGCTTCTCTCCTTTAGCATTTACTATCTCCCTTTTTTAACCTTTTTCCAGGCCCAAGTTGCTCCTTAGATACTCCATCCTCCTTTGGAGACAAGTTGGCCCTGCCCTCCTACGGACCAAGACCTCAGGCCAGCCTACCCCAGTACTTTCCCTCTCCTTTTTTTTTAAGTTTTATTTTTTAATTGACAGAAATTGTTTTTCTCTCCCTCTAACCCATATCCCATTGGGGAAAAAGAAAAAAAAATTCCTTGTAATGAATATGCATAGTCAAGCAAAACAAATTCTCTCATTGGCAGTGTTCATTTTTGGTTGAGATTACATGTCTCATTCTTCAACCCAAATCCATCAACTCCCCATCAGGAGAATAGCATTCATCATTACCAGTCCTCCAGGGTCATGGAGGGCCATTGCCTTGTTCATAGTTCTTACAACTTTCAATGTTTGTCTTTACAGTGTTGATATTATTGTATAAAGTATTCTCATGGTTCTGCTCATTTCATTTATCAGTTTATAAAAGTCCTCAAAATTGTCCATTTATATATTTTTGGTGCTACAGTATTAATTGTTGGTCTGATTCTGCTCACTTCACTCTGCATAAATTTTTATGTACTTCCATGTCATGTCTTATTGAAATTAGCTCTTTCCTCATTTTTGTAGCACAACAGTGTTCCATCACTTTCATATACCCCAATTTGTTCTGTCATTTCCCAGTTGATAATCACTTCCTTTTCCCAAAATAAAAAGATACTTTTCCAGAGTTCCAAAGCTCAGCACAGAGACAATTGCATCGATCCCTGTCTATTCACAGCAGTAAAGCATAAGTTGGGGCAAAGCCATGGGAGATATTTATATCTAAATATGTATTTATAGCTATATCCTTTGGCCAGGGTTGGAGATCTGTTTTATCATTGTTGGTCATTGATCCATGGGGGGGGGGGGCTGGAAATAGAATCTACATACCAAAAAAAAAGTTTTTCGTTTTTATGGGAGGGAAACATAAAATGATCAATTCTCTTCATTTTGAGATTTAAAAAAAAAAAAGAAAAAGAAAAACCTGATTAAATACAGCACATTGGTTCCCAGCCTGTGGACTTGGATTCTTCAGAATCAGCAATTATAGTCATGGGTCCTCACACCCATATATACACTGACATTGTCAGTTTGTCTTTTTTTCCCTCAATCAACAGATACTGATCTGTTATAATGTAGGATCTATGAAATCGATGCATTAAAAAGACGGCCTTGTATTCAAAAGGCTATGAACCACAGTTTTAAAGTATGAGACTCATATGACCACTTATTTGAGGAAAAGAGAAGGAAGGAAGAAAGAGAGGGAGAAAGACAGTGATAGCTGTATACAGAAGGGGAGAATGACCTCTAAAGAGAAGAGAGAAGGGAGAAAACCAAAGTTAAGAAGGAAAGTTGAAGAAAGGGTTTGATTAAGTGCTGGGTTGAGTGTTAAGCAAGTGTGCTATGAATTCAGGTTCTGAAGTAAATGCTCACTTTCCAATGTGTGGAATTGTTAAAAATCTATCATGCCAGATAGAGCACCGGCCCTGGAGTCAGGAGGACCTGAGTTCAAATCCGGCCTCAGACACTTAACACTTACTAGCTGTGTGACCCTGGGCAAGTCACTTAACACCAATTGCCTCACTAAAAAAAAAAAATCTATCATGCCCATTTACCTCCTCAGAGGTAAATGTTAATTCTGTTTTACTTTTAAATTCAGTAACTCTCATGTAATTCTAATGACCAAGATTACACCTAAACTGTGCTCCTTTGTTTGCAGAGATGGGGACTACATAAGTGGAATACTACATATTCTCAGACACTGTTGATGTACTGTTTGATTTTCTGCGCTGTTTTTCTCCTCCTTTCTTAATCCTTGATTGAAAAAATTGTGGTTATCTAAGTAGGGAATGGAAGGGGAGAAAAGGTTGAATGTGTGGTTAAAAAAAAAAAGTTTGTTTGCTGGTAAGTAATGTTCGACCCTTCGTAATTCAATTTGGGCTTTTTTTTTTTTTGGCAGAGATACTGGAGTGGTTTGCTATTTCCTTATCCAGCCCATTTGATGGATGAAGAAACTGAGGCAAGCAGGGTTAAGAGATTTGCCCCGAATCACACAGCTAGTAAGTGTCTGAGGTCAAATTTGAATTCAGGTCTTCCTGACTCCAGACCCAGTGCTCTATCCACTGTACCACCAATAAAAAAAAATAGCTCCTTAAAATCCAATAATAGTGACTTTTCATGTCCATAATTCACTTTTTGTCTAAAACCAAGTAGATGATTATATTATATATAGGAAAATATGAGAACTGGCTCAAGAGTCAGAAGACCTAAGTTCAAATCCTACCTCTTCTGCTTACTATCTTTGTGACTTTGTGAAAGTCACTTAATTGGGGGCAGCTAGGTGGCACAGTGGATAAATCACTGGCCCTGTATTCAGGAGGACCTAAGTTCAAATCTGGCCTCAGATACTTGACACTTACTAGCTGTGTGACCCTGGGCAAGTCATTTAACTCTCATTGCCCCACCCCACCCCCCCAAAGAGTCACTTAATCCTAGGTTTCAGTTTCCTCATCTGTAAAATGAGGAGCTGAAGTGGATTAGAGAGTCTCTAAGGTGCCTTCTAGTTCTAAATCTATGACCCTATATAGATGAAAATGAAGACTTTGGATAGATAAAGATATAGACATATACACACATATACACATTCATGATTTCATTTGGGCTTTTCTTGGGGGAGAGACTGGAGGGTTTGTCATTTCCTCTTCCAGCTCATTTGACAAATGAGGAAACTGAGGCAAACGGGGTTAAGAGCCTTGCCCAAAATCACACATCTAGTAAGCGTGTATATGTATATGTGTGTATATGTGATATATATGTACATACATAAGAATAAAAATTGACAACTTAAAAAAAAAGCCTAAGCACCATGATAACCACTGATATGCTATGGAAATAGTTCTGTTTTGATAATTGTTAATTGGCATTCTATTGCTCCCCTGCAAATATTTGTTCATACTCACTGCACACTAACTGAGCGAAACACAAATTCAGACTCAAGTGTGGATGGTTTTAACTAGCTAAGTACTGTGTCATTTAAGCAATGTCCTCTCAGCACCTGGGCCAGCACCACTTGCTTTATGTAATGTGTTCATCAGGGAAGACTGATGAACAGATATCATGAATTATTCATTTTCCACTTTGTTGTCTTGTCTGTTAAAATGACATTTATAAAAATGCCCTTAGAGGCAGTTATGCGACATAGTGCTTACAGCGCAGGACTTGGCATCAGAAAGACCTGGGTTCAAATCCTGCCTCAGATACTTTCTAAGTGGCCAAACCTACTTGCCCAGGCTACTTGTTTAACCTTTCTCAACCTCAGTTTTCTCATCTGCAAAATGAAGATAATAACAGCATTTATTTCATAGCATCGTTCTAAGGATCAAATGAGACAATATATGTAAAGTGCCTGGCAAACCTTAAATCACTGTATCAATGTTAGCTTTTATTTTAAAAGATCCCTGTGACTGATCACACAAAAAAGGATTCACTAAAAAGTTCATTTAAATAGCAATAAATAGAGGTTCATTTTAAACATGATTCAGTTTATAAAACACTTAATCCCCGCACAGTCTTTCTGGAATGTATCTGTTAAATAAAAAATGGTCTACTTTAATTCCACAAACCAGAGGTTGCCCCAGGCCTTGCTTTATGCCTTGCTCATAGGTATTGTAAAAAGCTTGATGTACACTCAAGTGTGAAATACAAGATGTGTATAATTTGTACAATCCATATTCATTTGTTACTAACCACTACTGGGCTAGTGTCTGGGAGTGTCTGATTCACTTGAAGAAAGACCTAATCATGTGTTAAGCTAATTCTCTTCCTATACCACTGACATCATCAATTTAACTTGATAAACATTTATTAAGGGTCTACTGTGTGTAAGGCATTATGGTAGGCATAGAACGAATTGAGATGGATAGTCTAGCCTATGTGCAGAAGAGCATAATTTTTCTATGATTAATTTTACTATCATTACTATCCTATATTCTATTCTATTTCTGTGATCTAGCTTCATTTGGAATGATTTAAATATTCTTAGGAATTTCCCATAACTTTTATTCCTTAATGTATATCTATCTTGTCTCCCCAACTGGATTGTGCAGTTTTGCTTAATAGCACAATGTATTATATTTCTGTCACTTCATCTCTATGGGGTCTCAGTTTACTCACCTGTAAAATGAGGTTGGACTAGACCTGTAAAGTTCATTCCAACTCTATGATCCTGTGATGGTTCATGGCTAGGACAATTGAGTAATAGTGGGAATGCAAAATATTCATTGATAGATTGATTCTTTTTTTTTTTTGATTGATTGATGGGATCTTTATATCCTGGAAGTACCAGCTAGGTACTACTAGGAATTACAAGTAGGTAAGCAACTCGTCCTTGATTTACACCAAATTCTAGAACATCACCTTTCCTGGTGACAGTAATTGACAGTATTGGAAAGGAAAGAGTTAAGTTAACATGGGATTTTGAACAGATGTTTCTGCTTCTCAGGGAGAGGTCAGAGTTATGAGTGCAAGAGCTTTCTCTGGAGGACAAGTAAGGAGAACAGAGTAAGGTAGGAATCCTTCTAGTCCACTTGATTTGTGTCTTTATTTAAGCCTAGATTTCATCATTTTGTATTTCAGTTAAATAGCAAAATGAACAACTTGACAGACCTGACTGTCAAGGGCTTATGAAATAGGAGCTGAATGAAGGAACTGTGAGCTCAGCTTTGTTGGGAGAGTGAGTCGTGTCTTTTGTAATAACCAAACCTCATTCATGCAATGTAATGGACCTTGTATCTCATGATTTAGTTCATAGGTCACTTGACTTTTCCACTCTAACTATACCTGCATAGTACTTATTTCTGTGATATGTGACTTGGGTGAAAAGAATTATGCTAACTGAGAGTATATTGTTTCTGAATATGTTTAACCAAAGAGTCCTCTCCCCTTTTCTCCATATGTGGGTATAAAGTTAGTGTTTTGGTAAATGGTCAAACAGCCCTACGTAGCTTTTGAAATAGGATGTGTCTCTCCTGCAGAGTAGTAGTTCCCTGATGATGGGTGAGAAAAGTGTCTTAGTGATGTCTGAGAAGTGGACTTAGGGAAAAGAGAAGGAAACTTAACAGAAGGTAAGGTGTTTTTTTTTTCTTCCTTGGCTCAGGTACTGACTTGAATGTCCCGTGTAGTTCCATGTTGACATTCTCTGATCTTGGAAAAAACAAAAGTGTTCTGTGTTCCAGGTAGTTTGACTGAAGTGGATTCATCAATTAATAAACATTTATTAAGTGCCTATCGTGTTCTAGGACACAAGACAAAAATGAAAAAACAAAACAAAACAAACAAAACCTGCTGCCCTCAAGGAGTTTACCTTCAAATGGGGAGGTACAAAACTTATCGGGGCGGGGGGTGGGGGGAGGAGTGATAGTCAAGGAAGGGAATTCTAGGAGTTCTCTATGTCAGAGGTTCTAGGAGTTCTCTGTGCCAAAGGTTCTTAACCTTTTTTGTGTGTCCTGGATCCCTTTGGCTGTCTGGCATAGCCTGTGGACCACTTCTCAGAATAATGTTTCTAAATGCACAGGGTCACAAAAGAAACCAATTATATTGAAATATAATTATCAAAGAGGCATTTAGGTGGCACAGTAGATAGAGCACAGAGACTGGAGTCAGGAAAACTTATTTGTGTGAGTTCAAATCCAGCCTTAGACACTTACTAGCTGTGTGACCCTGAGCAAGTCACTTAACTGTTTGCCTCAGTTTCTTCATCCATAAAATGAGCTGGAGAATGAAATGGCAAACCACTCCATTATCTCTGCCAAGAAAACCCCAAATCGGGTTATGGAGGGTTTGACATGATTTTAAAATAACTAAACACACATAGTGATCAAAATATTTTAAAAAGCAAGTTTCTGAACCTCATATTTAAGCAGGCCTAAGGATTTGAGGAAAGCCATAAATAGCTCAATAAAGCATTTATTAAGCCTTTACTCTCTGTGAGATTGTTAGTTTTAATTTGATTGTTGAGGGAAGGGGGTTTTATGTGTGTGGTGTCAGGATAACTGCTCTGGGAAGGCCCTGCTGACTAACTAGGATGTGAAGCATGGTCTGGGGCCAATTACATAGATCAGAGATGAGTTAATTGCAAAATTGTGAAGAACTTGCAGCAGAAGTATAAAACCACAGAATGTTAGGATGTTCAGTCTCAAAGAAACTTTACCACTTGGTCATACATTCTCATTACAGTGAAGGAAACTAAAGACCAAAAATGTGACGCTCCCAAAGTCACAGTTAGGCAGTGTCAGTATTATCAGTCTGGGATAGAGAATTGTCAGCTAAGTAAATAGTGGATTGAGTGCTGTTTTCTGAATCAGTTAAACCTGAGTTCAAATCCTGCTTCATTGACTTACTATGTGACCTTGGATAAATCATTTAACTTCTGACAACCTCAATTTCCTCATGTGTAAAATGTGAATGAAAATAGCATCTACTTATAAGATTGTTGTTAGAATCATATGAGATAATCTATGTAAGGCATTTTGTAAACTTTAAAAAGATATATAAATGCTAGATGTTATTATTTTGTTGGTTTAAGGTATTCCCTATACCAGTACATTTTGACCACTTTCTCTGATATTTATAGTCTTAGAGACCCACCTAAGTTAAGTGACTTGCCCAGGGTCACACAGCCAGTAGGTATTAGAGGCAAGAATATGTTGTCACTATTTCTGTGATTCTGGTAGCTCAGGTTTATTATGTCTTGACTTAGAATTCAGAATGTAACCTGCTTCTTCATGGAAGGTCATACAAAATTATAGATAATTTTAAATGACTATGAAAGATATACAAGAAAAAAGGGACAAATTAATGACTTTGTGGGAATATTTAATTTCCTTAAGTTTGTCTTTGTTTGAAAATCCTTTCTCCTGGCTGTCCTTCGCATGACCAGCATCCTGTGTGTTCCCTGTGAGATTTTGTTTCTTTGTTTTTTGTTTTTTTTTTGGGGGGGGGGGGTTTGTGAGGCAATTGGGGTTAAGTGACTTGCCCAGGTTCACACAGCTAGTAAGTGTCAAGTATCTGAGGCCGAATTTGAATTCAGGTCTTCCTGAATCCAGGGCCAGTGCTCCATCCATTGCGCCACCTAGCTGTCCCCGATTTTGTTTCTTTGAACATACAAAAAGAGTGGGCTTTTGTCTTCACCTTCTGGAATTGGGTATTAATGGGAGCACATCTCTGGCCTATCTTTTTGTAAGCTTGGACCCAGCTCTGGTCAGGGCTCAATGACCTCCATCCTCTTTGCCTTCTAACTGTCCTCTCCTGTTTCTATGGCTCCCATCCCTTTCTGCTTTCCCACCCCACTTCATTTCTCTTGTTTTGTAGCTCCTTTCTCTTGTGAAAGCCAGTCATTCAAAGGTCATCGATTTTGAGCTGAAAGAAACCTCAGAAGTCATCCAGACCAAGTTGGACTAGTGTGAAGCAAGCTCCATTTGGACATTTCCTGCCCTCAGGCTGTATCCTATTCTTTCCATCCCTCCTCCCACTGACCTATTGCCTTCTGCTTTGTGATTTTACAGTGGACAGCCTGGCAATGATACATTTCACTCTGTATTAAGGAATGTGAGTTACCATTCTCATTAAATGCCACAGTAAAGGGCACACTCATTTAATATATATTCGTTATTAATGCTGATGGGCAAGAGTCTGAAGACTCCAACATCTGTGGGCCCAAATTACTTCCAACTGAAAGTTCCCCTCCTGAGCATTGGCCAATAGAATTTGTCATAGAAGTCTTTGTGGATGAACCATGGACATAATTGTGAAGCAGACAAGGATTGTCTTTGTCATACCACCATTCTTCTTCTCCATACTCCATTAAACCAGTGTCCACACATGACTCAGAGCACACCCAGGGACCACACATGACTCAGAGAATTCTCATTTTCCCCTTCAAAATACCCCAACAATAAGATCTCCTGTGTCTGATCAAGAGAACCCATCCAAGTTCCACACAAACTTTAATTGTCAAGAAGTTTTCCTTGCTCTAAGCAGAACAACTCCCACTCACTTCTAGTTTCATCCTGGGGCTGAGCAAAATAAGTCTAATCTTTTCTATATAACAGCTTCTTAAAATAATTGAATACAACATTCAGATACTATGGCAATCTTAGTGTCCAAGGTGAAATGACTTGCCTAGGGTCACACAGCTAGTTAGTGTTAGATAGTGAACTAGAAGCTATGGTAGTGTGTCCTTACTTGTAGTGATATTATTATTTTTCCTATTCTGTGCTGATTCTAAGTTTATCATGTAGATGATTTTGATATAAATGCCAAGTTTATCACCAGACAGGAGCTTTGCATTCTGAATGCCAAGGACCTTAATACAGACAGCCTGATGTAACCTGGGTTTTGGCAACAAATATAGACCTCTGGAATTCAGCATCACGGCATTCAATTTACCAGCTGTCAAATAACAAAGGCTAAAGAAAAAACAATGGCTCAACTTTGTCCTTTGGTTAAGATGTACTACTGACTGGCAAGCTTCTAGCCCTTACTGATAAAGAGTTTCTATTGGTTTTGAAATAGTAACCTTAGTATTAAGTGCAATAACATAGTTCCTTCTGTCTCCTTGCATCCTGCAGTATTAATAGTAAATACCAAACAAGAAGTATGGTTTCATTGTTGTGTAGTTACTCCCTCTGTTGACACAGATCACAACCTTCCATGACATGGCATGGCCTATCTTTGCATTCACACAGGACTGGACTCTGTCCTCATCTCTGCCTCTTAAAATCCCATTCTGTTAAGTTAATCTTAAAGGCAACATTGCCTGATCCACAGGAAGGCACAAAGGCTGAAGGTAGGATGAGGTGGCTTAGTTTTATAGAGTATCCACTCTCAGGTGATCCTGCATTGGACCTGATTTCTCAGTTCTATAACAAAAGGGCCCTATTAGTGCTTCCCAAAGCCCTTGATGCCTGACCTTAATCAATACTAAAGAACTGATAAATAGAAGTATGCGTAAAATAATTTTACATATATGTATATATATGTATGTATGTATATGTGTGTGTGTGTATATCTAATGGTAGCCATCTGGGGTGGGGGGGACTGGCGCAGGGGAAGGAAGAAAAAAAGGAAGAAAAAGGAAAAAGAGAAATGTACATGATAACTTTATTATATATTTAAAAGGAATAGCAAGTTACACATAATAGATTTGCAGTTTCATGTGCAATCATCTTTTTTATTATACTATATAATGGAAATATTTCATCAATTCCACAAATCATCAATTAATTATTTTTTTAAAAAACTAAATTCCTTTAAGGCTTCCCTCTTTATTAATGCACACTCTTTAACTTATTCCCACTTCCACATCTTTCAATAACATTCAGCTAGGAAAAAACAAGGAAGAGGAGGTAGAGGTATTGTCAAATTTTATAGAGCAGTGAGCCTTGATTCAAGATGACCTGAGTTCAAATCTAGCCTCAAACACAAACTAGGGGATGACCGTGGAAAAGTCACTTAATCTCTGTTGCTTCTGTTCCCTCATCTGTAAAATGAGTGTAATAATAGTACCTACCTGCCACGGTTGTTGTAAGGACAAAATGAGATAATATTTGTAAAGTACTTTGCAAACTGAAAGGTGCTTGTTAGCTATTATTAAATATGAAGCAGACATTGTTAAGTAGATGATGAAAATAGATTCTGAGGCCTTTTTTAGTAACTTAATGTTTCATTTGTCATTTTATTTAAGTTTTGTTTCTTCTATGAATCCAGAATTTTAAAGTGATAATTCAATCTATCAGAATTATCAAAGTACAGACATTGACCCCTTGACATTAATGTTTCTTCCTTGTGCCTTCCCTCATCATTCAAATCATGTAAGACCATGTTGATATTAAGAGCTATTCCACCTGTGATTGCCAAATAGGCCTCTGTATAAAAACAGCTTCAAGACAGTGTTGTTGTTGGATAGATCCTTCCAATTTAAATGGGCTCATAGAGCTGGAAGGGATATAAGAGAACATCCACCTCCCTCAATTTATAGATCATCCGATCAACAAACATTTACTAAGGGACCAGGCATTATGCTAGGCTCTTGGGCTATAGATGGAAAAAATGATAGTTCCTGCAACATGTATACATATAAACGTGTACAAAATAAGGACAGCTAGGTGAACTCTTCCTGAGTTCAAATCTGGCCTCTGTCACTTACTAGCTGTGTGACCCTGGGTAAGTCACTGCCCTGTTTGCCTTGGTTTCCTCGTCTGTAAAATGAGCTGGAGAAGAAAATGGAAAACCACTCTAGTATTTCTGCCAAGAAAACCCCAAACAACATCATGAAAAGTCAGCCACAACTGAAAAATGACTGAACAACAAAATATAAAAAATAATTACAAGGTGATTTTATAGGGAGATACTATAGGGGGAAGATCAGAAGAGATTTTAAGTAGGGTGTAGTATGTGATATGAGCTTTGGAAGAATCTAAGGATTCCAGGCGGGGGTCAGGAGGGAGAGTGCCTGGGCAAAGGTAGGAGACAGGGCCTTCAGAAGCTGTTGCCAGGTTCTATCTCCACACATGTTGATTCCCTGGATGGTGACTGTAGGGACTGTATTGGAATCAGGGTCAGGGATCTGGGGTGGGGACTGCTATTTCCAGGGATTCTTGGGCTCACCTTCTCAAGTTGGTCAGCAGGTGGAGTTGGTAGCAAGAATGGAAGTTCTATGGGGCAGCTAGGTGGCGCAGTGGATAGAGCACCAGCCCTGAAATCAGGAGTACCTGAGTTCAAATCCGGCCTCAGATGCTTGACACTTACTAACTGTGTGACCCTGGGCAAGTCACTTAACCCCCATTGCCTCACCAAAAACAAAAACAAAACAAAGAATGGAAGTTCCAGTCTAAAAAAAACAACACTTTTTTTTCAATTAATAAAACTCAATTTACTCTCCCTTTCCCTCTCACCACCTACCCCATCACTATTTTTTTTTCGGTGAGGCAATTGGGGTTATGTGACTTGCCCAGGGTCACACAGATAGTAATTGTCAAATGTCTGAGGCCAGATTTGAACTCAGGTACTCCTGACTCCAGGGCTGGTGCTCTATTCAATGAGCCATCTAGCTGCCCCGACCCCATCACTATTAAAGAAAATCAAACCCCTTATAATAGATATGCCTTGTCTAGCAAAACAAATTCCTACATTGGCCATGTCTAAAAAATATATGTCTCATTCTCTGTCAGGAGGTAGGTGGTATACTTTCTCATCTGTCCTCATGATTGGTCATCATGTTGATCAGAATTCTTGTGGCTTGCAAAACTTACTTGTTTTTGCAGCTTTGTTAATGCATGAACTATTCCCCTAAATATTCTTCATCACTCTGAACCAGTTTATACAAGTCTTCCCATGTTTCTCTGAAACCACCCCCTTCGTCATTTCTTATGACACAATAGTATTCCATTATATCAATATTCTCTAACAGAAGGAATATAAAAACTCCAAGGAAGGACACACATGTTACTTTTCAATTCAGCCAACATTTTCTGAATGCCTACCATGTAAGGATGCTTGCTGAGATAGGTTATTTTTTAAAATATTCTTAAGCGACTTGGCTTCCATTTGCTTTTCCTTCCTAAATATTTTATAAGCTCTTCAAGGTTCAGAGCTGGGCCTCCTGTTGCTTCACCTTTACTGCATCTGCACAGTAAATAGGTTTGACTAAGATGCCAGCTCTGTCCAAAGTTGCATTTGGGGCGTGCCGATTTTTTAATCTCTGGTTTGAGGTGCCTGGTGCCACGTTTAACGTTTTACCTGATGACCAGAATTCCCTTTCAGATCCCATTAGAAGGATACAAAATCCTTAACTTTGCACATTGGAAAGGCATTCCCTCCTCTTGCAGTATATGGGTTGATACTAGGAGTATTAGGGAGAATGTCTGAGTATAATTTCTATTTTACCCCACTTCTAGTTTAGGGAACATTTGCAAGTGTTGTAGAATATCAGAGTCTGAATTATGACAGAGGAAAAATCCCAAGGCATGTGTTCAGTCTACAGTTGTGCCTTATTCCATAATATTCGATGGTAAGTCAAAGAACCTCTAGTTGAACAGTGAGTCAGGACGACCTGAGTTCAAATCTAGCCTCAAGTCACTTAGTGACTTAACCAATCTGCCTCAGTTTTCTCAACTGTAAAAAAGGGATAATAAGAGTGTCTATCTCTCATGTTTCTGTGAAATACTATTTGAAAAGGACTCAACACAATTCCTGGCAAAGAGTAGGTGCTTAATAAATGCTTATTTCCTCCCCCTCCCTTCCCTTCCCTTCCTTCCCCTCCCCTTCCCTTCCATTCCCATCCCATCCTATTCCCATCAGCATGAACAGTGAGCTCCCCTAAAGTCCTGCTTTAACACTTTACCACCATTTGTAGAAGTGACTTTGGGTTCTCAAAGGCTTTCCAGCAGGATAGTAATTTCAGGGTGGATGGATGGGTGTCTTTGTACCTTGGTACCTATGTAACCACTATCATAGTGGCTTGTACTTAAAGAAGTCTGGAGAGCTTTCTGTGACCAATGCAGATCAGCACTAGTTCTGCAACTTCTAATCTTAGAGAGATGACTGGGGCACTGAGAGGTTACTACTTGCCTGGGGCCACACAGTGTGAGTCACAGACAGGACTAGGACAAAGGGGTTATACTGACTCCAGGACCAGCTCAAGGCCTGCTATAGCTTGCTCACAGTAGGTATAGGCTGAGCATCAGCCCTACCAGCTTGAGAAAGGCTCCACTCTGCCCTCTCCTACCCAAAGCTGCCCATCAGATGATGATGACTAATTTGGGGCCACAGCAGCTCATGAGAACCATCCACTTAGGGAGTCACAAAGGGTGTGTGTGTGTGTGTGTGTGTGTGTGTGTGTGTGTTATTTTCAATATTAACACCCATTGGAGACCCTTCACATGTAGAAGTAGGGTGGTGTAGTGGGTTAGGTGCTGAACTTGGAGTCAGAAAGAACTAGATTCTAATACTGTTTCTGCCACTTATTAGTTTGTGATGGTGGGCTAGTCACTTGATATCTCTGAGTCCCAGCTTCCTCACCTGTTAAGTGGGAGATAACAATGTTTTGGGTACTTACCTCACAAAGAGGAAATTCAGCTGAGATCCATTGAGTGAAACATTTTACAAGCTTTAAAGTAATGCGTGTGTATATTCATATATGCACATAGAAGTGAATGCATATATTTTGTATATATGCATATACAGTACATCACATTAAAACTTACAAAGTGCTTTACTCATTTTGTCTCAGTTAAATATATATGCACATATGAGTCCACACATGGCAGGGGTATACTGGAGCCAGCTCCTACTGGTTAGTAAGAGCCAATTGTTCACTTTTCAGTATGAGCATTTATGCCTCAGAAACTGACAAACACTAGAAATCAAGGCTGAAATTATTTAGATTTATTGATTGTCTAGAGGTTAAAAAGATATGGAGAGGGGCAGCTAGGTGGCACAGTGGATAGAGCACAGGCCCCTGGATTCAGGAGTACCTGAGTTCAAATCTGGCCTCAAAGAGTTCAGAGAAACCTGGAGGGTCTTGTGTGAGCTGATGATGAGTGAGATGAGCAGAACCAGAAGAACATTGTACACAGTATCATCAACACTGAGTGTTGATCTACTGTGATGGACTATATTCTTCTCACCAATGCTATGGCACAGAAGAGTTCCAGGGAACTTGTGATGGAAGAGGATCTCCAAGTCCAAGAAAAAAAAAAGAACTGCAGAGTATAGATGCTGAATGAACCATACTATTTCTTTTGGTTTTGATGCTGTTGGTTTTTTTCTATTTTGAGGTTTTTCATCATTGCTCTGATTTTTTCTCTTATAACATGACTAAAGCAGAAATATGTTTAATGTTATTATGTGTGTATATATATATATAAATATATATATAAATATATATATATATATATATATATATATATATATATATATAACCTATATCAGATTACCTGCTGTCTAGGGGAGGGGAGAGGGAGGGGAGGGAGGGAGAAAAATCTGAAATTGTAAAGCTTGTATAAACAAAAGTTGAGAACTATCTTTACATGTAACGGAAAAAAAATAAAATACTTCATTAATTAAAAAAAAAATCTGGCCTCAGACACTTAACACTTACTAGCTGTGTGACCCTGGGCAAGTCACTTAACCCCAATTGCCTCACTAAAAAAAAAAAAAGACTAATGAATTTTTTAAAAAAAGATATGGAGAAAATGTTAATCATGAAGATTAAACTTAAAAGTAGGGTTTTTGTGTGTTTTTGGAGAGTAAGTTTTGGAGAGTAAGCTAACTAGCTAGCTAGCTAGATGGACAGATAGACAAATTGATACATGGAGGGATGAATAAATAAATGTGTATATGTATATATCTATATATAGTGTATAGATACATATGCATGTATGTATACATGATTATTGTGTGTGTATATATATATATCACTTTAAAACTTAAAAAAAACAAGTCTATTGTCATCCCCCTTATCAAACAAAAGCTGGCACTCCTGAGTTCCATAACTTAACCCCTCCAAGTTCACTCACAATCTGCCTGTGCATCAGAATACAGATGTATTTGGAAGTTACCAGTGAGAGAGACTGTTTTGCTAGAAGTTACAATATAATTTATTTCATAAAATCTTAATAAGACTGATGATATATAAGATAGATGATTGATAGAAAATAATTATGATGGTGATGATACATACATACATAAATACACACATACAAATATATAAAATGCAAGAGCTAGCCACAGGTATCATTCTTCATAGGAGGTCTCCTGTAGGAGGTAGCGCATTAACTAATAATTAATGTTTATCTATCCCTTTAAAGAAGGCTTTCCACCCTATAATGCAAGTAGTAAAAGTATTTTATTTGTTGGTTTGGCCTACATGTCTTATTTCATCTGTGGGGGCATCTCCTAGGGTGGAAAATCACACTGCTGATATAAATTGGTAAAATTTTTTATGTCTCTATGTCTCTATTCATCCATCTATCATCTATCTAAGATGAGTAAAAAGTAAATGTATCTATAGCCTCTGGCCATCATCAGTCTCCCTTACTTGTAACTTCCTAAAGCATTTGTAGTCTGTGGCACAGGCCGACACAGGTGAGCTTGGAAGACTCAAGCTGTGGACCTTTGTTTGACAAGGGGCAAGGCAACAGGCTTGGAGGATGTGGCCATTTCCCATTTTGCCAATAAGGCCCAGGTTAGGGCAATAATATTCTGAAACTGTTCTGAAGCTCTAAACTCTCCTTTGAAGTCACACACAATGACCTTTCCCATTTGGGGAAGAACTGCTGAGAACTAAATGTTCAGAAGAGGGTATATTCTGGCCTTAGGCTCTGCCAAGCAAAATTGAAACTTCCTCATTTTGTATTTATTCCTTCATGTGATTGGATTTGATGTCCATGGAATTTGATATTGCAAGCATTTAGTTATCACCATAATCTTCCCCAGTTCCCATTATAAATATATAGCACTCATGAAAGGACCAGAAAACAGGATTGAATTTCAGCTGGAAGATTGCAGATTATAGAGCATTATGAAGAACTTTCTACAGTTAAGGTAGTTGGGGCATTGAAATGAAATGAGATATTAAAGGATGTATTCCCTGATGAATAAGATGGATATCAATTTGCCCAAAGTATATTAGGAAAAGCCCCATCTCAAGATGAAGAAAAGGACTTCTCGTAGGATTCTGTTTCTTTGTCTACAAGACATTACCAACAGTGGGTCCTCACCAAGATGGGTTAAAGAATTTGCATTTCTCTTTTGATATTTTGCCTCATGGACACAAATTATGATTTTTTTCTCCTTTCAAAAGAATAGAAAGCTCAACTTTAATGTTTCAATGGAAAGTTCTTAGCCAGGCTGAGCTGCAAAATATTCTCCTTTAGATATCCTTAGGTTGCCTAAAGCTTCTCTCTCCTCCCATGCACATTTTGTAAAATACCTAAAACTAGTTTAACTCAGCATCCATCCTCCCCAAACTAGTCAGCAGACAAGCATTTCTTAAGTGCTTACTATGTGCCAGGTTCAAGGGGTCATATTCCACTCAATCAGTATTCATTAAGCACCATGTGCAAGTCGTTGTGCTATGCACCAAGATAGAAAAAATAAAACAGTTCTTGCTCCCAAGGAGCCTGTATTTAGATGGGGATATACAACATACACACAAGCAGTACATACAAAACAATTGCAAGAGAACAGAGCAGCAATAACGGGGTGAGATGGGGCTAGGGGAGGCTTCATTTAGTATAGGAAGTGATGTATTTAATCATATTTACTGATTATGTATCCCTTTTAAAGGAGGTTTTCCTCACAAAGCCTCACCACTTTGAGGAAGACAGTAAAATTATTTTGTTTCTTTGGTCCAGATATGTGATTTCTTCAGCATGTGGTGCTCCCAGCATGAAAACTCTCTCCACTAATGCAGATAGGTAACGTTTCAGTAACTTAGTCTTAGACAGTTGAGTAGGGACACCTGGAGATTTAGTGACTTGCTCAGGGTCAGTCAGATTGTATGTGTTAGAGGCAGAATTTGAATTCAGGTGTTCCTGACCCCAGTGTTGGCTCTCTGTTCCCTACACCATACTGTCTCTATAAGTAGAGCGAGTGTCCCTTTTTGCAGATGAGAAAACCATGGTGGAGAGGGGGCTTGCCTTTTCTAGGGTCTTATAAAACTAGTAAGTGGTCCAAGCCAGGGTCTCAGCTCAAGTCTTCTGATTCCAAGGCAAATTCTTCTTTCCTCTACTCTACATAGGCCTTTATAAGAATGCCTATTATCTGACACATTCCCCAAGTAGAATCATCTTCCTTTTCCACAAAGAATAGTTGCTATGGAGATCAATCAAAAAGAGATTATTTTGTGTAAATATTCTCCTCATTAAAAAAAAAGAGTGAAAGGCATGCAAAGCATAAACTTATATTCCAGGATGACTGCTTACTTCCCAATATTTTCTTTCTTCCTTTTGTTTTTGCGGATGTTTGAAGAGAAGCATTCCCATTTGTCACCATAATCAGCTAGCCAGTTAATCAGCTAGCATTTGTCCTTGACTAAAGATTGCATGCAGACAGATGTCCACACAAGCTGTTTTCAATAAGCGTGTGCCCCTTTATGGGCCTGTTGTGTCTCTACCTTTTTTGCTTTGCTGCTGTTAGGATTAATTAACTTCAATTCAGTGTGTTAGACCAACTACAAAGGATGGAAATAAAAAATCAAAACATTTCCTGCCCTCAAGGAGTTTACATTCTACTAAGAAGATACAATATACTAAGTGGGAAGGAAAACCAATTGGGAGTTTTTATATAATCCAGATGGCAGAAAGTAAAGGCTTCAACTAAGGTGTTAGCTAGGGTATTGGATTAAGAAGGAGATGGATGCAAGAGATGTTGAGTTGCTAGAATTGGCAAGACCTAACAACTGACTGGACTTGGGTTTGAAAGAAAAGAAGTTGAGAATTACTCTTGGGCTGAGAATCAGGATGCCTGAAAGAATGGTTATAGAAATAACAAAGTTTGAAAAGACAGGTTGAATGGGGAAGAGGAGTTCTATTTTGGACATTTTGAGTTTGAGATATTTATGGGACAATTGTTATTGTTCAGTTGGGTCCAACTCTTTGTGACCCCATTTGGATGTTGTTGTTTTGGAGGGGAGGTTGGCAAAGATACTGGAGTAGTTTGTCATTTCCTTCTCCAGCTCATTTGACAGATGGGGAAACTGAAGCAAACAGGGTTAAGTAACTTGCCTGGCGTCACATAACTGGTAAGTGTCCAAAGCAATATTTGAACTCAGGAAGAGTCCTCCTGACTCCAGACCCGCCACTCTATCTACTGCGCCACTCAGCCCCTGTGGAATAATTAGTTGATTCTAATATAGGGGATGGTGTGACTAGATGGCATGTGAACTCAAGGTAATTTGGGGATAGAGTACCAATAACTAGGAGAATTAAAAAGAAGCTTCATGTAGGTGATAGCACCTGAGCTAAATCCTGAAGAAAATTAGAGACTCAAGAGTTATAATAATAAGTAGTTAGATAGCAATAGTTTTTCCCTGGGAGTTTCATCTAGTCTTTAACATTGTCTTCCAGAATCAGCACCTAAAAGTGACATAAGGTTGTGGAATGGGAACCACTACCCTCCTTTCCCATCTCTCTTTCTGTCCCTCTGAGACCCTTAAGTCCCATCGACAGAATTCCTCTTTCCAGGTTTAGGAGGAAGCCTCAGTGTCGTGTGTGGCCATCAGTCCTGTTCTGATTAAATGTGAAAAGGCTCCATCCTGTTCTGAACAGCGGGGAGAGGTTGTTTCAGCTGTCAGTGACTCTGTGCTAATGATGACTTTGCTCACCAGAAACAGCTGGGGGTGAGAGAGGGCAGGAGGGCTTTAAGAAAAAAAAGCATAAATCTTTTAGAGTGGAAAGTATTAGTAGAGTTTGAGACATGATCAGTTGACTAGACTACTGCCAAGAAGGAAGCAATAGACTCATTAAGCCAATAATTAGTCAGAGCTGAGATACCTGTGTGTGTAATCAGTGCTTCAGCGGTAGGTGAGGTGGCTTTCAATCACCTAGTTTTGCTGTAGGTAAATGTGAAAATGCGTTTCAAAGGTCGCGCTTGCTTCTTGAGTTTGATGGAACACCACTGTTCCTGGAAACTTAGCTGTTCACCCAGGGTATGTCATTAAATAGGCTTCAGTGAGGGGACCCCACCTGCTGGTGCTGGCTGGTACCTTTTCTGACACTTAGAGTCTTAAGTAGAGGAGGGGTGTCAAGCTCAAAGAGAAACAAGGCCACCAAAACATGTGTAAGGATCTCTGTGGGCCACATAGTGACGTAGAAAACTGCAATTAACATTATCTATGTTTTATTGTACTTTTATTTATCTTGTTAGATATTTCTCAATTACATTTTAATCTGGTTGCATGAACTTGGTCACACAGTAAGGCAGGGAAGTGGCATGTTTGCCACCTCTGTCCTACAGCACTGAGAAGTTAAGTGACTCACTCAGGGTCATACAACCACTGTGTGTCATTGGGAAGACTTGAACCCAGATTTTCCTGGCTCCAAGGCCAGCTCTCTACCCACTAAACCACACCACCTCTCAAACACATACTTTTGTTAAATTGTTAACTATATCACATTTTATCCTATAATTCCTCAGCTAAAAAATCTTCTGAGGTCATATTTCTGCCTTTAACACCCTCTATCTTTTAACCACTCTCCCACATTTCTCAGTATTCTCTCACTCTATGCTTTCTCACATGTCACTTATGGCCTATAGTACACTTTCTCCTCATCTCCACCTGCTGGAATGCTGCTTTTCCTTTGGGGCCCAGCTGGGGTGCCGCCTCCTCCATGATGCTTTCCTTGATTTTCCCCCGGCTGAAAGCGAGTTCTCCTGCCTCAGAAACCCACAGAGATATTGGTTTCAGTCTCTCCTTTGACCTTATTACATTTTACTTGTATTGTTCTAATCTGTGTGCATGCCACATAGAGACCACATGCAGGAACTGAGACCTTTTTTCATCTTTGGATTCCTAGTACCAAGCACTCCATTTGGTGCATAGTAGGTGCTTTTAAAAGTTTTCGTGGACTTGAAATCAAGCCCCTTTGCTTGCCTTGCAAAGCCCTTAACGTTCTGCTCCCATCCTGCCTGTCCAGCTTCAGCTCCCAGGAAGCCCCAAGTCGCCTTATACTCCTATTTGTTTCATCTGGCTTTATCTTGTTTTGCTGTTGTTTCATGTTCATATTCTTATCTTCCCATATTCTTATTATCATCCTCCTAATAACTCCTACTCATATGGTACTTTAAGCTTTACCTAGTGCTATCCTCACCACAATCCTCTGAGATAATTAGAATTATTATCCCTCTTTTATGGATGAGGAAATAGGCACTGAGTGTTTAAACGACTCGTCTGGGATGATACCACTAGTAGATGTCTAAAGCAGGATTCTAGCCCAGGTTTCCCTACACTGAGTCCAGCATTCTTTCCACTACACTGTGTACTCTCCCAAAAAGAAGATCTCTGAGGATAGAAACCATGCCGTATAAGCCTTCCATATCCCACATTCCTAGTATCTAACACAGTGCTGAGCCATGTAGCAGGTAATCAATATATTTGTTTGATTAATCTTTTAATCCTCTCCCTCTTCCTTATGCTGTGATTAAAAGGTAGGTAGCCCCAGGAATATGCTAATAAATATTTAACAGCTGTCTCTCAAAAAAAAAATGCACACAGGATAGATATACTTTTAAGTTTAATCTGCATCATTAACATTTTTTCATCGCTTCTTATATCTAGATAATCAACAGAACAATCAATTATGCCCTGATTTGGAGTGTTTGTCTGATTTCTGAGGTGTACATTCTCACATGGAAAATTTAACAATTGACTCTCCCAAGCTGGCTCCAGCCCATGCTTGGGCAGGCAGCATTCTGACCACTTCTCATAGATAAAATAAAGTGACTATCAATCATATGGGGTTGGTTCATTGGTGAAAGTTAAGTACCACATGAAGAGACATCATTCTCCTTAGAACAGGGATGAGAGATGGTCTAGCCATTTGGCCTTACTTTCACTGACTTTATCTCTGTTATCTCTATTACAGGTGTAAGGCACAGAGGCAATTTAGAGAGTCAGTTATATCCTTTAGCTCATTTACTTCGAGTTAGGCACTGCTATTAACTTGAAGAATTTTTATTTCTTGTCCTAGAATTAGGAAAGAATAATCTTATGCTAAGTATAAAAAAGGGCTGCTTGTTGGTCTTAATTTTAGGGTTTGTGAGGGTTTGGGGGTTTGATTTTTAATGATGCAGGGGAAAGAAGAACATCAAAAAAAGAATAAAGCCATTACTTAAGGTGGGGGAGGAGGCAATTATGATGGTTGCTGGGACAAGGCAGCAATGCTTATTTCTTAATTGGCTTCTGTTTTCTCTGTCAAGGGGAATTGTCCTTGGGCTGGGAAGAAGAAGAATAGCTAATACGGATTTGAAGCCCAATAGGGAATGGTAAAAATGAACATGGTTGATTTTTGATACTTTCACATCGCCATGCCACGGAAAAATCACATCCTAAGGTACTGAGAAAACTTGGGGATGTGATTGCTGAACCATTGTCAGTGTTCCTGAAAAGGCAGTGAAGAATGGGGAGAGGTGCCATGAAACTGGAGAAGGGAACATCTGGTCCCTGTTGTTTAAAAATATGGTGGGGGGCGCAGCTAGGTGGCACTGGCCCTGGATTCAGGAGGACCTGAGTTCGAGTCCAACCTCAGACACTTGACACTAGCTGTGTGACTCCGAGCAGGTCATTTAACCCTCATTGCCCCCCCAAAAATACAAAAAACCCCAAAACAATAAAAATATGGAAGTTTGCAAATGATTGACCAGCAAGCTGACTTTTGCTTCTGGAAATTCTAGGGTATTTCATTGAAGACAGGGTTAGTGAACATCCAAAGAAGAAATCAGTGATCACAAAGGGCCAGTATAGATTCCATCAAGAACATTTCCTTTAATAATAATAATAATAATGATCTGTTCAGTCATTTTCAGTCACGTCTGACTTTTCATGACCCTGTTTGGGGGTTTCTTGACAAAGATCCTGGAGTGATTTGCCATTTCCTTTTCCAGTTCATTTTATAGATGAGGAAACTGAGGCAAACAGGGTTAAGTGACTTGCTCAGGATCACAAAGCCAGTAAATGTCTGAGGCCAGATTTGAACTTATGAAGATGAGTCTTCTTGACTCCAGACCTAGCACTCTCTCCACTGTGCCACATTAGCTGCCCAATATATAGCGGCAGCTATAATTTATTTAGTACTTTAAGGTTTGTAAGGCACTTTACAAATGTCTCATTTGATCCTCACAACAACCCTGGGAGGTGGGTGCTATTATTATTCTCATTTTATAGTCGAAGAAACAGAGGCAGAGAAAGGTTAGATGTTCAATAGCTATGTGACCCTTATCAGAAGCAGGAATTCAATTCAGGTTTTTCTGTCACTCTATTCACTGTTCCACCTAGCTGCCTTTAGTGATAGTGACTAGAATGGTAGATGAAGGGAATGTTGCAGGTATAGTTTATCATGATTTCAACAAAACATTTGACATAGTATCTCTGGGGACAAGGTAGAGATGGAGGCTAATGGAAATTATGGTTAAGTAGATTCATAGCTAGTAAAATGGCTAGAAGCAAAGATCCAATGTCAACTTGGCAAGTATCTAGGGGAGTGTCCCAAGGACCTGAGTTCTGTGTTACTTAACTTCCTTATCAATGAACAAATGAATTAATGGAAAGATAAAAAAGCATTTACTAAGTGCTTAATACATGCCAAGCACTATGCTATGCATTGGGGATACCAGGGCAAGAGCAAAGACAACCCCTGCTATCAGAAACGGACATTTTCATGAGTGAAACAACATACAAAATGGAGCAAGGGCCTGGGTGGATACTTCTGGTGAGAAGTTACTGAGATCATAGGATTATAGAATTATAATGTTAAAATTGGAAGGGACTTTACGTGCCATTTGTCACAACCCTCTGAAAAATGAAGCCCAGAAAAGTTACATGACTTTCTAAGGATCCCACAATTAGTGAGGGTCAGAGGCAGGATTTGAACCCAGGTTCCACTGACTTCAGATGCAACATTCTATTATACTATATTGCCTCCTAAGGGAGGAGAGTGGGGCATCTGGGGTGTATATTGATTTGACAGAGTTGAGTTGATCATGGTTCATGGTTTCCACACCTGAGGGATGGGGCCTCAGAGGGGAGAAGGTAAGCATGTCCATGAGGCAACAAGGCACTCACTTTGGTCTGAGTAGGAAATTGTAGGAGAGTTGGGTAAAGCAAGGCCGGGGCTTTCCTGAAATAACCATCAGAGAGGCAGCCACCAATGAGGATGGCATGGCTTTCTGGTGCAAGTGTTTGGTTAAGAAGAGATGTCCATAGAGTACTTGGATAAAGGTACAAAGGGCATGTCTGTCAAATTTGTCAGATGACACCTTTCTGGGAGGAATAGTTTATATGTTAGATAAGTCCTGATCCTTAAGGAGCTCAACAGTCTGCAGAATTGGGTCAATGAAAATTAACTAAGCACAACAAATTTAATAGTATGAAATACAATAGAGAAATTTTTGTTGTTGTTCAGTCATGTCTGACTCTAAATGACCCCATTTGGGGTTTTCTTGGCAAAGATACCAGAGTGGTTTTACCATTTCCTTCTCCAGCCCATTTTATAGATGAGGAAACTGAGGCAAACAGGGTTAAGTGACTTGCTCAGGATCACACAGTTAGTAAGTGTCTGAGACCAGATTTGAACTCAGGATGATGAATCTTCCAAACTTCAGTCCTTGTACTCTATCCATTGTACCACCTAACTGACCTATAGAGATTATGGTAAGGTCTTATATTTGGATTCTTAAATTCTACTTCACACGACAAGATTATGGAGTCATTTAACGATAGAATTTATTTGAACAACATCAGGATTTTTAAAAGACTCCAAACTCAACATGAGTTAGCAAAAAAATGCAACCTAAGACATTTAAATTAAGAGAAGTGATCAGCTAATAGCACTTCTGTATTTTGCCCTGTTCAGACCACATCTGTAATATTCTATTCAGTTCTAGGCACTACATTTGAGGAAGGACAAAGGTAAGCTGGAGAGTGCCTAGAGATGGGTAGCAAAGGACATCAAGGTCATGCCAGATAACGTTCATTTGAAGGAACTGTGCATGGTTAGCCTGGGAAAAAAAAGATATGAGTCTCCATGATAAATTCCATCAAGTATTTGAAGGAATTACATGTAGAAGATGGATTAGATGTATTCTCCATATAACCCAGACGACAGAATGAGGAACAATGAATCAAAGTGATGCAGGGGCAGTTTTCAAATCCATATAAGAAAAGACTTCTCAACTTATTAGGGGCATTCACAAGTAGAATTGGGTGCCTTAGGAAGGAGTGGGTTCTTCCTCATATAGTTTTTCAGAGAAAAGCTGGATGATTATTTGCTGGGAATATTTTAGAGGGGATTTGAGGTTGTATAGTGTTGAGCTCTCTAGTCCCTTCAAAATCTGAGATTCTGTGGCCTTTTTTAATAAATTGTCTTTTAGAAATTATGCTGTTATGGAAATGCTTGTTTTGTTTCACAAAGTAAAAATAAAATAAATTTTAAATGAAAAAATTAAATAGATAATAGGACCTTAAGTTGCACAGAAAAAAATTATTACTCTAAGAATCTAGTGAGGCAGTTTTTTGGAGAAAAAAGACTAAATGAGGTAGGAACTTGTGAGCTAAACAAATCCCTTCTTTGGACTGACACTAGCCTAAACAGAAATATTTCTGTCTTCCTTCAACATTTACGGAGCTAATCATGCCTTCCTATTCAATGTTTAACTGATACTGACATACTCACTTCTTTCCAAAAAGGAATGCCAATTCTTTTTTTATGTTGTTCCTGAAGTTATTTTGGTTCTTTTGGTTATCAAGAATTAATTTTACACAGGAAAAATATTAATAATTACAGTGCTCTGCTTATTTTCATCTGTGTGTTTATAGATATTATCTATTTGTCTTCTTAACATATCAGAGAGCCAAGAAGAGTTTGGAGACAGGGAATTTCATTATTTTCATTTCATAAATAAGGAAACAGAAGAGTAGAAAACATTAATAGACTTCCTCAAACTAACAGCCATGTAGGAACCCAACCCAAATTCCCAGCCTCCTAAGCCAATATTTGGTGACTATTTCTCTCCTTGGTAAAGCATGCTATTTAAAAAAAAAAACATGTTACATTTGAAATGATAAATTTTATAAAGATATAAGTTTAGTTTACTTTTACAGACTCTCTTCTCCCATTTTATTGTCTCTCCCTCTCTACCATTCCCCACCCCCATACTGGGAAGAGAGGCGCGTATTGAAGAGAGATCAGAGAGAGGCTCCTCTGTGCTATACCCTTATTGTTACATGTGATGGGAACCATCCCCTCTAGAGAACCTCTGTTTAGTTCTCAAAACTAGTGTGCCCTAAAACAAAAAGGATGCAATCAAAAAAAAAAAAAAAAAGGATGCAATCTTCCCAGGTAGACATGGTATTCAGAAAAAAGATAGTAGTTTGCTTAGCTGTATTTCTTTCTTGTGAAGAAGGGTTCTCTTGAGGGAAGGTGATTGTAATATAATGGGGAAGGAGCAGCAATAAAAGATGTGCCTTTTCTTTAAAAAAAGAAAATATTTGCTTTCCTTCAAACTCTACCATCCAAACACATTGTCTTTCCTGCTGTTCCTCACACCTCACATTCTATCTCCCATTGCACTGGCTGTTCCCCATGCCTGGAATCCACACTCTCCCCCTTACCTCAAAGGATCCCTTACTTCATTCAAGTGACACCTTACATGAAGCCTCTCCTCATCTCCCCTGCCAGCAGTACCCTCCTGTCCCAAACTACTGTGCATTCATTCTGCATATACGCGTATACACATATGCTGTTTCCTTTGACAGCTTCCTTTATGTCCCTAGTACCTAGGACAGGTTTGGCACATAGCAGTCACTTACAAAATGCTTGTCCGTTGATTTTGTTCACTGAATCTCATCCTCATCTCAGTTTTCTCATCAGTGAAATAAGGAAGTTGGACTAAATGTTCCCTAAGATCCTTTTTCAGTTGTAAACCTTACGTTTCTTGGAGCCATGAAACTGTAAGGAGCTGTAAGGTAGCGAGAGTCCTTGGTCAAACTAGGAGCTTCACTTTTTTTTTTTTTTTTAGGCAATGGGGGTTAAGTGACTTGCCCAGGGTCACACAGCTAGTAAGTATCAAGTGTCTGAGGCCGGATTTGAACTCAGGTACTCCTGAATCCAGGGCTGGTGCTTTAACCACTGCCCCATCTAGCTGCCCCTGGAGCTTCACTTTTTGTGGTGACTCAGAATTGGAAATCAAGGGAATGGCCATAAATTGGGAAAAGGCTAAACAAGCTGTGGTCTATGATGGTGATGGAATATTATTGTGCTGTAAGAAATGACAAGCAGGATAACTTCAGAAAGGCCTGGAAAGACTTGTATGAACTGATGTATAGTGAAGTGAGCAGAACCAAGAGAACATTGTGCACAGAGACAGCAATATTGTTTGATGAAGAAGTGTGAATGACTTAACTATTCTCAACAATACAATGATGCAAGACAATCCCAAAGGACTATAGATGAAACATACTATCCACTTCCAAAGAAAGAACTGATATTGATGAAACACAGACTGAAGCATGCTATTTTTCACTATCTTTCATTTGTTTCTTTTAATCAAGTTTTCTTGTACAAAATGACAAATATGGTAATGTTTTATATAATCATACATGTATAACCCATATCTGATTGTTTGCTGCCTCAGGGAGCAAGGAGGGGGAAGGGAGGGAGGGAAAGAGGGATAAAAATTGGAACCCAAAACTATAAATAAAAATTTTTATTACAAACTAGGAGCTTCAAAACCTGGGTTATACTTCTAATAGTGTTACAAACTTCACTGGATGACATTGAACTAAATTATTTCATTCCTCTATATGCTTTCTAATATGCCAATGGGAGTGATATTTGTAAAAGGAACAAAAATTAAAAGCCCAGTGATTCCACCTTTTCATCTTCAGTTACTTCCCTTTCAACCCCTACTCCACTATTTGGAAATGTGAGTAGACCCAAGAGCTCACATTCTCTTAGAATTGCACCAACACCAAGATCCAGAGCTTTAAAATTCTATTTTCTGATCATAGTGTCTTAGTTGGTGGTATGTTTCAGTGGAAAGATCATGGGCTGTGGAGTCAGAGGTCCTGAGTTCATAGCCCACCTCTGCCACTTAATACCTGGGTGACTTTGGACAAGTCACTTAAACCTCTCTGAGCCTCAGTTTCCTTATGTATAAAATGAGGAGTTAGACCAAATGGCTTTTGCAGTCCCTTTCAGGTATGGACCTACAATTCTATGACCTTTCTATCGCTTCTATCATCCCAGGCCAGGTTTTAACCTCCTTTCCCCTCCTCCTCTATGGTTTGCTATTTCAGTGGCACTAGCCATTAGGACCTCCCCTGTCTAATTTCAATTCTGGATGACTTCCACCATCTACTTTGTCCACTCCAATTGCAGGGCTGTTGAGCGTAGCTAGAAAAAGTATTGATATTGAGCTGATTTCATTCACTGCACATTTATGGCTCATAATCTCATCTGGGCTCACCCTGTTGCTTGGGGAGCCTTTTGTTTTTGTTCAGTTGTTTCAATCTTGTCTGACTCTTTGTGACTCCATTTGGGGTTTTCTTGGCAGAGATGTTGAGGTGGTTTGCCATTTCCTTCTCTAGTTCATTTTACAGATGAGGAAATGCAGGTGACTTACCTAGGGTCACACAGATAGTGTCCAAAACTAGATTTGGACTCAGGAAAATGAGTCTTTATTTCAGGCCTGGCACTCCATTCACTGCACAGCTAGGTAGCTGCCCCCGGGAGCCTTTTATCGAATTTTTGTCTCATTCCCCACAGAATCTGTTATAAACTTTTTTTCTTCCTCTCCTCTCACCACCATCCCCCAAATACATTTGTAGTTGAGAATGTAGCCTCCTACTTCACTGAAAAGATTAAAGCCATCTGGTGCCAGCCTTCTAATCCACCTCCCCCCACCCAAAACCTGGATTCCATTCCTTAGACCTCTGCCTTATTACTTTATTTCATTTTCCAGTGGGGAAAGGGTGGTAAATGTATGTAGATTTTTTTTTTTTTTTACTGTTAACTAAGGCTAATCCTTCTATCTGTTCCCTGGATCCCATTCCCTTGAATCTTCTCTAATACCTTATTCCATCATTCTTTTTACCTTCCATCTCTCCCCTGTCTAATTAATTTTCCACAAAACTTTAAAAACAACACTAGCCTGCATCTTGTCTTGACTGGGGAACAGGGGGAGGTGAGCTGAAGAAGGGGAATCAAGCTATTTCTGCATCCTGACTTTTTGGTTTATAGCATCAGTACAGACTCAATTGCTCACCTCTCATCTTTCTATGAAGCTTTGAGGATTTAATTAATACTCATTTCCATTAGCACCTAGGCATTTCAGGTTAAGAGCATTTTTGGAAAATCATTCAATGAAGGTGACACAAACAGGATTGTTTTTCCTATCCATATAACTGATAGGTAGCTATAAAACATATAAGTTAGCTAATATATAGGTTTAAAAAAAAGTACATGTAACAGAAATTCAAAGTTCTACAATGCAATTCTTTTGTTTTTCTTTGAATGTTTAAATTTTTGCCTTTGTTTAATTCATAATAAAGAAAAAAATTTAAATTAAAAATTCAATTAGCTTTCATCTATAGAGAATATATTATATTTGCATTATCTGGCATTATACTTTCTTTTTTATCAAATTCATTCAATATGTGTTTCTTAAGCCCTTACTATATACAAGTCACTTTATTAAATAATAGGGGAAATGGAAATATAACTAAAATGTAGTCCTTGCTTTCAAGAAGCTTACAATTAGATATGGAAGATAAATAATGTACAGTATAGTACACACAAAACTATGATGTACTCAAAGGTGAGGTTCAAAGCTCCTTAAGAGATGAGCAAGAAGATCCCACCATTGGCAGGGGAGAATCATGGAAAGCTTCTTGGAGAAGGTGTCATCTGATCCGGACTTTAAAGAAGGCAAAGGATACACATTTGTCAGATAGTAAAGGCATGAGATGTTTTGATTCATGCCTGTAGCAGCATTTCTTGGTGGAAAGAACACAGGATTGATTTAGAGTCAAAGAACATCAATTCAAGTTGTCTCCACTACCGTTTAATAGATATGTAACATTACACAAGCTCCTTCGTCTCTTTGGGCCTCAGTTTCCTCCTTTGTAAAATGTTGATAAAGCTACGTAGCTCAGGATTATGGTGAACATAACCTGAGAGTATGTGTAAAGTGTTTTACAAACTATAAAGCATTCTAAATGTGATGTCAAATTTCTTTATTATAAAAAAAGAAAAAATTTAAAAAGGAAATTTTTAAATATAACTACCTTACAAAATGTAAACTTTGAAACACTCTATAAACATATTATTGTTTTTGATCACTGAAATTTGAAATGTACTCCATTGGGGTATTTTCATTTTTTGCCTATATGGACATCTGATTTTTAGGGGCCAGGCTAAGTTTTTGTTATCCCGTCTTTCTTAGAAGTTTCCATTTAAGGCATCTGCCAAAATGGTACTGGACTCAAGGAAATGGCAGGTTGATGCTTCTGAATCCTGTTGTGTTTTAATGATCTGATAGTAGGAAACACATTAAAACAGTTCATCGGAATATGCTTAAAATAGATTACAAAAAGCTTTCTGGGGAGCTGAGGGTGGGGGGAAGTGGTTTAAGATGTCTGGGATGAAGAGGCATTTTCAATTGTGCCATGATTTGGCTTCTCACCACAGTTAGTAAGCTACAGGTTTCTCAGCAGGCTGGTTCTCAAGCAAATTGAATTTTCACAACCAGCCTTTAATGATAGGGCAACACACAGCTGTGCTCCCTAGTACAGGAGAAGGGGGTCCACCAGGCTCTGTGAATGGGACTGAATGAAAGGAATGGCAAGATGGATTATGGGAATACCATAGAGGTGGAAAAAACAAATCCATAAAAGGAATGGGTTTGGGGAAGATATGCTGAAGGAACAGGAGCAAGGGTAGATGGCTATTTCCAGGGGCAGTGGGGGGGTGGGGATGGAGTAAGAATGAGATGCTGGCAACCCCACCCCTCCTTTTTTAACATCTATGTTAAAATATCTGGCAGAAAAGGCTTGTTGATTAAATTTGAAATTTAAAAATAAATTCTATCATGTGCCATAAAGTTTAGTCAGAGTCCAAAAGGTACTCAACCCCTTTCCTTCCCCCCCACAAAAAAGATGTTAGAAAAAAATTAATAAATTTTGTCACCAAAAAGAACCATTTCAAAGGAACCCTATACAACAGAGCCACTACTAACTTTATTTCATAATGACAATATTACTGTATTATAATCAAACCATGACCAATTAAATCACAAATACAGATACCCCCTCCAATGCCATAAAATTGTAAAACCCTACTGTAGTATTGGTTATCCAATCACCAATTTATAACATTACTTTTATAAAACCAACTCCTCCATGTACCTTTATTTCACCTAATGTTTCTACCTTGGCCCAGTTAAAAATGTTGGGTGGATTATACCAAGTTTCTTAACATGGAACACATAAAAGCATTTCATGGGGATCTATGAATTTAAATGGGAAAAAAATCACACCTTTATTTCAATATGATTGGTTTCCTTTGTAATCCTATATATTTTATTCATTGAAAAACATTGTTCCTAAAATGTTTCTATTGGGTTTACCATACTACGAGTGGGGTCTAGGACACAAAAACTGTTCAGTATCCCTGAGCTATACCGTGATAACTAAGGGTACTTTTCCCCTTCAATTTTAATGTGAGGAGGCTGAATTTCAGATTTCAGTCCTTCCCAAATACCAGTAACCTCCTCCTCCTCCTAAGATGCGTCCTGGTAATCAACTTGTCCAGTCCTTTCATTTTAAAGATGGAAAAAGTGAAACCCAGAGATGTGAAGAGAGCCCGCCAAACTAGCAGAGCTTAGGGACAAAGCCACATTTCCTACATACTCTTCACACACCAGTGTCCATCATCAGCAATCCAGTTCTCTGTCACACTTGAGGGGAGAAAAAGCAATGTGGGTAAACTTTTATCTCTTCTTCAAATAGATTTGCCAGAATGGATGCATTGACCACTGTCAGTTTAAGTAAATGTGGTTCAATTAAGTTGACTTGTACTTATTATTCAGCTCCATCTCGACTTTAACAGTGAATTATCTCCCAATGTCATTTGGATCAATTCATGCATCTAAATAGTATAAACTTAAAATACAAATAATATGTTATTATTTCTGTGCAGTCCATTACAGTAGAGTACAGTGAACAAAGAATTTTAAGAATCAGAGAATCTGTACTATTGATATGTAGCCCCTGATCCAAGAGTTCTTTCATTCATCATTTAAAACCTAACCTTGGGGATATAAATGTGAAGCAATATTTCATGGTTGATTTTATGTTTTATGCCCCCTGGCTATAACTCAAAGAAATAACTTTTGGGAGAGATCCCAGGACTTATATTGCACCTGTTATAGTACAATTCAAGGCAATCAAATCAAGATAAATTATAAAATCCAAACAACCTGCCACTATTTATGTTGGAAAGCTTGGTTTAATTCATTAAGGCTGTGTCTACACTGCCCACAGTGATCGAACTGATTCATTTCACAACGTAGGTCACATCAGTTGATGCTCCTAAGTATTACAAACTTAAAATCCAAATATAGAGTAATCCCTGGGCAGCAGATTATCTAAAATATCTGGAAATTTTGTGAGCTGGAAAGTCAATATGAGTTAACAGTCCAATATAACAATGGGATTTGGGGGTGTATTTAGAGGAGCAGAGAATGCATGACTAGAGGGATGCTAGTCTTGCTATATCCTGCCCTAGTTAGCTAGGGACAGGATATTGTGCTCATTTGAGGGTATTAGGCAAAAAGTGGCCTCAAGATCCAGAAGCCAGAGCTAGGAGCAGTGGTAGAAGTTAGACAGAAGCAGATTTAGATTGGCATAAGAGAAAACTACCTCACATTTTGAGCTCTCTAAAAATGGAACAGGCTGTCTTACAGAATGGGTTCCCTTCTTCCCAAGGGTCTTCAGGCAAAAGGTAGAGACCACTTTTCAGATATGTTGTTGAGGGGCTTTGTATAGTTTGGGGTGGACTAAATGGGCCCTAAAGTGCCTTTGAACTCTGAGATTCTGGAATTTTAAAACTTTATATTTGTGAAGCACTTAACTTTCAAGTCTTTGAAATTGTACTGAAATTCAGTGCTGTAAATTTTATTGCATCTTATTTAAGTTTGTATTTGTTTAGAATAATAAGTTTCAAACATGGTTATATCTGTTAGACCCCTAGGTGGAGTACTAGACCTAGAATCAGGAAGACCTGAGTTCAACTACAACTTCATATATTTACTAGCTATATGACCCTGGACAAGTCACTTAACCCCTCTTTGCCTCAGTTCCTCATCTGTAAAATGAGCTGGAAACATGAATGGCAAACCATTCCACTTTCTTTGCCAAGAAAACCCCAAAAGGGGTCATGAAGAGTCAGACGTAACTGAAACTGAGTAAACAACAACAAAAAACCTCCTACGGTAGTTGCGAGGATAAAATGGGGTAATATTTGTAAAGTGCTTTGCAAACCTTAAAGCACTATATAAATGCTAAATATCATTATTACCGTTATTTTTCCTCAGAATTATTATCTATAGCTAATGTCTCAAATCCGGCCCCTAAGATCTGCACTGTGAGCCTGGAACCATGGTATGGATCTTTAATTGAAAAAATAGGATGATAGGGAAGGAATGGAAGAAGACTAGATGACTTCAAGCACGAGCTCTGACTCATATTAATTAGCTCTGTGACCTTGGGCAAGGCAGTTAGCCTGGATCTCTTTCCTTATCTGTAAAATCAGAGATTTTGGAAGCTAGGTAGTACCATAGTTCATGGAGTGCCAAGTCTGGAGTCAGGAAGACATCTTCCTGAGTTCAAATCTGGCCTCAGACACTTACTAGCTGTGTGACCCTGGGCAAGTCACTTAATCCTGTTTGCCTCAGTTTCCTCATCTGTAAAATGGGCTGGGGAAGAAATGGCAAACCACTTCTGCATCTTTGCCAAGAAAACCCCAAATGGGGTCATGAAAGTCAGGCACAACTGAACAACAAAATCAGAGAACTGGACTGATTTCTATGGACTTAAGAGCATCTCTAAGAATTCAATGATCCTTTGTGTTATAAAAAGAAAATAGAGGAAAAAAGAGAACAGAAAATAAGCACTGCTGAAATTCAGTTTCCTTTCCCTCCTATCCTCCCACCTTTTGCTTCTAGTCCCAGAAGGGCCAAGCATGTGACGCTCTCCTTTTTATATCTAAAGGAGCCAGGGCTTCTTGTGGTAGAGCTTGTGTCACAGTGATAATAGCTGAGTATCAGGCACATTTCCTGAAACATGACACTGCTCTGGCTCTTCTCTCTTTGTGGGTCAGTACAACAAAAGAATGACAAGGCCATCAGTTGTTGTAAAAGAATAACTGGCGCTGGAAAACTCCCTGGCCCATTCATCCCTCCCAGACCTGAAGGTACAGGGTGTTTGGTCTTGTGTATGGCAGATGAAACCTTGCGAAGCCTTTTTAAAGGCCAGAATCATTGATCTCCAGGTTCCTTCGGGAGACTTGTCCAGGGTCACAGAGCCAGTGTGTGTGTGTGTCAAAGACTCATACACAAGTCATCCTGAATCCAAGGATGGCTTCCTATGCACTGTCATGAAGTGTGAACACATCTTCGACACATCAAACCAACATGGATTTATGACAGAAGGACAATCCTCATATGTTATAAGGAAAAGTGAATTTCAAATAGAATGCTAAAGGAAAATCTAAAGTCTAGGCTAAATACCACCCTCTCATACATATATATACAGATATGTCTTATACACGTATATCCACTGTGTACATGAACATAGGTTTGTCATGCCAGGGTGGGAGTGGGGATAATCTCCCACTCTTTATAAAATGCTCCAATGGCATGTGTCTCAAATAGCCTCTGACAACCGAAGCCCAACTCCTGGCCTTCTCGTGGCAGAACTGTTTCCACCAACAGGAGATGGGGCGAAGGCAAGTCACTGGCGCCTTAAAACCAGTTGCTTCGGGCAGGTGGGGTTCGTTAGCCTTGGCAGGCAACCTGCCTAGGGGAAGGAACCCTGATTTTAAACCTCCGCTGCCTTGCGGCTATACCCATATATGGGAAAGGCTTCGGTAGTTAACCCTGAGGAAAAATCAGGAGTTGGAGTCTCTTAGGCAGTTGGATGTTGGACATCACATCGCTCTGGCAACTCCTGCGGCGGCACTGGTGCCAAACTGTATTGGCTCTGCCTCTCCTTTGGATCCACCAATGTCGAGGAGAGGGAAAACCTGCTGCATGGGCAACAGCTTGTTTTCCATATTGATCCGCCCAGGCCAGCGCCCTGGAGAGGACACTCCAGCTACTCCTCATGGAGTAGATACAACACGGGATGCAGCAGTTACCGGTTATAAGTCACTCAGGAGCTGTGACTGCACAGCCACACTGTGGCCTGTGGCTCTTCAAGGCGCTGATCCATGGTCGTCCGAGACTGGTGGAGGCCTACTACTACTACTACATGAACATACATGTAACTGTATGAATAAAGGGATAGGGACTGTACTTATGGTTTCATTGATATAAGGAATTCCTAGATGAGGAATCTCCTTCTGGCAATGCATGTGGGTACCTTCTCTGAAGTCTAGTCTTCAGGAGTTGCCTAGGTCACTGAGAGGTTGCCACATGCCCAGGGTCACACAGCCCGTATGTAGCAAAGGTGGAACTTGAATTCAGGTCTTTATGGTTCCAAGGCCAAGTCTGTAACCTCTATACCTATATAGTATAGATAGATGGATGAATGGATGGATGAATGAATAAATAAATGTGTATGTGTATATATATCTATATATACATTCACACACATATTCATACATAGTTATATTTATATATATATACACACATACTTGTATATGCACAAATGTTAGTGATAAAATTATGCTGTATATTATATTACAATTATATAACTATATATTATATGCCTGTGTATATATACATATATGAATATACATCTATATGCATATGTTGTTGTTGTTCAATTGTTTTAATTGTGTCTGACTCTTCATGACCTCATTTGAGGTTTTCTTGGCAAAGATACTGGAGGGATTTGTCGTTTCTTTCTCCAGCTCATTTTACAGATGAGGAAATGGAGGCCAACAGGGTGAAGTGATATTCTCAGGATCACACAGTGACTGAAGGCAGATTCGAACTCAGGCCTTCCTGACTCTGGGCCTGTCACTCTATTTGTGTTATTGTATATTGTACATACATACTCAGAAATGCTAAATGAATGAAAAGTTAATTGAAGAGCTTCCCCAGTGCCAAAAGTGATTGAGTTTAAACAAAAAATAGTAGAGAGAGAACAAAGAGAACAAAATCTGTCCAGGTATATTTCAAGATCCCTAGTCTCCCTGGATTGGCCACTGTAAAAAACACACTAGTTTGTACTTTTATACATGGGCTGACTCCTAAATCAGGCAGTATAGTGACCAAGGTAATTATAGCCTTATAGACAGACCTTAGATATATTTCTAGAACTAAACTAAAACAGTCATCCAGTAACGCCGGTGAAGTAGCTGGACTCTGGGTGTGGCTCTGAATCATCTACCTGTGCCCTTTAGTAGGAGAAATGAACAATGGTTACAAGTAGCTGAAGTGGTGGTAATTGATTGGCAGAGAAGATAGGAATATGAGGGAAAGAATTACCAGCATCATTACTGGTCTGGGAGAGGAACCTACATTTAGAAACCAAAGGATGTCTTTGACCTGAGTTGGGTGAGGTCCAGCCTCCTTCAGCTGGCATTCAGGGCCCTCTACGTTTTGCCCCTAATCTTCCTTTCCAACTTTATATCCCACTTCTTCTCTATTGGAACCCTATGTTCTAAGAGCCACAATGATCTATTTACTGTCTGTCCTCCCAAACGACATTAAATTTCACTGGTCCTGTGTGTTTGTTCCTGCTGTCCCCTCTGACATGACCTCCTTCTCCCCTCTCTGTCTGCCCAAATTCTGCACATACTTTGTGACTGTCAAAATCTCTTGGCTTTTTCTTATACAACTACAAGGCTCAGTCACCTGTAGCACCTACTCACAGGATTGTTGTGAAAATCAAAAGAGATAAACTTGTCATGTGCCTGGCACATAATTGGTACTATATAGATGCTTATGCCCCGCTACACAGACACACATACTTTTGGCAATTTATCAGGTTCTATTTCATCGTATCTCTGAAATTATTGTCTTCCATTGCTATTTATTTTTTCATCTATTTATGCATTGTTTTCCTCTAATTAGATTGTAAGCTAAGCTCATGGAGGGCAAGGCCTCAGGCTCATGTTTGTAGCTCTTCCAGGGCTTCACTCATAGTTTATTGATCAGACCAGAAAGAACCTTTCCAGTTGCTGGAATAGCAATGCACAGGGACAGCCAGAAGTTAGTGTGCAGGAGGGTCCCCAGCCTTCCCTTTAATTAGCCTTTGCCATTTCTTTTTCAGGCATCTTGCTGTTTCTTCTCTCCTACTCTTCTACCCCCTCCACATGTTCAAGTTTCCAATTGTTTTCATGTTCATTTCTTTCCTCTTAAGAGTTGGAAGGGGCTTTAGAGGTCATTCATTCCTAATTACTCACTTACATATGAGGAAACTGAGGCCCAAGGTCACAAAGGTAGGAATTTTCATAGTTGGATTTTTATCTTAAGCCCTCTAACTCCAGGTCCCAAACTTCTTCAGCTGTACCAGTTTTTCTGATGATTAAAACTAGGAAAGTATCTGATGTCAGGCATTTTATACTTTAGTACAAATAAGCTTAAGTCGATCTGTTTCTTCTCATATGAGATGTTTAAGTTTTACTACCTTTTATCTTCTTTGTAAAAGATTTGGGGTTTGTTAAAGGAAATTCAGACGAGCTTGGAAACACTGGGTCCCTTCCTAAGCAACTTGAAAATTATATCATGTCAGGGGCAGCTAGATGGCGCAGTGGATAGAGCACCGGCCCAGGATTCAGGAGTACCTGAGTTCAAATCTGGCCTCAGACACTTAACACTTACTAGCTGTGTGACCCTGGGCAAGTCACTTAACCCCAATTGCCTTACTAAAAAGAAAATTATATCATGTCAGCAGCAGTCTTCTGCTTTGCTTATATATGAGAATGACCCTGCTTGTGGCCATCAGCGACAGCATCTTCCATTATAAAGTTCTAGTAAAACATAGAGAGCATCTCCAGCAAAGAGTGAACAGTGGATTATATTTTTATTATATCTAATAACTACTTCTCAACTTATCTTGTGGGCTCAAGGTCAACTCAGGATAGATGGGGCTACATAGACACACACACATAAACACACACATGGATGGAAGGGTGGGTGGATGGATGGATAGATAGCGACAGATAGGAGAGCCCAAAAAGGGTTGAGTGAGGAAGGAAACTAGAAAGATATGATGTTGTGTAGTAGAAGGAACAAATATTTTAATGTGCCTAAGAAGGCACAGTATTTCCAAGCTCAAGTCTGAAATTCCATTAACCATAAAACAGTAAAAGAAAGAAAAGAAAAAAATCTTTCCCAAGAAGTTAAAAGGCATTAAAATATAATATTGCATATGAGAGGAAATAGATTGACATAAGCTTATTTATACTAAAATATAAATGATTGAGATCAGGTACCTTCCTACTTTTGATCACTAGGAAAACTGGTGTAGCTGAAGGAATTTTGGATGTGGAATTAGAGGAGGAGGAGAAGAAAAAGAAGGAAGAGGAGAAAAAGGAGAAGGAAGAAAAAAAACATCTAGAAAGTTGAGCTGTGAATGAAATGAAGCATGGCTAGGGTCCCTCCTGAGTGTTCTGGACAGGCCTATTACTTCAATGACTAAATAAAAACTTTTCTAGCATATACAGTCCTACACAGCCTGACTCCAACCCATTCTTCTAGCTTTGTTAAAAATTCCTCCTCATTACTGTTCCTCATACTAGATGCTTCCTATTTCTGTTTTTGCATTCCTCACATTTTCTCCTTCTCTCCACTTTTTAGGATCCCTAGTCTCCAAGTCAACTACCTTCTAATTAGGCCTTTCCTGAAGCCCCTGCTGTTGGTATCATCCTGCCCCCAAATAACCTTGCATCAATTTTGGATATGTCTATACACATGTATTTTCTTTTCTGACAGAACATAGGTCCCTCAAGAACAGGACTTTTGTTTTTGTCTCCCATAATTCATGGAACATAAGTAGGCATTTAATAAGCTCTTAGTAATTTATTGATTGCCTTTGATCCCTTATCCATTGGGGGATGTCTCTTTGGTCTAGGATATGTGTGTTCCATATATATCTCAGGTATAAGACCCTTATGAGAAGGGTATCTTTTGTTTATTATAAAACCCTTATGAGAGGGATTTATTTTGTTTATTTATAAACAAAGGTTTATTTTCTTTCATTGACAGTTTCACTTCTTGCCCTAGTTGCACTGATTTGTTAGCACTAAGAAGCTTTCAAAGGTCTATTCATTATTGGTGTTGGAAGGGCATTTGAAATAGAGAACTGATTATTTTCCTTTCCTTTCTTAAATAAAGCCCTTTGGGTTAGTGACTATCCTGATAGGCTGGTTGCTCATGCATATCCTTCCAGATGATGTGTGTCTTATCTAAATATTGAGGAAAGAAAAAATAAAACTGTTGTCAGCATACCTTAAACTTGAATGATTTATTTAACAAATGATAGACATATTGGTTGTGAAAAGTTCTCACACCACCTTAATTCCATTTTTTAATAAAGAAAAAGGAAGCAAAGAAAGATCATAAGATCATAAATTTAAAACTGCAAGAGACCTTGGAAGGAGAAAATCCCCTCATTTTGTAGATGAAGAAACTGAGACCTAAAGATATTAAATGACTTGTCCAAGGTCACCCACCTAAGTAAGCTGGGATTTGAAGTGAGATTCTGTGCCTCCAGATGAAGACCTGTTTTCAGAGTACCAGGATGCTGAAGTAGGAAAAGATCTAATTAGTTTAAATATGCCCATGTATATACACACATACATATAGATATATGTGTCTATATGTATTTGAATAATGTGCAGAATCATCATGTCCTGGGTCATTTTTAATATGATCATGCCTTATTATAAAACCTTCTCTGATCCCCCTGGCTGAAAGTGTTCTTTTCTCTTACAAATTTTCCCAGACGTCTTTGCCTCAATCCCTGCCTTGGCCAATCACACTCAACTTTGTATTATGTCTTTTTGTGTGCATGTCCTACTTATCATAGGACAATGATGATATAAATAAAAGCTGACGGGGCAGCTAGGTGGCACAATGGATAAAACACTGGCCCTGGATTCAGGAGGACCTGAGTTCAAATCTGGCCTCAGACACTTGACACTTACTAGCTGTGTGACCCTGGGCAAGTCACTTAACCCCCATTGCCCCGCCAAAAAAAAAGAAAAGAAAAGAAAAAGAAAAGCTGACATTTTAAGGTTTACAGAGGATTTTTGATTATAAGCTCTTAGTTGACAGTTACTGTCATCATTTTATTCATTGTATCATGAGCACCCAGTACAGTATATATACATGGTAGGAAGGGACTTGGTGTATATTTGCTGAATTTAATGTGATTATTGAAGTTTGAGGACCTTTTAGAAACCATTACTGAAGGATATGTGTGTGCATAAACTGAAAGGCTTATAGATTTTTCCTAGGGAATTTCTGGCAGCATACTGTCATACAGAGAATATGAGGATGAAGAATCAAGATACCCAAGTTCTAATCTTGACCCTGTGACTGACCTTGGATAATTCACTTAATTTTTTCTGGGTCTCAGTTTCCTCATCTGCCATGTCAGTCAACAAGCATTTATTAAGTACTTACTATGTGTCAAACACTATGTTAACCATGGGGTTGGACTAGATAATCTTAAGGATATCTTTTAACTCTTACCCTCCATAGTTTACTTTGTTTTCTAGTTATAAGGGCATCTAGGTAGTTCAGTAGATGGATAGAATGCCAGGCCTGAAGTCTGGAAGACTCATCTTCTTCCTGAGTTCAAATCTGGCCTTAGACACTTACCAGCTGTATGACCTTGGGCAAGTCACTTAACCCTGTTTGCCTCAGTTTCCTCATCTGTAAAATTAGCTAGAGAAGGAAATGGCAAACCATGCCCAGTATCTTTGCCAAACAAACAAACAAACAAACAAACCCAAATGAGGTCACAAAGAGTTAGACAAGACTGAAAAATGACTGCACAATAACAAATTATAGTGACTCCTTTATTTGTACTCTCAATAAAGTCATATGAGAAAATGCTTGTATTGATGTTGAATTTTAGCACTAGTTAAAAGAAAATGAAATTTAAAGCTAACCCAACATTTTTTTTCTCTTCCCTAGGTCCACCAAGATCAGCATTATGACTGATGGTGACTATGATTATCTAATCAAACTCCTGGCCCTTGGAGATTCAGGGGTGGGAAAGACTACATTCCTTTATAGATATACCGACAATAAATTCAATCCCAAATTCATCACTACCGTAGGAATAGACTTTCGGGAAAAACGTGTGGTGAGTTTTTAATTTAACTTGCTCTTCAGGTGCTTCTACCACATAAAGATAGGATGCTTTCATTAAATAACATCCATTTACTTCCTCTAATGAAACTCATAATCTCTGGCAGTTTGTTTTGATCTATAATCCTACATATTCCCTTCTGGTGAGAAAAGAATCTTTGGATGGGAAGGATGCATTCCTCACTAATAATGACACCTTGTAGTTTGAAGGAGTATTATATACAACTAGAGAAAATCCACATGAATACTATGTTTTAGAGATCCTTAGAGGTTGTTTAAAAACTTTAAAACTGAATTCCTTTAGAATCCATTGACCTTGTTAATTTGGGTCAAATTGGATTTTATTAGTAGGAATTGTAATGATTGGAATGATGCCACCTGCTGGAGAGTTACTGTAGGAAAGCTCCAGCATGAGGAGAAGGTGTCTGAGGGTAAGCCATGCAGCTTTCCTTGGTGTCAGGAAGTGATGTTTGCTTGTGAGTACTGTCAATCAAGGCTACCAGCCAATTAGCTTGGAGATGTGTGTGCAAGTGGATGGGATGTTGCCAGTTTCACAGGAGGCTTGTGGGATGAAGGAGGTGTGGCTCTTTTTTTTTTTTTTTGTAAGGACTCCCATGGAGAGTGGGGCTGGAGACATTAGCTCCCCCAGACAGACAGCTGAATTTAGGCCTCTTTCTCTCTCTTCACCAAATTCTTATTCTCCTTAATAAATGCTTAAAAGCCTAAACTCTTGCTAAAGCTTCTAATTTAATGTCGACCACTCATTAGATATTTTAGACAGTTTAGCTAGAATTTTAGCCCTTACAGAACCAAAGTTAATCTTTTTTGTCTTAAGCAAAAAGACCCAAAGCTTTCATAAGTCCTGAAAGGCACAAACAAGGTAAGCACAGTTTCATGAGTATCCTTATTTATTGAGAAACAGAGGAGTACAAGCATTGGTTCTGGAGTCGCAGGGACCTGGATTCAAATCCCATCTCTGAGATTCATTACCTTGTGGGACTATATGCAAGATACTTAGCCACGGTCCAATCCCTTCTTCACATTGCTGACAAATCAGTTATACTAATGTTCGGGTCTTACCATCTCACTCCTCTCTTCTGTTTTTTAGTTGTTCCACATTCCTATAGAATTAATTACAAACTTAAAAAATAAATTGTGCCTGTGACTTCCTCTGGATAGGAACATCCCAATTAGGAAACTTCATCTACCCATGCAGATGGACACCTGCTATGCAATCTATAATCTTAGAGTGTTGTTTGTTGGCACCAAAAATTTAGACAAATTGCCTATGCTTACAGAGTCTTCTTGACTCTGAGGCTAGCTCTCAATCCACTGTGTAATGTTGCATCTCTTTAACTTGGCATTTAAGGCCTTCTACAATATGCTGCTATTGTTTAATTCTTTTGTTTTTTAATTTTGCAAGGGGCAATGAGGGTTAAGTGACTTGCCCGGGGTCACACAGCTAGTAAGTGTCAAGTGTCTGTCTGAGGCCAGATTTGAACTCAGGTCCTCCTGAATCCAGGGCTGGTGCTGTATCCAGCTATTACTTAATTCTGATACATCTGGCACCCTTTAATCCCAGCTATTACCTAATGTTGTCCCCCCGACCCCTGCCTCTATATATTTGCAGACCCTATCCCCCTTGCCTAGAATTTCCTCCCCCTATATCTTTTCTTTTTGGAATTGCTCTCTTTCTTCTAGTCCCAGTTCAGGGGCCATTTCTACCATGAATTTTTTCCCCAAATCCCCTCTCGAACTCCCAACACCCAACTTCCTCTTTAAATTTCATGTAGCACTTTGGCTAGATTTCTTGAAGGTTCATCTTTGTATCTCTAACACCCAGCATGGTGCTTAATATTATTGAATTAAATTATTATTATTAAATTGGATTTTAAATTATTATTATTAAATTAAATATTAATACTTAATATTTGTTGAATCACAGATATGAGAACAACCCAATCCCTCTCCAGGGACATGCTGACAAGAATGCTTTTATTTGAGTATATTCAGATACTTTTTTCCAATAGTACAGACTTTTTCATAGGAATAGAGAAATTGTGACATATGAGATATGTGGCCTATTGGAAAAAGGGCCAGACATAGAGTCAGCACCGGGACTTACTTGATGAAGGCCTTGGGCGATGTACTTCACTGCTAAGAGCCTCAGGTTCCTATTTGTAGTGGAGGTAGTAGTGCTCACACTCACAGGATCATTGATTTAGATCTGAATCTGATTCCCTCATTTAAGAGATGAGGAAATAGGCCCAAAGAAGGTAGTGACTTACTCAAGGTCATGCATATAAATGTGTAACTGTTTGTTGTTGTTGTTCCGTTTCAATTGTGTCCAATCCTTCATGACGCCATTTGAGGTTTTCTTGGCAGAGATACTGGAGTAGTGGTTTGCCATTTCCTTCACCAGCTTGCCTTACAGATGAGGAAACTGAGGCAAACAGTGACTTGCCCAGGGTCCCACGGGTAGTAAGTGTTTGAGGCCAGATTTGAACTAAAAAAGACGAGTCTTCCCAACTCCAGGCCCTGCCTGACACTCTCTATCAACTATGCCACCGATCTGCCCTTTAAGATGACACTTACAAGTTGGACTGCTTGGATTCACTTCCTTTAAAGCCATTGCTGATATTCAAGATAGCAATAAGTACTGACACAAGCTGTGTTGCTGCATGATTGTTGGTCATAACATAAGACTTGAGTGTGGAAAATTGGATGATTTTCAGTTGAAACTCTCTCTTTACATTCATTTTCTAAGAGAGAACTTAGCCAGAGAACTAGACTTCCTGTACTGTAGCCCTAAAGGTTGCTGGCTTTACCCTAATCATTCCATTACCTGCAAAGTCACACTCTTCAGAGAAAACATCAGTTATTTTTGTTTTGCTTTGTTTTAAAAAAGAATCTCCCTTTATAAACATTATTTAGTATAAATTAAAGTTAATGATAAGTAAAAAACGGTGATGAGAGCTACTGGTCAAGTACATAGGTCTGATGAAATGATGATTGCTATTTCCCGGTTCTGTCAGTCACTTAGCATTTATTTAGAGACTAGTGAGCTCCAATTAAGAGCAGGGAGAAAGCATTGTGAAGAAAACAAAAGCAATGAACAGAGGGAAGCCCTCTATGCAAGTAATAAAGCCCAGGTACCCAGATAACGTTCTCTCTCTTTACTCATCATACCCTTTGGCCCAGAGATCCAACTGTTGAGACGTTATCCCAAGGATCTGTACAAAAGTATTAATGGCCACTTTATTTATATTATTTGAGCAACCTATATGTTGACTGATTACAAATGGTGAAATAAGGGGCAGCTAGGTGACACAGTGGATAGAGCACTGGCCCTGGATTCAGGAGTACCTGAGTTCAAATCCAGCCTCAGACACTTAACACTTACTAGCTGTGTGACCCTTGGCAAGTCACTTAACCCCAATTGCCTCAACAACAAAAAAAGAAAGAAAGAAAGAAAGAAAGAAAGAAAGAAAGAAAGAAAGAAAGAAAGAAAGAAAGAAAGAAAGAAACTATAACAAATGGTGAAATAATTTAGGGTATTTAAATGGAATGAAATGTTTGCTATCATGTCATAATAATGAGAAACATGAAAACATATAAACATGGAAAGATTTATATAAAGTGATACAAAGCAAGGTCAGTAGAATGGAAAACATGAGCACGACACTGTCTATAACAATATTAAAAACAAAAGGCGACAAAATTTTATAAATACCCAGATGGATTTGACAGGGAAACATGAGCATAAATAAATTGGTAAAATTTGTAGCATAGAATTACTTTCCTAATTAACAAGGAAATAGTTTGGAATTTTAAGATCTTAATTAGAGATTTACTCTATGGTCTTATGTATTTATAATTTTTTTAAATGTCAAGTTTATAATAATAAAATAATTCTTTAAAGATAATGTACATTATTCCTGTTGAACCAGATGCAGCCTGGTATATTGAATAGGGTACTGGGCTCAGGGACAGAAAAAAATTGTGGTTCAAATGCCCTCTCAGACCTTAGTTCTGTCACCCTAGGCAATTTCGTCTACTTCTCTGTGCCTAATTTTCCTCAATTGCCAAATAAGATGGTTAAACTTGATTGCCTGTAATGGTACCTCTCAGATCTAAAATCTGTGATCATTAGGTCGATTCAGGAATCTGTTTTGCTTGATTATTCATATTTGTTACAAAGGTTGTGTTTTTCTTCATTCTTCCCTCATGGGAGGGAAAGAAAATTTATTTTGTTCTTTAAGAAAATAAAATTTAATTAAAAAAATAAAATGAGAAATGTCATTCTTAGTACCACTCTAATGTTCAGTTTTTCCTTAAAAAAATTTCATCCTGATCAAGATCTAAGTGGTTTATAAATTCATAGGTCTAAACCATGAGCTTGTGCTTGTCTTGGATTCTTCCAATTGTTGAGAGGTATTTAATATACTTTTTGTCTATGCATGTAGAATGCACTTCATAATTGTATTATTTTTGGTAATTCTTGGAAACTTGAAGACAGGTTCTTCCCCTCTATTTTCCCATGTGAAGTATTTTCCAGTAACTCTTGATCCTGGGTTCTGTTTAAACAGAAAGGGTTCTGTTTTGTTTGATTTTATTAAAAAGCAATAGACAACAATTTAAAATGAAATATTTTCTTTTAAGAGCGTGGTAACCATGGTTAATAAAGGAATCCATTAAATGACTGATGGAAAGTCATCACGAAAATATGATACCTACTGGATTGTTTTGCCATTTCAAAAGTAGCCACCATAAGGAAAAACATTCAAATTAGGAAGGTATTCAGAATTTACTTGTGCGGATGACAGATTCTGTTTAGGTAGTAAGCCTAAAGATTTTTGGAAACCTAGCATTTGTAATGTATTTTTTGTACAAATTCTTAAGTACTTATTGTTAAATGATTGTGTTTACAGTAATGTTTTGGGGAAACAGAGGAGATGTTTGTTTAGGTCTTCTGTGAACTTTGACAAGTGATTTAAAGAAGATATGGAAGTGAGAGGAAATAGATAACATGTCGATGAAGCAATCTACTATTGCTTCTTCACCTGAATAATGAATCAACTATTTTTATATTTGTATATTTCAGGTATATAATGGTCGAGGACCAAATGGATCTCCAGGAAAAGCTTTTAAGGTACATCTTCAGCTTTGGGATACAGCTGGACAGGAAAGGTAACTATAATGATAACAATAATAATAATAACAACAGTGACCACTTACATAGTACTTCATAACATACAAAGCACTCTACTCACAGCAAGCAACTCTGTGAGGTGGATAGTATTGGGGGGGGGGCCGGCGGAGCAATTGGGGTTAAATGACTTGCCCAGGGTCACACAGCTAGTAAGTGTTAAGTGTCTGAGACTGGATTTGAACTCAGGTCCTCCTGAATCCAGGGGCCGGTGCTCTATCCACTGCGCCACCTAGCTGCCCCTGGATAGTATTATTATTCCTTTTTACAGATGAGGAAATTGGGGGTCAGAAAAGTTAAGTGATTTACCCATGATTTACCTACTAGCTGTGTGCTAGTAGGTATTACAGCCAGAGCTCCGTACTAATCTTCTGGTTTTATTATAGGCAATGTTGCGCTTTTTAGCTTCTAACCATAAGTTTCTAGTGACCCAAGACCTTTTTTGAAAATTGCTAATATTGAGAACTAAAAATACTGGAAATAAGCATAGCTAAAATAAACATAGTGGTTTCTGTTTTGCAAAGCACTTGATATTTATCATCTAACTGGGTCCTCATAGCGACTCTCTTTAGATGCTCTTATTATCCCCATTTTAAAGATCAGAAAACTGAAACTGAGTGGTTAAGTGACTTGCTGGCTAGTGAATTAGCTCGATATAGAGAGGAAGAATATAAGGCAGGACTCGAAATAAAGTCTTCTTGACTTTCAGATCAGTGCTCTTGCCTCACAAGTTATAAAATAAGTGTTTATCAAAAGAAAAGCACCATGGGTATAGTGAAGTCAGAAATATCTGGAATCGCTTCACCTCTGACACAGGCATGTAATTAACGCTGAAACTGAGGTAACTTTCTAAATTTTAGGTGGATTATAACCTGCTTTGTGGGAGGGAGTTCTCACAAGTCCAAAATCTGAAGTCACTGCCATATTGGTGTGTCAGGGTATAAAAATAATCTATTTCTAGGTAATTAAGATAGGGGCTTTCACCCATAATGTTGCTGGTATAGAGAACTCACTCATGAGGAAACTCCTTTTACCAGTACAGGTTGAAACCTTCTCAGTAACTTAGAGTCACTTGGAGCATTTAGAGGTTAAGTAGCCAGACTAGGATCATGGGGCTAGTGAACCCAGGTCTTCTGGGCTCCAAGGCCCACCCTCCATTCACCGGGACAGACAAGCTGCCTCGCTCTAGATAATTAAAGATGACTAACAAGTGAGCCTATTTTAGTCACATTTGTCAAGCAGAATTCTGAAGCGTCATCATTGCAATCTTCTCCATGAAGATAACTTCTTTCAAGTTGTCTCTGGGGTTTTTGTTTGTTTTGTTGTGTTTTGTTTTGCTGTTTTGTTTTGTTTTGTTGGTAGTAGGTAGCAGGTGAGCTCAATTAATAAGTGGAGAATAGAAGATACATATGTAAAGATGAAAATATGCCTGCAGTCAGTTTAAGAAAAAGATTGTTAAGCCCATAGCAGGCTTATCTCCCATCCTCCCCATAGTCCCTTAGACGAATTTTTTCTTCCATCTATACTGGCCACACCTATCCCCAAGTACATGCACACTTCCCTCTCCATAGTTTTGCCCATTTCATTTTTCTCTTCCTAGAATGCTTTCCTCCTTTCTCTCTTTGTATCTTTCCAAATTCTACCCAGTCATTTTAATTCCACTTGAAAGCTAATTGGCTTTCGGCTTCAATTGAATGATGGAGGGGAAGCAAAGTCATCCACTCATTATTGTTAAGTCTTCAAGTGTCACAGGAAAAGAGCATCCTTGTTCTTTTCAGAAACAAAATGACATTCCAACTATCACTGGGAGGAGACCCTTGCCTAGGTCCCCCAAAAGACTTGGCCAAGAACTTATTGTTTTGGTAATTTGAACAATTTAGCAAAGGCCTTTCTGTTACCTCTACCTTGAAGGCATCTCTTCTGTTGTCCATTTGCCTAATTACTTAAATATATTATTGTTGTTTAATTTTATCTGTTCCTTTTTCTGGCCTCCCTAGATAGATCCTGGAGGGCAAGGCTGCTATCATTTAATTTAATTCAATTCAACAATTTATTAAGCCGCTACTATCTGCCAGGCATTGATCTAGGTACTGGCAATATAGAGAAAACGACCAAATAGTTCTTACCTATAAAGAGCTTGCTTTCTACTGGGCAGGGAGAACACACATACATAAATAAGTAAATATTTTTAAATAAAATTTTTTTGTGGGGAAGCAAATTAGCAACTGAGTGGATCAGGAAAGGTCTTTTTGAGGAAGGTTGAACTTGAGTTGGGCCTTAAAGGAATCAAAATAATCCAAGGGGCAGAGGTGATGAGGAAGATCGTTTTAAATGTGGAAGACCGAATGTGAAAAAGCAGGAATCAGGGGATGGAATGTCATGAATGGGGAACAGCAAACATGCCATTAGGTGCAATGTAGAGCCTGTGAGTGGAATACTGTGAATTCATTCTAGGTGAAAGGATGCACAGGGTGCACTCTGGTCCTGTCTCCCAGAGACAGCCTGTGACATCTCCCATCAGTGTTGTAGGTACCCTGAAAGACTGGAACATCTTTCTTCTCTACTGCCATCACTCAAGCCCCCAGTGGCCATGTTTCCTCCACTGTTAGGCGCTTGTGACTAGGACCGCCTTTCTATTTAACCACTTAACTTTGGTGAGTTATTTCAAGGGCATATTTATTTCCAAAATATAGCTAAGACCAAAATACAAACAGCCCACCTTACCCCACCTCTTCTTTCCATTCCCTCAGTCTCTTGGGGTTAGCCTCTAAACTTAGTTGAGTTCATATATAATATATATATATGTGTGTGTGTGTGTGTGTGTGTGTGTGTGTGTGTGTGTGTGTACACACATATATATATAATCAACCCCATTTAGTTCATTTCCAAAGGAAGCATATATGCTAGTTGAGTCCTTGTCTCAATTACTACTGGGTTGGGGTCTTGAAGGCCACTGCCAAAAGTTGCTTCTTGCTCTTTGGGACACTAATGCTTCATTTGTTTTAGGACCCAGGTTGTGGAACACCAAGCACCCTCTTAATAACCCTTACAACTCCCATAGTCCATGAGACTCTATTCACCTAGAACAGAAGGAAAAAAAATGAAAAAAGGCCCTAAGACCTATTTCCACTGCATGGTTTCTCACCAGATATCAAAAGTTATGGAGTTCCACTGAGATCCCCTAAGAGTAACTGAGGCAAAAGAGTAGATAGCCAAGGTTGACAGACCTTTTGGATTGCCCCTGAAGCCAGTCAAAGAGCCACTTCTTCACCATGTATCTAGAAGACCACCATGTGCTATGGAATATAAATGTATACTCTACCATGTCTTCTTTCTTTAAATATCATCACAGTTATCCCAGAAAGCAAGCTCCCTTGTGTGCTCCACATGGAGAGCTTATATCAGCTAAGCAAGTTACCCATTCTAATTGTTGTTAAGTTGTTTTTTGGTCCATGACCCCATTTGGGGTTTTCTTGGCAGAGATACTGGTTTTCCATTTCCTTCTTCAGCTCATTTTACAAATGAGAAAATTGAGATAAACAAGGTGAAGTGACTTGTCCAGGGTCACACAGCTAGTCAGGATCTGAGGCCAGATTTGAACTCGGGAAGATGAGTCTTCCTGTCTCCAGGCCCAGCTCTATCCACTGTGCCATCTAGCTGCCCCACAAAAACCAGGCCCCCATGGTAAAAAGATCAAAACCAGATTATGATGGGTTTTAAATATCTATCAGAGGAGTTTGTGTTTTATCCTACAGATGTTAGAAAGCCATTGAAACTCCTATAGCAGGCAAGTGACATGGCCAGACTTGTGCTTTAGAAACACCAATACCCCTTTAGCTGTGTGAAGGATAAATTGGAAAAGGAAAGATGAGAAGCAGGAAAAATCAATTAATCAATTAGGAGGCTACTGCAATAGTTCAGGCAGAAAGTGATGGAGGAATGAAGTAGGGGGGTTAGGGTATGAATAGGGAGGAGGATTTGGAGAGAAGAGATGTGAAGGCAGGATCAATAAAACTTGACAAGTGATTGGATATGGGAAGTGAGTGGATAGGAGAGTCAACAAATAACTCTGAGCTTGTGAGCCTGTGTGACTGCAAGGATGGTGTGGTGGCACCTTTGGCAGAAATGGGAAGATATCAAGCTTCTCTTTGAACATGTTCATTTGAAATCATCAATCTTCGTATCCCCCATGACAAAATACCCTGCACAAAGCAGGCATTCGGATACTGCTTATTCATTGATTTTGATGGGGGCTGGTTGTTACCCAGTATACTATGCAAATGTATATTTTGTATTGCTAATACTAGTGTGGAATATGGCTAGTCAGTCTGAGTCTTAGAAGATATGGATCCTGGTTCTGGCTCACTCGATCTTTAGCCTTGGGCAGATCATGCAGACCTCTTGTGGGCCTTATTTTCCTCATCTGTAAAAATAAGGAAATTGGAGTAGACCAACTGTAAGGCCTATTCTAATTCCGAGTCTATATTCTAATATGACATAAAGGCTTAGCCAGCCGGGTGGTAGCATATTCTTAGATATTGGCATAAAAACATTCATTAAAGTATAAGGATAAAGATTAATCTTTTTAATTTTTTTAATATTCCTTAGTCTCCCAAATTTTATATACACACATGTCTTTCTCCTTCCCTGTCCTGCCCCCTCCCCAGATTTTTGAGGTTATGAATGATTCTGTTTTTAAAATGAATCCAAAATACTCATATTTAGTGTGTGTAAATACCAGGAAAGGTGCTGAAATTATTTTTTCTATCTCTTTTTCTTAAACTGTGAGCTACTTGCAGCCTTCATCATAGTTATGTTGCCTTTGAAATTATTACTTAAAGAATCTACATAAGTCGGTTTCATTATCACAGACCACACATTTCTTGACTATTATGAAAATAGGAAAATGCTGCACCCACACATAATGGTGTTCTCTACTTTGGCTTAGCCAAGTGGCAGAGATGTTTCATCCTGTATCCTCTTAACTGCTGCCTTAGGAGGCAAGGATGGGTGAAAACAAGGGGCAGCGTTTGTTATTCTCAATCATTCTTCTATTGAGAATTCTTCTGTCAATTTTTATGTGGTATTTTTGTAGAATATCTAAGCAAGGCCTATAGTATCCCATGATTGACTGCAGTGCCTATGGTGTGTGCCACCATAATTTCTATGTGGTTACATTCATTGGAAAAAAACATCACCCTGAAAGGAAAAGTCATACCCTTCGAGTAAATCTAAGGGAAAACAAGGCCTAATCTTGTTACTTGGGGATGCCAATAGAATGATGGTGAATCTCTGGGATATGCTTCTCTTTATCTTCATGGAGGGTAATCATGCCAGATTTACCACCACCCACTGTCCTCCAACCAATCCAGGCCACTGGGGTAATTACATCCAGTTATTTGGTCAGTCAATAAACATTTATTAAGTACCTACTATGTGCCAGGCACTGTGCCTTAACTATCAAAGCAGTGGCCAGTGAAAAGTCCAGTATATAATATTTGCTGGTCAGTTCCGAGATCCAATATATTTTAGTCTACAAATCAAATTTAGATGATCTTGTACCAGGATGGTGACAGGGAGGAAAAACAAAGAAAAAGAAAACTGTTCTCTCTGTTACCTCTACCAGATCATTCAAACATTTTCTTTTTTCATGCCCACATGTTTTTACTTGATGTAATAATACGTTATTGAAGACTTTGTATCCTTTACTTTTGTCTTTACATCCCTTGCCTATCTTCTTTCTGCTTTGACAAATAATCCCCCTTCCTTGTTCCAACAGTCTTTGCCTTTCTCAGAGTTCATAGTCCCATACTTCTCATTCATTGATTCTTTCATTCTATTGATCATTCAGTTAAGATTGTTATCATGTGCCTACTTTGTATTACTCTGTTACCTCTGTGGATTATTTAATATGTGCATATATAGATACACACATATACATATATGTGTGTGTATATATACATATACACATACATGCATATACACGTGTGTTTCTTTACTGTTCTTTACAATCTACTTAGAAACATAACACAAATCATTATAACTAGTAACTGCTCTCATTTCTCTAACACTTTAAGATTTACACATTCATTATTTACAACTCCATTCTTTACAACCAACTAATTCAAGTGTCATTATCCCCATTTTACAGATGAGGATATTGAGGCCGAGAGTTTAAGTTCCTTGCTCCTAATTACACAGCCATGAAGCGTTGGAGTTAGAATTCAAACCCAAGTCTTCTAATTCAAAGTTTTCCCCCCCTAAATTTGCCCCCTCTCACAAGACAAAGGTGCATGAGACACCTAGTAAATGATAACATTTCAGAGCAACATATCCCCAAGCATACAATAGATGGCTATAGCTGTGTGCAGGTAACCCAGAGGAAGGGGAGTAATCAAAATCAAATATAAACTCCTTCTGGTAAAGAACTTTGAGATTCTTCATCTTGAAGACCATTTCCTCTACACTTGGGATGACTGGAAACCTTTGAGCAGTCTTTCCTTGTGTCCCATCTGTAGTCCTGTGGAAAGCTCTGCAATGGTAAGTAATGGACTCTGATTTCAAAAGTGAGAGGAGGTATAGGAGGAACCCTGTGGCATAGTAGTAGACACATCAGTCAGAAGAGCTGGTGTGGAGCAGCTAGGTGATACAATGGATAGAGCACCAGCCTTGCAGTTAAAAGGACCTGAGTTCAAATCCTGCCTCAGACACTTACTAGCTATGTGACCCTGGACAAGTCACCTAACCTCAGTTGTCAAAAAGAACTGATGCCAGTCTGAACTCACTGGTAAAGTGACCATCTGTCTGGCCTCTCTTGAAGATTTGTTGGGTAGTAAAGTACTTTATTGTTATTATTTAAATCGTTAAAGACTACTTAAATGTGAGCTACTGTTATTGTTGATCCATTGACTCCATTGCTGTTATTAACATTCTTTCACTGTGCTTTCTTGGCAGATTTCGAAGTCTCACCACAGCATTTTTCAGAGATGCCATGGGCTTCTTACTAATGTTTGACCTCACCAGTCAACAGAGCTTCTTAAATGTCAGAAATTGGATGAGTAAGTCAGACCAAGTAACTTACCTTGACTGCTCTAGAACCTAACTTATGCATTTACATATTTTTCTGGTTTGCCTGGATTTTGCTACATTGCTTCTAGAATATAGATACATATTCAAGATGGAAACTTGATCACTGAACTTAGTGGCTTTTCTCAGCCCTCATTTTTTTTTTTACTATTCCGTCTTCTTGGATCTTCCTTCCTCTCTGACAATTTTTGACACCACTCTATCATGGTAATCCTATCCAGCCACTTCTCCTCTGCCCCATTGTTTATTATCCATAGCCCACCTCATAACTGTGAAGGTTTGCCCTGTGTTCTTTTCTCTCTACATTTTCAGTAACCGTCAGCTCCAATGGATTTAATAAATATTTCAATACAGATGACCCACAGATCTATATATTTACCTCTAGCCATCAATTGCCTGTTGGATATTTTCAACTGGATGCAATCTTCTTGTGTCAGCATATCTAAAAAATAACTCATTAGCTTCCCCTCAAAATTCACCCCACTTCTGAATATCTTTATCTCTGTCAAGGTTCTCAGCACCCTTCCTGTCTCCCAGCTTCACACTTTTGGGGTCATCTGTGATCATTCACTCTCTCTCACTCCACATATCCAATCAAGTGCCAAGTCTTGCTAACTCTACCTTTACAACCTCTCTCATTTCTATCCCCTTTTCTCCACTCAGACGACAACCAACCACTCTAGTTCAAGTCCTGATCACCTCTCACCTGGGCTATTATAATAGCTTCCATATTGGACTCTTTGTAGCCAACTTCTTCCCTCTCCCAATCCATCCTCTAGTTAGTTACCATGGTGATATTCCTAAAGTACAGGGCTGACCATCTCTCTCTTCTGTTCAAAAAATTCAAGTGGTTTCCAGTGTCCTCTATAGTCACATTCATACATTTTTGTGTTATTTAAGCTCTTTGCAATCTAGTTCCATCCTTCTTTTCCAGATTTATTATATGACACCCCCTCCCCATTCACTCTTACTCTTAATCCAAATTGTCTTACTTCCTGTTCTTCACACATACTCTCTTCTTGTTGCTTCCCCCATGCCTAGAATGTTTTCCTCCTTACCTCTGCCTCCTAGAATCTTTGGCTTCCTGCTAAATTCAGAGCAAGCACCACTTTTATTGTCTACATGAGATCTTTCCTAATCACTCCAGCTGCTTGTCCTTCTCCTATCCCCCATTAACTTGTATTTACTTTGTATGTATTTTGTATTTATTTCTATGTGTACATGTTGTTTCCCCAATAGAATGTAAGCTGTTTGAGGGCAGGGAATGTTTCACTTTTGTCTTTGTATCCCTAGCACCTAGCAGAGTGTCAGGCACATAGTAGGTGCTTAGTCAACACTCGATTTGATTTGATCAAACCAGAGGGGGATAAGTAAAGTTGGATGTGGGTAGGTAATGGTTTAGTCTATTTTACATCACCATCCCCGGCCATCCAAGATGTGAATCTTAGTATTGGTGCTGTAGTGTTTGGCAGTGAGATCGTGTTTGTCCTTTTGACCTCTCAGAGAGAAACACTTCTGACATTGCCATCAAATGTACTTATGAGACTAGTTATCTCAATTGAAAAGCCATTAATTCCATTTCTTTAGTGTGCCCTCGAGTGCCTCTTTAAACTAATTGAGCTAGCATCTACAACAGGAAGCACAGAGAGGGCATGAGAGAAAGAAGCTAGGTGTATGCTGAATGGGAACACATACTCCTGGAATTTTCTTGTCCTCCTTGGTTAAATGGGCTTGAAGCAGAGTTCTAGAGAGACCACCCATTTTATGAGAAGAATCATTACAGGGGCATAGTGTATGTGTGTGTGCGTGTGTATATGTATGTATGTAAAAGGAGATCAACACCTGTTCTATTGAACAGGTGATTAAATGTGAAAGAACCATGTGTGAAAATGACTCCTCAGGCCTCATGATTTCTTGAACTTATTAAGAATTTAGGATAATGGCAAAACAATGACTTGAGGAATGTATTAGATAGAATATTTCATGAGAACAACATTTGGTTGGTACCATAGACAATTTTTCTTTCTGAAGACTGGGAGAAAATATTTCAAATTCATTTGAGAAGTTTTTAGTCCACAAGGCCAGAGCTCCCATGAAAAAAAGCATATTACACTCCAGTGATGAAGCATTGTCATCACTTCATCATTTTCCTATAGAAACATTTTCTTTTTAAAATAAATTTTATTAATATATTTTGTTTTACATCACCTAAATTTCCCCATGTCCTCTCCTAGAGAGCCATTCTTTATAACAAAGAATTTTTTAAAAGAGAGGAAGAGAAAAAATCAGTAAAATTGATCACAGACATTGAAAAATTTGACACATAGAAAAATTTTTTACACTCTTGGATGCTGACATCTGCAAAGGAACTAGGGGAGATATCTTCTTTGATCTCTTCTTTGGGGCCAACCTTGGTTTTTATAATTTCACAATACTCAGTTTTGATTATTTTACAATTATTATTATTATCTCTATTTAATATTATTGTGGTTGTGGTTGTTTTTGTTGTTTGTTCTTCATTCTTGAAGAAGACCATGTCATCAGGGTGATGTCATGACTTGCACTGAATTGGATTTAAGTGAGGCAGGGCAGTTATATATTGTTTGCCTGGCTCATCTCATCTCACTTTGCATCCCTTTCTGTAAGTCTTTCTTTAAAAAGGCAAATTTTCTAAATGATGGGAGAGAGTTGGAATATACTAAAGATTCTGGATTCTATATGTGCTCATTAATATAATTGCAACCAAAGGCAAAAAGCAGAAAAGTCAGACTCTTTTTCAGATATGTGATTTGCACTTACTTTCTTTTATTATTCTACTTGTCTCACTTGAAGGCAACTAATTATCTTGACTTCTAGGATTATAAAAAAAAAAATGTGAAGATGGCATTTAGTACATCCTCCTTCAGCACAGATGAATGTCTTCCATATTCATAGATCTCTGGGAAGATTGTGCATTTTTCTAAGATCATTAGGTACAATGTTTTAACAATCCTATTTCATATTATACCATCTCTAAATTGAAAGTTACATTGAGTAACAAAATGACACCGTGGAAAAGTGGGAAAACAGAAAGAAGAGGCATTTGAAGACTAAGGATCTAAGGTCAAATTCTGCCTTTAGCATTTACTATTAGATGACCATGGGCAAGTCACTTAAATTCTCAGGGCCTCGGATTTGTTGTTGTCATGTTCAACTCTTTCGAGTCCATGGAACATATCACACCAGTCATGGGGTTTTCTTGACAAAGATACTGGAGTAATAAGCCATTTTTCTTCTTATAAAATAAAAAGAAATTTATTAGGAAAGAGCAAAGTATGGGCCAGGGAACAGATCATCATGATGAACTGTCCCTTTGGAGTAAGAGAAGACCTGGTCTTTTGTATCTTTACAAAACAAAGAAAGGAAGAGGAAAGGGCAAGATAACTGTGAGGGGATCAGTAGGATATGCAAGCCATTTTCTTTTAAAGTGGGTGAAGGCAAAAAAGAGATTAAGTAACTTGCCCTGTGTCCCATAGCTATAGTAAGTATCTGAGGTCAAATTTGAACTCAGGTCCTCCTGACTCCAAGCACAGCACTGTATCCATTGAGCCACCTAGTTGCCTTTTGTTTTTTGTTTTTTTGTTTTGTTTTGTTTTTTGTGGGGCAGTTGGGGTTAAGTGACTTGCCCCGGGTCACACAGCTAGTAAGTGTCAAGTGTCTGAGGCTGGATTTGAACTCAGGACCTCCTGCATCCAGGGCCAGTGCTCTATCCACTGCACCACCTAGCTGCCCCCACCTAGTTGCCTCTTACAGATTACTGAACTGTAAAATGAAGAGGTTAGATGTAATGGCCTGAAAAATCCTTGTCAGCTCTAAATCTATGAACCTCTAATCCAGAGGCCATCTAGTCCAAACTGTATCTGAACAGGAGTCTCCTGTTCAACATCATCCCTGTTAAGTGGTTACCCAGCTACCATCTGAAGACTTCTAGTGATGCGCAACTCAATCCCTTTAGAAAGTAGCTCATTCTGTCTTCAGAAAGCTCAAATTGTTAGCAAGTTTCTCCTCTTATTGAGCTGTAATATACCAATGAAACTTATCCATTGCTTTCACTTTTGGCCCTTGGGCTAAGCAAGACCAGTCTAAAGTTAAGGTTACTGTATTATAGTTTATCTACTTTTTTTTTCCTCCTCTGGCTTTAGAATAAAATCATAGTTTTGGAGCTGGAAGTAGTCTCAGAGATCCAACCTATTATTTTTCAGATGAGGAGACAGACCTATGGAATGAAGTGACTTGCTCCCTGGCAGAAATAATATTTTGACAGTTGTCTGACTCAAAATCTGGTGTATTTTGCCCACTCCTCCATAATACCTATTTTAATAATCCTTTGTTGTTTTTTAAAAATATATTTGTTTTATTCTGAACTCAAGAAATAAAACAAATATTTCTATAACATAGAATTAAAAAGGTGATTGTACATGAAATGCCAAATGTATAACTTGCTTTTAAATATATAATGAAGTTATCACGTAACTTTTTTTTCTTCTTTTCCCTCCCCTCTTGTAGAGAAGGCTATCATTAGACACAAAAATGTAAAACCATTCTATACATACTTCTATTTATCAAATTTTTCTCTGGATCATCATAGCTCAGACTACTTTTGTGGTTTGCATAAACAATACTATATATACTTGTAATACTTTATATAAATAATAATTTATATGCTTAAATTTACCATAGTAAAGTTGCCAAAAAATTCTAAGCAAATATCATCAAAAATAATTTTTAACTAATGGCTCCTAAGGAGAAGAAAGGAATGTTTTTCTCCTTGTTGAAATTCACCCTTTGGTTACAAAGTAAACTCAAATTTTTTTAGTGGTCCTAAGGAAAACTGTTTCTTATCTCTATCACTAAGGCTCTGGGAGAGATAAACCTTTTCAAAAGCATGAATAAAATGAGAATTTTTAGTCCTCTAAGCTTCAGCTCTGACATTAATTGATCAATCTATCAATCAATCTTTATTAAGTGCCTACTATGTGCCAGCCACTGTGCTAAACTTGAAGATATGAAAAGGGGCAAAAGATAGTCCCTGCCCTCAATAAGCTTGCAATCTAATCACTATGCTTATCTCCCTCTATACTTATGGCAAGTGTGAAAGCAGTACTATGCGAGCTCCGAAAGGAAACAGAATGGACTTGGTGTGTGTGTGTCCATGTGTGTGAGTGTACATGTTCATGTGTGTTTGTGCCTCCTCATGCATTTATATGTGGGGGAGGTTATTATTTTGATTAAGCAACTAGAGAATGAGCACTCACATGTGATGAAGTTATTGATTTGCTCTGCTTTCTTTCCAAGGCCAACTGCAAGCTAATGCATATTGTGAAAATCCAGATATAGTATTAATTGGCAACAAAGCAGATCTATCAGACCAGAGGGAGGTCAATGAACGGCAAGCCCGGGATCTTGCAGACAAGTATGGGTAAGTTAGTTACTGTAAAAATGCATCCAACCTGACTGGCTGTGGCATAAGAACCTAGACAGGGGCTCTTCCATGGGATCCCTGACATGTGAAGTAATGCTTAGCAGCCCAATGTATGAAGAGGGGCTCCTCCACAACTGTAAGACTTCTAGAGGAGCTCCAGGAAACAGACATGAGAGGCGGCTCCAGCCCTGGTCTCACTGAGCTTACTCTCTAACGTCTAAGGTCCCTTTTTGTAGCATTGGGGTATTGTTTTATGGATAGATTCAGTGTGACTGGCAATTAAAGACTCTAGGCAGGAAAACTTGGGCAACAGGGATATTCTCAAACCTACCTGGTCTGAAAGCTCCTTAGAACAGCTAGATTCAATAAGCTCTGGATTGAAGATTATTAGACTTCAGTTTGAATCCTAGCTGGACCACTTGGGCAAGTTAATATTACCCCTCCTGGGGGTGCAGCTAGGTGGCTTAGTAGATAAAGCACTGGCCCTGGATTCAGGAGGACCTGAGTTCAAATCCGGCCTCAGACACATGATACTTACTAGCTGTGTGACCCTGAGCAAGTCACTTAACCCTCATTGCCCCGGCAAATAATATATACACACACATATATATACATACACATATACATATACATATACATACACACACACACACGTGTGTGTGTGTGTGTGTGTGTATAAACCCCCTCCTCCTGCTCTGTTTCCTTGACTGTAAAATGAAAGGACTAGATGATCTCTGTGGTGGCTAGGTGGCATGGTCGATAAAGTGTTGGAGACAGAAAGACCTCAATTCAAATCCTGCCACAAACACCAGAAATATGACCTACAGCAAGCTACTTAACATTTGCCTCTATTTCCTCAATTACAAAATGAGGATAATAATAGCACTTACCTCATAGAGCTAATTCTGAGGCCAAATGAAATAAAATATGTAAAAGCACTTTGCAAACCTTTATGTGCATATAAAAGTTAGTTATTAGCTCTTCCCTTCAATTTACATCATTTGACTTAAAAAAGAAAAGAAAAGGAATGAAAAGAAAAGAAAAGCGGTAGCAATTGTGTGATTGCTGTGGTCCTTTTCCTTTCCTATGGGAAACCAAGGTGGTATTTCCCAACCCACCAGGCAAGGAGATCTGTCAGTAGTTTCTAATTATTTTCTGAGTCTTTTTTAAAAATCATGTGACTGGGAGCAGCTAGGTGGTGCTGTGTGATCCAGGGCAAGTCACTTAACCCTCATTGCCCTGCAAAAAATAATAATATTAATAATTATAAAATAAAATAAATAAAAGTAAAAAAGCAAAATAAATAAAATAAGATAGAAATCATGTGACTTTTTAGCTCTTGTTGGCAGCTTATGATGACTTTTTCTCCTCCTCTCATGAGTATTTGTCTGTTATTGTCACTGCCAGCATACCCTATTTTGAAACAAGTGCAGCAACAGGGCAGAATGTGGAGAAACCTGTGGACACACTCCTGGACTTAATAATGAAGCGCATGGAGCAGTGCGTGGAGAAGTCACAAGTCCCTGATGCAGCCAATGGAGGAAATTCGGGGAAGCTTGATGGGGAGAAACCAGCTGAAAAAAAATGTGCTTGCTAGACTTCACCTTTTTAAACTGAGAATCAAGAACCTCACCCAAATAGTTGATCAGAAAATGGTTGACAAGCCACATAATTGATGCGTGAGCCTTGCACAGATACATTTTCTTTTCTTTTCTTCCAGAGAATGAGTTTTAAACACCACCATGATCAAAAGTGTTCAGTGGGCCTGGACTATGGATGAGCTATAAGGCCTGACAGTTCTAAGTCTGAGTTTTCCCAACACAATCTCTCCATCAGGGACATTCAATCAATTTTTTGATGGTTGTTTTGTTGTGTGTGTGTTTTTTAATTTTACAGAAGTAATGAAATCCTCCACTAAGTAAATGAAAAGTGTTAAGGAGCCTAAAATCAGAAAGAAAAGCGGTCACTTGTCATATATGGGCTGGGGGAGAGGGGAATAATAAATTGATTACTGAGGAAGAACATTACAAAAGGACATTTCTTGGGTTGTTTTTCACTTATATGGAGACTAGTGATTCATACTTTTTGTGTTTGCATTGGTAATGTATTAGCTGAAGAAAATCTGCAAGTGAAGAATTCTCTGGGGTTCATTTAAAATGACCTTATTATGGGCACACAGTATGTAGCTTGCCCTACTAAATTACTGATAAGGTGATTGGGACAATGAATATCTAACTTTTGATTCAGGGGATTGTGTGATAATGTCATTTCTGCATTCCTAGTAAATGGTAGGTTGAAGATAACCAGACTAGATAGGATAACATATAGGCATAATAAGCAACCCAAAAAAGGGCATGGAAGGTTGACATTAGCAAGTGCTGAAAGGAGATGTATATGTTGCTGCTTTCTGAGACAGCAATTTAGTCAGACTTCATGAATGTCCGATTTCAAGTTGATGTGACCATTAAGGGTGACAGTGAGAATTCCAGGGGCTTCCATTTCCAGTGAAAGATCATGAGGCAGCACAGTGTTCACTCAGCAACACATTTTACTTTTTCCACTAAATGTCACCTGGATACATGGAATTTCTCCTTCTTGGAATATTATAATTAAATCTCATTCTCAAGGAAAACATCCACAAAACTATTGGGCTTTTCATCTCTTCTTTGTAGAATGAACCTCAGTGAAATGTTTTGTTTTGTTTTCTTCAGAAGTAAAAAGTGATCATTAATTGGAGATAATTACGAAAGTCACCGACATCCTTAACCACATTTTTCTCCCACTTGGTTCTTTTTGTCAAAAATGCCATTCCAACTCGATTGATCCCAAACTACTGTAAAGCAAAGGGTCTTTGCTTCGTTCCCTCTGAATTTGAAGATCTTCAGTAAGACCACAATGAAGATCATCTGATATGGTTCAATATGTATTTTTAACCCGTGCTTTTCTTTTTACCCATTTCAAGAAAAATGTAAATTATGGAGACACATCTGGGGAGAGGAGAATGAAACTTACTAAAGTAAGTTCATCTCAACTCTGTTTCACAGGACCTGCTTTATCCTTATGTCTAAAGCTATTATCAGATTTAATCCACAGTAATGATATCATAAGGTCTTGATAAATAAACATATAAAAACTTTCCCATGGAACCTCATTCTTTACACAATAATCTAGTCACTCCTAACTATGAATTAGGTGCCTGATGGATATATTCCTTTATTTAATAGAGATAAAGATCCTTAATTTTTTTTTTGTTTCCTTCAGAGTAGATATTTTTTCAGGATTTTTCATTCCTGCTGCTCATATGACACATAAGCAAAAGAAGACTCCTCAAGAGTTATGTAATCCCACCATCCTTCCCAATACCTCCACTCATTTCCTCCAGGATTTCACTCCAGCCCACCCTTATCCTATCACCACCACTACCACCACTATTGCTGACTTCCAAGAGAGCATTTGTCTTCCTGTCCCTAGGATGGAACGAGATCAGGAGGAAGTCAATTGTATCTGCTGGGCTACCTTTAAGGATTGATTTACTGGTGAAATTCTACTTTCCATTACTACCTTCTACCAGTTTCTCTCACTCTTTGCCAATCTCCCACAGAATCATCTAGCTTTTCAAAGTCATTGTCATGTTCCTTCTTTGGGTGAGCCTTCCCCATGACATTTTGTATTCTTTTGGAGACAATGCCAAGATGGAAGAAAACCATTAGCTGATATCTAAGATCACAGAGGTGGGAGAAGAGTTATTGATTATTCTCTTCATTTGCTCAGATAAAAACATAGTCTTCCTCATCTTACTGATAGTGTCTTTGTCCATTCTCATTTCCTTTCATATTTTATGCCTGAAATCTCCGCTTTTTACACTTTTTGTCCCTACATTCCTCTGATAGGGAATTGTCAACTTTTATAAGGTCCAAAAAGGCTATGCATGTAATTAGACTTGATTTTATATCTATTTTTATTCATAGTCCCCATATGGCCACTTAAGTTTTGGGGTATTTGTGCCAAAGAACTATTCTCTGATAACTGGGGAATGAAGTAGAGGATCAACATGCCAACAGAGCTACTGGATGCAACTTAAGGTGGGAGGCAGGGGGACAGAGGAAGGGACATGGACAGATGACTGTGGTGTAGGCAGTCTTTGGAAAGTGCCAAAATATGATGAATAACTTAAAGCTATAGTCTCACATTCTGTTTGTAACATCCTCTTTCACTCACACACACACACATACACACACACACACACACACACACACACACACACACACACTTGCTGGGTGCTCTTCTGATTGCCAATTCTTTCTAAGATAAAGTTCAGAGTTCCTTTTTATTTTGGCACCAGTTGATAGATGATAAGATTTTTTTCTAGAAAGACACTATTTTGAAGAATTTAAATGGTTCTACTTTAAGGAAACATAAACCCTATGTTTGGGAAAAATAAACCAATATGGAACTCCATCCCCTTTAAAATCCTTAGCTAGCCAGTGTTTCTCGGTCACCAAGGCAATGGTTTGTTTTTAGTTTTTGCTTATTTGGTTTTTTCCCTCAATGCCTCTGGTTAGATTATAATGTGTTGTTGGAATTGTCCAAAATGCAGTATGTGAAGGTCTTTTTCCAGTGTAGAAATCATCTCTCTGGGGAATCTGCACTGGTTTGATGTTTACATTGCTCTTACCTGGTGCCTCAGATATCTCTGTGACCAAAATTGGCTTTAGCCACATGCTATATTTCTGGTAATACTGTATTACTGGGCAGCCTCTCTTGGAGTTTCTTATAGGGCTACAGAACTCTTGACAACAACTCCAACCAAAGCCCACCTGTCATAAACCCAGCTTGCTGAAATTGCTGATCTTTATTTCTTTGCTAATGGAGTTCCGATCAGTCAAATGTGCTTATCATAATTAAAGTTCAGGATTACCCCTTTTGTGAAAATGGATTGAGTAGAGTTGGAATACAGATTGTCTGTTTTCCAGTTTGGGGATGGGAAACTGTTGTGGATTACCAGTCAGAACTCCAGAAAGCCTTCCTTACCATGCAGGGCTTGGCACAGTCAGTCTCAGTCTCCAAAAAAGCTATTCAGAGCACTTTGCAGGTAGTCACCAACCTAAATTAGCCTGCTTTCATGCCATGCTTGGGTGTTGGCTATTTCCTACTGCCGAAATAAATAAAAAACAAATAAATAAAAATAAAGATCAGTGTTTTCAAAAATGTTTAAGCAAGGATATTGACTGAATCAATTCATCACAACCTGACCAGAAGGACTGTGTCAGTTGAATTTCTGTGTTTCCATGGCTGTGCTTTTGTCATCCAACTAAGTACATTGTCTTGTATTGCCAGAGTATCCATCTGGAATGCTTTGTGCATTTGGGATAGCCACTCCACAGGGAGAATTCTTATTTTTGATCTCTGCAAGGGGGAAGAAAAGCCAGCTACGGAGAGGACTTGATATTTTTCTGTGAATCAAACAGTATTTTAAAATTCTGAATAAAGTTGATTTAAAAACAGCCCAAAGTCTCTCTGCACTTGAAATTCCCTTTAATTTGAAAGGACCCAGTTTTCCTAATCAGGCCTTGAAATATGTTGTCATTAAAAAAAAAAAAAGATTAAGTTCTACAAAGAAGCCCCAGGAAATTCATGGGGCTAAATTATCTAGTGAGTGCTTCATTTAACCAATGATCAAGAGGTATGATTTCTGGGGGCGGCTATGTGGTGCAGTGGATAAAGCACTGGCCCTGGATTCAGGAGGACCTGAGTTCAAATCCAGCTTCAGACACTTGACACTTACTAGCTGTGTGACCCTGGACAAGTCACTTAACCCTCATTGCCCAAAAGGAAAAAAAAGAGAGAGAGAGGTATGGTTTCTGCTCTCTAGTCTCTGATGACTTAAGCAGGCATGGCTCCCTCTTGTTCCTTATGTATCTCACATAGAAGGTATGAGATCTAAGACATATCATCTAAAAAGCATTTTGGAGAGAGAGATGATATAAAACACAAGATACAAATGCAGTAAGCATTTCAGATTTCTGTTCTAAGGAGAAACTTTGTTCCCTTGACCCGGGAAGATCTGAGTGTTAAATTTATCTATCAAGAAAATAATCTTTTACTTCTACCAGTGCCCTTTGGACTATTAATAGAATCAAATATTTTTAAAATTCTAGATTGCTTGCCTTTTAGTAAAGCTTTTCCACTTCCAAGGCTAAAGAGATCATTTAGTAATACATCAAGGATTTTACTTCTTGGATTTTGTAAAAGATGATTTGAGGACATTTGAGGCAAGGAGAAGGGGAGAATGCTGAGGTGTGGCCTGAACAGTCAACACTGGGTGGAGGGCATTGTTTGCTGAGCTGAAGGGTGCCCACGTTTGATGAAGCCATGAAAACAATGATCTAAGAGGACAGTCTGAAGAAAGATGTTAGTTGTGAAGCCTTTTATTAATCATAATGCCTTAGGATTCTTCTTAGATATCAAAAGACAACAAAATTTGGGATTGTATTTCTGTGGTCAGAGATGAATAAACATTTTGTAGAAGCACTTGTTTTGAGGTAAAAAGAGCTATATATAAAGGATTGATTCCATGTAGAATTAAAAAAACCTATTTTATAACATATTTATGGAAAATACTTATCAGTCACTTTTCTCCCTCAGATAATTATTTAATGGGGGGAGGTGGGGTTGGATGTACAAACAAAAGAGGTATTTCACTACCAGATTTTAATTTGCTGTATTTGAGAATCTTCCTTTTGTTGTATGAGAATGATGTTTTTCTTTTTGTTCTTGGGAGACTTGAGGAATAGCATCCCAAAGATATTTTTCAGTGAAGTTCATGTTCAAAGCTAGGGGTATTTTTCCACCTTCGCATTTGAAGAAAGGGTCATAAAACTCAATTTTGTAGTGGTGAAACTGAATAAAAGAATAAATTTAACAATGACATTTTCAGAAGAGATATCCACAGAGGTCACATTTTGGTAGAATCCTTTAAATTTTGCTTCTCAGGCAGAGTAGTTCAGTAGAGAGGGGATTGGACAAGTTAAAGACCTTCCTTGCCACTAACTTGCTGGTCATTTGGCAAGTCACATCTCTGTAGGCTGTTTCCTTAATTGTAAAATGACTAGATGACCTCCAAGGGGTAATCTGGTTCCAGTCGTCTCTGCTTTCCTTGACTCAGCTGAAGGATGTTAGCAATGACCCACAATCCCCATGTATTCTAATGTCCCAGGAATAGATTGAACATGAGCTGAGGTTTCTGTTCTTGATGATTGCTTTATTTTATTTTGCAGAGTGGCTGTTGTCCTTATTAATTGCTGTTAGCTAAATCAAAAAGCTGTTTATCCTGGTGACAAAACAATGTTTTTAAGCTTCCTCTTCAGTTACACTGGCTATTTTTTAAAGGCTCTTTTGAATGCTAAGGACAATCCAGGCCACCTCTGCTATGATGTACACATACATGTGACTTCACTCAGGGTGGAAATTCTCTCCACCAATGCAGATCATCTGTTGTTTTGCAATTTAGAGTTGCCTAGGGCACTCCAACTTTAAAATACCCAGTGTTAACTGGGTCACACAACCAGTATGTGTTCAGAAGTGGGATTTGAACCCATCTTCCGGACTCTGAGGTGGTGAGGGACAATAGCCATGAGTTCAACCATTAATGTGTGAGAAGTGGCTGGATAAGGAAAATAAAATCATTTGAATGGAAACCTTAGTACTTGTAGAGAGGCTACCAACCTTGGGCCTCCTTCGATCTGTGTATACTTCTTTTCAAATACAGCAAAATAAGAGATGGGACTCTCTTCCATCTTTTATTTCTTTATGTACTTCCTTTGAGGCTGCCAAGTATATTACCTTAAAAATGTATGCCAATGTGGTGAAACCCCTCATTGTATAATAGGGCTTTATTGTGAACATATCCATGTAGGAAATGCTGGCTGTATCTGAAATAATTTATGAGAACTAATTTGTCCTACTCTACTTATGTTTTAAAGATAACCATTGTTTTGACTGTAATAGTCAAGTGTTTTGCTGTTTCCCAAATTTTCCCTTAGAAAATGTTTTCCCTAATGTTGAGTTTTTGTTTTATGTCAGTCTTCACAGGTCTATAGATGTTTTGTATTAGTACTATGAATGTAATTTAAACCCTTTTACATGGTATTTTCTCTCTATATGCCCCTCAGTAGACTGTGGTGCCTGACACTGTTATGTTATATTTTGTTGTACCAAAGTTCCTGTGGCTTAAAAAATTGTCCAATGATCACTGGTGTCTGGGTTTGAATAATATGGTCAAGGAATGTATCCTGTGATTGTTTATGCACTTTTCAAATAAAAAAAGCATTTTTACTGGTTGTGTTGGATACCTAGGGAAAGTGAATCCCAGTGTTTAAGTTGGGCGTAGATGAGAGGGATAAGTCAGTTAATGAGAAAAGGTAAAAATATACTCATCCCATCACTGATGGGACCTTCTTGGAACTTGCCAAACTACAGGGTTCTCATTCCCTTGATTGTTCATATAATCTTATTTTTCACCAAAAAAAAAATCAATCAACAAATATATATATTAAATACTATGTGCAGAACACTGTGCTAAGCACCAGGGAACAAAAAACAAAACACCAGAAAAAGAAAAAGAAAGAAAACAAGTCCCTTTGAGGTACTGACATTGTAAATTCTTGCATAAGGTAGCCATTGACCCAAGTCTTGAAAGACTTGAAAGACAGTGAGGTGGGCAAGAAGTCCAGACATGGTGAGTGGTTGTACAAAGACATGGTGGTGGGAAATGGAATATAAGGCATGAGAAAGAGCAAATAGGAGTGGGCTACAGAGATAAAGGAAGTAATGTTTAAGAAGACTGAAAAAATAAGAAAGTAGGCATGGTGTAAAGAACTTTAAATGTCAAACAGGGGGCAGCTAGGTGGTGCAGTGGATAGAGCATTGGCCCTGGATTCAGGAGGACCTGAGTTCAAATCTGGCCTCAGACACGTAACACTAGCTGTGTGGCCCTGGGCAAGTCACTTAACCCCAATTGCCTCCAAAAAAAAAAAATGTCAAACAGAAGAGTTTATTATTTGATCCTAGAGGTGGTTGGAAACCACTGGAATTTATTGAGTTGGGGAGAGGTGTTTGACATAGTCAAGACTTGTGCTTTATGGAAATCACTTTAGCAACTGTATGAAAGATGAATTAGAATAAGGAAAGACTAGGCAGGGAGACCAACAATGAGGCTAAAGGGAGTGGTCTAGGTGAAGGATTAAAGTATGGACTTTGATGGAAACCTTGTTCCACATTTTAAAAATTGTTTGTGATTGTTCCATTGCAGTGCTCACTTGTTAGTATTTCCATGAAACAAGCTCTTTCCTTCCAGAAACCAGTAAGGTGGAATTACCCAATATAATAATGAATTTTCAAATTCCAAAAGTACCATTATCCAAAGCAGGTAGAAGCGGAGACAGCAGTATGGTTGGTTTGATTACAAACACATACACACATGTGTGTACATATACATACATAGACATATGTCTATATGTATATACATGTAACATGTGTAGATGTACATATACCATATCTAGTTATATATGTATAATACCACATATATGGTATAATTGGAATATATTAGAATGTATCTAATGTAGTAGTGTGTATATAATTAAGAGTGCAGGACCCAGAGTCAGGAAGACCAGAGTGGCCTCAGACACTTACTAGCTGCGTGAGTCTGGGCAAGTCACTTAATCCCATTTGCCTCAGATTCTTCATTTCTAAAATGAACTGCAGAAGGAAATGACAAATTACTCCAGTATTTTTGTTAAGAAAACTCCAAATAGGGTCATGAAGAGTCAGACTATTGAAACAACTGAACAGCAACAAATATATGGCACATATCAGTGTTTATATATGTGTATATACATATGTGTGTGTGTGTGTGTGTACATACACCAGCAGCAATCAGACTGTTCCTCATTGTCAGGGACATGCATTTTTTTCCCCTGGTTCCATCTTAAATAATGCAAGATAAGTCATTGCAGTGCTGTCTGCTTGAAATAGTCACAGTGTGCCCCATGTTGAGAAAAGAAATAAGGCATCCTGACATTAAAACTCTACCCATAAACAACAGGCATTCTGTATTTCACCACTGGATGCACTGGTTATTAAATTCACAGGTCTCTTGATTGAGGATATTGAGACTTCTGGAATTCTCATGGAGAAAATTTCCTAAGCTGTAAACTGAGAGTTGAGCTAAATAATCTCTAAAATCCTTTCCTTCTGAATCTATGATCCTGTAAATTGAAAGTGTGAGCACAGATGTCAAAAGGCTAAAAAACTGAATATATTCTTCAATAAATATAGGAGCAATGGTAGAATTCACAGAGTTGTCTGTGACTAACTCTGGTTTCTGGTAGCCTCAGATACTGCTTAGTTGTATAGAGTCCAAGAAATCAAATGAAGTGACTATAACATGCCTGCAAGTTGGTCTGGCTGTGGTTAGAAACACTTTGTGGTATATACCTTTGTGAAGATGGGCTTAACCTTCTATGTCACATCTTTGGATTACTCTACAGGTAAAGAAACAGAAACAAAGGGTGCATGGGGCAAGCCAGAATTGAGCCCATTTTTCAGTATATCTATAGAGAATTGTACCTTTTTAATCTACAGATTTAGGTGAAGTCAAACAGAAATATTAAATAGACTAACATTATTGACAGTTGCACACTTTCTATATACAGAACCCTGGTGCCCTTCTCCCACCTTGGTATAATGACATACCCAGGTCCTCCCCTGCAACAGAAACAGCTAATAACTGAGGCAGTAGATAGAATGTTTGATGTGGAGCCAGGAAAACCTGACACTTGATAGCTAAGTGACCCTGGGCAAGTCACTTAATCTGTTTGCTTCAGTTTCCTTATTTGTAAAATGAGGAGAATAACAGAAACTACTGCTCATGGTTATTGTGAGTATTAAATGAGATAATATTTGTAAAGTATGAGTCACAGTAAACATTTGAAAACCTTAAAATGCTATATAAATGCTAGCTATGGAGGGGGCAGCAACAAATGGTTGCAGATTTATTTTTCATTTACATAGAAACTTTCAATGTGGAAATCCCCTCTGCCAATACAGATCTTCAACTAATTATTTTAAATAGTATTTTCCCCATTACATCTAAAAACAAATTAACATTTTAAAAAAATTTTGACTTCCAAATTGTATCCCTCCCTTTCCCCTTCCCCGAGATAGTAAGCAATCTGATATAGGTTATACATATGCAGTTATGTAAAACATTTCTATTAGTCATTTTGTGGAAGAAGGAAAGAAGGAAGGGAGGGAGGGAGGAAGAAGGGAGGAAGGAAGGAAGGAAGGGAGGGAGGGAGGGATAAAGGAGAGAAAGAGAGAGAAAACAAACAAACAAAGGGAACAATAGTATGCTTTAACCTGTATTCAGACAAGATTAGTTCATGAATCCTTTGGATTTGTCTTGTACTGCTGAATCTGCAACTATTTAGACATTTATAGTATTATCCTGGGACATTGAGAGGTTAGGTGATTTGTCCAGGGTCACACAGTCTTATGAGTCAGTGGTGGAACTTGAACCCAGGTGTTGTTAGCTCCCACCCTTTTGTTTATTTGCATGCTAAATTCTTATTATCCCACTTCTCTCGCAAATGTTATTGTTGTGGGCTCAAAGTACCCCAGAAGTTCTCTGGGGCACATCAAGTAATCTTGTTCTTGAGAAACTAAATCAGAGGACAGATACTCTAGAGAGATAAGCAGAACCAAATTGGACTGAGCTAGCTTTGGGACCTTCACCCTTCATTCAGATCTCCCTTACCCCTGGGGAGATAAATTTGGGTGTGGCTGCGACCTTTGTATCCTGAAGAGAGAGATGGCTGGAGAGATAGTAGCCACCCCTCACCCAATTCCCCCCGGCTACCACCAGTGGGGGATGGTCCTCCCTCACTAAAGGAACTTTCCACAGTCAAATGGTCACTCCACCCCACCCCACCCCCATCAGTCCTCTATAAAAGTACCTACCAGCCTCCTGCTCGAGGAGATTGGTACCTCAGAGGCACTTGCTTTATGACTTTCTCCCCAAGAGAAGTCCAAGGATTTCTCTTGGTTTCCCTTCCCTTCCCTTCCCTTCCCTTGCCCCTAAAAAAACTACCATCTTATTCTAACTGCTTTTGTGTACAAGAGGGTGTAATTCTTTAAAGAGAAATTCCTAAGAACTCCAACCCCTTACCCAAACCCTTACACCATTTTCCCCCATAACACTATCTTCAGACTAAGTAAGAAAAGGGTTAACCCTAAAAGTTTATGGTAGATTAATTGTAACTTTGACCTTTAAGATTTCCCTTTGACCAAAATTTTATAATCTGGAACCAAACTTGGTGAAGAGGTGGCGAAACTCCATTTCTTTTTTTTGTTTGTTTGTTTTTTGAAACTCAATTTCTAGAGAGAAAATCTTTTACTGAACACATAAGAACACAATGAAATGTTGTTTTCAAGAATACTACTACTAATACCTAACATTTCTATAGAGAGTTAGTTTGTGAAATACCTTGTACATCATCTCATTTGAACTTTGCAATATCCCTGGGAAGTATGTTCCCTCCCTCCCTTCCTTTTTTCTCTCTTAATTATCCTCATTTTCCTGGGTAAATTCTTTATCCCAGGTTGCACAGCCAGGGAAATGCCTTATGCAGAATTCAAATTCAGGTCTTCCTTAGCCTGAGGCCAATGCTCTACTACTAAACCACTAAGCCAAACTTTTTTTTTTTTTTAGAATTTGGGGAGGTAAAAGGAATTTATATGATTTCTAGCCCATCCTGGTAAATTCAGACTCTGTTCCACTATAATCTAATTTTCCTTTATTTAGTACTTCCTCATGACTTATTGTTACTTTAAACATTTTTGCCTCACATTTTGTACAATGCTTTTAAAAAAGGGAAAAGACATTTTGGATTTGGATGGAAACATGGTCTCCTTTTCTTGCCCCATATTTAGAAATGATAAAGTGGCCCTTAGCACACAGATCCAGCTGGGGCTTTTTCTAATAATGAGTAAATTCCCAATAACTCCTCATGCTTCCACATGGCTGCCTCATTCTGAATTCGCAAGCCTGAAGATGAGGAGAGATGAATTTCAAAGTGATATGATATAATGGACTGGAGAAGCACTAGCATTCACATTCAGACTCTAAGCTAAAAAAATAAAGATGTGTTTATATGATCCAGAAGATGCTAAGGAGAAAATATTGAGGGAAATGTAAGTAGTTTTGCTCAGTGCCATGTCATTTCTTAATCCTGTAAATCAACTATTAAATTTTTTAAAACCATGCAATGCTCTCATGAATAAAAATCTCATTGCAACATTAAGCACACAAAAGAAACAAAGTAACGAAAGTATGTAACAGTATATGTATGTGTGCATGTTGTTGTCGTGTATAACGCAAGTCAAGACATCACTCTTGTAAGGTCACTGGTCCTCTTCAACAAGGATGAACAATAACAGGATGTGGACACATAAGCACTCAATACATAAACATATATACATATGTACACACACATATACACATGCATATACATATGGGATTTTAAAATCCCACTGCTTATTATAAATAAGTAACTATGAATTGAGGGCAGCCAGGTGGTGCCATAGCGCACAGAGTGCAAGTCAAGAAGACTTGTCTTCCTGAGTTCAAATCCAGCCTCAGACACTTACTAGTTGTGTGACCCTGGGCAGGTATATATATATATATATATATATATATATTTTTTTTTTTTTTGGCGGGGCAATGGGGGTTAAGTGACTTGCCCAGGGTCACACAGCTAGTAAGTGTCAAGTGTCTGAGGCTGGATTTGAACTCAGGCACTCCTGAATCCAGGGCCGGTGCTTTATCCACTGTGCCACCTAGCTGCCCCCACCTGGGCAGGTATATTAACCCTGTTTGCCTCAGTTTCCTCATCTGTAAAATGAACTGGAGAAGGAAATGGCAACCTACTCCAGTATCTTTGCCAAGAAAAGTCCAAATGGAGTTACGAAGAATAGGAAATGACTGAACAAAAACCTCTTTTTAAAGCACAATTCTCATGCTTTAAACAGTGCTATAGGTAGAAAGTTGGCTTCAGGCAGAAAGACAGAAATTAGGTACCCTCTCTGAATCCTACTGGTTGAGTGACCTTGGCTAAGTTACTCACCCTCTCAGTACTTTTAGCAACTTCTCCAAGACTTTAAATTGCACAGAAGGGGCTGCATTGAAAGAGGCAATTTCCTTGCTGGAAAGTAATTATACTAATGAAAGCACAAGTCCAGATCAAAACAATTTCTTTTTCTTTTTTTTAACTAACAATATCTGATATCAGACTGACTTTTCCCTTTACTAACATGTACATCAATCCAAAAGACATTTTAAAAACCTTATAAACCTTCCTAGTCCCAACCCAAATCTGACTTTGCAAAATATTGTTTATAATTCTTTACCTTACTTCAGGAGGGGGGAGTATATTCCTCCATGCCAAATAAAATATTCTATATGCTACCCTCAAGGTATAAAACAGTTTCTGTAAGACCTGTCAAAAATGTGGCCTTCCATCTTTCAGGTTAAAAAAAAAATCTGTTTTCTGTAGACTTTACAATTTTTAAACATTTAAAATAATTTCCTTTTTTTAAAAAGGCAATCTCTAAAAAAATACGATGAAGGAAAAGCAGCATATGTCAGCTTTATGGCCCTTCTTTTGCTACTATAAAATTTAAATTGCATTTCTGGATCAGTCCTGTTTATATTAGCCTAATCCTGAAAAAATAAATTGCTATTCTTTTTTTTTTTTTCCAGGAGCATGGAAGTACCATCTAATAGATTTCCATTTGTAGTTCATAGGTTGTATCAGAGTTTCTCTATCAATTCCAAATCACCAAGCTAGGCCCAGCATTCTTACATATTAAAATAAAAATTAATGTGGTGAATAAAACCAAGATTCCAATAAGTTAAATCTGTATCTTCTATTATGAAACCTTAGAAAAGAGGATTCAAATGGAAGCGACTGGTTAAGTCAAACAGATGACCTCTTTTTTTTTTTTTTTAAGTGAGGCAATTGGGGTTAAGTGACTTGCCCAGGGTCACACAGCCAGTAAGTGTTAAGTGTCCGAGGCCGGATTTGAACTCAGGTACTCCTGACTCCAGGGCCGGTGCTCTATCCACTGCGCCACCTAGCTGCCCCTAAACAGATGACCTCTTAACTGAACAGATCTGAAATCTAAAATAATGTATGAGAAGAGAAGCAGTAATCAAAGTCAATAGGTATTTTACTTGTGGACAAGTAAACTTTCCTATCTATAAGGCAAAAGCTTGAATGAATATGAAATGTCTTAGTTTTCCATCCAGATGTGCCCAGGAAAGAATTTTAAAAGCTTTGAATTCTTGCAAAGGTCCTGTATCAAAAACCATGTAATTCTTATGGAATGCCAACTCAATATTAGTAAGGTCTTCAGAGACATGCCAAGTTTTCTGCAGATCTACCATTGAGAATTCACATGATAACCTGAGTTGTCATCAACTTACTTTTAAAAAAGCAAAGAAATGGGTGTTTTCCATAGTTATAAGATGACTTGGAGCATGTGCCAAGGCACCATGACTCTGATGGAACAAAGATCGATGTCCTTCTGGGAAATGACACCAGACAATGGATGTGCAATAATAACTTGGGTGTTGGATATGGGAAACTTGGACTAAAAGTCAACAAATTATGATAGCAACCTTGGTATACTATGTGAAATAACTGGTATAAAAATTAATTTTAGCACAATGGCTCTATCCTTTTGATATCCTTATGATATGTGGAGATATGACCTTGACCTTCAGAGGTCAGTCAATCTACCCATCCCAACCTCATTTCACATTTTGGGAAAATGATGGAATATCTTGGTGGCTTTATTCATAAACACACAGAAACTATAGCTGGAAGATTCTTAGAGATGAGTTTTCACACTACACAGATGAAGAAACTGAAGCCTGGATTTATGTGACCTGCTTGAGGTCCAAAAGTATAAGTGACTGAGCTGGGACCTGAATCCAGATCTTCTGTCTCCTAACCCACTATCTTATACTGCCTTCTTTAATAACGACCTATGTGATGGGAAAAAAAAAAAACCATTTCCTATTAGAAACATTCAAATTCTTAAAGAATGTTTTAAAATCTAAGAGTCAAATATGTAGGATCTCCTTTTTCAGTTGATGTCATTCCTAACAAGGACATCTATCAATCTACAAATGGAAGCTGACAGTCCTAGATGAGAGTCAGGCACTCAAGTTGTAATCCTGATTCTAAGTAACGTTGTATAGTGCAATAGAACAGAAATTTATTCAGTGGTCCATTAGTGGCCCCCAACTCTTCCTGTTCCTCATCTAAAATAACTCATTCCCAGGGTGTCACTTCTTGGTGGCATCTGGCCAACCAAATTTCCTTTTATCATCCTAAGGGGATCGTCTCCCATATCAAATGAAAACGCACTGCGGGAATTTGTAATTACAATATGCAAGGTTCTATTTTACATCCAGTACACCAAACAAGTTCGAAAAGAGAATCAAGTGTTTTCCATGGGGAAGAAGCAAATTTCCCCATTAGTTCAGGATGGCAAAATCCCAGTACTGGGGAAGTTGCTTTCTTACCCAAATGCTTGTCTGACTGATCTGAGCATTCTCTTCCCACCAAGCAGAGCGAAATGTCTCTACCCACCCCTGGGTAACCTTTGGAAGATCAGAGACAGCAGCAAATTAACATTCTCATTTAGGCTATGTTTTTAAAATATATCAAACAGTAGAGCTCATTCAAAAACAGAGGCCAGCATAATAAGGAGTCTTCTGGAGCTCCCATAATCCAATACATGTCAAAGGTTTATTTCCGTAGTCTAATTAGCATCAGATAGGGAGAGGTGTCTTCAGCCATGAATTCACTGTAGAAGAGATCACATGAAATTAATGGAATCAGTTGGAAGTCCAAGATAAAAATTTAAGGTGACAATCCCCATCACACAGTTGCTACTGATTTACACAGCTTATTCTGCCTTTCTCCAGAGAACTGACCAGCTCTGAGGAAGTCTGCAGGACACCCTGGCCAGTTCATAGCACACTGGTCCATACTGTCATTTAATTGTCCAGGTAGCTAACTTCCATTTTTTCCCCAAAATAAAAGGCCATGCTCCAAAAAATTAATGCTGTGATTTTTTCAACCATAATATAAATTTTAAAGTTTTAAAATATGATTAAGATCATTAACCTTATACCTCATAAGGGCCTTAGAGATTATTTAGTCTAATCCTTTATGAGGAAACTGGGACTTGGACTCATTACGAGGTTAAAGCACAGAGTGCAGACACTTAAGTCAGGAAACCTATCTAAAAATCTTTCTTTGTGGGGGCAGCTAGGCAGCGTAGTGCATAGAGCACTGGCCCTGGAGTCAGGAGGACCTGAGTTCAAATCTTGCCTCAGTCACTTACTAGCTGTGTAATTCTGGGCAAGTCACTTAACCTCGCCTACCTCCCCAGCATCACCCCCTCCAAAATCTTGCTTCTGAAATTTAAGAGGTGTGTGATCATGGGTTTCTTCAAGCCTCAGCTTCCACCTTTGTAAAAATGTGGATAATCAGAGTGTTGATCTCACAAACCTACTGTGAAGATCAAGCATGATAAATTATGTAATCAAGTGTGATAGATTATGTCAAGCAATTCATAAAACTAACTATTATTATTAAGTGACATGCCCAAAGTTCTGTAACTAGTAAGGAACAGAGCTAGGATTTTATCTGACTCCCTCAAACACCTCAACCACTCAGATATTTAACCTGCTAACTTCCCGTGAGTTACTCTACCCTCCCTCACTCCCTTTCTCAATAAAGTTCAATGGCTCCCTATGGCTTCTAGCAGCAAATATAAAATGCTCTATTGGGCATTCACAGCTCTTCATAACTAGTAACTTCCTACCTTTACAATTCTTTTATACCTTAATCCCCAATATGTACTCTTCAATCTAGTCCACTGACCTCCTGGCCACCTCACAATCACTCCATCCCTCAGCTCTAGGACTTTTCTCTGTCTGTTCTACATGCCCGGAATGCTCTCCCTACTGGCTTTTCTGGCTTTCATCTCATCTTTTCCTGAAAACCTTCTCAAACTCCTCTTAATTCTAGTGCCTTCCTTCTGTAAATGATTTCCTATTTATATTGCATATAGCTTGTTTGTATATATTTATTAGCATGTTGTCCCATTAGATTGTAAGCTCCTTGAGGTCAGGAACTATCTTTTGCCTCTTGTATCCCCAATGCTTAGCACAGGACCTGGTACATAATAGGCCATTAATAAATGTTTGCTGATTGATTCCAGATTCAGTTACCTTAACATTATGTAAATGGGAAAGTTCTGTTCATTTCTCCCATTTGAAGTTGGCATCTTCCACTATGACCCACCCACCATTAAAGGCCATTGAAACAACATGACTTATAGGATCACAGACTTGGAACTTAGAGGTCATCTAGACTTACCCCTCTTGTTACAAATGAGAAAACTGAGGCCCAAAGAAATTAGATTTGTCCAAGATTACACAAATAGAAAGTGGCAGTCAGGATTTGAACCCATGTCCTCTGACCCAGAGTCCAGAATTCTTTCCATGGCATTTCAAGCAAAAGACTCCGTATCATGAGATGAACAAACATTTATACATATACACACACACACACACACACACACACACACACACACACACACACAGAAGTAGGCAAATAAAACACAAAGAACATTTAAATAACAGACATTCCCACAAAATCTGAGGAACACTCTCTGTTCCCCTTATCCAACTGAGAACCAATATACCTCCCAGTTGTTTAGGAGCCCCTGAAAACTAGAACTGTGTAGTAATAGAAAGCACTCTAGGTTTGAAATCAGAATACCTGGGGGGTTTGAGTTCTGGCTTCAACACTCACTAGCTGCATGATGCTGGGGAGGGTCACTCCTCTTCATGCATCTTGGTTGTACTATCTGCCTCCTGGGGTCTTTGTGAAGAGAGTGCTTCACAAAATGCAGAGCCATATAAATAGACCTATAGCCATTTTCCACACTGAGGTGGTCGAGAGTCTACACGGTTTCTGAAATGTGTTCATTTTATCCCTCTCCTGGACACCTCTGGGGTGGAACTTTTTTGCTCTTGTAGACATTATAGGGAAAGTAGCTAAAAGATAACAATTTGTCACCTGGGGCCCCCAAAACTTTATGACTTGGCTCAGAAACCGTTTTTCCCTTTAGACCCTAATTACATATATCACTAGGAGAGAAATATTCTACAGCAAACAGTTTAAAGTATAAGATGAATCTGTCTAGATCCCCAGACTGACACTAATCACAGTGGGCTTGATTCACTACTCTGTGCACTGTGCCCATGGAGTTTCAGAAAATCAGAATCTGCCCAAAGGGGATTAGCTTGAGAAACCTAAAAGCTGCTAGAATGGGAAATTTTTAATTGCATCTTTAATGATATGTGTAATTATGGACTATGGTTTTTTTCTTTATGGAAACAATTTTGTGGAATATCAAAGAAAAAGGATTTAGGCCTGGAAGTGTTCTATCATTTGCCAATATTCAAACATGCAAGTCACTTATTCTTTATCATTTGATCCATTCATTCCAACAATTTGCATGAGAATCTATTATGTGCATAGTACTGTGCCAGGTGTTATGAAGGATTAAAGGAAGCAGGAAAAAAATATTTCTGCCCTCTCCTACAATCTAGTTAACTGGGCAGATAAAAAACAGACACACAAACAGTTAAATAATAACAAAAGGCAGTTTGTGATTAAATGCCAACTAAGTCCAAGAGGAGTTCAGAGGAGGAAGTGATCACTATGGGCCAGACTAGAGCAGAGTCTTGAAGGATTTGTGGGATTAAACTAGGCAGAAAGGCTGGAGGGATGGGAGGAAGTATAAGGAAATATTGTCAATCACGGTACAGAAGAGAAATGTATATTATGTTCTGGAGATACTGAGAGTCTCAGTCTAATTAGAAAAGAGTGTGTGTGTGTGTGTGTGTGTGTGTGTGTGTGTGTGTGTGTGTGTGTGTCTGTTTCTGTGTGCCAATATGGAGAAAGGTGAAACATAACCCTGGAAAAGTTAAATGGAACCTGCTTGTGGATGGCCTCGAATGTCAGGCTAATGAAGTTGGATTTCATCCTCACAGATGAAGAGTCACAATTTTAAGCAAGGGAGCAATACTTTGCATAGATCAATATGCCAGAATTGTATAAGGATGTGCTAAAATGTACTTGGTGCAAAGTGGGGGTGGGGAGACTGGAAGCAAGTAAAGCATTTAGGATCCTTGCATTGATCTAAGCATGATGTAAGAAGGGCCTGGATTGGGGAAGTCACCCTAGAATATAAATGAAGGTATATATTCAAAAGAAATTATGAAACAATAGATAGGAATTGGTGACATGATAAATCTGGGGAAGAGGAAAAACTCAAAAATGACTAAAGTTTTAAGCCTAGGTAGCTGTAAAATTATAATACTGGTGATGAAAAGGGGGAAATAGGAAGGTAGAGACAGTTTGGTTGGCAGGATAGCACATCTGTAAGCACTATGTCAACAAAAGGTACACATTTCTCAAGGCTCTGCATCTCCTAGGGAAAATATTCTACTTTTGTTCATTAAAAAAAAAAACATTTACAGAATGCTTATCAAGTATTTACTGTAAAGTTTTGGGAGACCAAATTTAAATAACATCCTTGACTAGGTTCTAACCAAGTAAGTAAAATTCAGTTCAGCTAAATTTGAGAGTGATGACAACTGTAAATGATTAAAAAGTATTCATTTGGTGCAGCTATCAAAAGTGGAACAGAATTCTCTGATCACAGCTAGTAAAAGCTGGCTAGAAGGTCAGCATGCACCATGCTATAAGCTGGGTAGGCTCCTTACAAAGAAAACAAATCTGGGTCCATTTCACTATTTCTGTTCATAACACATCCCATTTCTACTTACTTCTTTCCATAATTCTAAAGTAGAAATAAACTCATGACTCTTTTTTTATATGTCAAGGTCCCATGATTTTATCAATGTTGGCAGAGGAAGGGAAACAGGAAAGGAATAGATCTTTGTATAGCACCTACTTTGTGCCAGGCACATGCTAAGCACTTTTTATAAATATCATTTCACTTGAGATAGTGTAGGTGCCTTCATCAACAATAAAGATTAGAAAGCTTTTTATGTCTTAAATATTTGAAAATGGCTAAAAATTAAACCCAGTGTTCTGTGATATGGGCAGTCTACTGAAGAGCCGCTCTGAACCTAGCTAGACTAATTCTGGACAGTTCTTCATCCTGTTCATACTTAGAAAGGGAAGAGACTGGCCTTGTGATTTCACCAGTATTGGCAGCTCCCAATGAGGAACTTTCTCTACCAAGACATGTCAGAAGTTTCCCTAAAAGCTAGAATCTGGGGGAAGGAGACTCTGAGTCTTTCTGTGTCCTGGACCCTTCTGGTAGTCTGGCGAAGTCCATGGAATCCTGATTAGAATTGTTTTAAAATGCATAAAATAAAATATATAGGATCACAAAGGAAATTCTATATTGAAATACTTATCAAAATATATGTTTTGTAAAAGTTCATGGACCCCCATGTTAAGAACTCCTGTATAAGAAAGTAACCTAGAGCAATAAGAATGAGAATGATTGATTTGCCTAGGAATCTACAGCTAGTATGTGTCAGAACTAAATCCAGTTTTTCCTAGGTTGCACCTCTCCATCCCCACATAATGCTGTCTCTAGCTCATACTTAAGTTATTTAAAATATATTCTATGTTGTCTATATCCTATCAATACAAGTATTAACAATCTGTCATATGTCCAAAGTTGTATACGTAATTACGATCTACACGAGATGTGGTGGGGGACAAGGGGACAAAGAAACACCTTACCTTGTAGAGACTCCCTTAGATGCCTTCATCTTGGAATTGTCTGACCAAATCTCAATCTTGCTTTTTAGGTCTTTATTCTAAAATTGAAAAGAAAATTATATCAAGTTTGTGTAGAAATCCTGGCATGGAATGGTAGTTTTGCATATATGGACTGGGTTTTTTTATACCCAAAGTCTATGTCCCACCTTAGCAGCTAGTCATCTGATCCATTCATTCATTCTTCAGATCACTGATCACAGTACATTAATTGTGTCTTAAATGATATCATGAAAAGAATAATAGCAACCTTGGAAAAAAATTTAATCTAATATGGCCTCAAGCAATATTCTGATTCAGGGTCTGAAATTCAATTGTTGAAAATAATCAATCTTAAGAAATATCTTTCACTTGAAGAATCCCAGAGGATCAACTAAAAAATTAGTTGGAAATAATGAACAACTTTAGCAAGTTGCAGGATATAAATTAAACCTACATAAATCATCAGCATTTATATATATATATATATATATATATATATATATATATATATATATATTACCAAGAAAGTCCAGCAGCAAGAGAGAGAAAGAGAAAATTCATTTAAAATAACGGTAGACAATACAAAACACTTGTGGAGTGTACCTCCCAAGACAAACCCAGGGACTATATGAACACAATTACAAAGCACTTTTCACACAAATAAAGTCAGATCTAAACAACTAGAAAATACTAACTGCTCACAGTTAAATATAATAAAAATTATGATTCTATCCAAATTAGTTTATTTATTCGCTGCTATACCAATCAAACTACCAAAACTTATTTTATAATGAGAGCTAAAAAATAATAACAAAATTCATCTGGAAGAACAAAAGAACAAGAATGTTAACAGAATCAATGAAAAACATATGAAGGAAGGTGTCCTAGCCAAAACAGATGTCAAACTGTATTAAAAAGTACATTACATTAAAACAATCTAGTAGTGGTCTAGAAACAGAGTGGTGAAACAGTGGAAGACATTAGGTACACAATACATAGTAGTAAATTGTTATGATAATCTAGTGTTTATGATAAATGCAAAGATTCCAGTTTTGGGGGGACAAGAACTCACTATTTGATAAAAACTCTTGAGTAAACTAGAACATGGTTTGGCAAAACCTTGGTATAAACCATCATCTCATAGGGCATACCAAGATAAGGTCAAAATGGGTACATGACTTAGACTTAAATGGTAACGCCATATGCAAATTAGGGGAGCACAGAGTAGCTTACCTGTCAGATCTATGGATAAGAGAAGAATCTAGCTCCAGCTCTACCTTGTATATGAATCAGCTCTTTGTGAACCCTTCCACCTACTAGTGCCTTCCTCCCAAAACTAATTTGGATTTATTTTATATATATTCTGTTTATAATACACACAAACACATACATATGTGCATATATATATGTGTATAGGCATGTATGTGTGCACATTTGTGTGTGTATATGTATATTGTGTTACACTGCATGTATGTACACATATAAGTGTTGCACTGCAGCTGTGTATATGTGTACAACACACTTCTGTATATACATGTGTACACTATGTGTAGTTTCATTTATATGCATGCAAAATGCACGTGTATACATATATGTGCATATACATGTGTGTACATCTTATATGTAATACATATCTACACATTTGTGTATATTTATGTGTATGTGTAGATGTAGATGTTGATGTAGTTGTAGATGTAGCTGTAACTTTAGGTGTAGTTGTAGCTGTAGGTATAGGTATAGGTATAGGTGTGGATGCATACATATATTGCATTGTGTGGATGTAGATAAACACTGTCATTGTCCTTCAGGTTTCTAATGAACATTATGTTAACCTAAGCTCATAGTTATCAACAGAGGAAAGTGCTACAGGATATGGACTGAACTTGTCATTTCATTAGCATAGGTACTTCTAGGTAAGTGAACTCCCTCTACTAAGGCCAGTTGGCCCTTCTGCAACTTGGAGAGCTGCCTAGATCACTAAGAGGTTAAGTGACTTGCCCAGGGTCACGCAGCCAGTATATGTCGGAGGCCAGACCTGAGCCCAGGTCTTCCTGGGTTTGAGACCATCTCTCAGTCCAGGATTCCCACTTCTATCCTAGAGGAATGTTCTGGGATGGAATGTGACTAGAAGTGACTAAAATTCACTTCCTGAATTCTCACCCCCATTTCCCTCTATAACTCATCTAAATTGAAGTCGTGTGATAGAGAAGCATCCTCCTTGCCAAGATAACAGGCTTTAATTTGCTGTTCCTTAGTCTCCCCATATGCTTTACCAGCTCTGCCCATGTGATAGTGTTTTCCTTACACAGACTTTTAGGATGTTTCTCCTAAATGAGACACTTAGATAAGTTCTTCTGCATGAATTGCTTTTTGTCAAATAGAGATGATCTGAGCCAATGGTGAAAACGTTTGCCAATCAGGGTTCTGTTTCAGCACAGCCTCCAGGCACTTTCTTCTCTAAAACATATTGATATTTGCCCTTATTACTGAAGCATGGCAGCTCACATCTGAGAGGGGATACAGTTATGCGGAATGATTTGCAAAATGGAAACAAGTGAAGATAGAGAATATTTAAAATATACTTAAAGGTGAACAGGTCATTAGTGACAGGTGCCTAAACTCTTGTATATTTACCAGAAGCTTCAAATGAAGATGAAAAAAAAATCTAAAAAATCAAGGGGCAAGGAATTAAGAATCTCAACAGAGGGAGCAGCTAGGTGGCACAGTACATAAAGCACCAGTCCTCGATTCAGGAGGACCTGAGTTCAAATCCAGCCTCAGACACTTGACAATTACTAGCTGTGTGACCCTGGACAAGTCACTTAACCCTCACTGACCCACAAAAAAAGAATTTCTACAGAGTCATGTTCTGGTGACATTTAAAAGAGATTTTAAAAAACTGAATGTGCAAGAGGATATACAAGACAAAACTTCACAGTCCTGAATCAGTCAATTTCACTCCCAACATGGGAAAAAAATAAGGGCATGATTTATAAGGAAGAGAAAGAAAGAGCCTCACAAAATTGAAAGGTATTTTCCTGCAGAATTTTTGAAATACTTGGAAGCAGAAGGGTATTATACAGTAACTGTGAAAATCACACTAACAAAACCTAAATGGCACTGGACTCATGCACAGAACAAGAAGGTGTTTGCCTCTCTCTATATGGTGTCTCTTTTTTCTAGTTTCAAAATGTTTTTTAGTCAAGAAGGAGGATGTATTTTCTATGGGTCTTAAAATCTTTATCTCCATTAGAAGAGCTTCCTCAGCCAGGATAACCCATATCCTGGCCCTCCTGAGACCACTGTACTGCTTAATGGGATTCCCAGTCATAGAGTGGCCCTCCAGTTCCTGTGACACCTGGCACATCTGTACCTTCAGTTCTTGAGCTCATGAAAACTTCTGTAACCAGCCAGAGAAGTTGTAGGATGTGGTCTGCCCATCTCAAAGCCCAGACTGGATAACATGTCATTATTCCCTTCTCACTATCAAAAATGAATTTTCCCCACTTTAATCAACCAATGTGGAGGATCTGAACATCCATCTGTTTTTCTACAATATTCACTCTTCAACGTGTGAAGAAAATGTCCCAGAAAACATGGGTGTGGAACAAATGGAGGATGGGGTGCCCCTTCTTATACATTGTCATTTCCCTGCAAAAGGACTTTGAGTCAGTACTATAAATTAAATGGAAATTTTCCCTGGGGATAAGTTTTTAGATTTTTTTTTTCAGTCTTCAAAAAAACCAGTCCTTCCTATTCACCAACATAAAGTACATTAATTAATGGATACTCTATTTGAATAGTCAGAACAGGGAAAAAATCTACTCCCAAAGGATCAGAGTTGCTATCCTATTGTACCTATTCTATAGATTCATTTAACAAAACACTTATAAATAACTACTGAGTTCATGGCCCCAAATCTATCAGCTAGTCAGTCACAGTTAGTCAGCCAACAAGCATTTATTAAGAACTTACGTATTAGACACTGTGCTAACCACAGGGGTTACAAAGAAAAGCCAAAAACGAACAAACAAAAACCCAAATCCCAGTTCCTGTTCTCAAGCAGGATACATTTGAATGAGTGAGACAACATGTAAATCATGAGCTACATATAAGAAATATATACAGTAAGTTAAAGTAATCAGAAAAGAGAAAGCAACAACAGCTGGGTGAAATAGATGTGGCCTACAACAGCTCTTCCAAACCCTGTCATTCCTTCCTCAAAATTCCCTTTGCTCTCTCTCCCCCAACCCCTCTCAGATGAGAACCTTGTCTCATATTTTACTATAAAAAATGGAGCCTGCTTCTCAAGAGTTCCCTCCTCCCTCCTCATCTCCTATCACCTAGATGCCTTCTGCCACCATCTGCTCCTTCACCCATCTCATATGAGATAGCCCTTCTCCTAACCGTGATACACACCCAAGTGATCCCATTCCATCCCATCCCATCTTCTCCAGCAGACTGCTCATCTTCACCCTCTCACTAATCTTCAGTCCCTCCCTGTCTACTTGGCTGCTGCCCTGCTGCTTACAAACACACCTGTTTCTCCCTCATCCTCAAAAAGCCTTCCTGTGATTCATCTATCCTCACTAACTATTATTTCCTATCTCCCCTCCCTTATGTGGCTAAACTTGAGAAGCCCATTTACACCCATTGCATCTACTTCTTTCCTCTCACTTTCTTCTTAATTCTCTACAGTCTGGCTTCCAACCCCACCTCATCATTCAACTGAAACTGCTCTCTCCAAAGTATTACCAATTTCTTAACTGCCAAATCTAATGAATTTTTCTCAATCATCATCCTTCTCAGCAACCTCCCTGTAGTCATCTTTCTTATCTGAATGCACCATCTCAACCTGGAAACTGCTGGAAAGCCATCCAAGTCTTGTCCAGTGACCTTGGGTGTCCCAGAGGGTTCTGACTCAGGGCCCCTTCCTCTATTCCCTCTATACTATTTCACTTAACAATCTCACTAGCTCCCATGGATTCAATTATTATCTCTACGCTGATGATTCAAATTTACTTATCTGGTCTTAAGCTCTCTACTGTCCTTTAGCCTCGCATCTCTAACTCCACTGGATATAACAAACTGGATCTCCCATAGACATCTTAAATTCAACATGTCCAAAACTGAATGCAAAAATCATTTCCCCAAAAAACATTTCAACTTTCCAACTTCTTTATTACCTTTAAGGGCATTGCCATCCTCCCAGTCACCCAGGCTCAAAAGTCAGTCATCTTTCTCAACTCCTCACCCTCTCTCACCACCCCCACCTCCTTATTCAATCTGTTGCTAAGGCTTGTCAATTTTGCCCTTGTAATGTCTCTTCTGTTGGCCCCTTTCTTTCTCTGACACTTAATACCTGTAGCATTGCAAGGAGGCTGGTCTCCTTGTCACAAGTCTCTCCTCACTCCAGTCTATCCTCCACTCAGCTGTCAAAGTAATTTTCTAAAACACAGGTAGGACCACATCATCCCACTACTCAATAAACTCCACTGGCTGCCTATTGCCCCTAGGATCAAATACAAAACCGATATGAAAATAGAAATCAAATGCAAAAAACTATTATAAATACCCACATTAACTATAAAGGACATATGAAGGAAGACACTATTTGCAATCAGAGAAATAATTGATAAGGAAAGAATACCAGACAGAATGGAGCTGAGATACTGTATGTGGTCTTAACTGACTCCTTCTGCCCCTGTCCAATAGCCAGGCTGTCTGACCTCTGAATTCTAACAGAATTCCTGTTCATATAAATGCATGACTATAAAATATCTCAGGAAGTTTGGATCAAAGTCACTACCGAAATGGAAAGAATAATTTTCATGATCTGTAAAACCTTGATGCTAAATAAAAACGTGTACAATTTCTAATGCAGTAAAAAAGCCTTGGGTATGCACACACGTGCGCCTAAATGTAGCAAATATTTCCTCCTTACCTGAGCTTCGAGGACATTCACCTTTTCTTTCAGAGTCTCAATCCTTTTATCTTGTTCTTGTACATCATTTTTTAATCCTTCCATCTAAGAATTAGGAAACACAAATGAGAACTTTTTGCAAGTCTTATCAAACCACAGGGAATACTTATATAATTCAGAGGTCATGTGCACTTTACAACTAAATGATTTTCTGAACTAGGGGAGATCCTACACATTAAAGAACATCGCAGGTGATATTTTTTAAATGGACAACAGAAATAGCTTCTGGAGACTTGGACAAAGACTTGTCTTGAGGGCTTCTGAAGTTGCGGGGTTGGTGAGGCTGATTCTGCCCATCATTTTCTCAACTAAATCCAACTCTTTGGATAAATCATTTGGGATCTTAGTGTTTCTCTGCAAGTGAAGTTTTTTGTTCCACAAACAATATTACTTGGTAAGGCCCTGTAAGACCAATGCCTGGTACACTGTGTCTTTTAAGAGCTTCTTAGTCACCCACAACTTTATGATAAGGGCATTCATTGTCTGAGAAGATACTGGAATGCAGGCTCCTTGAGGGTTTATTTGTCATTGTATTATTGCCAAGCCAATGCCTGGCACATAGTAGGTGCTTAATAATTGTTTGCTGAATTTAGCCTGGTACAGAGGAAAGACCTTTAGACTGAGAGTGGTGAGGCATGGGTTCACCCTTGGATGAATCACTTCACCTCTCTAAGCCTCAGTTTCCTCACCTGCAAAATGAGATATTTTTGGACCTGGAGGACCTCTAAATTCTCTTCCAGGTCTAACATTTCAGGATTCTGCTTTACAACCCTTCCATCACTATTCTTCATCAAGTATAGAATACCACGGTTATTTTCCACACAGGAAGGCAAACAATTAAGACCTCTCATCCACCTCTTTGAGAGGTAAATATTAAGGATTTGTTAAAAGTTTTAAATCTAATGCAGGTTGATCACAATCAATGAATCAGTCAGTCTTGAAGACCTGCATGGGCCACATTCTTGGCTGTTTGGCCCAGTCACCACTATCAGCTGACACCACGGCTCCTTCTCCTTGGCTTCTGCCAGAGGTGCCTGGTAAGGAGCTGGTCCCTTCCACTGCACCTACCTTCTAAGTTATCAAAAATCTTGAAGGAAATGAAAACCAGTCCCAGCTCTAGTTGGGAATCTTGAATCTATGAGACACGCTGAGGAATAACCAAGGATTTCTAGACTTGATTTTTTTTTCATATCAGCCAAGAGACTAAAGAACCCTATTTCCAAAGTGCTCCATGCTAAGCACAAGCAGAAGGGCAATCAACCCCAGAGCCAAGTTACATTTAGCAATGCAGGGGAAATGTCAGGGAGGGGAAAACTTTCATTACTTTCATAGCCCAGGCATGCCACTTGTATTTGTTCTTCATCCGGTAAACATTCCATCTCCAGGAGAAAGACACTTGATTAAACTGACCTCCTGGATCACACTGCGTAGGTTCTGATGTTGGGAATGAATCATAAACTGCAAATAGGAAATTTGCCTCTGAAGAGTAGAAATCTCTGTCTGAAGGTCCTTACAACTGGGGAGGAAAGGGGAAAAAGAAAAATGATTTTTGCCAAAAATGATTTTTATATTTTGTTTGTACTAGTTGTTCCTAAATTATTAACAGGTTATCCCCTTACTAAGTGACTTTCCACAGGTGTATGATGAGAGGTATTTGCTTCATTATGGGCAGAATAGGTGCCTATCCACTGGATGACCAGCTGAACAAACTGTGCTATATTAATGGATTTCAGGGGGGTTGGGGCCAAACCTATTGTTTCATCATGGCGGGAAGGGGGCTCCAGGTGCGGACCTCCCTCAAGCAATTAAGATCAGCACTTGTTTTGCCAATGTTTACAGTCTTAGAGATTTTCCTGAGGGAACTGAGATGGAAAGAGCTTATTAAGGGCAATATAGTCATGAGGTGTTAGAGGAAAGATCTGATTGATACCAAGGCTAGTTCTAATTGCCTCTCATATTAACAGAATGGAACATTATTGTGATCTACAGAAACATGAGATCTGTATGAACTGATGCAGAGCAAAGTAAGCAGAACTAGGAAAACAATATTCATGACTACAATAATATAAGCAAAACCACTAAAAGGGAGCAAACCCTGTAGGAATGCAATGAACAAGATGAGTCCTGGAGAAGTGATGAGAAAAGAGAACTCCCTACTTTCCTTGGATAATGCATAGGATCATAAAATTTCAGACCAAAGGGCTTTTGAGGTCATTTAGTATCATCCACTCATGTTGCAAATGAAGAAACTAAGGCTCAGAAAAATTAAGTGACTTGAGAAAGATTATATGGGAGTGAATGGAAGAGATAAGATTCAAACCCTGAGTTCTTTCCATTGTACTGTGCTGCTCTTCAGGTGGGGGACTATGGATAAGAAATGTTGCATATTCTGCCAAAAACAATCACTTTGTCACTTTTATTTGTTACAAAGGAAGCCTCACTGCATGAGGAGGGACAAGTAGGGGGAGGAGGGAGGAGTTGAGGGAGGAGTGGTAATACCTGGAAAATATTGTGATGTTAAAAAAGAGGCATAAAGAAAACTGGTTTTTGGAAGCAATCACGGTTAAGTGACCTGCCCAGGATCACACGAGGACAGATTTGAACTCAAGTCCTCCTAACTCTAGGGCTGGTACTCTATCCATTTTACCATCTAGCTGCCCCATAAAGAAACCTTTAAAAATTAAAATGAAAAATAATTAAAATGGGGAAAAATAGGCAGCTGAAAGTTATAAAGAGTAAAAAAAAAAAAGCTAAAAAAAATATGTAGTTACAGTGAAACAGGATAAGCCTGGAACATAGTAGGGGCTTGAAAAATGTTAATTGATTGATTGATTTAGTCAAATAAGAAAATTCAATAAAGTTCTGAAGAGGGTGAGAGAGATGAAGATAAATGGGAAACACTAAAAATTAAATGAAGATTAAAGTAAATCAGAAGTTATATCCTCATACCCATCTCACACTCACACACACACACACACACACACACACACACACACACCCCAGACTGGTAGAGATGACAAAAAAGAGAAAGGACAACTGTTGGAGGGGCTACATGAAAGTACACATTAATTCACTCCTGGTGAAGCTGTGAATTGGTCCAGCCATTCTAGAAAACAATTTGGATCCATTCCTAAAAAGTTACTACACTGTGCACACCACTCTTCAACCCAGTGATAAAACTCCTTCTAGGCCTGTTCCCCAAAGAAATCAAAGAAAGAGGGAAAGGATCCACATGTACAAAAGCTTTACAGAAGCTCCTTATTGGCGTGAAAACTGAGGGGTTACAGCAGTTGGGGAATAACTGAACTAATTATGGGATATAAATGTAATAAAATAATCTTATGTTATAAGATATAATGAAAGGGATGGTTTCAGAGAAATCCAGGAAGACTTGTATGAACTTACACAGGGTAAAGAGAGCAGAACCAGAACAACTTAGGAAATGACATTATGAAGACATATATATTTTTATTATAAAAACTTCAAAAGACTTAAAAACCCTGATCAATGCAATGACCAGCCATGATTCTTGAGGACAAGTGCTGAACCATGCTGCTCACCTTCTAATAGAGGCAATGCACTCAAAATATAGAAGATTTATGTGTATATACATACATCTGTTGTTTTGCTTGATTATGTTGACTGGGCATATTAGATAAAAAGAGGTTTTTGTTCTTTTCTTCCCTCCCCCCCCCCAGAAGAAGAAATTGAGAGACAAAATAAATTTTTGTTCATTGACATTTGTTTATACTATACATATATCGCTATATACAAATATGTATGAATATATGTATACACACATACACACAATAATACATTATTATTTATTGGTAGTGAACTCCTGGATGAGGAAACTCCCTAAATCAGTGTAGATCAGCAACCTTCCCTGAAACCTATAGTCTTAGAGAGTTACATGGAACCTAACAGGTTAAAGAATTGACCAGTCACACAGCCAATATATATCAGAGTTGGGGCTGTGAAGTCAGTTCTCTATCCACTACATGGCACTATTCCCAGCTAAGCACTAAAGATACAAAGAAAAAGCAAAACTTGTCTAAAGAGTTTACACTCCATTGGAAGAGACAAACAGGCCCATCAATAGGTAGCAAAGATAAATGCAAAGTAGATGAAGGGACTCATGGACAGTGCTGTGACCTGTATGACCTATACATTTTCCAGACCAAAAAACCAAAACAAAGCAAAACAAGAACCCAATAGCAGCTGTTTATGCACTAGTCTGACCCAATATGCCCTTAGCAACTGCCTCAAACTACTTCTGGATGGAATCAAAAGCTCTGGGAAGATATTTATAAAATGTAAAAAGTTAATACAGGTAGTGAATTGACAAAGGGCAATATATGGGATGTTTTCCCTTCTGTCCAACAAAGGCATAGAAAAGACTGGAAAATTGGAAGGTAGGGAGTGATTGGGAGAAAAACCGCATATAAAAACATTACAAGGTTCAGATTGCCATCCTTGGTATTACTTGAAAGTACTTTACCAGAATTTACCATAGAAAAATAAAAAGGAAGCCTTCCCGCAACACAGTCTGCTGGTGATTACTAGGGCATGACCAACCTTGTCAGGTCACCATGATGACAATCACTCACCTATGAAAATATCACTATATATGACAGAATACTGACTGAACTAATCAACTGTGGCTCTGACCAATAGGATATTTCTTATGTTCTTAATCATCTCAGGATAATCGTTTAGGGCTCTTTAAGTCAGAGGAAGTCCAGTAGCCTATTGGGTGAATACTTTGTAGTGAATTTCTGCAAGAATGTGGACTAAAGTCAGACAAGGGTGGACAGCTATGAATGGGCCAAAACTTGCATCTCTGGAGGGAACGCCCAAATGGATGATACCAAAGATCCATCTGAGTAAGTTATATGTTATATAGAAAGAAAAATTATTGCATAATGAAAATGTTAAAGGTCAAAAAGGGGAAAGAGAGGGAGATACTATGATTAAAGGAATGGAAAAAGGAAAAACGACATGAGGTAGAATCCAATGACCTCAAGTCACATGTCACAGCTTAATCTTCCCAGGGATATACCATATGGAACATGCTTTGCTGTCACCTGGTAACTCCTCATATATTTCTTCCAAAGCAGGACCTGACCTTGACTTTAGAAAAAGATTCTCTCCCTGACCCTGCATATATTCCCTAGAATAACAAATATTTCTCCTGAGTTATGATTAAGTCCTTTACAAATAGCCAAATCTAGTTAGTCAATTTCTCCTGATGAAATCGGTGCTACTAGCCCTAAAAATAGTGTTAGGACCACAGCATTCTAGGTTAGAGCTGATGTTTTTCTAAAAGATGCTAGAAATGTATATGCCTATGAAACTGAGAAATACCATATTGAATTTGACTAAATCTATGTTTAGAACTGGAAGGATGGAATCTCAACAATTAGAAGGTTTCTCCCCAATGGTGGAAAGCACCATTCCAACTTAGTTCATATATACAGTTTAAAACACACAGTTAAAACAATCAGTGATACCTACATTCTGTAGAAACAGCTGGTTGTTCAAACATCCTACCAGAAACAGGAAGCATTTGGATACCATAATGCATCCCATAAAACCTCCTCAAAGCTACTTAAGATTTAGTTATAACGACTAAGAACGCCTCACTTGATTTCAAAAAAATTGTTAACAGTAAAAGCTCTGTTTAAATACTATCAAAACACTGGTTCTGATGGTAAAGTTAAACTTAACCATAATGCACTTCCATGCAAGCCTCAGTGGCCATCACCCAGGAAGGAAGCCTAATAGAGAAAAGAGCCCCCCACCACACCAAGTGCCACCAATGGGGCAGACGAACTGGTCTAGGTGAAGCAGCGAGGTGTCCTTAAGGAGAGAGAGAAGGTAGCATACGCCAGCTAGGTTAAACCATCATCACTACCACCACCACTACCCCTCAGATACCAGAGGAAATAGCTTGGACCCAAAGCCCTGGGAATAGCAGCATTCTCCTCCACCACCCCGACTAGCCATAAGCCCTGCTCCCAGGGAAGGCACAGCTATCATTCACTGTGGAGCATGGGGCTTGCCATCTCCACTAATATCAATTATCAACTGCTAAGCAACTTCCATTTATAGAGGATTCAAACTAAAGAGTCCTTAAAATAGTAGCACTCCTTCCCAGACCACCAGCCCTCATTGCAGCCTGGCTCCTGTCCAGGGGAGCAATCCTTCTGGAGATGCAATCTGGCAGCTAACTGCCTCTGTGGGTGCTGAAGCCCATATTTCCTCAATTTTCAGTCAACTAGCATTTATTAAGTGCCTACTATGTGCCAATAGGGGCAGTTAGGTGGTACAGTGGATAGAGTTCTGGGCCTAGAGTCAGAAAGACTCCTCTTCCTGAGTTCAAAACTGGCCTCAGACATTTACTAGCTATGTGACGCTGGTCAAGTCACTTAACCTGTTTGCTTTGATTTCTTCATCTGTCAAATGAGTTGGAGAAGAAAATAGCAAACTATCACAGTATTTCTGCCAAGAAAACCCCAAATGCAGTCACAGAGAGTAGGGCGCTACTGAAAAATTACTGAACAACAAACTACATGCTAAGCACTGCGCTGAGCATCATAGCTACTGAAGACCTCCAAAAAAAGTTCTCAGCATGGTACTTGGCACCATCAAATTTTAATGGAAATGACACTGAAGAAGATGTAATCTCTGATAATGATTGGATTTCCTTGATAACACCACACTCTCTCTATATCCTGCCCATCTTTTCTAAACTACCTTCTTAGTCATTTCCTCCCTCTCTCTAATATTTACCATCTCCCTATCCACTGGTTCCTTCCCTACTACCTTCAAACATACCCAACTTTCCATCATCTTTGAAAACACGCACACACATATGTATATGCATATATACATATATATACACACAAATACATACATATATATACCCGTGTGTATATATATATATACATCATGCATACATACATACATACATACATATCCAGCTCCAGGCTCCCACCTGATTTTCAAGTCCACATCACCAATTATCTTTTGGACATTTTAAACTGTACGTACCAGAGTCACCTCAAATGAAATATTTCCAAAACTAAATTCATTATCATCTAACCCGAATTCACCTCTATTCATTAAATGCTCAACCCTTGCAAATAATGCCTTGTGTACATTTATGAGAGATGGTAGATTTTTAAGCAAGTCATTTAAGAGAAATTATTTGCAAACCTTTTAGCATTTTTAGAGTTCAGCCTGAGATGCTCCAACTTCATTTGCAAAGATACTTTTCTTTCCAACAATAATTTCTTTTCCTAAGGAAAAAAGAAGATGAACTTTAAGATATATTTTCCATTGCTTACAAAATATACTTGATTATGTCAACAACAATAGCACTAAAGATATATATAGCTCCTTCATGTTAAGACCACTTTTCAAAGAAATTGGCAGGATAACAAACGGAAAATAGAAAAGATTCATTTATAATGATCTTTTTCATCATCAGTGACAGTGGAACCACCTCATAAGGACTCTGCCCCCTCAAACTTTGATGCATTGCCATAGGAGGAAGCTGACATAAGACACAAAAGTCAAGAATAGCAGTTGGAACAGATCAGATGAAGTATACTCAGGAAAACCATGATGGAGACAGCGTTATTTTGGAAACATTAAAGGATCATTTTACAAAATATCTCAGGGAACAGAAGATGCCAAAAGAATTGAGAGAAAATCCACAAATTATGTTCAAAAGGTAATCAAAGAAACATTAATAAGTATTGAATTATTCGCCTACTTTAAAAAATCTTTCTAAAATCTTTACAAGAATGATCTACACTTACTGAAGATATGCTTTGTGAAAATATGATAAAGGACCAGCCAAGTTTTCATATATACTTTTCCACATCTGGCCACAGTTTTATAGTCACACAACTGACTAAAACTTTTAGATTACATATATCCTGCTTCAATATTTAATTATTTAATATAAATATATTTCTACTTTAATATTTTTTATAAAAAGGCATTCAATTTCAATGGCCTTAAAAGCTCCCCTCCATAAAGGAATCTCATTCATGCATTAGGATCACACACAAATATATATGGAGAAACAAGAGAACTAGAATATAAAGAGGAATAATGAAGAACAGCAACAAAAAAAAAGAATTGAAGGGTAAACAGCATACTTCTAGACCTCAAGCTTTATTTTAAAGCATTAAACATCAAAAGCATTTGAGGTATTGGCTAAAAAACAGAAATGTAAATGAGTGAAAAAGACTAGACATGAATCAGAAATAACTGATTTCAGGATTTTATAAATCTAAAAACATAATTTCCTAGGAAGAACTCCCAATCTGATAAAAACTGCTAGGAAAACTGGAATGTAGTATGTCAGAAATTAGGTTTAGACTGACAACCTAAATCATACTCCACAACAATTTCAAAATGGATATTTGACTATTAAAGATCTCAGCATTAAAAAATATGCAAAGCAAGTGACGCACCTTTCACTGCCACAGGTAGGGGATGAATTCACAACCAAACAAATAGAGGTAATTACAGAAGATAATGAAAATTAAAATCTTTTACACAAATAAAATGAACACATCTAGGACAATACATCTAGAGAAGTAGTCAACTGAGAAAAAATCTTTATGTCAAATATCTCTGATAAAGATTTTATATTTAAGATATGTACATATATATATATATATATGTATGTATACTTACATATACACACATGTAACCAATAGAAATAGATATGATGGAAAGCCATTCTCTAATAGAAAAGTGAACAAAGGATATGGGCAGTGTACAAACTATTACCAATCATATAAAATAATGTTCTAAGTCAGTAATAATAAGAAAAGTGCCCATTAAAACAAACCTGGGGTGGGGCAGCTAGGTGGCGCAGTGGATAAAGCACCAGCCCTGGATTCAGAAGGACCTGAGTTCAAATCCAGATTCAGACACTTGACACGTACTAGCTGTGTGACCCTGGGCAAGTCACTTAACCCCCATTGCCCCAGAAAAAAAAAACAAACAAACAAACCCTGGGGTTTCATCTCACACTCAAACTAGCAAAGATGACAATAGAAAGGAATAGTCAATGGTAGAAGGCCTATGGAAAGTCAGGCACAATGATGTATTCTGGCGGAGCTGTGAATTCTAGATTTAAAATATAAGCTCCTTAAAGACAGGGACTGTCTTTCTACTTATATTTGTATTCCCAGTGCTTAGCATAATGCCTTGCACACAGTGAATATTTAATAAACATTTGTTGACTAACTAAATGACAGCAGCCACTTTCCTCAGAGATAAAAAATTATTTTTAGAATCTCATTTAGAACAAAATATACACAGAATATCACAAAGTGGGGGGAAGTACTATAGCTTAAATATTAACCTTTTCCAGAGTCTAAAGAAAACAAATTACAGCCTTGATGTTAAAAACAACAAACAAAGGGGCAGCTAGGTAGATAAAGCACGGGTCCTGGAGTCAGGAAGACCTGAGTTCAAATCTCACCTCAGACACTTAACACTTACTAGCTGTGTGACCCTAGGCAAGTCACTTAACTCCAATTGCCTCACCAAAAAAAACCAACAAACCCACAAACAAACAAACAAAAAACTCAAGACAATAATTCTATGTGAGTCTTTAGGCCAGTCATGTAATTATATATATATATATACACACACATATACATATATATATACACACATATATATGCACACACACATATGCCAGTCATGTAATTTTTATATATATATATATATATATATATATATATATATATATATATATATTTACATGACTGGCCTAAAGGCTCGCATAGAATTACTGTCTTCTCTTATAAACAATGAGCTGGGCCCAGAATTGAATAGGAAGAAGAAAGCAGAGCTGGATTGTATCTGGGAAACTGTGTAGCGTGTTTAATGATCCCAAGCTGTTCCTTAACCTCAAAGCCAATCTTTTAAAACACTAATGTTCTCCCAATGTGGCCATATGGAACTTTTCCAAGTTTCTTTATAGTGCTAGACCTACCACTGTCTATATAAAATATACTCATTGAGCACTGTAGATCGAGAGCTTGAAGGGGCCTCAGAGGCTAATAAACACACATAAACACACAGACACAGACAGGATAAGCAGTGGGGTACTATACAGAGCTAATCTGGAGGTCAGAAAGACCTAGGTTCAAGTCTTGCCTCTGACACATAATGGCTCCATAAACCCTGGATAAATCCCTTTTCAGTGTTGTAGGTAGATCTCTAAGATGAAGAAGGCGCTCACTGACCTAAGAAGACCAAGGTTCCTCACCAGGATGTTTTCTGTGTCAAGAGAACCACAGGACTACTACCAATCCAAATGTGTTTATATGTGAACATGGCCTAGTATCTGAAGCACCTATAATCTACAAATTTCATTAGAAAATTTATACAATAGGCCCCTCAAATTCAACTTTGTATTTAAAGTATAATGGAAATGGGTAGGTATATGTACAAGTATATGTGTTCACTATATGTACATATTAATTTATTTGTGTATGTATATGTATAATATATGATCAGATATATGCTCATTTATCTACATATTATGTATGCCACATAACACATATATAATGTACATATATATAATAGTACACATTATTTTATTGTATACTTTGCTGTATATTAATGTATCATATATTGATACGCAATAATATGTACATATAACATATGTATGTTATATGTACAAGGTAAAAAATATATATAACTCTACCCAGTAGGGGCCTGAGGTCAACTAGAAAAATAATCATGCTGAAGAAAAGTTCCTTTCTATAATATATGCATCTTGTGTGTTACACACATGTGTGCATACATATATGTGTATCGTATATAAATGCTTGTGCTAATATGTATACATTGTGATATATACAACTTATATACTGCATCCATATGTTCCAGATGTGCATAGTATATATGATAGGTAATATATACAATATATGTGTATTTTTTGTTGTTTAGTTGTTTTTCAGTCGTATTTGACCCTTTGTGACCCCCATTTAGGGTTTTCTTGGCAAAGACACTGGAGTAATTTGACATTTCCTTCTTCAACTCATTTTACAGATGAAGAAACTGAGGCAAACAGGGTTAAGTGGCTTGCCCAGGATCCCGCAGCTGTGGAACAGTAAAGGTACAGTGTCCGAAGATGGATTTGAACTCAGGAAGATGAGTTGATGACTCCGGGAATGGTGCTCTATCCACTGTGCCACCTACCTGACCACATATCTGTATTTGTATTTATGTATGTATATGTTTGACTGTATATATACACACATACACACACACACATATATATTATACATATATACATATATATTATATATGTATATAATGTGTACACACATTTTATATATATAATGTATATACACACACATATATATACATACACATTTGCATTATATATGTGTGTATACACTTATATTTGTAATTTTAGTGTCATGGAAATGAATCGGCGAGGGCGGGGGGGGGGGGTGGTGCACGTGTATTCTTCCCAGTTGACCTCAGAACCTTACTGGATCAACCCTCAATGACTAAGAGCTACCTCCTCATAATCAGAGTCCAAGGTCGAGCAGTGGCCTTGACTATACATTTTGAGCTTGCCTCACCTTTTTGTGTTCCTACTCTGGCAAGTGGAAAGTCCTGAGCACAGCATATTCTCCAGTCAGTTCTTTTTCTTTTTTTTTAACAAAGCTCCTATTGAACGCCAAAGGTAGCACACAGCACCACCCTGTGGGCAGGTCAGGATAAGAGAGATTCCAGCTATTTTCCTAGCTCTACCATCCTTGCCCTGGTCTCCATCCACATTGTGGCTCTCCTCTAATACTTCTTAGGGATGCTAGGGGCCAAGCAGAGGAGACACAGAACTGACCTTGGAGTCAGGAACCCATCCCTCTGGCACTTGCTGGCCTGGGTAACTAACCATGGGCTTCCTCCAGAGGAGCTCCCTAGACTGAAGAAATGCTAGCTCTAGTCCGAAAAGGGGAGAGGTGGTGCTGGTTATACAATTTAATCATTAAAACAGTAAATATTAGAATCTTTCTAATATTTTTGGTGAAGTCTTTTACACCGTGTCTGAAAGGCATGGCAGAAAGTCAAGGAGATCAAGGTTTTCACATTGGTTTTGCTACCTGATCACTTGAAGAGGATCATCTCAGCAGCTTTGAGAAAAAGAATTTCCTTCTCTGTGCCTCAGTTTCCTCATCTTTAAAAATAAAGGAGTTGGGGGCAGCTAGATGGCACAGTGGATAGAACACTGGCCCTGGAGTCAGGAGTACCTGAGTTCAAATCCGACTTCAGACACTTAACACTTACTAGCTGTGTGTCTCTGGGCAAGTCACTTGACCCCAATTGCCTCACTAAAAAAAAAAATAATAAAATAAATAAAATAAATAAATGAATGAATGAATGAATGAATGAATGAATGAATAAATAAATAAATAAATGAATGAATAAATAGATAAATAGATAAATAAATAAATAAATAAATAAATAAAGGAGTTGGACTGAATGAGCTCTAGGACTCCTTCTGGTTCTAAAATGTAAAAAAGCCAACTATGATAGCCTTTCTATAGCTGACACCAGCAAACTAATGAGAAAACATTATAGAAATGCACTAATTGCAAAATGAACATATGCCCATATTAAATCCTCTTTTTGGACTTTTTGCTTCCTTATCCCTGTATTAGCAGAATTTATTCTCACTGCATTGTTGATTAAAGTGGGACAGATGGTGATGGTTTTAAGTAATACGTTCATTACCAAACCTCATACTACTAATGGCTATTTACCATAGCAGAAATTCATTCAAATAAATAGAAAATGAATCATCCTCCAGAGGGAGCCTACCCCCCACCTATAGTATTGTGAGAAGGTGGTCTGTGCCTGCTATGACTAGGCTTTGGAATTCCTCATCACCCATTCCCTAAAGCATACAGAGCTTCTTGCAACAGCCAGAAGATTAAATGATGAGGAAGACAGAGGCAGAACTTTAGACCTAGAAAGTTAGGCCTGCAAAGCAAAAGCTCTGATAAGTCCCACCAACATGGAAGGTTTCAAATAAGGGTCCAGTGATGAACTGAATAGCTCGCTGTCAGAGGCACAGTCTTGCTAAGGTCAATGAGAGTCTGTTACCCAGGAGCCTTTTTATATGGATCATGGATCCAGAGCAGGATGGGCTTCAGAGACTAAGCTCCTTGGATTTTGGATCAGGAAATGGGCTCAGGGAGGTCAAGGTCACACGAGTTGTTGCAGGTGGGATCTTAACTGAGGGTCCTCCTTCTCAAGGCTGAATAATAATGATTTCTTTGATCACAGCATTTCTCAAAGAACATCTACTAAGTTACAGAGAGGGTGTGATCTGTCTCAAGAAAGAAATTACCCTTCATGAATACCATTAAAGTTACTTGAAATATCAAGGAACCACATTTTGCTAAAAGATACATGAAGCAATAAAATATATATGATATATAACATCTATAATATAATAAGACTATATCATATGATAATATAATATGCCATGTACATTACATATAATATATAAGGACAATAAGGTAAGATTAAAAATTATAGCAAGTTTCTCTGAGAAACTTCTTTCTCAAATTTGTAAACAACTGAGTCAAATTTATAAAAATAAGAGCCAGTCCCTGATTGCTAAATGGTCAATAAATATGAACAGGCAGTTTCCAGAAGAAGAAATCAAAGGTATCTATAGTCACGTAAAAATTCACTATTGGGGGCAGCTAGATGGCGCAGTGGTAAAGCACGGGCCCTGGATTCAGGAGGACCTGAGTTCAAATCCAGATTCAGACACTTGACACTTACTAGCTGTGTGACCCTGGGCAAGTCACTTAACCCTCATTGCCCTGCAAAAAGCAAAACAAAACAAAACAAAAAACAAAAAACAAAAATTCACTGTTACTATTGATTAGAGAAAAACAAATTAAGACAACTCTTGGGAACTACTTTATCCCTATCAGAAGTGACAAATGCTCAAGGAGTTGAACGAAAACAGGCATATTAATTACCTGCTGATGGAGTAGTGAACTGGTCCAACCATTCTGGAGAGCAACATGAAACTATGCCCAAAGGGCTATAAAATTGTGCATACCCACTGATCCAGCAATACCACTATTAGGTCTATTTTCCAAAGAGATCAAATAAAAAGGAAAAGGACCTGCATGCAAAAAAAAATATTTAAAGTAGCTCTTTTTGTGGTGGCAAGGAATTGGAAATTGAGGGCATGCTCATTAATTGGGGAATTGCTGAACAAGTTGTGATATTTGAATGTAATGGAATACTATTGTGCAGTAAGAAACGATGAGCAGGCAGATTTCAGAGAAACCTGGAAGGACTTACATGAATTGATGCTGAGTGAGATGAGCAGAACCAGGAGAACATTGTACACAGAATTAACAATAAATATTGTGTGTTGATCAACTGTAACAGACTTGACTCTTCTCAGCAATACAATGGTGCAAGATAGTTCCAAAGGACTCATGATGGAAAATGCTCTCCAAATGCAGAAAAAAAGAACTGTGGAATCTAGATGCGGATTGAACCATACTATTTCTGCTTTTTTTTGTTTTTCTTTTTTGAGGTTTTTCCCTTTTGTTCTGATTCTTCTTTCACAGCATGACTAATGCAGAAATATGTTTAATGTGATTGTACATATGTAACCTATATCAGAATGCTTGCTGTCTTGGGGAGTGGGGAGGGAGAAAAATTTGGAACTAGAAATCTTATAAAAACAAATGTTGAAAACTACCTCTACATGTAACTAGAAAATAATAAAATACTTTTATGACAAAAAAGAGAAATGATGAGGAAGGTGGTTTCAGAAAAAAACATAGCAAGACCTATATAAACTGATGCAAAGTGAGTTGAGAGGAACCAGAAAATCATTGTGCATAGTAACAACAATGTTGTAATGATGATCAATTGTGGTAGACTTGGTTACTCTGATTAATGCAGTGATCCAAGACAATTCCAAAGGACTCATGATGAAAAATGCTATACATCTACAGAGAGAGAACTAGTCTGAGTGCAAACTGAAATATAATTTTCTTACTTTATCATTTTTGCAATATGGCTCATACAGAAATATGTTATGTATGATTTCATATGTATAATTCATATATTATTTGCCTTCTCAATAGGGGAGGGAGGGATAAATAGGCAGGAGAGAATTGGTAACTCAAAATTTAAAAGGAAAAGAATGTAAAAAAATTTTTTTAAATAAAATTACTTGAAGTACTGAAGTCTCCAATTGAGGAAAGTTTCTAGTTTGCTATTTAAAATAGAAATGAGTTAATCAAGCCTTCCTATTAGCCAGTCCTGATTCCACATCAAAAATGTCTTTCATTAATTAATATAAAACATTCTTCATACCTTATTAGTTTGAAGTTGCACAAGCAGCTAGATAGCATATGAACAGAGTGCTGGACCTAGAGTCAGGAAGATCTGAGTTCAAATGTGACTTCAGATACTTACTAGCTATGTGACCCTGAGCAAGTTACTTAAACCTCTATGTGCCCCAGTTTCCTCAAACTGGGGAATAAAATGGGTATAATGATAGCACCTACCTCCCCGGGCTGTTGTGAGGATTGAGTGAAATAACATTTGTAAAGTACTCTGCAAACTTTAAGGTAGATATATACCTAATTTAAATATAAACGCTAGTTATAACTATTATTACATAATAACACTAAATGCAAATCAAAATAACTGTTTCTCCTCACACCCTGCAAATGGAATATTCCCATCTTTTGTCATCTCTGCCAAAGTTGGAAGGCACTGTATTGCATTGTTGATGGAACTGTAAATCAGTACACCATTCAGGAAAGCAATTTGGAATTATATAAATCGAGTGACCAAAATATCCATACCCTTTGACTCTGAGATTCCCTGCTAGGAATACCCAGAAAGTCAATGACACCAGAGGACAGATGAAGAAGCATGCAACTAGAGAGAGGTTCTAAAGATGAAGATGAGAATGTGGGAACTTGTTTTGCTTAACTATGTATATTTGTAGAAACATTTTGTTTCTCTTTTTTCCAGTGGGCTTAAGAAAATAAATGCTTCTTACTTGAAATTTTTTTTAGTTTAACAAACAAGCCTGTCTCCAAAAGAAGGGATATAAGACACTCTCCACTCACCCCCAACTCTTTTGAAGGGGTGACAGCAAGCCAAGAAATATTTATTAAGTGTCTGATATGTGTCTGACACTGTGATGAGTGCAAAGAAAGGCAAAAGATAGTCCTTGTTCTCGAGGAACGTACAATTCAATAGGGGGAGACCATATGCAAATAACTATATAAAGAATAAACTGGAAATAACAGAGGGAAGGCACTAGAATATACATCAGATGTTTTTAATCTATTGGTTTGTTTTGCTGATTTTTTTTTACTGATTCCTTTTTTTCATTAAAAACTCTGCTGCAAGGGATGACTCTCAGAGGCAGGGACACAGGGAAATGTAAGTGATTTAAAAATAAGAGATTATAAATAATTTTTTTTTCAAAATCAAGATGTACATGGTAAGAAGTTATGGTTTCACAGGTAGTCCTTTTTTCTGTCCTACTCAAAGAACTGTTCATAGTATATTTAGTATACAAATTAACCCTAATTTTACTTTTTGTTACTTCTTTTTTGGAAATAAATTTTTGGGGCATCTAGATTGCACAGTGGATAGAGTACCAGCCCTGGAGGCAGGAGGACCTGAGTTCAAGTCCGGCCTCAGACACTTAACACTTAATAGCTGTGTGATCCTAGGCAAGTCACTTAACCCCAACTGCCTCACCAAAAATAAATAAATAAATAAATTTTTGTTTTTACATCACCTAAGTTACCCATTCCATCCCTTACCCTTTTCCTCCCAGAGTACCATCTCCTATAATAAGGAACAAAAAAGAAAAGAAAATCTCAGTAAAACTAACCAATATAAGAAAAAAAAATCTGACATTATATGAAGTGTTCAATAGCCACTGTCCCTGATGTCTACAAAGAAGGGTGAAGATAGACAGTAACTTTTTTACCTCAAAGATTCCATTTTAAAATCCCGATTCCCTAAATACACATACAAAAAAAGGAGACTGCAACACATAATCTCAGGTCTTTTTTTGTTTGTGCTTCCAAAAGCTCCGCATATGTTCATGTTGCAATGACTGCGTTTGGGCAAATCTTTAAATGGCGTGGCTATTAACACAGAGGGGCTTCGTTTAATGATGATTCCTCTGGCTGGTGGAACTAGCACTAACTAAAAAAGCTAACCAAATGAAAGTTTTCATTTTCCAGCATTTGGAGTCATTTTTTAATTGTTTTGGTATTCTGCTGAAGGCTTGGTTAGAATCAGCTTCAAGCCTCGCTGGGCTTACCTCTTCCATTCTCTGTACTAGGTTTTCCAGTTCTGTGATCTTGCTGTGCTTTCCTTCGAGTCTCTCAGTTACTTGCTTCAAACTTTCTACATGTTGTTTGAATTTCTGTTCTTTTTCAAGTTTGCTCACCTGTGATGGGAAAACACAGTTGTCCATATAAAAACAGTCATTTCTAAGCAATTTATCCATTTCCTCACACAAACTATCAGATTTCCTTGTACAATTTTTCAGATAACCAAAAGAGAGAAGAAAGGGAATGCATAAACCTGTAACAATTTTAAAAATCAATGTTTCCTTTAAAAGTAGCTTGAAATTATTGAAAAATGCTATTTCTAGGGGCAGCTAGGTAGCTCAGTGGATAAAGCACCGGCCCTGGATTGAGGAGTACCTGAGTTCAAATCCAGCCTCAGACACTTGACACTTCCTAGCTGTGTGACCCTGGGCAAGTCACTTAACCCCCATAGCCCCGCCAAAAAAAAAAAAAAAGAATGAAAGAAAAAAAGAAAAATGCTATTTCTATTAAGAATGGATGAAAGAGGGGGCACCTAGGTGACACAGTAGATAAAGCACTGGCCTTGGAGTCAGGAGGACCTGAGTTCAGGTCCAGCCTCAGACACTTGACACTTTCTAGCTGTGTGCCCTGGGCAAGTCACTTAACCCTCATTGCCTGCAAAGCAAAAACAAAAACAAAAACAAACAAACAAAAAGAATGGATAAAAAAAAATTTAATCAAGTGCCATAATTGATATACAAATGATGTAAGAATATTTGCATAAGCAAATATATAATACCTTACAAGGAGATATGGTGATGGGCAGATGAATGGATCATACTTTAGGACTAGGAGGAATCTAAGAAGCCATCTAGTCTCACCCTTTCATTTTACAGATGAAGAAACTGAGGCCCAGAGAGGTTAAAATTTCTGCCCAAAGTCAGGTGGTAATCATATAATTATCAGGTGGGATTTTAACCTGGGTAATCTAATCCTAAATCTAAAGTTCTTTAAACTGCAACATGCAATAATAATTACCCAAAAAATACTAATAATCTTAAGGCAAAATAGAATGGTAAGAACATATAATGTGAAGATCCTGCCTTGAGGCAGTGGAGGAGTAGATAGAGTTCTGGGTCTAGAGTCAGGAAAACCTAAGTTACAATCCAGCCTCAGACACTTACTAGTGTGACCATGGGTAAGTCAATTCACCTCTGTTTGCCTCAGTTTCCTCAACTGCAAGATGTGAATAATAATAGCACCTATCTCCTGGGGTTGTTGTGAGGGTCAAATGAGATAATATTTGCAAAGAACTTAGCACAGAGCCTGGTACAGAGTAAGGGCAATAAATGCTTACTCCTCCGCTTCCCCTCCCACTTCAAACAAACAAAAAAGGACAGAATTTTGTATGTATAATTAAAATCTAATTTAATTATAACTAAGATTTCACAAAATAAAGTTTTATTCTCCATTATACGTCTCAGAAATCGGAAAGTATAATCAAGAAATGAACATATGCTACAATATTTCACTTTTAAGGCTCACAAAGCACCCCAAACTTACTTAATCAGTTGAGGGAGAGATGCTGAAAGGCCAAAGAATATGAGAGGTAGGAATGTCATAGTATCTTAGAATATTGGAGCTGGAAGACCCTGGAGATCATGCAAATTGACCTCCTAAATTTATAGATGAGGTAACTGAGGCACAGGAAGGTGAAGTGATTTGCTTAAATCACTGGTTTGTATCAAAACTGAGCCTAGGACCTAGGTCTCCTAACTTCCACCTGTACTATGCCATACCTATGCAGAAGCATCTCTCCTAATGTCCTGTTACTTTGCCTGAAATTTCTAGCCTTAGCAGCATTTCACGTGTGCCAATCACCTTGTTTCCTGAGACAATAGTCTAACCCTTTTTTCCTCCAAGATAGGTTCACATAGTTAAGCGCCTGTTGTCAGATATCAGATACCAGGCTCTCAGAAAGACAGCATGACCACACCAGGCAACTGGAGAGAGAGAGAGAGATACTTAAGGCAAAATTTGCTGGCTTGATAACTGTGTCCAAGTCAGCTCTGTTCACATTGTAGGAAGATCATCACGTCACAGACTTAGAGTTGGAAGGGACCTCAGAGGGACCAGAGGTCATCTGGTCCCATCCCCTAAGACTCAGAGGTAAGATTGGAACCTCAGTCCCCTGACTCCACAACCAAGGCTCTTTTCATAAGTATCATACTGTCTGTGTGCTCTGTAGTAGTAGCCCAGGAGAGTACACAGGACCACAGGCCTATTTGGACACAGGGCCAGGGTCAGAATAGAGATGGCAATGAGGACCCAGAAATATCCTCTCTACTGAAGGCCCAGTCCATTCCTATGGATCCATAGGTTGCGTCTGCAGCCACTTAGAAACCTGTAGCTTTGACCATTAACTCTTTTACACTCAATTTCCAAGGGAGGAAATTGGACGAATTGAGAGGATTGGCTTTTAATTGGAGAAGGGATTTTATACCTGTAGTAACTTTTTATCATCTTCGTGCTTTTTCCTAAGTTCTTCAGACTGTTTCTGATAGGTGTCAAATAATTTCTGGGCAACATTTCTCAGTGCTGCAGCGCCTGCTTCTCTGGAGGCTTCCAACTAAAAAAGAAAAAAAAGCCACTGTATGATATTTATATTTTAAAGTATTGAGCTAGAAACATTTGGGAAGCAACTAAAATGAAGAGGCAGTAACCTTTTGGAACATAAGAGAAAATCAGGAGAAATAAAACATAGGACATACTGAAAAGAAAAAATATCATTTCAAATGATTAACTTCTTATTTAGTAAAACCAACAATGCAGCCGGACTATTAGGTATATATGAAAATTCTAACACTTTTACAAGAGATAAAGAGCATTACTGATTGTAAAATAGACGATTTTGATTATGCTGAATTATAAAGGGTTTGCACAAACTTCTAACACGTTCGTGTTTACAAAATAATTCCCTTCAAAGGATCAAAGAGCAATGCCTCAACTAAGGAAGAAGATAAAGGTTTAGCCCACGGTACTCAGCTAATTTTTCATGAAGCTGGGAGTAGCACCCATATTTCATTGCTCCCATCACAGAATAAAACAGAAATCAGAAAGCTGAGAAAGTAAAAAGTAGACTGATAGGTAGAAGAAAGTACCCTGTGACTAAAACCAGGCCCTACTCTCCAGCCTAATACAAGACCTAGAGAGAGTAACACAACAATGAGAAAACCAAAGACATTCTGCATGTGGTTGAGCTGAAATTCAGTCAAGTGACTGATCAGACATCCAATGATGTTCTCTGGTTAATTCTTGCTGCAGAATTGGGGGAAGCTTACAATTAATACCCTTGACCCGCCTGTGCATTTTCAAGAGTACAAAAGCACCACTTCTAGGAATTTAAACATCTTACTGACTTAAGAATGCAACCACAATCACCACACCTTGATTTTCAGCACTTCATTTTCTTTGTTCATTTCTAGGAGCTGTAGGTCTTTGCCTTTCATCTTCTCCATAATCATATCAAAATTGGAGCAAGAGGTCTCCACCTGGGATTCAGGCCCACCATCAGTATTGTGACAGCAGTGCTGGAATGAAGAAATATGAAAGATAATGATCTTATCTCTTGTCCAAATCCAAAATCTCTGGTGGCATGAGCCATCCCATTGAGTTTCACAAAGGAAAGAGAAGTCAGGTCAGGGCATATAAAACAGAAATCCTGATTCACTCATATGGCTAATGCAGTATGTAGCCACACCAAATTCTAGACCACATCTCTTGTATCTGGATTTTCTATAGGCTTGGAAGAGACCCTAAACAAGTGAGGTGATGAAGTTCTGTTCTACTACTTCTGATTGCAAAAAATATAAAGATGGTGTTAATAAACAGGAAAATATCATGTCCCTACTGCACTGGTCATCAAGTCATTTAAATATTTAATTATTAATGATTCAAGTACTCTCTTAACCCTGTCTATTGTGTTCATTTACTTTTGTTGATTAGTATGATATCACTGGTATAGGGAACTCTGGATGAGGAACTCCTGCCTCAGAGATTGGTGACTGTTCTGAACCTTCAATCCCTAAAGAGTTGTCCTGGAGGACTCAGAGGTTCAGGTGACTTGCCCAGAGTCACAAATCCAGTATGGGTCACAGTGGGACTTGCACCCAACCCTTCTTGACTCTGTAGCTGGCTTTCCACCCATGATGCCACAGTGCCTCATGGACCATGTAGCTGTTATATTTGTACTATACTTTGAATCAACTTCTTAGATAAAGAAAAGTATGTTTCTAGAATTTATCACTTGATCACTTTGGTGGGTTACTGCCCTCGGTGAGTTTGCAACTATTAATATCTCATCCTTGACGACTTGCTAAGCAACAGGTCAAAAGTACCACATCATCAATAGAGCTGAGATAGTAAGTTCTAGCTTGTGCCCTGCATGCCAGTCACCCAGTGTATATTCTACAAACAATGAAATTCATTTCTTAATTCAACAACTTTATAAATTTAACTTCATCAGTACAGAATTCTTACAAACAATAAAAGTTATGTGTGCCTAAGATAAAAGCAAAGAAAATCTGATCTAGCTCCTATGTTATATTTGAGGATCCTGGGCAGAAACTATTATTTAAAAAAAATAAAAATACTATACCTCTTCATTTTTAATGCAATTCATAACAGGTTTACTTAGAAACCAGATTCCTCCTTACATAAAAAGTTCTCTCATTTATTACCTGGGCTCAGCAAAGCAAAAGTGTGACCACACTTGTTAAGTGTTGTATTCACTCTAGCTCCACCATTCTATCTGTTCCAAAGAAGAGATCCAATCCTTTGTAGCTTTATAAACCCCCTTCTCAATTCTCCCACAGTGCCTAACACGTTATCTGCACAAAATAAGTACTCAATAGATTTTGAGTAGAAAATTGATTTTCATGGCTATCAGTACAGAAATTTTAGAACACGTAGTAACAATGCATTATGGGAAACTTTCAAAAAAGGACCTCCACCCCACAATACTTCCCATCCCAAATATATAGGGTCTCCTTTAACATTCCACCTCCAAGGAATGTTTTTATAGTTATCAAAAGAAATCACAAAATAAAATCAGTGACCTTAGCAATTTCTTGTTTTCTGAATGCAGAGAAGTATGAGGAAGTTTATTAAGCCAATACCTTTGCATCTAGTTTGTGATTTGTGTTCTTGTGACCTATATCGTCTTTAAATATCTGGTATCGGATCTTCTCTAGTGTACTTCGAATCTGTAGAAAGAAAAAAAGAAGTGATTTTGTTGTTTAGGTGGGCTTTTTAGTAGTCTTTCTCTAAGCAAACTTTTTATTCTCAGGATCCCTTTACACTCCTAAAAAATTATTGAGGACCTCAAATGCTTATTTCTTTCCTTCTTCACTCTGATGCTTATAAGTCAAGGTACCCAATATAAGCATGGCAACAAGAAATATGGGCAGGGATATTTAAAATTACTAAGTTCTGTGTAAATATTGCTTTTTGCAAATCTCTCTGGATATTTCTCAGTAATCCAAGCAAAAACAAAGTTCTTGATATAAGACCTTGTCAAGCTAAATTAGAATCAAAGACAATTATAAAGCTGTTACTAAGGGAGAATTTTATAGGATAGCATATCAGAGAGATTGATTCCTTTAAGAGGAAAGACAAATGTTTTGCCGAGCTAAAGAATTTGAAACAAATTTAAACTGATGAATTCTGTTAGAATATATTAATCCTGATATTATACAGAGATTATTCAATCTCAAGCAAGTCACACACTAATTGATGCCTCAATTTCCCCATTTGTACTCTAAAGGCAATCCTGTGCAACAGTTTACAGATATTTTTAAAGCACCATAAACAGGACTTTCTCCTTTAATCAATGACTCGATCAGCAAATATTTATTGGGTACCTACTAAGAACCATTGAGAATTCAAAAGTAGTATAAAACAAAGTCCCTATGAAGAGCCCAAAATCTAGTTGAAAGGATGAGGTTAAATAATAACATATTTTGTTGTTGAGGTTCCATTGTTCTTCAGTCATGTCTGACTCTTCATGACCCTATTTGGGATTTTCTTGACAAAGATACTGGAGTGGTTGCCATTTCTTTCCCTAGCTCATTTTACAGATGAGGAAACGAAGGCAAACAGTTTTGCCAAGGGTCACACAGCTAACAAGTGTCTGGAGTCAGATTTGAACTCATAAAGATGAGTCTTCCTGACTCCAGGCCCAGCACTTTAACCACTGTGCCACCTTGCATGTAACACATATAATCAAATGCTATATAATCAAATGTTTGGTGATACAGAGTACTAAGTCAGACTCAATCACTCATTTTATTAACTGATGAAAGTCTCTGTACTATGAGTATATGACAGCATTCCAGTCTTTGTATAGAAATCATTTAATACCAGAGGGCTGGAATTTAAGAATATTTTGAAGGACTAAGCTGCATCAATTGATACAGTGTACCTACATACACTAGAGACAGTACTATGAAAGTTTTCCTTTCAAAGCAAAATAGCATCTGCTTGTATTTATATTTAAAGTGCATTTGCACAGAGAGGAGAAATTATAGCAAATTACGGTAAAATTAAAAAATATATTTACAAATTATTTTTTAAATCTTTTCTTAATTGATATCCCTGGTCTTTCTCATTATAGAAATGATGTGATTGGAAGAAAACAAATACTATTGCATTTGATGTCATGATTGGGAAGCTACAATAGTATCTAAAACTCAGCACAAAGCAAAAGAGCAAGAATGAACATTTCACATTCACCTTTTTCACATATTCCGTTTCCTCAATAATGTGGGCAGATGTAGATTCATACAATGCTAAATTTTCTTCTTCCACCCGCGTCTCCTCCTGGAGTACTTCCTTGGTCATTGTCAGGGCTGTCATTTTGTACCAGTCTTGTTGCTCTATATTTGGGGAAAACAGAATTGGATTAAGTAAAAGGGATTTCTTTCTTTGAGTATAAAAAAATGCATCCAAATGCAGTATGAAATTCTGGAAATCACTTGTGTTTATGCATGTTTAGAAATCTAGATATAAAAGCATAAAACTCATTTCCCCAAAACAATCCTTACTAAAAATTCAGTAGTTTAAGAGCATTAGAGAAGGAAAAAATGTAAACCTACCCTTTCTATTTAGTATATGATTATCAACAGCCAACAGAAAAGAAAGTGAAATCTGGAAAATGAAACATTAATGAGTAGTTCAATCTAAAAGCACAAAGAAAATGCCCACGTTTATTATTCTTACATTGAAAAATATACAGTCCTTAACATAGCCAAAGGTCTGTATTTTCTCTTTAACCCAGGAGGTAACCATTTTATTGTAAATATCCTAGTAATAGGCATGTCTTTTCTTTATTATTTGTATATTTTAATAATGCTATTCAAGCATCTGCTTTTAGCAAAAGAAGAGCAGAAAATGGAGGCCCAATATCTTTCTGTGGATTAAATTTTAGACTAGAAAGAACTTTGAAATTTTAGGAATGTACTTTCTGTCATGTATTCTACTAAGTTGTCAAGATACAAATAGGGGCAAAAACATGTAAAAAATATGCCCTCAGGTGGCACAGTGGATGGAGCACCGGCCTTGGAGTCAGGAGGATCTGAGTTCAAATCCGACCTCAGATACTTAACACTTAATAGCTGTGTGACCCTGGGCAAGTCACTTCACCCCAATTGCCTCAACCCCCCCCAAAAAAATATGCCCTCATGGGTAAAATATTCTAATGGCAAAGACAATGTGCAAATAATTATGTACATACAGAATATATACAGGGTAGATAGGAGATAAGGCAAACAACACAGTAATGCCTAGAGCTACATGCTTATTCTGGGTAAGACAAAGGATAAGAAAATGAAGAAAAGTTCTATTACCATCTAGGTTTAATTTTGTATTACCAGCTTTACCATTTTTTCCTTTATTTTATGCCATCTTTGCTCTTTACTTTCCCTTTTTTAATATTCTATATCATAAATCTGGAGTTCTCAATACTTAGCTGAAAGAGGTTATGTAAACTGACAGAGTTATAAGACACTATTTATTATTCATAATCATTCTTCAGAATTATTCTAAAAAACAAGCAAAGAAATAAACAAAAAACCTTGAACCTATAGAAATTTTGAGAATCATATAAACCTGTTCTATCATAAAAGGCAAAATACAAAATCTTTATTATCTGAAGTTTTTTATTCATAAGTCAGAAACAGCAAGGAATCCCTCTCGTTTGGCTGTTGAAACTATCCCAGTCACCATGGAACACAAACTTTCTTAATGATAGGGGATGACTTCATTTGCTGCACAGTTCCAAGGTCTACTATCCAAAATCATCAAAATGAAATGAGAGCTTTGTTTCAAGATCTAAAGACAACAATTACAAAGGGGTAACTGCCACTGCTATTTTTGGCCTGGACTATTTTACTATACCCATGATCCATTGTTCTTAAAAAATTTAAAAAAACAAAAACAAAGAAAAAAGACCTGCATACTAGTAGAGGCTAAGAAATGCCATGTGGTATGATTACTCTTGGGGAAAATCCAGTCTGGGCTTTCATTTAAGCCTGAACTAAATCACTCACACAAGTTTTCCATCTAAGTCGGTAGCAGCAGCAGTCTACTATAGGTAAGAAGTGTGTTGCATTTTCCTAGATTAGTCAGGGAAAGCAGAGCTGCCATCTTGTGAAAGTGATAGCTCAGTATTAGGGGTGTTTGACTTCTGCTGTGTAACATTCAAAACAACTTTCAGAATAAATGAACTTGGAAAAAGAAATCTATAGTAACCATAGCACATGATAACCCAAACCAGTGGCATTCATCCTTTGCTGCCAAACCTATTCATAGAGCACCATCCATGCAGCACTTTTTAATCTTTGCAACAAGGAGGGAGAAGAAAAGGGCCTGACTTGTAGGCATGGTTACCACTTACTCCAAACCATGTATCAGGATGAATGTTCCCAAAAAAGATACTCCTTTTTTGAAGACCCCACTAAAATACATTTTCCTTAAAATTGGCACTGTCTATAAAAATCTAAGACATGTGGTCACCATAATGAAGGGCCTTCATCACTTAAGGATACAATGTACATGCTTGCTGCTATCTTACCCTCCGTGGAATCTTACAGGACTTACTGATTAGAAACATAGACTCTTAGGTCTGAAGAAAGCTATGAAAATTAGAGATAAACCCACTGTTATCTGGTCTAACCAAATTATGATCCCTATAAACACAGTGCCTCTGCTTGAGAGTCAGCCTGGTAAAGTAGATCCAATGCTGGGCCTTGAGTCAAGAAGATATGTGAAACTCCTGCCTCAGATAGTATACTGACAGCGTGACCCTAACAAGTAACCTCTCTGTGTATCCGTAAAATGGGGATTCCCACAATACTTGCCCTCATTATTTATTTATTTACTTATTTATTTACTTATTTCTTTACTTATTTATTTGCAAGGTGATGAGGGGTTAAGTGACTTGCCCAGGGTCACACAGCTAGTAAATGTCAAGTGTCTGAGGCCAGATTTGAACTCAGATACTCCTGAACTCAGGGCCGGTGCTTTATCCACTGGGCCACCTAGCTGCCCCCATTATTTTTTATATAGTGGTAGAAATGCTAGCAATAGCAATAAGAAAAGAGAGATAAATTGAAGATATAAGGATAAGTGAATAGGATATAAAACTTCCAATTTGCTGATATGATTGTTTACTTAGAAAATCCTAGGGAATCAACAAAGATGCAATCTGAGACAAATAATAGCTTAAGCAAAGTTGAGGATACAAAATTAATACACAAAAACTCACAGGGGAAATCATGAAAAAGTTAGGAATGAAAGGATTATAGCATTTCCAGACTTTAAACTATTATAAAGCAGGAGTCATCAAAATCAGTTAGTATCAGTTAAAAAAAAATAAAAGTAGATTGATGGAACAGAATAGATACTGGAGAATCTGAAATAAACCAGCTCCATAACCCAGCATTTGATCATTGGAAAACATAAATTACTTAGGAAAGAACACCCTATTTGATAAAAACTTGGGGGGACTATAAAGCATTCTGACTGAAATTAAGGTTAGATCAACATATTACATACACCATATTCCACAACGATATCAAGATGGATATGTGTCCTTATTATTAAAGATCATATTGAGGCAGCTAGGTAGTGCAGTAGATAAAACACTGGCCCTGGATTCAGGAGGACCTGAGTCAAATCCAGCCTCAGGCACTTGACACTAGCTGTGTGACCTTGGGCAACTCACTTAACCCTCATTGCCCTCCACCCAAAAAATAGCATATCACCAAAAACTTAAAAGAAAAACAGATCATCTACCTTTCACAGCTAGGGGTGGGAGAGCTATTCTTAACTAAACAAGGGATAGAAACAATTACAGAAGATTAACTTAACTGATTACATGAAACCAAAAAGCTTCTTCACAAATAGAATTAATACATCTAGAATAAGAAAGGAAGTGGTCAAAGGAGAAACGTCTTTGTATTACATTTATCCAATGAAAGTTTTGCTATCCAAGACATATAGAAAACTAACACACACACACACACACACACACACACATATATGCAATGTGTATACATAACAATATATGATATGCAAAATTTATAAAGGTATACTAAAGACAAAAAGCCATTCCCAATAAATAAGTGGTCAAAGGATATCAATAAAGAGCTTTTAAAACAATTGCAAAGTATTAACAAACCTGAAGGAATGCTCCAAATCTAAGAATAGAAATGGAAATCAAAACAACTCTGAGATTTCAGGGAGCACTTCAAATTGGTAAATAGAACAAAAGATGAGAAGCTAGAATATCAGTAAATTGTTTGTAGACCTGTGAATCAGTGCAACCATTTTAGAATGCAATTTGGAATTATGGATATAAAGTGACCAAAATGACCATATCCTTTAATCCAGACATTTCACTACTGGGATCAATGAGATCACTGATAAGAATATAGTCCTCCTACATGCCAAAATATGTATGACCTATAGATTAGGAAATAACTAAGGAAAATATGGTACATGAGTGAAATGGAATATTACTGGGATGTTAAAAACAAAAGAACAAAAGTGATGAATCAGAGAATCATGGAAAGATTTACAACATCTGATGCAGAATGACCTAAGGAAAGCCAAAAAATATGCACAATGGCAATAGCAATGTAAATGAAAAAATCACAAAACAATTAAAAGATAACAATGCAAAATTTAAAAGAAAAATTATGGTCCCAAAGAAGAAATGTGAGAAGATACCCCTCACCCTAATCCTTTACATAGTTGGAAAGTTTATTGTTGTGGAACATGCCATATATGTTTAGACTTTTTATATATTAATTTGTTTTCCTGACTTTTTTTCTCTTCTACTTTTTCTTTAAAAAAAAATTACTTGTTCTATGAGATGGCTCTCTGAGAAGAAGAGGGGTTAAGATTATTGGAAGAAATTCTAGATGTATAAAAAACCAAAATATATCAATAAAATTTTAGATAAAAAATAAATCACATGAACTTTAATAAGATTTGACTGTACTTGGAAAAAAACAGTGCAATGAACACAATTACAAGAGTGTTTTAAATGGGGTGAAGTAACATTTAAGTAGGCTCTTTTACAGTTCTTTACATTGTAAAATGTTATTCACTATGGGAATCTGGTAAAGTTTTCTCATTTAAATTTATCAATCTTAGCTAGTAAAATGGTTGATTAATCTACCATTTTCAATCTGTAAACAATGTTTTTCCACATGGAATTTTCGATCAAGAAATAACCGTGACCCAAGAGTCAAGATCCAATTTCAGTTATAAAATATGTCAGGGGATAGTTTTAATTTATCTTTATCTCCAGTTTTCCGATGGCTTCAACATAGAATAAAACTTGGTATTTTACTTAATTTTTATTTATTTTGTAAACTTGAAAATCTCAGATCTTATTCAAACTTCTATTTAAAAAATCCTTCAAGGCCTAATTTCTTTTTCTTTTTTTTAACAGATAGATGATAGATAAATGGATGGGTGGGTGGATGGATGGATGGATGGATGGATAGATAGATAAATAGATAGACAGATAGATATAGATAGATAGATTGATTGATTTACTGATTGATTTATAAAACCCAACCTCCCTTTCTAACCTCCTCCCAGGTTGGAGTAGAGGGAAATGAGGCTGCACAAATAGTAGCGAGGAAAGCCCTAGTCCTCAGGTTCAAATGGGCATTGTCAATGGGTACCATTGACAGTCATCTTGCACCCCCTGCTGGTAGGTGGCAATGTCTACAGGCAGTTCAAGGTGCCATCATTGGTGGTGGTACCTCTGGTGGAGATGTGGGGCTGGGGACAAGGCCTAATTTCTACTTCCTTCATAAGGGTCTCACTCCAGTAGTTCATCATGGTGGAGAGATTCAAAAAGCTTTATCAGCTAAAAGCAGACTCTGATAGGCTCTGTCAAGCTGGCAAGGCGTCAAATATGGGCCTGACACCAAGGTATGTCTTCTATTGAAGAACCAGCCCGCTGTACAAGTTGTTGTACTGAACCAAAGCCACATTGACGTGATTTCTGTAAATGAACCCAGAAGGCAAATAGAAGCTGCAGCACATCCACAGGACAGTTTACACATTTTTCCTCAGAAGGAAAGAAAAGATTTGAGAAACAAGAGGTCATTTTGTGACACCAAGTCAGGAGAGGCTGTGTTTGAATCCTGCCTCAGACACTTTATACCAAGATATTGTCTGACATTATCTACTGATGATCACCACCGATGTATGAGCAAAAGCTAGAAAAGGTTTAAGTTTATAATGGGTTGAAAGTGACACTTCAATTATCTCTTATATACAGGAAGAGGTCTTGCTTCCTAATGTGAGCTAGAGGGTTCCTATCAGTTTTCCCTCCTTCCAATATTTATTTATGCCAACTGGGGCTCTTGGAGTCAGAGCCCAAATTTAGCAGTTCTTGTTTCAAGATCTGTGGGAAAAATCCAATTTGTCCAAGTACATGTTGGAAGGGAAATCGTTTAGTCACTTTATCTATAGGCTAATAGTTTTTGTCACACTATAGGAAAGGGTAGAGAATGAATCAGTCTTAGCAATTAAAGGTCAATAATGAGCAAGAAACCACTAGGGCATTTGTTTTTATTCTAAATTTTTTAATTGATATACATTTTATACTGTTTACATTTGGGGGGAAGGGACAATGAGGGTTAAGTGACTTGCCCAGGGTCACACAGCTAGTATCAATTGTTTGAAGCCCAATTTGAACTCAGGTCCTTTCTAATCCAGGGCCCATGCTTTATCCACTGTGCCACCTAGATGCCCGCCCCCCCCACTGTCTACATTTATACTGTCCCTCTCACTCATAACAGTCCTCATAACAAAAGAGAGAGATAAAGATAGAGACAGAAACAGGCAAAGACAAAGAGACAGACGGAGACAAGGACAGACAGAAAGAGAAGAAATGAAGTGAGAAAGAAAGACAGAAAGACAGAGAGAGGAAAATGCAGAGAGAAAGAGAAAGACAGACAGAGACAGAGAGAGAACAAGTTCAGTAAAGCTAACCAACACATGAAAAATGTTTGACATTGGGGAGCTAGGTGGCGCAGTGGATAGAGCACCAGCCCTGGATTCAGGAGGACCTGAGTTCAAATTCGGCCTCAGACACTTAACACTTACTAGCTGTGTGACCCTGGGCAAGTCACTTAACCCAACTTGCCCTGCCCAAAAGGAAAAAAAATGTTTGACATTATCTGAAGTGTTTCACTGCCATAGCCCCCCACCCCACCCTCAGCGCACACATGCACACATGCACACACACCTCTGCAAAGGGAAGAAGTACCTTTAATTTCACAGCATGAAATTTCCATTGTTTTGTGGTGGCTATTTTTTCCATATACACTGTTATAGTCATTAGTCATTGTATATATTATACATATATTTGTGTAAATGATCCCTTTTTGAACAGCCAGTATATGTCACTGTGGATGGTAAAACTGAGTAAAGGAGGGCTTTCTCCTTCCCAACAGAAATGGTCAGTTACATCTCTCTAACTACACCTGTCTTCACCCATGGGGCTTGACTTTGGGCAAAATCTTCTCTTTGGCCACTGTCCCTTCTGTGTACAGTGATAAAATCCCAATTCAGTTAAAACTCTGCCTTTTGTGAAGTTTACATAAATATATAAATTTGAAGTTTATAATAGTACTATTGCTGATTCTAACTAACGCTAAGGACAACACTATTGCATGTTCTACTGGACAGAGGGGTGGGTTTGGTTAGGCACCATGCTAGATTCCCCATCTAAGCAAAGTGGTGACCAGAGGAAGGAAAGGCTCTGGCCAGTTCTTCATTTGCTATTGCTACTACTCAGATCCCCCTTGAAGAAAGGTGCAACTTCAATCTAATACACACAGCTCAGTCCACTCAAGCCTTGAAACATTTTACATCTTTCCAAGCTAAAAAACAAACAAACAAACAAACAAACAAAAAAACAATCTACAAATAAGGAGAGGGTTTAATGTTACTTTGTCTACCAGTGAGAGAATGTTTGAACCTAACCAAATTTCTCATTATATTCTTTTTATATCACTGGCCTCTTTGGGATTTATGCCTAGCAGTGGACACTCTGGGTCCAAGTGTATAGATATTTTAGTCACTTTCTTCTCATAGTTCCAAACTGCCTTTCAAAATGGGTGTAAGTTTTTACAGTTCCACCAACAGTGTATTCGTATGCCTTTATTTTTTTTCCTCTTTTTTTTGGGGGGGGGGTAATGAGGGTTAAGTGACTTGCCCAGGGTCAAACAGCTAGTAAGTGTCAAGTGTCTGAGGCCATATTTGAACTCAGGTCCTCCTGAATCCAGGTCCTGTGCTTTATCTACTACGCCATTTAGCTGCCCCGATGCTATATTTATATATATATAGGTTTCTTTCCCTCCTTTGTTTGCTTTGGGGAGTATTCCTACTGGCTCAACCTGACTTTTGGGAAATAGTTCCACATTACTTTCCAGAATAGCTAGACTAATTCACAACTCGACCAACAGTATACTGGTATGTGTAACTGGGATGCTTTTAACAAAAGCATACACAAATATGTGTCTGTGTGTATATATGTGTATATATACAAATATATGTACATATATATATATATATGTATGTATGTATGTATTTCATTTGATCTTCACAATGACCCTGGGAAATAGGTACTATTATTACTCCCATTTTGCAGGTAAAGAAACTGAGACTAAAAGTGGTTAAGTGATTTTCCCAGGGTCACATAACTCAGAAGTGTTCATGGCAGGATTCAAACCCAGATGTTCCTGACTCAAGTCCAGGACCCCATCCAAATTTTCCTTACTTCATGATTTCTGACTAAAATCATGCAGGTAGTAAACCACCTATGTAGCCAGAGCTATAAAAAAAAAGAGAAAGTCATTGGCATAACACAACTTAGCAAGGAGTCTTATCTACTTTAGTAATCGCAAATAAACAAGTCTCTAGGAAAAAGCTTGCTTCCCTGTACTTTTCATTCATACTAGTTTAGCAGAAATCAATGAATCTCATTAATAAAACAAATAAGGAGGCACAGGGATTTCTAGTTCTTTCTCTTTCAGATTTCAGGGAGGGAAGGGTATTGCTCCCCTGTGCATTGCTGAACAAGAGAAATTGGTACCCATTAACTTAAAGTGAAATACCACCATGAAATTGTGCAGATCTTTTCTGTCGATAGCAGGATTCTCCCTTTGTTCTTGTTTGCATTGTTGCTGTTGTTGTTGTTGTTGTTGTTTTGTCCTCTGTCCTCAAAGAGGACCATAATATTGGGAGGTGATGCCATGACTTGCATTGAATTGGATTTAAGTGAGGAAGGGCTGTGTAAAGTCATCAACCTTACTCTTTCCTCCAGAGCCATCAGGTTCCAGTGGCAAGATATACATCAGGATGACAGGACATGGCCCTGGATGTTAGAGGCAATCAGACTTGCCAGAGATACACAGCTACTAAGTGTCAAGTCTCAGGTCCTCCTGACTCCAGAGCCAGTCCCCTATCCACTGCACTGCCACCTAGCTGCCCTAATTACTGCTCATTGCAGTAAGTCCTGGTACACTACAGAGGGCCCCCCCCCCCCGTGAGAAATACACACACACATACACACAGCTTTATTTTTGAATAATAAGAATCAGGATAAAGCATGTACTTAGCTTAATGGATATTAATATCCAAGTCCTCAATGAGGAGAATGATCTCATATTTCCCAAATGAAAGGAAGCAATTCTCTCTTAGTGATTAGTTTAAAGAGGGGAAGGGACCATTGATAATCACTTTCTTAACTGATTATCCAAAAGAAGAAGATTATAATCAACCTTCCTACGAAGTGATTACCTTAAACAACTGAAAATCTAATATGAAAAAGAAAAAAAGCCACAACAAATACTCTTTTGTTTACTGCTCACAAGAAAGGATGGATGTATCTGGAATGAGAGGGAAAAAGGTTATTTTGAGAGTGGATGTAGTCATATCCAATTGTCTTTGCGGCCTCTGAACTTAATTTCAACAATGTCTCTCCAGAGCTGAAAACTCAGTGTAGGTCAAACCCATTTAAATGATTCATAGATCAGAGGGTACCACATTCATGATCAGCAGACAACTTTTAAAAGCTAGGAAAAGGCTAACCCATACAGCGTAGTAGTTCCATTGTCCTTATTAATGAAAAGGATTTGGGGGTTTTTTCTTCAATTTATAGGTTTTTCCATCTTTCTGCTGTTTGTCATACCTCCTTAGTGTATTTCTAAATTTACTACAGATGACTTTGCTTATTTTTGTCTCTTGCCAAGATTTCTTTAAGTATATTTAAGCTGGATGTTAAAAAAAAAAAAGTACCTAATAAGTAGAGCTATCCAACTGTAGGATGGATGGCCTCAGGAGGTGATCTGTCCACTCACATGATAAATCTTTAAAGTATGACGATCACTTGCCCAGATAAGAGCTAAAGGGGATTATTGTTCAGATTTGGGTTGAACTAGATGGCCTTCAAATCTTTTTCAACCCTGAGATGCTGTCATTTTCAAATTACACAACTAATTAAAAGGTATGGGTAGATTCAGATATGTGTATTAATTTTTTATCCCACATATTTTACCCAGTAGAATAAAATATATCCTCAAATGAGGTGTTTCCCACGCACTTTAAAATCATGAATATTCTATGACAAGTGCAACCATGGAAATCACTTTATCCAATAGGACACGTCATTATGTGATAATTAAAACAAAAAGGCATATGCTGAAGGGTGCTCACCAGTGCCAAGGATGATATTCTACACACTTCAGACCAAGAGGGATTCTCTATTGATAGTCATGTTTTCCAGATGCACCTATTTGCAAGTGCCATTGTATTAATTGCATCAAGTCAGAAATGAGAACCAAAATTCAAAAGAAATCAAAAAAGTGGATGAAAATTAGTATTTCGAAGATTACTTTGTGCAGGTGAAATGCAATTTATCAGTGTATCTGATAGGGACAAATATTGTAGATGAACACTTATATGGTTATAGAATTAAACTAAAGGAAGAAAACAGGCCAAATATAAGGTCTCTTCTAGCTCTCAATCCATGAACCCTTACAGCCGGGAAACTGTACAAGTTTCAATTAACTCAGCTCTTTTAGTGCTTTAAAAGCCCATCTTTTTTTTTTTTTTTTTACCACTAATATTCTTTCATTAAGACCATAAAGTTGTAAAACAATCACTTAGGCCTCTTAAGGAGTTGAACCCTGGATGACAGGGGATACCTACCACTCATTGTTCCTCTTTGAAAACAAAGGACAAATAACAAGGTTGTAAATCACAGAATACCATGATCTCAGAAAAATCAAAATTGCAAATGGCCCAAATAGCAATAGATAACTTTGTGGCGTTTTAGCTAATCTATAGCATATGTCAAAAAAAAATGTTTTCACATAAAAAGTGACATAAAGACATCATTTAAGACATGTACCAGAAAGAAAATGAGTCAGTCATGTAATAATAATAAAGAACTGAATGCTACACAAATGCCACAAGATATTAAAAGAATCAGAACAAAGCCTCCAATGCCTTGGATACATCTTCTATGGGTGATTTGTGGAAAGACGTGGATAAAAATCATCAATATATAATGGGAAAAGGAAATACCCCCAATGATGAAGCCCCATGTCTAACAAAGAAGAGAAATAATTTCCATTTTAAATATTATATCTATGCAGTATTGAAAATATTTCAACTCTTTAAAAAACTACCATCATATTTCACACTGTACTATTGTCAACATTACTCCAAGAAGTGATTTCTGAGCTCCAACTCCCCTTTCCAGTGGGTCACTCTCCTGATCATTTAGCAAATGGTCATTAAAACCTTGAGCAAGGGGTCTGCTGGAGACACTTCATTAAAAACTCAAGAGCTGATTGTTAAATTTTCAGCAAGAGCACTCACAACTCATAATCAACAAACATACAAATCAGGGTTTAGTGTCAAACTCAGATAGAACCCTAGATTCCTGCTAGCCACATGCTGACTTAGAAAACCATAAATTAATATTACCTATATTGTGTTGCATCTTTATTTATTTTGTTAACATTTCTCAATTGAATTTTAGGCTAGTTCTGCCAATGGAGTTATCAAGAGTCTTGAGTCTGACACCCCTGTGTAGACTTCAGAAAGTGACTGAGAAAATGTTAATAATGAAGATAAAGTGTATTGTTGAGTGCCATGTTAAACATTTACCAGCATGTCCTGGCTGACTTGATCACATTCAATAAAAGAAGTACAACTTCTTGGAGGGAAGAGGAGGGTTATGGATATTTGATGAGGGCAAAAGCATATGATCCTTTAGTGACAAGTCTAGCTATACAAATGCCACATGACACAAAGCAGGATGGAAACCGATCCTAGCTCATGTACTATGTATAGAAATAGAGGCTTTGTCTTAATACTCCTGAAGAGGCAAAACTCCCACAAATATGATGAAATTAAGAATAAATGGGGGCGGCTAGATGGCGCAGTGAATAGAGCACCGGCCCTGGAGTCAGGAGTACCTGAGTTCAAATCCGGCCTCAGACACTTAACACTTACTTACTAGCTGTGTGACCCTGGGCAAGTCACTTAACCCCAATTGCCTCACTTAAAAAATAAAAAAAAAAAGAATAAATGGAGGATTTCTTAAAATAAGTAGTAAGTATCTAAAACCAAGCCCAAGTATTATCTATAATGGGGAAATAAATTTGAAGCATTCCCAATAAAATCAGGGGTGAAGCAAGGGTATCCATTATCACCACTATTATTCAATATTATTTTAGAAATGCTAGCTATAGCAATAAGACAAGAAAAAGAAGTAGAAAGAATAAAAATAGGAAATAAGGCAACAAGGCTATCACTCTTTGCAAATGATATGGCAGTATATTTAGAGAACCCTAGAGAATCAGCAAAAAAACTAAAACAACTTTAGCAAAGTTGCAGGATGTATAATAAACCCACATAAATCATCAGCATTTCTATATGCTACCAACAAAACCCAGAAGGAAGAGATAGAAAGAGAAATTCCATTTATAATAATGACAGACAATAGAAAATACTTGGGAGTCTACCTGACAAGACAAACTCAGGGACTATATGAACAAAATTCCAAAACATCTTTCACACAAATAAAGATAGGTGGCAGATAGGTGGCACAGTGGATAAAGCACCGGCCCTGGATTAAGGAGGACCTGAGTTCAAATCCGGCCTCAGACACTTGAACACTTACTAGCTGTGTGACCTTGGGCAAGTCACTTAACCCCAATTGCCTGGCCAAAAAAACAAACAAAACAAAAACAAATAAAGATAGATCTGAACAACTGAAGAAATAATTACTCGTGTGTAGTCTGAACCAATTTTAAAATGACAATTCTACTTAGATTAATTAACTTATTCAGTGCCATACAAATCAAACTACCAATGAACTAATTTATAGAATTAGAAAAAAATAACAAAATTTATGTGGAAGAAGAAAAAGTCTGGAATATCATGAGAATAGATGGGGGGTGGGGAAGTGTTTAGGAAAGTGGTCTAGCAATACCAGATTTCAAATTATATTACAAAGTGGTAATAATGAAAAGAATCTAGCACTGATTAAGAAATATAGTGAATCAATAGAATAGATTAGATGCATACTACACAGTAGTAAATGACCATAGTACTCTACTGTTCAATAAACCCAAAGATCCAAGCCTTCAGGATGAGAACTTATAATCTAACAAAAAAATTCTGGGAAAACTGGAAAGCAATTTGGAAGAAACTAGGCATAGACAAACATCTCACACCATATACCAAGATAAGGCTAAGATAGATAAGTATTTAGACATAAATAAATTAGGGCAATATGGAAAAATGTACCTCTAAAATCTATGGATAAGGGAAGAGTTTATGCCCAAATAAGAGAGACAGAGAGACAGAGAGAGAGTCACAGGCAGTAAAATGGCTAATTTTGATTACATAAAATTTAATAGCTTTGCAGCCAAAATTAGAAGGAAAATAGTAAACAGGGATGGGTATTTTAGAGAAAGTTTCTCCAATAAAGACTTCATTTTCCAAATATATGGAGAACTGAGTGAAATTTATAAGAACACAAGTCATTCTCCAATTGATAAATGGTTAAAAGCTATAAATGGGTAGTTTTCAGAATAAGAAATCAAAGCTATCAACAGACACATGAAAAAATGTTCCAAATCACTGTTAGAAAAAAAGCAAATTAAAACAAGTTCTGGGATACCACCTCACACCTATCAGATTGGTTAAAGTGACAGAAATGGAAAATGACAAATGCTGGAGGGAAAGTGCAAAAATTGGGACACTGATGCATTGCTGGAGTTGTGAACTAGTTCAATCATTCTAGAGAGTCCAAAGGCCTATAAAATTGTGCTTACCCTTTGACCCACTACTAGATCTATATCTCAAGGAGATCAAAGAAAGGGGAAAAGGAATTATTTGTACAAAAAGATTTACAGCTCTTTTAGGAGTGGCAAAAAATTGGACATTGAGGGGATGCCCATCAATTGATAAATGGCTGAACATATTGTGACATATGATTGTGGTGGAAGACTATTATGCTATAAGAAAAGTTGAACAGGATTGTTTCAGAAAAACCTAGTAAGACATATATGAACTGATGGAAAGTAAAGTGAATAGAACCAGAATATTGTACACAAAAACAGTAATACTGTTCAACTGTGATTAACTGTGAAAGAAGTCAGGAAGTCCTGAGTTGAGATCCTGCTATGACCACGTGCAAGTCACTTAACCTTGCCTTGGCCTCAGTTTTCCTACCTACAAAATGATGGGGTTGGACTTGATGGTCTTTAAGATACTTTTTAGTTCTAAATCTACGATCCTTGGTATCTATACTCTCCATTTTATCATATTACATATACCTTTAAAAATGCAAGCAAACGGGGCAGCTAAGTGGCGCAGTGGATAGAGCACCAGCCCTGGAGTCAGGAGTACCTGAGTTCAAATCCAGCCTCAGACACTTAACACTTACTAGCTATGTGACCCTGGGCAAGTCACTTAACTCCAATCGCCTCACTAAAAAACAAACAAACCAAAAAAAAAAAAATGCAAGCAAACATTATAGGTAAATATGTATGCATATTTCATCCTCACTCTATGTTACAGAAATAGAGTCTAAATTACTTAATCTATAACAATTTGGTTTTGGTGAGACCAGTGATTTCACCGTTACAGGGAATTTCCAATGAAGAAATTCCTACTACCAATGCAGAAACTCCTACTACCAATGCAGATTACCATCTACTCAAAAATTAAATTTAATGAAACTGAGGCAACCAGAGTCAAGTGACTTTCCCAGGGTTACCCAGTCAATATCTGTCAGAGGCAGGATTGAACTCAGGCCTTCCTGACTCTGAGGCTCTCTATCCAGTATTCCATGATACTATTCACCTAGAATAACAGTCATTTTCCGCTTTACCCATTGATGGAAATAGAGTTTTAGCTTTAAATGTAGCATGAGCATTAAGGACACACCATCAAATGAGGACATAACTTGAAATGCACAGATCCCAAATGTGTCCCAAATCTTACCCTATATGAGCAAAGGCACATTCCCTTTCCTCCAAAGCAACACCCCAGGCAGGGCCAAGGAAGTGACTACTTTGTATTTAGGACCTCCATCCACCTCCCTCTTCCTCCCCCATCAATACACAGGCATTACTAATCTAGCAGTGAGGCAGGGGATTTCTGAATCAGGGTTGGATTCCTCTCAAGTCACAAAGAGATAACCTGGAACCACTGTCCCCTCTGTTCTGAATCTTACATGTGAAGCATCATTGCCTAAAGCAGTCTAATTAAACTTAAACTAACCCCTCAACTTTTTGTTGCATTTGATATTTTTAATTCGAAAACTGAGAGCTTGATATCTGCCAAACAGGTTCAGTGGAAATGCAGGTTTGCCAGGGTACAAAGTAGGGCAGGGCACAGCAAAGTTATGTGAGGCTATCAGGTGCTACAAGGCATACCCTTGATTGCGTGCATACATACGCTGGGTCATTCTAGACAATGAAATCCTGCTGTTGGAACAGTTAGATAAAGGCACAGGAGGCATTTTCATCAAACTTGCATAAGGCACAAAACTATAAGGGGTAGAAAACATACCAGATGACAGAGTAAAAATAAAAGGGATTGGCAGCTAGGTGGCACAGTGGATAAAGCACTGGCCCTAGATTCAGGAGGACCTGATTTCAAATTTGAACTCAAACACTTGACACTTACTAGCTATGTGACCCTGGGCAAGTCACTATTGCCCTGCCAAAAAAATAAATAAATAAAAGAAAGAGGTGGCACTTGGCCTTCAAGGAAGAAAACTATTTCAGCAAGCAGACATGTGGTGGGACAGAATCCAAGAAAAGGCCTTTGACTAGTAATTTTGGGCAGCTAGTTGGCGCAGTGGATAGAGCACTGGCCCTGGATTCAGGAGGACCTGAGTTCAAATCCAGCCTCAGACACTTGACACTTACTAGCTATGTGACCCTGGGCAAGTCACTTAACCTTCATTGCCCTGCCCCCCCCCAAAAGAATTAAAAGGATCTTGAAAGGCTAGAGCCCTGGGCTGAATCTAACAGTGTGATAGGAGTAAAAGAAGGATAAAATATAAAGTCTTATACTTGTATGTAAAAAAAAAAAACACAACAATTTTGCAAATAAAGATGGGTGAGACATCATCATACAGTGATTTTTCTGAAAAAGATCTGAGGGTTCAAGTTGACTTCAAGCTCAATATTAGTGAGCAATGTGAGATGGCAGATTTGAGACTAATTTGATATTGGGCTACATTCTGAGGAGCTGAGTTCCTTCCTCGGGAAGGTGACAATTTTATTGAAATCTGCTCTCACGGGCGGCTAGGTGGCGTAGTGGATAAAGCACCAGCCATGGATTCAGGAGGACCTGAGTTCAAATCTGGCCTCAAACACTTGACACTTACTAGCTGTGTGACTCAGGGAAAGTCACTTAACCCTCATTGCCCCACAAAAAATTATAAATAAATAATAAATCTGCTCTCATCAAATTTCACCTGAAATATTGTGTTCAATTCTAGACTCCATGGTTCAAGAAGGATATTGAAAAGCTAAAGAATATTTAGAACAGGACAAGCAGGGTGATAGATTGTAAGGCAAGAGCTGTAATTTGCCCTTTTTTACCCCCAGTCTTACCTAGCTGTCCACAAATTAGAGCTGTCCAAAACTGGAGTGGGCTTTCTCAAGACTGGGTGCATTCCCTTTCATTGGAGGTCTTCCTGCAGAGAATGGATGACCACTTGCGGGGTATGTTATAAGGAGGATTCCTTGTGTATAGGTTGGACTAGAGGACTGCTGAGCTCCCTCATATTCTGTGATTATGTGAATGCCCTTCCACACAATATGATTTTTACAGAATAGTCCTGGGTATTAAGAATAGTTAGCATTACTATGAAAATATGTTTGTGTGTGTGTTTGCTTTTGCAACACAGATAATATGGAAATGTTTTTCATGGCTTCATCTCTTCCCTCTCAATGAGTGGGGAAGGGGCAGGATGGAGGGAGAAAATTCAGAACTCAAATTTTTTTTAACAAATGTTAAAAATAAACATTTTAATAAAAATGAGCATTTTGATAACACTTTAAGGATTGCAAAGAGCTTTGCAAATACCTCATTTGATCTTCACAACAACACTGGGAAATAAATACTAGTATTATCACCCCTATTTTGAAGATGAGGAAACTGAAGCTGAGAGGAAGGGAAATGACTTGTCCAAGGTCACATAGCTGGGAAGTGTCTGCAGTGTTATTTTAACATGGGTCTTCCTGATTCTAGACTCAATGCTGTATCTTCTGCTCTATTCATTTATCAACCTCCCGATTCTGTGCTTTTTAAAACTATTCTTGACCTTGGAAACACTTTGCAGCCTCCCAATTCCCTGCTTTTTAAAAACTATTTCTGGGGGGCAGCTAGGTGGTGCAGTGGATAAAGCACCCGCCCTGGATTTAGGAGTACCTGAGTTCAAATCTGGCCTCAGACACTTGACACTTACTAGCTATGTGACCCTGGGCAAGTCATTTAACCCCCATTGCCCCGCCCCCCCAAATATATATATACACACATATATATATACACACATATATATATTTCTGACCTTGGAAACTGCTCCATAGGACAAAATAAAGAAATAGATGTAATTAAATGAAACAGCAAAATTAAACAGCAACATAGTGACTAACACAAGAAACTGATTCAAGTCTCTCCAAACTACCATGATAACTGAGCTTTTGCCACATATTAAATTCTCACCTATTCCCCTAGCTACATATACATATGGCTCAACGGTGATATCCAGTGTCAGCTAGATTAATCTCAGGTGAGTTGACAAAGTTTAACTGAAGGACATGCATGAGGTATTTCTGATATTTTTTGTCCCTCCTTAAAGAAATACAAGTATCACTTTTATTTTTGAATCAAAGCCGCAATTTCATGGTCATGGGAATCTCTTCACTATTCATTCAGAGAATCACTGGCTTTGCAAGTTATGATATTAGGTTTCCTGGGGCACCAAGAGGTTAGAGGTGACTAACCAGGTGCAATGCAGCCTGTATGAGTCAGAGGCAAGCCTTGGACTTGAGACTTCCTAACTCAGGGGCCACAATGCCTACAGCCACATACTCATTTGGTGTTGTTTGTTTTTATTGTCATCATTGTTTCAAATGTAGTACAACAAATGTAGTACAACAAAAAGTTACCTGAACTTTCAATATGAACTGAAAATTATTATAATAGGTTAAAGGGCTGAAGTCGCTGTGTAAAGATTTTATACAAATGAAAGCTTAACTAGCTTAGGTTTATTCTGTTGTAGCATCATGGTTCCCTGTGACCTAAAATATAATGTTGAACCTTTGAAAACCAGGAGAGGCTGCAAGTGACAATACACAGCAGCAGAATGGATAAAGATGGGGCTTAGGAATGGGAGCAAACAGCTGGGGTCGTCCTACTTCCTGGTTGCTATAACTGCCATGGCCATGAATAAACTTTGACAAATAGTAAGCTCTAAATGATTTGAGCCCAAAACAGCTTAGTGGTCAGGGCTGTCAACACCATGGAACCCAGAAACTTAGTGCCCAAATTTAACCTTTGGAGAACCTGAACCAGTGTTCTGCCCTGTCAGTGGAAATCTCACATACATACACACACACTCACACATATACACACACGGATGTGTGAGATTTAAAATTGGATATTAGATCATAAATCTCCCCTACTTAACCTTTCCCTTAATTTATCTCCCAGTCTAGTAAATGGAAGAAGCTTCTGGTTTTCTAGTTAGAGCTTTTATTGTATGGTAGTCACAAGGTGATGTTGATTAGAAGGATAGGAAAGTAGAAATACAATACAAATCATCTTAAATCTAGGCTTAGTCTATATTCCGTATAAAACTCACCAAAAGCCGAAGGCCACCTTTTCCGATTTTCTAGAGCAAGATTCCATTCCCTTCAGAAGTGTTTCTCTAGCGTCTTTTAATCTTTGGAAATCCCTATCGTTATTATAATTACACTCTGGATCCTTTAGAGGCCATTCCACATCGGCCTTACCCTTCACAACAAGGGCATTTCCTGCTGAGATAATATCTGTAATCTCAGTTGGGGACAGTAAAGTTTCCATAAGGCAAGTAACATCAGCCCAAGTGGGTTGATATATATTAAATATAGTCCTTAACTGTGAAATTACAGTGTTTGGATTTTTCTCAAAACTAGGGATGATTGATTTCCATGCGCTCAAGTCACTTGGTTTAAAGGGGCTATATTTTCTGCCTTGAATTGGTGCTCCTTTTTTTGGTATGTTCTATAGTTTCCTGCAGGGGGAGCAGTTTCTGCTGATCTGATTCTAAACTTGGATCATCTCTAGTAGAAGGAGCCATCTTGGCGGCTCTCTCCATATGTGACAATTTCCCCCATATTATAACAATGATGATAGCAAAAATAAATTCCTTAGTCGTATGAACTATGGATGTGGTATTAAAAGGTATTTCAATTGCAGGCATAAAATTTCTACTTATATTAAACGCATTTTCCCAAAGATTCACACTTAGACTATTATACAAAAAACTTTTTGCTGCCTGAATGAAGAAAAAACCAATAATCTTATGAAGGACCATTGAGTAAACTATTCCTCTAAGTCGAGACGTTATGCTGTCCCAATACATTCCGATGAGAAAAATCAAAGGGATAGTAGAATATTCGAGCATCTTGCCCTTTAAACTGGGCCGGCTTTTCTGTTTAAAGCAAGGCTTTTAGAGGCTTAAAGCAAGGGAGATTAGGCAAATGAGGGAAAGTCTGTGGGGGTATTTAAGAGAAAGTCCACTAAATTAGGTGGCTCAAGGCCAAACTATTGAAAACCAAGTTACTACAAAGACATTCTCAACAAAGTGCAATAATTATGGACATCAACTTGAATCCTCCACAGCAAAGTAATAATGATCACTTATTGTATCCTAAGGTGTTTTAGCTGAATTATATTACTTACTGTAGAACATGGGTCTTTGGAAACAGATGGAAGCAGTTTCCTCATAATTTATATATACACAAATGTATATATACACGTGTGTATCTACACATATACATACATGTGTCTATGCTCTGTGTATTGTAACGATTGGAATTCCGCCACCTGCTGGAGAGCTACCGTAGGAAAGCTCCACCATGAAGAGAAGGTGTCTGAGGGCAAGCCATGCAGTTTTCCTTGGTGTCAGGAAGTGATGTTTGCTCGTGGGTACTATCTATAAAAGAGGCGAGACTTGCTCTCTTGGTCTCTTTGTAGAGGACCTCAACAGGGAGAGGAGCTGGAGGCATTCGCTCCCTAAGATAGATACCTGAATCTAAGCCTTTCTCTCTCTCTTCACCAAATTCTTATTCTCCTTAATAAATGCTTAAAAGTCTAACTCTTGCTAAAGCTTATAATTTATTGGTGACCACTCATTAGATATTTTAGACAGACTAGCTAGAATTTTAGCCCCTTACAATATATACACATATCTGTGTATAAACATACATAGGTACACATATGTGTATACACGTGAAGATATATACATGCATATATGTATTGTATCCAAATTTCTCTCCCTTCCCCCCCTTATTCCTACTACTCTGAACTACTCCCACAACTCAGCCCAAAGGCAAAATAGAACCTTACCCAGAAGAGAACATACTCAACCCAAATGCCAGCAATAGTTAAGTTCTGTACCCAACAAGAAAGAGGTTTTCTTTTTACCTTCCCTGATAATTTTCTGAATATGACATGATATTTTAAGTCCAAATTTTGCAAAGGAAATCCCTAATTTTAGCTTGAAAAAGAAACTGTCAAAAATAAAACAGATTTGCATAGCACCTTCATTTACCAGAAGAGTTCATTGAAATGCTCAATTACCTAGAACATTGTGGTGATTTTTATTTTCCTTGAGGATTCAGAGGATCCAACCCACAGGAAAGAAGGGGAAAAATACAAGAAAATAAAGGAAGAGTAATTAAACATAAATTCCAGACAATGAATTTCCCAGGCTAAATTAATACAAATCCAGCATTTGTCAGCCGTACTTTTGCATCCATTCCTTCAGTGATCAATGCATACTGATATTCAGAAGTATAACTCAGCAACACTGAAAGATGCTGAATCAACTAAGAAAGATTTAATTATGATCACTATATACTTATTAAATAGGGCAACTAGGTGGCAAGGGGATAGAGCACAGGGCCTGGATTCAGGAGGACCTGAGTTCAAATCCAGCCTCAAACACTTGACACTTGCTGTGTGACCCTGGACAAGTCACTTAACCCTCATTGCCCCGTTTAAAAAAAAAAAAAAAGGTCCAAAGTAAGTCATAGGGATAAATCAGATTCTTTCCCTACTTCCTTTCTCCTTCCTTTGCCCCTTCCACAAATTACCATGCTGGGAAAAAAAATAAAAAGCCAAAGCATGGATCTGGGAAACAAAAACACCAGGTAGCTAACATCTTGTTTCACTCCCCTGGAGCCCCTAAAAAACCTAGGGTCACTGCCCTAACACACTTCAGAGATGATACTTTTCCTGTAAAAAAAAAAAGGGGGGATAGCTAGGAAGCCAGCTGTGGAACTGCCATGCTCTCACCCCAATCTGAACTCAAACTTGGAGCCCTGCAACATCCACTCCCAAGCCCGGTAAAGAGAATCCTCCAATTAACCTCATTAATTTTAATTAATTAATTAATTAAAAGTCCAAAGACTTTTGTCTTGTGTCCATTCTATCCTTCCCCCTTCAGAATGTGGGAGCTAGTTTAGCTTTTGAAAGCAAAGTAAGAGTTAAAATGGAATTGAAAAACTGGCCAGGTCTCAATTCTAAATTCCTAGAACTCACACAAATAGCCCTCATTGGAACTGCTGCTAGGAGTCCCCCTAATTAACCTTGGTTGAGGAAGTTTCCTTACACCAATGAAATCACAGGTCTGGGCCTAAAACAAAATAAACCAAAAAAACATAAACAAAAACAAACAAACAAACAAAAAACCCTACCACTTTCACCCAAGCCACCATCGCTATTATTATTTTAGCTTTCCTAATATAGGGCTTTACACAGAGTATCAATAATACACGGGGATAAATGTTAACTAACTCAGGGGATATTCAGAAAGAATTTTTTTAGCACATAAATATACACTATAAAGGAAACAATCTTGAGTCTAAGAAAAAAAAAAAGGAGTAGCCTGAGGAAGTGTCTGAGGGCTTGCCGGTGATAAAGTGAAAAGCTGTGGCCAAGCTCCAGTTCAAACAAGCTCAGCCTGTAAAATACTGAGAATTCTTCCTGGAACAGAGGAGGGAAGCTAACCTCAATCATGTCCTGTCTCAAAGCTATGAAGGAAGAGTTGTTCTCCACGTGGATAAGCTATTCAATCAGTAGGGCATTTATAATTAAAATTGGACATCAGTAGTTATACCAGAAGTTGAATGTTCTATTTACCATTTCTAATGATGAGTTTCCTTGGTGAGTTTAGGATTGTTGTTGTTGGGTTTGTGTTTTGTTTTTTTTTAAGTAATAAATGGTTAATACCATGTAACTAAAACAGGAAGGGGAATCAAAGAAAAAGCATGGCAAAATGCCTGACCTTGACAGATGTAAAATGGGTCATAGAAAATGCACCACACTCAGAGTCAGAGGACCAAGGTTCCAACCCCAACAAGGCTCTCTGAAGCTCAGTTTTGTCATCTGTTAAATGAGGAAGTTGGGCTTACATGATCACTAAGGTCTTTTCTAGTTATAATAATATGTAATGTTTGTAAATGGCTTGCTATGTGCCAGGTACTGTGGTAAGGGCTTTATAGTCATTATCTTATTTGACCCACCAACCCTGGGAGGGAGGTGCTATTATTCTCCCCATTTAACAGATGAAAAAACTGAGACAAACAGAGTTTAAGTGACTTGACAGGGTCACACAGCTAATAAGTGTCTGAGGCTACATTTGAACTTGGATCTTCCTACTTCCAGAATTCTATCCACTGGGCCACCGAGTTCTGGCTAAATTAATTACAGCTAAATCCTATGTTCTTATTATCCTTTTTCCATCATGAAGTAAAATGACTGCTAAACCACCAAAAAGAATAAAAACAATGATGGGGGCAGCCAGGTGGCTCAGTGGATAAAGCACTGGCCCTGGATTCAGGAGGACCTGAGTTCAAATCTGGCCTCAGACACTTGACACTTACTAGCTGTGTGACCCTGGGCAAGTCACTTAACCCTCATTGCCCCACCAAAAAAAAAAGAGAGAGGGAGAATAAAACCGATGACCCCAAACCACAACCAGGAGTTTATATGAACTGTGTTGAGGCTTTTCATGAAAGCCTCTTGTTTGGTTTTTGCCCCCAGCTAGGGTTTTCCCTAGAACAACAGTATTTGGCTTATGTCTTGTTGTTCAAACACTTTTCAGTCATGTCCAAATCTTTCATTGGGTGTTTTATTGGCAAAGATACTGGAGTGGTTTACTATTTCCTTTTCGAGATCATTTTATAAATGAGAAAACTGAGACAAACAGGGTTAAGTGACTTGCTCAGGATCACACAATAAGTGCCTGAAACTGGATTTTAATTCAGGTCTTCCCAACTGGAGGCCAAGCAGTCTGTCCAATGCACCACCTCGCTGCCCAGCTTCTGTCTACACCTCCACAAAGAAAAGAAATGATAGGAAATACAGAGGACTTGTACTCCAAGCTCATAATATGTGAAGACAAGGCTCTTTTCTTTTCTAAGTGGGCCTCCCTCCCCCAGGGTCCCGTATAGTCTTTTAGGCTACACGTATCAAACACAAAGCCACAAGAGACCACCAACAGTCCCAAGTGTGTGAAAATCAAATTAAAATATAATTGGGAAATACTTGACAAAATAAATTTAAAATATAATAAAATATATTACATTTTAAACATTACATTTTAAAACTAGATTAATATGCTGCTAGCATCCTTATTTATGGTTTAGTGGCCCCCACTTTTATTTGAGTCTGACACCACTTGTGGTGAAAGCCATATACTTACATTATTTATTTTCTATAGTATTTTTATTCATTTTTGTAAACTATTTCCCAGTTAAATTTAAATCTGCTTCCCCCATAGCATCCATGTTTGACACCTCTGCCCTAGACTTATAGTACCACTGAAAAATTTATATTGATTCTGTATCATTTTATAATTGATGGTATTTACAGTACATTTATTTTGTCCTATAACTGCTGAAGTCATGATTCTTTGTCTCTGAACTCAGTTTAAAAATTCAGCTGGCCTGTAATGAGTTAAGTTTAGAAATCTAGTTCTACTAATCACTGTTTTATTTTTGCCACAAGGAAATCTGTCATCCTTGAGGGAGTGTGGTCCAGGATCTCTAACCTTGCAGGTAGAATCAAACAATTAACATTTCTTAGTCACTGGAGTTCAGTTTCCCCCTCTGAGTTACTTAAAAGAAAACTTGTTAACTCTCATACCTTCAGCTCCTGGAAAATTCCATGACGTGTTTGCTATTTTTGAAGGCCTACAAGCTGACCTGGTACATTTCCACAAGATACACTGTCCATCCTTGCCTGTCCTTCTTCACTTAAGGAGGGTCTTATCTTCTAAGGTGCCGGGGAGTCTGCTAACTCAGGTCTACTAACAAGGTCTATAAGATGCTTCAGGGGTCCCTTAAAACAATTAACATTCCTTAATTGTCAGAGAGGGTGATCAGTAGCCCCACCCGGATGTGCTGGCCCACTTTCTTTAAAATAACCAATCACATTGTCCCCACACCCACAATGCTACCTGTTCTGTAATCAACTGAATTGTCTTCTCCACCTACCCAACTTTGTACTCCCCAAAACTATATTAACGCTGGTTTGAATTGTCTGAGGAAGATTCTGAAGATCACCTGGCAGGATATAAGGTACTGGACACTGAGGTCCTCTCTAAAGCATTCAAACTCTACTGCAGAGAGCACAACTCCAATGATGCTAGCCAAATGTACATTTGCCTAAAAGACTATTTTTACAGAGAACTCACACAAGGCAAGCACTCACATGGTGGTGTGTGATACAAGGACGCTTTCAAGGGCACTCTCAAGATCTCTCTGAAGAACTTTGGAATTGATTGCATTACATGGGAGACACTGGCACAGGATCACCCAGCACAGTGTGCCCGCATCAAAGAAGGCACTGTACTATATGAGCAAAGCAGAACTGAAGCAGCTCAAAAGAAAATCAAGATGCACAGATTTAGAGAATCCGCCCCAAATGTTCACACGGATTATTTGTGCCTGACCTGGGGTAGAGCATTCCGAGCTCATATTGGTCTGATCAGCCACAGTCAGACACACTATAACTTGACTCTAACATAGTGATGTCATTTTGGTCCTCTTTGAGAAGGAAGGACAACAGTCAACCAACCATAGAGGCTGATGAGCCCTCCCTCGGCAGCTTTGGTTATTCAAAGAGGCCACTGACCCAATCAATTGGTACTGCTAGCTTAACTGATAAATTGATTATACTCAGACCACGGTCTCTCAGCTTACCTTAATTTTCTTTTTTTTTTTTCAGTGAGGCAATTGGGGTTAAGTGACTTGCCCAGGGTCACACAGCTAGTAAGTGTTAAGTGTCTGAGGCCGGATTTGAACTCAGGTACTCCTGACTCCAGGGCCAGTGCTCTATCCACTGAGTCACCTAGCTGCCCCTTACCTTAATTTTCTAAAGTGACACAACTGTAGGGTCCACCTCTACAGACAAATAGAGATACACAGATGGAAATCAGGATAGAGAGTCAATCCATTTCCCCACCTTGCACAGTTCACAACTGTAGTGGCAAAGAGCAGGGTCCAGGTTTGTTCCCTGATTTCATGGCTCTACCCTTCTTTATTGCCCTATGGTCCTAGATTCTGATTGCTCTAGGAAATCACTGGTGTCCAGAAGCTCCTCTGATGGGTCCAAGAGCTCCTTGGCTCCCTGATCACAGCTACTAACTCATATTAGAAGAGATCCAGGTTTGGCCTAGGAATTGCTCCTGCTACCAGCTCCAAGGCTGTGTTCCCCTCCTCTCCTGGGCCCTGGTGGCTCCTTGATGTAGCTGCTTTCCCAGAGAAGTCACATGTGACAGGACCAGGGTTCCCCTGTTTCCAGTGACAGCCTGGATTAGTTTTTCCCTACGAGTCAATAAATTTGTCCCCTGTCTCCCTTGACTCAGCTTCCTGTTCAACTAAGGATATAAAAAGTCCCAACAACATGGGGTCAAGGCCCCTCTAACTTAGTGAATGTCTGAAGACTGAACAAGGCATCACACCCGGCTTGCCCTCATGACCAGATGTGAGAAGTGGGGGGAAGGCACATCTATAGTACCTGTGCCATTGTATGCTTCTTCTTGGATATCCTTGCTGGGATGTGGCAAAGCAAATCTCCATTTATTAACTGTTCAACGGTTTCAAGTTTCTCATTTTGTCCCAAATCAGAATGAATAGGGCGCTGGCACTAGGCCCGCCCCCAGTGGGATGACATGGCCACACAGGCTTCTTCCCTTAAGGAAACTAGACTCAGTATGTGTCCAACCAGCTTTTCTCCATCATCTCTTTAATTCTGTCCCAGCTCGGCCCTTTAATGGCCTAATTGAAGTGTACAGGCCCAAACTGGCTGAACTCAACCTATCATCCTTAAATGTGTTATCAGTGGGCCAGATACAAGGCATGTTTATACGTTATCAAGCAGACAGCAATGCCAGAACAAGGCCTCATCCTGTTAACAAGGGGTTACCCTGGCCAACGAAATTTCCCAAATGGTTACTAAGCTACAAGGAGGGATTACCCAGCACCTCCTGGGCATATCCTCTATAATAAACCAATTCCTCCAGCATGAAAGGGTCAATGGCTATTCAAAAACATGATTTGCTGGTGAAGCAAACAGGGTAATTAGAAAGCCAGCTTGGGGGTAGCATTACAGAAAAAGGATCTTGCTAACTGTACAAAAGATGAACCCGCAGGCCAACAAGGGCTCTGTTATATACTTTGGCATCATCGTTTCAACCACTTATCTATTCACAAGCCATCTGTTAAACACCAGTTCTGTGTTAGACAGTGGGGGAGATAGGGCCTAGACCTGTGATTTCATTAATACAGAGAACTCTGTAAAGAGGAAATTCCCTCCACCAACGCAAGTCAGCACCTTCTGTGCAACTTATAATCACAGAGTGCGGCAGAAAACCTAGATTCTTAAATTGTGGGCTGGGCCCCCATGTGGGTCATGAAAAATTTGGCAACGGCAAAAGCTAATGTATACCTCTTTTATATACCCATATACCCAGAATCATGTAAAAAATTCTTGGATGAAAAGGAGTAGCAAGTGGGAAAAGTTTAAGAAGCCCTGAAGTAAAGCAGGGCTCAGTGTTAAGAAAGCTTTTTTTCAACTTTTTAAAATGAAGTTTTATTGTATTTATAAAATGGGAAAAAAAATTCTTAGCTTGCCAAGAGCAGGATATGGCCCCTGGGGCATATCTGCTAACCCCTTAGCCCAAGAGGTTGTTACTTGGGGTGGTCAAAGAGTCAGTGTATGTCAGAAGCAGCACTAATAACAATAATAATAGCTAATATTTATATAGCACATACTATGTGCCAAGCACTATGTTATATGCTTTACAATTATTATCTCATTTATCCAAGTTCAAAAGAGCCCTTGACATTTCTTAACAATCTTCACAACAATCTTGGGAGGTAGATGTTATTATCCTCATTTTATACATGAAGAAACTGGGGCAAACAGGTTAATGGACTTGTCTAAGGTAACACAACTAGTAAGTATCTTTAAGCCAAATTCGAACTCAGGTTTTCCTGACTACAGGCCCAGTACTCTATCTGTTGTACCACCTAGCTGTACAGGTTTCCTCCCTATCCACTATTTTCTGTGTATATGTGTGTGTTTGTATGTGTACATGGATATATACACATATTTATATACATATGTATATATTACACAAATACATGTGTATATACATTATATATAATATATAAATAGTATACAAATGTATGTGTGTGTGTTTGTATGTGTACATGGATATACACACACATTTATATACATATGTATATATTACACAAATACATGTGTATATACATTATATATAATATATAAATAGTATACAAATGTATATGTGTGTGTTTGTATGTGTACATGGATATACACACATATGTATATACATATGTATATATTACACAAATACATGTGTATATACATTATATATAATATATAAATAGTATACAAATGTATATGTGTGTGTTTGTTTACATGTATTATGCGTGTGTGTATATAACCCAGGGCAGCCAGATGGTGCAGTGGATAGAGTGCCAGACCTAGAGTCAAGAAGACTCATCTTCCAGAGGCAGCTAGGTGGCACAGTGGATAAAGCACCAGCCCTGGATTCAGGAAGACCTAAGTTCATATCCAACCTCAGACACTTGACATTTACTAGCTGTGTACCCTTGGGCAAGTCACTTAGCCCTCATTGCCCTGGGGGAAAAAAAAAGACTCATCTTCCTGAGTTCAAATCTGGCCTCAGACACTTACTAGCAGTGTGACCCTGTTTGCCTCCGTTTTCTCACCTACAAAATGAGCTGGAGAAAGAAATGTCAAACCACTCCAGTATCTCTGCCAAGAAAACCCCAAATGGGTCACAAAGAGTCAGACACAACTGAAACAAATAAACAACAACAATTATATATATCCGCATGTACAAATGATAAAATGTATAATGTGATGGCATATGAGACAATATCAAATTATTTAAGCTATATAAAATTGTTTTGCAAACCAGAAAGTACTATATCAGTGCTAACTAATATCATTATGTCTGGCTGGGGGGGGGGGGGGCCGGGCATGAAGATTGCTAAAACACTGTCTCTTCCCTTATACAGCTTATAATCAAATAAGTAATCTGGTAAAACTGAAATATTAGGAATTCAAATTACAGCATATGTAAAAAAGGTTTTTTAAAGATATCCTACTTAGCAAGTATATGGGATGAAATCTCTAACTTTCTTCTTCCTTCCTGAGATGTGCTTTTTAAGGCATCCGTAGTAGTATCTCAAGATACTGATGCTGAAATTATGTCCCTAAGTAAGAACCGAGTCAGAAAGAATAATTTTCCTTTGCCAACAAGCAAATTTCCGAATCTGTCAATGAACAGCCCATGCCCAAAGAATGAGTCATCTATACCCCAGAGCAGTCTGTTCCTATTACCAACTTGGAGGTCTTTATCATTGGGCCTCACTCTGTTTCCCACCTTACTTTCCACTACTTTGCTCACACTGGCTTTCTGCTTCAGCCAGGCCAGTCTTTATAATCTTATGAGTATGCCATGTGTCCAATCATATTGTCTTCCCTCATGGGAAGGCTTCCCTTTTCAATTAATCCAGATTCTAGCCATCCACAATTTTGGTGTATATGTGTGTGTATGCATGCACATGTATATGTATGTACCTATATATATATATATATGGGTACATACATGTGTGTATATGTACATATATGGGTACATACATGTGTGTATAAACATATACACGTGACAATGTCCTTGCCCTCAAAAAGCTTAAAATTCACTTCAGGAAACAAAACATAGACAGTACCATATAATATTAGATTCATCAATATATAGTGGTATATGATTGAGTGCTAGCTGATTTTTTTCATCTGTAAAACAGATATATTACCTGCAGTATCTATCTCACAACAGATATGAAGATCAAATGGGATTTGTGTAGGGCATTTTGCAGACTTTAAAGTAAAATGCAAATACCAGCTATTGTGACTAATGACTAGGCCCAGCTAAGATTACTTCTATAGGCCCTAGTCACTTCGGTGAATGCATCATTTTTTTCAGATAAAAGAATTCTGTATCACCCTACACATCACCAGTATGGTCAAAAATGTTTTCATAAGCATTTTAGTTTTTATGGGTCCTAAGCACAGTGACTGGCCCTGGTGGTACACATATGAGTGCAGACTCTGCCATGCATAGCTCAGCCTTCAGAATACCACTGTCACTGATACCCTACTTGCCTCAGGGCACACCCCCCTCACGTAAGCAGCCAGCCCCTACAGTATCTCCTTCTCAAACAAAGCCCTCCCAGAAACCTCCTCAGTCATACCAAAGAAGGATTCCATTTGTTCTTTTAAGGTCCCACAGGACAGAAATGGGAACAATGGGTAGACTTTACAGAGAGACAGATTTAGGCTCTAGGTAAGAAAAAGCTTATTAACAATCAGAGTTACCCCACAGTGAACTGCGAGCTATAAAAGGAGATGTGAGGGGAAATTTTCAAGTTGGTTGTCAGGAGTTCTGCAAAGAAGATTCCTGCTTGGATTAAATGCTCTCCCATGTGTGAAATTCTAAGTTTCTATGATGGGGCTTTACAAAAAGGCCTAATTTGTGAAAACTAATGAAGTTACAGTGAAAAATAACATTAAAAATAAAACAGGATAATTAGCTATGTTGGCTAAATATTTTAAAACCTCAACCCACTGCTAATCATATTGTAAGCCATCTGATTGATTAATTGGGTAACAGCTCTTGATTAATTGAGCAACTTACACCTATCAGAACCTCAGTCCCCTCATATGAAAAATGAATAGGTTGGATTCAATCAAGAATTCTTAAGCTAGGGTTCCCAGATTGATTTCCGGGGACCATAGACTTAGATTGGTGGAAAATCCATCCATATTTAAATATAATTAGTTTTGTTTGTAATTTTATGGTTTTTTTTTACTTTATGCATTTAAAAACATTATTCTGAGAAAAGGTCAACAGGGTTCACGAGATTGCCAAAGGGGTCTGTGTCATATAAAAAAGGTTAAAAACCTTTGGATTTCATTCCTAACATTCCATGATCTAAGAAGAAAGTGCTGAGTGTACTGTAGGCCAGTCAACAGTTGTCAATCAATTAGGCAAATCACTTAACCTCTCTGGGCCTCAGTTTCCACATCTGTAAAATAAGTAGTTGGTTTGGGCCTTAGAAATCTCTAAGGTCCCTTTCAAATCTAACATTCTATGACTATGATTCATAATCATAAATAAAACCCAAGTAACCTCTGAATTTTAAAAAGAGAGTATTCTTTACATTTTGATCAGGAGAGGGCTGTTGATAATTGAATTATTAAAGGTCATGGGGTTTTTTATTCCCACCCCCCCAAAGCCTAAAATTAAAATATCATTAATTCAGTGTTTTACTTCTTTCCTTCATAAGTGTCCCCTTACAGGAGGGAAGCTTCCTATTTCTGTTTATTCTTAGCATAGTAGCTTTGCTACAGTGGCTGTAAGAGCAAAATTTGCTCTCAAATCCTGTAGAGAGAAAAAAGCAACCAAATAGTGTGACATCACCAAATGTGTCTGCCAATGCCAAGGCACCTGAGACACCAGGAGAGTTCAAATTTCTGGAAACTGTGACTTATGCAAAGGTGAATTTTTAATAGCATTAGACAGAAGCAAAACAAGAGAGATCATTCTGGTCCCCTTCCCTCCTGTTGCAAATGAAGAATGATTTTCTTTTCTATTTTGCCACTCTTCGTGTAGCTTAGATTTAAATAAATATGGAATTGAACATACTTCAACCCAAGCAAGAAGCATTTTTCTTAAACTAACTTAATTTTTAAAAAAATACCTCCAGCTTGGTGGCCTATTATGTTGAAGTTGAGGCTGGCTTGTGCTTTGTCTACTGATTTTTTTTTTCCAAAGAGCATATAAGATGCAAAATTAATTTCACTGTCACCCCTAAAGCATTCTCCACTGGCCTGTTGTGCTTCTGTGCCTTCCAGGAAAAATGATCCCTCTTTATAAATCACCTAATGATACTTCTACTGCAGCAGAAAAGACAGTATTAAATGACAAACAAATGTTCGTTTTGCTTCTTTTACCTCTCCCTGAAGTCTGGGGAGCCAATAACACAGAGAACCATCCATTCCTTTATCTTCCTAAACACTCAGAGCCCCGAAGTGCCCCACCAGCACCCTAATCCCCCACCACAAACAAGCCATGATGAATGGGGGGATGGATGGGAAAAGAGGGGCATTTCTCCACCTCTGGAGTTATAATGGATAGACTTAGCAGAGAGACAAATTTAAGCTCCAGGTAAGAAAAGGCTTACTAACAATCAGTTACTACCCTACAGTAGACAGCTGTCAAAGGAGATGGTGAATTCCCCTTCCGTGGAAATTCTCAAGTAGAAGTTGTTTGTCAAGAGTTCTGCAGAGAAGATTTCCTATTTAGACTAAATGCTCTCCCATATGTGAAATTCTATGTCTCTACTATGGGTGTATAGAAAGTTCTAATTTATAGAAACTAATGATGAGCATACAATATGAGCGTACGCTGAGAATAGATTAGAGCTATATAAGTCACCAATAAATCACGAAGAAAATGAATCATCTGTGAGACTAAGCCACACAACCACCACCAATCAAGCAACACGTTGGGAAAAAGTCAACCTCTCCCAACCAAAGACAAGAAAGTTCATAAGATCACAAATATAGGAGTGGAAAGGACCTCAGAGATCATCGTACAGATAACCAAAGAAAAGCCCAGACACAAAAGCATCTTACACAAGGTCACAGAGGGAGGGAGTGGCAGGGGTGGGATTCGAACATTCGTTCCGGGCCCAGCGTTCTTTCTTTCCTCTGTCTTCAGCGCGAGGTTTAGGAGAGAGGCAATTGACCACAACCGAGACCCAGCAGAGAGAAGAAGCTCCACCGAGGCCCGCGGGGGAGGGAGGGGGAACTTCGTAGAGGGAATCCCCGCCCCCAGGCACCTCGAGGAACCCAGAAAGATGCAGCCCCACCTTACCTCCCAGCTGAGGCTACCTCTGGCTCCCGGTAGCAGGGGGCTGAAAATGCCTGAGTCTGGGGGCGCCGAGCGATCACAGTCCGAGGTCCTCCTCCCGCTCCAGCCCTTCCCGGGAGCTTTCCAGTCTCAGCTGCCCAGGGGAGGGGCTGCCCGCCGGGCGCCTCTGGGTTCATGCTCCGCCCAGGAGGGGGTGCGGCCGGGGACAGAGTCCGGCGTCCGCCCAGGCGTGGGCTCCTTGGCTAAGAGCAGCGTCCCCTGGGACCTTCCTGGGCTCCCCAGCACTTCCTTTCCCTGCTGACACCTGTGTATTCTAGTCTCCCCCACCTCTTCATCTCAACTTCAAACCCTGACCACCTTAAGTTTTCTCTCACCTGCCCATCTTCCTTTAAGAATACACATACAGGGGCGGCTAGGTGGCGCAGTGGATAAAGCACCGGCCCTGGATTCAGGAGTACCTGAGTTCAAATCCGACCTCAGACACTTGACACTTACTAGCTGTGTGACCCTGGGCAAGTCACTTAACCCCCATTGCCCCGCGCAAAAAAAAAAAAAAGAAAAAAAGAAAAAAAAAAAAGAATACACATACACATCCTAACACAAGGAAATTTATTGTGCTTAATTCAAACTTCCCTACACTCTCACCTCATTAATAAACATCGCATTAGTTTAACCTACTTCTTAATGTAAGTTTCCAACAACCCCTTATACTATGTTACAGTCAGAGAATATTAATCTAACTAATTATTTACGTATAGATCAGTTTTTACTGCGGCCAAAGAGGGACTTTCCATTCTGGTCACAGAATCACAATTTGAGAGGAGGAAGAGCTGGTACAATTCGCCAAATCCACAAATCCAGACCTTTTTTCTTTTCTTTTCTTTCTTTCTTTCTTTTTTTTTTTTTCAGAGAAAAGAGAATCCCATATTCAAAGTCAGGCAAAATGATCTTTCTATCAATACTTGTAAAAAAGTGGTGTTCAATGCCATTAGATGAAAATAGACATTCAGGGACCAATAACATGAATTAAAGTTGATTTTTAAAAAAAAGAGTTTTAAGGTAGTTATGTAGTCCTAATTGATAAAACAATCATAATTATTATCAAATAGTTGTGTTGATTATAGACAAATAAATCACATTCTTCAGCAAGCTTGTGGAATTCTGCCTCGAAGGGGCAGATCTTTTGTCATTTACCATTCTAATTTATTTATCCAGGGTTTTGCCTTTTTTTTTTAAACTGTCATATAAACTTAGATTTCCTTTTTTCTGTCTTTTGATCTAGCTTTTGATCTTAGCTTTTGGGGACACTCCTGCTCCTTCCTGTCGGGCTATGGAGTCAGTGGGAGGGAAATCACTGACAACGCAGTTTCCCCTGTGTTCCACAGGTAAACACAGGAAGATAGGACGATGCTGGCATTGAGAATTCCTCAGTTTCTGACGTCACTAATAGTACCAGTGATACTCTGGCCTGAAACCCTATTTTTTTCTCTGAAGAACATGGCTTTCTTTGTGTGCACTGCCATACACACTAAATAACTGAAAGAGAAAAGATTAATGTGCCTAAATTTAAATTACTTCCTAATTCTTCACAAATGTAGGGCAACAGGTAATTTATTTAAATAAATGGAGAACAAGGCAGTTTAAGGAAAACTAAACAGAATAATAAAAGGCTGAATTACAGAATAATTTTTTTGCTTTTTAAAAATTTTTTTCTTTTTAATTTATGAAATAAGACAAGCATTTCCACAACATAGTATAATTTTTTAAATGATTGCATATGAAGCTGCAAATCTATTATGTGTGCCTTACTATTTATTCCCTTTTAAATATATAATAAAGTTAATATTTGAAAGTATATTTTTTGTTTGTTTCACCATTAGGTAGATACAGCAACTACAACTACCCCCAACAAAATGCTTTAAAGGAAAGCTCCAGCTTCAGGTCCCTTCCAGCTCTATGATGCCTATTTTCCTTGATCTCTGGAGATGGTGCTAACTTCCAGATTCTTCCTCCTAATATTGTATCTTAAATGCCCAGAAAATTGAGTCATGAATTGAATTACTTTTTTAAAAAAATTGAATTACTTTTTATCAAAGTGGACTGAAGAACCTATTCCCAGGTGGAAATATATTCCATTTATTTCCTGGCCCATAAATCAAATAGGTTCTGGCAATTCGGGCTTCTTCTTGGTCTGTATTTTCCTGTGTCTGGTTTCCTCAGGTCCACCTCGGCCTTGTGGTCTTCTGCCTGTAATGATTGGAATGACGCCACCTACTGGAGACTTGCTGTGGGAAAGCTCCACCATGAGGAAAATGCCTCAGAGGCATTGTGGCTTTTCCTCCTCAGGAAATGACGTTTGCTCATGGGTGCTGTCTATCAAGGCTACCAGCCAATCAACTTGAGGAGCCTCCTATGGTCTGGGAGGAGACAGGAAGGAGGAAAGGGAGCCTGCGCAGAGAGCACTGGGGCTTTTTGGCTTCCTAACTTGATGGTGGTGGCGGCAGAGGTCTTCACAGGAAATTTGAGGAAAGATAGGAATGCCAGGCTGTTAGAATTCTGTTCTCAATCTTTTTTTTTTTTTTTTGGAATATGCCTATCAAAAATAATACCTCTAGAATCAATTTTTTTAGCTTAGTATACAATTACTTTTTTGAAAAATCTGAACATATTTAAATACAAGTTAAAGCACAACACAATCTCAAAGAAAACTTACAAATGTTCCCCCTTTTTTTTTTTTAAGGTTTTCCTTGATAGACAGCACCCATGAGCAAACGTCATTTCCTGACACCAAGGAAAAGCCACAATGCCTCAGAGGCATTTTCCTCATGGTGGAGCTTTCCCACAGCAAGTCTCCAGTAGGTGGCGTCATTCCAATCATTAGATGCCCAAGTCTCCCTCTTCCTCCAGAAAACCTCTTTGAGCTCAATTCCCTCACCATAAGTCCTTCTCTTTTGCCTTTACCAGGATTTCCCTCTCCAGTTTCTGGTCTTGTTCCCAATTCCCACACCCTCCAAATCTACTTATCTCCTTTTTGAGCCTGAGTCATTCTCCTCTTTCATCTACCCAAGACTCTTCCAATGGTCAAAGTAATCATTTGTCAGGCATGTTTGGACTTAACTGAAAGGATTTTGGTCCTGATATAGGCAGATTGGACTGAATGACCTCTGAGGCTCCTTCCTTCTCTAAGGTCCTACAGTGCTCTTGGAGTCTGGCAATATCCTTGGAAAACAAACAGACAAACAAAACAAACCACGAGACCTAATATGGATTCCTGATGTGGCCCTTGGTAGATGCATCGCATGTGTGTGGTTTTAGAATTTTCTCTCTGATGCTCTGGGGACAGGAATGAAGAATACCCATTAAGCTCCATCACTATGAATGTACATGTGGTTAAATCAAGCAATGCTACCCAAATACTGTGTATGTCCTACTGGGGGAAAAAAATATAATGTATGGGAGACATAAAGACACATCCCTTCGCTTAGTAACTATTGGAAACCAGTGGAGTTACAGAAACAAGGGGGCAGCTAAAGTGAGTTGCAATCAATCAATAAGCATTGATTTAATACCTATTTTGTGTCTAGCACTGTGCTAGGTACTGGGTACAAGAATTCAAAGATGGGAGTAGGTAGGTGTCTCAGTGGATAAAGCACTGGCCCTGGATTCAGGAGGACATAAGTTCAAATCCAACCTCAGATACTTGACATTTACTAGCTGTGCGACCCTGGACAAGTCACTTCACCCTCATTGCCCTGCAAAAAAAAAAAAAAAAAAGAATTAAAAGATTTCCAAGGCAGGAGAAGTGTTCTCAAGGGATTTATATTCTAGTCCAACATAATGGCTTCACAGGAACTGCTAGGCTGAGGCCACTAGGCCTGGCAACCTTCCCTAATCCATTTCCTTCATCTCCCCTGGGTTCATTACTCTGGGATTACTGGCTTCCTCAACAGGGAAACTAGGTTCTCAATACTTCAGTATCATTCCATCTCAGATTCCTAAGAAATGATTCTATTTGAGATTCTGGTGCAAAGGGTCCTTCCTGGGAAAAAGAAGGGAAGGGGATTCAGGACTAAGAAAAGATGAAGTTTTACCCAGAATACAAATAGAAATCAAGTTGGACAATGACAATTTTATTCACAAAGAGGATGCTAAGATAATAATAATAGCTATCATTCATATAGTGCTAAAGGGCAGCTAGGTGACACAGTGGGTAGAGCTACAGTCCTGGAGCTTGATGGAGCTGAGTTCAAATACAGCCTCAGACACTCACTATATGACCCTGGGCAAGTCACTTATTTATGTTTGCCTCAGTAAAATGAGCTGAAGAAGGAAATGGCAAACCTCTCCAGTATCTTTGCCAGGAAAACTCCAAATAGGGTCCCAAAGAAGCTGAAACATTTCAACATCAACAAAAATATACAACTTACTCTGTGCCAGGCACTGTGTTAAGTGCTTTACAATTATCTTACTTGAGTTTCACAACGACCCTAGGAGGGAAGTGCTACTATTCTCTCCATTTTACAGATGAAGAAACTGAGGTTAAGTAAGTTAAGTGACTTGCCCAGGGTACCAAAGCTAGTAAGAGTCTGAGGTAAAATTGAATTCAGGTCTTCCTGACTCCAGGTCCAGGGATCTATCTACTGCACCACCTAGCTGCCCCAAAGAGAGGCTAATATTCAGACATTTTTGGTCATTCTCAAACAGATTCTTTGTGAGAGCTGCTTATTATCTATTTTACAATTCACCTCCACTGAAGGCTGACAGAACAATGCCCACCACAGCTCTTTCTTTTGATTGTTCCTGTCTCTGAAGGTGATTCTTTCCCTCCCAACCATTTGGTCACTATCTGCCATTGCAACAGCACCAGCAGCCAGAGATCAGATGCTGGGTGCCTGGGGATACCAGCTGCCTTTTGAAGTTTCACAAGACCTTTTACCAAAAGAAAAAAGGCATAAACATGAAGTTGCCCCATCCCAAACACAAGGCTTACCTAGGAATCCATGAGTTCGTGACCTTCCACCCAGTGAGGGAAAAGGACACCCCCTCCAGTACCCTGAGAGAGCGATCTTTATATATCAAGGCCAGCAGGAAAAAGAGGCCCGAAGAGTGAGCATTGCTACTTTAATAATCCGGACTTTCAGTTCAGAAATCAATTAAAAGGAAGCTCCTGGGCCTGTGGGAAGGACTCAGAGAGTGTCTGTGCCCCCTCTGTCATGTCAGACTCTTCGTGGCCCCATTTGGAGTTTGTTTGTTTTTTGTTTTTTGGGGGGTGAGCAGCGAGCCGGCTTTATTCTTTATTGTGGGCCCCGTCGGCCTTTTCATGGGGCTGCGTCTAGTCGTGCTTCAGGCTCAGCCTCTGGAACAGGTATTCTCCCAGCCCGGGCTGGGGGTCGGCCTGCACGTGGCGCAGGGTGGTCAGGTGGTCGCCCAGGTGCTTCAGCAGCCTCACAGCCTCGCCCAGGTAGTGGCTCTCCAGGAAATCACAAAGGTGGGGATCCCCTTGGCAGGAGCCCAGGGCGTGCAGCTTCAGGAGGGCCTGGTTCAGGCCCTTCTCCAGGCTCAAGGCAGCCTCCATGGCATCCAAGATGCGGCCCCACTCATCTTGACCAGGCTTCTGCACAGCCTGGAGGAGTACCCGGCCCCCACGTTGGTTCTGGAGCCGCATAAGGCGCTCGGCGCCCTCGTGTTTGTCCTTCGCCCGGTCACAGAAAAAATGCGACACCCTCGGCAGAGCGACATCGTCCCGGTCGAAATAGAAACCCAGGGACAGGTAGGAGTAGGAGGCCTGCAGGTAGAGTTTGGTCAGGAGGTTGACCGCGGCCTCGGCCTCAGAGAAGTTTTGGCGGATCTGAGAGCGGGAGCTCATGGCACCGACGGCAACGGGAGGAGGCGGCTGCTCCCGGAGCTATTTGGTCTCCGAGGCCAAGGGCGAATGGTCCCGGAGGCGGATGGTCTCGAAAGCGGGGGTCGGGTGGTCCCAGGGGCTGGCAGGCTGCAGAAGGACGAAGATCTAGCACGAGGGGAGCTGGGGGAACCCCCCCCCCGTCTGTTCCGTCCAAACACTGTTGAAGCAAGAACCAGAGCCGGGAGACGAGGTCTCCATTTGGGGTTTTCTTGACAAGGATACTGGAGTGTTTTGCCATTTCCTTTTCCAGATCATTTTTACTGATGAGGAAACTGAGACAAACAGGATTAAGTGACTTGCCCAGGGTCACACAGCTAGTAAGTGTCTGAAACTGGATTTGAACTCAGAAAGATGAGTCTTTCTGATTCCAGACAAGCGCTCTATCTATAGAGATTTGATTTTATATTTATGGGTGCCATTAGTAATTGTTTAAAATGGATTGCTCTGCAGCCTGACCACCTATTTCCCAAACATCTATCAACTCTCTCCTGCCCTGAGGCATCATGGATCACAGACTCTTAGGCTTATTGTTCATACCTGGGAAAGACTTGACTTGAAATCCAAGGAGCTGGAACTGAACATGAGCTCATGCCACTCCTTGCCTGAGTGGTCCTGAGCACTTCTCTGTAATGAATGTAAAATGAGAAGGGTTGGACCAGATGAGCCCTTGCAGCTCTAAATCTTATTGGTCTAACAGTTCTTTTAACCACATTTCCAAGTGGTTCCTAAATAACCAAATGTTCCCCAGTATTTCCTAATAAAAGATTTTTCAGAAGAAAAATGATTCTCAGCTAAATTTTCTCTCCTTCCTTTAGAATGAATGATGTCATTACACTTACTAGCTAGCTGTGTGACCCTGGACAAGTCACTTAACCTTTGTTTGCTTTAGCTTTTTCAACTGTAAAATGGGGATAATAATAACACCAGGATTGCTGTGAGGATCAAATGAGATAATATTTGCAAAGCACTTAGCACAGTGCCTGACACATTGGCATTTAATAAATACATATTCCTTTCAGTTGTCTTTTTAAATTGTTATTATAGGGGGCAGCTAAGTGGCACAGTGGATAAAGCACTGGCCCTGGATTCAGGAGGACCTGAGTTCAAATGTGACCTCAGACATTTGACACTTATTAGCTGTGTGACCCTGGGCAAGTCACTTAACCCCAATTGCCTTACCCCCCCCCAAAATGTCATCATAGAATTTTTAAAGCCCTGTTAGATTTATTTTCTTTATATTTTAAAAGCCTTAATGAATGATCACTATTATTACTAAGAATGCCTTACATCGGTATAGCATCTTTTAGTTCCTAAAGTGCTCTCCCATCCACTATCTGATTCTTACAACTGCTTTATAAAGTAGTTAGCGTAAACATTATTTTCCCTGTTTTAGAGACAAGACTCCCAGGATTCAGACCTGCAAGGAACCTTAGGAACCATCCAATCTCCCTTGTTTTACAAATGAGGAAACATACTCAGAGAGGCTATGTGACTTACCCATGGCCACATGGCTTGTAAGTGGTGTACTGGGATTTGAACCCAGGCCAGTGAGCTCCAAATCCTGTGCACTATGCTAGTCTTGTCAAGGACATAAATGACTTGCCCAAGGTTGATTACACAACTAAGTAAATGGTAGAGCCAGGTGCGGAATCCAGATCAGATAACATACAAAAAGACCTTTGTAAAAATGCAATGTGCTATTCAAATATAAGTTGTTGTTGTTATTTTTGCCATCAGCACTTTGTTCAGCAACTACTCATGGTGGAAAACAATCGATGCATACAGAAAAACTTGGCAAAAGCAACGCTGCAATGCCTGGTATGTTTTCATTTTGAAGCTCAAACTTAGCTAGGATCAAGTTAGCACATCAGAACAAATTTAGGCACCTATTTTCCTTCCCTTGAGCCTCAGTTTCCTCAACTGTACATTGTAGCATTGGACTCCAAGGTCCCCTTCAGCTCTAGATCTATGCTCTCTGATGCCAGATCTCTGAACCCTCCTCTAAAAACAATCCTTTGAACTACTGAGTACATATAAATTAAGAGCTAGTCGGTCGAATAATAGGATAATAAATTGCCCATTTACACTTTAGTCTAGCATTGTATTCTAACCAGTATTGTGCAGTTAACTCTTATAAACTACTTGAAAAATGTGCATTTTTTCTCTTCCTCAGGTTCTGATGGAATTTAAATATTTCAAAAAGATTATAAACTTTCATTTTAGATGATTAGCACACTCAAAGCTTAATTTGAGTATAGGGGACACCAATGATGATGATGGTGATGTTTTGTATTAAGCTTCCAGTGCCCTTATCGGACTGTCTACAGGCCTCTTTCCCCACTCCCCAAGCCCAATAGTATTTGCATTTTAACATGTCAATAATCATTTATTACAAAGAAAGGCAATACCTTGATCCTTTTCAAGTAGCTGACAGTGTACTCAAAGGGGAGGCAACATAAAAACAACTCTAATTGGAGATAATCAACAGGGGGAAAGCCAGGAACTGTGCTGGAGATAAAGAAAAAGCCAATAGCCTTCTCTCAAGGAGCTTAAATTCTAATGAGGGAAACAACACATACATAAATATACATTCAGAGGAGATGGGCAGGAAGGATAGCAGAGCTTCGATTTGAGTCCAGGGCTTCTAACTCTCTATCCAGCACTTTTCCCACTGGACTGTATTTCTTCTCTGGGCCTGTACACCTATTGTATACCCCTCAGGTTATTCTTGACTAGACCTGCAACAACTCAGAAAGACTGGACTGGAGGTCAGATTCAGGTCACTTCCCAAGTCTAATTCACTCAAGTGATTTAAACAGTGGCTTGGACCTGACCTTGGTACATGGGGGGAAAGGGCAGGGGCTACCTACTTAAGATTTAAGGGACTCCAAAGTCTTACCTTGGGGCAAGTAGGCGGCACAGTAGATAAAGTACTTGGCTTGGAGATAAGAAAACTCATTTTCACTAGTTCAAATCCAGCCTCAGACAATTACTAGCTGTGTAACCCTGGGAAAGTTACTTATCCTGTTTGCCTCAGTTTCCTCATCTGTAAAATAAGCTGGAGAAAGAAATAGCAAACTACTCGAGTATCTTTGTCAAATGGGGTCATGAAGAGTTAGACAGGAAATAACTGAACAACAACAACACAAAGGTTCTCCTTATTGGTTTATTGATCTGACATTACTCACTTCTTTGCATTAAAACTTTGAAGGCTTTGCCCAAACCCTCTTAATTTTACTGCCTTCCCCCTGTTGATTATTCTCTATGTACACACACACACACACGTGTGTTGTAATATATTTCTGTATCTACATGTATGGATATATGTATTATCATATATCTAATAATATATTCTGCATTTTAAAAATATTATATATCTTTATTTTATATTCCATAGTTTACATTATCCATGTTATATAATATAGTAGGTAGTATAGGTAGGGGAAAACAACCCATACACATGAAAAGATACCTAAACGTATAAGTCAATAAAATGTCAGATCATAATGGAAACTTATTAAATGTTTCTTTCATTTAGCTGCTAATGACTATAAGTACTCTAAGAGATCTAGAGAGAGGAGATAAATCGATGTGAGCTGATGCCATTTGAGAATTCTTTTGGAGGAGGTGGATGCTCATTTGAGCCCTGTGGAACGGGTGCATTTTTTAATAAGGGAGGTAGAAGAAGGGTATTCTAGGTATGAAAAATGGTATGAGCAAAGGTATAGAGGCAAGAAAGCAACAAAAGTGTTTGGACAAGAGAGAATGGGAGCACATGGTGATGGGGAGTCAGCTAGGTGACACAGTAGATAGAGCACTAATCCTAGAGTCAAAAATACGAGAGTTCAAATCTCATCTCAGACACTTAACTGCATGACCCTGGACAAGTCACCTAACCCTTGCCTGCATAAAACAGGAGAAGAAAATGGCAAACCACTCTAGTATCTTTGCTAAGAAAAGACATGGACAATTTGTCCAAGGTGTCACAATGAGTTGAGAAGGGAAAAAGTTTAGGAAAACTTGGGTTGGCCCATTGATGAAGAATTTGGAATGCAGAATAAGAATTTAGTTTAACCTTACTCTCAACTAAATAGACTAAAAGAGGTAAGAACACACACACTCACAGTTTGGTATAGAAATACAACTCCCTCAACAAGGAAATAGGAGGGAAAAGGAAGAAGGAAAAAGAGTAAATCAGAGGGAGGGTACTTTGAGGGAGTAATCAGCCCTAAGCAAAACAAACTGTAAAGATGTACAATATTTATAGCTCTTTTTGACGTAGCAAAGAATTGGAAACTGAGGTTGTGCCCATAAATTTAGGAATGACTGAAAGGAGTATGGTATATAAATGTCATGGGATACTATTGTGCTATAAGAAATGATGAAGAAGATGGTTTCAAAGAAACCTGCATAGTGAAGTAAATGGTATCAGTAGAACAATTATTTATTTAAAGACAACAACATGGTAAAGGCAAACCATTTGAAAAGAATTAGGAACACTGGTCAGTGTAATGGCCAACCACAATTCCAAAGATCTAATGATAAAACATGTGACCTACCTCTGATAAAGAAGTATAAGGCTCAGGGGCAGCTGAGTGGCACAGTGGATAAAGCACAGCCCCTGGATCCAGGAGGACCTGAGTTCGAATTTGACCTCAGACACTTGACACTTACTAGCTATGTGATCTTGGGCAAGTCACTTAACCCTCATTTCCCTGCCCCCCCCCCAAAAAAAAGTTTAAGGCTCAGAGCACGGAATGAGCATTTTGTTTTGTTTTGTCTTATTTTGTTTTTGAACATAGCCAATGTGGAAATTTGCTTTGTTTGTACAAACCTTTTTTTTTTTTCATTCTCAATGTGGGGAGGAGGGGGTGTGGTTGAGATGGAAGGGTGAGGAGGATTTTTTACTGATCTAAAAAAATAAAATTTAAATTTAAAAAGAACCACAGCATTAGTTGTTCATCAGTATATCATTTACAAAACATTTGTGCATAGTGTCTGCAAATGTGTGTGTACATAAACCTGTCTGAAAATGTGACTCGTTTTCTAAGGTTCCTTTCAATACATAATGGAAATAGAAACTGTGACATAACACAGTAATTGCTTACAGCAACCATTGCTATCTTAACAAAGCTCAATAGTCTTTTCAGAATTTAAAAGGTAGGTGGCTATTTTGTTTGGTATTAGTAGAAGCCATTTTTATAAATTAGAAGTGATGAGTCGTTTTATGTATTGTCATGGCCAAGGAATTCATCACACATTGGCCATGAGCATGAATAACCATATATTGTAATGTTAAGAGATCCAGAGGAAAGTGCTCCAGCATTTTGAATGGTCCACCTGCGGATAATTCATGGGAGAATCTTTGCAATCTTTATCCTATAAAATAAGAAGGTATGGATGCATTGGGATCAGTACCAAAGAAGAAAGTATACACCTAAATGAGAGCCAGGATCCACTGACATATTGACCATATATTGAGTCTTGGTTACAACACCCTGACAGTTCTCTGGATAAGAAAATGCCCCTTTCCAAAGGGGATTATGGATTTTAGAGGCTAACATTCTATGGATCAATATCATGCATTTATCATTTTTTAAAATAGTGATGAGAGGAAGGATAGGTTGGAGATAGAGATCTGGCCTCAATCAAAGTCAAGAAAATCTGGATTCATCCTACTTTCACTGTCCAGTTCCAGGTTCAGCTACTATCTAGAATTGCTTTTCTGTAGATTTTTTTTTTACCATTACCTTCTTTTTAGGAACCATTAATGTATCCTGGTTCTTTGGACCCTGGGCAAAGGTCTCCTGTGCAAGGCAATTCTCCAAGACTTTGAGTTTCAGAGAAAGTGCAGATCTCCATTGGTAGAGGGATCCCAGGTCTAGATGCCCCACAAAATAGTGATGAGGATGAGGGTAGAACAAGCAATTATGTTGAGTTATCTGCATCAGAATGGCAATGTTGCATAGTATGCTTTAAACTATCATAGGAATCAAGAGAGGCAATTTGGCACAATAGGTAGAGAACAAGTCTAGGAGTCAAGAACCTTGAGTTCAAATCTTCCTTCTGGCATAAATTAGCAGTATAACTATGCTCAGTCAGTGTTGCAAGCCAATCCTCCAAGACTGGAAGTTACAGATGAGTTGCTATTGTGAGGCATGACATTGTAAAATAAGCTTCAGGGCAGTTTGAGTTAACTTTTCAAGCCTTTTCTTGACCATTCTGTGTTTTGAGGAGGGAGCTTCGGAGATCTCCACAGAATCTTGTTTCAGGTTGCTTTGACCTGCTTTTGGCTACTGGTATGGTTTGGGGTTTTGTTTTGTTTGTTTGTTTTTGCCTTTGGTCACAATTAATAAATAAGAGAAGAAAATATCCAGAAACTGTGGGATGTTGAGGGAAGAGGGGAAGGGGAGGACATTTTCAAGTAGTATGACCTGTATCGCAGGCCAGATAGAAACACCAGAAGGACGCAAGGAATGAGCAATTAAAGATATCCATTTCATCAAGATTTGGACTAGAACTGGACAATAAAAGTGAGACAGACTTGTCAGAATAATGTTACCTTGGCATTAGGGATCAAAAAGGACAGCATGCAAAAAAAAAAAAAAAAAGGGCAGATGGCCATACAGGGCCCCATCACCTAGGATTATTTTCTCACCCCTTCATTTTATAGATAAGAAAACAGGTCCAGTCAAATTAAGAGGTTTGCCTGTGGTCCATCCAGTAGTAATTGGCAGAGCTTGGATTCAAAGCACTCAGAGTTCTTTCCACTGCAGCTCAACATATTTAATACTTTAAAATCTGGAGTTTTCACCTATGAGAGTAACAGGAGGATTGAGTAAATTAAATTAATTTTAAGATAGACAAACACTTGCTCCTCATCTCTGCCTCCTGGCTTCTCTGGCTTCCTTTAAGTCCCAGCTAAAATTCTGTCTTCTATAGGAAGCCCTTCCCAACCTCTCTTCATTCTAGTTCCTTCCCTCTGTTGATTATTCCCTATGTATCCCTTCTATAGCTTGTTGATACATATTCGTTTGCTTGTTGTCTCCCCTCCCCCATTAGATTGTACATTCCTTGAGGGCAGGTCTTTTGCCTCTTTGTTGTATCCTTAGCACAATTCCTGACACATAGTAGACACTTAATAAATGTTTATTGAATGATTGGCTATACTCCTGAAATGCTTCAACTGTATGGAGTTTGTACTCTGAGATTTCTTCACACTTAAATTTAATTATGACTGATTATGTGTGCCAGTGCGCATGTAAACTCTATCTAGCAGGCTTTCTCTCTTGTTAGGTCAATGGAAGGAGATGTTCAGAAGCATCAAAAAGTGGATGGATGATTGTCAAATACAGCCAGGGGTGGGTCCCCCAACAATAAATAGGAGCAGGGCTACAGATTGGGAAATGGAGTGTTTTGTTTTTCAAAAAAAGGGAAATAGTGGAGTCTACAAACTGTAGACTGACGTCCTTGATGTGGATCCCTGACAAAATTCTAGGGTCTCTAGGGAATTTTTAAAGGGAAGCAGTGATAGCTATGAACCTGGGAAATAGAATTCTGGGCTTCTGTTTCCCATTTCTGGGATGTGAGGGCAGGGAGAGTGTTCCAAGCATAGGGAACAATTGGAGCAAGGGCAGGTAATGATGAGTGAGCCAGTTTGTCTGCAACAAAGAGGAATCACGTGAGATGGGGCTAGTCAAGTAGGTTGGAGCTAGATAATCTTAGGGGTGTAGGGGCATGGCATGAAGAATTCGAGTTGGCACAGTGCACTGAGCCACCACCACCCCAACTCCAGTCTCAGAGATAATGGTTATGGAGAGGCAAAGGCAGAGCTTCTCAACCTGAGATAGCAAGTATAGAGAGGAACCTATAGCTAAGGTGAGGAGAGGCATTCTTGGACCTATGATCAAGTAGATTTCCTTGTTCTCAGACTTGGCTTTTGTTCTTCAGTCCAGGAAGTCTTGCTAATCCTCTAGAAGGCCATGGTTCAAAAAAATCTACCATGTTGCCACGGGCTTCCCCTCTCTGTGGTTGCCAGGTTGTGGTTGTCTGCCTCTCTATCTCTTTCCAACTCTATTGAGTCCAGGAACTAGATGTTAATGAACTCTACCACTGCCCTGAACTGCTGCCACCTCTTCCTGGGCTACCATTGCTGGGGTTAGATGGGCAGGGATGGAGGTGGTGGTGTCTTGGGGAAAATAAGTGAATGAATAGATGTTAATCTATCAGAGACCCAAGTCTAATCACATGCTCTGTCTACCAAGGTGCTCTCTGGTCCCTGGCCTGTGCTCAGCTCTCTCTCTTCTTTCTTTCTCCTTCTCCTTCTCCTTCTCCTTCTCCTTCTCCTTCTCCTTCTCCTTCTCCTTCTCCTTCTCCTTCTCCTTCTTCTCTCTCTCTCATCTCTTATCTCTCTTTCTTTTCTCTCTCCTCTCTCTCTCTTCCCTCTTTCTTCTCTCTCACTCTCTTTCTCATTATCTCTTCTCCCCTCTCTCTCACTCTCTCTCTTTTCTCTCTCACTCTCTTCTTTTTCTCTCTTCTCTCTCTCCTCTCCTCTCTCTCTGCTCTCTCTTCTCTCTTTCTCACTTTCTCTTCTCTCTCTTCAGTCTCCTCTCTCTCTTCTCTCTCTGCTTCTTTCTCTCTCTCTTTCTGACTGTCTCTGTGTTTCTCTATCTCTGTCTGTTTGTCTCTCCATTCATTTAAGCAGATCTGTCTGCATCTCGTTAGTGACTCAGTATAAGGAAAGCCATAGTAGATGGGATAATGGAAACGCATCCCCAAGCTGTGTTGGCACATCTAGCATACCCATGCCTATAGGGATACCTCTGGTCCTTAATATCCTGAGCCATTTAAACTATCCTTAATACTGAGTCTTAATCACTCAACTTTCATGAGGTATGAATGAGCTGAATACCCAGAACTTGCATCCTCATTAGGACCAATCATCTGAACTCCCTAGAGTCATCTCAAGAAGCTGGTAATGGGCTTTTTGGAGAATTCTCTTCTTAGGTCAGTGCTCTGTGAAGTAGTGCCATGTTCAGCTCCACTGGCAAGATCATGAAGCCCAATGGCACAAAGCCAAATATTTGTGACTTTTCACAGCCACAGTCCAGGAAGTTTTGCTACTCCTTCAAAAGTTCATTGTTGAAAAAAAAAATTCATGGTTGAAGAATTCCTTCCTGTGGCATTTCATAGGCTCTCCTGGCTTTGGAGATGAACTTTGATTTAGTTCAGAATGGTTTTTATGTAACTCTTGAAATTTCTTCTTCAGTCACACCATCTCCTTTATTTTCCTTTGAACTAAGTTTTGAGATTTTCAATGTGGTCTCATCCTCAGAACTCAACTCAGTATCACTTTCAATCATCCCAGGAGGTAACAGGCCACTCTACATCTTCTTTTCTGACTGGCTTGCATGATCCAGTGGCCACTTTGAGACTGATGAACTTTGATTTAAAGGCTCTATTTAATAGAGCTTTATATCACAGCACATCAGAAAATTTAAATTGGAGATGGCAGAAAAATTGTCATTATCTTTGGTCCAGTTCCTCAGTTGACCTCTTTTCAGAAGATCCAAGTATAGCTAGTAGGTGAATTGGAGAAAAGAACTGTTATTAAGCATGAACTCTTTAATGCTCAGAGAATTCTTCATAAGCCAACAATATCTGCCACATTGCCATGGGCTTCCCATGAAGCCCTTCCACATGAGAGCTAAGAAAAGGGTCCTATGAGTCATACTCTGACCACTGTGCATGATGCAGTACTTGAAGACTTGGTGTTCCCAAGTGAAATGTTTGGCAAGAGAATTTGGGTGAAACTAGATAGCAGCAGGCTCATAAAGGTCCATTTGGATAAAGCACAGCAGAACAATGTGAAGCACAATATAGAGACATTTTCTAGGCCTGCATAAGAAACTGACAGACAAAGATGGTAATTTTGAATCCCCAGAGTTCCAAATATAAATGCAGAAATGATTAGACTCCATTATTCATTTTTAAAAGGAGCTACTAATAGACATGTCCAGACCTTTCATAGAGCCCTTATATCTATTCCATCTATTCATGAAGATATGACTTAATCACTCTATGGGAATGATTATTTATTAATGAAAATAAAATCAGTCTTCTTTTAAAACATGGAGTCCTAAACACTGGCATCCTTTAAGCTTTATTTTTGAGGGTAAAATGACTTACCCAGGGTCCCACAGCTTGTAAGTGTCAAGTGTCTGAAACTGGATTTGAGCTCAGGTCCTCATGAATCCAGGGCTGGTGCTTTATCCACTAGCTGCCCCTCATCCTTTAACTTTTAATCTCATAAAGTGGACCCTCTGGAGTTAGGCAAAACCTTATGTTGCTAAGGGTTCTCACCATCCTCACTTAACTATTCTTACTTTCTCCTGATAGGTGACTCCCCATCATCATCTCACTACATATACTGCCTTTTCTGTAGACCCAATACTCTCAGGACAGTCCATACCTAAAACACTCTCCCCATAACCACTGCCTTTCCTTCTATTCTGCTATGCTCAAAAAATGAGGCCAGTGTCCAGCCTCCAGTCCTGGGCTCCTTAAATCCCCAGTCCTGTCCCAATCACGATCACTTACTTAATTTAAAAAAATACATTTTTGTTGGTATCTTTTGTCTTTAACATCAGTCAGTAAACATTAAGTGCCTACTATGTGCCAAACACTGTGCTAACCACTGGAGATTTCAAAGAAAGGCAAAAGGCATTTGCATTTCCCACTGTATTCTTCAACTCCCTCCCCATCTCCTTCTAGACACCCATCCTTTATAATGAAGAAGAAAAAAGAGGGGGAGAAAAGTTCAGCAAGATTAACCGAATATATTGAATTATTTATTTTCTATTTCTACCCTCTTCCAAATGGCAAGGGGTGAGGAGGAACTCATCCCATGAAGATCTGCCCTCCCCCATTTCTTTCTTCTCCTTCTGTCATTTCAGAATACTAGGCTTTCCACGTTGTCTCCTTTGGTGTTTCCTGGCAAGGTATTCTCTGCTTAAGGTATCACCTTTCTACAACCAGCTCCACCCTTCCTTATTTTGATGGATTGCGAGACTAATCATTCACACACTCTAAATTTCTGAGTCATCTTTGACTTCTTCCGACTTCACCCTGCATACAATCAGTCCCCAAGCTTGTACCCACCCTTTATTTTCCATTTCCAAAGTTACCAGTTTAATTCAGTTCCCTATTACTTCATGCCTGTCTAATATCAAGTGTCTTCTAATTGGTCTTCCTGCCTCTTGTCTTTGTCGCCCCCCCCCCCCATCCAGCATGCAGTCCTGATAGTTCTGCCTCGCCGTAGAAGCATACAGCATACCATCTCAGCTCTCCTGTGTAAAGGAACTTTCAATGGTTTCCTATTATCTGCCAAATAAAGTAACAATTCTTATCTGGCATTCAATGCCCTCTACAAATTGAATCCAACTCACTTTTCTAGCACTATCTCTTATTAACTTCCTATGGAGAATAGCATGGGAAGGTGGTTAGAGAGTGGCACTTTGAATCAGGAAATCCTTGGTCAGAAAATCCCTGTCAAAAAAGGGGGGGAGGGGCAGCTACGTGGTGTAGTGGATAAAGCACCGCCCCTGGATTCAGGAATACCTGAGTTCAAATCCGACCTCAGACACTTGAGACTTAACTAGCTGTGTGACCCTGGGCAAGTCACTTAACCCTCATTGTCCTGCAAAAAAAAAAAAGAAAAAGAAAATCCCTGTCTCTGTTGTATACTGTGTGATCATGGGACAAGTCTCCTAACTCAGTGCTCCAGGCACCTCCCAAAGACTACAAGTTACAGATCTGTGTGCTCTCTACCTGATAATATCATAAGCCTAAATAAATAAATAAAAAACCTCCTTCATAAGTCACCCTCAGGTTCTGGCAGTAGATTGCCAAGCTTTCTAAGGAATAGACTGGCTGAATATTGGAAAGCTTGCTGTAATGTCTGTAGTTTAGTTGTTTTAAGTCATGTCTGACTCTTTGTGACCCCATTTGGAGTTTTCTTGGCAAAGATGCTGAAGTGGTTTGCGATTTCCTTCTCCAACTCATTTTACAGATGAGGAAACTGAGGCAAACAGGGTTAAGAGACTTGCCTGGGGCTGCAGAGCTGAATTTGAACTCAGGAAGATGAGTCTTCTTGACTCCAGACTGGTCACTCTTGTGCCCCCTAGTTGCCCCTATTATGATACACTGTGGGGGAAGGCAGCTAGGTGGTGCAGTGGATAAAGCACCGGCCCTGGATTCAGGAGTACCTGAGTTCAAATCCAGCCTCAGACACTTGACACTTACTAGCTGTGTGACCCTGGGCAAGTCACTTAACCCCCATTGTCCTGCAAAAAAAAAAAATGATACAATGGGAAAAGATTATGGATTTGAAGTCAAAGAATGTGGATTGAACTCCTAGCTCTGCCACTTGCTACTGATAACCCAGGGTAAATCACCTAATGTCTTTGGGGCTGTTTCCTCAATTGTAAAATGAGGAAATTGAACTAGGTCATCTCAAAGGTTCTTTCTACCTCTAAATCTATGACTTGTAGGCTAACCACCTGAGGATGAATTCTTGGGCCATGCATGACAACATATGAAATGAAGAAAAAGAGAAAATGAGCTTCAGTATTGTTCAAGCCCCTTTTCCTTTTGCAAGAATGGGCAGAATGGGGGCAGCTAGATTGGCGCAGTGGATAGAGCACCGGCCCTGGAGTCAGGAGTACCTGAGTTAAAAACCAGCCTCAGACACTTAACACTCACTAGCTGTGTGACCCTGGGCAAGTCACTTAACCCCAATTGCCTCACTAAAAAACAAAACAAAACAACAAACAAACAAAAAAGAATGGGCAGAATGACAGAAAAGGGGAGAAAGGATGCTAAGAATACAGTTTCTTCCATTTGACAATGAGTTTATCATTATCTCATTGCTACTGTTTTCTAGAAAGAAAGAACCTACTGGAAAAGATGTCTGAAATCTCTCTATTCTGCCCTCCCTCAAAAGAGGGAGATTTCCAGAAATCCTCTCCAGTGAGTCTTTAAAAATATTGTCTATAATTGACCTTTCTCATCAAATGACTGTTGGTGCTAAATAAATGTTTTAAGTGTGGAAAAAAAGAATCACAGAGTTTTCAGGCATTCTTATAAACTTTAACCTGACTTTATTTGTATTCTAAATGTGAGTCCATGTCCAACATGGTACAGTGGAAAAGTGCTAAATTCAAAGGAAGAGGCCCAGAGTTCCAATCGAAACCTCTGTTACTCAATACTTATGTGAGGCTGGACAGCTCACTTAACATCTCATGGCTCTAGGTTCCTCATCTGTAAAATCAGGTGATTGGACTGGATAGTCATCAGTGTCTCCCAACTACATCTGTGATCCTATGATGTTGGAGGGATGGAATCATATTGCTCTTGACCTCTCACCCTAAATGAAACTAAAAGGCAAAAAAGTTATAGCTACATGAAATGATGTTTCACAAGTGTTCCTTGGAAAGACAAATAAAGGAGTAGGTGAAGTTGGTTCTATCTTATACCCAACAAACAATATCATATCATGCAACATTTAATCATCATTACACATTTACAAAGATAACCAGGAAAATTATTGTAGCTCACATGCCAACATTTGTTGCAAGAGAGGAAGAGGTAGAGAAATCCTATACATTTCAATTAGACCCTCCAAATGAAATCAGCATATATTTTGATATTCTATGAAGGGAAAATAAGCATTTATATAGTACCTACTATGAATCTGGAACTGTGCTATTCTGTTTTGTTTTGTTTTTAAAAAAAATAAATATCTCATTTTATCTTTTTTGTAACCCTGGAAGGTAGGTACCTCTTATTTGGAGTTTTCTTGTCAAAGATATTGAAGTAGTTTGCCATTTCCTTCTCCATCTGCTTTTTTCTTTCTTCCTTCCTTCCTTCCTTTCTTTCTCTCTCTCTCTCTCTCTCTCTTTCTTTCTTTCTTTTTTTTGGTGAGGCAATTGGGGTTAAGTGACTTGCCCAGGGTCACACAGCTAGTAAGTGTCAAGTATCTGAGGCCAGATTTGAACTCAGGTCTTCCTGAATCCAGGGCCAGGGCTCTATCCACTGTGCCACCTAGCTGCCCCTCCATCTACTTTTGTTTTTAGTAAGGCAATTGGGGTTAAGCGACTTGCCCAGGGTCACACAGCTAGTAAATGTTAAGTGTCTGAGGCCGGATTTGAACTCAGGTACTCATGAATCCAGGGCCGGTGCTCTATCCACTGCGCCACCTAGCTGCCCCCCCCATCTACTTTTATAGTTGAGGAAACAGAAGTCAAATGATTTGCTCAGGGTCACAATAAATGTCTGAAGAAAGATTTGGGTTTTTGTTTTTGTTTTTTGGTGGGGCAATGAGGGTTAACTGACTTGCCCAGGGTCACACAGCTAGTAAGTGTCAAGTGTCTGAGACCAAATTTGAACTCAGGTCTTCCTGACTCCAGACCCAGAGTTCTATCCCCTGCACCACCAGCTGCCTCTAACGAATGAATTTAAATGAAAGGTGGAAATAGGTGTAGCTGGTAAGAAATCTTAGAAAATATGGATCAGGAATAAGGAACAAAAGAGGCTAAAGACTTACAAACTACACAGAAAACTTACATCTATATACTGTGAATAGAAGGCTCTAGAAAAAATAACCTTTTTTTGTAATTTTTTGGGGGGTGGGGCAATGAGGGTTAGGTGACTTGCCCAGGGTCACACAGCTAGTAAGTGTCAAGTGTCTGAGGTCGAATTTGAACTTGGGTCCTCCTGACTCCAGGGCCACTGCGCCACCTAGCTGCCCCTGAAATAATAACCTTCAAATAATATCTCCCCCTAAAATGAGATGGATTATAGTTTAGCTGACAGGAAATTACTCATTATTGATGTTAAAATCATTTCTGCATCAACTGCTGGTGCCTGACTACAGAATTGTTAAAGTAAGCACTAAAATCAATATGAAACCAGAAGAAATAATGAAAATAGGAAGAAGATTTGGTGTCTAATTAAAAAAAAAAAACTCCATTGTGACCTGTTTGAGTATGGTATAGATGAAGAAAAATGGGAAGTGGATGAAAGAAAGACTATAAAGAAAGACTGTGAAGTAATAATTCCATAGGGCAGCTAGGTGGCACAGTGAACAGAGGACCAGGCCTGGAGTCAAGAAGACTCTCCTCTTCCTGAGTTCAAATCTGGCTTCAGATACTTACTAGCTGTGTGACCCTGGGCAAGTCATTTAACCCTGTTTGCCTCAGGTTCTTCATCTGTAAAATAAGTTGGAGAAGGAAATAGCAAACCACTCCAGTATCTTCGCCAAGAAACCCTAAATGGGGTCACAGTCAGACACAACTAAAACAATTGAAAAACAATATTTCATGCAGAAGTAGAACCAATGTAAATTTAATGCCTTCACAAGGAGAACAAAAGTAACCAAAAAGTACCATAGTGAGGCAAGGTGTTGTAACAAGCATTTATCAAGCATTTATTACTATGTACCAGGCCCTGTGCCAAGCACTGTGGATACAAATTCAAGCAAAAAGAAAAGAAATCCTTGTTCTTTAGGAACTTACATTCTAATAGGGGAGGACAACACATAAAAGGGAACTGGAGGTTGAGGAGGAAGGCATTCATTAGAGACAGCTGGTGTTTCAGAGGATAGAACTCTGGATCTGGAGCCAGAAAGACCTGAGTTCAAATCCTTCCTCAGACCCTTATTGTGACTCTCTGTTTCCTCAACTGTAAAATTAGCTGGAGAAGGAAATGGAAAACTACTCCAGTGGCTTTGCCAAGAAAACCTCAAGGGGGAACGGTGTCCCCTCCACCCCCCATCTCCCTTCTTCACAGAGACAGCATTTAGTCCTGGGGCTTTCAAGCCTGCCGACCTGATGCTCATAGCAGACTGGAGACGGTAAATGCTTCATCCTTCAAAGGGACCATTGTCAACCAAAGCTGAAGATCCCCAAACAATTCTGGGCGCATGCCTAAGTTCCCGTGTCTTTGTTCATTAAAGTGATGGGAATATTGTATTAAAACATTATTTCCCTTTTAAAATTGTTAACTTTGTATGAATTACAAGATTTTATAACATTTCCAATGAGTACATTAAATAAATCTAAGCTTCCATGTAAAAAAGGTGGGGCATCTAGGTGCAGAGTGGATAAAGCACTGGCCCTGGATTCAGGAGGACTTGAGTTCAAATCCAGCCTCAGACATTCGACACTTCCTATCTGTGTGACCCTGGGCAAGTCGCTTAACCCTCATTGCCCTGCAAAAAAAAAGAAACAAAAACAAACACACACAAAAAAAACCCTCAAAAGAGGTCAAAAAGAGGTACCTACCTCCCAGGATTGCAGCAAAGATCAAATGAGATATTTGTTTAAAACAAAACAGAGGGGCAGCTGGGTGGCACAGTGGATAGAGCATCGGCCCTGGATTCAGGAGGACCTGAGTTCAAATCCGGCCTCAGACACTTAACACTTACTAGCTGTGTGACCCTGGGCAAGTCACTTAACCCCAATTGCTTCACTAAAAAAACAAAAACAAAAACAAAAACAAAACAACAACAACAAAAACTAAAACAGAACAATGCCTGGTTCACGGTAGATGGTATATAAATGCTTATTCCCCCTTCATGGAATATCAAAGAGATATAAGGGATACCTTGCAGGGGTGGGTATCAAAGTTCTTAAGTAAGAAGCAAGGTTAGGAGGGGAATAAAGCATGGCTGGGCTGGGATCATCCCCAAAATGCAGGCCCCCAAAAGAACTCACCAGTGGGATAAGAGGACCAGCATGGCAGGGATATACTGTAGGGCTAAAAGGCTACAACGTCTTGAAGAAAATTATAGGGTGAAAGGACAGCTGACTCATGGTGGCAAAGTCAGTTCACTCAGAAGCATACCCGGGAGGTGGATGTCAGCAAATAAAAGTCCTCCAGGACTATACCTTATCTGACTTTTGTGAAGTCAGCCAAGCCTGACATTTGTCAAATGGAAAACTATGGCTGCAATATCTTTGCACTAGTAACAGCTCCTAACATCTTTCCAGTTTCCCACCTCTACACCTTTGCTTACATCATTTCTTCCATCTGAAGGCCCTCTTTTCATTATGCAGATTAATCCAATCTATGTCCATCTATGTTGTCTAGTTAGGTGGACAATATCGGTTGTCTGTATCTATATCTGTCTATATCTACATCAACCATATCTATATCAATATCTGTCTTGGACAGACACTGTAAGTAAACAGGTTGGGTCCAGAATTAAATAAGCAGAAAAATAAGGTAGGGTTGGAAAGCTCATTAAATGACCCCGTATTTCTCTTTTTTAATATCAATGTCTGGGGAGTCCAAAGAGGACAGTGAAGAACGACAAGGTAAGTATTGGTTGTTATTGTTGTTTAGTCATTTTTAAGTCGTGTTTGACTCTTCATGACCTCATTTGGGATTTTCTTGACAAAGGTACTGGAGTGGTTTACCTTTTTCTTCTCCAGCTCATTTTACAAATAAGGAACTGAGGCAAACAGGGTTAAGCAACTTGCCCAGGTTCATATAGCTATTAAGTGTCTGAGGCTGGATTTGAGCTCAGGCCTTCCTGACTCCAGGCCCAGCTCTCTATCCACTGTACCACCTAGCAGCCCAAGCAATGTACTGCTGAGCCAGTATTTAGGGAGCTTCTCTCTACTTTCAGCTTCTGATTTTAGTTGGAGTTTTCTCTATGAAAAAAATCAGGTTCCACCATCTTTCAATGTGCATAGACTTAGCCTTTATTCAGTTGTTATGTCTTCCACATAGTCAATAACAGGCTAGGGAAAACCCTTCAGCTACTTTCCCCTCATCTAAAGAGAGCCTGTCATTTCCTTGAACCTTGGCTGTTGTAGACTTTTTCTCTTCATGAAAAGTATCCTTGCTCCCATGTGCCAACCTCCTTTAGAACACAGATGGTCTAGCCAGTAGCTAGCTAAGCTGTACACTGGCATTTCATCTGTCTTTAACTTTTTTTTTTTTTTAGTGAGGCAATTGGGGTTAAGTGACTTGCCCAGGGTCACACAGCTAGTAAGTGTTAAGTGTCTGAGGCCGGATTTGAACTCAGGTACTCCTGACTCCAGGGCCGGTGCTCTATCCACTGGGCCACCTAGCTGCCCCTGTCTTTAACTTCTTCTTCTTGTTCACTAGGGGCAAGGTCTCTGTCAATTCATCCATCCATCAATCAATAAACATTTATTAAGTACTTAGTAAGTACCAGAAATCGTGCTAAGCACTGGGGTTACAAAAAGAGGCAAAAGACAGCCCCTTCCCTTAAGGAGCTTACAATCTAATGGGGGAGACAACAAGCAAACAAATATATACAAAGTAAGCCATACACCCATTAAACGGGAAATAACAGAAGGAAGGCTCTAGAATTAAGAGAGGTTGGAAAAGGCTTTCTGTAAAAGATGAGACTTTAATGGATATTTAAAGGAAGCCAGGGAAGTCATTAGGCAGAGTTGAAGAAAAGCATTCTAGGCATGGAAAGACAGCCAGAGAAAATGCCTGGAACTTGGGATATTTTGTTTCAGAAACAGTCAGGAGGCCCGTGTCTAGGAGGCCTCTGTCCCAAACCTCTATCTGACTTTTGCTTAGAAGCTCATTTTAACTGCTGTTTAATCCTTATAAGGATGAAGTCCCTTCTGACCCTGCAATTCAGTGATACGTGTTACCTAACCATTTTAGGAGGGCTTTGCCAAAGAAGCCCCATAAATGTTAATCAGGGCTTAGGTACTTAGCTTTTCCCTGAGCCCTAGATTACTTAGGTCTTTCATGTGAATGAAAGGGCAAGGAAAAGGCCAGAAATAAAACCTCCCAGGTGGAATCACATCAAGGCATCCCCTTCTACCTTAATCCTTTGTCCCATATGCCTGTCTCTGTTATATCTATTTGGTCTACCACAGATCTCTAGGTTTCAATGTGGCTTTCATCCATAATGACTTATATAGCGTAACATAATTAAAGAAATTCAACAGAATAAATTGTTAAAGAGCAAGGTATTTTTTGATCAGTTCAGACAGATTATGTTGTTTCTAAATATGAAAAAAAGATTTGCATCTTGTTATGAAAAGAGATTTACCTCCCCCTATCCCACATGAGATTTTTATCTTCACTAACAAATAAGTGGTCACTTTTCTAAACATGATTTATGTATACCATATCATCCTGTAAAATACTTCAGTGCAATAATGTTTCAAAGGGTTTCTGTGCTAAAAATGTCAAAGTAGGAAACAGCTCTAATATCCACAACCAGCTTTAACTCTCTAGGTGCCAGGTTTTCCATAGCCCTCTCTATCCCAAACCCACTGACTTCTCTTGAGGCTTCATAAATCAGCAATCCCTTGTCCTTGCTTCTTCCTTTCTGGATCACAAAACTCCTCTATGTCAAAGCTCCTTAAACTGTCAGTCAAAACCCAAAAGGGATCACATAACTGAATATGAGGGTTACAAAAATTTTGGCAACAATAAAAGGTTATGTATACTTATTTTATATCACTATATAAGCAGGGTTGTGCAAAATTTTATCTGGCAAAAAGGGGTCACAAGTGGAAAAAATTTAAGAAGTACTGCTATATGTAACATATACCCCAAAGTGGCTACTCAGCCTTTCTGCAAACTTTCTGAAGCAGCTTATGCCATTTTAGGACAACTCTAATTGTGAGGAAGGAGAACTTTGTTTTTGTTTCAATCCCAAGTCTCCTGCTCTGCAATTTCTACCTATTGCTTCTGCCTCTGCTCCTTGGAGTAGAAGGAGTCTAATATCTCTTCAAGATGATAAGCCTTTTAATATTCTAAGGTAATAATCATTACATCATTGATTTAGTGCTGTAAGTCCTTTGGGGTCAACAAGTCCTACCTACTTTTTCCTTTTCTTTTTCTTTTCTTTTTAAGATTTTTGGTGCCTTTTGTTTTGCTTAACATTACTTACTACTTTTCCCAACCCTATGTCCAGATTGAAACTTCCCTCATGACAAAACTAAAGCTAAAGCAAAATACATAAAGTATATCTGATAATATGTATAATATCATGTCCTATACAGGATTTACACGTAAAGGGTGATACCATAAGCAAATTAAGAGAATATGGAATAGTTTATCTGTCAGATTTATGGATAACGGATGAATTTAGGACCAAAAAAGATATGGAAAACATTATAAAATGTAAAATAGGCAATGTTTAATTATATACAATTAAAAAAAAATTTTTTTTAAGTGAGGCAATTGGGGTTAAGTGACTTGCCCAGGGTCACACAGCTAGTAAGTGTTATGTGTCTGAGGCCGGATTTGAACTCAGGTCCTCCTGACTCCAGGGCCAGTGCTCTATCCACCGCACCACCTAGCCGCCCCTAATTATATACAATTAAAAATTTTTTACACGAGCAAAACCAATGCAGACAAAATGATAAGGGAAGCAGAAAATTGGGGGAAAGTTTTGCAATAAGTGTCTCTGATAAAGACTTCATTTCTCAAATATATAGAGAACTGAGTCAAATTTATAAAAATACAAATCATTCCCCAGGTGATAAATGGTCAAAGGATCTGAACAGGCAGTTTTCAGACAAAGAAATCAAATCTATTGATAATCATATAAAAATGCTCTGAATTGCTATTGATAAGAGAAATGCACATTAAAATAACTCTGAGGTACCACCTCACACTTATCAGATTGGCTATTAAGGAAAATGATGGATGTTGGAGGTGATGTGGGAAAACTGGGACACTAATGCTCTTGGTAGAGTTGTGAATTGATCCAACTATTCTGGAAAGCAATTTGGAACTATGCCTAAAGGACTATAAAAATGTGCATACCCTTTGATCCAGCAATACCATTGCCACATCTATATCTCAAAGACATCCAAGGAAAGGAAAAAAAAGGCCTATTTGTACAAAAATATTTATAGCAGCTCTTTCTGTGGTGGCTGAGAATTGGAAATCAAAGACATGCCCATCAATTGGGGAATGACTGAACAAGCTGTGGTAAATGATTATAAAGGAATATTACTTTGATATAAGAAATGACAAGCAGGATGATTTCAGGAAAACCTGGAAAGACTTACATGAACTGATGTTTAGTGGAGTGAACAGAATCAGGAGAATGTTGTATATAGTAACAGCAATATTGTTTGATGGAGAACTGTGAATGACTTTAGCTCTTCTCAGCAATACAATGATCCAAGACAATCACAAAGGACTATTGATGAAACATACAATCCACCTCCATAGAAAGAGCTGATATTGATTGAATACAGACTAAAGCATGCTATTTTTCTCTTTCTTTCATTTTCTTCTTTTATTTGTGTCTTCTTGCACAAAATGACTAATATGGAAATGTCTTACATGATTGTACATGTATAACCTATATCTGATTGCTTACCACCTCAGGGATGGGGAAGGCAGGGAGGGAGGAAGGGGTAGAATTTGGAACTCAAAACTTTAAATACAAATGTTAAATTGAAAAAAAAAACATGCCCTAGTCTTTCACTTCTCTGCCATAAAGGAGTGACTATATTTCATGAGGGCAACTTTTATCTGTGTCTAATGGTGGCCATCTTGGAGCTTTAAGGAAAGTTTTATGATAACATTATTATTATTAACAAGTTGACCAAAACAAATTTGCAGTTTCATATACAGTCCTTTTTTTTTTTTGCAGGGCAATGGGGGTTAAGTGACTTGCCCAGGGTCACACAGCTAGCAAGTGTCAAGTGTGTGAGACCAGATTTAAACTCAGGTCCTCCTGGATCCAAGGTTGGTACTTTGTCCATTGTGCCACCTAGCTGCCCTATAATCCTTTTTTCTCCCATTCTACTTTGTTATGGAAATGCTTGATTTATTTCTTAAATTCAGAATAAATAAATATAATTTACCCTATTTTACAGATGAGAAATCTGAGGTTTTAGAGATTGAGTGAGTGACTTGCCCAGAATCACAAATCCAAGCAAGTGACTGAGACGAGTTTAAAACAGGTCTTCCTTCCTGAATTCAAGTCCAATCTTCTACCCAGATGGAACAGATGGAATTTATTAGAAACTGCTCTTAAAAAGTGAGCTAAATATGTGAGTGAGACTGCAATTCAGGTAAAGCTGTGAGAAGGAGCTCCTTAGTATTTAAATATTGATCTTCACTGCAAAGAAATACAGTTCCTTACTTGGGAAAACTAATTGAGGCTCTGTGCTAATTAATCACTACGCCTCCATAATGAGAAGCTGCCAATCACCCTGTCAGAATGTTTACGGCTGAAATGCTGTCTTAAAAGGTCTATTCATTTAGCTAATGATCTAAGTTAAATTTAACCTGTGTCTCAGGAGCTCAAACATAATTCAGAGAACGGGAGAGCTGCTATCTTGTTCTTAGAACTCCTTTTTTATGGTTACTAATCGTTGATTCTTTTGTTACCTCCCAGCCCACCCAATTCCCACATCTCTCTTCTTCTCACACAGAGCCAAAGTTTAGCTGAAGCTTCCCAGAACACTTAAGCAAAATTAACATAAATTTCAACACCAACTTCTGTGCTTTTTTCTTCTCTTGTCCCACATGACTCAGCTTGGTAAATAAAACCTTTCCTTTGGGAAAAAAACAAACTTTTACAGCAATTTATCTAAATTTTTGAGTCCCTTTGCAATTAAAAGGAAATCACCATTTAAAGCAAATTAAATGAGAAAGCAATTGTTATACATTATATACAGACCTGCAAGAAGATCTAAAATATTTAAAAATTATTATGCCCTGGGGGCAGCCAGGTGGAACAGTGAATAAAGCAAAGGTCCTGGATTCAGGAGGACCTGAGTTCAAACCCAGCCTCAGACACTTGACACTTACTAGCTGTGTGACACTGGGCAAGTCATTTAACCCCCATTGCCTTGCCAAAAAAAAAAAAATTATTATGCCATTTCCCTTCTTGCATAGAAACGCCAAACTGGTAACAATTTTTATAATATATGTATGCATTTTGAAAAAGAGACTTCTACTCAGTTTTCCTTTGTTATGTACAAGGTCCTTATGGGGCCATCTCCAGACATACTGATCTATATCTTGCCATTGGACCCAGATGGCTCCAGAGGAGAGTGAGGCTGGTGACTTTGCACAGCCCGCCCTCACTTAAATCCAGTTCACAGTGTCACGGGAGAAATAGGTAGGGGCCCTTAGGTATTCCTCTGTAAAGAATTACCCTTTCACATACAGTCCAATTAGAATTAAAGTGGTCTTTTATTTGGCGCTAGAGAAAATGACCGTGTGAGAAGTCAGACTTCACCCCTGGGGAGAAGGTGGTTTAGAAACATCCTCCTCCCAGAAAAGAAGGAAGGCAAAAACTTTTAAAGAGGATAGATGGGGTGTCCACCTGAAAATAGAAAGTTCCTTTTTGAGGCTGGGGTGGGGAAAACCTGGATGTTTGTCATATTCCTGAGATTCAAGTGGGATTTTTTTTTAATGATGGTCCTGACCTTTGGGATTATCTCTTCCTAGCTCAGGTCAGGTACTAGTCAAACCTAAGTAACTTTCCTGCTATAGAATTTTATCTCCCCTTATTTCATAGGTGTGTTTGTCTGATATCTAGTTGGCCAATCTAAACTTTAATAGTCCCTTGATTCCTCAATATGTCTGTCCTATTTCTGGTCATCTTTGGTTTTGCTTCTCACAGAAACTTCTTCTGATTTATCCTAAGTCCATGTTAATGGCACATTATGACTTCACCTCCCCATTATCACGGTCAGCTTCCAGAATGAAGGACAACAAACAATATTCTCTGAGTAACAGCAGTCCCACTGGGGACTCAACTAGCTCCAGTTGGACAATGCAGCTCCTTCCTTCCTTCTTCCTTTCTTCTTTCCTTTCTCTTTTCTCCCTTTCCCTCCCCTTTTCTTCCTTTCCCTTCACTTTCTCCATCTCTCAACTCTGCCCAAAAGAATATAAGTTTGATTGCCTAAACCTCACAATACATTTTGGGGATTACTGGCTAGACTTCTTCTAAGAACCACTCCTTAAAGCCAAATCACCCCAGCTCTCATTGATTTAGCCAACAATAGGTCCCAGCCCAGGCCTCGTTTGGCCATTGTTTGGACTTCTGATGGCTCATAGTAGGTATAAATAGTAATTGTTTCTATTTTGGCCAAAAACCCTGAGAGGAGCCCCACCAAAAAAATATAATTTATTTTTATTGTGACTAGGTAAGAGTCCTTTCTCTGCCTCATTTCTTACCCAGCCTTAATCACTAAATGGGCATTGCCTCAGGCAAACTGAGACCTGTGAAAGACCTTAACTTAAAAAGGTCAAGGTCTCCCATTGCATCCTGGGCCAAGTTTAGTTGTCCTGACCTATATCTTGCCACTGGATTCAGATGACTCCATAAGAGACAGTGAGGCTGGTGATTTTGCACAGCCCTGCCTCACTTAAATTCAAGTCACTGCAAGTCATAACATCACCTCTCTGATGTCATGTTCCTCTTCAAGAAGGGAGGACAAATAACAAGAAGGCTCTTAATTGCTAAAAATGAGAATTTAGGGGATTCCAGAAAGGAATCTGGAACAATGTGAGAATCTTCAACTCTGGAATGTGAAAAACTACCTTAGACACATACTTCAAAGTGGCTGTTTCTTAAGTTGAGACCTTGGTTAGATTAAATTGTGGTAATGGAAAACCAATCCCAACTAAAGGATTCAATGAGTTAATAAATCAACAAACATTTAGTAAGCACTTATTATGTGTTGGGTACTGTGCTAGGTGTAGGGATACAAATCCGAAGAATGAAACTGGATCCATAAGATATTTCCATTATTTTTAAAATTCAAGAAAAAAAATTAATGCCTAATATATACGAGTCATTGCTCTGAGTACTAAGGACAATACAAAGACCAGTGTGCGGAAAAGAGTCTCTGGCTTGGAGGATTTCACAGTGCTATATAGTATCATGCAATAGGAAAACCACCAAAATAAACACAATACTAACCGGAATGTTAAAGTACATGAGACTACAGGGATGTAGTAGAGGCAAGAGTAGCTGGCTTTTGAGAAACAATTATTAAATTTTCAAAACGGTGAGCATTTACAACTCAGAAATCAGTAATCACTACAGACCAGGGCATGATTTATTGTTTTATTTATTGTCTATGCCTAACAAAGTAATGGAGGCAATGTTAGTAATGGACATTAAACTGAAAAGTGTGTTGCATTTTGGAGATTCAGTTGTTAAATCTGTACCAACTCCCCCTCACCTCCCACCCCAACATGAGAGGCATGCTAAAGCACTGTTGGTGGAACTGTGAATTGGTCTATTATGGAAAACATTCTGTAATTATACAAGACTTACTAAAATACATATACATATATATACACATACACACATGCACACACACACACACACACATATATATGTATTGTGTATGTCTCTGAGCAAAACTACTATTAGGCATATACTTTGAGGAGATCATGGTCAGAGAAAGGTCCCACTTCTACAAAAATATTTGTAGGATAAGGAAGGGCAGCTAGGTGGTGCAGTGGATAGAGTTTTGATCCTAGAATCAGGAAGACTTGAGTTCAAATCCAGCCTCAAGCACTTACTAGCTTTATTACCCTGGGCAAGTCACTTAATACTGTGTGCCTCCATTTTCTCATCTGTAAAATGAATTAAAGAAGGAAATGGCAAAGCATTCCAGTATCTTTGCTAAGAAAACCTTAAATAGAATCATGAAGAGTTGGACATGACTGAAATGAGACTACTCTGCCATAAGAAATGACAAACATGAAGAATTCAGAGAAACTTAGCAAGGCAAATAAACTGATATAAAATAAAGTGAGCAGAACCAGGAGGACAGTTGACACAGTGACCAGAATGTTGTAAAAGAAAACACTGAAAGACTTCAGAACTGATCGGTACAGTGACTATCATGACTTCTGAAGACTCGTGGTAAAGCATGTCTCCCTTCTATTTGCAAAAAGATGATGGACTACAGATGTGAAATAAGGAATATATATTTTCAGACATAGTCAATATGTTTTGTTTAACTATATTTACTTGTTACAAAGGAAAGTTCTACTTGGGTTTAGAGCTGGTGAGTCTTTGGAAAATGAGAGTGATATAAAAAAGAAAAAATTAGTGATAACCATTTAAAATAAGTGAAAAAATACATAACAGATACAAAATGAATAGTGGTGTTCAGCTTTAATAGGGTTAAATTTAAAAATCTGACCCTTGACCCTTACTTATTCTTTCTAAAAAGTATACCTTTCAGGGGCAGCTAGGTGGCGCAGTGGATAGAGCACCAGCCCTGGATTCAGGAGGACCTGAGTTCAAATCCAGCCTCAGACACAACACTTACTAGCTGTGTGACCCTGGGCAAGTCACTTAACCCTCATTGCCCTGCAAAAAAAAAAAAAAAGTATACCTTTCTAGATCCTCTGCCTAAGAACTATAAAATATAAGGATTTGCTGCAAGATAAGTGATGGTAACTTTAAAGTTAGACTTTCACTGGATGTAGATAACCAAGAGAGGTAAGAGATTAATACAAATAATAGGCAAATATTTTCTGTATATCACTGTCAACTGATGGAAACTGGTTTGACTGGTATAGCCTCAGCCCCCTAGGCTACCATTAGGCCAAGGATAATAAACCCAGACACTGGGCCTTAACCCTTTTTAGCCTCTTGCCAGAATGGTATTGTTGAGGTTAACCTTCCTATGTCTCTATTCTTGATTTCTACTTTCTTGCTCCTCATTCTTCTCACCTTATTTGGTAACTTAGAAAATACTTTCATTTTACTGGTCCTATAGATAATAAGACAATTTCCCATTGGTGTCATACTGGTTCTTTGTCTCAAATAACATAGTCATACCTGGGCACTTGTTGGCTGCAAAACTCACCAAATTTGGTGTTTGCCACATTTCAATGAGAAAAACATGCTTGGCACTCATGTTACTTGCTAAAACATGTATGAGTCAAGAAGCTACCCCCTGGAGTGAGTAAGACTCATTTTCCTCAGTTCAAATGTGGCCTCAGACACTTCTTAGCTGTGGGACCCTGGACAAGCTTACTTAATGCTGTTTGTCTCAGTTTTTTCATCTGTAAAATGAGCTGGAGAAGGAAATGTCAAATCATTGTAGTATCTTTGCCAAGAAAACCCCAAATGAGGTCACAAAGCGGCGGACATGACTGAACAACAACAACATATTAATATCAAGAAACACATTTTAAATGGTAGAATTTTAGACATCTGTGAACAAGGTGGTCTGGAAAATGTATTTTTGAGTTGGGGACTTTGCCAATGTCTTGCAATATAAAACACCAGACAGTATATATTAATATCCTTCCCATACTATGGCTAAGTACATCTTTTTTATATTGTTCAATGACCTATGTGAAAAATATCAATAAGCATAGAAGTTTCACTGCTTTATTTTGAAAATACTGCCTTTACTATCATAGCCTCTTCTCTCTACTTCCCAAGAAAGTCATCATAACAAGGAAAATCAACCAAATTCATATTGTTTCTGAAAATTACTGATCCCTCAATATCATAGGGCTTCCACTCCCTCCAGTTCATGTAATTCCAGTCAGTGTTGGGGTAGAAAGTGAGTACACACTTAGAAAAAAACAGCTGTGAGATACATAAATGTCTGGGTCAAATCACAACTCTGGATTGTAGGCCTGGATTCTCTTTGGTCAAATTAAGTAACTCATGTTACCCATTGGGCAAAATTCATTCTCTACTGATTTCTCCACTTCTCATTGACTCTCCTGCTAGATCCTTTTGGCAAAGAAGTTTTTCTAACCTCTGCTAAGTCTCTATAAGGGTTGTAATGATTGGAATGTCGCCACCTGCTGGAGACTTACTGTAGAAGAGTTCCACCCATGAAGTGAAGGTCTTTGAGGGCAAGACCAGGAGTCTTTTCTTTGGGAAAAGGAAGTGACGCGGGCTAGTGGGAGGAGGAAGGAAGAGACTGGCGCTCAGTCTTGCTCTCTTTCCTCTGGACTCTGGTGGAGAGTGGAGCTAGAAATGTGCTCTCCCTTTAATAGATAGGAATCTAGGCCTTTCTCTCTCTTTACCAAATTCTTATTCTCCTTAATAAATGCTTAAAAGTCTAACTCTTGCTAAAGCTTATAATTTATTGGCGACCACTCATTAGATATTTTAGACAGTTTAGCTAGAATTTTAGCCCTTAACAGGGTGTTTATCTTCACTGAAACTGTACCTAGCAACAAATGGGGCAACATATCTTTTCTCCAGTTAATTCTTTTTTAAAAATATTTTATTTTATTTGTGACTTATAATTATGTTTTGTACAGATATAACATATACAGAGACACATATGACATATATAATGTAAATTTTCTACATTATTACATTTAGATATGCCTAGATATATTCTTTTTTTTTTTTCAGGGCAATGAGGGTTAAGTGACTTTCCCAGGGTCACACAGCTAGTAAGTGTCAAGTGTCTGAGGTCGGATTTGAACTCAGGTCCTCCTGAATCCAGGGCTGATGCTTTATCCACTGTGCCACCTAGCTGCCCCCCTAGATATATTCTAATACATATAACTTAGTATTTTAATTCCTAAAATAACTGTTTTATAAATAACAAATACATATCAATTTATATAAATAATTTATATGACAAATTTCTTTATTCTTCAAATAAGAGGATTGTGTTCCAACCAATTAGCAATCTGCAAAATTTTAAGTCAAGAACAGTTCTTTGTAAAGTACAGATGAAAAAAACCTAACTATCCCCATCTATTCTTCCCAAACCAAAGAGAGTAGGAAATGATGATACAGGCAAAAGCCTGAGATGCTTCCTCTCTTTTTGAGGCTGACGATAGCTGTAGAGAACAAAAATGACCAAGTTCTCTATTGGGATTGTGCCTTGTCCAATCAGTTTCCAGCATCTACAGCTATCTTTCCCAATAACAAGTACAACTAGAGAGCTAAGGAGATTAGTCAGCTCAGCTCACTCAGCACAAACATTATTGTGCTTATCTTCTGCTTTCTTCTGCCAAATGAAATCTATCTCTAACAATTTCTGCCTTTTCCATTTTTTTTACATATGCAGCTTCTGGGTCATTTTCTTGCCTAAGATTAGTGCATTCATGTGTTGAGTGACTCATCCCTAAATCCACCTCTGTCAGGTTTGCACTTGTCCCACAGGCCCCCTGAAGTTATTTGATTTCAGTTTCTCTGCTTTAACCTTCAAGACTCTAAAAGCAATCTTATGCAAATAAGCTGATCAACCACAATGCACAGCAGCCATTTTTATTTCCATCACTGCTCTGTCCTCATTCAGGTCTTCTCAGTACATTTATCCAATGGGGAAGTTTTCTCTTAGGTCCTCCCCACTGTCTCAAGTGCTTCTTCTCACATAAGAGTCCCTTTTTTGCCCTTTTTCAAAAAATATATGTATATATGAAGCAATGCTTTATGGATAGAAATAGGGAAGTTTGGAAGATAGTGGGTTTGAGGGGAATGATAAGTTTGTTTTGGACATATTGACTTTGGGAAATCACTGGTATATCAAGTTTGGAATATCCAATAAACATATATTGATGCAGGACTGAGACTCAAGAAAGACACTGGGCTCCATATACAGATTTGTGAGTCATCTGCATAGAGGTGGCAATTAAACCCAGGGGAACTGATGAGGTTACCAAAAGAGAATACATAGAGAAAGAAGAGAAGACTCAGGATGGAATCCTGGGAAACACCTATAATTAGAGGCTAGGACATGGATGATGGACCAGCAAAAGATACTGAGAAGAGACAGTCAGGCAGGCAGGAGGAGAGCCAGGAGGGGCTCATGTCACAAAAACCCAGAGAGGAAAAAGAATCCAGGAAAATAGGCAGTTCAGTTACATTAAAAATGCTTTGGGGGCAGCTAGGTGGTGCAGTGGATAAAGCACCAGCCCTGGATTCAGGAGGACCTGAGTTCAAATCCAACCTCAGATACTGGACACTTACTGGCTGTGTGACCCTGGGCAAGTCACTTAACCCTCATTGCCCTGCAAAATAAATGAATGAAGGAATAAATAAATAAATATATACATACATGTATGTGTGTATACATACATATGCATGTATCTACATATATATCTATATGTATATATCTATATATATCTATATATATCTATATCTATATCTATATCTATATATTTAGGGGGCAGCTGGGTAGTGCAGTGGATAAAGCACCAGCCCTGGATTCAGGAGGACCTGAGTTCAAATTCGACTTCAGACACTTGACACATTCTAGCTGTGTGACCCTGGGCAAGTCACTTAACCTTCATTGCCCTACCCCCCCCCAAATGCTTTTAAAATATACAAACTTTACATTATTTTGCATTTGAGAAAGTTTCATTGTTATTCATGTCTTTTTATTACATAGTCTAATGAACTTGTCTGCTTGTCAGTGTCTGCATTAATATGTTTGCTTATATTTAATTGTATAACTCAACAAAGAGGGAACTTTTCCCTCTTGTACATTCAAGCACCTGGTATGGTGCCACTGGACAGTGTTGTATATTCTCTATCACTTATGAAATGTTTGTTAATTATAGTTATACTTAGTAGGGATTAAACTGGACTCCTCGATTAGCAGGGATGTCTATTTTTTCCCTTTCTTTGTATCCCTAGTGCTTAGCACAGTGCCTGACACATAGTTTGGAACTTAATAAAGACTCGCTGATTGACTGACTTTTTTCACTTTCTGATCACTCTAGATGACTCCTGAGGACCCTTGTATCTCTCAGTTTCTGTTATTTTGTGATAAGTACATCTTCACTCTGTTGCAGTTCATTTTTGAACTTTTGACAAAATACAACTTTTTGTTGTTGTTCTTGTTCAGTCATTTCAGTCATGTCTGACTCTTGGCGACCTCATTTTAGGTTTTCTTGGCAAGGATAACGGAGTGGTTTGCATTTCCTTCTCCAGGTCATTTTACAAATGAGAGAACTAAGGCAAACAGGGTTAAATGACTTGCCCAGGATCACATAGCTAGTAAGAGTCTGAGGTTGGAGTTGTGCTCAGTTTTTCCTAACTCCAGGAGCAGTATTATATCTACTGGGTAACTTAGTTGTCCCCATAACTTGGCGGGGGGGTGGGGGGGGTGGGCAACGAGGGTTAAGTGACTTGCCCAGGGTCACACAGCTAATAACTGTCAAGTATCTGAGGTCAGATTTGAACTCAGGTCCTCCTGAATCCAGAGATGGTGCTTTATCCACTGCACTACCCAGCTGCCCCCTAAATGTATAGATATAGATAGCTGCCCTCCCAACTTTTTACAAACCAAATAAATAATCTCCAACAGAAATCTTGAATGGTGCCATAAATTGAGAACATTTCCACCTGTAGAACCACTGGGTAGAGTGATGGATTTGGACTTAGGAAGACCTGGTTTCAAGCCCTACCTCTGATATTTTCTGGCTGTGTGCCCAGTGGCAAATCACTGGATTTCTCCAAGTTTATTTCCTTATCTGGAAAGTGAGAACAATAGTAATAATAATAATATCTGTATCACTTGCCCCCTTACTGTTGTAAATCTCAAATAAAGTGACAAAAAGGGCTTTGTAAACTTTAAAGCACTATAAAATATAACCTATCATGTTGGGAGTGTAGCTTGATTGACATTTATGAGGCTTCTGAGGTCAAACATAACGATGAAAAGATGTTAAAGGCACACTAAATTGTAGCCAAATTATTTTTAAAATCTTTCTGACCTAAAGAAAATATTGAGTGTCATTTCATTCAAATCCTCTCAAAAATCAGGTTATCTGAAGCTTTCCTACATGCTTTGATATGGTTGTAATTTGGTTCACTACAATGCCCGTTATGATTTTGGAGAGTAATACCATGTAATTGTAAATATGACAGTCTATTGCCACCTAGTGGAAATTTTGTAAAATTTCTATCTCTAGTATTTGGGGCATTCATAAAACCTTAAATCTATAAAACCTTCAAGTTCAAGGTCCAAAAGGTCATTGTTTTAGTAGGAATACTGGGGGCCATTTCATTTTGCTGATGGGGAACTGAGGCCCAGAGAGGTAAAGACACAGGGATAGAAAGTGGCACAACTGGGATATCAAACCAGGTCATCAGATTCCAGCTTGGATGCTCTTCACACCATACCAACCTTCCTAATCTTGGAACTGACCAGTCCAACAATCTTGTTTTAACACAATAGATATTTAAGGTCTAAAGAAGCAAAATTCTTTAGAGTCAACCATTCAATATGCTTGGATAATCAAAGATTTATCTTATTTTATTACAAATAGAGGGGCTTTAGCCCCTTCAATCTTGTTCCTAAGGTCTGGGATGGGCTTAACTACTGAAACAAGAGTTTTAGCCCTCATTGCCCTAAGGGTCCAAAGAAAATCTTGAAAATATATTCTAGTTCTTTCATTGTTCTTCTAATATTAGAGAGCTCAAGTCATGTCCAGAAATAGCTAGGGAAATCGAATGTTCTTGACTTTCCCAGTCAATAGAACCAGTGCTCTCTCAATACATACCTATCTGTAATTTAAGAAAATCCAACATCTGAAAATCAAAATTTGTTTGACTATTAAGTTAAGGGATTGTTGCTCACATCCATTCATCCAACAAATATTTATTGAACACCTGTTGTGCATAGAAAACTCTACTCATTACTGTCAAGATATAAAGTTTTGATGTAAACTGTCTTTATGGAATTTACATTCTAGTAGAGGGATATGACACATACACAAATAGCTTTTGTGCACAATATTGCATGGCGAATGCATTAGAGATGTGTAAACTTGTTATGTGAGTTTAATGGGGGGCCTCATATATTAAAAACCAATTGATTTTAAAGTATATATATTTAGCAAACTCCATTAGGCTTTTTTTTTTACAGGGCAATGGGGGTTAAGTGACTTGCCCAGGGTCACACAGCTAGTATGTGTCAAGTGTCTGAGGCCGGATTTGAATTCAGGTACTCCTGAATCCAGGGCCGGTGCTTTATCCACTGTGCCACCTAGCCGCCCTCCATTAGGCTTTTATGAGAGATTCATTTTACCCACAACTTCTGAGAAATCTGACTACTACATAAAGGGAAAGCTATATCTACTTGTTGAAAATATATATTTTGCTTCATGTAGGATATTTACTTTTATTTATATTTTTTTTCAGGGCAATGAGGGTCAAGTGACTTGCCCAGAGTCACACAGCTAGTAAATGTCAAGTGTCTGAGGCCATATTTGAATTCAGGTTCTCCTGAATCTAGGGCCAGTACATTATGTACTGTGCCACCTAGCTGCCCTCACATTTACTTTTTAAAAATCTGTTTTAGACAGGCCCATGCTACCCCCTGACTTACAAATATGCCATGCTTCTTCTGTCTTCTGAATCTTATCTCACATTGGTTACTTGCTTCTGCATTTCTTTGTAGTACAGAGGGCAAAACAATGGGTGGAAATTATAGTGAGGCAGTTTTGGGGTCAAAAAAATAAGAATGGTCTCTAACACTTTCTTAAATCTAGACAATCAATCAATAATTCAATCCCTTATTTATTTCCAAATTCCCAAAGATGTAGATGCCCACACTGTAAATTTAAAAAATTGACACTCCTAGTGTTCTGGTTAAATGGGTATTAAATGAAGGCTGTCCTGCACCCAGATAAATACATATCTCTCCCACTATTCAAAATTGTCAGCATTGATAGTAATTCCTTAAGGGTTAAGCCATGCTGCCTTGGGAGGGTAACAGATTAGCAAACTAACACATTAACAAAGATTAATTTGTCTAATTAATCCTTTACCACCTATTATCACCTAGTAGGAAATCTGAGTCCTGAAGGAGTAACACATGGATTTTACAGGAAGAACCTGGGTAGCAAGTAAAGTGGGACCCTATCCAAGCCAGAGAAGAAGTTAATGAAAAATGAGCAGAGAGGTCTCAAAGGTTTCCTTGCCTAAGACTGGACCTGATTATGACAACTGAAGATGGTAATTCTTAATTCTATATATAAGATGGGTTGGAGCAAGGCAAGACTACAGAGAGGTCAATCAGCGAGAATGCTGTAATGGTCCAGGCATAAGGTAGTTAAAATTAGGACCATGAATAGAGCTTTGGGAACACTGAGCAAGGGGAGAGGAGAGGAGGAGATGGGTTGCGGGGCGGGGGGGTAATCTGAGAACTATCAAAGAGGAAAAATTGGCTGAACTTGGTGATAAACTGCACAAAGGAGAACAATGAGAGAAAGGAATGAAAGATATTTTCAAGATTGAGTGTCTGGAAAACCACACTGTGAGAATTAGAGCACTATCAACCTGTTGAGAAAGACATTGCAGGGAAGCTCCACCATGAAAAGAAAGCATATGAGTTAGCATCTGGAAATGACCTTTTCTGGGGTTTCAAAGATGAGATTGGCATCAGGAATTCATGTCTGCCACCCATGGGTCCTGTCAATCAATGTCACCAGGCAATTAGCTTGGAGCTGTGTGTATGGATGACCCTGTTTCCTGTTTCACAGGAGGCTTCTGGGAGAAGCCATGGAAGAGTGAGGTCCTTTTGGTTCCAGACTTGGACTTGGTGGGCGGATGGAGGCTGTCTCTTAGAGATAGTTAGATGAAGGCGCTCTCTACCTCTCTCTTTGTGTCTCTGTCTCTCTCTCTTTTCACTAACTTCTAATACACTTTAATAAATACTTATAAGTCTAAACTCTTGCTAAAGCTTCTAATTTAAGGTGACCACTCATTAGATTTTAGACAATATAGCTAGAATTTTAGGACCTTACAATACTCAAGATATTTCTGTCTTCTTACTTTGATGATTATTTAGCATTTGCGATGGGGCAAGAAGTACTTTGGGAGATTTAGGGGTATGGCTTGGTAATTATAACCATGATTTATTATTTAGAAATTTTCATACAACTCCATCTTTCCTTAGGCTTATTTTTTTGCACTGTTATAGAAATGTTTACATTAATGTAATGAAGGTAGAATTGAAAAGGCAAACTGAATCCAAGAGAAATAATTACCCTAATCCATGTTTTACCCCTAAGGCTTCTGATTAAATTTTAAATTAAAAAAGGAGATATTTTTCTAGATACCATAGAACTTGGCTGTAATTCAGAAAATAAGTTCTAATATCATTTAAGAATATGAAGAATGTCACACTCGTACTCAACTTGGGAATATCAATCACTCCCTATATTACCTTTTCTCAAAAAAGAATAAGACAGATTTGAAAAATAATAATTCACATTTATATAGTTTGACAATTTGCCAAGTGCTTTTCTGACAGTAGCATGACTACTTGCTTTTAATGACCATTAAATGGACATTGTATGAACATCATATATCACCCACAGCCTAGTGGCTCTCCAAGGAACCCTGAAAATACATGGCCTGGATTCCATCATAGTGGTAGGAGTGTAGGTCTATCCCAAGATGGGTTAGGTTCTCTTTTAGTTTCTGTCTATAACCCAGAATCAAATTCCAAAGAAATCTGCAAAACAAAGCTTAACTATGGCTTATGTCTAGGGTTTCCCCATATTTGAGTAACAAGGTCCCCTCAAATAAAGCTACTCAAGTACAATATGGTCATTGGGCATGGGATTACATAGTCTTTCCACCACCCCAGAAAATACATGAGACACAAAGGACTCCTAGGAGCACATAAATAAATAGAAGAAACATAAAACACTCACAGAGACCATTATACTCATCAGATTAGCTTGTAAAGGTTTTAAAAAAAGACTATAATGAACAAATACTCACTATTCACCTTAGGCTTTCACCATTTGTGAAACCTAACAGCATCAGCTTTTGGGTTGTCCCATGAGAGGTTCTTTCCTCCTCTGTGAAACTCTTCATTGGGGAAATCTTTCTCTAAAAAGCTAATACTTGACTTTTGAACTGATGTAAACCTAAGGATGGAAACATCTATTCTCAAGATCTAGTCTTTGACTTGCATTTAAAAGAAGCAAATAGAAAGATAGAAGGCAAGCAGGAACTTGATGGTGAGCTGCATTCTCTGGCTTACCTGGTCATGCATAAGCTGTTTGCATTGTCATGTGTTTCTCCTACAAGTTGCCATTTTCTGTTCCTGGTGGGGTTTGAGGGAAGAGAGAAATCCACTCCTATATCTCTTTGCTGCAATCCTATCTAGATATCTATGGGTAAAAGGGCCATAAAGGGGTAGATCCATTTCACAGCTTCCTCCTACCACAGAAAGAGTAGATCTTCCAAAAAGAATCTATCTTCCAGGTCCTCAGGGACTCATCAACACACAGTCCCTCACCAGAGACCAATTAGAAAAGTCGTCTGTCTGTGTACACTCAGCATGAAGCTAGGGCTCCAATGGAGATGTTCCTACAAGCAAAAGTCCATGCCCAAAAATCTCATCAAATTGATTGGGTGGGATTAAGTCATAATAAGATCTTTGTTTTGGAGAATTCCTTGAGATTCACAATAATGTTCTCCATTACTCTTATTAAAGAGAAGCCATGATCAAGACAGGACAGAATGCCTGTCTTAAGCTTGTGTCAGGTTAACTTCCTTGCTTTTTGGACAAATTGATAGAACAAGGAAATGCTAGAAATAGTCTTCCTGGATTGCAAAAAATCTTTTTTTTTAAATTATTTTCCATTCCAAATTTTCTCCCTTCTTCTATTCCTCCCCCACCCATTGAGATGGCAGGAAATATGATACCCATTATACATAGTAAGTCATGCAAAACATATTTCCACATTAGCAATGATTTCGATAAATCTTTTGACAGGCTCTCTCATGAAATCCTTGTGGATAAGATGGAGAGATGAGGACTGGATAATGACAGCTGGTAGATGACCTGTGGATCAGAAGTGACTTAGAGGGAACCCTCTAGTGAAGACTTCAGGGCTCTGTTCTTAGGCAATACTCCCCTCTCCCGGCTACTTAATGTTTTTATCAATGATTTGTAAGAATGCATAAATACCATGCTTACCAAAGCTATATAAAATGCATAAACTATGGGTGGAAGAACATATTGAATGATAGAGTGAAGATACAAAAAGATTTTGATAAGCTGCAGGTAGGTGGCACAGTGATTAAAGTACTGGGCCAGAAGTCAAGAATAACTGAGTTCGAATTGGACCTCAGACACTTATTAGTTGTATGACCCTCAGTGAGTGATTTAACTTCTGTTTTCCTCAGTTTCCTTATCTATAAAATGGGGATAATAATAGTACCTTCCTCGCAGGGTTGTTGTGAGGAGCCAATGAAATAGATATTTGTCAAACACAAAGCAGAGTCCCTGGCATATAGTACGTGCTATAGTTATTATTGATGTTGTCGTTGTTAAGTTAGAAAAAGATCTTTATCCAGTGAAATATATAAAATCTGGTACTTGAGTTTAAAAAAATTATCCACATGGATTGTAGCTTGACAAGTGATTCATATGAGAAAGATCTGAGTATTTTAATAGACCATAAGGTCAATATAAGCTAACAATGTAGCACAGCAGCCAAAATGTTAATGAAATTTTAGGTTGCTTTAAGAAGTATTGATTATATCCAGAATAAGGATGCTGATTCAGAATGATGCACACTGTACTTTGCATCAGGCCAGAACACATTGCCTTTTGTGTTCAATTTGAGGTACTTTATCTTAGGACGATCTTTGACAAATTGGAGTATGTCAGAGAAGAGAAATTAAGATAGTGAGTGGCTTGGGAGCCATGTCAGATGTCAAGTGAGTATTGGGACTGGAGAAAGGAATTGGAATTAGCTTGTAAACTTATTTTTATAGGTCTATAAGACATCATTACTCATAATTGTGCACCATTTTCCACCCATAAAATGTTTAGAAATATTTTTTTAATTTTTATTGATGTCTTTTTTATTTCTTATGCTACATAACTCTTTTAACTCAAACAAGATCAAACAACATAGTGACTATATTTGATACTACTTAACATCTGTAGTTCCCTCCTGGTCTTCCAAGAAGAAAGAAGTATATTTCATCATCTTTCTCTAAAACTAAAATTACTCATTAACATCAATCAGACTCCAGCTTCTTTATATAGTTCTTTTCTTGTTCTTTTATAAATCATTATGGATTTAACAACAGTCAATAAAAATAAATATGTAAGCATATAAAATAGAGTAAATATTAGAATCACTGAAAAACAGAATAATGGAAGCTCAAAGTTTTAATGCCACAGAACCCATGTAATCCAACTTATACTTGACTAAGGGTCCCTTGGGGTTATTTTCACTTTAATTATTGTAGTCATTATGTCTATAGTTCTTTTGGTTCTGCTTTCTTCATTTTGCATCAGTTTATACAATTCCTGAAATGCTTCTCTAATTTCTTATATTCATTATTTCTTTTTTTTTTTTTTTTTTAGTGAGGCAATTGGGGGTAAGTGACTTGCCCAGGGTCACACAGCTAGTAAGTGTTAAGTGTCTGAGGCCGGATTTGAACTCAGGTACTCCTGACTCCAGGGCCTGTGCTCTATTCACTGCACCATCTAGCTGCCCCCTGGATTCATTATTTCTTACAGAACAGCATAATTACATTATATTAATACACCACAATTAGCTATTCCCCAAAAGATGGATATTGACTTTGTTTACAATTTTTTCTACCACAAAGCACTTTGTGCTATCATAAATAGTGCTACTATAAATATTTTGGTATATCTTGGCCAGCTATTATAAGCAGAGCCTGTCCATCTTTAACCTCCTAGGGTAAATAAAGAGTAGGGCCAAAGGGTATGAACAATTAATGACTTTTCTCATATAATTCCCAATTGTTTTATAGAACAGATGGACCAATTTACAACTCTACCAACATTGCATTAATTGTCCATCCTCCCGCTGCCCCTCCAACACTGACTATTATATCATCTTTGTCCACATATTTTACAAATGAGTTTATATTCTAAATTGGTGTTACCCTTGGCTACCACATCTTTCTGCATGGCCAGGAGATCAAGTGTTTTCTAGATAATATCATTTCTAGGATCTTTTGATTTCCTAAATGTGACAATTTATGTGAGTTAAACTCCCTTAGCAAATAGTGATACTCTGAGTTGATGTCTGTCTTTTACGTTTTCCATTTTTTGGCAACAATGTCTTGTTTGAATAGGCAAGACTGTAGTTCATTCACATGTCATACTCTTGAAAAAGATTTCAAAATAAAATTTATTGATATCATTTGTCTTTATATCATGGTAATTTTCTGTCAACCTGCCCCAGCCCCCAGAATGAAACCACCTTTGCAACATAATAAAACAAGAAAAATATCTGATACAGAAATCTTATCAGATGATATGTATGTATGTGTATATATATATATATATATATATATATAATATTCTATCTCCTTTGTTCTTCACCTTTGTGTCAAGATACTGGAATAGCTTGCTATTCTTTATCCAGCCCATTTTATAGATGAGGAAACTGAGGCATACAGGATTAAGTGACTTGCCCAGAGTCACACAGCTAGTAAGTGTCTGAGGCCAGATTTGAACTGAGGAAGATGAGTCTTCCTCACTACAGGCCTGGTGCTCTGTCCACTCTGCCACCTAGGTACTCTGGCCATAACTGTGATACTTTTCTAATTATTTTTATGTTGAGGCCTTTTATTCAAGTCACATATTGATTTTGAACTTTTACAATCTATGGCATATAATTCAGGTAGTATAATTTCCACCAAAATTATTCTAATTTTCCTGATTTTTTTTTTTCATTTTAAAAGTATTCTTTCTCTCCAGCAATTCATAGGCTTAGCAAATAGTTATTGTAAGTATTTGGGTAGAATGTTTTTTATCATTATTTCTTTCAATTTTTCATTTGTGCTTTACAGAAATGCTACTCATTTTATGGGGTTTGTATCCTCATATCTTTTTCTGATTTTTTATCCTTTCTTCTAGTTTGTACCATCCGTGAAAACAGTGTGATAGAATGGAAAGAATACCGACTGTGGAATCAGAGGGTTTCAGTTCAAATCTGACTCTGAAGCTCATTAATTTTATTACTCTGGACAAGTAATTTAAACTTCCTGAGGCTTCAGTTTTCTCATCTGTAAAATGAAGTGTTGGAATAGAGGGCCTCTGAGTTCCTTTCTAGGTCCAGATCTTTAATTCAGTGGTATTGATTTTGACCTTTGTTCTACCAAGTTGATGGCTTGACTTAATACAGATAGCTGATTTAGTTACCAGCTTTTTTCCCCTTTTTATTAAAATTTAAGCCACTTTTATTGTTGTTGTTGTTGATATATTTGATGCTCATGTTGATTATCTCCTGACTGTCTTCATAAAGAAAATATTCTTAAAATATATGAGTGTTGGAGGCTTCTCTACAGTCTGCATGCCTTTCAATTTTTCTCTTTCTTAGTCCCAAACCATATTTTCCAACATTTTTTCACCATCTTCTCCTATGCCTCTCTTTGAATTGAAATAACTAAGTACTAAAGTGTATATTGATTTTATTTGAAGGGCCATATCAAATTCTTTGCAGAATTTCCTCTGTACCTTCTCATCCTCAGTGACAGATGTTGGCACATAAGCTGCAATTACCTTCATGGTAGTCTTTTTTACAAGCACATTTCATGAGTACTGTTCTATGAGATGATCAAATGTCCCATGAAGTTATCGTTCCTGTTGCCCTTGTATGAAAGGGGAAAACAAAAACAAAAACAAAAAACAAAAAACAACTCCTTTATTTGCCTCTCAGGTGGATTTGTGAAAGGTTGAGTGGAAAATTTCTTTTGTCTTTTGGTTTCCTTTATAGTGAGAATTTAATTAGTTTCTTTAAGAATATGTACAGTCATTAGTCACTGGATAAGCAGGGTCATATAGGTGCTATTATTGTCCCACAGATGAGGAAACTGAAGCAAACAGAAGTTAACAACAGTGAAGATGATGTCTAGAGATGAGTCTAAAAACCCTTGGGATCCCTTCCCCCCCCCCCCGCCCCACCTTTCCTTCTATTGTAATTGCAGCAGTAGAAAAAAGTCAGGACTGTTTAGTATTTTTCTTTGTTTTGTGTATTATCACAGTCAAGTGATTCATCTAGTGGTCAGACGGCATGGCTATGGATCTCTTTGTACTTAGCTAGCTTATTCTGTGGGAAGCAGATGCAGTCCAATACAGAGATACTGCTAGAGAAGGACATGGTGGTCAAGCAAGAAAAGGAGGTGGCAGCCTGGTCAGGACAAGTGAGATAGGAAGTTTTGCTTTGTCCCATAGGGCACCAATCCAAGGAAAAGAAACTTATGCTCTTGAATGTTGGCAATGAAGGAAAAGTTCCAGGCACTCCATGATAGTTCAAACTCTCAGTATTAAACTAGGAATTTGTAGAGGTCTATATATATGCCAGACTTAACAAATATTTATTAATAAATAATAATTTTTGTGTTTGTCTTTATATGCTTGACTGTATCTTACCACAGAATGCTCCAGGGCTTTCTTAAAAAGATTCATGCCCAATCAAAAGATAAGGACACAGGACAAACAAAGAACTTCAATAAGTGGAAAAGTTGGTGTGACAACACTCCAGGTGAAAAAAATATCAAGAACAAAGACATGGATGCCAGATCACCTGCATTCTTCACAAGGAACAACAAATAGTCTGCATTAACTAGAGCCTGGGTTGCATATAGGGAAAAAGTTGTAGTTAAGATTGATAAAATGCTCATAGCCTATATCATCCAAGTTAGAAATAATGTCCTTTCTTGAAATCTATGTTGTTGTGTCATGAGTTCAAAAGGGACAGCCAACAGTCAACCTGTGTGCATCATTGGAATCTTCATAATGTTAAGAGAAATCAAGGAAGGCTGCCTGCAGGTTTGAGTGGGGCCCCTTGTGCTGAACTTCTGGGAGAGCATAGAGAAGAATTACACAGGATGGGCAGGTATTGATGAGTTGAAATCTTCTTTGTTTGAGGCAACACCCCCATTGATAAGTACAATTGGAGTATTGTGTATGTGAGCATTTTGTTCCAGTTATATTAGACTTTTCTCCCCAACTAGATGATATTGGAGTAAAAGGGAAACATCTCATGAATAGAGACACAGACTCATGAAGCTTTAAGGTCATCTAATTTATCTGTCTCATTTTAAAGGTTAGGAACCTGAGAATCAAAGTAGGGCAATGACTGACTTACCCAAGGTCACACACCTAGTTAGAGGCCAAGCCAGCACTAAAAACCAGGTTTCCTGACTTCTGGTCCAGAAGTACCCATATTATCATAGTATTTATGTATCCCCTCTGGTGTTAGGATAATCTGAACACATATCGGGTGCCTAATAAATCCTTGCTGGCTGATTGCTTCTAACGAAAGGTTCTATAACATATGATCCAAGTTAATTGCTTCCGTAGCTACTTTGTGTTGTTGACACATTTTGTCTTTTGGGAAGCACATGTACTGAGGCAAAAATGGAAGGTGGTGTAGGCTGCCATATCAAAAATTCATTCCTAATGTGAATGATAGAACAAAATAGGATGAGAAGCAACTGCCAAAAAGTGTTCAGACTTTTTCATGAGATCTAATGCTATAGTGAAATATTTGTATACTATTATATATTCAGCACACATGCATGTCAATTTATAGGCCCACCCATGTAACATACATCCTATAGTAAATACAAAATGTGATAATAGCTAGCATTTATATAGCATTTTAAGGTTTGCAAAAAGCTTCACAAATACTATCTCATTTTATCTTCACAACAACTTGGGAAAGAGGGGTTTTGTTATCTCCATTTCACAGATGAGAAAAATGAGACATGCAGGCTAAGTGACTTGCCTAGGGTCACACAGCTATTATCTGAGGCCAGTTTCAAATACAAGTCTTCCTGGCTCCAGTGGTCTATCCACTGCACCACCCAGTTGTCCTCCATTAATCCATCTACACCATAGCATCCCATCTCTAAGGAGTTTTCAGCAAAGGTAACATAAATGCATATTTTCTACGTTAAGTGAGGAAAAGCATGTATTTGATTACAATATCATACTCCATAGTACCTAATGCAGGGAGTTGTAAATGTGTGAATTCTGGTCTCACAGACAACCAATATATTCAAAAGAATATTAGGGAAATTTGATTCATGGATTAGGGTATCTCTCCACCACTTTTAGTTCAATTTGATAGATTCATGGGGGCAGCTAACCTTTGTACCCTATTCAGATCAAGAGGAAAGAGACTTAGTAGGGAGATACTTCCTATGGTGTAGGGTTTGGGATGTGGAGATATACATTATTTCATACAGTGAATAAGGACAGTGCCTTCTGTAATACAAAGTAAATCTGCAATACCCAAGGTATCTCTCTTGCCCAAGATCATCTGCAGGCCTAAGGCACAAAAATGATTTACCTTAAATAAATGGCATAGTTTAAAGGCACAAATATTTACTTAGGCCACCAACAATTAGATTTTCCCTGCCTTGCTATCTGGACGAATACAGGTTTCCTGATATTTGGTGAGGAAGCTTCCTAGAATCCTCAGGTGGCACTCAGAATTCTCTATTTCACAGAAACCATGTTATAAATAGCCTGGTTAGATGTAGTTGAAGTATGACTATAAATTCTAAACTTCTTCTACACTAGAGTTCAGATAGCATTCTATGGATGGATCTGAGAATTTCACTACCCTTTATAAAATTTATATGGGGAAAAAGTATTCCAACTTAGAAGCAATTAACAAAAGCAAATTATTTCTAGAACAATCGGTAGGGCTACCAATTCTTTTTTTCCTAATATGAGCATTATATTTCTTATGATTACTCAATAAAGATATTAATTAAACTAAGAGGGCAATAAAAACAGAACCTTCTGCTTTAACTAAGAAGTGTCAAAAGTGCAGAAAAATGGAAAACTGTAGTTTGAAAATAATCTCAAATCACAACTGAACTCTCTAAGATAGTTCAAGCTGAAATTCACTCAGGAAAGGCCATTCCAAGGATAATTGTCCAAGAGAATGTTTTCTTACACAGGAAATTAGAGACAAGAAAAACGTTATTAAAATAAAAATTTGCAGATTTGGGGGGCTGCCAGAATGTGAAGTAGCTCTTGTATCCCCTTATGAGAGTAACAGTTAAACTGAGGTTTAGAGAGATATAGAATTTGATCCATATTCCAAGCTGAAAAAACCTTGTGGAAGGAGGAATAAAAGCAAAGAGGGATTAAAGATGTCATTTGACCGTGAATAAAATTAAGAAGCAGATAAAGTGATCATACCCCATTCCCTCCTACCTAGTCCTCCTAGTGTTGAGAAAGATAAAAGTTTTGATTTATTTTTAAAAAGAGATATTTTTTTAAAACCATCCAAATATATAGATGCTTATTTTTGTGATATAGATTTCTGTAATTGTATATATAGAGGGTCCTAAAATTCTTAGAGCAATTTGAAGTTTTTAAAGTTATGAAACTGCATTAAGACTTTTGGGACATCCTATATGTGTATGTTGTTAAGTTATTACAAAATATAAGAAATAATTATCACAAAATCTTATGGTTAAATTATTTGGACAAGATTGAGGTCAATTATTTAGATATATGTATGTTTGCTAGTGGAGGGTAGGGGGTTAGGAAGATAATATTAATGTAAATTTGAGAGAGGTTTTAGCACCTAAATCATGTTGTTTATCTATGTAGGGGCCAAATTTAATATGGGGAAAGTTAATTGTGTGGCTTGCCATAATATTGGGGTTCAGACAATAATGAGGGACCTCTAGGTCCAAAGTTTCCTCCCCTCTGAACTGCCTTTTTTAGTTATTTCTCCCAGACCAATAAGAAAGGGGATCGAGAGCCTCTTTTCCACAAACAAATCAGGTTTTATTCATGGGAATAAAATACATAGCAAAGGTGAAATTAATCAAGCCAATGACAAGGGAATAGGGAAAGAGGAAAATGGATAATCTCCCTGGCTCTAGCAAAGGCTGACACAATCCCTAAACTTGCTTCCAGCTCAGCTAATTCAAAGAGTTGGATTAGTTTTTATTAACTCCCCACCTAGAATAGGAAACAGCTGTGTAGTCTCTTTGCAGTCTGCTCTCAGAAGCTCACTGACAGGAAAAAGACCCAACTTCCTGTTGAGGGTCCCTTTATCTACTTTTTTCTCCCTCCCACAAAGGGGAGGTCCTTCAAGTTGTGTGGCTGAGACTGGTCTCCTATTGATGACACAGTCCACAGCCTCTGAGGACACTCCTTTTCAGGGTTGGCCAAGTTTAAACTAGGTTTAACAGGGCCAGCCAGGTGTGGCTAAAAATCTAATCATCTTAAGTGGGTACTTAGTAGTTTCTCATTCACACCCAATTCAAACACTACTAAATCAATCAGGTCGGACCCCTGGGCATCTGCCAAATTCCATTATTTTACCACATCTACAAACTTAATCAAAAACACCAGATAATTACTTGAATCTTCATTTTACTTCAATGACTTAGATATACAATTAAGTGAATTTGTCCATGTAAGAGGGACTTCATACCCCATAAGCCTAGGCACAGTATGGAAGGTGATGAAGCTATTCTACTACATGCTCTGTTTTTGGGGCATAGGAATGAAAGACAGTGATTTCAGAGCAGCAAGCCAAAGATCTCACAAAGGGTAAGAGATGGGAAGACTTGAGCTAATGCTGGGAGAAAAGAGAGAAATGCCAGTGAGAAAGAAGGAAATGGCAGTTGTGTCTTGAATTCCTGTTTCCCTTCTGGACCTTGATAGAGGTGATGAGAAAAAAGCATCCTTAGGAACCCAGGGTTTCATTGATCAACCAGTTGCTGCTGTCTCAAGACACCAAGTTCCCTATGGCTTAGAGAAGCTGGTGTTCCAAAAGTTATTACTGCTACTTACAGGTGGATAGGGAGGTAACTAAGCAGAGAGACTGTTCCTGACACTGATTTTAAGAACCTATAATGAGTGACTCATTGAACGTGGCTCTGGCAGTCTCGTAGAAGAAATAGTTTTGGCATATGGGTGGTGAGAATGTTTGCCGTTGGTTGTCATTTATTTTTATTTATTTAGCATTTCAAGTTTAAGCAAATGCCATTTTGAATTTCCATGGTATGGTGTGTGTGTGTGTGTGTGTATGTGTGTGTTTGAGATTCAAAGGGAAATGGTGATTGTGTTCAAAAGAACCAAACAAGTTTTAGATAATACAAGTTGGCATTTAGATAGAACTTTAAGGTTTGCAAAGTCCTTTACATATATCTCTTTATATTATCACAACAACCCTGTAAGCTAGGTGTGATTATTATCATATTGTATATGAGGAAACTGAGGCTGAGAAAGACAAAATATCTGGGCCAGGATCATACAATTAATGTGCATCTGAGGCACATTTTTAACTCAGGCCTTTCATGAACTCCTAAGTCCAGGTCTTTATCAACTAGGCCATCCAACTGTTTCATGATAACCACAAGTAGCATTTAGGGGTGATATATGTGGTACTGAGACATCTCTCCAAATTGTACCTGATTCCAAAAAAACGGAATACAGAATCATCCATCAGTAAACATTTATTAAGCCCCTACTATGTGGCAGAAATTATGCTAAGTGTTGGTTAGATCATTGTCCCTTAAGCTCAGTGGCATTACTGAAAAGAATCATAGAACCATAGACTGGGAAAGGACCTTGGACAGCATTTAGTCTAACCTACCGATCTTACAAAGGAGAAAACTGAAGTTCAGAGAAGTTATGGGACTTATCTGTCCATGTTACCTACAGATAATTAGTGACAGTTGTTCTTTACACCCCCCACACAAAATGTTTGTGTGCATGGATAATATTTCTTTACTGTTTTTACATAAAAAATGAACTAGATAATTGAAACAAACTGTTCAAATTAGCCAGGCTCCCTTTCTGTCATACCTGCACATACCTTGTCCTTAAGGACATTTTGTCTTTTGCCTCATTTGTGTAGCTATTTCACCAAAAAGTGTGTGGTTTTGGAATGATGTTATTTGGATAGTGTAGTTTTCTAGTTCATAAAGACACAGCCAGAATCAAAGTCTTATAAAGGATCCTCTTTTTTTCTTTCATCTCTTATCTTTATTTTGTTCTCCCTTTGGAAAGTGAGAACCAAAATGCAGGCAGAACAAGTTGAGGAAAGAAGAGCAAAACATTTTGATCATAGTGCTATCCCTTCTTTCTTTTTCTTGATGCTTAGGACATGAATAACTATGTCCCAAATGGCATTTTTGGGATGTGATGATATTTAAGTTGCATGCCCAATTCATTAATCTCCTCTTTCTCTTTTTTTATTCATGTAAGCATTTAGAGCTATAAATTTTCCCCTAAGTACTGCTTTGGCTGCATCCCATAGATTTTGGTATGTTGTCTCATTATTGTCATTCTCTTGGATAAAGTTATTGATTGTTTCTATGATTTCTTGTTTGGCCCATTCATTCTTTAGAATGAAATTATTTAGTTTCCAATTGATTTTCATTCTACTTTTCCCTGGCTCTTTCTTACATGTAATTTTTATTGCATCATGATCTGAGAAGGATGCATTTACTATTTCTGCCTTTCTACATTTGACTATGATGTTTTTGTGCCCTAATACATAGTCAATTTTTGAAAATGTGCCACTTACTGCTGAGAAAAAGGTATATTCCTTTCTATCCCCATTCAATTTTCTCCAGACATCCATCATGTCTAACTTTTCTAGTAATCTATTCACCTCTTTCACTTCTTTCTTATTTATTTTTTGGCTAGATTTATCTAATTCTGAGAGGGGGAGATTCAGATCCCCCACTAGTATAGTATTACTGTCTAATTCCTCTTGTAACTCATTTGACTTCTCCTCTAAGAACTTGGATGCTATACCACTTGGCGCATACATATTTAATATTGATATTACTTCATTATCTATAGTACCTTTAAGTAAGATGTAATTTCCTTCCTTATCTCTTTTAATGAGATCTATTTTTGCCTGCACTTTGTCTGAGATAAGGATTGCTACCCCTGCCTTTTTTACTTTAGCTGAGGCATAATATATTCTGCTCCAGCCTTTTACCTTTACTCTGTGTGTATCTCTCTGCTTCAGATGTGTTTCTTGTAAACAGCATATTGTAGGGTTCTGGTTTTTAATCCACTCTGCAATTCGCTTCCATTTTATAGCAGAGTTCATCCCATTCACATTCACAGTTATTATTACTGACTGTCTATTCCCCTCCATTCTATTTACCCCCTTTGTACTTTTCCCCCCTTCTTTCACCCTATTCCTCCTCACCGACGTTTTACTTCTTACCCCTGCCTCCCCTGATCTGCCCTCCCTTTTTATCACCCCCCTCTCTTTTCTTTACCCTTTTCTCCCTTGCTTTTGTCCTCCCTTCTATCAGTCCCCCCCTTTCCCTTCCCCTTTTGCTTCCCTAAAGAATGAGTTAAGTTTCTTTATCCCAATGAACGTATATGTTATTCCCTCTTTGAGTCAAATCTAATGAGAATAGGGTTGAAACAATGTTCCCCCCTCCTTTCTTTCCCTCTATTGTAATAGGTTTTTTTCCACCTCTTCATATGATATAATTCATCCCATTCCACCTCCCCTTTCCTCTCCTCCCCATAGACTCCCTTTTTAACCCCTTAATTCTTTTGTATCATCACATCAAAGACAATTTATATTTATACCCTCTATATAAAGTCCTTCTCTCTGCCCAAATACATTTACAGTTCTTAAGAGTTATGAGTATTATCTTCCTGTGTAGGGATATAAACAGTTTAACCTAATAGGATAACCTTTTTTCCCCCCCTCTGTTTACCTTTTTACACTTCTCTTGAATCTTGTATGTTGAGATCGAATTTTCTATTCAGTTCTGGTCTTTTCACCAGGAAAGATTGAAAGTCCCCAATGTCATTAAATGTCCATCTTTTCCCCTTAAAGAAAATGCACATTTTTTCTGAGTAATAGATTCTCGGCTGCAATCCAAGCTCCTTTGCCTTCCGGAATATCATATTCCAAGCCTTGCGGTCCTTTAATGTTAAAGCTGCCAGGTCCTGAGAAATCCTGACTGTGGCTCCATGATATTTAAATTGCTTCTTTCTGGCTGCTTGGAGAATTTTCTCCTTCACCTGATAATTCTGGAATTTGGCTACAATATTCCTTGGAGTTTTCCTTTTGGGGTCTCTTTCAGGAGGTGATAGGTGGATTCTTTCAATGATGATTTTATCCTCTGATTCTATGATATCAGGGCAGTTCTCCTTAATAATTTCCTGGAATATGGTGTCTAGATTCTTTTTCTGGTCATGGCTTTCAGGCACTCCAATGATTCTCAAATTGTCTCTCCTCGATCTGTTTTCCAGATCAGTTGTCTTTCCAATGAGGTATTTCACATTTTCTTCTATTTTTTCATTTTTTTTATTCTGCTTGACTGATTCCTGGTGTCTCATGGATTCTTTATCTTCCAACTGTCCCACTTTAATTTTTAAGGCATTGTTTTCTTCAGTGAGATTTTGCACCTTTTTTTCCATTTGGCCAAGTGAATTTTTTAAGGTATTTTTCTCTTCATTTAGATTATGCACCTTTTTTTTCCATTTGGCCAAATGAATTTTTTAAGGCTTTGTTTTCTTCAGTGAAATTATGTGCTTCCTTTTCCAAGCTACTGATTCTTTTTTCATAGTTTTCTTGTTTTGCTTTCATTTCTCTCCCCATTTTTTCTTCTATCTCTCTCAATTGATTTTTAAAATCCTTCTTGAGCTCTTCCAGGAAGGTTTTTTGTTCTTGCAACCAATTCACCTTCCCTCGTGAGGCTTCAGATGTAGGCAATTTGAGGCTATTGTCCTCATCTGAGTTTGTGTTGGCTTCTTCCCTATTGATACAGAAGCTCTCAATGGAGAGGGCTCTTTTTTGCTTCTTACTCATTATTGCAGCTTATTTATTTATTTTTTAAGTTGAGGTCTGCTCTCGGGGACCAGGGTCCCTGTTTTGGACTTCTTGTGCAGGGGTATAGGTGCTATGTGACCGGGTTTTTACTCTGAGGCCTTTATGGTGTGTGGAGATCCCCCGCCCTGCACTTCCTGTCTGATTGTGCTCAGCCAGCCAGGCGCCGGACCCCGGTGTCTGATCCCGCCTGACCCGTTCGTGGCCCTCTCGGCCGGTGCAGGTAGGTTTTTCCACTGTCCTTCTTGGCCACCAGATTTTTGAACCAGGTTCCAGGGGCCTCAGTTGTTCGGCTGTAGCCCGCAGCTCCTGCTGACTTGCCCTGACCCCCTTGGCACTGGGTTGCTGCCCTGCGCTGGGCCTCCCTTTTGCCCGAGTCAGACCGACCTTTTCCTGAAGTCTTCTAAATTATCTCTGGTTGGAGGACTGTGTCTCTCTGTCTCTTTGCAGGTTCTGTAGTTTCAGAATCCGTCCAGAGGCTTGATTTAATGTTCGTTTTGAGGGAACAGAAGGAGAGCTCAGGCAGCGTGCTGATTCCTCTCCGCCATCTTGGTGATGATATTTAAGATATGATCTTTCTCTTGAGTATTGATGCTGGTTTTCATAATTTCAATTATCATCTCTATGCAGATAGTTTTCATATGTACCTGTCCAGCCCTAACCTCTTTCTCATCCATCAGTCTCACATCTCCAACTACCTATTAGACATTTTGAACTAGAATTCTTGTAGACATCTCCCATTCAACATGTCCAAAACTTAACTCATATTATTTTTCCAAAACTCTCTCTACTGAATCATTCAGATGTGTGCACTAGATGTAAACAAGTTCTGGACATTTTTATTGAATCAATCAAACACATTTCAATGGGGGTGGGGATAGGAAGTCTGTTTAGATTTGTTGAGGCACTTGGTCATACCCTCTAGGGGGGTATATAAAATAATCAGAAGGAACCACTTGGGTAAAAGGGGAGAAAAGCTCCTTGGCTTTGCTTTCCTCCTTGACCAGAGGAAGACCTTGTGAGGACTGGGGTGCAGTGGAGGTGCTTACAACTTCCTATTAATGTCTTAGCATCCTCCATGGAATAACTAATATAGGGTCTACATTGGGAGCTGAATACAAACAAATCACAATGGAGAAAGGCAACTTCCAGATTCTACAAGGACATGTGGAGGAACACAAGGTCAAGAATTTCAAGGAAAATAATGAAAAAAGAGAGGAAGAATGGAATCCAATAGGACCAGGTCTTAAATTAAATTACCAAGCTATAGTTATTAAAACTATTTGGTACTGACCAAAAAATTAAAACTTTGCTTGGTGGAATAGTGTGATACATAAGTTACAGGAACATATGAACACAACTGGAGTAAAAAAATCACTATTTAACAAAAACAGCTGGGAAAACTAGAAAACAGTACAGCAGAAATTAGGTATGGATCAGTCAATTACACTATATACCAAGGTAAGCTCCAAATGGATACATGCATAAAGTGATATCACAAACAAGTTAGTAGACAATATATATATAAACACACATATATTTTTAATTGGAAATTCACATCCAATGTACCTAAATTAGAAGAGAAATACTTATCTGGGAAAGAAATATTTTTAGCCAGTTTCTCTGAAAAAGATCTCATTTCTAAGATATATAAGGAATTGATTCAAATTTATAGGTCTGAGTTGTTCTCAAATAAATATATTATGAAGGCAATTTTCAAAGGTAGAAATAGAAGATCTCTATATTTGTATGAAAAATTATTTGTATTATGAATAACTAGAGACATATAAATTAAAAAAACACTGAGGTTACATCTCATACCCATAGGTTGGCAAAGATGACAAAAAGGAAAAATGGCAAATGTTGAAGGAGCTACAAAAAGATAGACACAATAATGCGCTGTTGCTGGAACTGTCAATTGTTCCAGACATTCTGGAAAGCAATCTGTAACGAAGTCCAAAAATAGCATGTTTGTGCCCTTTAAGCCAGTGATACCACTAATGGACCTATTCACCAAAAAGGTCAAAGAAAGAAAGAAAGAAGTCTTGTGAACATGTGTGTGTGCATGCACATGCGCATACAAATTATATCATCTTTTTTTGTAGTAGAAAAGAACTGGAAACTAAGGGGATACCCATCAATCAATGCAGCAATGGCTGAACAAATTATGATATATCAATGTAACTGAATAGTATTGAGCCATAGGGAATGATGAAATGGACAGTTTCATAGAAATTTGGGGAGAATTATATGAACATATGCAGAATGAAGTGACCAGAAAGGAAAACAATTTATATAATGTGTTATGGGCAAATAATTTTGCCAAACTTAAGTCTGATCAATGCAGTGATGAAACATGATTCCAAGAGACTGAGTGAAGCATGCTACCCATCTACTGACAGAGAGCTGATGGACTGAAGGTGCAGAATAAAACATATTTATCTGACATAGCTAATAGAGGAAGTTATTTTGCTTGCATATGGATATTTGTTACAAGGGCTTTGTTTTTCTTTTCTTTTTCCAGTGAGGATATATGTGTACAGGAGGATGGGGGGGGGAGGTCATAGAAAAAGAAGAAGAAGAAGAAGAAGAAGAAGAAGAAGAAGAAGAAGAAGAAGAAGAAGAAGAAGAAGAAGAAGAAGAAAGACGAGGAGGACGAGGAGGAGGAGGAGGGAAAATGGAAAAGAAAGTAGAAGAGGAAGCAGAAGAGGAGGATAGGAAGAAAGAGGAAGAGAAGGAGGAGTTCATTATCAAAATCTTTTTGTAAATGCACAGAAGAGAACAAAAGGCAGGCCCAAAAGAATCACAAAGTAGAACAGTTCTGAAAGTTTCCTATTATACATATTTACAAGAAAAGTAAGTTGTACATAATAGACAGCAACAGTTTGCTGTACAAACATTATCTATTTATTATACACAGTGTTCCAAGAGTCTTAGGGTAGCTTATGCATATGAGAGTGCCTATTATAGTTGGTGTTAAGTTCAGATTTTTTAAAGGTTTTATAAAGAGCCTACACCAAGCCTAAGGAGAATTTACTGAGAACTTCAATGAAGGGGACAAAAGGACTTCTGGCAACAAGAAATTGTGAGTTACCCCTTTGTCACATGTTATCTCTAGGTCTAACACTACTTTCCCCTGGATTCTCTATATAGTGGTAGAAAACTGTATCACAGACCTTTAGGGGTGGATATTTTATACCAATTGTTCTTACTATATCACCTAAATAGCTATTTCTAAAGGCTGATTAAGTCTAGATGACTAATTGCTCTCAAATGGTAATCATTGGGGGGGAGCAGGAATCAATCCTGTGGGGGCTCATGAATTATAATTTATTTATTTGTTTTTTGAGGGGCAATGAGGGTTAAGTGACTTGCCCAGGATCACACAGCTAGTAAGTGTTAAATGTCTGGGGCCGGCTTTGAACTCAGGTCCTCCTGATTCCAGGTCCAGTGCTTTATCCACTTCACTACCTAGCTGCCCCCATGAATTATAAAATCAAAAACATATTTCCTAGCTCTTCAATGTTAACCATAAAGCCATGAGAACATGTAGTAGCTACTTTCGGGGGACCTAGAATGGTGACTGGGAATGGAAATCCAGAAGCCATACAATATCTAGATTAAGTCTAGAGTTTCAGATTCTTCTGGTGCTTTCTTGTTTTTTTGTTTTTGTTTTTGTTTTTGTTTTTTATTTTTTTAGTGAGGCAGTTGGGGTTAAGTGACTTGCCCAGGGTCACACAGCTAGTAAGTGTTAAGTGTCTGAGGCCGGATTTGAACTCAGGTACTCCTGACTCCAGGGCCGGTGCTCTATCCACTGCGTCACCTAGCTGCCCAGGGCTTTCTTGATATTTTGAGAAATGAAGCTATCTTCAAGGCACGTCAGTAATTTATTATATATTCTGCTTTTAGTAGAACAAGATTCAACAGACGTTAAGATAGTTGAAATTCCCTATCCACATTTTATCTCTGGGGCATTTAAAAAATCGGTCTTAAGAATACATACTTGTAATCCCTGCCACTATTGAAACTAGGACTAGTGGACCCCTTGAGCCTGGGAGTTCTGAGTTTCAAAGGGCTAGGGAGAATGAGGGATGGACACTAAGTACTGTATCAACATGGGGAGCCCTGAAGAGCAGGGGCCACTTTTCCTTAGGAGGAGCAAACTGAGCCAGGTAAGCAATGGAGCACATCATAGATCCTGTTGTAAATCAGTAGTGAGAACTGGTTCATGAGAAGCCATAGCACTTCCAGCCCAGGTCAAATAGGGAGAGCCAGTCTCACTCAAGAAAAAGCAAGCAAGCATTATCATGGCTTCTTTCTGAATGAGTGGCCTAGAGCATACTTCCACAAAATGATTACTATTTTTCTCCCTCTGTTTCTCTCTAAGATATTCTACTATGCTTCTACTTCTAATTTTATGGGCTATATAAATCTCTTCTTGGAATTGGTTATGTGTTTATTTTTTTTTAAGTTTGGGCACCTTCTAGCACCTTTTGAATCCTTCTTACTATAAAGACACTCAATAACTTCTTTTTGAATTAAATTATGGGGTGCTCCTTCCTCAGATAATCTGGATTCAACTTCTATTTTATGTTGTATATTTTGTACAACACTACTGTGACCATAGTCTACCAACAGCCCATCTCTGGATACTGGTTTCCATTCTCCTGCATTCCTTTGTATTTTTTTTTACCTTTTTAAAAGGGAAATTTACTGTGAAGATGTAGCAAGAAGAAAAGTACAAACATGTCCTTCCAACAACTTGGGGCACATTGCTACCTACACTACCCGAGACTGTGGAAGAAGTGACTCAAACCATATACCTTCTACTTTTCATTTGCCTCAACCAAGTTCATTTCTAAATGTAGTAGAGCCTGGATGAGTCCACATCTCAACTACCAGGGGTTGAGTCCCTCAGGTCATCTCTCTTCTAGGCTGGGCTGCTTCTGGACCTCTGGTGGCTCACCATTATGCCTTTTGATCCCTTATTTTTAAATTTCTTTATTTTTCCCCAATTACATGTTAATACATTTTAAAACTTTTAAAAAAGAGTTTTAAATTCTATTCCTCTCTCCCTCTTTTCTCCCCCCTCCTTGATATGATAAACAATCAGATATGTTATACATGTGTCATCATGTAAAGCATTTCCATATTAATCATTTTGTATAAGAAGACTAGAATAAAAAAAAGAATGAAAGAAAGTAAAAAAATAGCATGATTCAGTCTGTATTCAAATAATATTAGTTCTTCCTCTGGAGGTGGATAGTTTGCTATCATTAGTCCTTTGAGATTTTCTTGGATCGTTGTATGACTGAGAATTGCTAAGCCATTCATAGTTGTTTATTGAACAATATTGCTGTTACTGTTATGTTCTCCTGGTTTTATTCACGTCACTTTGCATAAGTTCCTGTAAGTCTTTCCAGGTTTTTTTCTGAAATCATCATGCTTGTCATTTCTTATAGCACAATAATATTCCATTGCAATCTTATACCACGGCTTGTTTAGCCATTCCCCAAATGATGGGCATCCCCTCAATTTCCAATTCTTAAACACCATTATGACCTTTTAAAGTTCACAAGCTTGTGTCTATCTCCAAAACGCCTATCTTTAGGACACCATAGATGAAATGGATACAGAATCTATAGCACTGGAAAGGTATTAAGGCCCAAGGCCTGTTTCTCCACTCAGGAGATTCATAACCATATTCTGCCTCCACACTAAGAGAACCAGGTAGGAAAGAGCCAAACCAAGAGCATCCTTCTTTCTTAACTTTCCTCCTTTGCTTCTCGATTGTTTTTTCTATCCCATCTAGGAATGCTTTATCTTCTCTAATAAATATAGGAAATATCCTTCACATCCTTTTACCTTTTTCTTAAGCAGATAAGGTAATATTCATAGCATACAACCAGTGACTTTCTCAGACAGGAAGACAAACTTGGCACATAACATTTCAAATCATTGAAATAGTCCCCTTGTTGATCAAACTTCCTGGGCATTGAAAAGAACTAAGGTATTTTTCATTGCCCCTTGGAAATTGCCTGTTAGCCCTGCCTATTCTATTCTGAACTCCAAGATGCCAAGGCCCCTGGGAACACCACTTTTAACTTTTGACACTGCCTGGCAACTTCCTTCACCCTTTCTTAGACTATCTGTGAAGTTGTATCAGTTACAACCAGTTTTTACCAGCAAGATGTCAGCTCAGCCTCTGTCAACAACACCTAATGTACAAAGTCCTTTGGGCTGAAATTCTAAAATTTCTAGTTGACCTCTTCCTGTCTCTTCTTTTTCCTTTATTTCCTTCTTTTTTCTTTTCCTATTCCCGCTTGCTTCCTGGACCTTGTACCTGCATGTATATAAAATAACTTGTGAAATTTAGAAGATAAGGTAATAGTAATCATAGTTGATTATAATGCAGACAAAGTTAAGAGAATTTATTCCTCTTATTGTTATTCTGGTACCTCCTCATTTTGAATGTACAGGGCTCTCTTGAAATCTATCATTTTTCTGGGGGTAATTTTTGAAAATTAAAGAAACATATGAAAAGATGTTTTAAATTATCTTTGGTTGTTTGTTTTTCCTAAACTGAACTAGAAAAAAATGAATGAAATTCATAAAGGTCTCTTCGAAAAACAGTATGATAGGGTAGAAAGAGGGCTAGACTTGAACTAGGAGTTGAGACTTGTGCTAGTGTCCATTCCGCTATTAACTATGTGATGTTAAGAAAGCCTCTTAATTTAGCTATTCCTCTTCTTCCTTTCCTGTAAAATAAGAAGCTGGATGAGATGATCTCAAAGGACCCTTCCAGCCCTAAAACCCCTAAAATTCTAGTTGAAAACAAGAATAGTCCTGGGCCACTATGGGCCCAGAAGTATTGTAGCTGAGTTAATTGACAATTATAAGTAACATTTATAAATATATTTCGGGGGTAGGTGGGAAATTAACTCATATTCCAATCTTATTTTTTCAGCTGAGACATCTGATGTCATAAGAGAATGATTTTTAAATTACATGCTTAAACTATTTTAATTAGGTCTATGCTACATCTATACACAAAAGCCAGTTTTGAATAAAGGAAGTTTCAATCCAAACAAGTTATTTCTTATTGAATACAAACCAGTTCTCAAATTAATGGACAAGCTGTTAGGCATCCAAAGAAAGGGGACCAAGATGTTGAGAAAACTTCAAACCATGTTGTAGAAGAATCAATTGCAAGTTTACTTCAGAGAAGAAAAGATTTATAACATGATCCCTATATTCAAGTAGTTGAAGGATTGTTACATAAAAAAGACATTAGAGGGGCAGCTAGGTGGCAGTGGATAAAGCACTGGCCCTGGATTCAAGAGGACCTGAGTTCAAATCCAGCCTCAGACACTTGACACTTACTAGCTGTGTGACCCTGGGCAAGTCACTTAACCCTCATTGCTCAGCAAAAACAAAAACAAAACAAAAAGACATTAGAATTGCTCTAACTCCGGAAGAAGGCATACTTGAACCAATGAGTAGAAGTTGTGGAGAAATAGATTTTTGTTCAGCAGAAAGAAAAATGAGAAGTCCATCAAAGGACCAATATTTTGGGACCAGGGTGTTCCAAAAGTCTTAGAGCAGTTTTAAGAGCTTAGCACTAAGCCTAGTACATGCTATGTACCCAATAAATATTCATTTACTTCACCTGGCTTCCTATTATCTCCAGAATCAAATAGAAAATTCTCAGTTTGGTTTTCAAAACCCTTCCCATCCTAGTCCCTTCCTTCCTTTCCAGATTTCTTAACACCTTCCTTCAGTCTCTGTACTCTGTAATTTAGTGACATCAATTTTCTTGTTATTACTTGAGCATGATTCTCCCATCTAACTCCTCCATGCTTTTTCACAGGTTGTATGCAAGTAAGTATGTATGTGTGTAAGTAACTATGTATGTATGTATTAATACATCTTGTATGTACAGAGTTGTTTATATGTTGTGTTATGTTACTGCTAGATGGGTTCTTGGAAACATTCCTCTTTCAAAGAATACTTGCCCACACAATACAATCAAGATTTTAGTAAAAAGGTTTTATTATTTGACCGGGAGAAGAAGCCTAGACTTTGACTCCCAGGGAGGTACAGGTTTATGGCATGTTCCTTAATCAGACAGCATATACTGGTATGGTTGGGAGAAGTGTAACAAAGATACCAGAGTGGTTTGCCATTTCCTTCTCCAGCTCATTTTAGAGATGAGGAAACTGAGGCAAATTGAGCTAAGTGACTTGCCTGAGGTCACACAGCAAGTGTCTGAGGCCAGATTTGAACTCAGGAAGATGAATCTTCCTTATTCCCAGCCCAGTGCTCTATGCACCATGGCGCCACCTAGCAGCCCATGAAAAGGCCAGTTTAGTGACAGTAGAAAACTAGAGCTTAGCATAGCTGAAATGACTTGCATGAGTTGTAAATTTGGATTGTGAAGACTGACTATCCTATGAGACAAGAAGTCCGAGTGATTGCAGCTTTCTGATTCACTTTGCGCAGTGTCGGTGCAGCAAGGCCTTCCCTTGCCTAAATGCCTTCCCATACTATGAGTTTCTAATGAATCCGATGAGATGAACAAATTCCCAGCTAAAGTCCACAGTGAAGATAATTCTTGCTTAAAGAATCAAGTTTCTATTTGGAAGCCCGCTGAATAAATTCTGAGAAAATGTGTCTAAAAACATTATTTTTGCTCAGCACCAACCCTCTAAATTGTACAATTTCCTCACTGATGTTGCTCCATGGTTCTATCATCATTACAATTCACTTGGGAGAAAGATTTGGGAACAGTGCATTGAAGCTCTGCTCTGTTACACATATGGTTGGATACATCAAAAGCAGTGAGGGATGCAAAGTTGAAATTAACTCTGCATAGACACTGGTGTCATTTCTTTTGGACTCAGAATAAGCCTCACTTTCTTTTTTTGGGGGGGGGAGGTGGGCTAAAAATGTTCAGAGTATTTTGGTGGCTCTTCTGCATAGGAGGAAGAAGATAATAATATATCTATAAACCTGGAAATCGGACTGCTTTAGAAAAGTTTGCAGGAATAGCAATTTAGATAAAATTGCCTTTCCAGTCTTTTGGGGTGAGGAGGGGACTAGTTTATTTTCTTGGCAGAAGAATGTCTGGAAAGGACATCTAAGAGGGAGAAGAAAAGAATTTTTGGTAAATATGAGAATTGCCAAAATAACAATATTTGGCTGGCATAGAAATACAATACAAAATCAGCAATAAGAGGATGGGATACTACTTGGTAGAAATATCTTGGCTAAAAGAGCATTTGAATTACCATGGCTATAAATGGATACAATTATTTATTTGGCTATAAAATACTTGCATTTCTCTCTCTCTCTCTCTCTCTCTCTCTCTCTCTCTCTCTCTCTCTCTCTCTCTCTCTCTCTCTCTCTCCCTCTCTCCCCCTCCCTCCTTCCCTCCCTCCAACCCTCCCTCCCTCTCTCTCCCTTTCTCTCTTTTCCTGTGTTTCTGTTTTTCCATCTCTTTCCCTCCCTCTTCCCGTCTTTATTGCTTAAATCAACCAAGAACAGTTGTTTAAATATATGAAACCAAAATGTTTATCTTGTGAGGTGACACACTTACCATTTTGTAAATTTATTTTATTATCTCAATTTCAACTGAAAAATTAAGTATCTGTGAATTGCTCTATAATGATCATTAAAATGAGGTATATTTTTTTAATTTTATAACTCAAATCAAGGTACCGACTAAAATCTATTTGCCTAATAATGCAAGTTTTGAGACTATCTCTAGCATCTATATTAGAAATACATTTTGAAAAACACATTTTTCAGGACATATAAACAAAAATGTATATTTTAAACAGCTGTAAGTACTATAAGCATTAAACTGTGCTTGTGTCTAAAAGCAATTTGTATTTTTACATTTGCATTTTTCTATGGCCAATTGTAAACAAATGCACTTTTTATAGGGCTCATGCAATTACCTTATTTTCTCTGGTTTAAAATGTCCTTTCTATGAAGAACGCTTTAAAAATGTTAATGTAGTCATTGTATTGATTTCTTCATGAACACAGAGCAAATCAGCTGGAGGTCAGAAATGTAAGGAGAGTTTCAAAGTCAGGAAGAGGGTGATCAAATAAAATCTGTGATATATAATAACTGAATGGGCAGATAACTTAACCTCTCAGTACCTGAGCCAATTTTGTACAATCACATGTTAAAGATGAGTTGCCAATTTGCACAGGTGGAGGGAGTTTAAACAGTGGAAATTCCCAACACTGATGAAAGCACAAGTCTAAACATAAGCAAGTAAATAATTCTGGATTTTATGTCTAAGATAGTTCAACTGATCCTGTTTTGCAATCAATTGTTACTCAATCAACTAGAAGGACCATTGAGACATTCCATCCAGTGAACCAAGTCAATAACTCCAAGATTCCATCATTGGGCCACACAGCCTTAGAGATCTCCTTCATGAGAGCACTCCAAAAAGTTGTTGACCAGAATTTTTTTCAGATGACCAAGAGCCCATGAACTATGATTGATTTAATTTATTCAAGATGTACGCATTTAGGAACCACTCTGTACATAGTCTCAAGTTGTGCAAACGAAGTCATGGTTTGGGGTGGGGGGCAAATCTGCTCTTGGGCACTTTGTCATTACCAGGCCAGAGTGGATCAAAGCAAGTCATTAAGCAGTCCTCAGCAGGAAGTCTTGTGTGAAAACAGGATTCAGGAGATCAAAGGGGAAGCCAGCCTTTTACAAGGGATGAAGCAATGTGGCTCTCTCCTCTTCTGAATTTGCCATATTTAGTAATAACATAGACTTGGAACTGGAAGTAACCTTAGAGGTAACCTATTCCAACCCCTTGGTTTTATAGATGAAAAACCTGAGGGAGGTCCAAAGAAAGCAGAAGCAAAATTTGAACCTAGTACCTCACTTTGTAATCAAAATCCTAGGGAAGACATAAAGCTTAGAAAAGGATGAATAATCTCAACTGTCTTCAAATTTAAACTCTTATAGCAGGGAGGTTCTGATAAATATTTAACTAGCTCTCTAGAAAAAAAATACTCTTGACATACTTTAAATTTAAGTTTACATTAAGTTTAATGGATATTTTCTCTGTCACTTTCTTAAGTCTAGATAATCAACAAAATAATATTTTGTGGCATTTGCCAATTTCTGTAATGTTGATGCTTGCACTGAAAACTTAACAACCAATTCTCTTGAGCCAGTCTGAGCAGGCTCCAGCACACTCCTTGGGAGGGAGGGGATAAAACACACAAATGGATAACTAAAATCCACAATAATATATGCTAAGAGAGGGGAGAACTAAGTATTTCATGAGGCAGGTTTGAAGAGGAAAGGTCATTATTTACTAGGAGGATCTTGGAAGACTTCATCGGAATTAGGCTTCCAAGAATTGATACAAAAGGTGAAGGAGGGGTGAGGATGGGGCCCAGCCTTTAAGCTCATAAATAAAGGTTCAGGAGTGCACAGGGCATGTCTGGGGGACCTAAAGCAGTCTAGTGTATCTGGAGTGAGATGTAAGGTGAGGGGGATAGTGGATGAGGCCAGAAAGCTGGGTTGCACCAGGTTCTGGAGATCCTTGAGTGTGAGGCTGAGATTCAACTTTCTTGGGCAGACATTAGAGAATTCTATGTATGTATCACCGGGGCAGCTAGGTGGCACAGTGGATAGAGCTCTGGGCCCAGAGTCATTAAGACCAGAATTCAAATTTGACCTCAGACACTCATAGCTGTGTGAACCTAGGCAAGTCATTAAACCTCTTCCTACATAAAACTGGAGAAGGGAATGCAAATTATTCCATTATCTTTACCAAGAGAACCTCATGAACAGTTGGTGGCCTATGGGGTAGAGAAGAGCTGGGGATGATTCAACAACAACAACAACATATATGTCGCATTGCACAGTCTGTTAGTGGGTGTCCTAACTTTCAAGTATTTTTCTTCTATTGCTAAAAGCCCAATATTCTCCATTTTTAAGTCTACAAGTGTATGGTGTTTAGCATTTCCATCTTCCTCAATAAAACTTGGAATTTTAAAATGTTCTTTTGATTGCTACAAAAGTTTCTAAAAATCTCCTTTTCCTTGAAAAAAAATTCTACATTGCTTCATTACTGGCTGTCAGGAGAGTTGATGCTCCTTCTTTGTTCTACTCTGCATCACCTTTAAGGCCATTCCCTCTCTTCTAATGTAGTGAGAACTGTGTTTTTAACGGATGAGAGATTGGTAAAGTAGCCTTGAAACAGACCTAAATAAAACAGAAAAAAGGTAATAATAAGGCAGATCCCAGGAAACATTCCTTCCCTTTCAATACAAATCTTGTATATATCTGCCAGAATTTGTAAGCAAGGCATCTCTACCTTCATATAAGGAAGGAAGCTGGAGCCTCAGCAGGGGTAAATGAGATTCCTGCAGGTTTAAGGAGCTTTTTTCTGATCCAGACTGGGGTGCTTGAACAGTTCAGATAATGAAATGAAATGAATTTTCGACTGCTATAGAAATGCTGTTCAGCCGACCCAGACATGCCTCACCATTGGTGCTCACAGAGAAAATGAGTTTATCACAGATGTTCCATCTCTTTAAAAAAATCTCCCTCCTTTTATTTTTATTTTAAGCTACTCCCTCTTTGCCCGGGCTCTTCACAAGGTTATCCGTGTCTGAGCAGCTGAAGGGGCTCCTCACATGCCTAATACAACTACCCAAAAACAGTGATAACATTCATTATCAGAGCTTGGCACTTCTATTGCCAGGATAACTGTAGATGGAGGGCTGGGGCAGGGGTGCTTGCACACACGTGTGCATATACATACAGAAACACTATTCCTGGAGTCAGCTGGCTTTAAGAAAGGTCGGCTTGTAAACAACTCTTATGTGTTAGAGTCACGCCTTCTTTAAAAAAAATCCAACAATATCTTTTGTCTATATGGTACATACATTTCCTACTATAACTCTCACTCATCCCCTCCCAAAGATCTATCTATCCCTTATACTTAAGGATTAAAAAGAAGAAGACGCTAATAATAACAACTTTAAAGTTAGAAAAGCACTTTAATTCATTTTATCCTTACAACAATCCTAAGGGGGTAGGTGCTATTATTATATCCATTTTACAGATGAGAAGAGTGAGGCAGACAGAAATTAAATGAATTGCCCAGTGTCACACAGCTAAGAAGTGGCTAAGGCCATATATGAATTCAACTCTTCCTGACTCTAGGTACAGCACTCTTTTCCACCATGCCACTGAGCTGCCTACTAGAAGAATTGTGAGAATTCTAATTGTATTTAGACAACTGGAAGGCCAATTTGCAATGGAAAGGCCTTTTTCTGCATGAGACATGATAATAAATCAAGTTTTGATTATCAGATTTTTGTAGCCATCCTGTAGTTGTCAGTTCTATTACTTGATAGTCAAAGCCTGTATATTCTTTTTTTTTTGGGGGGGGGGGGTAGGGCAATGGGGGGTTAAGTGACTTGCCCAGGGTCACACATCTACTGAGTGTCCAGTGTCTGAGGCTGGATTTGAACTCAGGTACTCCTGAATCCAGGGCCTGTGCTTTATCCACTGTGCCACCTAGCTGCCCCCTATATTCTTTTTTTAGTTTGTTCCTCCAATGCACCATGATTTTTTAAAGAAATGGTTGCCATTCAAAATGGCTGTACACTTTGTACCAATCTACACTACAGTTTAGTAACCAATATACCAACACTGGATTTTCTGTGCCTTCTGAAACATGTACCTTGCTTCTTTGCACAATGCTTAATTTAAGATGCATTTTCATTGTAATTGGGAAGCTCTTGATTAATTCCCTTCATGCTTACCTGTCCTCACAACAAAATGGCTCTGTTCAAACTGACTGCTGTTATTCTTTAGTACTGACCTAATCCAGATGAAAGTTTCCCTGCAAAGATTCTGGGCAATAGTCCAGAAGTGAGAATTTTAATTGGGTTATTTATTTATGTATTTATCTGTGTTTACACATTTGTCTCTGTGCCACTATTTTTGTCTATGACGACGGTATCTCCAGGAGGCCCTCCTGATTTGAGATTCATTTTCAAATATTCGCGGTTCACTGTGCCAACTGCCAGCCCACCCTCTCTTCCCAAATAATAATTCTTTGTCTTTTCCCAGTTCCCATGGGGTGTACAGCCACTTCCCCAGGCGTGTGTGTGGGAGGGCGTGGTGAATGATGTACAGATTGAATGCTAATTCCAGATGCCCAGAGTCCTCATGCTGCCCACTGGCTGTTGAAAGAACTCCACACCACCCAGGCCCCAACATTTATCTTTCTTTATCTGATCCAAATAAAAAATCCCATTCTCTGAATACTGAGCTAGGTGTTGATCTGGATGTATAATTAAAGATAGTCACATTAAGCTGTGAATGTGGTCTAGCCAGCCTAAATTTGGGCAGTAAGAATGGAAAAGAGTTCTGGAGCCAGCTGAGCTGGATTCAAAACCCCCTTATGCTTTTTATTTGCTTTGTGACCTTGGATAGGTCAACCAACCTCTTTGGGGCTCATTTTTCTCATCTATAAAATAAAGGGACTAGACCAGATGGCTTCTAAGGTCTCTTGGAGCTTTTATGATCCTTTGGGGAAGGGGGAAGGGGAGTAAGATATTCAAATGCAGCTCAGGTTGGAGTGACTCAATACAATGTACTGTGAGTCCTTATGTCTCGTTCCCTGAGAGGTACCAGGTCGTCATAAACACATGTGAGACCCAAGAATGTCACTAGCCACTATCATTTGAAGTGAAATTATAAAGGATATGTATATTGCAATGCATTCAATAGTAGATATGGATAAGTTTAGGGCAGAGGAGAAATCACAAAGAAACCAGCAATTCTACTACCTACACTGAAGAGAAGAGAAGAGATAATCCTTTTCATTGCTCTGAGAGGGTCTTCTTCCTTGATGCTCTTTGGGTTAGTTCCAGCTCTCCTTCCTTTCTTAGGATGCTATGCTACTTCTTATCCTGTTTCTCATATGGAACTTATAGATGGCCTTGTATTACTGTTTATTCTATCACATATTTCTTGTAGAGAATAAGCTCTTTGAAGTCAGAAACTATTTTGTGCCCCTCTTTGGGGCAAACATAGTAAACACTCAATTGAGTCAAGGGAGGGAAGCATTGGTCATCTCCTTTTTTGGTTTTTGGTGCCCACTTTGCCTGTCCACAGTCCCTGTCCTCCTCCCTTTTTCTGGGGATGAAGATCAAGCAGAGGTTTATTCATTAACATCTTCAGCCAACTCTGGACTTTTACTTACCCAGGCCATAAAAAAATTGCATTTTGTCTCCATGGGTTCTGAATGAATGTTTTTGTGTAGAATCCTTCTCTTTTTGAAATCTCGGCAAATTTACTTCTATACAACTCTGTTGCTACCAACCACTTTTCATTACTGAACTTTTTGTTCACAAGTCTTTAAATATTATCTTGCCCCTGCTCTATGCTTACCTGTATGGGTGTTTATCTGTTACTGTTGCAGGAGGTGGGATGTGTGCATCATTTCCTGAGGCTGAGGACACAAAGAAAATGTAAAGAATTGTGTCAGTAGCTTCTGAACAGCAAATTTATTAGTTCCTTAATGCCAGGAAAGCAGCGAGACAGAACTAGAAATACGATGAATATGAGCAGGAGTGCATTTACTTTAGGCAGCCAAAGTGTGGCAGCTTAGTATCTCAAAGCAGCCCACCGCTCCACATTGATTGACTATTAGCATATTGCAATTTAACCTCATATTGCAAAGATTCTTCATGTAAATGGCTTGAAAAAAATCTGTGGGCAATTATTGCTAATAACAAGCAATTTACAGCATCCAGGGATCACAAAGCCTGTTCTAGATAAGTAAACTTGATCATGCACATCTCACCAGGGCTGAGACTAAAGTAGCAGAGGTTAAGTGACTTGCCCAAAGCACTCCCCCCTCCCTCCAACATGTCACCAGGGACAGCGAGGCCCTGAGGAGGTTAAAAACAGGAGCTTCTGAGCGGGCTGCTTTATAATCATATTCATACTCTCAGTACTTCATTCCCTTTATTGTTGTGTTACTAATTCATTACATTTTGCTTTGCTGCCCCAAATAGTTATCATTTGTTTTCTGGTTTGTTTTGCTTTGATCTAAGACTTGAGATTTCATCAGTATGAGTATCTCCCTGGATGGAAACTCTAACGATGCAGGTTAACAAGAAATCTATAATTTCTATTCTTAGAGATTTCTTGGGGCAATGAACAATCAGATGGCTTCACCCTGACATATAGCTAGTATGCGTCAGGGGTAGAATTTGAATCCAGGTCTTTTTTAAAAACTTTATGGTTAGTCCTCTATGTTCCCCTCATTTTATCTTCATTTCAGAGGATGTATGAAACCTTTTATCCAAGGGTTAACCTATCTCTGCTGAGTGCCCAATTAATGCATTCAGTGTTCCAGGTAGCATTGCTTGAAATATGTCTTCTCATCCATTGCCTTATACTCACTCTGCTGAGTAAACTGAACAGAATCATAGTTTTAGAGATAAAAAGGACCTTTGGGATGGTCTTGTTGCTCACCTCCATTTGACACATGGCAATTACCCATCCATCCCAGCTCCCAGCATACCAAATGGCCTGATAACCTACAAGAGTCATCCACAAGAGCTATCACCAAGGACAGAGAACTGAGGCTCTGCTTCTAGCAAGGAAGGAGACTTTAAGGAAGTTTACAGTGACCTACAAAGAGCATGCTACATTCATACAGCTTCCAATGTCATCTAATAATCATATGTATGCAACCCATAAATCAACACTCCAAGCTCTGGGTTTATATACATTGGATTCAGTCTTGGGAGATGCCTCTAAGTGAATGTCCTTGGCTCATTTTGTTCACCCCCACCCCACCCCATTTCCCCCGGGGTTGGTTAAAGGTCCTATGCATTCACCAAGCTAACAATATTGGATTCTGATCATTCATTGTTTTGCAAGGGGAAAAAAAGGAAAATGACACCAAGGACTCATAGAGGCCCCCAAATTGTTGATCTTATTCTCAATGATATTCCAGTGAGTTCTACCTTTGTTCCAGGGGCCTAATAAAGCTTCCAGCCATACATTACTACCCTAAGTATATGGGTATACTCTAGGGTAAGTGTACCCTAACATGTAGGGTATGTATACCCCAAGATATGGGTTTCTAGAGAGACAACCTTCTTCCCACCAGACTAACACAATCTGAACAACTCAAGGCAATAAAGAAGGGCTGGCTTTCTTCCCCCACATTGTATTTCAGTTCACTGTTAATCCTTCTCTCTCCAAAACACCTAGTTGCAGTCTTTCTCAACATCTACTACTGCCTTCAGTTTCTGCCGTTTCTTACTCTATATAATCCTTTCTTCTCGCTAGAAGGCTGGGTCCCAGAATTCTCAATTCTCCTCTGAAAGGATGGGGTCCAGGCTCAGTCAGTCAGTCAATCAGTTAGTCAACAAGCATTTATTAAGTGTTTGCCATTTATTATATCAAACATTTATTAAGTGCCAGGTACTGGGCTAAGTGCTGGTTATACATATACAAGTGGGGGGCGGGGAGTCAATCCTGGTCTGAAAGAAGCTTATATTCTAATGAGAGAAGACAACACACAGAAGAAAGTAAAAGAGGTGAAGGGAGGCAGGTAACTGGAAAGCATGATAGAGAACACCCAGAGTATAGCCTGGAGAGAAAAAAGACACTGCTGGACTGGGCCCTCCTTAAATGGAGGTTCTAGGAGGAACAATTCAATCAAAGGGACATCACACATCCAACTGGAGGGAATGACAGAGAGGTCACAGTGGCAGACGTATTTTCAAGATATGAATTCCAGAGCTGAAATGTGAGTGTCAGAATGAAGAGGTTTGGAGGGTATGATAAAAGAAATTCTAGGGCAGCTAGGTGGCGCAGTGGATAGAGCACCGGCCCTGGATTCAGGAGGACCTGAGTTTGCATTTCAGCAAAGCATCTAACAAAGTGTTTCATGCTATCCTTGAAGACAAGGTGGGAAGGTGTAGGCTAGCTGATAGTAAAATTATATTCCAAATTGGTAGGATGACCAGATTCCAAAAAAAAAAAAATCATCATTAAGTGATCAATGTCAACTTGATGGCAAATGGAAAGTCCTGAGAGATTTGTTTGTGCCCCTATGCTGTTCAATATTCTTATCAACAACTTAGATAAAGACTTAGATTACATACATTTTGTTTTTTTGGTGAGGCAATTGGGGTTAAGTGACTCTCCCAGGGTCACACAGCTAGTAAGTGCCAAGTGTCTGAGGCCAGATTTGAACTCAGGTCCTCCTGAATCCAGGGTCGGTGCTCTATCCACTGCACCACCTAGCTGCCTGATTACATACATTTTTAAACTTGCAGAGGACCCAAAGCTGTAATGGATTGATGACAATGAATGATAGAATACGTATCCAAAATAAAATTATGGCTTTAATTCAACAAGATGAAATTCAATTGAGAAAAATAAAGTTCTTCACCAGGATTAAAAAAAAAAATCAGCTTCATAAGAGGAGGTATGGCAAGGTCAGATCTGGGGATTTCAGAGTATCTCAAGATCAGACGAAGTCAATAGTTAGGTGGCAGCCAGCAAACCTGATACCCTGGGCTTAAGAGATGCATGGTGTCCAGAACAAGGGGGAAATGATAGCCTCACTGTACTTTCCACTGTTTAAACCATCTCTGAAGCATTATATTTAATTCACAGATTAGGAAGGATATTGACAATACACATTAGAATATTTCAAAAGGTGGGCAACAGAATAGTGAGGGAACTGGAGACCTCACCATCAGAGAATTAGCTGAAGACACAGAGAATATTTAGCCTGGGGAAGAGACGACTTCCATGGTGCAGAGTCTTTATCTTTGTGTCATGGGGAAGACAGATTCTGCTTGGCTGAAGAACACTAAATGGAAGTTACAGGAAGGCACATTTAGACTCATGTAAGGGGAAAACAATAATTACAATTAGCTCTATCAAAAAGGAGAATGGGGGAGAGCTAGGTGGCACAGTGGATAGAGCACCAACCCTGGATTCAGGAGGACCTCAGTTCAAATCCTACCTCAGACACTTAACACTTACTAGCTGTGTGACCCTGGGCAAGTCACTTAACCCCAATTGCCTCACCAAAAAAATAAAAAAGGATAATGGGCGGCTTTTAGGGTTAATATAGTTTCCCCTTCACCAGAAGGATTTAAATGGAGGGTGGGGATTACCTATCAAAATATGGATTGAATTAGTTGACTTCTAAGATTGCTTCCAACTTTGAGGTTTGGGATTCTAGCTATATTCATCTTCCTCACACATCAAACCTAAAGTTGCTCAAGACAACCCTTCTTCATGAGAATATTTTTTTACTGGTCCAGCCCACAACGATCTATTCCTCCTTTTAGACTTTTTATTTCTTGTACTATTCATTTAGCATGAAATCATATATTTCTTGGGTCACAGTTTAATCATTTTTTGGTTTGATCACTTCTTGCTTCCCCGGCTACACTGTAAGTTCGGGCAACTATTGTGTGATGAGGAGAACCCTAGAGGAGAGATCAGGAGGCTTGGGTTAAGGTCCTAGCTATGTAACTAACTAGCTGTGTGACCTTAGCTGTCTAGCTTTCTATAAGTCACATTGACCTTCATTAGACCTTATTTTTCCCATCTGTAAAACTGAATGATCTTTAGGTCTTTCAGGTAACTTAAGACTAACCTGTAATTCCTTGGGGGAAGTGAATTGCTTAGTATGACTTTATATCTCCACAGCATTTACCATTATCTTATACACAAAGTAGAATTACAGCATTTAAGAATTGAAAGGGGACTTTGAAATAATTTTGCATAGATCTTTTAAAGATGAAGGTAAAGGGCAGCTAATTGGCACAGTGGATAAAGCACCGGCCCTGGATTCAGGAGGACCTGAGTTCAAATTCGGCCTCAAACACTTGACACTTATACTATGTGACCCTGTGCAAGTCACTTAAACCTCATTGCCCCTCAAAAAAATAAATAAATAAAAAATAAAGATGAAGGTAATAGGTGCCCAATAAATACTCATTAAATAAATGATTCAAGTAATTTCATGTAATCAAAAAGTATTTATTGAGAGTACGCTGCAATGTAGCAAGGATCATGTCTAAGCTGATGGACCAGTTCTCTTTATTTCAATCTTAATAGTATTTTTTCCAGTTACATGTAAAGATAGTTTTCAACATTCATTTTTATAATATTTTGAGTCCCAAATTTTGCTCCCTCCCTCCCTTCCCTCCCCCTTCCTCAAGAAGGCAAGTAATCTGATATAGGTTATATATGTACAATCACATTAAACATATTTCCACATTAGTCATGTTGTGAAAGAAGAATCAAAACAAAAGGGAAAAACCTCAAGAAAGAAAAAAATAAAGTAAAAATAGTATGGTTCAATCTTTATTCAGATTCCACAGTTCTTTTTCTGGATGTGGAGAACATTTCCCATCATGAGTCCTTTGAAATTGTCTCAGATCATTGTATTGTTGAAAAGAGCTAAGTGTATGTATCAGAGCTGATCATCACACAATGTTGCTGTTAACTGTGTGCAATGTTCTCCTGGACCAGTTCCCTTTTAAGCTCTCATCTTCATCATCTTACCTTGCAATAGCAATAGCAGTGCTGAGGCTGGAGCACAGGTTATATATATGACATCACATATATACATATGCATACATGCATACACATACATACATACACACATATATGTGTCATCTATAGCAGGTCCAAAGCCTCACAACTCTATAGAAGATTGGACATGGCAAAAATTCTGTAAAATTTTGGCTCTATTCACAACATTTTTCTGCTAGACTCTGCTCTATAAAGAGATCTAATTCTTTGGTTCAATTTCAGTGTGTTGGCTAAAGTCTACAATGGCTAATGTGAACATTAGCTAGCTATTGCCACACACACAAAGTCTCACAATTAAATAGTATATTAGGCAGATTATAGTATATTAGACTGATTAACATGCAGGTTTATGGTTTGATAACATATCAGACCTCATCCCATCATTCTTCTAAAGTAGATGCTGGCTTTGTAGATCCAACTTCTTTGTTTATGAGTGCATATGTAGATAATATGCTTTCTAGGAGAAATTATAGCTTTTAACTCTGTATTTCTCATTAAAATCTAAAGCTTAAAGAGCATAGTTACCCACATCAATGAATTGGTGAATGAATGAATGAATGAGCTAGAGATGCAAATAGAAAAGCAAGATCAACTCTCCTCCCAAATAGCACACATCTAAATTGGGGAAAACAGCACATATAGGAGGGTTCAGCCATAAGATGGATGGAAGGTGCAAGAGTTATTCGTGTACACACTCTTACTGCATGCTAATTCATTCCTTTGGATGACTACCTCCATGACTAAATCGTGATGATATTCATAGCCTATTGAGTTAAACAAGCTTCCATAATTTTCAAAAACATATTTGAACAGATTTTCCTAGGCCTTTTATCTATTCCTTAAGCACATTATGTGTTTATAAGAGATATAACAAAAATTAATTCATATGATGGTGGTGGATGGCAAGGAAGGGCAAGAGAATAAACCCTAAATGTAGTCACTGGGTTAGTTACTTAACCTTTTTATATTTATGTAGCTTCTTTTTTCAAATATTGACCTTCCTCCCAAGGAAACTATTGATTAGTGCACTGATGTTTGTCATTTTCTGTGAAAATTAGTCACACTGGAAATGCTAAATAATTTAATGACAATAATCTCCCTTGTAGGAATTTGTAAGAAATTGAATTTACCTTTCTCCAAGGAGCTCAAAGAATTGTCCAGGATTTTACATAATTAACTTCCTCCCTTGCGAGACAAAGAATGAGATATTTATTTGGTTATATTATTTGCAGAGGAGGAAAATTATACATGGAGAGCTTTAAAGAGGTTGTGTAGGGGGTCAGAGGCAGACCTGGAAAACAAACTTTCTTCTCTTGATCATTACTCCAGCACTCCATGCCATTTTGTAGCCTAACCACAATCCACAGGCATCCTCGAAGGCAGACTGTTTGAAAGTATCAGTGTTGGTACAATGAAGACAGTGTAACAACTCTGTGGGACAGGAAGAAGCAGGTGCCTTGGGAAGTGTTTCCATTTCAATGGGTGTTGTAATGACCCAGCATAGTTAAGCAGTGGTAAGCAGCAAATGTTGCCCATGTTTGACCTTTAAATGGGTCATCAGAATCCTCTTGTCTGAGGGTGAGTATAAAGATTAAGAAAGAAGCAAGACAGGATTTTGGTATAGTCAAATGGTGCAATTGTTGCGGTCTGGGCCAACGAGTCTGGGCCTTCCTTGTGTTTTTGTGCTCAACTGGTGCATTCTCCATTCAGGAAGAGCAATCAGCAATGAATGTCTGATATGTATGCCATGTGTGTCTACTTAAGAATATCTGATGTGTAGGTAAGAATTACGCTATAGTAAATGACCATAGTAATCTAGTGTTTGATAAACTCAAAGATTCAAACTTTTAGAACCAAAAAAAAAATCATTATTTGACAAAAAAAATCATTATTTGACAAAAACTTCTGGGAAAACTGGAAACAGTATGGCAGACACTAGGTATAGACCAACACCTCTTATCATATACTAAAATAAGGTCAAAATGGGTACATGATTTACACATAAATGTTGATACCATAAGAAATTAAGAGAGCATAGAATAGTTTATATGTCAGACTTATGGACAGGTGAAGAATTTAGGACAAAAGAAGATAAAGAGATCATTACTAAATGTAAAAGAGATAATTTTGATTATATAAAATTAAAAAGCTTTTGCACAAACAAAACTGTTACCAACATTATGAAAAGAATTTTTGAAACAAGTATCTCTGATAAAGCCCTCATTTCTCACATATTTAGAGAACTGAGTCAAATTTATAAAAATACAAGTCATTCTCCAATTGATAAATGGTCAAAGGATACAAAAAGGCAGTTTTCAGACAAAGAATTCAAAGCTATCTATATTTGTATGAAAAAATGCCCTAAATTCGATTGATCAGAGAAATGCAAATTAAAACTCTAAGGTACAACATCATACATATCAGAATGACTAACATGACAAGAAACAAAAATGATGGATGTTGGAGGACATGTGGAAAAACTGGGACACATCCACTGTTGGTGGAGTTGTGAACTGATCTAACCATTCTAGAGAGCAAATTGTAACTATGCCCAAAGGTCTATAAAAATGTGCATACCATTTGATCCATTGATACCACTGCTAGATTCATATCCCAAATACAAAAAAAAAGGGAAAAGGACATACTCATACAAAAATATTTATAACACCTCTTTTTTGTCATGGCTAAGAATTGGAAACAAAGGGATGCTCATCAATTGGGGAATTGCTGAACAATCTGTGGTATATGATTGTGATGGAATATTATTGTGCTAAAAAAAATGACAAGCGGGATGATTTCAGAAAAACCTGAAAGACTTACATGAACTGATGTTTAGTGGAGTGAACAAAATCAGGAGAATGCTGTATGTAGTAACAGCAATATTGTTTGATGGAGAACTGTGAATGACTTATCTATTCTTAGCAATACAATGATCCAAGACAACCTCAACGGACTAATGATGAAACATACTATCCATCTCCAGAGAAAGAACTGATATTGATTGAATACAGACTGGAGCATGGTATTTTTCACTTAGATTCATTTTTTTCTCTTAATTGAGTTTTCAAATAGACAAAAATATACCAAAAATGCAAACATTCAAATACACAAAATGACAATATAGAAATGTTTTACATAATTGCATATTTATAACCCATATCTGATTGCTTATCACCTCAGGGAGTGGGGAGTGGAGGGAGAGAAGGAGGCATAGAAAGTCAAAATTTTAAATAAAAAAGCTTTTTATAAAACAAATATCAGGGGCAGCTAGGTGGTGCAGTGGATGGAGCACCTGCCCTGGAGTCAGGAGCACCTGAGTTCAAATGCAGACTCAGACACTTGGCACTTACTGGCTGTGTGACCCTGGGCAAGTCACTTAACCCCAATTGCCTCACTAAAAAAAAAAAAAAAATATCAGATTGTAAATGGCCACATTAGCAACTTATCCAAAGTCCACAGGCTAAATAAAACACTCAGAGGTAAATGGCCAGTGATAAGCTAATAGCTCAGGTTAAGTTTTTGCTGCACACTGGAATTAATATTCCTGTTCTCTTCCAGTCCAATCTACCATTATCTACCCCAATCAATACATGAATGTGACCTTCCTCTGTAGTTGCCTCTTTCAGTCCATTGTCTCAAAATGCACAAGACTTTTGAGCAAGGATGTGCTCAATAGAGCCATACAGCTCAATCTTTGCCTTGAGGTGATTGGAGAAGTTCCCAATGTTGTCAAACTCAACTAGCATAACAAGGTGCCATAGCATGGTGTTTGAAAAAAGGCAGTTCTGCATCACATTAGCACTTGATTCATCAGTGGGTTGACTCTTCTGACCTAGTATCCTGCAGTGGGGACTAAACTAAAATGTGGAAGAGAAGGGAGAAAACAAAACTGGTAGTCACTTTATTGGGCTTTTGGCAAAGGCAGAACCCACCCATGCAACTTTAGTGAGGAGTGTTTTACAGCAGAGTAGAAAATCCTACTGTCCCCATTCATTTTATTATCTGTACAAACTCCGAAGGGAAGGCTGCTGTTAGTAAACAAAGTGTGTGTGTGCAGAACCCATTTGGATAGTTACTTACCCAGCTTGTAGTCCCTGGTGTGATGCTGTGTGGAGAGGGAAAACTTCCTGCCTCCTAAAGATATGTGATAATTTTCAATATGCACAGTTAGATCTATTCACTATCAAAGTAGTTCTCTAGATTATCCACCTTGTGAATTTCCATGGAAAATACTTAATTTCTCCAGAAGAGCCTCCCCTCTTCTCCTTTTGTCCTACCCAATCATTTAGGGAGTGACAACTAATTCTGTTTCTTAAGTAAAACATAATAAGTCTAGTAAATGTTCTGCAAAACTATTATCATGGTTTCTGAAAACAAATAGAAAATATTTAGTTCAATCATATTACTGTGACTCCATTATGGAAGTTGACTGAAAACAGGCGGGTATCTTGGAAGTTCTACTAATTTATAAGATATCAGTGTACTGTCCCAAATTCTAATCCTAATTTACTCCCTAAGGGTGACCCCTACTTTTCAGAATTCCTCTATTCATCATTTTCTCTACCTATCAAATGGAGATATAGATATCTCCTATCTAAATCATGGAATTGATGGGAAGGGTCAAATTGAATCTTCTACCTTAGTCCTTTTACTTAGACCATTCCATTGTCCTTGACTCCTCTCCCATTTCTTCCACCTTGCTAAATTCCAGGCATCTTTCAAAGCCCATGTCATATCCTCTGTAGAACTTTCTTTGACAGGGACAACCTGAAATGTTCTCTCCAACCTCTGAATACTTTTAACAACCACCCCCCCCCCCATGAAATTTCTTGGTAAATCAATATGTAGTACCCAGTGGTACTTCTAGTGTCTCCTATTTAAATTCTTATATTGATAGTTAGCTTTACACATGCCTTTTCTCCCTCAGAGTTCCCCTAAAAATGCAGATCTCTTAAATTAAAACAAAAGGGAATAGAAAAAATTAGAGCACATTAGTTTTAAGACCATTGTTTCAATCCTTCCATACCCTGGGAATATGGGCCAATGCTTATTTTTGTGACTACCACTAATAGAAACATGTGTAGGGGTTTTATGAAGATTAAGAAATTAACATAATCATGATACTTGGAACTCTGCTCTAAAGTGCTGTTTTTAAAACAAATTATTTGTATTTTTATTTAAAAACAAACTAACCATGTGAGCATGTGAAATAGATAAATCACATTAAGATTGAAACCATTTCCAAATTCATGGTGAACTTTGTATTGAATTGTTATATTTCAATGATTCAATAAGTGAAGAGCATTATCATGGTTTGGGGTTTTATCAGTTGTTTATTTTTTGTTGTTGGTGGTGTTTTGGTGGGGCAATGAGGGTTGAGTGACTTGCCCAGGGTCACACAGCTAGTAAATGTCAAGTGTCTGAGGCCGGACTTGAACTCAGGTCCTCCTGAATCCAGGGCCAGTGCTTTATCCACTGTACCACCTAGCTGCCCCCAGTGAAGAGCATTATCAATCTATGCTAGATGAAAAAAGACACAATAAATGGATATCTATCACAGTATAAATCATTGCCTGCTTTCGATCATTATAGCCCAATAAGTAGCTCTATATGCCTGCACTCAAGTACCTCTTTTCTTCATGAGGCCTTGGAAGCAAGGCCCACATTTTTTACTTTTTTGCATGCTAAAGAACCTAGCACAGTTCTAACATGTATGAAGTATTCAGTTCCCATATTTATTTTTCATTGAATAAATGAATCAGAACAATTTGGCAGGTACACAGAAACAGCAGTATCTCCCTTGTGATTATAGAGGAATTTACATGTTCATGCTGAAGCAGTTTGGGCTACAGATGGACACTTTAATACCATGGTGAATCTCCCCTTTTCTTTCTTGACTGATACTACTTTAACCTTGGGCTACGTTATCTCATTTCTAGATTACCACATAGATAGAAATCACAAACTTGCCATACCATTTAATCCTATGTTCTTATCTTCCTATAAATTCTTCATTGAAGAATCCATCCAATGAACTGGAGGCAAACCTCTGCTTTTTCTAAAGTCTTAGAGGTATCAGCATATCACCTGGATTGTACAGTTGTTACCATTCCCCCACACTATATGACTAGACCACTTTCTTTTCTGTTCATGGGTCCTTGATAAAATATTTTACATAACATGGTGTGCAAGGCATTGTTCTTAACCCTGCAGCTTATTTACATCCATCAAGCATCTTTCTATTATTTGTAACTGTGATACTTCTAAGATCATGGTATTCTTGTGGTCTACGGTCATATATAGGCCTTCTAGGCCTCACTAGGAGGACATTAGGTAGTGAATTGGCCAGAGAATCCAGAGAATCCAGCCCAGTCATCTCTTCCTACATGATCTTGGAGCTAACTCACTCCCCATTGGATGAACCAATTTAAGATACATTTCCATATGCAAAAGCATCTTGTCTATCTTATCTTATCAACTTACCTTATTTCTATAGTGATGTCTGTTATCCCTAGTTAAATATTCTTTCCTTCCTAGGTGTTAGTGACATTGATTTATCCTCGCTCTGTTCTGACTTGTATGACCATTTTTTTCTCCATCTGTGTCCCAGAACTCTCTAGAAACTTAGCATTTAGGAAAAACTCCTTCCTTTCGGTAACCTGGAAATTGGATCCTTGTATTTTGCCATCTTAGTCACATGGTTTCTTTCTCTATGTCTGTCTTCTTTCAGGCTAAAAGGTAAAACCACTGTTTTTTCATGATGGGGCCCAGGAATTCTCTACATGGTAAGAGACCCTGTCATTAACCTTAAAAAAATTAACATTTATTTATTTATTCATTTATTTTGTAGTCATTGAGTATCTCTCCCTTTTAGTTCCCTCCTCTCCCAACTGAATGGGTAAAAAAAAAAAAAACAGGGAAAGTAAAACCCTCCTAACATATATGTATAGTCTAGGAAAACAAATTCCCTCATTGACTATCTTCAAAAATGTATATCTTATTCTGCATTTTAAGTCTATCACTTCTGTCAGAAGGTGGCTGACATGTTTTCTCTTTAGTTCTTTGGACTTGTGGCTTATCATTACATTGAACAGAGTTGTAAAACCCTTTAAAGTTTCTTTTCTCTATAATATTGTTGTCATTATATAAATTGTTCTCCTAGTTCTGCTCTCTTCACTCTTCAACATTTCATAGAGTTCTTCATGGATTCCTCTAAAACTTCATCTTGTCATTTCTTATGGTCTAATAATATTCCATTACATTCATATACCATGATTTATTTAGCCATTTTCCAATGGACAGGTACCAACTTAGTTTTTGGTTACTACAAAAAGAACCACTATAAATATTTTTGTTTAAATAGATCTTTCCCCTCCTTATTTTATGTCTTTTAGAAAGAGGCCTAGTAATGATATAGCTGTGTCAAAGGGTATGCAGTTCACAAACTTTGAGGGCATAGTTTAAACTGCTTTCCAGAATGGCTGCCATCACTTGGACCATATGGGTGATAAAATGCACAATAGCAACATGACTCTATCACATGGGAGTGGTGTAGATTCATAGGCTTTCATTCCACCACTGACTCTACCTAGGACCTATATCTCTGATGCTCAGCTATACTCCATCAGTACTCAGTTCTCCCTAAATAAAGGCCATCTCTTTGACCAACTTTTTATAGGCCTAGAACATGGTCTAACATAGCCCATGCCAAGCAATGAAACAGATGGAAATTAAATGAGGTATTAATTGATATATTCCACTTTATGTTTTTTAGTCCTATCAATGAAGTAGTCAACAAGCAAATGCTCATGTTTTTCAACAAAACCTTATATCTTGTAAGCTTACCAAGTTGGCTTCTGATCAATCCCCTACACTAACATCATTTATACTTTTTTACTTTTTGTACAAATGAACATATGTTTCATTTAAATGACATCTTTCTTCCCAATAATTCAGGTGATGAGTCTTATTAAGTTGTGCTGTGTGTGCATGTGTGTGTATTTGTGTGTATGAATGTGTTGTCACATTGAAGTAAGGCTGGAAAGCCAGGTTGTCCCCAGAGTCTTCTCTCTTGCTAGAGCTTGCTATAGATAGAAAATATTTGAGAACCACTATTTGGAAGCATCCATAGTCCCTTTGCTATCACAGGTAGTTAGATGTGCTCATTTGGCTGTTAGTCATGGTCATAATTAACAGGGATATTTTGGGGGGGAAAGAGCCTCTCCAAAAAGGGCATCAATGGACAAAAATATCAACCACACTTAAGACCTTGATCCATGACCCACAATAATTCTTTTGTCAGGGTGTTTGGCAGGGACTTGCTAGGGTCATTTGAGTTGTTTCCTATATCCTTTCTTGGCCAAAAGGCAGAACTAGGAGGGAGAAATGGGGATAAGTGAGCAAGGGCGAATAATCCATAAAAATGAGATGTAACCTTGAGTCTTCAAGAGTTGCCTGTCCATCACTGTTCCAAAGTGTTCGGGAATACTGCTAGCCCTGCAGATTGAGAGACTCAGGACTTGTGATAGTGATGTTCACTATGTGTCCTGACAAGCTCCCTGTTGCTGGCCATTCCCATCAAATTTCAGTCTCACTGTGACTGCTCCCTTTAACTTTGACTTCAAGTGGCTCTCTTTATTTAAAGGCTAATTTGTAAGAGAATGCAGTTGGAGCTTTTTCCCAGATTTAAACATAATCATTATTATGATAAGAACTACCATTTATATAGTGCTTTGTGATTTGCAAAACACACTTCATATATGTGTGTGTTTATAAAATCCTATTTGATCCTTATCTTTAGCCCCATTGTGCTGATAAGAAAACTGAAGTGGAGGGGTTAAATGATTTGCTAGTAAACAGCTAGTAAATGGTCTGAGGCCAGTGTTGAACTAAGATCTTCTTGACTTTAATTGCAGCATCCTAGCCAGCCACCAGAACATCTACCGTTAAAAAGGTAAGAACATTAGCTTGAAAGAGTACAGTGTCGAAAGCATTTTGTTTTGGGAACAAATAGTTACTTATTATTTTGTTCATGGGGATTTTGAGAACCTGCCCCTTAAGAATGAGAAAGGTGGGGGGCAGCTAGATGGCACAGTGGTTAAAGCACCAGGACTGGATTCAGGAGTACCTGAGTTCAAATCCAGCCTCAGACACTTGACACTAGCTGTGTGACACTGGGCAAGTCACTTAACCCTCATTGCCCTGCAAAAAAAAAAAAAAAGAATTAGAAAGGTATCCAATAATTATTTTCCATATACTTTTGCAAAGACTCCTAAGGGAACTATGTCATCTGAAATGGCACAGAACAGTAAAATTTGGGATCAGATAAAATAGTTCTGGTTCTGAATCAATTGCTAACAAGCTGTGTGACCTTAGGTCATAACAATATTTCTCTAGACCTAAGTTTTCTCATCTGAAAAATGGGGATAATATTACTTAGACTATTTTACAGGTTAGTTTTGAAGATCAGATGAGATAATGTATGTATCAATCAATTAACAAATATTCATTAAGGAAGGAGGGAGGGAAGGAAGGAAGGGAGGAAGGAAGGAAGAGAAAAGAAAAAGAGAAATAATCTCTTCTTTAAGGAGTTTACATTCAATCATACTGTGCTTTACAAACATAAATGGTTATACAAATATCAATTACCAGGTGAGGTGTTATTTGGGCAGCTAGGTGACCCAGTGGATAGAGTACTAAGCCTGGAGTCAGAAAGAATCACCTTCATGAGTTCAAATATGGCCTCATATGCTTACTAGATATGTGACCCCGGGCAAGTCACTTAACCCTTGTTGGCCTCAATTCTTCATCTGTAAAATGAGCTGGAGAAGGAAATGGCAAACTATTTTAGTATCCTTGCCAAGAAACCCCCAAATGGGTTCACGAAGTGGGACACAATTGAAAAACAACTGAACAACAACAAAAAAGTGTTATTCAGGAAATAAAAAGAACTATATTAAATTCTTCTGAAAAAATACAAGGTCAGAAACCTGAGCTTATTTCTCAGTCCACAAGAGGAAGCAAAGGGGTAGATCTCTTCCACTCTGAAATTGTAAAGCCTCCCTCTTTCCTTTCTCTATCTTCACCAACAGAATGGTGCATAGAATAAAATCCTCCAAGGGAACCTATAGGATTCCAATGACTGAGTATAGAGGAGAAAAACCCCAGAAGAACTGGGCCCAGGTGCAGGAATAAACTAATGTTCATTTCAATGTGCTTTCTTTTTAATCAAAAAAGTTATAATCACTTTTTAAAGAAGTTCTTCCCATTTAGATAGCACAGTATGAGAGTGCAGCCTCTCTGGTCCAAAGCACACAATTCAGACATGCTAACGATCAGCCCCCATAGCTTAACACTTACAATTCTCCTCTCCCTCTTTCTGTCTCTGATGGATTCATATTGGTACTTAGCTCACTTACAAAGGCGATTGGTTTATGATCAATTTTGCACATTACCAGTTGATTGGCATTAAATGTAGCTTATTTGGGAAGAGTGGGGTGGCACAGCGGTTTCACTGCATAAAACCACGCCAAGGAGTTCTGTTCAAAAGTTGGGCAGGTTGAGATTGTGAACAAATAGCATTTTCCATCTCAAAATTGCTATACTCATATATACAAAGTTTCTATATAATGTGATGAAATAATTATTGTAATTAGCATCTTAATTTGAATTTAGATGCAATTTCTTTTTTTTTCTTTTTGGAAATCTAAATTAATTCCCTGGGAAACTGATGAGAATTTTTCAAACTAGAAATAAATGCCTGTAATAAATCAAGAGATAAGGGAACAGGCAGAGATTATTCTGCAATTAAAGTTTACTAAATTAATTCCACTTAAAATCCTTAGAGTTTAATGTGGAAAAGCTGGTAGTGAGTCTTTCCTGAACTAAAAAACAAAACAAAACAAAACACACAACCCACCAGCATTTTAAAGGCAAAGAGTGGAAAAGAACCACATAATCAATATTTCCCTAAACACTAATCATAAAATAAGTGTTAATATTCTTCTCACAGTTTGATTTTGAAAAAATCTGTAAAAAGCACCAAACTTGAGCAAATTAAATGGCAACTTGGACAGGTGATTGGAAGTTGAATGTGAATATTTGTTTTACCCAAATGAATGTAAATTTCATTAGTTGATAATTAAAAGGAAATTATACAGACATTACAATTACTGCCAATGGCATAAATTATGAAGCTGTATGGAAAAACAATTTAGGAATCCACATTGCTGTTACTATTGTCAATTTGGTTACCCCAGAAACCAAGGATAAATAATATACTCAGTGACTATGTAAATGAGGCCTTGATGTGTTGCTAGGCTGTTAAGGCTAATATCATTGTATAAAACAATAATGTTAAACATTATTAGTTTTTTAATTATGTCAGTTAATTAGAATTGTTCCTGTTAATTGCCTATGATTCATCTCCGGATGAAAAATGTTCAAGTAAGAGCTCTGGGTTTTTCTCCCAACACACCATCTAAAATAAAGGTCTGGGTTTTGTGCGACCGAAATTTACAAATACCATCAGCATGAGCAACAACAGTAATTATTGTCAAATCCATCCATGATAAAGGCACTTTAATGAAAACGTATTATTAAGGAAGGTATTCGAGAACCATGAGGCTGCGATCTGCTACAGTAGGCAATCGAGACTGACCTTTATTGCCCCAGTTTGGGATTTTATTTCAAATAAAGGCACCAAATCGAGAGCAAAAGCTGTAAAAACGAATGGGAAAGCACCTGACATATTTGCATAGCATCCAAATACCGGAACTCTGAACCACCCAGGACAAGAACACTCAACTCTTTCCCTTACCCTGCAGGACATGAATATTTAGACTTTATCAACTTCATTAATATTAGCTGACACTAGAGTGTCGGAAACGTTTCAAGTGACTTTAAGGGCATTGAAACTTATACCATGTGGGAACTTGATGTAGCCAGAATAGTAAGAAAAGAGAAATAGCTCCATAGTAGTCATTACTGGAGAGATAATATAATACCAAGAACCCCCAAATAGATTCATTTCAATCAGCTTCATTGTTCATATGTAAAATGTGGGGACTATTGACACCGAGGAAGAATCCTTTGAAAAGGCTTTTTGCTGTCGACTCGCTTTATTATGATTAATAAGAAGGAAATCTTCTGTGATTTGAGTATGTATTTTAATGAGTGGGTCTTGTTTTCTAAATGTTAAGATGGGAGGGGGCTATCGAAATCAAAGGGCGATAAGGGCGATTCTTGAAATTGCAACATGGGTTATAGGACTTGGTGCTGGAAGCGATCCTTAGACAACAGCTAATTAAGCAGATCATTCAATAAACAGAATAAATTCCTCATTTTATAGATGAGGCAATTTAAGCACACTCAGAAAGGGGAAGTGACTTGTCCAAAGTTCAAGTTGAGATTTGAATCCAGAGCATCTGACTCCCAATGCTGTGCTTTTTCCATTATACCACAATTAACACTGGAATATATTGCCTCTCTTCTATCTTAAAATGTAAAAAATATGTAATAAATTTGCATTTGTATCAGGAAGTCATTAATTCAGATGATAAGCAATTATTAAACTCTTACTAGGAGCCTAGAATTAAGCTATGTGCTGAGGGTACCAAGATTTTTTAAAAAAAACAACTCCTGCCCTCAAGAAGCTTACATTCTATTGTGGAAAACAATATTTACTCAAACAATTCAATATGAACTATATACAAAATAAATATAAAGTAAATTTTAGAGGGAGAACACCAGTAATAGGGATATTCAGGATAGAATTCCTGTAGAAGAGTATACTTGATCTCAGTCTTAAAAGAAGCTAGGGATTCTAAGAGCAATTCTAAGGTGAGGAGAGAGAGTGCAATTCTTTCCCCCGGTAAAGAAAAGAGAAACTTGGTCTTTTTAACTCTAGGTTCTCCCCACCTTCAACCTCCTCTCTTTTTGTTACCAAAAAAAGGAAAGAAAAAAAAGCCTATCTCCCTTCTCTCCCAATCCACAACCAGAGACTTCTCTTTCAATTCCAGAACTTTGAAAAGTAACTCACATGGCCTACTATTTCTAAGTCAACAACAACAAGGAGTCACTTTAATACTTCATCATATTCTCACCAGTCCTTTGGTGCTTTCCTCTGGTACTATGTAATCGAATCAATATTGTCATTGCTATTTAAAAGGATGTGTCATTATGCATTCTGACCATTTCTCTAGCAGGGGTGTGGTGAAGCCAGCCTGAGAGGCCTCTAGAGGGGACATACTTATACTTTTCAGTGTGACCCCTAGAAATCATAAATGTTACAATACTACATTAAGGGCCTGACCTATTGTTTTGTTGATTGTCTAGACTTAAGAAAGCAATCGAGAAAGTGTTGCTGATGCATATTAAACTCAGAAGTGTGTCTGGGACTCATTTTTTCCCCCTAGAGATGGCCACACACTCCTGATCTACCCTTATTAGAATAAACATAAACTGGCTGAAGGCAGGAACTGTGTTTGCTTTTGTATGTCTATTCCCAGAGTTTGACACATAATAAGCTCTTAAAATTTTTTCATTCATTCATTCATTCAATTAATTTTTATAAAACATTTCAGAAAGCAGATTGTCCTAAAGCAAATCACATTTTCCTTCAAAAACTATATTGTCATTGGGGTTAGATTCCTGAACAAAAAAACTTGTTTTCAAAGAAATAATAGTGACCAAAACCAAACCATAAGAGCAAAGATACAACTATAAATCTGAACAATTTAAAATATTTACATTACTTACTAGCTGTGTGGCCTTGGACAAGTCACTTAACCCTCATTGCCCCCACAAAAATAAATAAACAGAATAGGTTACATTAAACTCCAAGTCCAATAAATTAATATAAATATGCTGCACACAAGAATTAAGGGTCTTCAGTGTCCATGAAGTATGAAAGTAACGCATGAAAATATAGCTCTATAGTATTATAAGTTTGACATTTAATTACAAACATTAGCAATATAATTAGCAACAATTTTGTTTGCCTTCTTAAAATGCATAAGACATTTGTAGGTAATTTGGACAGATTTTTAAATTTTGTTTGTTTGTTTGTTTTGCAGGGCAATGGGGGTTAAGTGACTTGCCCAGGGTCACACAGCTAGTAAGTGTCAAGTGTCTGAGGCCAGATTTGAACTCAGGTCCTCCTGAATCCAGGGCTGGTGCTTTATCCACTGCGCCACCTAGCCACCCCTGGACAGATTTTTTAAAAAGCTGACTGAGGAGGTTTAAACTAATTCCTTATTTTTTTCTTTGGAAATTTCCCTATATGTAGTATCCAGAATCTCATTCCATTGACCTTAGAGCTGTGTTCAAAGTTGGCATTATGAAGGTCTGTGATTTTGCCTCTTTAGTCCATAATGGGAACTTGCTCCATCAGCATATATGATAATGCATTTATGATTTAGTAGATAAGTCCTAGGGAGGCACCTACAATTTAAGTGACTTTACTAAGAGTCAAAAAGGTAATAAGTGTTAGAGGTGGGATTTAAACTAATTTCTTTCTGACTCCAATGCAGCCTTATCTACTACTCCATTCTGGGAGGTGAAGGGAGAAAAGAGATTAGCATCAGATTTTTTTCCCAAGTGATGATAACTGTAGTATTACGTGCTAATTTGTTTTAAGAGAAGAAATATTATAACAGAATATTGATGGAGGAAAAATCAAACTTTAAAATCATAACTTTGAATTTTAATGGGATGAATTCATTTATGCAATGGAATAGAGAGTGACAGAATGAATTAAAGAGCAAAATTCAGTGATTTTCCATATACACAAAACAGGCTTCAAACATAAAAGTTAATATGGTTCAAATGTGTTAGGAATATAATTGATAACAATTTAGCTGAATCAAAAAAGCAGGAATTATTGTAATAATGATCTTAGTAAAGGTGATAATCAATAGAGACAGTCAAGAGAGACATAATTAGAAAGTATATTATGCTTAAAGGCACCATAGATAATGAAACAACATCAAAGTTAAATATGTATTCACTGAATTGCATAGACTCTAACACATAAAAGACTCAGCCGAATGGTAAAAAGTCTAAGTAGTAAGAAAATTCTAGGTGACTTCAATGTTTTTCTTTTAGACTCAGATATATCTAACAGAAAAATAATGAAATTAAGGTGACAAATAGAATTATAGAAAAATTTCATTAATATATATTAGATAATCAATAAATAGGAACCTCAAGGAGTACATCTATTTTTTTCATCATTTGGTGCCATCAAAACTGGTGTTATTTTAGCACATAATGAGTGCATAAATAAATGTAGAAAGGCAGAAACATTAAATACATTATTCAGAGATTATAAATAAAACTGTAATAAAAATCATAGTTAAGGGAAACATGAACAAAAGAAATACTCATGATATTATCCTAAATAATGAATAGGTCAAAAAAATAATAAAACAATAAGCAATAAATAAAATAACAAAAAGTTAACAGAGGAAAATGTATGAGATTTAACAATGTGGTCCTTAGAGAAATTTCACTTCTTTATTAACAATTATAACAAAAGAAAAAAAACAATGCATTGAACAGTCAACTAAAAAGCTGCAATCAACAAATTCATAATTCCAAACTAAAAACAAACTTCAAAATCAAAGGAAAGATAAGACTGAAAGCAAAAAAAAAGAGTTGATTTGGGATAGGCTCGGAATCTGCATTTGAAATGGTATAGGAAATTCCTGTTTTGGAAACTCCCTCTATCAGTGAAGTTCAGCACCTTCTCCTTACCTTATAGCCTTAGAGAGCTGCTTTAGCACTGAGAGATTAAATGATTTGCCCAGGGTCATAACCAGAATGTTTCAAAGTCATTTCAAAGAACCAGGTTTTCCCAGTTACAAGGTCAACATATCTCCATTCACAATGAAACTTTGTTTTTATGAAAATAGTCAAATAAACCACTCTCTAATTTGATTTTTTTAAATAATGGCAGGGGCAGCTAGGTGGCGCAATGTATAAAGCACTGGCCCTGGATTCAGGAGGACCTGAGTTCAAATCCAGCCTCAGACACTTGACACTTACTAGCTGTGTGACCCTGGGCAAGTCATTTAACCCTCATTCCCTCTGCCAAAAAAAAAAATTGGCAAACCAACTTATTAAGATAAAAAATAAGCAGGCGGGATTCACGATGAAAAAAAAGAAAATTTTTGTGCGTGTGTGTACGGTCACATAGAAATGAATATATGTCTATGTGCATGTATACATACACATATATAAATTTATAAACTACTATGTGCTATCAAGACTAAAACCTAAAAAGAAATTAATGAATATTTACAAAAAAATAAAATGCTAAAATTAACAAAAAAAGAAATAATCTATTAAAAATCAAATTTCATAAAGATAACTCAAACTACAAGTGAACTTCAAAAGAAAAAAAATCCTCTCCCAGTTGTATTTCCAGCTGAACTTTGTCAAACATTCAAAGAATAAAATCCCAATCCTATAAAAACTGTTCAATAAATAAAGAAGACATTTTATGAAACAATCAATTGTATGAGACAATTATGGACCTAAATCCCAAAGCAGGGAAAATAAAGCAGAGGAAGAAAATTATCACTATTACTAATGAATATTGATATAAATTACTAAGTCTACTAAACAAAGACTAAATATTCTACAGGGGTAAATACAGTGAACTCGATTCCTTTTTCTGGATACTTTGCTTTATTAATGCAGCTAAGCTCATATTACCATTTTTGGTTCCCATCTCACATTATTGACTCATACTGAGCTCACATTTTGCACCTGAACTATTTTCTAACTGTGTCTGCCCCATGTTGTATTTGTACAGTTGGCTTTTTAAAATCCAAATGTAAGATTTTATATTTATTTCTCTTAAAGTTCAACCTACTTTACTCAATTTAGCATTTTAGCCTATGAAACTACATGAGGGACAAGCTTGCCTTTTTGAGTCTCAAAATGGAATCAGTAAATACTGAATTACAAATTTGGAAAACAGAATGGGGTCTACTTTGAATCAGCCTAAATCATTTTCTTTTAATGATGGAAAATATTATCAGAGAATTAAGAAATTTCAGGGATGGTCATTGCAGTCACAGTATTCTTCCAAGCTAGAATGTCCTTATTCTCTCTCCTACCTAGATTTCTTCTTTCATGAAGCAGTCTTTAACTACTCTAGTCCACACTACTCTCTCACTTCTCTGATCTATTGAACTGTGAACAGTTTTGCCGCTGTTCAGACATTTCAGCTGTGTCTGACTCTTCATGACCCCATTTGGGGTTTTCTTGACAAAGATACTGGAGTAGTATGCCATTTCCTTCTCCAGTTCATTTTAAGGCATTGTCTTAAAAGGCCTCCAAGTTTCCTTCCACCTCTAACTCTATGCTCCATTTATTTAGGCTTAAAAAAATCTTTTCAGATCATAAAAAAGGGTAAAGGACCCACATTTACAAAAATATTTATAGCTGCTCTCTTTGTGGTGGCAAAGAATTGGAAATCCAGGGAATGGCCATCAATTGGGGAATGGCTGAACAAGTTGTGGTACATGAATGTAATGGAATACTATTGTGCTTTAAGAGCAGGAGGACTTCAGAGAAACCTGGAAAGACTTAAGGGGACTGATGCTGAGTGAAGTGAGCAGAACCAGGAGAACATTGTACATAATAACAGCAACATTGTGTGATGATTGACTCATAGTGGATACAAACATTAAGACCCCATCTCTGACATTATAAAGTTTTCATACTCCAGCCTGAAAATCCTTCCTGTTTAAAAATTTAGATTATTTAGAATCTGTTCATTCTTTAAAAGATCCTATGTTTAAAGTTTTAAGCAATAAAAAAGTCACTTCACCAAAACCAAAAAAATATATATTTTCAAGTTCTTCCTAAAATTTCTTTTTCATTTTCTACTATAGATATTGAAGCATAGATTGTAATTATGCCACCCATATGCATTTGTGATTTTGGTCAAGTCACTGAAACCCCTGGATTTCAGGTTCCTTATTTGTAAGATGAAGAGGTTGGACTAGATGCCTTTGAAATCCCTTCAGTTCAATTCTAAATTGAAAATCCTATGACCTTCAGGCTTCTTAGGATATTTTCACCCAGCATTACAGGAAGAGTGGACCAAATATTCTTTGAAATGGTGTTGCCCTTAGGCACAAGATAATACCAACTCCTTTATTTGAATCACTAAGGTGATCCTGTGCATCCTCTTTTGATTTAACCAAAACCTCCCTGGTTTTGTAAAAGAGGATGTTTTCAAACCTTAAAATATATGAGAATAGGGCAGCTAGGTGGCTGTGAGGGAAAAATCCATCCTCTTCTCAATAATTCTCAGGAACTCAGCAGCAAAGTGACAAAGGCTTTATTTCGTTCTCATGAGGAGACACCCTGGTGTGAAGCTAGTGGGTGCCCAGAAAGGGGGCTCGCAGGCCCTGTTTTATATCCTAGTCCCTAACGCAAATGGACCTTCCCCTTTTTCATCACTGGTTGGGGTTACAATCTACGTGCAAAAACTAGCTAATCGGAATGCAGTATTCCCACCCCTCTTCCTTGTATGGGCATAACTCAGGAGTGGACCTTATACTTCCTTATATGGACACAACTCTAGAGCGGACCTTATTGAGACCAGGGCTCCTTGAACCATGTGACCTTGCTAACCTGAGGGGGAGGAGGTTATCTGAGACCTTTGTCCTACAAACAGGTCAGGGGGAGTATGACTGACTGTTATATCCACATTGAGAGGAGACAACTACCCACTTCTCACAGTGGCTCAGTGGATAAAGCACCAGCCCTGGATTCAGGAGTACCTGAGTTCAAATCTGGCCTCAGGCACTTGACACTTACTAGCTGTGTGACTCTGGGCAAGTCACTTAACCCCCATTGCCCCACAAGAAACAACAACAACAAAAAAAAATATATGAGAATACATGTGAATTATTACTATCATAATGTAAATGTGATATGTGAAGTATAACAATAATTATAATATATTTTAGTGCCCTGAATCAGTTAATAAAGCTTTCAAAGGTGTCCACAGCCCAAGTTGTTAACCCATGATACCTTGCCTGGGAAAAGTGCAGGAGGCCTAGATGGTCTCTTCCAGCTTGTTCTTTCATGGAATGTCCTGTTTAAACTCCTGAGCACCTTCGCTAGATGGTGAACTAGAACTTCTGTGTATGGATAAAGTGTTGAGGCAATAAATTGGTTGGTTCACACCTGCAGGGCCCTGGAAAATCTTCTACATGTCATCTTCCTTGTGTGGAGTATGCTTTACAACGAGAACATGACAAATGCTCTTTCCAAGAAGAAAGGAAAGAAAGAGAAAAAGAAAAAGAAAGGGCTCTAATATTTAATAGACAATGTGCACATTTCCTACCTTTCCAGATAATTTCCCAGTTTGCCCCATATGCTATTCTGTAGTCAAGCTGCCAAATAGATTCTCTGTCCTTCCAAAGATGGTCTCATTCCTTGAAGTTTCAGTTTTATAATTTGGCTGATTGGGAGAACTTGGCTGAGAGAAGCATCATCAGAGCTGATTTCTCTTGTTTCTGATTCAAAAGGCTTCAGTATGCAACACAAATGATCCATTAGCATCCATTGTTTAGAGTTCAAGAAAACACCTTCTGCTGCATTGTGCGCTAATGGGTATGGCTTTTTTTTTCCTCCCTTTTTCTTCTTCTTTGGTGAAAATAAGCCTCCTACCCTATAGAGCAGCGGCAGCTTTTTCAGTATGTGAACACCTCACATATGACTTGCTGAAGGGGAGAGAAACTGTAAAGCCTGAGAAATGAAGGTCCTTTCCAGCTCTGAATTGATGATCCTATAATCCTGTGGCAGACTGGCTAAAATAAATGACAAGGATATCAGAGAAATGGGAAGTTGTTGAGTTTTCTCAGTTCTCTTTGGAATCTGGAGAGACCTACCTTTGATTTCCAGCTCTGACACCTACTTTAATCATTAGCAAATTTAGTGATCCTCAGTATCTTCATCTATAAAGCAGCTGGTAGATAGAGTGCCCCAACTGGAGTCAGGAAGACCTGAATTCAAATCCAGCCTCAGACACTTACGAGCTGTGTATGACCCTGGGCAAGTCATTTAACCTTGTTTGCCTCAGTTTCCTCATCTGTAAAATGAGCTGGAGAAGGAAATGGCAAACCACTCCAATATCTTTGCCAAGAAAACCCCAAATGGGTCACAGAGTGTCAGACACAAAGTGAAACAACTGAACAACTATCCTTATCTATAAAATGGTGATAATGATATGGGTAATAACCTACTTCATATTATTATTATGAGGATGAAATGAAACAAAATACCGTATGGAAAGTACTTTGGAAAACTTAAAGGGCTATATTGATATCAGCCATTATTATTATTGATACTGCTCTTATTGAAATACTAGATGAGAAATATTAGTCAATTATGTGTAGAGAGACTCTCTAGGTGCTGTGGAAAACAATAGGAAGTTTTAGGGAGTCGGGATCTAGGGTGTAGCCCTAGTTCTGTCTTTAACTTCATGAGTAACATTGAGGAAGTCATCTCTTCTTGCTGATCTTTGATTTCATTGATTATAAAATGAGAAAGAAGGAAGGGAATAATCATTTATTAAGCTCCTACTGGGTTAGCTAAGTGGTCCAGTGGTTAGAGCTGTGGTCTTGGAGTCAAAAAGACTTCTCTTTCTGAGTTCAAATCTGGCTTCAAACATTTAGGAGCTTTGTGACCCTGGCCAACTCACTTAACCACATTTGCCTCACTTTCCTTGTCTATAAAAGGAGCTGGAGAAGGAGCCACTCCAGTATCTTTGCCAAGAAAACCCCAGAGGGGTCACAAAGAGTCAGACACAACTGAAACAACTGAACAACAATAAAAAAAAGCTCCTACTATGTGCCAGGCACTGTGCTTAGTGCTTTACAAATATTGTCTCATATGACAAAATGGGAAAATGGTGGTGGGGAGGAAGGGAGATCCTTAGGCATTCTTCTGTAAAGAATTATACTCTGGAACACAGTCCAATTAGAATTAAAATGATCCTTTATTAGACACTAGAGAAAGGGACTGAAAGGGAAGGCAAGGGGGCAGCTAGGTGGTGCACTGGATAAAGCAATGGTCCTGGATTCAGGAGGACCTGAGTTCAAATCCCACCTCAGACACTTGACACTTACTAGCTTTGTGACCCTGGGCACCCTCATTGCCCCACAAAAAAAAAAAAAAAAAAAAAAAAAAAGGAAGGCAAAGACAGCTTCCAGGGTAGGAGATGACTTAGAAACATTCTCTTCCCAGGACAGAAGAAAGGCAAAAGCTTTTATAGAGGATAGATGGGGGTGGGGGTGGGGAAAGATTCCTGAGAATCTGAGGAATGATAGTCCTGACCTCTGTGGTTATCTGTGTCTCCTAGCTCAGGTAGTAGCCACGCCTAATTGACTTTCCTGCTATGGAATTTTCTTTCCCCTTACTTCCTGGGTGTGTCCATCCTGATATCTAGTTAGCCAAGCTAAACCTTAATAGTGCCTTAATTCCTAGATCTGTCTGTCCTGTTATCTGGTCACCTTTGGTTTTGCTTCTGGAAGGAGAAACTTCTTCTGAGATATCCTAATATCCTATTTTGTCCTAATATCCTATTTTGTCCTAATATCCTAACTGAACCCCCATGTTATGATCTTCACAACAATCCTGGGAGATAGGTGCTATTATTATACTGAACAATTGAGGAAACTGTGACAGACAGAAGGTAAGTGATCTGCCCAGGGTCATACAGCTAATAAGTATATGAGAACAGATTTTTACTTGAGTCTTCCTGAGTCCAGACTCAGTGCTCTGGGTCACCCAGCTGCCTCTGAGATGGTTGGACAAGATGGTTTCTAAAGGCCCTTTTAGCTCATGCCTCCATTAAGAACAGTCAATAGCATCTGGGAAGACTTGTATGAACTAATGGAAAATAAAGTGGCCAGAACCCAGAACCCAACTTAAATACAACAACTTTGCAAAGACAAAAACTTTAAAGGACTTAAGAATATTGATCAATCATGACTCTATAGGACTAATGATGAAGAGTACTATCTACTTCTTGACAAGAGAGATAATGGGCTCTAAAACTGCAGAATGAGGCAGACATTTTGGACATGACCAATTCAGGAATTTACTTTGCTTGACTCTGCATATTTGTTACAAGGGTTTAATTTTCCTTTTTCCTTGATGGGGGTAGAGAATGGGGGTGGGTGGAAGGAAGGGAATGGATAAGAGAAAACAAATAAATTCTTATTAATGGAAAAGCATTTTTAAGGGATGAAAATAGATTTTAAAAATAGCCACTAACCAAGATTGCTGGACATTTAACTGTCTGATAAATAAGAGAAGTAGATAATTGCTGGCAATACCTTTTCTCGGATGCTGGGCATTTCAGAAACCTTTCAGATTGTCCCATCTCTGTCTGCTTTAATAAATCTTGGGCATCTTGATCTTATGTGGGATTTTAGACCAGCTTTGAGAAACTTCTTTTCCAGTTTTGCTGTCTTTCTCTTTGAATGATCTCCTGGCCATGGACCTGTTATTTTAGAAAGAAGAGAGATGGACAGCTAGGTGGTGCAGTGGGTAAAGCACTGGCCCTGGATTCAGGAGTATCTGAGTTCAAATCTAGCCCTGGGCAAGTCACTTAACCCCCATTTCCCCACAAAAAAAAAAAAAAGAGAAAGGCAATATGGTCTAATAGAGTCCTGGCTATGGAGCTAGAGGCTCTGGGTTCAAGTCTTCTCTTTGATGATACTAGTTGTGTTACCATGGCTAAGTCACTTCATCTCCCTGGGCCTCAGTTTCCTCATCAGTAAAATGAAGAAGACTGGACTGGAGCAGTGAGGTGAAGCTCATCAGAAAGAGAGGTCTTTGATCCATACATATGAATCCTTGCTGGCCTCCTATGGACATTTAAAAAATGTAATATTATTGGGGGCAGCTAGGTGGCGCAGTGGATAAAGCACCAGCCCTGTATTCAGGAGGACCTGAGTTCAAATCTGACCTCAGACACTTGGCACTTTCTAGCTGTGTGACCCTGGGCAAGTCACTTAACCCTCATTACCCCACAAAACAAAACAAAAAGTAATATTATCTATGCTTTTTTTTTAGTTTTATTTATTTAGTTAAATATTTCACAATTATATTTTGATCTAGTTTAGGCCAAACTCTGGAGTGCTTCAGTTGCTTGTGGCCCATGGTTGTTGCTTGTCCTTCATTCTTGAAAAAGATCATAACCTTGGGGGTGATGTCATGACTTGCACTGAATTTGATTTAAGTGAGGAAGGGCTGTACAAAGTCACCAGCCTCATTCTCTCCCCCAGAACCATCTGGGTCCAGTGGCAAGATATACATCAGGACGACTGGAGATGGCTCCAGATGTTTAAGGTAAGTGGAGTTGTGACTTGCCCAGGGTCACACAGCTAGTAAGTCTGAAGTGAGATTTGAACTCAGATCCTCCCAACTTCAGGGCCAGTGCTCTATCCACTGCACCACTTAACTGCCCGCATTTGACCCATGGGCACCATGCTCCACACATCTGGCCTTGATGACCTCTGAGTAGGCAACCTTCCATCTCAAAACATATGACCTTTGACCATGGTCACTTATATTATAAATTAGTCTAAGACTCAAGGAATTGAAGAGGGGATTTATACAGCAATTAGACCAATCTCTTTGTGGTCACACTGAGGCTAAGGGAAATGAAATTGATATGGGGTTGAAACATATCAAGGAATTTGGGACTATTAAAGTTTAAACTGGCCTTCTGGCTAAAGGACAAACACACCTTGAGAAGTAAGAGAGATAAGCCCATTAGGTGTGGCTGCTTTTTCATCAGAGCCAAGGTACAAAAATATCTCCAGAAGTAAGGACCACCACCTCACTCAAGCTTTCTCCACCCTCAAAGGGAACTTTCCATTGTCAGGTGGTCAGTCACCCCATTGGTCTCTCACATCTACCATCTATAAAAGCTTTTGTCTTTCTTCTGTTCAAGGAGATAGGTAACTCAGAGAATCATGTCTCTGAACCATCTCCCCTTGAGAGAAGTCCTGGTTCCCTTCTCTAGCTCCCAAATAAAAGATTATTTTATTCTAATTGGATTTGTGCGTGAGAGGGTGTAATTGTTTAAAAAAGAATACTTAAGGACCCCCACCATCAACAATTTCCCCTGTGACAAAATGATTTGCCCAAGACCTCATAGAAAGTTAACAACAGAGTTAGGACCAACATAGAGGTCTTCTGGCGGCCTATCCAGTCTTTCCATCATTGGTTCTGACCTGTCTGACCACGTTGTCTCTTGTATTCTGAGAACTGCTTCCCTGCCTCCTTGAAGTGGAGTTTCAATAAAAAGAAACCCATAGTGCTATAGATAGAAAATAGCTGGTCGGGGCAGCTAGGTGGCGCAGTGGATAGAGCACTGGCCCTGGAGTCAGGAGTACCTGAGTGTTCAAATCTGGCCTCAGACACTTAACACTTACTAGCTGTGTGACCCTGGGCAAGTCACTTAACCCCAATTGCCTCACTAAAAAAAAAAGAAAAAGAAAAAGAAAAAAAGAAAATAGCTGGCCAATGAAGATTTATTGCAGTTTATTAAAAAGGTATTGATGCTGAGGAAATCGTGCTGGATTTAGGGTCTGAAGACCTGAATTAGAATCCTGATTCTTCTTATTAGTTGTGTGACCTTGAGCATGCTACTTTGTTTCTCTGGGCTCAGTTCAATCATCTGTAAAATGAAAGAATTGGACTAGATTACCTCTAAATTCTCTCTTTGCTCTAAATTTATAATCTAATCATCCTAAACTTTCTCTGATTTAAGCAGAAGCAAATTGTTTTTAGCCAGCCTGTCTGGTTTCCCAGATGAATACACGCATTATATAATCTACAGTTGTATTAATAGCTCACAATCACATAACCTTTTATGACTAAAGAGTTTTTTATGCACAGTCTCTCATGTGAGCCTTACCTGAAAAATAGGTAGGCATTTAATAATATCCTCATTTTGCAGATAGGGAAATTAAGATTCCAAGTGATAAAATAACTTGCCAATGTCATGCAGTTAGTAAAAGGCAGAATGTAGACTCAAACCCAGAGTTATTCATATTGTATATACTGTAAATATGTGTTGTTTTTTCTTTCAAATCTTTCCTATTTGAACATAGCTAATTAAACCCTCCCCAAATTTTCCCATCTAAACTATGATAATTATTGTCTTCTATGAGATCCTGAATGTCAGAGGCTGTCTTTATATAGTGCCCTGTACAGTTTATACATAAAGGTACTGATGGTTTGATGTTGTAAAAGTTTTAGAAATTCTCCTTGTACACAGTAGGTGCTGAATTAATGGTGATTAAATGGAACTGAAACCTCAGTTTGAAAGTTGTTATGTGAAAGCCACTATTTTTCCTGTTCAGTAAAATCTCCTAATCTCCCTTCTCCCTCCCTCTTTCTACTCCCCATTCTGCTACCTGAGCTATCTGGAGTTCATAATTATCTCCAACTAATTAAAGAAAGGGATGGGGAGGGGTCTTTATTTTTATTTTTATTTTTTTTTGCTATAGTATTTCCCCATTCATTAGACTGAGTATTTCCTAATTCTAGATTATGTGTACTCATGATTTGCATGTGCCAAAAATCTTTTAACAGTGACACATTCCCGGGGCAGTTGGTGGTGAAGTAGATAAAGCACCAGCCCTGGATTCAGGAGTACCTGAGTTCAAATCTAGCTTCAGACACTTGACACCAGCTGTGTGGCCCTGGGCAAGTCACTTAACCCCCAATGCCCTGCAAAAAACCCCAAGCAAACATACAAACAAAGTGACACATTCCCAATTCCCTTCTTAGCTCCATGCTTGGTACTGACCCGGGCTTTGAGTTGCAAAACCATTGAATTGAAGCCATTGTTGCTTTGGGGACTACTAGAACCCAGGAATTATCTCCGACATTCCTTTCTTTCATGTGAATTTTGTTCAGTCTTTTAGAAGAAAAGATCTCCGGAAGGACCTGAGACATTTTCAAAGGATCAGAGAATCACACAGGCAGAAACCTTAGAAAACTTCTAGTCCAATTCCCTACCTGATGCATGAATCAAAGGCTGTAATAGTGCCTTTGAAGTAGCCAGAGAAAAAAAATCCTCCCCCCTTGGGCTGTGAATGCCTGTTCCTTAGGTAGAATGTGTCATAAAGCATCAGCTCTGAGCTAGTTCCATACAATGCAACCTGAACAAAACCCATTCTACCTTCCATGTTCATGTACATAAACAAACACATTCTTCCTTTATGTCTGTCAAGGCAAAAGTAGAGGGTCTGGACAATACAGTCCTTTCAAGGAGGGTATTTGTGCTCATCTGCTGATCGACAGGTGAGTCTGTTTTGGAGAGGAGGAAGGAGGGAGGGAGGAGGGAGGGCCCAGGAAGCTCAAGGCCACAGAAAGGCCCGACTTGCAGGCCACTTCCCAGGGATAGGAAAGGTTAAATACTTAGATGTCAAATCACAATTCTCACCCCTTGATCCCCCTGCTCTCTCTCCAATGCTGGTTCAGGCTTGTTAATATTCCACGCCGCCTGTGACAGCTCCTTCTCCAACTGTTAGATCTGTAATTTCTCTTCTTTTTTCCCCAAGTCTTTGTACCTTTTAGTCTAACAACAAAGAGGAACAAAGATACTAATTATACCCATAATCATTATTATCTGAAGAAGTTCCCAGTAATTAAATTTTAAAGAAAATTTATTTAATGAGCTTTCTACAGTCACATCCAAGCAATCCGCATTCAAGTACATAGTGATGAGTATGAAACAGCACTAATTGGAATGACTTGATAAAAAGCTCCTACTTCACTACCATGTTTTTAATAATTGTGTAATTACATAGAGAATTATTCCTGTAAATATCACTTGTTTTGTATAGAATGGAGGACGTGAAGATGTGTTCTATCTGGAGCAAATTTCCAATATTTTAAGCTGTATCTCCTTGTGTCAGCTAAAAAGTTAATATGTACGTCTTAATTACACAAACACACACACTCTCGCTCACATGGAATATACACCTTTCATTTGCATGAGTTGAGAATAAGTGCTTAGCTTTGTGGAAGGCGAGGTGGAGAGAAATAAATCTTCTCTCAGGGAGTGCATGGCCATTACCAGTGAATGAGAATGAAAAGCGGATTTCCTCACACATCTCCTAATTACCCCATAAGAGAGGCGCAATAATTGGCATAGACTATAGTGAAGATGTCTCACCTATATCATTTCTCGTGATTCATAGGGCTTTAGAAATGTTATCATGTAATATTGTGAATTTGTGCTTTTCATTTCAGCTGGAAAATGAAGAGATGCTCTCTAATACCAATGGAGAGTAAGGAGCTATGGCTCAAAGCAGGCCCTGGAGTCCTTGTACTTCATGCCAACCAAGTGAATGGTGAGCTGGAAAATACTTGACAAACTTGAACAAACACTTGAGCTAATAAGAAGCAGTAGAAGGAGAAAAATCAATCAATCAATGACAAACACATATTACGTATCAACTCTGTAGGAGGCACATGGTTTTAGAGATACAAAGCTGAAAATGAACTAGTCCCTGCCCTCAGGAAGCATAAATTTTATCTAGGGAAACATCTGTTTGCAGGTATATTCAAAATGGATGAAAACCAGATCCAAAGTGATTTTTAGTGTAAAGTGTGAGACTGGGAATGAAGACAACCTGGGTTCCAGATCCAGAAGGAACACTAACTTAGTCTGTGGTTCTATGTTTTCAGTATGCTGCTATTCTCTGTTACCCATCCCACACTGTCTCCTGTGTTAGAAACTGTTTGCCCTGGTATAGCTATCTCTTCCAAAATTAAGAGTAAAAAGGGAAAACCAAGGTAGTTTGCATACTAAGTACCCAGTGTATGACTAAATATTCAGAACATCTTTAATAAACATTGACTATGGATGATGAGAGCAGGAAGGTGGCTCAGCAGATGGAACACTGGGCTTGGAGTCAGGAAGACCTAAGTTCAAATATGACCTCAGATACTTCCTAGCTATGTGACCCTGAGCAAGTCACTTAACCCTATTTGCCTCAGTTTCTTCATCTGTAAAATGAGCTAAAGAAGGAAAATGGCAAACTAGTCCAGTATCTTTGTCAGAAAAAACTCCAAACGTATCACAAAGAGTTAGACACGAGTGAAACAACTTAACAACAACATAAATCATGAAATATTCCATTTTGAAGCAGTGTGGGAATCACTGAGCTTGGAGTCTGGAAGACCTGAGTTAAAATACAGCTTCAGGGGGCAGCTAGGTGGCACAGTGGATAAAGCACTGGCCCTGGATTCAGAAGGACCTGAGTTCAAAGCCAGCCTCAGATACTTGACACTGTGTGACCCTGGGCAAGTCACTTAACCCCCATTGCCCCACCAAAACCAAAAAAAAAATACAGCTTCAAATATTTACTAGCTATGTGACCCTTGCAGGTCCCTTATCCTCCATCTGCCTCAGTTTTCTCATCTGGAGATAATAATAGCACCTACCTTCCAAGGTTGTTGTGAAAATAAAATGAGAAAATATAATGTATTTTGCCAACCATCAAGAGGTAGAGAAATATTATATATTATTGGCTATTCTATATCTGACATTAAAACACATGCACACATATACAATTAACTTAAAAGGGAAAGAGGCAGGGGCAGTTAGGTGGCACAGTGGATAGAGCACTGGCCCTAGAGTCAAGAGGACCTGAGTTCAAATCCACCCTCAGACACTTGATAATTACTAGCTATGTGACCCTGGGCAAGTCACTTAGCCTCAATTGCCTTACCAAAAAACAAACAAATAAAAGGGAAAGAGGCTTAATATAAACGCAAATCAATGACAGTGGGATGACAAAGGAACTGGCATGGTTCCTATTTTCTGACTCAGATCATGGTCCCTCTTTTCTTCTCCCTATAGCCCATATATAACTTTGGGCTCTGGAAAGAGAGAAATAATAATAGGGGGCAGAGCCAAGATGGTGGAGGAGAGGCTGTGACTCCCACAAGCTCCAGATAAACCCATCCACTCACTGCCAAATAATGCCATTAAAAAAAAAAAAACAGAGCAGCCTAACACACGTAAGAACAGAGTGAGCCTATTTTTCAGCAAAAGAGGGCAATTGTGATCACCTGCTGATCAGGCTGAACAGCTCAGCATGGGTCCGGACCCAGCCAGGAACAGACAATGCTTCCAGTGCACCTCAGAGTCTTCAGAGCCAGCAGCTTCTTCCGAGGCTCAGATCAGGGACTGGTAGAGGGTTCGGTGGTAGGCTGGGGTGAAGTGGAGGCAGTCTTTGCTGGAGTTGGAGTGAAGGTTCCTGGTTCTGAACCAGTGGGCTGAATCAAGTGGTGGTGGCCCAGTGGGGGAGGGGCACAAGCACGCTAAGCTTCTGACCATAGAGACTCAAAGTTCAATTAGACTTCTGTTTCTGGGTCAAAGAAAAAGCGGTCGTGGTTACTCACAGGCCAAGCCAGCTGAGAAGAAGCCCAGTCACTCCCTGGCCCACACTGTAGCTCAGAACAGTGTGTGCTGGAAACAGCAATACACTTTAAGAAGGACTTAAAAGCCAAGAAATAGGTGGCCAACATGAGCAGGCAGAGAAAGTAGCAGACCACTGAAAACTTCTTTGGGGGCAAGGTAGACCAGAATACACTCTCAGAAGAAAAAGATAATAAAAAATCAAAGTTCAAACATTCAAAGCTTCCAAGAAAAATATGAATTGGTCTCAGGCCATGGCAGTACTTAAAAGGGACTTTGAAGAGAAAGTAGGAGAGATAGAATGAAGATTTAGAGAGATGGAGGAAAGAATGGAAAGAGAAATGAGAGCAATGCAGGAAAATTATGAGAAAAAAGTCAACAGTCTGAAAAGCCAAATGGGAAAGGAGATAGAAAAGCTCTCTGAAGAAAATAATTGCCTAAGAATTAGGATTGAACAAATGGAAGCCAGTGACTTTATGAGAAACTAAGACACAGTAAAGCAAATCCAACTGAATAAAAAAAAGAGGGTGATATGAAATATCTCCTTGAAAAAACAGCTAACCTGTAAAACAGATCCAGGAGAGATAATTTGAAAATCACTGGACTACCTGAAAGAGAGAAATAAGGTAAGTTGGTAGAGGGTGGGCTAAGAACTGGCAGAGTCACACATCATTAACCCCCCAAACTCAAGTCCTGCAAATAGACTGCAACATGGCACATATTGCTCTAATAGAGCCTTGAGAAGCCTAGCAACCCTGGAGGTTCTGTGCTCCAGCTGGCTAGTCCCACTACCAAACTGAGACTGGGTCACTATCATTGGACAGGTCAAAGTATCTCCTGAATTACAATTTACTAATATGTTTTTACTATTATTCTCCTGATCAACTTCAGCTCTATCATCTATAAAACACACTTAATAAATGCTTTTTGATTGACTGGGGTGGTTGACAAGCACACTGGATGTGGTGTCAAAAGACTTGGGGTCAAATCCTGCTTTCTATCCTTTACTAGCTTCACTACCCTTTTACTCACCTTTAAGTAATATTTCATTTTTCAGGATGTCAATTTCCTCAAAAGAGCCCCGTGTTACATGAGAAAGAATATGGGATTAGAAGTCAAAGAGTCTGCATTCAAATTCCAGATCTGCTACTTGCTACCAATGTGACTTCAAGCAATATACTTAACCTCTATGGGCCTCAGTTTCTTCATCTATAAAATAAGGGAGTATCTTCTAGATACCTTCAAGGTCTAAATCAAAGGTTCTGTGATCTATATAATAAGAAGGTTGGATTAGATGATCAATGAGGCCCCTTAAAACTCTAGCATTCTATGAAATGACCATAGGGAAATATTTATATTTTCTGGAAATTCCATGCTTTTCTTCATTTATAATTTGGGTTTAAATACAAGGAAGGATTAAGTCTCCACTTGCTGGTAAAGTAGATGTGTGTGTGTGTGTGTGTGTGTGTGTGTGTGTGTGTGAGGGAGAGAGAGAGAGAGAGAAACAGAATTACTGATGATAGATAATATATACACTTTACCTATGCTACATTAAAAACTCTATTCATGTGATGAGATGATACGAAGTTAGATTTATTAACAAAAAAGTACCCAAAATCTTTCCATGTCTAGAGATGTGAGAAAAGACAACAATAATAATGCATTTATATAGTACTTTAATTATTATAAAGCACTTTAGGGATGTTAGACTTGGGAAATTTGTTCAACTCCCCCAAATATGCCCTAATTGGTTAAAAAATTTCCTTGGAATTTTCAGAACTCAATAAGAATCCTGTATTTGTGGTTCAGGGAAAGCAAATGACAATGCATATGACTCAGAGATCTACCAAAATAGTTGCACTCGGGTCATCCTCTTTAATCAAAGAAGTGTCCATTTGAATCAATCTTGAAAAACTCTTATCAAGACCCTGAGCTTTATAAATACAGCCAAGGTGGGTTTGAACTTTTATATTATTCTGCATGGGCTATCAGGAAAGACATAGCCATTAAATCACAGTCAAATGAAAGACTAAGTAAACTTTATAAATTATACCCATTTCCTTAAGTAATTAAGAATCCCATGGAATGGTGGGTTTTTAAAATTTTTATTCTAAATGTTAAACTCTGAGTATGAAATTATTTGCTCAAGGTCACATGGGGAATATCAACATTGGGATTCAAAACCAGATCCTTGGACCTTAGCCCTTGTACTTTTTTCCACTAATGTGTTACTCTCATCTGTGGATGTAGAGGTGATTCTGAGTCTTTGAAGTGATGCCACTGAGGTGCAAGTTTGGAAAGGTCAACCAAATTGGAAAGACTTTGAGTATGGTTCAGTGACTGTATATCTGTCTTCCAAAAAGCAAAGACATTCATCAGAGATTGGTAGTAGGGGACTAATTCTTGGGTCACAACAATCCTCCAAGATCATCTCCTAAGGTATGGGACCAGTGTTGTGCTAGTAAAATTTAACAACCACCTCCCCAAAACAATAAACCCAACTGTAATTTGTAGTATTTACCCATTTCTAAGGTGTAAATGCTCATTGAAAATTTAACAATTAGCTCTCCTGAGCCTGTTCAAAATGGCTCCAGCACATTCCTGCATAGTTGGATTACAATCTGAATCAGGGAGGGGTGTATACATAAAAGTGGAATCAAAATCTTAGATATAGAGATGAAAAAGACCCAAGAATAAATCTATTTCAACTGTGTTGTTTTTATAGCAATGGAAAATGAAGCAAAGGTTCTTAGACAAGATCACAGAGAAACTGCCCAAACAGGAATTTGAACCTAGGATTTCTCACCCCACATGCAGAGCCCTTTCCACTGTACAGGACTACCAGCATTGAAGTAAGGGGATTCAGTCATGTCAAACCTACCTTACATTTTGAAAATATGCCATTATGTTCTTGAGAGCTAATACATTCCACCTAATAATGCTCCGGCATATTTAAAGTGTTTTGTGTCTTTAGAATCAATGAAAATTAACCTACCTCACCAAAGTGTAATTCTTTTGGAGATGAGAATTTTCCTTAATAAACCAATGTCATGGAAAGTTTGAAATAATTCTACTAGAACTGACTTCAGGTTCTTCCTGCTCCATCTTACAGATGAAACAAACAACAAGTACAAAAAGACCCGGAAAGTAGTTTGAAAGGGACTCATTGAAGCTGTCTAGCACTGCTGCTTTCCTTCCTCTGTCCCTGACAAATGAGGGAGATGTCACAGCAGAAAAATAAACAGCTTAAGAAAATGGATTTTGATTAGTAGGGAAATGACACTGATTGTGGATTTCTCGAGCTGCTCTCATTCTTGTGCCTCCCTCACTGAATCTCTTCCTTTCTTGTTTTTATGCAGTCTGAGCCATAAATGCCCTTTCATTTCTTTGTTTAGGCTCCATCTCCTTGATTTCCTGTGACCTCTTGCTGTGCTTAGCTCTCCCTTTGGTCATTCTGCATCCTTTTCTCCCGACATCTCTGCTACTTTTTCCTTGCATGACCTTAGACTAGTCATTTCCCTTTGGGTCTCCATCTCTATATTTGTATAATAAAGGGGTTGTGCTATGTGGTCTCTAAGGTGGAAATCCTGTGAATTGATAAATTCAGTGGTATAGCTGAAAGAACTCTGGAATCTTGGAGTCAGAAGACTTGGATTCAAATCCACTTTGCAATTAGCCACAAGACTCTGGACAATTCACTTTACTGCTCTGTGCCTTAGTTTCTCCATTTGTAAAACAGAGAGACTAATACCTGCCCTGATTATATTCTAGGGTTGTTGTGAGGCTCTCATGTTGTGCCAGATATGAGGTGCTATAAACTATAAACTATGAAGTGGTTTCTTAATGGGAGTCACTGCTGTCCCCAAGGTTCCACTAAATATTTTTCTTCAACTTCATCAAGATATCTTATAGTGTCTCCTGCCCCATCCAAAAGCTGGTCAATAATGGGTGACTGGGGGCAAAGGGAAGTCAAATAATTTGTCATTTCTCTTTTTTAGTAGCTAGTTTCCTTCCATTTAGTATTTTTACTTCTGACACTCCATTTCTCTTAGTCTCATCACAAACCTCACAGCTTGGCTAAATTGCAGCATTAAGCCTCATAGCTTGCGATAATCTGGCAATAAATTGTATTTCTCAGTTATGTAGAGCACTGCATTCATATTGTGGAGTATACTCGGCAACCAGAACACTATATTATAGCTGTTTCAGTGTCTGAATGCAGGGACTCAGTGTCTCTTGCCAGACACTTGGCATTCCATTAGTTAATAAATAGACCGTTTCATTGAGGGTGTGCATTAGCATCTGACACCGGCTGGCAGACGGAGCCTTCTTGATTGATTAAAATATACATTTAAATATATTCCCTTAATTTATATCAGTTGCAAAGTGAGGCAGTTATCTTTATAACTCAGAGCATTAGCGTAAATTATTTAGTATCTTCGTTCTAATTTGCACCATATTATAATATCTATCTTGATCTCAGAACTAAATAAATCATCTGTCCCAAATTCTAACCAGACTGGGAGGTCTGAGACTTTTATATCTCTCTCCAAGCTTTGCCTCCTAACTCTACCTGAGAGGGTTGAATCAGTGAGGAATGGCAATATTATACTTGAGAGGATGAGTTGAACTTGGAAAGATATTAATGGTCTGATTTAAAAGAAGAAAGAAGTTGGGCTTCTGATCCATTTTTAGCTAAATATTTAACAACCCTGGATGCGAAGTCAAGGTTTTTTCAGTTTTCTCAGGAGATGAAACAAGTCTGGGCTTCCATTTTGGTCAGATATCAATCAAATATTAAATACCTACTATGTGTGCATACTTTAAGTAGACTGGAGGCCCCCTGAGGACAGGAACCAAAATATTTCTTTTGTATCCTTTCCTCGAGCCTCTATATTTTGAAAGCCGTTTGCTTCATTTGGTTTGAAAATTATGGACATTTAGTATGGTCATATTTATTAAAAATGTTCTTGCATTTATTCGATCAAAGTTATGACCAGTCAGTTGGGGTGCCCAGAAAACATATGGGGTCAAATGTCTACCAGGCAACAGGAAATGCAGAATAAGTGCTCAGAAGATAAATCCAGGCCTGGAAATAGAGAATTGGGAGTTATCTGAGTAGAGATGGTTGAGGTAAATGGTATAGAGAAGAGATGGAAAGAGAAAGGAAGGAAAGGAAAGTATAGGGGAACAAAGAGAAGGAAAGGGAAGGGAAGGCAAGGGAAGGCAAAGGAAAGCTAGGGAAGGCTAGGGAAGGGGAGAGAAGGGAAGGAAAAGAAAGGGGAGGGAAGGGAGGGACAGCTGACAGTGTTAACTGGTGGTTAAGGCATATGAAGACTGAGAAAAGTCCAGTGTAGTTGGAGACTAGATCATGAAGGTCCTTTATGAAATACCAGTAATTAGTCCCACATATACCACATCAGATATGGCCAGGCCCTTGAGAATAGATGGCACTACCAAAACAGATCAAGCAGTCCTGCCTAGGAAATTTTAACCATGTTTTATTCCTAGATTCAACAAGATCTAATAATTGATTAGATATGTTAGATAATAAAGAAAAAGGTGACTAGGTCTGGCAACTGTCTCCCTAGATATGATCATTAAACCCACAGGAGCTAATGAAATCAGCAAAATAGAGAAAAGAAGATAATGTTGGGGTATACTCATATCACAGTGTGGGGTGGATGTGGCCTCTGAGAGTAATTCCCCTTAGATCCCATTGGGTGAAACAGGGTAAAGAGTGGAAAAGTATATGGGAGCCCTTCCCATTAATCCCCTCCTACCAGGATCTCCCCATTCCCCCTAACCTTTCTGCTAATGTTCTCTTCTTCCTCTTTCTCTCATTTGGAAACAAATCCTTAATTTGCCTCCTCTGAAGGTCCAGGCCCACTCCCCTCTTTCTACTGGTGGTCTGGTTAAGATTAGGGTTGGTCCTTATCTCAGTTCTTGGTGCATAATAAGCACTTAAATAATTTTTCATTCATTCATTCACCATCCCAGTTTATGTTTGCATAGTTCATTTGAGAATTAATCTTACCGGGTGGCATTTTCTATTGTTTCTAACTGTGATGACTCAGTAGGTTTAGGTAAGACTGTTTGGGGAGGTGGGCATCAAGGGAATATGGCAACAAACAGTAGACAAAGATGTTGACAGTGAAGTGGCCAAAGTCAGAGAATTCCAAGAGTGGGCAGCAATGAGAGATACTCTAAAGGAGCACAGCATGAGAATAATTGAGTGGTACACTGGAAGTCCATGGCAGAAGTTGCTTTTGGTATCTAGGAAGACTGGCAGCAGCATAGGGACTGGCATTCAGGGCAGGGATCTAGACTCTGAAAGACTAGCCCCCTTACAAAGCTGGATGAGAGACAAGTGAAAGTAGGACAAAATAAATAAACAAATAAACAAACAAATAAATGAATGAATAATAAAATAAAAATAAATGAAAAAATATACAAAAAAAGAAAGTAGGCCATGGGGTGGGGATCATGACACTGACTCTGTTAGGGGGACATGATCTTAATGAATGAGGAATGAGCCTAGATTTTAGAACTCAAGTGGGAGTGTTATGCAAGTCCTAAATGTGAACAGTAGTAGCAAGATAAAGTTGACATGCCTAATTTAGCAATCTATGAGTCCTTTCATTTCCCCTGCCTTGCAATGGGATTTGTTCTAGGGCCTGGGGCAAGGTTAACTTGTAGGTGGGCCCCTGGGGAGAGAGAATTTAAGATAGAGAGCTGGGCTAGACATTTTAAGAACTCACTTGAAGAGCTGTATCTAAAAGCTAGCAAGTTTTTATCACTAGAGATATTCAAGAGAAGCTTGTGAATGATCAATGGTCAGGGATGCTTTTAAAGGGAATTTATGTTTAGGTCAAGGTTGGACTAGTTGCCTCTGAGGTATCTTTTGAACTCTTGAGTTTGAGATTCTGTGATAATCTGATATCACAGAATCACTGTGAGTGGTTAGTGGGGAAATAAACAGATGAATAAGGGGAAAGAACAAGTACTTATTAGGTGCCAACTAGATTCCAGGTACTATGCTAACCACATTACAAATATTATCTTATTTGTTCCTCAATTGTTCGACAATCCGGTCATGTAGGTATTATTATTGGTGGTGGTGGTGGTGTTATTGTTATTGTTGCTATTATTTCTGAAAAATAACAATAACAGCAAACATTCATATAGGACTTTTAAGATTTGCATAGCACTTTTCCTATATTAATGCATTTGATCCTCACAACAGTCTTGTGAAATAGGTCTTAATTATTATTCCTTTTTTACAGTTGAGGAAACTGAGGCACAAAGAAATGAAGTGGTTTTCCCAGTGTCACACAGCTAGTAAGTGCCTGTGGGAGGATTTGAGGGAGTGATACCTAGCTGATTACTCTTTTTTTTGTTTGTTTGTTTGTTTTTTAAGTGAGGCAATTGGGGTTAAGTGACTTGCCCAGGGTCACACAGCTAGGAAGTGTTAAGTGTCTGAGGCCGGATTTGAACTCAGGTACTCCTGACTCCAGGGCCGGTGCTCTATCCACTGCGCCATCTAGCTGCCCCCCCCCCCCAGCTGATTACTCTTGAAAAAATGTGGTGGTATCTGAAAGGTAGAGTGGGAAAGAAGGAATCTTTATAAGTGCTTGTTGATTCATTCATCAAGGAAGGTTTTGCTGAAGAGATAATTTTGAGGTGTACTTAAGGTCTATCTTGAAGACCTTAAGAAGAATTTAGGAAAATGAAGAAGAGTAAAGTTAACTAGCATTTATTAAATGCCTACCATGTGCCAAGCACTGTGCTAAGTGGATACAAAGAAAGGCCAAAAACAGCTTCTCTCAAGGAATTCATTCTAATGGGAGAGACAATCTAAAAAAACAAGTTATATGGGGCAGCTAGGTGGTGCAGTGGGTAGAGCTCTGGTCCTAGATTCAGGAGGACCTGAGTTCAAATCTGGCCTTAGACACTTAACAATTACTAGCTGTGTGACCCTCGGCAAGTCACTTAACCCCAATTGCCTCACCAAAAAAAACCCCCCAAAAAACAAAAAAATAAGCTATACACAGGATAAACTGGAGACAATCTCAGAAGGAAGGCGCTAACAGTAAGAAGGACCAGGAAAGGCTTCTTGCAGAAAACAGGCCTTTAACTGAAACTTGAAACAAACCAGTGAAGCTAGGCAGCAAAGATGAAGAGGGGGAGAATTCCACCCATGAGGGAAAGCCTGTGAAAAATGCCCCAGCAAGGGGCAGCTAGGTGGCGCAGTGGATAGAGCACCAACCTTGGAGTCAGGAGGACCTGAGTTCAAATCCGACCTGAGACACTTAACACTTACTAGCTGTGTGACCCTGGGCTAGTCACTTAACCCCAATTGCCTCACCAAAAAAAAAAAAAAAAGTCCCAGCAAGAGATTGAAAAGAAGAAAAGAGAATGAAAAACTATTTTTCAGATTTTCTGCAAGGAAACCAGTGTCACTGCAGAGGAATAAGGTACAAAAATACTGAAAAGATAGGAAGGAGCTAGATTTTGAAGGGTTTTAAATGCCAGAAGATTTTCTATTTGATCCTGGAGGAGATATGGAATTTCAGTTCAAAAAAAGAATTGGCATGTCCAGACTTCTGCTTTAGGAAAATCAGTTTGCCACCTGAGAGAGAGAAGGCTACCTGCAGTAGGAAGAGATGTGAGGCAGAGAGACCAATCAGCAGGTTATTTCAATAGTCAAGGTGTGAAATGATGAAGACCTGGACCAGATGGTGGCAGTGTCAGGAGAGAGAAGGGGGTGCAATTGAGAGATTTCATGGAGGTAGAAACAATAAGATTTGATAACTGATTGGATGGGGCGGGGCAGTGAGTGTGAAGAGTGAAGGATGACACCTGAACTGTGAGCCTGGGTAACTAGGAGAATGGTGGTACCCTCAATAGTAATAGAGAAATTAGGAAGAGAGGCTGGTTTGGAGTGGGGGGGTGGGGGGGAAGATAAGTTCAGTTCTTGAAGGTAGCCAAGGACTTAGCCATGATTCACACATTATATATGGACTAAAAATGAGCAATCTAAAAAAAGTAGTTCTGGCTATGCTTCATTTTGTAAGACTTGGATGATTGAGAGAACAAGATTTTAAGGCAAAACCAAACAACAAATCAACCCTGGTGCAGAATCTGCTTTGAGAAACACATTATCTATAGACATATGTTTTGCATGACTGCACATGTATAACCTATATCAAATTGCTTGCCTTCTCAATGAGAGGGGAGGGAGGTAATTTATAACTCAAAATTTGTTTAAATGTTAAAAATTTTTACATGCAATTGAAAAAACATATTTAAAAAATAAACATTATCATGCACCCTAACAAGATAAAAGTACTGTAGGGTAGCAAGAAACCTTCAGTGTAAGTGGTTCTCTGGTGTTGAAGACTCCTAAACAGGTTCTGATAATAGTAGATGTCTTTGCTAATGCAACTAATTTATTTAGATAGAAAACCCAAATTTATTGGTATCATCTAAGTAGTAACCAGGTTTCTAATGGGACTCTGATTTCTCATCCAGAGTTACAGTTTATAGATGAGTCTCTAAATAACAGCCTTGGATTGTGTTTATTCTTTTTTTTGGTGAGGCAATTGGGGTTAAGTGACTTGCCCAGGGTCACACAGCTAGTAAGTGTTAAGTGTCTGAGGCCGGATTTGAACTCAGGTCCTCCTGAATTCAAGAATGGTGCTCTATCCACTGTGCCACCTAGCTGCCCCCTGGATTGTGTTTATTCTATAGAAGGAACAGTAATAGACCCCTAATAAAAATGGAATCACCCCTAATAAAGATGGAAAAGAAGGAGTGACAAAAAGCGAAGAGTGGTAGTTAATGTAGTAGATGATAGGATCTAAAAAGATCTTGAAAGATTAGAACAAAGAACCAAATGCATTAGGGAATTGAGCAGAGATAAATATAAAATCCTACATTTCAGTTTAAAAGCATGAACTTCCCAAGTACAATATAGGAAAGGCATGCCAAATTGCATTTCGTATGAAAAGATCTAGAGGGATCAGTGGGCTTGTAAGAAGCGTGATGATGCAGCCCAAATAGCTAATGTTATCTTAGACCATATTAAAACAGGCATAGTGTGCAGAATGAGGGAGGCAAGTCTTTTTTATTTTTTTTTTCATTTTTTTTGCCTGAACCATGCCCTTATTTGACCATATCTGGTATATATACTCCATTTTGGATACCATATTTTAGGAAGGATCTGATAAGCTGGAGAACATCTTGAGGGGCTGGGGGAAGGCAACTAGGATGTGCCAAAGGAGGATCTGTTGAAGGGATTAGGGGCTGTTTAGCTTGGAGAAGAGAAGGCTGGGAGAGCCATGATCATTTTCTTGGAGTATTTAAAGGGCAGTCTTGCAGAATAAGATTTAGAATTTTTCTGCTTGGCTCCTAAGGGCAGAAAAGAATTTGCAGAAAGGCACCTTGTAAGGGGGAACTTCTAGTAATTTGAGGTCTTCTAAAGTTGAAGGGGCTATATCTGGAGTTAGTGAATTCTCCCTCCCTAGAAGTCTTTCAGGGAAAGCTAGGTGATCATTTATCCAAGCTACTGTAGAGAGGATTATCCACTAGGTAAAAGCTAAACAAGGACAAAGCTTCTTAAATTGTGGGTTCCGACCCCATATGGGTTCACATAACTGGATGTAGAGGTCATGAAAAACTTGACACAGTTATGTACCTATATCCTCAGGGTTGCTTAAAAGGTTCTCTGGTGAAAAGGGGTACTAAATGGAAAAAGTTGAAGAAGCCCTAAGAAGCCCTGAGGTCCTTTCTAGCTTTGAAATTCTGTGAGTTTATTCTTTTGGAGAACCAAAGAAAGGAGAGAGTAGGACCCAGACATCTTTATCTTTTATCTATCTTTGCTTCCTTTTCTCAATTAGGTGTAGATTTAGTTAAAGCAATTAACAAAAAAGGGAATGGCTGGCAGCTTTAACACTTCTGGGGGTATTGTAACTTGTTAAGACAGAGGAATATTCAGTTGGTACAAAGAAAGAGGAAAAAAAATGGGTTATTTGGGGCTGGGGAAGGGAAGGTTTGGTTTCTAGACCTCCTAATCTCCTCTAGCCATAACCCCCATGACCTATTTCCCCAGAATAAAGTAAATAGAATCAATATTGTTAAGTATTGTACAGACAAATCTGAGTCATCCCCTGGATTTCTAACTTTGCTAAGTGATGTCATCATCACCAGACCTTGTGAAAACAGACAATCATCATCATTGGAAAAAGGGAGTATGGATTGGCACAAAATGCATAGGATCTCATGTTTAGTGACTCCTAAACTGTCATGTCTAGCTTGTTTTATCTCCCATATCCAACTTAAATATACATATCTCCACATATATGATAGTTAATAATAACTGGAATTTATATAGTTCTTTAAGGCTTGCAAAATTCTTTACAAATATCTTATTCTTACAATAACTCTGGGAGATGGGTATTTTTATTATTTCCATTTTACAGTTAAGTAAACTGAAGCAAACAGAAATTAAGTGACTTGCCCAGGGTTACACAGGTAGGAATCATCAGATCTTCCTATTGGACTTTTCCCGGAACATGAAACCCTTATTGGGATGGTCAGACATTTCAGCTTGTCCTCAGCTCTGTGCCATCCAAACAACTTCAGAAGAAGCCTACGTCTTCAGGGACAGCTAGGTGACGCAGTGGATAAAGCACTGGCCCTGGATTCAGGAGGCCCTGAGTTCAAATTCGGCCTCAGACATTTGACACTTACTAGCTGTATGACCTTGGGCAAGTCACTTAACTCTCATTGCCGTATCCCCCCCCCCAAAAAAAAAAAAAAGCCTACGTCTTCTACTGGGCCTGGTAAAGGCTTTGGATCATCATTCTTTTATGGTTGTCTTCTCCGAAAAGGAAGTAGAAGGGGCAGAAATCTCCTGTTAATCTCCTCCTGCTTTTCTTTGGCTCTGAATGAAGGAATCAGGAGCGCCAGAGCTTTTGAACTCAGAGTACAAGTTTGCCTCCAAAGGTGGAAATATCCATCTCAGTGTTACTGTTTGGTCATCTGTCCTCAGTGAAAAAAAACAAGCAGAAGAAGAAGCCAGGAGCCTCAGGCTTGGGCTCAGGGTTGGCTAAGAAGCTTATGTGCCTTTTGGAAAAACCTCCAGTAGCATTGCTACTGAGGGTGGGAGACTTCTTGATGGAAGATGAGATGGGGCAGGGAGAAAAGGGGGGGGGGTGTGGAGACCAAGGTAGAGAAAGAAAAAAATAAAAGATGGAAGAAAAAGAGAGAGAAAGAGACAAAGACAGAGAGACATGGAAAGGGAAAGAGACAGAGTGAGACAGATAGGGAGAGAGAGAAAGAGAAAGAAGGGAGGAAGAGAGAGAAAGGGGAAGGAAGGAAAGAGAGAGAGCTAGAAAGAGAGAGAGGAGAGAGACAGACAGACAGAGACAGAGAGACAGAGAAAGGCATAAAATCACCACAGGGTTCTTAAAAGCTATGACAGTGGAATCTGAGTTGTTTTAGTTGGCTGGGCTACTGCTAGGAGCCCAGTGATAGACTATGTTCACTGTCCCAAACTTGAAGGAGACTTATCAAATGGTTAGGTGTAGGGTAATACCTATTTTGGCCCAAGCACCTCTTGAAAGCCATTTACTAAACTGAAGAAAGACTGTGACCTGTGCTTATGGAAGAAATATCTCCACCTCCAGGAAAATTCATTTCCTAGTACCCTTGAGAGAAATGGTCAGTGAAGGCAGCAGCATCATAATCAACAGAGCAGTTATCATTTGGAGCATAATAATGACAGGCTGGAGAACATTTGCAAGTACTTTCCGAATACTGAAATTCTTATTCAAACTACTCGTGCATTTTATATCGAAAGCACATTAATAAGAGAAAATGTCAGCACAGTCGGTTTGAATTATAAGAAGTTCCTAATTAGTAGAGTTTTATAGGATCATCTGACCATGTTTCTATGTGGCCCATAGTACACAGACACAAACAGAAAAAAAAAAAAAACAAAAACACAACACTTGCACACTAACCCTGTTTTAAGTAAACCTGTTTTAAGCACTTTTTGCTCAGAATGATCTCTTGTATGATATAGTCACATTTTAGGTACTTTCTGTGAAAAGTTTTTTTTTTCTTTTTAAAAAATTCCAAACACTAAAAAAGAGAGAGCATTTCCATACATGCATCAGAACACAAAAGAGAATTCTATATGAAACCATGTATTTTTTTTTGTCATACCACTTGCTTTTTAAAAAAAGTGCTACTTTGTATTTCCTTTGGAACTTCCTTCTGTTCTCTTTTGTGTATCAAACACACACACACACACACACACACACACAACTGTTTTGATAGCCCCATCCCTGTTTTTTGGCATAATTATTGCTAAATATCTCCTCCTTGCCCCAACTCCCTACCCCAATAAAAACCAAAAAAGGGTATGGGGGTATAGAGCAATGTTGTAACAAACATATATTGTCCAGAAAAATTAAAACACACAGTGCCTATATCCAAAAATGTATGTCTGCAACTCATGTCTATCATCTCTCTGTCCAGATGTGGATAATAAACTTCATCAGTCTGGAGACATGGTCACTACATGGATCAGAGTTCTTAAATCTTTATAAGTTACTTTTCTTGACATTGTTATCCATTTATAAATTGTTCTCCTAGTTCTATTCATTTCGTTTCATCTTACTCAAGATTCTCTGATATCATTTCTCACTATTTCTCATGGGATAATAATACATTAGCATTCATATACCACGATTTGTTCAGCCATTCTCCAATAGTCTAAGAGGCTATCAAAGGTAGCCCCCTTCAATTCCAGTTCTTTTCTTTTTCCTTTTTGAATCTCTCCTTCAGAATCAGAGAGTTTGTTTTACTTAGGACTATTCCCTCCTTGGTAATATACTCTCTCTTAAGTCACTTCCCCCATCTGCTGGTTTCCCTGCTGAGTTTTATGTATTTTCACACCAAACTATTCATATCTGGAGGAGGGATGGGTGGGGAGTTTAACTCTTCTTTGTCCATGTCAAATAAGAGTGAATTTCATCTATGTTCACTCCCTCCACTCCTCTCTTCATGTTTATATATACTGCTCGTGTACCTCACCTATGAGAAATAGGAATTTTCATCTTTCTTCCTACACCAGTATACTCTACCTCTTACTATCCTTTCTCTTGTCCCTCTTACAGATCCTCAGGTCAGAACAAATCTACTCCCCAGACCTCTATTTTTCTTTTTAAACTCCCTCAATACCCTTTGGAAACATTGAAGTTCTGTAGGAACATTTGTTTCTTCCCCTTCCCTTCCCTCCTTAGAGTATTAGTGCTTCATCCTCATATAGGTCAGTAGTTCTTAACCCCTAAGGGGTCTGTGTATAGATTTCAGAGTTCCTTGAACTTCAATGGAAAAAAAAATTATATCTCTATTTCAATATATAATATATTGGGCAGAGGGTTGTAATCTTAATAACATTATTCTAAGAAGGGTTCCTTTGGCTTTACATTGCCAAAGGTGTCATGACCAAAAAAAAGTTAAGAATCCCTGATATAGTTCTTCCAAGTGTTCAAATAAAGCTTACTTTTCTAGGTTTCTCTGAATTTCGTTTTCTTCAAAGTTTCTGCTTAGCCCTGGTTTTTCATCAAAAATTATTGAAAGTCCTTTATTTTCATAAAGGTCTATTTTTTTTCTCTGTACGGTTATATTCAGTTTTTCACGATTTTTTTTCTTGGTTGTAAACCTATATCTTTTGTCTTTTGGAATATTGTATTTCATAATCTCCTCTTATTTAAAGTTATAACTTCCATGTCTTGTATGACGGACTATATAGTCTTTTGTTCCTTTGAACTGCTGCTTTCTGGATGGTCGTGATATTTTCTCTTTGACATGGGAGCTTTATATTTTGGCTATGTTATTCCTGAGACTTTTGCTTTTGGATTATCTTTCAAAAAACAATCAGTGGACTTCTAGACAGTTTTTATTTATGATTTCCTGAAATAGAATGTCCAGGCTTTTTTAAAAAATCATGCTTTTCAGAGAGTCCAACAATTCTTAGATTATTTCTCTTTGACCTGTTTTCTAGATTGATGGTGGGTTTTTTTATATCAGATACACATTTTTTTTTCTATTTTTCTCTCACTTGATTTTGTTCTAATATTTCTTGCTATCTCAGAATCATTGATTTCTATTTGGTCTATACTAATTATCCGGGAGGCTGTTTCTTAGGTAAGGTTTACAATTTTCTCTTCTAAGCATTTGTTCTCCAGTTCTTTACTTGAAAACTTTTATTTCATTTCAATTTCTTGTTCCATTTATTCCAGGTGTTTATGTAGGCCTTGTAGAAAATCCAGTTTCTTCTTTAAATCTCTTTTAGAGATTATTATTGAGTTGTTTACTTTTGAGGGATTGCTAGATTAAATTTTTTATTGAGATTGATATTTTCTTTGATTTACTCCTCTTTCTAGCTTTCATTGCTGAATTGGGTTTTTTGTTCAAGGCCAGGCTCTATTGCCTACTTGTGATGTTGTGTGCAGATAGAGGTGGGGATGAAGAAGGTCAACCCTGCTTGGTCACATGGGTTTCTTCATTGATCTCCACCTCTTGGGTTTAAGCATCACCCACATCCAGTCTCTTTGAAGTTCAGAGTGCTGGAATTTCATGGCCCTCTGCCATTTCTGGACAAAATACTGGAGTACTAAGAGCTCTTGATGACTATATGTTATGGAAGTGGTAACATGTTGGTTGCTGCCCACTGCTTTCTGAGGCTTCCAAGGTCCCCATCCTGGAGTTTTCTCACAACCCTAAAGATTTTGGGGGCAGAATAGAGAGTCTTCTACTCTTTCTGCCTCTGGATACAGAGCCTTACAGGCTCTAATATATGTCTAATATATGTCCCTGTCCATTTCTGGTAGCACTAGAAGGCTATCTTCTGTAAGCATTAGCTTTACTTGGGGCAAGAAGGGCTTTCCTATTGCCCATGGGCTTCTGGCTGAAGTTTTGTGTAGTTTCAGGGTGTAAGAAGTTATTTTAGTATATCATCAGATTTCTTTTTTTTTCTTTCTTTCTTTCTTTCTTTTTTTTTTTTTTTTGCGGGGCAGTGGGGGTTGTGACTTGCCCAGGGTCACACAGCTAGTAAGTGTCAAATGTCTGAGGCCAGATTTGAACTCAGGTACTCCTGAATCCAGGACCAGTGCTTTATCCACTGCGCTACCTAGCTGCCCCCTTATCATCAGATTTCTTAATCATGATTCAGTCTGCTCTGTTAATTTCAGGGTTTCATTGGAGTAACTATGAGGGAGCTGGTTGTCAGCCAGTTTAGGAGGAAGTCCCAAAGTAGTATTTAGTAGGTCATAATTTTAGAGCCAGAAGGGACCTTACAGGCCATCTAATCAAACCCTTCTTTTTACCAGTGAGTAAGCTGGAATCCAGAAAGGTGAAATGAACTGACCAAGGTCACATGGCTAGTATCAGAGGAAGGATTTGAACCCAGATGCTCTGAATTCAAATTTAAGATTCTTTTTCCTGCTCTGTGACACGAATAAAACAAGAAATTGATTGCAGGTTCTGAAACAAATATGAATGAGAACTATTCTTAAACTAAAAACTATCTAGGGGGAAAACTCCAAAATATTAAAAGATAATTAAAGTTAGAAGAGTTCTGTGGAAGTGGTAATGCTTTCACTTGAGTTTAAGCTGGCTTCCTCATTTCTGAAATCCAAGAACTCCTTTCTGACTTTCTGGGGACTTGTTTCCAAGCATGTACCCTGCTCAGGCTTTAGAAGATGGTTTTGAAATTCTTGAATTTTTTAAATAATTAGTCCCCAAGCTGAATATAACACTATAATTATATCTAGGGTTTCATTTGGATGGCAACTTTAGGAAAATTGAAACATAATTTCTTTTCTTTATTTCTGTTTTCTTTCTCCTTCTCATTCTTTCACCCTTCTCTCTTCCTTTTTTCTTCTCTTTCCCTCCCTTCTTCCCTCCCTTCCTTCCTTCTTTCCTTTCTTCTTCCTCCTTCCCCCTTCCTCCCCTTCTCTCTCTTTCTTTCTTTCTTTCTTCCTTCCTTCTTCTTTCTTTCTCTGCCTCCTTCCTTCCTCCCTTCCTTCCTTTCTCTTTCCTTCTTTTTTCCTTCTTTTTTGTTTTTCTTTATTTCCTGAAGCACTTCTTAAAGAAGACACACACACATACACAGTAACCATTTTCACTCATTTGTCTTTTTCAAGAGTTGAGGATGGTAATAGGGCTGAAAATGTTGGCTCTGTACCTGCTCTGTGAACAGCATTGCTAAATGTAAAAGGGAACAAACACTATTAAAGAAGAAGTGACTCCCACTCTTTCTTTAAATTCAAATGTGACTCTGGAGTGCAACCAACATAATATATTGGCGCACTGGAACATCTGAGACACATCACTGATTAGCTTGCTTTTCACCCAAAGCGAAGGGGAAAAAAATTATTGATGAATTAAATAAATGACTCATTGAAAATGAGTGCACATGTAACATTTTGGTGAATGCAGCATGAGAACCACGCTGAAAGGGATTTTAATAGCATAAGGACAGTACAATAGGCTGGATTTTCATCTAAGGATCTTAGTATTGCAAATAAAGAGTTATCAGTAGTTTATAGAGGGCCAATGAGCTGCCAAGATAAGCATTTTACCTAGGCAGCCAAAGGCTGAGTAAATTGAAAAGTTAAAGAAGATTGCATTTTATTCCTTTCTCTGTCCTACTGATTCCATGTGCCCTGAACAAGAAGGGACCCTGGCCTGTCGTGTCCCTATGCTTGCAGTCACTAATGCTGTCACTGTTCACTGATGGGCAAAGGGTCTCAGAGTCAAGTATTAGGGGCTACTCATAGATTAAGATTGATGGGATCTGGGTCTGTATCAGGGCAGGGTGGGAAAGAAGATCCTGTCTACCCCTTATATCATCTGGGACATAGAAAGTATTTGACAAAGGTCACATATTTGCTGCCACAGGATGCCCATCTCCCTAAGGGGTGACAGCTCTCGCATATGACACTGGACTTAGTCCTGAGGAAGCCTGGACTCTAAAGAGAAGGCTCAGACTTTTTCTTATTGTCTCTTGCTTGTTATACCCCTATGCCAGAGCAGATCTTTAGAGACAATTGCTTAAACAAAGCTTAAGTTTGACTTATGTCACTTTGAAGGGAATTTACAGGATCCCTTCTAGAAAAATACTCAATGTACAAAGTAGATCAGGTATAAGATAACTATTTATTCCTTTACCACTAAAATACAAAGGATTCATACACACTCATTGACAAAGACTTAGAACATGAAACAGTAATACCAACGTCCTGTAATACTGTACCAGGAGGTTGATACATAAAACATGATAATATGAAAAACTTCCCAGAGTGACTTGCCCAGGGTCACACAGATAGTAAATGTCTGAGGTCATATTTGAATTCAGGTCTTCCTGACTACAGGCCCAGAGCTCCATCTATTACACCACCCAGCTGCCTTTGTTCACTTTATACTAGACACATAATTATATTACAAGTAAAATAGCAAATATCACTGTGAGTTAGTGAAAACAAGTTTGAGTACTATGGCTCCATTTTCCCAGAATGCAAGTATATCAAGGCTGATAAAGTCAGAGATTGGGCATGAGCTTTTTTCAATCTCATGCTGAAATGGTAGTACCTTTAAGGTTAAGTTTCTTGCTTCTATCTTCCTCACCTCTCCCTCCTCATTAAGCAATTTTTTAAATACTTTAACTTTACTGGTCCTACAGATAAGAGGAAAGTCATTGTTACCATATTGACACTTTGTCTGTGTTGCTATTGACACATAATATTGCAAAACAAGTATTGTTAAACAAGTATTTTACCTCCACCTGGCCCTGTACTTTTTGAACAATTCTTTCAAGTCAATATCTTTAAATAAACCAAGGTATGGATTGAGTTCTTGCTCTTGTGAGTGGTTATCTTCTCCAAGAAGGGTGTAGTTGGAGACACATTCTCGTGGAGATCTCGTCCTCTAGAATTATTATTTTTATGAATTCTAGGTAGCTAATTCCTAAGAGACCTTAATCTCCAAACATTACCTTTCTCTCAAGATCCACAGCCATATATATCCCCACTTGCCTGCTGGTCATTTCTACATCATTATCTTCAAACCCAACATATCTAAAAGCAAATTCATCACCTTCATTCACTTCCATACTAATTTTTTTGATCAATACCTTGATTTCTGTAGCCATTTTTAAAAAATTATTTTGAAAATGAATTATAAAATAATCAACAGATGTGAACATTTCAACAGGTTAAAAAGACAAAAAATGGGGGTTAAGAAGCCAAAAATCCATTATTTACATCTTGCTCCTTTGAACATACTCTGAGAGTAATGTGGCAGTACCAATATTGCCGCTTTGTGCCCTTATGAGTCCTTTTCTGGTCTCTTCTATGTATTTATATTTTTTAAAATTGAAACTCTTGGGGCAGCTAGGTGGCATAGTAGATAAAGCACCAGCCCTGGATTCAGGAGGACCTGAGTTCAAATCCGACCTCAGATACTTGACCCTTACTAGTTGTGTGATGCTGGGAAAGTCACTTAACCCTCATTGCCCTGCAAAAAAACCCCAAACAAACAAAATCCCACCAAAATTAAAACGCTTTTCTTTCCTAATCTCTACCCTTTTTCAGTCACTATCACTACCTTACCACTGCCCCCAATCTCTCCCTTCTTTAAATAATAGCTATCCCTCATAACAAAAATAGCCAAGCAAAACAAATTTGCTTTGTAATAGTCATGTTTGAAAATGTATGCATCATTCTTCAACTATTGTACATCATCATCTCTCCACCTCCAAGAGGTGGAAGGTATGTTTTATCATTAATCTTCTAGAATCATGATTTGTCTTTGCATTGTTCAGAGTTCTTCAGTTTTTCAGTTTTTTTTTTAATAATGTGTTCATTGTATGAATAGTTGTCTTGGTTCTGCTCTCTCCACTTTGTATGAGTTAATACAAATCTCAGAATTCTCGGAAAGCAGCTTGCTCATCATTTCTATGGTGTAATAATATTCAATTACATTAATATACCATCATTTAGCTATTCACCAATTAATTGCTACCCCCTTGGTTTCAAGTTCTTTGCTTCCACAAAAAATGCTGTTACAAATATTTTTGTATATATGCCTCGTAGTGGTATTGATAGGTATGCATAGTTTAATGACATTTTAATTATAATTCCGAATTGCTTTCTAAAATGAATGGACCAAGTCACAATTCCACCAACAAACCTTTCAGCAATTGCCACTGTATGAGAAAATATGGTGGAGATTAAATTTGTACATCTGGAAGATTTTATAGTTCCATCAACATTTATTCCACCCAATTTGACTATAAACTCTTTAAAGGTAAGGGAGTAGGAGTTGATATACTTCTTTGTATCCCCACAATGAGTATGCATAGGTTAGGTGCTCAGTCAGTTTTTGCTGAATTAATAAATGAATAAAACAAATTAAAGAAACCAATTCAAATCCATTTCATTTCAGTTAATATGAGCTTTCATTAATGGCCTAGCAAAAAGCATAATTGTGAAGTCATAAGACATAGGAGAGTTTATTTTTTCCCCTTTAAATGGATATATAGTGTTGGAAATTTGCTTAAAACATGAAGCACCTATTAGGAAAAGTATATTCGTGTACGAAACCACTGGGCAATAATGGGACAGCATGAGGGTCCTATTATACAGACTTAGAGACACCAAATAATGAGGAAGGAGGAACCTGAAGAAAAGCTTTATTTATTAAACCATGGTCATAGTCATGATTTCAAACTGGCAGGAAGCTCAGAGATACACTCAGACAACTTATTTTACAGTTGAAGATGTAAATATCTTCCTCAAGATCACACATCTCATGTGTAACAAAGCAAGGATTGAACCCAGCTAGGTGGCACAGTGGAGAGAGTGCTGACCCAGAAGTCAGGATGATTCATCTTCCTGAATTCAGATCTGGCCTCAAACACTTATTAGCTGTGTGACCCTGTGTGAGTCACTTAATTCTGTTAACCTCAGTTTCGTCATCTGTCAAATGAGCTGAAGAAGGAAATGGCAAACCATTCCAATGTCTTTGCCAAGAACACCCCAAACGGGGTCACAAAGAGCCAGACATGACTGAAAAACACCAACAACCTTTGACTCCAAATCCAGAGCTCTTAGGGATCTCTATCTTTTGTTGTTATGATCATTTTAATGAAGGTTCACGTGCATGTGCAAACTAGTGTATTCCACATGCCTATCTCTTGAGGGCATATTTTTACACACAAAAGTCAAGAGACAAGAGAAAACAATAGCAACATCTCCTCCCAACCCCCATCTAACTTGCTGGGTTGTGAAACACCAACAGAACCAATTACAATGGAACACACCACACCACAATACGGAATGCAAAAGCTATAACCAATTGTTATGAAAAGAAAATCAAGCCACATGCTATAGTAGTTTCCCCCCCCCTTTCATTAAATCATAACAAAATATCTTTGGCCTAATGTCCCCAGTGAGACTGGTTTGGATGATTTGTGTAGAAATTCTCCCGTGACAAGCAGCTGTGAAGGCAAGCTTGCCTGGTTTGATAGGCAGAGCGACACACCATCCACCCAATAACTCAGAAACAAAAAGCAAATCAATAGACATAATATTGCAAAACACTGCAGCAGGATAAACACAGTTCTCACATCTATTTGATTTTTTTCCCCTCATCTGTCAACACAATTGAGAAGTCGTGCTTGCTAATTGTCTCCGATTGGCAGCCTCCATCGCCTTTGACTGGAGCTCAGACACTTGGATGTCACAGTCTTTGCCATTCGCGGTCGGTCGCCAGCCTCACAGCTTTGGAAGTGGCATCCATTTTGGGAGGCTCATGTTCATTTACATGACTTCTCTCTATCTGTACGCAGCATGCTCTCCATTATGGTGTTCTGCTCATCATTAGCGCTGACTGGAGAGACTGTGCCATGTTCTCTGTATCCAAAATATTTGAGGGAGGCAAAGAATCCTATGAAGTCAATGAGAATGCGCTTGGATTGCCAGCTAGCATTTACAACATGCCAGACTTCCTTGCATTTAAATTAGATTACCCAGCAAAGGAAGGACAAGAGAGTTTAAAATAAAGGCTTCTTTTGTGGCTAAATGGGAGCTAAAAAGAAAAATGCTTTGGGACCTTAGAGTTAGAGGCTCAAAGATGGGAAGAAATGGAAGGGACTTTAGAGACCATCTCCTTCAACCATCTCTTTTTATAGAGGAGGAAACTGAGGCCCAGGGACACCAAGTGATTTGCAGAAGTAATGAAAGAACTCGGACTTAGGTGGCAGACTCCCAGTTCAGTATGTTTCCCATTATACCAGGCTGTCTCACAAGATTCTGCTTTCATTCCCAAATTAACAAAAGATTGTAAGGTTGTCAGCAAAATCACACATTCTCGAGGAATATTGTGCCCCTCTCGTATAACTTACGGCACTTAGGATGGTGCTGGACACAAAATAACTGCTTACTAAGCATCCGTTGATTTGGCCATTTGACCCCAAAGAACAAAGTATAACTAATTTACTGGGAAGTTTCCAGGATAATCTGAATTCTGGGAGTAGGAGAATAAGAAGCCCAAGCTACTGGGCAAGCATCATGAGAGTTTGTCTGGCCTATATGGTAATGGGAACATAACTTTTTATTTACAAAGCTCTAGAAATCTGAATGCTGGCAATTTAGCAATATATTAAGGCAAACATGATTTTTCAGCCATTCAGCAGACCAACGGAGGCATTGTTAGACTCTGGCATCTTTGGCATAGGGACTGCCAGTTGATGCTGCTTATGGCTGCTCTCCAAGAGCCTTTAGTGGCTGGAATATTTGGGGGAATGCCCTCCCTTTCTCACTCACGATTCAGCATCTGGGATGTGGGAATTTATTCTTTCGCTCCAAAGTCTGTAGACAGATAGAAAACTTAGCCTCCTCACTCCCATGCTGACTTCACCACCAGCAACCACTGAGTACAAACACTCACAGGTAGGACAAAAGTAAATGAGCCACCACTGAAGCTCACCCATTTTTAAAGATTGCCAACCCCTCAGATGAACTATCAGAAAACTGTAAGAAAGAAAATGACAGGACCTGATTTACACCCATTTGGGGTCAGAAGGCATTTTAAAATAGGCACTATTTCAGAGCCACGCCTCCACAGACAGTGGGTACTTACCCTGCTGTCATTTCCCAGAATCCTGTGGGGGAACTCATGTCTTCACATAACTGATCCAGCCTCTGCATTTCACCGCCAGAAAATACAGCTTTATGCTACAAAATCACAGCCGCTACACCAAAATGTTGCTCATTTCCATCTTTTTTTCTCAGCTGCAAAATTCATTGTTTTCTCAGAGGGTCTTTGTATGTAAGCAGCAGCTTTCTGCATTGCTTTTCGATTCTAAAGTATTTGAGAAGAATGGCTTTTCTCAAGGTGCTCATAGGGATTGAATAGGAAAAAGGAGCCCTAATTTTAGTTTCCATGAGCTAAATCCTGTCTTATTAAAATTAAATAGGATCAATTTGTATGCATAAATCCATACAATGAAGGAAGAATTCGATACCCTTGTCCATTACAGTCAAGGTAGTTCTTTATTGAACAACAAAGGACATCATTGCTGATTTTCCCTTTGGGTAGCTATGATCTCATTTTCAATGGATAGGAACACTCCCTGACTTGAAACATTTGAAAGATATGAAGGAGATGGATATTTGAAAACTATTTAATGGTATAAAGAGGTTTTTGTTTTGTTAAAATAACTTGTATAATCAGGTGAGTTGTGGTGGAAGAAGGCCTGAATTGAAAGCCCTAATTAACCATAGTCCCTCCAAGCACATTTATACACGACTCCTTAGACCATAACTCTTAATTTGGAATCTGTAAGTTTATTAATTTTATTTTTCCTCTTATGGTCATGTTCTCTTTTTGGAAAAACTAAATAATTTAATTAAATAAGCATTTATTAAATGTCAACTATGTGCAAGGCATTGTGCTAGTCACTGGAGAAATAAAGACAAAAAATGAAGACATTTCTTTGACCTCAAGGAATGATTTTTCTTCTTAAATTGTGCTTGCAGGGATTATATAAACAAATATTCATATATGTGCATTTGTGTATATGTACACATACCACACACACATACATCCAGTGTATTTTATTCAGTTTATGTTGTCGTTCAGTTGTTTCAGTTGTGTCTGACTCTTCATGACCCCATTTGGGGTTTTCTTGGCAAAGATACTGGAGTGATTTGTCATTTCTTTCTCCAGCTCATTTTACAGATGAGGAAACTGAAGCAAACAGGGTTAAGTGACTTGCCCGGGGTCACACAAATAACAAATGTCTGAGGTCATATTTGAATTCAGGTCTTCCTGACTACAGGCCCAGAGCTCCATCTATTATACCACCCAGCTGCCTTTGTTCACTTTACACTAGACACATAATTATATTACAAGTAAAATAGCAAATATCACTGTGAGTTAGTGAAAACAAGTTTGAGTACTATGGCTCCATTTTCCCAGAATGCAAGTATATCAAGGCTGATAAAGTCAGAGATTGGGCATGAGTTTTTATCAATCTCTTGCTGAAATGGTAGTACCTTTAAGGTTAAGTTTCTTGCTTCCATCTTCCTCACCTCTCCCTCCTCATTAAGCAATTTTTTAAATACTTTAACTTTACTGGTCCTACAGGTAAGAGGAAAGTCATTGTTACCATATTGACACTTTGTCTCAAATGATACATGTTTGAGTAAGCTCTGAGGGTCTCTGGGCTTTTAACTGGAGAATAGATACCTTCCCCATCACACCCTCCCCAGGGCTATGGGCACAAAGAGGCCACACACTGAAGTTGTCCTTGTTAGCAGTTATTTTCCTCCTCCTCTTGTGAGTAACAATCAAGTTTGTTAAAGTTATCTCTGTGTGCTGGTGCTTGATCTTCATTAAATTCCCTTGCACAACTATAATAGATGGACTACTTTAAATTATAGTTTCCAGTTTGGATCCCACTGGATCATGAATGACTGACCAGCATGGAAACTATTGTCAATGATCTGCTTGGTAAAAAAAAAATAATAAATGGAAAGAATTAGCACAAGATCATGAATTCTAGTTCTCAGTAGAGCTAGGGTTCTCATCTTGCAAAATAAAATGAATGAATGATTACAACCTAGAACATGTCAATCCACACTCAAGTACAGAGGTATGGGTTAGTCCCAGTAAATTTTAACATGTTTTGGTTACATATAGAAAATAAAACTATTTTGCAAATAAAATAAATAAATTTTATTTTGCAAATAAAACTATATTGCATAGGGAGGAAGACAAATTTCATAATTCCTTCTTTGCTTGTTCTTTAAGCTAATATTCTATTTGTTTGCCTAACAAATTGTGTCTTGTTTTGGTCATAAGAGTCAGTTAATGACGTTGCATCTAATAACAACATTTGAATTTCTTGTGATTTGTGTTTCATAAAGAGGTAGAGAGTGTTAGTGCTTTCAAATGAGAAACTCCTGCACCAAGGTGTAAAAAATAAGTACTTCTGAGAATTAAAATATAAATAAAGGTATACTTCATTTAAATAGCTAACTGTTCTTTCCTATTGTGGATATTAGGGGCAGCTATGCGGCTCAGTGGATGGAGTGTTGGACCTGGAATCAGGAAGACTCATCTTCCCGAGTTAAAATAGGCCCTCAGACACTTACTAACTGTGTAACCCTGGGCAAGTCATTTAACCCTGTTTGCCTCAATTTCCTCATCTGTAAAATGAGCTGGAGAAGGAAATGACAAACCACTCCAGTATCTCTGCCAAGAAAAACCCTAAATGGGGTCATGAAGAATAGAACACAACTTTAATGACCATATTCTTTAACCATAACATTGAACATTTCACCTCCTAAATATACAAGAAATTAGCGGGGGCGGCTAGGTGGCGCAGTGGATAAAGCACCAGCCCTGGATTCAGGAGTACCTGAGTTCAAATCCGGCCTCAGACACTTGACACTTACTAGTTGTGTGACCCTGGGCAAGTCACTTAACCTTCATTGCCCTGCAAAAAAAAAAAAAAAAGAAATTAGCATTATAGAGCAAAATGGCTTTTATTGCAAACCATACTTCCCATATTTCTCATGGGAATTCAGATTTGAACATTTTCATTAGAGTATAGCATAAGATGATTGACTGGTTCTCTTAGTCTGGTCCTTTTGGGAAGGAATTAACACAAATATCTTTTGATCTTGTATTCCTAAGATCTGAAATGGAAAGCCAGGTCTGATTAGGACCAGGTGGCAACCCGAAAATAGAGTTCTTCCTGAATTCTTAGTCTTAATGATATTTTAAACTATCTAGATACCCCAGGCAGGGAAGGAGAAAAACAAGCACAGTACTAATGCTGTATGAGTTAATGGGAGGATAACTGATAAAATTAAACCTTTGCAACCTGCTGAGCTAACCCAAACTTGCTAAGCTACTAGAACATTAATGAGTAAGACATCTTAATTAAATTGTTTGTAATTAACTCTCCCCAGAGTAAAAAGTGTAAAACTAGTGAAAACAAAATACCTGTAGCACTTGCTCTAAAGCACACCATTTTGATATATATGTGTATGCATGAGTTCAGCAGCAAGCACGTTGATGCTGAGAACTGCTTAGGTCACCTCAGAGTTTCTTTTTTTTCTTGAAAGTTTCCCTTGCTTCATTTCTAGAATGTTGGTATAATTATATGCCTACTACATAGTGCAAACGCTGTGTCCTGTTATTGAAAGTTCCCACTTTAAACGTGAATGAGGTCAAGGAAACCATAGAACTTTTCAATGAAAATTTCAAAGAATATTGTACCTTTTCTAAGAAAGTATTTCCTTTAGTGAGATATGGATGGAGTCTAAATGATGAAAGTAAACATATATCCCATCAGCCTGATGATCCAAGGGCCATTTTAATGCCACTGTGCAGTAAATTTTTTTTTTTTTTTAGTGAGGCAATTGGGGTCAAGTGACTTGCCTAAGGTCACACAGCTAGTAAGTGTTAAGTGTCTGAGGCCGGATCTGAACTCAGGTACTCCTGACTCCAGGGCCAGTGCTCTATCCACTGTGCCACCTAGCTGCCCCCAGTAAATATTTTTTAACAGACTTGATCAGGTGCAATAAATAACTCCTGGATAATTAGAGTAGTCAAAGAACCATTCTAATGCCAACCATCCAAAGAGAAAGGCAATCAGGTGGCAGAATCAGAGGGCCAGGTATGGGAAGAAATTGGACAGACCAAACTTCAACTCTAGTATTATTTATCTATTTGTATCTATATGTATCTGTGTTTTGGTCCAGAACTATGATTTGCCTTCCTTTCATTGGTACAGAGCAGCAACTGATGTGTAACTTATAGTCTCCTAGTTTTAGAGGTGTAAAGAAGCTTGGAGACTATTTGATTCTAACCACTCATTTTAAGGATGAGGAAATCAAGGCACTGAGAGTATGGGCATAGTCACACAGCCAATAAGTGTCTAAGGGTAGGATTTGAAGTCAGGGTTTACTGACACCACTGTCTCTGGACTTACCTGTTTAGAGAGTTACCTAAGGACACAAAGAGGTTAAGTGACTTGCCTATGGTCACAGCTTATATGTATCAGAGGCAGAACTCAAACCCATGTTAGCCAGCACTAAGGTGAGGCCTAACAAGTATGCTGCATGTGCTGCAGTATCATAGAAACAGAACCCACAACCTACATATATGTGATATTTTATGCTTTAAAAAGAATATGACAACACTATGAGGTGGATAGTGTGTGATTCCATGTTGTTGTTGAGTTGGTTTTTAGTTGTGTCTGACTCTTTGTGACCTTATTCGGAATTTTCTTGGCAAAGATACTGAAGTGGTTTCCATTTCCTTCTTAAGATTATTTTCTAGATCAGAAACTGAGGCAAAGGGGGTTAAACAGGCAAAAAGACTTGCCCAGGGTCACAGAACTAGTAAGTGTCTGAGGATGGATTTGAACTCAGGAAGATGAGTCTTCCTGACTCCAATCCTAGTGTTCTACCCACTGTGCCACCTAGATGCCCATAAAGGGACAGAGTCGCAGACACCCTTCCCAGGTGTCATTGTTGTTTGGTTGTTTAGTCGCATCCAACTTTTTGTAACCCTGTATAGGGTTTTCTTGGCAAAGATACAGGAGTGGTTTGCCATTTCCTTCTCTAGTGGACTAAGGCAGAGTTGAAGTGCTTTGCTCAGGGTAGCAAAGGTAGTGAGTGTCTGAGGCTGCATTTTAACTCAGGTCTTCCTGACTCCAGGTGCACAGTGCTCTATCCACTGAGCCACCTCTCAAAAAGATGCAATGACCTGCCTAAAGTCCCACAGTGACACAGCTGGGCTTTGAGCTCAGGTTCAATAACTTCAAATTCAAGTTTCTTTCCAAAGTAGAAGCTAAGCCAAATAGAGATCAAGCTCTTGAAATTTCCTTTTGTTCAGATTCTTATTGAAATTACGATTTGTGCTTCTTATATAAAAAACATCAGAACTATCACACAGGAACAAACCATCTGTCTTTGACAGTGGTACCAAGGGAAAAATAAGGGGAATGAGGTCTCTGGCTACATGACTTCAGTCTCAAAAGTTTTAAGATGTTCCCTTTAATAACTAATCTGATTACAGACTTGTCATTCCTGAATTTTTACAAATATTCCTTGAGCCCATTTTTATTTTCAATCTCTATCACCAATAAGCTTAAGGTGTCCCTTCCTACTCCCCCTCCTATATAGTTATTTTATTTTTGCTGGTCTGAAAACTCTCAAACCTCAAGGGGATAAGGAGGGGCATTAATGAGAAAATTGCTATCTAGGGGTCCATCCAAGTCTCATATCCTGCCTTTTTTATTATGTTAATTCTAAGATTTAGTGAAGCAAAACTATGAACTATCATACAAGAAAGTGCATTGTAATCCTAATGCACTTTAGAAATATATACTAGGATTACTATCTTACTCACAGCCTTCATGAATGAATGATTGAATGAATGAATGAATGAAAAAGCATTTATTAAATGTTTGCGAGGAGCCAGGCATTATGCTAAGCACCACAAATCCAAAGACCAAAAATACCTGGGAGCTTTCATGTCAATAGGGGAAGACAACACAGACACAGACACAGACACAGACACAGACACACACACACACACACACACACACACACACACACACAGTAAGGAATGGTATTTTGGTCAGAAAAGTCCTAGGGATTGTGAGGAGAATCTTTGGAAAATTGCTTGACATGAGCTTTCCAAGAAGGGTACTGATGCTCCAATTACTCTTCTCAGAGCTGGAAGTGGAAGGCGGTGGGAGAGGAGCTGTGTCCAAATGGCATGAAGATGGCTGGACAGCAGCAGTGTGGGAGGTCTGGGTCTTAGCTAGAAATGGGGAACACAATCATCAGAGCTCCAAGGCCACAGAATGAGAGAGCTAAAGGTCCTGGTCAGAGGTATAGACTGGAGCACGGCATGAAGACATGTGGGGATTTTTAAAACTGTGATCATAATATTTCTTGTCCTTTCTCTTCCCAGCCTTAAGGGACCTTTTTGTGATATCTTCTAAGGACGCCTTTCCTTACACCTTCATTGCTTAAGTTGTCTTTCTCTGGCTCCTTTCTGTTTCCTATGTTTTGTTCAATTGAAGTAACTTTGCCCATGCCTTTAGAACTCACCCAGGATGCAGAGGTGCAGGAAATTCAAGGATGAGAAGGGATACTAGGTATTGGAGGAATCTTTCTCCATTTCAGGGCCTGCACTTGACCCCACTCCACAATCATCGCAAAACTTACGTGCAGTGATCTGGGTCTTCCCTATCTAACCAATGAGCCAAATGAACTGGAGAGCAGGCAGAAATAAAGATCAGAGGTACCACACAAGGACAGAGTGGTGAATGCAGTAAAACAGTCAGTGGAAGAAGCACCTCTGATCTTTAACTGATCGGATGTTAACTCACAGAGAGGCCATCAGGAGTGGAATAGCACTGAGGAAATTGACTAGTTCCTAAAAGAAACAGCTGAGGGGGATTCCCATTTGAATCGAAACACCTGAATTGTGTCCCTGAAACTCCTGTGTCTGGGCACACAAATTGACTGGTCAAGGGCTGTCTGGATCTGGAAGAAACTATAGATGTGTTAGCCCACATGGTACTTGCCTCGACAAATTTGATTTTATTCCTTTTGCTTCTATGGGCATGGGTAAAGAACTATATACAGCCAAATGTTGCTTGTGTGATTGACTTCATTATGGAATGCTCATGTGTTTGGGGTCTATTTCAAGACATCATGAAGAGAAGATGGCAGAGTTTTCCCAGTGTTTGGGCGCCGAGACCAGAGATAGTTGCTATTTAAACACAGACCACATCTTTAGACTAATGAGGCTAGCATTGCAATCCAAAAAAAAAAAAAATGGGAAGATCTGGAAATAGAGGTCACTGGCTCTGAAGAAGAGAGGGAGCTTTATGTTTCCCTGAGAACTCTCAGGTGTTCCATGGCTTGCTGGGACAGATATGGGAAAACCAGTGCTCCTGGTCTTTATTGATAAACAGCATTAGGCAAGTAGCCAATGATACCTTCTGCTTGTTACAAATTGATTTGAATCTTTAAAAAAGAGAAGTTTAGACTAGATGATCTCCCTTTTTTTCCAGCTCAAAGGACCAAGGGCAGCTAGATGGTGCAATGGATAGAGCACTGGGCCCAGAGTCAGGAAGATCTATCTTCCCGAGTTTAAATCCAGCCTCAGACACTCACTAGCTGTGTGACCCTGAGCAAGTCACTTAACCCTGTTTGCCTCAGTTCCTCCTCTTTAAAATAAGCTAGAGAAGGAAATGACAAACTACTACAGTAACTTTGCCAAGAAAACCTAAAATGGGGTCACAGAGAGTATGAAGTGACTCAATAACTTTTCCCCCTAATAACAAAAGTGCCCTGAATTTTTTTTTCTAATAGAAAATCTTATCCATGGATGCTTTTTCTGTGATCACAGAAGTTATTGGACTACTTCTCTCTGCACTCAGATCATTATTCTGAATAATCAAGTTTATTCTATCTTCTTTCATTCATGGTAAGGAGGACAAACAAGAGCATGGTTACCTGTGTGATATTAGGCACGTCATTGGCTTCTCTGGATTTCAGTCCATCTTCTATAAAAAGAATGGGTTGGACTAGGTGAACTCTGAAAACCCTTCCAGTTGCAAATAGATGATCCTTATGAGTTCAAATCTGGCCTTAGAAACTTACTAGCTGTGCAACCCTGGGCCTCAGTTAACACCCACCCCCCACCCCCCCCCACCCCCCGCCACACACACACGCTTAACCCTGTTTACCTCAGTTTCCTCATCTGTTAAATGAGCTGGAGAAGAAAATGGCAAATCACTCCAGTATTTTTGCCAAGGAAACCCCATGAGGTCAAGAAGACTCAGACACAACTGAAAATGACTGAATGACAATGGCAATAATTCAAAATATGCCCCATGTACATCAAGACATTATGATGTAGGAGAAAAAGTACAGGTGTAGGAATCATAAGATGTGGGGTCAGCTGCATAACCATACCAAGTCACTTCATGGAATCATAGGATCATAGATTTAGATGTAGAAGGAATCTTACAAGTCGTCTAGTCAAAATCAAGCCCTAATCCTCTAAGTCTCATTTTGTTCCCATGCAAAATCAGGATAATAAAGCTTGAGCTATTTCCTTTGTTGGTTTGTTATGGAAAAAAAGGGGTGAGGGGGCTTTCTAAACTAGAAAGCTATGTACAAGTGTGTTATTATTATTTTATTTTTATTTTGGATATTGTTATGGTTATACTCTGTACTGGCAAATCCCATGACTGATCTTTTCCAATCAGGAAAAGATTTTCATCCACCTGACTGCCTCTCTAAAACTAATAACTTTAGCTCATTGCCTTTTGAAGCTTAGAGCTGATGTTTCTAATTGGAACCAAATGATCTCATTTGCATCAGTCATCACTAAAACAAGATTAGATACCTCTATTCTCTATTACAGGCTGTTCTCTGTTAAAGGGCTTAGAGTTAGAAAAACCTTAGCCTAGAGCAAACCTTAACTTTTTAAAAAAACAAATTTTAATATGACATAGCTCTCCCTTTCATAGACTTTCATGAAGGGAAAAGGCCACAGAGATCCTCAAGTCATAGAGGAAAATGAGGAGTAGATTTGGAATCAAAGAACTTAGGTTTAGATCTTTATTAATGTGCCTTATTACCTACATAACTGTGGCTGAGTCACTTTATCTCTTGGGGATCTTAGTTTCTTTATCTTTAAATCATGGGGTTGAACTAGATAGCTCAAAGTTTCCTCCTGGTTCTAAGTCCTATAACCTACGTGATGGAAGCAGGGGATCCTTCACCTCAAGTACTCTGTGAGTGTCTGAGACAGGATGGAAGAGGCACAAAGACATATAAAATGTTAAAATTAAAAAAAAAATCCAGTGCTGGGCATTTGTGAAGAGGCCTGGACCAAGTTGGACTCATAGTTAACATCTAAGAGAAATAACTACAGGCTCTCTCGCTCTCTCTCTTTAAAGTAGCTGTAGTAGGAAAGAAAGTTACCTACAGTAACTGTGTACCTTTCATCGTGCCCCAAATGAGCTCATCCTTGAATATAGATTTTTAAGGGATTTCAGAAATCAACATCCCCAAGAAATGATCATTGATTCTTTGCTTTGTTGTTGGGTCTTTTTTCAGTCATGTCTGATTCTCCATGATCCCATTTGGGGTTTTCTTGGCAGATACTACAGTAGTTTGCCATTTCCTTCTCCAGCTCATTTTACAGATGAGGAAACCGAGGCAAAAAGGGTCAAGTGACTTGCCTAGGGCCACACAGCTAGGAAGTATCTGAGGCCAGATTTGAACTCATGAAGATGAATCTTCCTGATTCCAGCACTCTATCCACTGAGACATTTAACTGCCTGAGTTTTTGCTTAAAGACCTATAATGATGGAAACTCACTGCCTCTCATGCCTGTTGCACTTTTAGATAACTATATTTGTTGGGAAATTTCTCCTTACACTGAATCTCTCTGAAATTTCCATCTATTGTCCCTCATTTTCTCTTCTGGGGACTTGAATAAATCTAATCCCTCTATTGGAATAATTAAGACATTTATCAAGTCTCTCATGAGTAATTTCTTTTTTAGGCTAAATATCCCCACTTCATTCAGGTGTTCATCATAGGACTTAGCTCCAGTCTTCTTACCATTGTGGCAACTCTTTTCTTTCCAGCTTGTCAATATTCTTCCAAAAATGTACTCTCCCAAAGTGAAGTTGATACCCCAAATGTGTTCTGACTTAGAACAGGGCATACAGCCTGAAATGAACCCCTCGTTTATTCTAGAGGCCATGGACAATATGCCTCTGTTAATTCAGCTAGAGGCAGAATTCACTTTTTTGGTCATCACAGGGAACTAATGATTCATTTTGAGCTTATGGTCCACTAAAATTCAGAGATCCTTTTTGTATTAGCTGCTATCTTGACCACATTCCCCACATCCTGTGCTTTTGCATTGGTTTTTTAATTTAATTGTAGGCTTTTATGTTTATGCCTATTAATTAATTATCCATATAATTTTTTCCTGTGGGGCAATGGGGGTTAAGTGACTTGCCCAGGGTCACACAGCTAGTAAGTGTCATGTCTTAGGCTGGATTTGGGCTCAGGTATGCCTGACTCCAGGGTTGGTGCTTTATCCACTGTGCCATCTAGCTGCCCCTTAAACCTCATTTTTTGAGAAGCAACTCAGGCAAGAAATATTGCATAATTTTAAGTCCATAACTATATAACCATGGAAGTAAGACTATACTTTCTCTTTTGTTTACTCTTTTCTTTTCAATTAGGAAAAAACCTCAAGTAATAGCTACTATGTGTAACATGCTACTACACTTTGGAGATAAAAAGACAAAAAAGGACACAGTCCCTGCTCTTAAGGATTTTACATTTTTCAGGATGTGTGGAGGTGGGACAGAAGTAAATATGAGGTAATTTGAAGAGAAAGAAACAACTGAGGGAGGGAGATTATGAAAGGGTTCACCTTGAAGGTAGTATCTGATCTGAGTCTTAAAAGGACAGAAGCCATGAAGTATGTCTGTTGCAATTCAATTAAATAAACATTTATTAAGCACCTACTATGTGTCAGGCACTGTGATAAGCACTAGGGATACACATAAGAAAAAAAATAGTCCTTGTTCTCAGGGAGGTCACAATCTAATGAGGGTAAGACAACACAAAAAATGTGTTGGGGGGGTGTGCACACCAGAAAGATATGATATTTCAGAATCAAAACCAAGCAGAGTTGCTGATGGAAAATGGAGAGTTACCTAGAAAGTTCTGAGTCCTTTATAAAAGGAAAGCTTTGGGAGGAGTTGCAAACCTCATCAGCTTGCTCACCTGATGCAACCTACCCATGGTAGGTGGGAGATAACTTATGGGAGAATCTTGATGGCAGAAGAGTTGACATTCTGTAACTGGTTCTGGCTGGCACACCACATAGTTAGGAAGAGCTTGGTTTTGATTGGCTGTGTGACCAGAACCGTAGGCATCTTCAAGAAGGCCTGTGAGCTTGGCTACATTTGTGCATGGGGGAGCTACATGACTTTCTTCTCATAGCATCAGAGAAGAGCCTATGCGGTAAAGGATCCCTTTGAGGCCGTGTGACCCCCAAAGAAGCAGAACCCTGCATCCTTTGCCTTGTTGTTCATCCATTTCCATTACTGGTGGAATAAATGTAGCCTTCCACAATGAAGGGATCTTGAAGATACCTTAGCATTCCTACACAGTATCACTCTCCCAAGAAGCAAGGACCCTAGCCTATCAGAATGATTTGCCTGACACTCATGCCACATCAGGGCATAAACTTAGTAGGGCCAATGTTATGTAAGAACTGAACCATGTTTGGAGCCTACTCTTCCAGAGACCTAGGTGGTATAAGAGAGAGTATCCTCTAGTGGCATTGGAGAATATGCTTATATCTTTGCAGTAAATATCCTTTTGTAAAAGCTACCTGGTGTTAAGTGCTTAAATGGAACTTGATTCCTAGTCTCTAGTCCCTAACAAATGTGGGAAACATAGTTTTGGGGGAGCTAGTTGCAGTAGAGGAAGAGAAAAGATCCACAAACCTTTCAGGTAATCCTGGAAACTTGAGAGGAGATGTGGCAAGCCTGACCCTGAAAATGGAGGTCATTGCTTACATGTTATACCACTTTTATATGTTTCTAATCACTGAGGCAGCTAGATGGCAGAGTGGATAGAACACTGGCCTTGAAGTTGAGAGGACATGAGTTCAAATGTGACTTCAGACACTTACTAGCTATGTGATCCTGGGCACACACTTAAATCCAATTCACTGCAAGTCATGACATCACCCAGATGTCATGGTCCTCTTCAAGAATGAAGGATAAACAATAACAATAATCTAATCATTAGGACAATTTTCATTATGTAGAGCTGAAATATGCCTCCCCCTAAATTTCACCCATTGGTCCTGGCCAAAGAAATATATTCTTTTTTTCATATAAAATTCAACAAGCTTTTAAGTACTGGCTATATGCAGAGCACTATGCTAGGTACCTGGGAGGCTAAGGAAAAATTTTTTAAAAAACAACAAGAAACAGTCTCTTCCCTCAGGGAGCTTACATTCTAGTAAGAGGAGGCACCAGGTACATAAATAAGAAAATTGAGAATGGAAGGAATATTAACAACTAGCAAAATCAAGAAAGAGGTCATAAAGTCCATAGAATCTGAGTCTCTGAGTAGATGAGACCTCTGGGAAGTAGAGATGAGGACAGAACTCATTGCTATCATGGTTGAATGAATTATATGAAAGCACAGGGACTGGGGATGGACTATGGGGTTCAGGGGATGTCTAGTAGTCCCATCTGTCAAAAAGAGAGTTTGTGAAGAAGAGTGTTATAAGATTAGGCTGGCTGGGGCAGCTAGGTGGCACAGTGGATAGAGCACCGGTCCTGGATTCAGGGGGACCTGAGTTCAAATCCGGCCTCAGACACTTAACAATTACTAGCTATGTGACCCTGGGCAAGTCAACCCCGATTGCCTCACCAAAAAAAAAAAAAAAAAAGATTAGGCTCAAAAGGTAGTTGGGAGGCAACTTGTAGAGATGTTAAATGCCAGGATATATATCCTGTTTTCTTCTCTCTATAAGAGAGAACAACTGAAGATCTTCAATCAGGAGAGTGGCATGGTGAGACCAGTACCTTAAAAAACAACATTATTTTGGCAGCTGAATGGAAGATGGATTAGAGGGAAGATACTGTAAGCAGAGTCCTTCCTGGTTGGGTCTAAATCCAGATTACAAGAGGTTAAGAATTGAGTGGGAGGTGAGGCAGTGGAGGCAATGAATGTCGTTAGACTTCTTTCTAGTTAAGCAACTAAAAGTTGGGGGTGGGGAGAGCTAAAGGCTGATAGCTTGAAAAGATGGCAAGATAACTGAAAAGATGTTATTTTTGAAAGGATGAGAAGAGACCTAGACATAATTATAGGCTTTGAAGGATCCCATAGATAGAAACTAAACATGAGAAAAGTAGAGGAAACAATTGAAGGGGCACACTCCCAGAGGATTTGGGAAGATGTGAGATCCGAGACAAAGTAGATGTGTTGGCTCTGGCAAGGAGAAGGGCTGCTAATTTAATGATCAGAACCCAAAAAGGGACAGGTGGTGATACAGAGGCAAGATCCTCTGCTGAGAGAGTCTGGGAGTTGGTGGCAAAGCAGGCTTAAGTGTTGGAGTAGCTACTGCAGGGAGTCTGATAGGGAGTCAATCAGAAAGAATAAGAGAATTATCACGCAACATTGAGAGCCCATTGGAAAATAGATGACATGAATTTGTAGTGGAACCAGATGGCCCTGTTGCTCTGACCTTATTAAGCAGTCCCGAGCAGGAACAGAGAAGGCAGATGAGAGAAGCACCCCTCTGCTGAGGATTGGCAGGGCTCAAGAGGATGAAGAGATCGAGAGTGGAGCAGAATGTCATGTTGAATTGTTGGGCCCTGGGATTGACAGCGGGGCTAGAGCCCCAATGATGATAATGTGGAAAGACAAGTACTGGTGAAGGGACTGAAGTCTGCAGTGCATACACACAGGTTTAAAAAGAGACAAAGGGGGAGAGAATAGGAACCTATGATCAGGGAGGGGAATTTCAGAGTTTAAGATCATGGAGTTGGCATAACTGTGTTGGTTAGCTAAACCTGCCTCTGCTTGCTATTTCATCTACACACAATGCCATCTGGCCCCCTGAGTCTTGGCAAAGTTAGACTTGGTCTAATTCTCTTTTATCAAATATTAATTGAGCACTAATTCAATATGACATGACGAATAATGAAAAGAGCATTGACATTTTCTATGTCTGTCAGAGAACCTGAGTTTAAACCTCACATCTGATGAGTACTACTCATGTGACCTTAGGAAATTTACTTAACTCTCTGAACCTCAGTTTCCTCATCTGTAAAATAAGAGGTCTGGACTAGATAGTCTCTAAAGTCTCTGGCTCTGGATCTATGATACTAAGCTTGATGATAGGGGATTTACAATAACCCACAAGAAGAAGATCCTTTGTCAGGTATAAGGCACTATATAAATGTTATCTATTACTGTTGTTGCAATAATCAACCTCATGGGTTTGTTGTAAGGAAATCTCTCTTTAAAGTACTATATAAATGTAGTTCACTATTTAAAAAGTGATGAGTAGGTTGCTCTCAGAAAAACCTAGAAAGATCTACATGAGCTAATGCAAAGTGAAATGTACTGTATACAAAACAGCAATATTGTAAGATGATCTGTTGTGAATGACTTGGTTATTTTCAGCAATGCAATGATCCAAGACAACTCTGAAGGCCTTATGAAAAATGTAATCCATCTACAGAGAAAGAACTGATGGTATCTGAATTTAGATTGAAGCTTAATTTTTTTGTTAGTTCCTTTATCTGAAGTTTTGTTTTTGTCTGTTTTCTTTCACAATCTGGCTAATGTAGAAACGTTTTGCATGACTACTCATATATAACTTATATTGGATTGCTTAAATTCTTGGGGGTGGGTGGGGAGTGAGGGAGGAAGAGAATTTGGAATGCAAAGTTTTAAAAAATTGATGTCAAAATTTATTTTTAAATGTAATTTGGGAAAATAAAATTCTAAATAAATAAAAGACAAAAAACCCCAATAATTCACAAAAGTTTTTCTCTACTATCTTATGGTGTGAAGAGGTGGAGGTTTTATGGGGAAAGACAAGGCAACAGGATACATCATTACATGGTACATTCCAGTCACCTTGTATTTCTTTCTTTTTTCTTTTTTTTTTTTTAAGTGGGGCAATGAGGGTTAAGTGACTTGGCAGGGTCACACAGCTAGTAAGTGTCAAGTGTCTGAGGCCGGATTTGAACTCAGGTCCTCCTGAATCCAGGGCCGGTACTTTATCCACTGCACCACCTAGCTGTCCCCACCTTGTATTTCAATGCCCATCATAGTATAAGCAAAAGATCACTAACAAGAAAACTCCAAGGTCACCAATAATCTCTTAACTGCCAAATCTGATGACCTTTTCTCAGTCTTCATCCTTCTTGGCCTCTCTACAGTACTTGGTACTGCTGATCATCCTCATCTCCCAGATAACTCTCTCCTCCTTAAGATTCAATGATCTTTCTCTCTCCTACTTCTTCCCAGAATAATCCTTCACAGTCTCTTTTGCAGAATCCATCTCCATGACCCCTCTCCCTTCTCACCTCCCATGTGTAGTTGCACCCTAGTTCTCAATCCTAGTGTACCTCTTCACATGGATGCACCACAGACATTGAAAACTCAATATGTCCAAAACTCTACTCATTATCTTTCCACTCAAACGCACACCTGTTCCTAACTTTTCTACGTCTGTCAAGGGCACCATCTTTCATGAACCCAGGTTCAGAACCTATAAGTCTTCATTCTTGCTCAGTCCCTATTTTTAAACATTTATAAAATCTTATTGAGTATAGGTCCACAAGATCTCATATATCTCATCTTCTTCCTCTTTACAAGTCATCTGTTCCAATTACAGTCTTCACCAATAATTACAATAGCCTTCTAATTGGCTTCCCTGCATATAATCTCTCTTCTCTCCAATCTATCTTCCATACAGATTCTAAATTGATTTTCATAAAATATGATTCTGTCCATGCCCCACTCCTGCTCTGAAAGCCTCCATGGCTTCCTCCTAGAACAAAACTCAGACTCTTTGCTTTAACATTTCCAGCCTCCAAAATCTCATCCCAACTGACCTCTTCTAGGCTGTTACACACTGTTATTCATACCTTATATGTCCCAGTCAAACTGGTTTATTTGATGTCTCCCATGTATGCTATTCCATCTCCAACCTCTACACCCTTCTGTGAGCTCTCTATCAACCTCCCAGTGGCTTTAATTAATCCATTGGAATGAGTATATATATATATATAACTTCCTAGAAGAACCTTTCCTGATAATGCCAATGGTTAGTGCTCCCTTACATTCAAATTACTTTGCATTCATTTTGTATATATGTTGTGGTTACTTACCTATAGGCATGCTGTTTCTGCACAGTACAATATAAGCTCCTTAAAGATAGGAATTTTTTTTCCTCTTGGTATCCCTAATACCTTATATCATGCCTGGCATAGAGTAGGTGCTTAATTAATGTGTATTGATTTGAATCATCAGAATATCAATTCTTCTCATTGGTTCTTCTGCCTTCTGAAGGAAGGGAAAGAGAAGCATTTATTAAGCACCTGCTATATTCTAGGCCCTGGGCTAACCATCTGACAACTATTGTCTCATTTGATCCTCATAACAACTCTGTGAGACATGGTGAAGGATGAAATTAAGACTAAGTAAACCAAGAAATTATTAGCTGGTCTTTTTTTGACAGAAAGAAAGATTTAGCAAACTGCAATATGATTGAAAACTTAAGTCCCTAGCCACCAACTAATCTGCTTCCCAAATTCACTATTTCCTCTTTCTAGCCAGGTGGTCTATAGTATACTCTAGCCACAATATTGTTTCTGTTTCTACCCCCATTGATCTTCCTATGAATGTTCTCTACTCTCTCCCTCTAGGTCCTAGATTTCCTCACATAAGTGCATCTTCTTTATATTCAATGTTATTTTGCCCAACCCCTCCCCCACCCCTTTTACCTACCTTATTCCTTTTGAATAAAGCATATAGTTTAAGAGCCATATTCCAGTCATGATTCTTAACCCACCTAGCCTCAGGGACACCCATGATGTCAAATTTGCTTCCTTTCATAAAAATGTCCAATTCACCTTATTTCTTACCCTTAGTTTGTTTGTCTGCTTTGATAAATGTTTATTTCCTGTAAACGTCTGGGCTAATTCTGCTAATTCCTCCTACTACCCTGTAGGCACTTTTGAATGTGTCTCTCTTGGTGGCTACATGTGGACAGTGTTCTTCTGTTCCATTCCTTTTCTTTCCTGAGTTAACTTCTCGATATCCCCTTACACTGGTTCCTCTGTCTAGACTCTCCTAGACTGCACCTCCAGCAGGAGACCTCCCAGCTTCATAGCACTTCTGATCTGTACCCCCAATGACCTGCTGCCTTATGGCAGTTCTGTTAACATGTATTGTTACAAAAGTTTTGTGTAAAATATTTACTTTTTGACTTTTCCAAAACACATATCCTGTCTCATTCCATTAGATGGTGACACATTTTCTTTTCTCCACACACCTCTGACACTACCTCAGCAAATCATTGGTTAAGTCACTTAAATTGTCTGGGCCTCAATTTCCTCATCCGTAAAATGAAAGTGTCAACAAGTAAACAAACCAACAAGCATTTATTAAGTGCTTACTATGTGTCAGTCACTGTGCTAAGTGCTGGATGTCAAATGACTTTTGAAGATTCCTTCCAACTCTAAATTGATGGCTCTCCTTCTCCCTTAAGATTTGTTCCCAACCTATCCCAAAACGAACAATTCTCCCCTTTTTAAACTACCATATTCCTGTCAAGGGTATCATCATTCCATCTTACTAAATTCAGTTCAACATTCAAGGAGCTTGACTCTGTGGCCTAAAACATTGGCCTCTCACATTTGAGTTAACCAGAAGGGGCCTGGAAGTGATTAACAGAAGAACTTGAATTTAAGAATATCTTGAACCAAGAAAATGTTTGCATCATTTGATCCATCTGGTCTTTTATTGATATTATTAATGCCTTGTTATAGGTAGAAAGGAGAGCAGAGCATAATACAGTTATTGTCCTAATATTGATCGCCTATTTGTTCCTGATATTGCCCCACCTAGAGAGATGAAGAAGGAAGTATTATATCTTGGGCAAAGATATCTTGGGAATGAATAAAATTGTCTTTAGAGGCCTATGGCATTGTTGAGGGTGCTTGGAAATGGGTTAGGAAGGTATTGGCTTGAAGGTGCTGCCACATGTATGCCTGAATTGTGAAGTGGGACCTGTCCCTGACATCCTGGGCTAGATGGAGCCTGTCCCCCAGCAAGTAGCACACAAGCTCTTGGGATTCTGCCCTGCCTGCTATTTGCCATTTTGTGAGAGGGTTTTTGAGGTGGTGTTTCTGCATTGCTTAGGTAAAAATACAGGTAGGAAATTTTCCTTTCCACCATGAGCTGTGGCAGGTGTTGAATTATGGAGGATTTTATTCATTCCTTTCTACTGTGACCATGTGTGTGGTCAAGCTGTCTCAGGCACAAGTTGCACACTGAACACAAGGGGGCATAACATAGCAAGGAATGGGCTCCGGGGCCTTTTGCCTCACCCACATTTCAATGAGGGCTTTGCCGACGATGCTGACAGTGGCTTGGACATTTCCTCACTGGGGTATTGGCTGTTGGGCTTTTTGAACCATGGACAAAGACAGTGGTCAGAATTCATTGTCTGCAGCAGCAGCCTCTAAACACTCTGCCTGCTTGGCAGGTGACACAAATACCTTTCCATTGTGCAGTAATAGCGAGATTCAACAATTTAGCCAGCTCAAAGTGGGTTGGAGTTGCAAAGTGCAGTTTCCCATGGTTTTGGACAAGATATTTATTTATTTTGCCCAGGCCAGATTGGACGTGAAGTGTAGTGAGTAAATGGGAAGCATCAGGATACAGCAGGACTGAGCCAGAGGTTTGGGCTTACTTCCTCTGTGAGCTTTGGTTTCTATTCATTCTATGTATAAAAAAATCAGCTCTGAGATCCTGGAACAAAACCATATCTGCTAAGGGGTAGCCTTGGCTACTTGGGGGTCAAGGTGATGAGCTGGGAAGCACAGAAGAAATGGACATCCTGAACCACCTCCTTAGAAAAGAATCAGATTAAAACTTAGGGGAATGAACCAAATGTTTGTTAAAGAGGAAAAAGCAAGAAGAACCCTGGCCTAGGAAGTGATAGCCTGTGCCAAGGGGCAGAAGAAGAGACAAGGGAGAGACAGAGACAGAGACACAGAGACACAGATAGGGACAGAAACAGGAAGACAGATGCAGAGATATACAAAGAGAAACAGAAAGAGACAGAGACAAAGACAAAGACAGAGAGGGAAACAGACAGAAACAGACAGGCAGAGACTGAGACACAAATATACAGAGAAAGACAGAGATGAAACAGAGAAATCAAGACAGATATAGATCTATCTATCTATCCATCCATCCATCCATCCATCCATCCATCCATCCATCCATCCATCCATCCATCTATCCATCTATCTATCTCTCTGGAGAGAAAGAGAGAGGAGAGAGAGAGAACAATCTGACTCCTAGAAAAGAGGTTCACCTTACTCTCAGAGAGAAGGAAACCCCCAAGTTCCAAAGGTCGAGAAGGTGTTTATGCTTCCCATCCTAAGGAGATGAGATCCTCTTATAAAATGCCACATAATTTCATTTTGTAATCTCTGTTCATTCCTTATCCTGTGTTCTCTTTTGTGACCTCATTCCCAAAGTAGGTCAACTTAGACAAACTCTAATATCATGATGAGAGGCTATATAATATAATACCTTTGCTTATAGATCTACTCCAAAGATCCAGCAAATTTTAGTATATTGCTGTAGGCCTGAGTTTGGTGGTCATCCTGCTTTGGCAGCTGTGAAAGATCTCAAGAATGAATCTTTGCAGGGGGAGAGGGGGCAGCTAGGTGGCACAGTGGATAAAGCACTGTCCCTGGATTCAGGAGGACCTGAGTTCAAATCCAGCCTCAGACACTTGACACTACCTGTGTGACCGTGGGCAAGTCACTTAATCCTCATTTCCCGGAGGGGAAAAAAAAAAGAAAAAGAAAATTTTAATTAGTCTCTCTGATACCTAGCACAAAAATAAATTATAATATGGTCCTCAAATGGTGATCAGTTCAAAATCTCCTCTACCCAATTTCCCAAGGTTCTTTACCACCTGCCTCCCCCATCTCCAAGACAAAGAGGCTAGGACTAGAAAGATCTCAATGCTCATTTTAATTTATACAAAATCACTTGTCAAAAATGTTGAGGGGAGGGGGAAAAGTGTCACAGAGTAGCCCTTCCCTCCCCACCCCACAGTAACTCACTTGGGAAAGTATTGCTTGTTTCTACATTTGTTTATTTTTCAAGACACAAAGAACAGCCCAGTGAGCAACATAAATAGAAGATCTTTGTCTGTCTGCAATGGAAAATCCAGCTACATGGGTTCTACCAGGAGGTCAGCATGGTTCCAACTTTAGGTGAGAGAGCTCAACTATCATAGGCAATACCAAGATGCCCAAGGCTAAAATTAAACCCCATAAATTGAGGAAAGAATGTGGGAGAGATGATTTTTTTTCCTTTTAGAAAAGGATTCACCACACAATTACCTTAATATTAAGCTTATTTATAGTATTTGTATAGGATTTTGTTTTCAGAAATTTACTATACATACAGCTATACTGCGGAGGTTAAAATTCACCTATACTACAGCTTTCTAGGTTGGTGAAAGGCTTGAACCTGAAATGCATTTGGTGAAATAAATTGGACAGAGCCTTTTCTTCTAATTTTGATAGTCTCATTTTTTTTTTAATCTGCCTTCTTGATGCCCATTCCCCAGGTTGTTGTTGGTTTTAAATTTTACACACCAGAAAACAGAAGTGTGAAGATAGATATTATTCCCAGCCATCTCAGAGCCATTCTGCTTGCCCTACAAACTCCACCTCACAACAGAACCCAGCCTCCCACCTCAGGAACCCTGGGCTTCTGATTAGTGAACATTAACCTTATCTCACCCAGACTCAGGGTCACAGTGTCACTTCCCAACCAACTCCATGCCATGCCAGTATGATTATATCTTATCTCCCTTCCAACTTATTCTCTGAGAACTGTGAGAAAATTATTATTAATATTGGATTTTGGGGGGACAGAGGGACCCCTCCACTCGAGGGCTTAACTTGGGAGCCTTGCCTTATCTCTTTCAAGGCCAGCCCAGAGTCAGAAAAATTGGAAGTCAGACTCTGAATAGAGAAGATAGAGATTAAAACCACACTTACCTAAAAGCTTTGCCCACAGAGGGTATGTCTTTCACAGACCTTGAGCAGCAGGGCACTGCTCATTTTAATATGGACCACCGTCAGGTCCCATTGACCAATGGATTTGAATGCTGCTGGCCAATTAGCTTTAAACAGTGTGTAAGAGCCAACTCTCTGGTCTGCAAGGGGATTTCACTCTCTCTTGGCTAGGACACTAAAGGAGGTAGCCCCACATCCCCCCTTTCTTCTCTATCTAGGTAATGTAGGATCTCTGAATTTTTAGAGCCATGTGCTTTTCTCATCTCTTCTCTTCCTGCTGCATCCTTCTCCGATACTAACTTACTTTGCCCTGGGGCAGGCGCCTCCCTGCCCCACTTCCTGGGATTCTTTGCTGGGTTTACATGTGGTCAAATAAATAATAAATGCTTAATGCCAAAGACTGGTGCAATAGCCTCTATTTATTTATTTATTTTTGGCTGGGCAATGAGGGTTAAGTGATTTGCCCAGGGTCACACAGCTAGTAAGTGTCAAGTGTCTGAGGCTGGATTTGAACTCAGGTCCTCCTGACTCCAGGGCTGGTGTTTTATCCACTGCGCCACCTAGCTGCCGGGTGCAATAGCCTCTAATTTATAAATAGCAATATATTAGAAACCTTAGCTAAGTTCCCCAATAACTTAGAACACAGATAGGTTCCCTCCACCCCCGATATTTCAAATGACACAGAACAATAATCAGATCAACACTACCATTTCTGGAAAGAACTTGTCAATCAATTGTTCTATGTCTCCAATCGCCATTCTATCTGAATTTCCTGCCTAAAACATTTCCTGGTCACTAATTCCTTATGTGGATTGGCTTCCTCTATTAAAATGTAACCTCCTTGAGGGCATTTAGCACAGTTCTTGGAACACATTAAGTCCTTAATGCTTTAAGGAACTAGCCATGATACAGTAGAAATAGTCAATGATTTTTATCTACTAGACAAACAAGTTTGAATATTAATAGATGCCTTATATTCCTTTATCAGTCTTTAACTAAATTTGGTAAAAGAACATGAAGTAACTTGGCATGTTAGCCGTATGGCAGTGTTTTTGGGTTGCACAAATAAGCAAACTGGGTAATTCAGGGATAACAAATTCCTCCAAGGGTTATTAAATCATAGGGCCTTACTGTTTCCATAGAACAGACTCCAGAAATAATAGCTGACTGTCATGTGGGCTGAAGAGACACATCCCCTGATTATGCCTATTCAATGGAAACCTGTGAAGTCTGTTGCTGACTTGAACAAAAAGTTTGCCATTGCATGGAAGACAGAGTATTAAACTAGTCTTTAACTTTAACTGGCTTGAATTCTATTTCTGACATCAACTAGCTGTGAAATCATTAACCTCTATGAGCCCCAGTTTCCTCGACTATAAGTTGGAAATATGACCACTTGAAATACCTCACAGGTTGTTGTGAGGTTCAACTAAATGCATGCAAAGCCAGTTCAAACCCTTGACTGTGAGGAGGATTGGATGGCTATCTCTCATTCTGAATAGGTCTTTATCACAAATTCTATTACAGAAAGGATTCTCAATTCACCCAAGTACATGTGGAGGCAGTAAGCAAAGCAAAAAGGAAAAAAAAGAGAAGAAAGAAAAATCATCTAGCTTGACACAGAAATATAACCTAGGAAACAAATGAAGGCAAAAGAAAAAAAAACTAGGATTCATATGATTACTTTTCCCTGACTATCTCACCCTGACCTCCCCAGCATAGGGACCAATTTTTAATTGGGGAGTGTTAGCCAAGCGGCTTGCCACAATCTTGGGGCAAGGAAGGAGACCGACAGCTTCCCTCAAAACAGAGCAGGATTTATTTAACAAGCACGAACTTAAAAAAACACAAACAGGATCAGTAGGATTAAGGGAAAGGAAATAAAATGGGGAAAAGGAAATAATACAACCTGAATAACACCACAGACCAGGAATCAGCTGAGAACACACAGCAGCATCCTGTCGCCTTCCAGCTGCAAGCTAGAATGGCGAAAAACCTCCCTTCTTCCCAGCAGACCCCAGGCTGACCACACACAGCCCCAAGCCAATTGGCTGGCAGCTCTGACTGACAGTCACATGACTGCCCTCACTGGGCTTCCAGTCATTATAATTTGCCAGGCCCATGTAAGTGTCAGCAAGTGGTGATGACATGACATGAGGTGCCAGCACCATGGCAGCTACAACCAGTGGGTGGAGCACCGTGCAGTTTGCGGAGGCGCTGCGTCTGAGCCCCAGGCCAGTGAGTGTGCTGGGGTTTTAAAAATTCTAGCCAAAAGATGGGGTCATAAAAACCTCAAATAATAATTAATTCTATTCACCAGGCTATATTCTTTTCTATCCTCTCTTGCCTTAACTCTCCTAAGGTTCAATTCTTCACAGTATCTCAGTAACCCCTCTTCCTTCTCTATTTAGGTCAGGGCTCCTCAATAGTATAATTCCTGTCAAGGGGCTGATAACAAAGTTTGATCTGGCTTACTAAATTACTCACTTCTGCTCCCATATCCACACACCCTCAACTTGGTGTTGTACAGTGCCCACCCCTATTCTATTCTGACACTCCTTTCATCAACCTAAGATACCTGAGAAAAAGGGAAAAAGTAAATATTCCTCTGAATAGTGGTTCCCTCTGGTCTTGGATGTGGTACTGATTGCTTAAAGATGTAACCATGAATGTGTAGTTGCCACAGCAAGTTCAGTATGGAAATATGAAGAAGTTGCTGTAACTAACTTTGTAGCATACCCATTAACCAAAGGCACTGTCTTCTCGGAGAACCATCCTCAGCTATGACTGAACAGATTGGTCCCCATGGGAGACTTAAGCTAAAATGTCTTTTGGCACGAATCCAGGTTTGCTCTTATATCTCTTCTGCCCACAAGTGTATCCGCTGTTTTCTTGCTCAAGAAAATGGAGCACTGATGTCATGGAGGTGCAGCCTTAGTGTTTTTTAATTAGGGTTGAACTAAATACAGGAGTAGGAGCCAGGAATTTGGCAGACTAAGCAATGAAATATGGACAAATTATGCTCCACTTCTGTAATGAAAATTGCATGATGCTGACAGATGTCAAAAAGGCCAAGATAATCAAGTATTTGGTCCTCTATAGACAGTTCTTCCATGAGCCTTTTTGCTTCCTTGTATTTGCTGTCACTATTATTATGAAATAAGAACTCTGGACCTGGTGCTACAAAATGTTTGTACATGCAGTGACATGGGCTGTAGGATGGAGAAACAACCCCCCACACCCCCCAAAATAGTCTTTTCTGGATCTTCTTGGATGAGGTCCTGAACTCATGACTCTATTTTGAAATGGCAGAAAAAGCAAACTAAATTGCAACAGGACTTCAATAGAGGCACCCACTCGAATGGGTGCATAGAGAACTGCTGAAGTGTTTAAAAACATGAGCTTTACCCTGCCAACTGGCACTTACAGATGCAAATGAGGAGCAAATTGGCGAGTATAAATTTTGGGTTACTTGTGCCAGTACACAAGAGGCGGAAAGGGCAGGTGTCTGTTTCCACACTGCACCCTTCTTAGGAAGTTAGCTCCCAATTGTCAGTTTCCCTAAAACCCAAATCATCCCCCATTTTGAGCTGTAAAATGTCATTTCTTTAAACTATGCCTCACATGCTGCTCTGTGCATGTGAAGGAGATAGATCAGTATCAAAATTGGGAGTGCTGAACAGCAGCATTTTCATCAATAGCATTGCAATTTTTATCATCAAGCTCTGGTGTGATGGAAAATGCTGATGTTAAAAAATGTCAGCAGGAATAGGCATTCATCAAGGACCTCCTAGGAAGGGTACACTATTTTTTTCCTTAAAAAAGGTAAAAATATAGTAAAGGGAAAAAATAAGATACCATCAAAATCTCTTCTGTACAAGATCTTTATGTGCAAAGGACCATGAATTTAGAGGTGGGGGAGACGTTAGCAATTGTCTGGTCCAACCCCTTTGTTTTATAGATGAGAAAACTAAGAAGTTTATTCAAATGAGGTGCAGAGAAATTAAGTGACTTGTCCTAGGTCACCCAGGCAAATGAAGGGTAATAAGCAGCAGAGCTAGAATTTGAAACTAGGATCTCTGGCTTCAAATCCAATATTTTTTCCATGGCTTTGGAATCTTTCTCAACACACATTCTTGGCTAGATTGTTAGTACCTTGAGGGCACAAATCAACCAAGCATTTAATATAGCATAATACCTGCCTTTACTGTGCTAAGCACTTAACAGTTCCTGTGCCCTCAAGAAACTCACAGTCCAACAAGGGAAACAGTGTCTTTTCTTGTTACTAGTTCCTCAATTATGGCTTCCATTCACTTCCCCTGATCTTTCATATCCTACATAGCTATTTTCCTGCATTTTGTATCTCAATGAATCAAAGAATATTTATTAAACACCTACTATGTATTAGGTACTGTCCTAGGTGCTGAAGATATCAAGGCAAAACTGAAATAGTCCCTGCCCTCAAGAAATGAGGAAGTTTCATCAAGGGAGATAACATATATACATATATGCAAAGTTAACACAAGGTAATTTTAGAGGGTAGGTACTAGCAACTGATGTGATCAGAAAAGGTGTTATATAGGAGACTGTGTTTGAGCAGATCCTTTAAAGAAAAGAGATTCTAAAAGGCTGAGGTGAAGAGCATTCCAGTCATAGTGACCCCCTTTGCAAAGTCACAGGAACAGGAGATGGAGATTATGTATGAAGAACATCAAGAAGGTCAGTTTAGCTAGACCCTAGAGTCTATGAAGGGGAGTATAATAAGGCTGGAAAGGAAAGTCAGAGCCAAGACATAAAAGGTTTCAATTCCAAATGGAGAAGTTGATATTTGATACTAGATGTAATAGAGAGTCACTGCAGTTTTACTAGCAAAGAAGTAATGGGTTAGAGCCATAATTTGGGAAAAATACTTTGGCAGTTGGATGGACTGAAGAGGAGAGAGCTATGATAGACAGACCAATTAGGGGGTTATTGGAATAGTACAGGCATGGGATATTACAGAGTTAGAATAAAGATTTGACAACTGATTCATTTTATGAGCTATGGGAGAATGAGGATGAGGATTTGAAGATTACCCCAAACTTGTGAACTTGATTCAGGAAAGATGGTAGTACTCTCAATAGAAATAGTGAAATTTGGAAGAGGAACAGGCTTAAGGGTAGGGCAGAGGAATGATGTTTTGGAACTGGAATATATTTCAAAATATCCAGTAGTTATTTGGTAGTGTGGCATTGAGATCAGGAGAAAGACTAAAGCTGGATATATAAACATGGGAGTCATCTGTAGAGAGGTGACAATCGAACTCATGAGAGCTAATAAGACTGCCAAGACAGTGTAGAGAGAGCAGAGAGGAAGGTCCAAGTAAGAGCTTTGAGATGCATCCGCAGTGGGAATATGAAATGTAGAGAGTGATTGAGCAAAGAAGACTGAGAAGGAGTTGTCAGAATACAGAAAGAAAATTAAGAGAACAGTGTCACAAAAACCTAGAGAAAAGAGTATCCACGAGAGTAGGGTGGTCAAGAGTGTCAAATGCGACAGAAAAGTCAAGAAGGAGGAACATGAGAAAAAAAGCATGGCATTTGGAAATCAGGTAATGATTGGTTACTCAGGAGAGAACAGTATAAGTTGAATAATGAAGTCAGAAGGGGTTTAGAAGTGAATGAATTTGCATAATGAAAGATAGATATAGGACAATTACTTAATGAGGTGTTAAATTCAGTTGAGGGTTTTTGTTTTGTTTTAAGGATAAAGATAACTGGGCATATTTTAGGTAGTAAGGAATGAACCAGTGGATAGGGTAAGATTATGGGGATGGGGGAGGTACAGAGACAGAGAGAGACAGAGACAGAACAAGAGACAAAAAGACAGAAAGAGAATGATTATAAGGGGTAATCTGCCAAGTGAGATGGGATCAAAGTAGAAGTAGAAGGGTTGAACTTGGTAATAAGAAGAGTCACTGTTCATCGAAGAATGGAATAAAGGAAGAGAGAAGAGGGGGGGTGAAATGTAGAGAAGGGAGAACTCAGTGTGAATTTTCTCTATTTTCTTAGTAAAATATCAGTTGAGGTTCTCTAAGAGAGTGATTAGTGTAAGGATTAGTGTAGGAGGCTTGAGGCAAAAAGAGAAGTTTGAAAGGGACACTATGGAGAGTATCATAGAACATCAATTAGGAAGGAAAAGAATAAAAGGATTGTCTTGTTAGGATGAGAACCCAGTTGAGTCTTAGATAACATAAATTTGTAACTGATCCAATCAACACAGTTGTTTTGACTTTCCCCAGCATCATTCAGCAGCATGTAAGTAGGAGTGGAAGAGGTGAATGGTAGGAGTAGTATAGGGTTGGGATTTGGCAAGGCATGAGCAGCAGTAGTTCCAGAAGCCAAGGGACTAAAGAATAGAAGACAGCATAATGTTAATGTTAATAAAAGGCAGTATGATGTTTACCATCTCTACTCCCTTGCCCTACTTTCCAGTACTTGTATTCTCCAGTGTACCTATTTGACTTCTGACCCACTGTTTTCCTTGGCCTCCTTTCTGTTCATATTTACCCTGGTTTCAGCATGCCTTCATGGTTCAGACTTATAGCTTTTCTCTGAATTTGACCCATCCCTTATCCCTTCTGCTTTGTACCAGTTTCCCCTGTGCTAACTCCTCACTCTAACTCAATGTTCTGCATCCATGTTTGGGCATAGCGCTCGCTAATTTAAAAAGCAATTTAAATAGAAACAGCCCCTTTGCTCTTGTTACCTAAAATCAGTCACATTGTTAAAGGCAACTATATACATAGATAGGGAGAAGACAGACATATGACAATAAAAATATCAAATACAAGCATTAGAAGAACAGTCAAGGGGCAGCTAGGTGGCGCAGTGGATAGAACACTGGCCCTGGAGTCAGGAGGACCTGAGTTCAAATCCGGCCTCAGACACTTGACACTTACTAGCTGTGTGACCTTGGGCAAGTCACTTAACCCCCATTGCCCTGAAAACAAACAAACAAACAAACAAACAAAAAAGAAGAACAGTCAATGCAACTTCATCATTGCTGAGCAATGAAGCATATACATTTTTAGGGTGTGCAAAGCAAAAAGGGAAATAATGTGATCTTTTACCTTATTTACCTTGGCAAAGATAAAACATGATCCCTGCCGGATTGATAGATGGATGGATCAAAGACTTAATATGTCAGGTTGAAGTAAAGAATGTGTATTGGGAGGTAGGACAGTGGGGAATAATTATGGAGGGCCTTAAAAGATAGGATGGGCAAGTCTGAATTCTTCATCTCGACCATAGAGACCTATTATAGTTTTTAAGGAGGGAAATGATGTGATAATGCAAATGACTTTAAGGTAGGCTAATCTGGCATCATTGGAGAATTGGAGAAAGGGAAGCAAGGTGATAGGGAAATCAGTTAGCTTATTACAATAATCTAAGGGAGGGGATGGGTGACTCAGATATTAAGAAGGAAGAATCAGTAGGACTCAACAATGAATAACTAACACTGACATCAACCAAAGTCCAATTTCTATTATTAGCTATATAGAAAATGAGTCTTTTAACAACATAAGAAGAAATGACTTGGTTGAAATTTTTTTCCGTATTAAAATGTTAGTAAGTCTTAGTCATTTGTGATCCTGATAATGTGATAAAACTGCAATTTACTTTTTGTTCTCCCTGTGTTTCTTTCATATTAATGAGATTTCTGGATAACATAATAATTAACCAGCTAATATTAACACTAGCCAGAGTTCAAAGCTTGGTTATAATGATCATATATTGAATTTAGGTTTGATAAAACTGTGGTAATCACTATGAAGAACTAAGATAGGAATATGCACTGTAGTACATCTTAATTTCAACTTACTAATTAATGTTTCTGGAATAGACAATATGACTACTCAATAAAGTAAAAGTTCTATTTATATCAGGAAGCTAGTATAAAAAGTGTTTTCATTTGTATTCCAGTTTCTGGATATCTTTCAGAATGTCTGGGCATCTTTGAATATTTTTAAAGGTCTGGGCAAATCTGGTCAGTGTCTCTAAGCAATGGACACAGATGGTGCTTGTTGTCCCTTACCATGGATCATGAATACTCTGTGGGACTTGCTCTCACTTGTTGCCTCAAGAAAACATATCTTTGGAGGAGAGTTTTGCTAGATGTCTGGCCCTCTGTTAAAAAATGAAATACAATTATGGAGCAAGAATCTGTCTGAGAAAAAATTCAAAACTTAATGTGATTGAAATAAAAACAGAAGTACAGTTGTGAAAGCTAGAAAGTGCTTTTCAGAGAAAACTCAAGAGTCTGTAAATCCACATTAAAATTGAATATTAGTAAATTTTAAAAGTACTGCAATTTCAAATATAAAAAGACCCTGATATAGTAGCCCAGGATAGTGGATGAAAATTCCTCATTCATGATTCAGATAAGAATCATAATAAAGTAGAAATGGGAAAGATTTAAAAGACAGGGGCAGAGGTGGGGTGGGAATTTATACTGTTAGCAAAATAGAAGGTCTGTCAAACTGCAGAGAATACAATTTCTAATTACTAGATCAACAACTCCAGTGACTAGAATTAGAATGCTCTGGACTTACAGCAGAGACTCATTGTAGGTGTTACCCCAGGATTATTATCTCAATAACATAACCTTTGTAGGCATTTTAATAAGGTGGGGATGGTATTCCCAGCTGGAATGGTAGAAAAGTCTAGATTTTTTTAAAAAAAGAAAGAAAGGAAAGAAAAGTCCAGGCTGGAGTCATAAACTTCTTTAGAATCAGTATGGTGTAATGAAAAGAGAACAGGATTGAAGTCAGGAAGGACTTGAATTTGAATCCTGTCTCTAATAACTTAGGTGAAACATGATCACCACTTTGAGCTTCAATTTCCTTATTTGTAAAATGGGATCATACTACCTGTCATACCTGTGTGGTAAACTAATGGAATTTTGCAGATGTCCAGGGGTCCTACTTGATTGAACTAGTAGTGTTTGAATTGGGTGTGAAGGAGAAACTACTAAGTACCCACTTAAGAGGATTAGATTTTGAGCCACACCTGGCCCGCCCTGTTAAACCTAGTCTAAACTTGGCCAACCCTGAGGAGTGCCCTCAGAAGCTATGGACTTCATCACCAACAGGGAATCAGTCTCAGCCACATAACTTGAAGGACCTCCCCTTTGGGGGAGGGAGAAAAAGGTAGAAAAAGGGACCCCCAATAGGAAGTGGGGGACTCACTCTCTGTCTCTGGCCTTGGAGGAGCTGTCAGAGTGGGCTGAAGAGCTGGCTGCCATAGAAATTATACTCCCCTGGTGGTGAGTTAATAAAATCCAGCTCTTTGAATTAGCTGAGCTGAAAGTAAGTTTGGGTTTTGAGACAGCCTTTGCTAGAGCCATGAAGATTATCCATTTTCCTCTTTCCCTATTCCCTTTTCCTTGAATTTATTAATTTCACCTTTGCTGTGTATTTTATTCCCATGAATAAAACCTGATTTGTTTGTGGAAAAGAGGCTGGTAAGCTCCTTTCTTATTGGCCTGGGAGAAATAACTAAAAAAGGCAGTTCGGGGGGGAGGAAACTTTGGACCTAGAGGTCCTTCATTATTTTCTGAACCCCAATATTTGGCGAGCCACCCAATTAACTCTCCCCATATTAAATTTGGCCCCTACACTGGGTATAGCAGAGGTGATCAAGAGAAATTCAGTTCCATTTGGACCTTTGTCAGAAAAGAGGAACCTCCGATGACGTTGACATATTCCCTGGCTTCTTCTTCTTCTTTTTTTTTTTTTAGTGATGAGAATCAGTTTCTTGCTGGAAGGATACAGTGAACTTCTGACTTCCTCTGTGATTGGGGAACTGTGTTGAAGATAACTGGTGACTGAGCATCAAGGGGACAGACTCTAGTTGGAGGAGCCTCTCCCCTGTATACATTGAGAATGATGCTCCTCAGGGGCAGCTGGGTGGAACAGTGGATAACGCACTGGCCCTGGATTCAGGAGGACCTGAATTCAAATCTGGCCTCAGACACTTGACACTTACTAGCTGTGTGACACTGGGCAAGTCACTTAACCCTCATTGCCCTGAAAAAAAAAGAAAAAGAAAAAGAAAAGAACGAGGCACCTACCTTTGGTGACACTTGTGCCTTTGGAATCTAGTCTACCATTTTCTCTTTCTTAGACTTCCAGGACATGGGGCACGTAAATATTTCTCTTTACTCCCTCTAGTCATAGTGACAGCTTGTAGCACATGTAGGAGGCAATTACTGTTGATTCTGAATAATTGATGTTTCCATCCTTTTAGATTGTTGCTTGTCCTTCATGGGGGGGGGGGAGGTTCAGGGGGCAATGAGGGTTAAGTGACTTGCCCAGAGTCACACAGCTAGTAAGTGTCAAGTGTTTGAGGCTAGATTTGAATTCAGGTCCTCCTGAATCTAGAGCCAGTGCTTTATCCACTGTGCCACCTAGTTGCCCCCTGTCCTTCATTCTTGAAGAGGACCATGATATCGGGGTGATGCCATGACTTGCAATGAATTGGATTTAAGTAAGGGAGGGCTGTGCAAAGTCAGCAACCTCACTCACTCCTCCAGAACCACTGGGGTCCAGTGGCAAGATATACATCAGGATGACTGGAGATGACCCTAGATGCTTAAGTCAATTTGGTTTAAGTGACTTGCCCAGGGTCACACAGATAGCAAGTGTCTAAGGTCAGATTTGAACTCAGGTGCTCCCGACCACAGGGCCAATCCTCTATCCACTGTGCCATCCATCTGCCTTAACCTTTTTAGGTCAATTCATGGCTGAATTACCTCAGGTTTACCCTGACTTTTAGAGTTCTTGAATTTCATAGCTGAGAAATAGATTCCCTAGAATAAGATTTCCTTCATCATTCTTCTCAAAGAAGTACCCAACATAAGAGAATCCTGTACCTGAGGGACTAAAGAAAGCCATATGTTGAGATTCCAGTAGTTCAAGACCCTACAAACCCTCTGTGATAGTTACCATGAGTTTCTTAGACAGTGAAGAAACTCAGTCAAAGGTTTCCAAACTTTCTTAGTTCACAGTGCCCTTAGTGTCTCAGTAAGTTTTTTAAGGCATCCCTAGACCAGAAGAAATGACTAACAGTTCCATTTATAAAGTAATTAGGTCCAAATATCATCATAAGTATTTATGCCCTAACAATTTAGTAGCTGCTTGAAGAATAATATACTTGAATTAAAATAATATTGCATTTATTCTTAAATAACCACAATGACTATTGGGATGTATGTACCTGTTGGATACAGCACAACTTCTCTAATTGGACAACACCTCCCACATTTCCTGTTCCACATTGATTTGAATATGGCACTTGCTTTCTATCACAATAGCCACTAAAAACACGACAAATGAGAAAGTTCAAGGAGTTAATGTCATAGCTGAAAGTTCAAGTAAATAAAAACAAATCGCAAACATTTGAGAACCTTGTCAAAAGAAATATAGCAATATCTAATGCTGAAACTGTGACTACCTATTTCTAACAGATGTTGAGTATTGCTGTGATTCATTGAAAATTAAAAATATTCTTTAGACTCCCCTGTGAGTTCACCACAGTGCACAGTTTGGTAACCATGGTCACAGGTAAATGTTAAATATCTTTTCAGTACTCCCCAAAGGATCTTTACCTCCTGGGGAGAGTAAAAATTATAATGGGTTATATGAGATACTTTGTTTCTTGTATTTATTCATGAGAGTCCTATGAATTGTGTGTTTTCTGTGCAGTGAAATAGAATGTTTTAAGCTAGAAACCCATATTATATAAAATAGTTTTTAGGAAGTGACTCTGCTTACTTGCTAAACCAGACATGAGCCATACCTAAGCTTTGCTTTAGGGATTCTCCTGGAGTTTTTCTCTGGGGTAGGGGCAGAGCAAGAGAGAGAATTGACCATCGAGTGGCGTCAGGCTTTCCAGGATTGAATCTAGGCCTCTATGAGCCTGGAACCCTTCCTTGTGGGGACTCTCAGCTGTGGGAGAACACTACCTACCCTGGTTGTTACAAAAATCAAATAATGTATTATGTGTAAATATAATTCTAAGGACTTAAAAAATGCCTTGTAAATGGCAGCTACTGTTATTTAGTCCAGAGTTCGACTAAGAGATCCAAGCAGTGCTCATGATCTAACCCATTGGCAGAAGAGAAATAAAACAATGAATGCTGAAAAGAGAGGGAGAAAGGAAAGAGGACAAGAAAACTTGTGGGGGAGGGGATGAAAAGGTATAAAGGTCATACCTTTGAAGGGGAACAGTGACCCAAAGGGCATCTGAGTGTTACAAATGACAGAACTGGTCTTAAAAGTAGATGGATGGGAGCAGCTAGGTGGTGCAGTGGACAAAGCACCAGCCTTGGATTCAGAAGGACCTGAATTCAAATCTGGCCTCAGACGCTTGACACTTACTAGCTGTGTGACCTTGGGCAAGTCACTTAACCCTCATTACCCTGCAAAACAACAACAAAGTAGATGGATGAAGTTTCCTGGAAGAGGAAATTCAATGGAATTTTGATAAAGATTGGTTGATTAATCTTTTTCTTTCTCTTATTTACTTTTATTCTTAGAAAAAAAAACACAACAGTGATTTTCAAAACTCAAAGTCTTATATAAATATGTTATTTTGGTACTGTGATGGTGCTGGCATCTTATTAATAAATATAATTCCTCCATCTGTGAGTATTAAGCCCATTCATACCTTCTCATCCTATACAACTTTTGTCTATGTCCTCTCCTAAATTCCCCACTAGATCCTCCCAACATTATGGACTTCTTCCTCCAAATTTCTTGAGATTGTCTGTGTGTGTGTGTGTGTCAGTGGAAATTTCAGGTTATCTATTGATCTGTGGACTTGTCATACACAACCAGCCCACTTTCTTTTTTCAGCATACATCACTAATGATTTCCTTTATTCCTCTACTCCTGCACAGCTTTTTTTTCATAATGTTTGTTGTTATTGTTCAGTCATTTCAGTTGTGTCTAACTCTTTGTCACCCCATTTGAGGGTTTCTTGGCAAAGATACTGGAGTAGTTTGCCATTTCCTTCTCCAGGTCATTTTATAGAGGAGGAACTGAGGCAAACAGGGTTAAGTGACTTGCCCAGGGTCACACAGCTAATGTGCCAAGTAAAACTAATGTGATCACCTATTTCTGTCCCAAGTGTAGGGAAAATTAGTTGGGGTTCCAAATATAGTGCTACTTATAAATTAGAGGCTACTGTACAAGTTTGGGGCATTAAGCATTTATTAAACGATGTTAAATATTAGTAAAGAGAGAACACGTGGAGTTCAGAAGTCCTACATACCTAGCACAAGGTGCTGCCACCACCTCCAAGTCTCAGGCCAAAGACAGGAAGTTCCTCTTCTTGTCAGAGCAAAAGCTACCTGTGGGTCCAGAAGAGAGGTAGTCCGTACACATCACTCTAAGCTCATTGGCAAGCATCACCCAAAGCCATTGGTTCACTGGATTTGAGGGTGGTCTATAGATCCTCTGGCCCAAGGCTTTCAAGGTAGGTATGGTTTTGAATGACGTATTAAAGCATACCGAGTATTAGTAAAAAGAGAACACCTGACTCAGAAAGTTAAGAAGCCTATCTAGCCTAGAGGAGAGAATAGAGCTCAGCCTGGCCTTCTATCCTAGAGGAAAAATAGAGCTCAGCCTGGCCTGCTTCTTCCTCCAAGTCCTCTGCCACCAAGAGTGCCACCAAGTCTAACTGAGAGTAACTGCGTGTGGAAGCTTTTTATGGGTATGGAGGAAAGGCGGTCCTTACACACTGCTTCAAGTTCATTGGTTTGTGGGTGTCTAGGTTGAATTCTTTTGTGTGGCTATGGATTTCATTTAGGAATCTCTGTAAGTTTCTATGGTTTGATATAATCAGCCCAGTGTTATCTATAAATGCATCAGGATAACGGAGTAGGAGATAAAATGGATGCAATCAATCTAAACAACTTCTTACTAGTAATTTATTGGTAAAATGAAGGACAGATATGGAAAAAATATATTGAGGGAATGGCTGGGTCAAATGAAGGGTTTTTTAAGAAAAGAGAGCTAGAAATATTTTAGAGATGGATAGAGAGAGTAGAAATGTTAGGCAATGGGAAAAGAGAAAATAGAAGAAGACCAAACATTTTAAAGAAAGAAAGGATGATTTAAAGGGCAAGATCAGAAAAAAGATGAGAGAGCAGGAAGTCAATTACACTTTTAGAGAAGGGATTTGGCTATATGGTAAAGAAAAGGACCGCCTCTTCCTCTGAGACTGGATCAAAGGAGGTAGATGGGGAACATATTAAGGGAATATGAGATGTAGAAGTGAGAAAGAGATCCTGATAGATGACATCAGGTATTTTGTGGGGTTTTGTTGTTTTGGGGTTTTTTTTTTTGGTTAAGAATGAGGTAATATCCTCAATTGAGAGGAAGGGATAGGAGATGGTATAAATGGCTCTAGGAGACAAGAGTAAGTTTGAGCAGTGGGGGAAGTGCTATAGAAAATAATTTAGGGAAGAGTAAAAGGATTGCTGTGCAGCATGAAGAACCAAGTTGAGATTAGATAACATCCTTGTTGTAATATTTCCTCTAGCAATATTCAGTAGTTTGGTTATGATCAATAAAGCTAGATAGCATGGAAAATCTAGAGTTTGGGTTTAGAAGAAAATGAGAAGTGATCAGACAAGGAGTTAGTAAACTGAAGGATGAAGGCCAGTTTAAAGATGAACTGCTTAATAATATTGTCAAGATATGGTTAACTATTTCATTTTGTGGTTAAACTTCCAGTGATTAAGTGTAGATGCCCATTGAGTCTCACTTTAGGAAAATATCTTCTTCATCCAGGACAGAAAGATGTTCGAAAACAAATTGGTTTTGATGTTTAGGTGTGTGTTATAAAACCCCACATCTTTATGCACTGTTACCTTCTCTGCATCAAAGTAATGAATGGATTACATCCCAAAGTTTTGGTATAAATGATGGGACTGATTTCTTTATTCATTTTCAATTAATAGTATACAGAAGACAACCTATGCTAGTTTGGGGACAGAGCCAAGAGCATATGTTCCAATGAGGATGGACAGGGGAAAGATAACACTATACTTGACCTGAAATTGTTTCTTTTATCCTCTAGTACAGCCTATCCAAGAGGGAAAAGTTTTTTAATCATGGATGAAAAGTATGATTGAGAAAGAGTTCATTCATATCCATTAACTAAGAAGGCTGACTGACAAATGATACAGAGAACATCATAGTATTTGCTAAAGAAAAATCTGGCTGATCATGGTAACCCTTCTCATAGGGTAGAGGCTTGTTAATCACAACATTTTGTGATGTTTAACATCTTAATTGTGGTCACCAAAAATTAAAAGGCTTCAGTACCAGTCTTTGGGCATTAAACATTTATTAGAGCATACAGATATTTACAAAGAGTTCAGAAGGTTATGAAAAAGAAGTCCTACCTAGCCTAGAGTTCCAGCCTGGTTGGGTTCTTCCTGAAGTCCTCCTCCACGAGTCTGCTTTAATCAGGAACACCCTTTTTCCAGCTGTTTTAATCAGCAATCCTCCTCAAGCTGTTTGTGGAAGCTTTTTTATACATCTGGAACAGAGGCGGTCCTTACACCCTGCTTCAAGGTGATTGGTTGGCGTCATCCAAATCCATTGTCTTTGAAGGTGTTCTCAAGTTAAGCTCACAATCTAGTTTCTGAGAACAATATCTTCTTAAGGGATAGCCAGGTGTGATTACAATCCAATTAACTTGAAGTAGGATTAATCAGCAGTCAATCACTCTCACTTGATTCAATCAGTATAGATTAATCTACAGGTGAGTATCTGCTAAAATCCCATTATTTCATCACATTCTCCCCTTTGTTTCTTCTAGGAAGAGGTGTTCCTAGATGAAACAGTAAAAAAGATAATTAAGTCTTTGTAAGTCTTTTCTCAGTTCTCTTGTCTTCTTGGAGTGGTAAGATGTCATCAGGAGGAAGCTGGATTCTGGTCTGGAAAGCTGGATTCTTCTTCTTTAACTGAATTGCTGGATTTTTTACTAAACCTTAGCATAGCATTGTCAATGATCAAATTTAGTACATTCCATTACAATTTCCAACATATGGGGGTCCAAGTAGCAGTTTACTCTAAAGTGAGCACTTCAGCTAAGTATCAAAGCTTAGGTAGAGAAGATAAAAAAAAGAGTAAGTTGAATCAACAGTCAGAAAGAGCTATAACTCTCTTTGAATGAGAGACTCACTTTCTAATCACAGCATTCCTAGTAGATTTTTGATAGCATATCAGGTAACTAAATATATCTAAAAACTAGCTAGAGCTGAGACACAAGAACTCAGCAAGGAACAGTTGAAATGCAAGGCTTTGTGGGAAGCAGGTCCTGGATAGAATGTTGTGATGATACCAGTAGATAACCCTGGTAGTTTTTACTGTATTAAAGGCATGGTTTGCCCCCTTCATCCATGCTCCCTGGTCACAGGTGGTCCTTGAGAGTACACAAAAGCCTTTCATGAAGATGCTCTAGTCACACACACACACATTCCACATATTCAAATGCCTCACTTATGATGCTTATATATAGTCTTCCCACCTGAGTTTCTATGTATTGTTGAGAGTGTAAACTCAAGGTTTATGGTGGGGGTGTTATATCAATACCTTTATTACATTTCTCTTTTTTTTAAAAAAATGTCTTTGTTGTCAATTACATATCTTACATCTGATTAGTAAAAGTAAATGCACCAGTCAGGACTTGCCAGGTATGATTTGAACAGCACTCTTACCTCCAAAGTACCAAGAATCTGAGGTTGCAAACTGGGAGGCCAAAGTAATGGGGGCCTGAGAGCCTGTATTGATCTTACCAAACAAATTCAAGTCCAGTATCTTTTCCCCAAAATCTGCTTCTGAAAGCATGCTTTTTCCCTGGAAGGGACTTGACAAACTCACATGAAAGTGGTGGAAATTGTTAATAACTTACTGCATTTCCCTTCCCCGATGTCTTTGTATTAAAATAATTAATAATACATTACAATTGGGGGCAGCTAGGTGGCGCAGTAGATAAAGCACTGGCCCTGGATTCAGGAGGACCTGAGTTCAAATCTGACCTCAGACACTTGACACTAGCTATGTGACCCTGGGCAAGTCACTTAACCCTCATTGCCCCACAAAAACAAACAAACAAAACAAAATAATATATTACAATGAATCAAAAGAATAAACTTCTATTGGTAGGATCTATGTATCAGGGATGGGATAGGGAGGTAGTTTTGCACAAGTGAGTCTTCCTGGCATCTTTCAAATAATATCACATAAGAGATAATAATAATAATAGCTAATATTTACATATCACTTACTATGTGCCAGGCACAGTGCTAGCACTTTGCAATTATTATCTCATTTGATCCTCACAATAACCCAAGGAGGTAGCTGCCATTATTATCCCCATTTTACAGATGAGGAAGCTGAAACAAACAGAGGTTAAATGAATTACCCACGGCCACACAACTAGCATGTATTAAAGACTATATTTGAACTCACTCTCTACCCACTATACCACCTAACAGCACCTGAATGGCTACCTGTTTTGCAACTTTAGGATTCTGACCTTGGTGTTATATAGTCCAAACAAGGGGCAAGTTTGGGACCTACAGTGGTCTGATTTTCCTGTTCCCAGGTCAGATGTTGCATTGTTATCATTGTTCTTCCATATCCCAGCTTGTTGTTGTTCAGTCATTTTCAATCATGTCCAACCCTTAGTGACCCCATTTGAGGCATTCTTTGCAAAAATACTGGAGTGGTTTGCCATTTCCTTCTCAGCTCATTTTACAATTGAGGAAACTGAGGCAAATAGGGTTAAGTGACTTGCCCAGGGTCACAAACCAGTAAGTAAGTATCTGAGGCCAGATTTGAACACAAGTCTTCTTGACTCCAGGGCCAGTGCTCCATCCACTGTGCCACCTACCTGCCCCTGTCCCAGCATCCCAACACTATTCTTCCTGTTCCCTTGTATCCCAGGAGAAGGAGGGAAAAAAGAACCAAAACAAATATTTTGCTGAGAAAGTGAGGCTGTCTCACATTTCAAGATCTGCCTGGAGAATCTGGGAGCCTTGTCAAAGCCCACATTTCTGTTCACCCATGCTTCCTCCCCAGAGGCAGTATGATTTTTGTTAGTAAGCTGGTCTTTCCTTCAACACCCTCCCCACTTGCACCTAAGGACAGAAGTATTAATTACTTTCACTCAGACCCAGGGTGAAGAGAAAACTGCCCCCTACCCTTTCCTGGTATCTGATGAAGCAATTACCACATTTCACATACTAATTGGGTAGCAGGAAACACAGACATTACTGGTTTTGTATCCACTTTTGCTATTCTCCTGCACACATACACACACAGCTCCTTCATTCTGTTCATTTGGAAATTGATACATCGTCTACATCAGAGTGCACTGGATCTGTCTCTAGTCACTTCCCATTTATCTGTAGTATTTTTTTATGTTGACTCCCTGTTCTTCATCTACTGCCCCTTTACTTGTTGGAAGCTGTATGGGTCTCACCACTGTGTTCTCTGAATTCCCTCCAGAATACCCCTATTGGCTGCCTCCAGTTTGCTTCTGGGCAGGGTTTGCTGTGCCTCTACCATAATACAATTAGACCTGGAACAGCTCCAATCCTTCTCTGGCAATGATTCACCAACCACCTCATGCTTTCCAAGCCACCACAATGAGCTTCCAAAAAAAAAATCCCCAGCCTCAATTTCTAAACACAAACACACACAACTCACCACCCAACATTTGTTTTCAGCCACTCACCACTCAAAAGTACAGCCTCTAAACTTGCTTCTGTAAACCAGGAGGAAACATTCCAGCTGACAGACCCATAGTTGTTGTTTCTTGCATTTCATCTCTACTTTTCTACTTTGCAACATGTGAATTTCTATTTTATTTTTCTTTCAGAATTTAATAGGTTTTTTTTTTTCATTTTTGTGGCTATCTTTTGTTCTTACATCAATTTCATGTCCAAATATATACTTCTTTCTCCTTTACTCAAAGAGTCATCCCTTTGGAGGGAAAACAGGAATTCACAAAATTAACCAAACATCAACTCAGTTTAATGGTACATGCAATGTTGCATCCTCATAACCCCACCCCGACCTCTGCAAAGGATGGAGGTGCATTTTCTCATCTCTTCATTGGGGCCCATCTTGTTCATTATAATTATATGGTGTTCAGGTTTAGTGTGTTATTCTTTCCATTTACACTGTTGTAATTGTCTGTATCATTTTCTTAGTTCTATTACTTCACTTTCCATCAATTCACTTGTCTTTTCATGCTTCTCTATATCATTCATATTTACTAGTTTTTATCATACAGTACTACTCTTATTATATTTGTGAACCAGGAATTGTTTACTTATTCCCTAACCAATGCACACCTACTTTATTTCTGGTTCTTTGCTACTATAAAAAAGAGTACTGGGAATATTTTGATGCATAAAGGACCTTTCTTTCAATTTTTTGACCACCTTGAGGAATAATGCCTAGTGGGATCTTAGAGTCAAAGGGTATAGAAAGGGGGGTCTCTTAACCATGAATTTTTTTTAATGTAATAACTATTTTGTTTGTTTGTTTGTTTGTTTGGGGGGGGATTTGTTTCTGGTGAGGCAATTGGGGTTAAGTGACTTGCCCAGGGTCACACAGCTAGTAAGTGTCAACTGTCTGAGGCTGGATTTGAACTCAGGTCCTCCTGAATCCAGGGCCAGTGCTCTATCCACTGTGCCACCTAGCTGCCCCAATAACTATTTCAATATAACTGGTTTCCTTTGTAACTCTGCGTATTTTATTCTCCAAATTTAAAAACATTTTTCTAAGAATGGTTCCAAAAGTATCACCTCGATACCAAAGGGGTCCATGACACAAAAAAAGTTATAGAAACTTTGATCACTTTCTTTGCATGATTTCAATTTGCTTTCTAGAATGGTTAGAGCAAGCCTCCAATTGTGTCTATCTTTCCATAATACTTCCAGCATTGTCATCTCTGCAAATTTTCTGAATGTGAAGTAAAACATCAAGTAGTTTTGACATGAATTGTTCTTAATAATAATTATTTGAATTAGTTTTACATCTGGTTAATAATAGTTTGCAACTGATGTGTTTGGTCACTTACCCAATGAAGAATGACCCTTAGATATTTATTTCTAGATAGCAGACCTTTGCCAGCTATATCTAATGCAGATTTTTTTTTACCAGTTAGCCCCTTTGTTTCTCATCCTAGTTACATTAATGTTATTGTGAAAAAGGTTTTTTTTTTTTATTAATTTCATGTAACTAAAATTATCCAATTATCTTTTGTGGTTGCCTCTCTCTACCTAACTATAGCTACGAAAGGTATCTGATATGTGTATGTGTTTTGTGATGTGATCCTTCATATTCAGGCCATGTAACCATTATGATTTTGTTATTGCATATGGTATAAGGTATTGGTCTGAACCTAATTTCTGCCAAACTGCTTTTCAGTTTTCCTGGCAGTTCTTGTCATGTAGAGTGTTATTTCTCCAAGTGATTTAAGTTCTCAAGTTTATCAAACCCTGGATAATTGAGTTCAATTATTGTGGCTTGTGAATTTGTACTTCTCTCTGATCACTATGAAACCACTTCCTCCTTTAATTAGGTATAGGCTGTAACCTAAACTTTGAGCATTTACATATAGACATTTAGCAGGGGGTGGAGGGAGAGTTCTTAGTGACTTCATTCTTGTTTTTTGTCTCCTGTGAACTTATGGGTATGTCCACTGCTATTCTTCTTCCTTCATGATGTTACCATCTATGGCATCTAGCATGCATATACATAGGCAGTCTTTTCCTTCTCTCATTATTTCTTAAATTACATTTTTATTAGACTTGCAACCACTAAATTTTGGATTAATAATTTAATAAATTTGGATGAATTTAGACAAGTCATCTAGTTAACTCCAGTTATGTATATTTTCTTAAGTTGAATTAACTTGTCTGTTTAGGACTTTGGAAAAGTATGTGTGTGTGTGTGTGTGTGTGTGTGTGTGTGTGTGTGTGTGTGTGTGTGTGTGTGTGTGCAATGTTTCACTTATCTAGAAGTAATTTATCTGACAATCTCAATTATCTAGAACAGGGCTTCTTAAACTTTTTCCACTCATGACACCTTTTGCCTGAGAAATTTTTACATGAATCCAGGTCATGTAAAAGGTTTTACATAACCTTTTACTGTTGTCAAATTTTTCATGACCCCCATATTCAGTTATACAACATTGTATGGGGTCACAACCCACAGTTTAAGAAGCTTTGATCTAGAGCATGGTAAGTAATCTGAAAGGAAATTGTCCTAAGAAATCAAAAATGATACCACAAAGTTCATGAGTTAAAGCTTTCATGGCAAAGCCCCCTAGGCCTTCACAGTGAATTTATATACTCTTACTTTACATTTATTATAACAATCCTGATTATCTGGTGTCCCAGGTCACAGAAGTTCAGAAGCAGCAAATTTAAAAGGTTGTGGGGAAGTGAAGAGGCATACTGACAGACAGCAAGTGCTAACTCATATCCTGACAGAGGAAGGCAACCATACATACCAGGTTGGCATCATTTAGTGTTGGCACAAACATCCTTATACACCTCAATGACACCTGCAGGACTCATTCCATAGAGTGATATTGGCTGTTTATAGAGGTGACCATGAATCATCCAGAAGGGAAGAAAAGGAAGAAATGTAATTACACATGGAGAAAGAAAAATGCACTGAGTCAGATCTATAATTCTCTGAACTGTTGGTAAATATAGTTCATAAATAAGCAGACACCCATAATCCTGAGGCATATATTTTAATGTTGAAGTAGTAAACATATACTTGATGCCCTAGTAAAACTGACTAATTTCTTCACAAAGTTTTGTGGGTAATTTTTCTGTAATATGTTAGGTTAGTGAGATAAAGAGATTAGTCTTTTAGGGGAGTTACTTGGTAGAGTGGGTGGATAAGGGAAGATGATTTGTTATAAAAACATCATATATCCTAGTTATAAAATTAGCTCAGATGGAAGTCAGTCTTCTAGTCTATTTTGGGATTTCAAGAGATAGAAAGACCCACACTGGGTTATCTAACTATTATGGTTTATTGATAGTATGTAAATGTATCTAACAGACAAAGGACACCTAAGATCGTATGCCTCCTCCATCTCCCACTGCTATGAGTCTTAGTACTTTGGTTCTGGTCTTGGAAAGAATGACAGCACATATTCAGTTCTGACCACAACTCCAGAGGCATTTAGAGGGAGCAATATTTTTACAATTAGAGGTAGACTAACACATTTCTAAGAGGCACGAATCTAAGACAGGATAATTCATATACTTGCTCCAACATAGCACTTATATGTAAGTAAGAAGGGGGACATATTCAGGTTGGTACAATATCTTGTATAAAAAATAATGGTATTGATGTGGTACCTCAATGATTCTATCTATGTCTACTGTCATTCAAAGGGTAGAATGATTCAAGCTGGTCAGTCTTGGCTACTTTCCCACTGCATGGATGGGGAAGGGAGGAGATGCTTTGGCAATATCAGATGACTATGACTGGAAGATTTTTACAGTGGGCCCACTATCACTAAAGATTTTCAATGATGACAGAAAATGTCTGTCACAGTTAGTTTTTATACACACAAAGTTATCAGCATGAAGGGGAATTCCTCCACAGAGTGATCCAGTGCAAAGACAAGTAGGGTCAACCACTTTGGCAGTCATGGGAAGTCACCTTAGTTTGGTCAGTGATAAAACATATGAATAGTACCCTAGCTAGGAGATGCCAACATGCTGTTTTAGGTTCCATAGTTGTCATTTTCCTGCACTAAGAGCTACTCACCTTTTATCTCTAGCTGTATGCCCAAGTTGGGGCATACCTACCCATGGACATCATTTGGAGGGGTACAAACTAGCACATATGCTGACATCATGCTCTCAGTTATGATTCTAAGACTCTGAATCCCTCTTGTTACTACATAAATGTAATTGCTAGCCATCATCACCCCTCAGAATGGTGAGCCATTCCCTCTCGAGGTCTTCAGGGAACTAGCAAACATCTGGATTGAGAAAATAGGATATGATCATCAAAGAACACTCGATCCCAAGCTTACTCCAGTCCCAGGGATCAAAGGTAGAGGCTTGCAATGCCTTAGATCAATGTACAACATGGTAGACAGGTTCCAGTGAGGGAGACAGATCTGGGCAACTTGACATTGCAGGTTTCATTCTTTTTGTGGGAGATGACCCACTGTTTACTACATTCTATGAGGGAGTCTAGCACCCTGGACAGAGTACACTGCCTCTGGCAACAGAAGAAGGCTTCAAATCCTGACTTTAACTCTTACTACCTGTGTGACCTTGGTTAAATCATTGAAGAACGGCTAACTTTTATGAACACTTTAAGGTTTGCAAAGTACTTTTCGTATGTTTAGCTTATTTGACTGTCCCAGTAACCTGTGATATTGGTGCTGTTGTTATTCCTATTTTTATAGATGAGGAAGCTGAGCTTGAGAGAGGTGCCCTGGGAAACACAGCTAATAAGTGTCTGAGGAAGGATTTGAACACAGATCTTTCTGACTTCAAGTCCAGCATTTTATCTGCCATGCCACCTAGCTTCTGCCTTTATACCACCTAGCTGCCACAAGCCTCTGTTTCCTCATTTATAAAATGAGAGGGCTGATGTTCTCTGAAGTCCTCTCTGACTCTAGAACTGTGATTTATTAGGCTTTTCTCAGCCACTTCCAGGGCTGTCCAGCCTTTTGCTTCCTTTCTCCATGGCTGCTTCTTCAAGAATACAGTAGCCTGAGGGGCAGCTTGGTGGCGCAGTGGATAGAGCACCGGCCCTGGAGTCAGGAGGACCTGAGTTCAAATCCGACCTCAGACACTTAACACTTACCAGCTGTGTGACCCTGGGCAAGTCACTTAACCCCAATTGCCTCACTTCAAAACAAAACAAAACAAAAAAACAAACAAAAAAGAAAAGAATACAGTAGCCTAAGCTTTTTTGCATTCTGCTTGAAAAGGGACTACTAACCCATTTCTATTTGTTGCTTTTTTTGTTGTATTTTTTTAGTCATGTCCGACTCTTTATGACCCCATTTGGGGTTTTCTGGGCAAAGATACCAGAGTGGTTTGCCACTTCCTTCTCCAGCTTATTTTACAGATGAAGAGACTGTGGCCAACAAGGTTAAGTGACTTGGCCAGGGTCACACAGCTGGTCAATGTCTGAAGCCAGATTTGAACTCAGGCAGATGAGTCTTCCTGCCTTCAGGCTCAGCATGCTATGCACTAGGGTGCCCCCTAGCTTCTCGTTTTTCACATTCACCCCAAAGCTACTTAGCTTACCACTTAGAAATGTTTTCTTCTTCCTGGTATAGCTATCCTTGGTTAAGGAGTAGCTAGGTGGTACGGTGCTAGATCTGGATCCAGGAAGACCTGAGTTCAAATTTGGCCTCACATGTTTACTAGCAGTGTGACTTTGGGCAAGTCACTTAACCTCTGTTTGCCTCATTTTCCTCAACTATAAATAGGGATAACAATAGCCCCTGCATCACAGGTTGTTGTGGGGATCAAAATAATATTTGTCAAAGCACTTAGCCCATTGTCTGGTACATAGTACATAGTAGGTACTATATAAATGTTTAGTCCCTTCCTATCTTTCTTGGTCAAAATCCCTTAGAATCCATTGTTTTAAAGGCTCCCAGATTTCCGATGATGTTCCTACATTAAATTTTGCAATTCACATTGTATGTCATTTTGTTCTTCTCTACAGTCCTAGTAAATTGGGGATTTTCTTTTGAACCATCACCTGAAGTTTGGACCAAGGTTCCAGGAGATCACTTCCTTTCAGGAAAGGGAATGGACCCCTGTCCCTAACACACACACACACACACACACACACACACACAAACACACACCTTTTTAGAGTAGTACAAAGAGGAATTTCTGCTAAGAGGAACTTCATTCAAACTATATTTTGTATATTTTGTTTTCCTGGCAACTAGGACCATAGAAGAAGAAAAAGGTTTTAAAATCTTTCAACAAATACTTGCTGAGTATGTGCTAGGTACTAAGCACTGTTCTTGGTGCCATGGGTCACACAAAGAATAAAAACAAATGGTTGTCTTCCCATGTATAGTTTACAATCTAAGTAAGGGGTCAATACATAAACATATGAAAAGCTAAATAATCATGTTATGTTCAAAACTGAATTAATCTTCCCTCTCTCACCCCACCCCAACTAGGTCCTCCTTCTATCTTCCCTATATTTTTTGTAGTGTCCCCTGTAGGACTACTGCCCCATTTACCACTCACATTACTAAAATAGGTCTCCAGAGGTCAATTATTACTATCATAAGGGTTCTATGAAGTGATCCTGAGGGTATGGGCTTCTAGTATTATGACTGCTGAGTCCCTAGCAGTGTACTTCCCATTATCAATTAACCAGCTGAACTCCATTAGTTTTTAAGAAAGGGATTTACTGAAAAGGTGTAGCAAAAATAGTACAAAATATTCTCCCCACAAAGTCTGGGGCACATTATCCCATAAATATACCTGTCATCCAAGGGAAGAGTAGACCCATATTTTTTTCTTTTCTTTTCTTTTTTTTTTTGTGGGGCAATGGGGGTTAAGTGACTTGCCCAGGGTCACACAGCCAGTAAGTGTCAAGTGTCTGAGGCCGGATTTGAACTCAGGAACTCCTGAATCCAGGGCCGGTGCTTTATCCACTGCGCCACCTAGCCGCCCCCTAGACTCATATTTAAAGTACAAAAATAGTAAAGAATACATGTGTCACCAAGCACTGCCTCCCAGCACTTAGCCTTGGAAATCCTTTTCTCCTTTTATGAAGTCCTCATGAAATTCTCCTTAGACAGAGCTTTCTATTGGACTCTGAGTGTCACTGGCCCTCTAAAGTCCTTCTCTTTTCAAGGATCACACTCCCCATAGCTGCCACTGTCCACAGATGATTCTCATTCAACATCCACATGTGGACATTTCTTCTATCATCAGCCACTACCAGTGTGTCTACTCTCTCATCTATCCCTTGCTTCTGCCTGGGTTCTGGGGAAGGGGAAGGTGCCAGCTGTCACTAGGCTTGCCCGATGCCAAGCCAGACTTCTCAAGTGACACCTTTAAATTTCTGTAGACTTTGTAATGCCCATGAGGTCTGGGCACACTCACTTGAAAGTTAATATTTGATCACCATCCTTGAAACCCTTGAATGAAGAAAATTGCCTCTACCAATGAAGGTCAATGATATAATCTTTGAGAGCTGCCTAAGACACTGAGGGCCTTTTGTGCTATTCTTCACATCTCCCATATTCCAACTTTTGCTCTGGATATCTACCATACATGGAAGACCCTCACTCCTTATTCCATCTCTAAAATATCATGTCACCTTCAAACCTCAGCTCAAGCACCAGCTTCTGCATAAAGTCTTTCCTGATATTTTTCCCCTTTAGCCACTAGTGTCTCCCATGCCCCCATTAGTTTATATTTATTTTGTCTGAGGGGATGGCATCAGTAGCTAGGAGGACTAGAAGACCTGCAGTAGATGGTGCTTGAATTGACTTTGAAGGAAACAAGATTCTAGGGAATGGAATGTGGAAGCATTCTACACATGTCAGGGCAAAGGTTAGAGGTGGGGTATCATGTTTGAGCAATAGCAAGAGGACCAGTAGGCTAGACTGTCAGGTAGAGGAAAGGGAATAATAACAAGGCTAAATATGTAGGTTAGAGCCAGGTTTTTGAAGGGCTTTAAATGTCAAAGAGGAGCTTATATTTGATCTGCTGAAAAGCAGAGTAACATGGACAGAAATGGACTTTAGTATAATTACTTTGACAAATAAATATGTGAAGGATGGCATTGAAGAGAGAGGAACTAAGGAATGGAGACACAAAGAGGAGGCTATTTCAATAGTCAAGAGAAGAGGTGGCTGAAATAGGATGGTGGCCATATGAGAAGTAGGAAAATATAGAAAAGATATTGTGGAGATAGAAAAGATAAACTTTGGCACTTACTAGGCCTTTAATTATGGTCAAATCACTTGAATTCTTAGTTAGTTTTCTCATCTGTAAACTGATGATGATAATGCTTGTACTATCTGCCTCGTTTAAGGAGAAAGTGCCATAGAAATGTCAGTTTTATTTTTACAACTTCCCATATCCAATCATTTGCAAAGTCCTATAGATTTCATCTTGTATTGTCTATACCATTTATCTCCTCTTTTTCATTCTCACAAAACCACTTTAGTTCCAACACTAAATTCCTCCTCTTTCTTGAACTATTAAAATATCCTTCTAATATCCTTAGTGCCTTGAGACTTTCTCCAATTCTAGTCAATCCAAATGTTTATTAAGCACTTATTATGTGCCAGGTATTGTGCTAAGTTCTCAGAATACAAAGAAATGTTTAAAAAATCCCAAAACAAAGCAAACAAACAAAGAAAACCAGTCCCTGCACTCAAGGAGCTCATAGTCTAAAAGGGAGAAAACATGATAAATTGGAGGTAATCTCAGAAGGAAGCACCAGCATTAGGGAGGGCCAGGAAACATTTCTTGTAGAAGGTGAGATCTTGTAGAAAGTGGAGGAAAACAGAAAAGCCAGTAGAGATCAGGAGAAAGAGAATTTTAGGCAGGAGACAGCCAATGAATGCACCTGGAGTCAGGAAATGGAGTCTCAGCAAAATCAGTATCACTGGAACACAAAATGATTGAAGAGGAGTTGAACAGAAGGAGAATGGAAAGGTATGAAGGGGGCCAAGTTATCAATGTCTTTAAAAGCCAAGCAGGAAGGGCGGCTAGGTGGTGCAGTGGATAAAGCACTGGCCTTGGATTCAGGAGGACCTGAGTTCAAATCCAGCCTCAGATACTTGACACTTACTAGCTGTGTGACCCTGGGAAACTCACTTAACCCTCATTGCCCCTAAAAAAAAAATGGGTGAAGAAGGAGATAGTGGCAGGAGGGAACTGATATGAAATGAGGAAGAGGGGATATGAAGGATCTCTTAGTGAGCAGCCTCTGATTTTTAAGTGAAATATGAGGAAAGGTTCTCAGCTGAGAGGGAGGGGAAGGGGGCGCTTTGGGCAGTTCAAGGAAAGATGAAAAGATTCAGAATAATTGCTATCATGAGTGAGAGAACAAATTGATCAGGGACAGATGTAAAAGGACTGCCTTTCCTCAGTGAAGGCATATTCCACTGAAGGATTAATCGTCCTGAAGTACAGGTACATTCAGGGCACTTGGTCACTCAAAACCCTTCACTGTCAACTTATAGTCAATGTTATAAGTTCCATACATATCAACCCATCACTCAAGGACCCACAACACAGCCTAACCCATCATTCCAACCATAACTGCTACTATTTCCTGTCATGTACTATAGCCAAACGCACGCTTCTCTAAACATGCATCATGTTTTTCCACTTCTACTGCTTCTTTTACTTGGCTTCTCCAGGTCATGTTGTAGTCTCCCCTGCTTCCAAAACCCTTTCATGCATTGTTTTCTCTATTAAAATGTAAGATTCTAGAGGGCAGCAACTGAGTTGCTTGCTTACATTAATTAGTATTACCAGAACTTAGTCCAGAGTCTCACACATAAACTCAAAACTTCAAATAAATAAATAATTTTTTAAAAAAGGAAAATAAACAAATCGATAATAAATAAAAAACTCAGTCTCACACATAGTGTTTAATAAGTGTTCAATTTTTATCCATCTATCCATCTGTCTATCCAACTTTCTTCATCTATCTTTATCTGTCTGTCCAACTATCTACAACAATTTATCATCTTTTTATCTTTAACTATCTATCAATTGATCTATATCTATTTATCCCTGTCTATGCAATTATTTACATATATCTGTCTGTCTACTTATCATTTACTTCTCTTCATCTATCTATTAATATATCTGTTTATATTTTTCTATTTATCACTATCTATCCATCTATCTAGCATCTACCTATCTCTATCATCTATCTATCTAAAAATCTATCTAATCAACCTGGAATGCAATCCAAAACATCCTTTGAGGGGCAGCTTAAAGGTCTTTTCCTCCATAAAGTCTTCCTTGAACGTTTGAATTAAATTTTATTTTCATAACAATTCTTTTGTATCCCTCTTTGCTTTTTATCATATTTGTTTATCTGTCTTACATCTCTTCCTCCCCTCTTCCCACCATTGTACATTCTTTTTTTTTTTTAGTGAGGCAATTGGGGTTAAGTGACTTGCCCAGGGTCACACAGCTAGTAAGTGTTAAGTGTCTGAGGCCGCATTTGAACTCAGGTACTCCTGATTCCAGGGCCAGTGCTCTATCCACTGTGCCACCTAGCTGCCCCTACCATCATACATTCTTGAAGGACAGAGATGAGACTACAACTCTATTTTTACATCTTCTCACATCATTAAATATAGCGCTCCTTACATGATAGGTATTCAATAAATGTTTATTGAAGAGAGTTAAAATGTAAATAATAGCTCAACATAATAATAAATGAGATGTAGCAGGGAACTTCATTATTACTTACTAAATTAATAGTTTAAATAAATTTTAGAGGAGTTTGCAAGTACAGTTACTTTAATCTAGAATAGTTGGGAAGGCTTTATAGAAGAAGGTTTTCAACAATTTTATATTTATTAAGTATCTACTTTGTGAGAAAATTATAATAAGTTATGGGGAAGATCAAAAGCTAAAGACATAATAGTAACTTCTTGGAGTTCATCATCTGGTAGAGAGATATGACCCATAAATAAATAACTATCTTAATCGTCCAAATATGGTCCTTCCTCAAAGAAAGCCTGTTCTATGTGGTACAGTGGCTAGTGAGGTGACCTGGGAAACAAGGAAGACCTGCCTTTAAGTCTTACCTCTGATGTGAGCTGGTCATGTGATTCCAGGAAATCATTTAACCTCTCACTGGCCCAAGCATCTCTCTAAGATTATCATTTTCCCCCCTAAGACTATAAATTGCCCAAAAAGGTGTTGGTCTACAATGATGGAGGAAGTCTGCCAATTGGAAATTACCTATACTGATAAAACTATATAAAGTTTTATGAATGCTCTTAGACTCCAGCCCTCCGTACACCATTCAATGACATTAGTCCTGTTTAATTCCTTTTCTTTAAGGATATAAACTCTTAAGGAAGTAATCTGAAGTGATTTATTATGTATAAAAGATAATTAGAAAGATATTAATTTTAATTTAATATCCAAAGCACCTTTGAGATTGTTTTGCGGCCCTAATTTGTGTATATGTTCATAAGACATTTTTATTGATTCTTAAATTAAAAAAAAAAGTTTACAAGGAGAAAAATACAGCCACTTTTTTAGTATCCAGAACTCTAAGCACATAGCTGTTAAATCATTTGTCATCAATAGAAAACTTTATGAAATTCTCAACAATAAGCCTCAAAAGTATGTCTTATATAATTCAAAAAATATGGATAATATTTTATAACAGTAACTTACAGAAATAAATGTAAAATAAACTAAAACAAAAAGAATTATAAAAGGGGAAGCTAGGTGGCACTGTGGATAAAGGACCAGTCCTGGATTCAGGAGGACCTGAGTTCAAATCTGGCCTCAGACACTTGACACTTACTAACTGTGTAACCCTAGGCAAGTCACTTCACCTCAATTGCCTCACCAAAAAACAAAAACAGAAGCAAAAAAACAAAAAGAATTGTAAGCATTTTGCAGTCAGATGCATGGTCAATATATATATATGTGTGTGTATATATATGTATGTTTGTATAAGCCCAATATGTATGTGTGAATGTGTTTGTAATAAATGTACATGTAAATAGTCTGCCTCAGAAAACTTACCATCCTCCTACAATTGTGGTAGGAGGAGATAGATAGATAGATAGATAGATAGATAGATAGATAGATAGATAGATAGATAGATAGATAGATAGATAGATGATAGATAGATAGGCAGGCAGGCAGGCAGACTGACAGATAAGTATATAGAATGACAGATATATACATAGATAGACAGAGACAAATAGATTGATAGATATGAATGTAAGTATAAATACAGAAATATATATGTGCATATATACATATGCACAGGATGTCCCAAAAGGCTTAGTGCAGTTAAGTGCTTTAATATCTATACATTCATGCACATGTGTATAACCTCAGAATTCTGAGAGATTTTTCTCTTTACCATTTAGCAGCATAGGACAAGTCATTTTTATCTTGCTTCCCCCTATGTCCCATCCCATGCCCCTAATTTAGTGTCCTTGCCTGTTTGGATTTCTGCCTTTTCCTCTTTGCTCAGCTGGACCTCAGGAGGCTACTCTGGCACTACCCCTTTAATCAGAATATTCTGACTTAAGACTAAATACTTCAATAGTATTCATAAAAAGATCACTACCCCTTCTCAACAGGTGGCACTGCTTACCCATTCTGCCTTTCAAATGCTTGTTGAATTGCTAAATCCACTAAGCATTAGTTGCAATATATTATGGGAGGATAGGAAAGAAGAAGACAATAAAAGTGACCAAGATGAATAAAGCAGTAATAATCAAAATGAATTAAATAATTTTATTTTAATTTTAAAACATTTTGAACAACTTAATAAAAAAAAATCAGTATTTTCTAAGCTGTAGTTTTAAAACTTACAGTAGATGCCTGACACAAATAGGCATATTGGGTGTCCCAAAAGTTTTACTGCAGTTTTAAGCTACTAGAGCATTTTAAAAATTAAAATTTATATTACCATGCTGTTCAAAGTACTACAATAATTTCCATAAGGAAAACTTATTAAAGATTTCTGCCCCATGTATAACTTGGAGTGGATAGTGTGAAATAGGCCTGGAAACATAGGGTTATTATGCAGGGTCTTGAATGCCAAGCTAAGGAGTGGAAAGTATATTTGGTAAGTTAAAGGGTATGGGTGAAAGTCTTAGGGCATATGATTAGAACTGTCTAGAACTGTGATGTGTACATAAAGACTAATGTGATGAGCAGTTTATTGCAAATATCTAGATAAATAATAATGAAAGCTAAGGTTAGGATGATGAAAGTGGGAACAAAGAAGAGCAGAAGAATATAAGACAATTGTGGATATAAGGGGAGGAGGGAGAGGATATAAGCAATTGTGGAGGCAGAGGCAAAATTCTTCTCTTAATCTAATGATGATATCTAGTATTTGTATAGTGCCTTAAGGTTTGCAAAGTGCTATACATGTTATCTAATTTGACACTCACAACTACACACACACACACACACACACACACACACACACACACACATACACACATACACATGCATACATTCGAGGTGTGTACCCTAGGCATTAATCAAATTCTTTCATTGCTCTTCTTGCCCTCAACATCCTTTTGTTTTTTCTCCAATATTTGCCAGAAGCCTAGCTCCTAGTGGATTTTAACCCTTTCTTGTGACTATGCTACTCTTTTGTAATGTTGTAGTTCCTTTCATTATCTTTCATCTTTTATGTATCTTTTTTTTAATCTGAATTTATTGAAGAGTCCTCTTTGCAGCCACACTTAAGTGAAGCCATGAGATGAGATTGCCAAATAAGAAAGTGGAGAGTAGTTAGGCAACACCAACATTAATGAATGGAGTCAGGCAGAGCAAGAGGAACCTGTGAAAGAGACAAAGAAGAGATAGCTAAAGAAAAGAACTGAATTGGGTCGAGGCTGGGATGGATTTGGGGAGAGGGAAAGAGTTTCAGGTATGTAAAAGGAAGCAAAAGTACGGAGGTTCAAAATCCAAAGGCAAGTGTAAGGTACAGTGAATAAAATTGTTTGTAGTGAGAGAGAGAGCTAGAAAGATAAGTTCCAAACAACCTATTACTGTGATATGATCATTGATAATGACCCAGAAGGAAACTTAGAGTCCCCCTAGTCCAACCCCTTTATTTTACCAATCAGGAAACTGAGGCTCAAGGAAAGGATGATTGGACCAAAGTCAGACATCATCTGAGTCAGGATTGGAACCCAGATCTTCTATTTCCATAGCCAGTACTCATTCTACTGTACCATGCTACAGGATATAGGTGACAATGTTATAATTATGACATTCATTCCTTCATTTAAGGCATGTTTCTAAAATACCTAATATATATAATACATTTTGTGGAATAATCATGAACTTTCCTCAGTGCAGATACTTAGCAGTCTTGTCAAGCATACAACTATTATAGACCCTTCCTTAAAGCATAATATTTGAAAAGCATTTAGTACATTGCCTGGTCAACACGCACAGGCATGTGCGAGTACACACACACACACACACACACACACACACACACACACACACACACACACACACGATGCTTGAAAGCTTATTCCTTCCCTTGCCTTTGAGGATAGCTTGAGCTCTTTCCCTGAAGGCATTTCTAAAAATGGTATTATGAAGACCTATATGAACTGATGCAAAGTGAAGTGAGAAGAACCAGGAGCTTATTATGCACAGTAATATCAATGTTCTAATGACAAACAACTGCAAAAAACCTGGCTACTCTGACCAATACAACAATCCCAGATAATTCCAAAGGACTTATGATGAAAAAAATGCTGTCCACCTCCAGAGAGAAGACTAATGAACTCTGAGTGCTGATTGAAGTATAATTTTCTCACTTTATTTTTCTTGCTTTGGGGGGAATATAGCTAATATGGAAATATGTTTTGCGTGATTTCAGATGCATAATTGATATCATGCTACTTGCCATCTCAGTGGGTGGGAGAAGGGGAGGGAGAGAATTTGAAACTCAAAATTTTAAAAAGAAAATAATGTTAAAAGTAAGTATTATGGGGCAGCTAGGTGGCGCAGTAGATAGAGCACCAGCCCTGGATTCAGGAGGACCTGAGTTCAAATCTGGCCTCAGACCCTTGACACTACTTACCAGCTGAGTGACCCTGGGCAAGTCACTTAACCCCAATTGCCTCACCAAAAAAACAAAAACAAAAACAAAAAGTAAGTAATATATTTTAAAAATAAAAAAATAGAAATGGGATTGCAAGGAGAGTAGCAGGAATATCCACATAAAGGGAAAGAGTTAAGCTTGGTGTATCAGGGCTCATTTAGTGGATAATGAGGTTATCAATCAAGTCCACCTTCCAAATTAACACAAATTCTAAGAAATACCTTCAAATTGTGGTAAATACCAGAATGGGAATTTTATTGAATCTTGGTGGAAATAGATAAATTATAACAGTCAGTATTGTGATATATTAATGTCAGGGTTTTTTTTACTATATTTTCCAAGCTATTTGAAAGAATGTGAGAATCCATCATGGCACACCAACTCGATCTTTTAAGTGGAATTACCAAATTAGAAAAGGGAGCACAGTAAAGACAATGCATCTGAACTTAATAAAATCCCAGAAAGAAAGTGTTTTCATAAAAATGATTTGAAGAATTAGCTTCAATTGCCTTGGTTGAAGCCTTGCCACAGAGGTTGAAAGTTGGCCAATGGACCACAAACAATGGGAAATTTAAAAATTGACTGGGAGGAAGTGGGGAAAGTGTGGAATGGAATTAGGATCCATTCAAGCCAAAATATTCATTAGTGGTTTCAAAAGGCTCTGAAAGGCTACATATGCAGCAAAGCAAAGTAAGAGTAGGAACAAAAAACCCATCACTTCCTAAGGGACAACAAGGACCTTGGGGAGTGCAAAGGATGCAGTCATGGAAAGTGTCTCAAACCCATTCATCTTTAAGGCCCAGACTCAAGTGACACCTCCTCCCTCCATAAAGCCCTCCTTGACTACCAGAGGCAGATAGGGGAGGATAGGAGGAGAGAGAGAGGGAGAGCATAACCAGGGATACTTTTAATAATACTTTTTATAAATGCAAGTGTAACCCATGGTTCAGAGCTCCCCAAAGACTCTGAGTGCAGGCAGGCCAGGTTTTACCCTACAAGCCAATCTCTAAGGTAGTTCATTTCCTCCTTTTTGGCTTATTGCCTACATGTAGAGAGCTAACTCTGGGGAAAATCTTATGACATCATTCATATCCAGTTTTTCCTGCAAGTGTATAATGTTTTTCAGTTGTTTCAGTCCTGTCCAACTTTTCATGACCCCATTGGGGATTTTCTTGGCAAAGATACTGGAGTAGTTTGCCATTTCCTTCTCCAGATAATTTTAAAGGCAAGGAAACTGAGGCAAAAGTATTAAGTGACTTGCCTAGTGACACACAGCTAGTATCTGAGGGTGGATTTGAACTCAAGAAGATGAGTCGCCTTGACTCCAGGTCTGACACTCTATGCACTATGGCGCCCCCTAGTTGGGGTAAGGAAGACTCATCTTCCTAGCACTCTGTCCACTGCACCACCTAGCTAACCTTGTGCAACTTCAATCCAAACATTCAAGGTCCAATATGGGTAATGAGTATAAAACATTTCTTATTTGAGAACACAGAAAGAAGCTAAATGTTCAAAGGATACACACGAGTCCAAGGAATGATACAAAATCATGTAAACATCAGTCCTACTTTACTCACTCATTTTCCCATCCCAAAGGAAACTGAATTTGGGATTGTTCTTGGGGCCCCCTGACTTTCTGGTGAGGTCAGAGATCCTTCCAGACTTGCAATGACATCCTGTGGTTTAGATTCCCCCAAGAAGTGAAATTCTTTAGGTGCTACTGAGAAAACGGCACACTTTTCATTGTATCTGCACTGATTGTTCTCTTCAAGTTAAAAAAAAAAACAAAACAACTGCTGGAACATCTTTCTTCTAGAAGAGTTCTGCATTTCTCTCTTAAGAGCACTGGTGCCTGAACTCAGAAGACATCTCCCAAAGCTGGGGTTTCCCTCTCACACTCGAGTGGGCACACATATGTCTGCTTCCACTATGTTCTTCCACAAGGACTTTCTTAGTGCCATGGTTGTTCCTATCTCTTGAACTGGGAAATTCCACTCTCAGAATCCCCTTTTTAGGCTCTGGGCAAGCACATGCCTACTACTGCCAAATACTTCTGCTGCCAGTTGTCGCCCACTGCTCCTGGGGGTTGAGGGTAAGGAGGAAGAAACCCTCCGCCCTAGCACCTCTTGTTATATTCTGGCAGAAGAGGAAAAGGCAAAGAGGACGTCTGCAAGAGACCCAAAGAGACCAACTATCTTCCTTTTATAGACCACAAGACAGTGTGCCTGATTCTCAGCCAGTTATAATGAGGCAGTGACCGTGTGACCATGCTCACAGTCCATAAGAAAGTGCCTCCAACTAATGACCCACTCTTTATGATCTTGTTAGGTTTATTAGGGAATTTTCCCTAAATTTATTGGGGAATTCATCTGATCATCCCTCTTTACATACATATTTTTAATGCTACCCTCCATGATTCTTAGGTATTTGTTTTATAATGTAAAGTCTCACATATTATAGAGAAAGCTCAAAGCTTCTAGTGGATAGTAATGTGGTGAGAGGGATAATGTTTGGGAAGGTATAGCACAATATTTTAACCTTGCCCAGCTTGGCCCTGACTCCCCACATTGATCGACTTCAAGCTATTATTTAACAAGCGTTTATTAAGTGCTTACTATGCACCCAGCACTTTGCTAGATATTACAGATACAATTACAATGAACAAAATAGTCTCTACTTATCTTTAACTTATGGTCTGAACCATGACATAATAAAAATGCACATTTATGCACATTATGTGGTACAGGGGAAAGACTAGCAAAGTAAGAAGGTTAAAGTTTAAGTCCAGTTCTGTGATTTACTAATTGTGTGATATCACCTCCCCAGTTTCATTATCCCATGGAATGTATTCTATGGGACCCCTTGCAGCTCAAACCCTATGATATTTTATTATGATTCTGAATCATATTTACACAGGGTCTTGAGGTTTACAAAGTATTTTCCTCACAATAGCTCTGTTAGTTAGGGGGAACAAGATGTATTGTACCCATTTTCCTGATGAAGAAACTGAAGCTTTGGAAGATGGCATGACTTGCCCAAATCCACACCTTTCTTCCAAACAACAATAATAATGGATATTTATAGAGAGCTCTTAGGTTTGCCAAGCAACTTAAATGTTATCTCTCTCTCTCTCTCTCTCTCTCTCTCTCTCTCTCTCTCTCTCTCTCTCTCTCTCTTTCTCTCTCTCTCTCTCCCCCCTGCCCCCCTCTCTCTCTTCCAACACTTCAGTGAGGTAACTGCTACAGGCATTATTATTCCTAATATTCAGATGAGGAAAGGTAAGGCAGAAAGAATTTTAGTGGCTTGCATAGGATCATATAGCTTGTAGGTCTCTGTAATAAAATTTAAACCCAGGTCTTTCTGACACCATATCAATCTCATATGCAATGCTGTCTACCAACCTTACAACTACACTTCATTTTAGCTGATTTGAATTGTTTCTAGTTGTTTTATGTGTGCATATCTTGACTCTCCTATTGGATAGTAGCTTTCCATGTTAAGTGACTGAAATTTCTGCTTCTGTCTTGTACAATACGGGGCACAGATAGTTGCTTACTTAATACTTGAGGTCAGGGGTTCTTAATTTGGAGTTCATGAATTTTGATATTTGTGTTTGAATGTAATGGGTTTCTTTTGTTTATATTTTATTTTATAAATTTAAAACCATTATTCTGAGAAAGGATTCTTCCCTGTCAGCAGACTGCTTATAGGATCCCTGACATACACTCAAAAAAAGATTTAAAGACCCGGAATTGACAAAGGGGCCTCAATATGACTGGGAACAAGAAATGTTCTCTCATTAGAATGCTTGGGAGAATGTCCAGGCCTAAACTCCTAGACTACAATTTGGGGGGGGAGGGGGAGTGGACTTAGGGAGCTGCTCTTTGCTTTCCTAAGTACCACCGAGTTCTTTCTGAAGGCAACCACTTTCTAAGGGGGTTGTGAATCCCTTAGGACTGAAGAGTCCAAAAAGAACAAGGGCAGTAGTTGGGACTGGAGAGGAAGCCCCATTGGAGTAAAGCTTCCCTCTTAAATAAAGTCAACATAGCACATATTGGGACCCTGGCTCAAACTTCAAAATGAAGCATTCAGTCATGGCTCTGATCTTTGCAACGTGTTTTAAATTTCAGCTGTCATTTTGTGTTCAGCTGTGGAGGTCCTCTAAATCTGAATGGTTCTTTGCCAGATGCTTGAAAAATAATTGTGCAGGTCCATTCTGAGCTTCTTCCCCAGGAAGCTCCGTGTTCAAAGGAGAGCTTGTTATTTTTAAGCACAGATTCCATTTTTTATTGCATTCTTTGGCCAATTTTTTAAAGCAAAAAAACATTCCAAGAGTTTTCATTCCTCGAAGAAAAAGGAATCGATTTCGTGAGCATACATGGCCCTGTGAGCATCAAGGTGCCTTTTTTCAACCTGATGCATGAGGAGAAATGTTGAAGATCCCCATCAGCTTGGTATCAAATAGCTATAGCAACATTGTTTGCTTTAATTTCTATCATAAACCAGGGGAACAAGTTCTGCCAAAGATTCCTTTCCAATGAAAAGATATTAAGTCTAAGACCTCGGAGATTGGCTCAACTTAAACTAAGAGAATAGATTTCTATCCAACCAATGTATTGATTTATAGTAGCCTTGGAAATATCTACTTGCTTGAGTGGATAATGATTTAGGTTAGGTAATTAAATAAGACCAGGTTTGGCCTTACCAGTATCCAGTTCTCTTGGCATGTTTTGAAAGACTCCTTTCCCCCCTGAAAGCATCAGAGAAATAAAAGTATTCAGAGATGGAAGGAATCCAAGATGTCACCTTGGCCAACCAATTCATTTTTAGGATGAGGAAACTGAGGCCCTGAGAAATGATAGGAGACTCTTGGTTGCCCAAGGTCCCACATAGGGAATAAGTAGCAGAGCAAGGATTCAACCTCAAGTAATGATTAGGAAAAGTACAAAAGAGAGGAGGCAAAGGTGGGTCAAGCTTGGGCTACTTGAACGTTTTGCCTAAGACCCACCCTAGAGAAGATATCCATCTGTCGACTAGTTTAGAAAGATAAACTAGGAACAAATTAGTGCAAGCTGTTTAATTTGGAGTTCAGACTTTCTAACACATAGGCTGCATTATCGGCTGCATGGAAATACGATGCCTTCTAGAAGAGGAGTCTTTGAAAGGAAGGCAAAGAAGTTCTGGATACTCTTTGATCTGTGGCACACCAGCCTTCAGCTGATGCAGTTGAGTGCAAACTCTGTGACCTTGTGAACTTGGCTGAGCATTAACCAAATAAGAATCCTGAGAAGAACCTGCCAGTGGAGAGGACATAATTCTATACACTGAGCAGGGAGATTGAGTGAGAATGAGAATGTGTTATTACACAGCCAGACTAGAGTCACATATACCCCTTAATCCTATCTACCTCATGGAAACCGTTATTGAATTTGTGGAGGACAGACATGAGAATTACTGGTAATACCTTCTCTTCCTCATAAATCCCTTATTAATCTCCATTTAAATTTACTTTGGAATGGAGTTCCAGGGTCAAGGGTAATGAAGGCAATTACTGAAGGATTCCAGGTTCTAAAGAGCTCTTTAAAAACCCCTGAAAACTCATTTGTTGATTATGCATTTTCTATTTTAAGCTTTCTCATATATCCTCCATCCAGCTCATTCCCCACCACTTTAACATAGTTATCAAAAGCAGAGTTTGTAGGATTCAGGCCTAGCTAAAGCAAACAGTCCAAAAATTTGGGAAAAGATTTATCTTAATCCAACTGAAGGGTGGTAATCCAATTTATTTTACTTGAAAGCTTTAAATTTCAACAACTAAGCTAGAAATATTAGTCTCTCGCAAAAGAACATAAAGCTACAAGGATAACCAGCAATGCCAACCACTTGTGACCAACTCAATTACTTCTTAATGTGCAATGGCAATATTTTCTTCCCATATCCTGCATGTTTTACTTGGTATCCGTTCTACTGATCAGTTGAATGATGAGATGAAGCTCACACATTTAAACTACATGTAGCCAAGATAAAAGCAACAAAAAACATTGCTCAACTGCCTACTGTGTGTAAGGCTCCTTTCTGCTTCACAGATATGAAGTAAAGAGCTAATGCTCTAAATGTGAGCTATTGATCACAAAAACAGATCATTATAATTCCTTTACTGCTATTAGAAATGGGCTGCTAGGTGGAGAAGTGGCTGGAGTTCTCTGCTGAAGTCAGGAAGACTCATCTTCTTGAGTTCAAATCTAGCCTCACTTACTAACTATGTGAAAGTAGACAAGTGACAATCCTGTTGTCCTCAGTTTCCTCATATGTAAAATGAGCAGGAGAAGGAAATGGAAAACCATTCCAATATCCCTGTCAAGAAAACTTTAAATGGGGTCACAACTGAGTGGGAGTTAGACAAAAGTGAAAGTTCTGAATCACAATAACTATTAGAAATACAATACAAAGCCTATGTGGAACTCACAATGGGCCAGCAGCATCATCTGAGTATACAAGAATCAGGATGTCTTTTTTTTTTTTAATGAAAAAAGGTGTAGAGGAAACAAAAATATTAGTCACTTAGCCAAGTTCCCCACCTTCAAGGAAGATCAAGCCTAACTTATTTGGAACTTAGAGTGAAGTGTACTTATTCCTTTTTCTCAAGAGAAGGGATTTTACAATTCTCTCTGGAAGAAGAAAACTCCCAAGTTTTTCTTAGTGTTATCCTGCTTATGTATGTGATCAACATTTTTAAACCAGGTTTTTTTTGTTTTGTTGTGTTGTGTTGTGTTCTATTTTTTTTTAAGGACAATACAAAGAGAAGGAGAATAATGAAATGGAATGAGTACTGCATTGGGAATGTCAAGGTCTAGTTTCTATTCCTATTTCTGTCTCAGATACCTTGGTAAATCATGTAATTACTCTGAATTTTAACTTCTCCTGTACAGTGAGGGTATTGGACTAGATAATCTCTCTCAACTCTAAAATCTTTTGATTAATATTGTTAACAGTATTTATTCCCATAGTTTTCCTCTGTGTTCCTACAGTTGATTGCATCAATGGCCCCAGATACTGAATCAACTTTGACACAGCCCATCTAGTTGTGGGCAAAAATGGACTGATTGTTTTTCCTTATTTTTCTACTTTTGAAATTTTTTCATTCTCTTAAATCTTTGAATGCTTCATCCACTGGTTTCAATAGATTTCCATGTCCTCTGTTTTTCCCATAGACATTTATGCTTTCTTTCTGGCTGACATCTTTGACCTCTTCTTTTTCCCACACTCTTCTTAACATCTCACACCAATCATCCTTGGTCTTTTATTCCCTTGGATTTCATGCTTTGTTCCTTCATACAATTCCTTCTACCTATAATCATTTGCCAATTTAATATCAGCCAACATTCCTTTTTCTAAAACCTTCACAGACCTCCAGAAACATCCACTCCTGTGAAGAATTTCAGCAACAATGACCACTAGTCAGCACACACTTGGTCTGTACTACATTGTTCTGAATTCTCGTTCCACTTGTGCTGATAGATTGGAAATTGTTCAGGATCAGAGAGTAGTCCTTTGTTTGGTACATTACACATAAAAAAACTGTACAGAGCTGTCAGTGTTTGCAATGCTGTGTAAATGACAATGACTTTTGAAAAACTGCAAACTATTCTGCTCTGTGAATTCAGTCTCAGTGACCTGAGAACTCTAGCCATCCCAACTATTTTAACTTGCAAATGTGCCATGGTTCAAATTGACTAGAGGCCTGCTATATGAAGAATTCTTTACTTCCTTTTCTATAGAGGTAGTTTAAAGATATTTCCCTAAGATGGTTGTCACCAAAGGTAGAGAAACTGTGAAGAGATCCTAGTTCACTGCCTTTTTTAAGGAATATAGCAGACTTTATGTTACAGACTCTATCATGTGAAACTCAGTTCTATATCATGGATCATAAAATAGTAATAATAAACAATAGCTAGGATTTACATAGCCCCTACTATGTGCCAGTCACTAGGAGTCAATGTGAAAAGAGTATGGGATCTGAGACCCCGACTCTTCCACAAAGGAGCTGGGTTACCCCATCAAAGTCCCTCTGTTTCTCTGAGACTCAGTTTCTTCCTCCACAAAATTAATGGGTTGAACTAGATGGTCTCTGACACTTCCTTTTTACTCTAAAGTACTCTGTTTTCAATCTGTTTTATCACCTCTTGAAAAGAAAGCAGGAAAATTCCACTAAGAATTAGAAACCTAGGGATGAAGAATCAACATTTAGGAGAAAGAATGAGTGACTTCCGGTGTTTTTGCCTACTGCACCAGAAGGTGGAAAAGGTAGAGAAGGTAAAGAAAAGTCTTGAGGCAATGTTACCTTTGCAGCAAGTCTGCCAAAATGGGTGGGTTTCTTAGGTTGTTATTGTTACTCATTTGTCCTCCCTCCCTCTCTCTCCCTCTCTCTTCCTCCCCCCTCCTCTCTCTCTCTCTCTCTCTCTCTCTCTCTCTCTCTCTCTCTCTCTCTCTCTCTCTCTCTCTCTCTTTTTGTATTTGAGAGAAAGGAAGTCAGACAGAATATTCAACTTAGCATATTCTCATGGTCAAACTGTAGTGGGTAATGCTTAAAAAATTATGATTTCATTGATGTATATATTGCTTACTATTGCAGATTCCAACACTTCACAATCTTCACCTGCTTATGTAGTCAGATTGATTTCTTTGTTTGCTTGCTTGCTTATTCATTCATTTATTACCGGTCACCAACCTGGTAATATAGAGGCAATATACCAGTCTTTTCAAATTTCTTGCCCACACCCTGGACAAGAAATCATTATGTGCGTTTGTTTTCCATCTTACTAGAATCTCTATAGCTGCTCCTCAGTTCTCCTTGAATCTTGAAAGCAAACTCCCTTGTGTGTCAAGCTCCTTGCCAGATTTGATGATCACTGGGGGCACCTGCCCCTTTTAAGAGGCAAATAAGTTTTGAAGTTAGAGGGTTTAGCCTAGTTAACAAACGGGCTTCTCCTGAGGTCTAGTCCAATGGCCCATTTCTGCCCCCTTCCCCAAATAGCATTGTTTTACTGGCAGCCAAATTAAAGGGAAGCTATATGTGTCTAGACACACATTCTAAATAGCTAGAAGGTAAGAAGGTTTCAGTTGAATACACTGAATAGATATTAGGAGCCTCTTAAACTTAACTCATTATCTTTCCCCCAAAACCTTCCCCTCTTCCAAACTTCCCTGTTACTGTCACAAGCCTCACTTAAAATCTAATTCACTGCAAGTCATGACATCACCTCCCGATGTCATGGTTCTCTTCGAGAACGAAGAACAAACAACAGCAACAACAATACTGTCATAGTGACCAGCATCCTCATAGTCACTCAGACCTGCAATCATTCACAACTCCACAATCTCTCTCTCTCATCTCCCATATTCAATTTGTTACCCGGTCCTGTATTTTATCTTCACAATAGATATCTAGGACTACTATCCCTTCTGTCTTCTAACAATAGCCACCGCCCTGGTACAGACCTTTATCACCTCATAGCTGGAACAAATTTCAGGTTGGACCATGTCACAGGCCTACTCAATGAACTCTCTAGCTGTCATGAGCTTCGGTTTCCTTTTTTTGTAAAATGAGAGGGCAGGATGATACATTCTCTGAAGTCCTTTGAGGCTCTAGATTTATGACTTATTAGGCTCCTTCCAGCCACTGCAGGGCTGCCCAACTCTTCTTCATGGCTGCTTCTTCAAGAATACAGTGCCCTGAGCTTTTCTGCATCCTGCCTGAGAAGAGACTACTAACCCATTTCTCTTTGTTGTTGTTGTTAGAGTCTTTTTCAGTCATATCTTATACTTTGTAACTCCATTTGTGGTTTTCTTGGCAAAGTTAATGGAATGGTTTGCCATTTCCTTACCCACATCATTTTACAGAGGAGGAACTGAAGCAAATAAGGGTAAGCGACTTACCCAAGGTCACACAGCTAATAAGTGTCTGAGACTGGATTTGAACACAGGAAGATCAGTCTTCCTGACTCCACTGTGCCACCTAACTGCCTTATTGCCCTTATGTACTGGCAAACAATTATGAGAAAATTAATAGAGACACAGTATGTAGTCTTTGACTGAGGGACAGAGTATTTATTTTCATGATGTTACTTGGCCAGTGCAGAGGTTGAATCTATTAATTTGATCATATCATCCTCTGAGTAACTCAGATACTTAGCTTAGGAACAAAGTTGAGATCTACCTAATTCAGGGGTCCTTATATGGAAGTCCATGAACTTTTTTAATTTTAACAGGTTCATAACTATATTTCTTTTCTTCTTTTTTGGTGGTACAATGAGGGTTAAGTGACTTAATCAGGGTCACACAGCTAGTAAGTGTCAAGTGTCAGGCCAGATTTGAACTCAGGTCCTCCTGAATCCAGGGCTGGTGCTTTATCCACTGTGCCACCTAGCTGCCCCATAACTATATTTCAAAATAATTGTTTTCTTGGTAATCCTATGTATTTTATTCTGCAAAGAAGTCTATAGACTTCACTAGGCTGCCAAAGGAATCCATGACACAAAAAAACTCTGATATAGAGGCTCAGTCATAACTCATAAGAGTATTTAACTGCTAAGGGCTAAGTAGCCACCCACAATAAACATTGTTCATTTTTGAAGGAATGAGGGAGATGGGGATAAGTGAAGATAAGGGGACAGAGAGCTCTTAGGTGGTATTCTTATCAGAATGTCTGTTATTTATGAAGCCTCATTAATGCATTTATTTGATCCTTCTCAGAGTCTGGAATGTCGGGATTGGGAAAGACCTTGGAGGTCATCCAGTTCATCTTCCCATCCAAAACAGGAATTCTCTCCATAACAGGGGGTGGCAAACTCCACCACAGCCAAATCCAGTTTGCTGCCTGTTTTTTGTGTGACTCACAAGCTGCCACTCTTAACTTGCAGGTCATACAAAAACAGGTGGTATCATGGATTTGGCCTGTGGGCGATAGTTTGCTGGCCCCTGCTCTATAGCATTCCTGATTGGTGGTTACCTAGCCTCTGATGAAATGCTTCCATTGAAACAGAGCCTGCTCCCTCACAGGCTACCTCATTCTAACCCTTCTTCTCTCTTGAACTCTAGATCTGGGTTTCTAACTTCCTGCTGGAATTCTTTACCTAGATAACCTGCCAGCAATTCATTTCAACATGACCAAGACTGAATTCATCATCTTTCCCCAAAAAACCACTTCCTCCTCCTAAAATTTATATTTCTGTTGATTATACTACCATGGTCTTAGTCATCTGAGGTCAAAATCTTGGCTTTATATTTGATCCTTCCCTCTCCCTGTCCTTTCACCCTCCCCACATTCAACCAGTTGCCAAGTTCAGTAGATCTTAACTCCCCAGTGTCTCTCATATCCACTGGTTCCTTTTTATTTTTGCTGCTACCACCTGATGAAGGTGGTCTCACCTTATCACCTCTAGACTGGGCTATTTGAATAGCTTCTTAGCAGGTCTTCCTGCCTTCAATATCTCTTCTCGGTATGGGCTCAAGCAAAGGGAGTATGAGATATGGTCAACATCATTCTTTTATTTCAAGGTCCAACTGAGAACTACCTCCTACATAAAGCTATCCCGATCCTCCCTTGAGCTGAAAATGATTTCTCCCAACTCTAATTTTCTAACAGTATTTTATCTAGATCTCTCCTGTGCTCCCATCACTTTCTAACCCCGTATTGCACTTATTCATGCAGATGTTGTGTTCCCCTTTAATAGAGTATAAGCGGGATTCTTTCATTGTTCAACTTTATATCCTCAGGGCAGCTAGGTGGCACAGTGATAGAGCACTGGCCCTGAATTCAGGAGGACCTGAGTTCAAATCCATCCTCAGACATTTGACCTTACTAGCAGTCTGACCCTGAGCAAGTCACTTAACCCCAATTGCTGTACCAAAAAAAAAATTGGAATCCAAAACTATTAATAAGAATATTTATTACTTAAAAAAAAAACAAATAAACTTTATATCCCCAGTACAAAGCCCAGTCTCTTTTGCATAATGGGAACTTAATAATAATTTTTAGTTGAATTAAACTTTATTGATTTAAATTCTATCATAGGGGGGAGCTAGGTAGCACAGTGGATAAAGCACTGGCCCTGGATTCAGGAGGACCTGAGTTCAAATCCGGCCTCAGACACTTAACACTTACTAGCTGTGTGACCCTGGGCAAGTCACTTAACCCCAATTGCCTCACAAAAAAAAAATTTCTACCATTGTGGGGCAGCTAGATGGCACAGTGGATAGAGCACTGGCCCTGGAGTCAGGAAGACCTGAGTTCAAATACGGCCTCAAACACTTGACACATACTTGCTGTGTGACCCTAGGCAAGTCACATAACCCCAATTGCCTCACCCCCAAAAAAACAAACAAACAAAAATCTATCATTGAACAGCCCAAAAAGCTGTTGCAATTATAACTTTATGAAACCAAAATCTTCTACACATTGGTTTTGGTTCTGCCTTCTAGAACACCACAATTCTTATTTTGTTTTTCACAAAGAATAGTGATTAGATCAGTAGGTTTTGTTGTTTGTTTGATTGTTTGTTTGTTTAGGGAATTTCCCCCATGAGGAAATACCCTTTACCAATGAATGTTGGTAACTTCTCTGTAATTTATAGTTTCAGAGAGTTACCCACAATCCCGAGAGGTTAAGCAGCTTGTTCAGGATGACACAGCCAGTATGAGCCAAAGGAGGGACTTGAATTCAGGTCTTCCTAGATCAGCTGTTAATCCACTATACAACATTGTCTTTCTTTCACTTGACAAGCCCCTAATGGTTCTGAGATGGACCCTTTGATGACTTGATTTTAACAGGAGACATCAGATGGGAACAGGTCATGTTAAGCAAACACAGATGGTTTGGAGAATCAAACCTTGTGTGATGGAATACCACCTAGTAATTTCTGATAATGATAATTTCCACTTATGGCAAAAGACTGGAAAACAAGGAAATATACACGGGGAAATCAGGAATTTTATTCTGTGAGATTAGGAGTGAGAAATGTAACAATTAGATTATAAACTGTTTAAGGGTAGGCATTGAGTTTTACATAGAATAAGAGAGACACATATATTTTATTTTTACCACCTTTCTGCAGTGCCCAGTATGGGGCTAAATATATCATAGTTGATTCAAAACTGTGAATTTGAATATAGTTACTTGGAGCTTTGGGCAGCTAGGTGGTACAGTGATAGAGTGCCAGGCCTGAAGTCAGGAAGACCTGAGTTCAAATCCAGCCTCAGACACTTAGCTGTGACCCTGGGCAAGTCATTTAACCCCATTGGCCTCAGTTTCCTCATCTGTAAAATGAGCTAGAAAAGGAAATGGCGAACCCCTCCAGTATCTTCACCAAGAAAACCCCAAATGGCATCACAAAGAGTTGGATATGACAGAAACTGCTGAACAATAACACTTGGAGCTTAAATGTCTGGTACCTGAATTATAACATGTTTAAAACAGCTCCATCGCCCAACTCCAGGAATTTTCACTGGCTGCCTCCCATGCCTAGAACACTCTTTCCCCATCTCTTTCTATGGGCTTCCTTCAGGTACCAACTTAAATCTCACTCTCTACAGGAAGCCTTTCTTGATTCTCAATTTTAGTGCCTTCCTTCTGTTGATTATTTCCAATTTATCCTGCACATAGTTATTTGCATGTTGTCTCCTCCTTAGATTATGAGCCCCTCCATAGTAGAGACTATATTTTATCTTTCTTTGTAACCTCAATGCTTAGCATAGTGCCTGGTATGTAGTTTACTGAGTGACCAAACTGGTCTTCCTTTTCTCCTTCATGTTGTCCTAATTTCTCCATTCACTTCAGTGCTACCACCATCTTCCTAGTTCCCCAAGCTCACAATTTTGGAGTCACTTTTTACTTCTCTTGCCCACAAACTACAATTCATCTCCTATTCCTGCAACTTTCCCATGCAAAGGGCAACCCCCTCCACATAAGCCTCTGGAATCTTCCATCTGTGTTTACACCTATCTGTTCTCTGACCCATATACATGATTGGAATCTCTGCAGAAGTTATCAATCACATGGAAATCCATAGAGATCATTAAGATCAGCCATGGTGAGCCAGCCATTGAACCTCTTTGACATTTCATAATTATTTCTCTTTTTCCCAACGTATGTTCATATGTGCTGAGTTTTTAGTCCACCTGAGAAGAGAGTTAAAGTTTGAGTCAATCTCTCTTCATTTCATTTTGTCTATCCTTCCTTATCGTGTGCTTTCATACTTTATTGAGGGTATGGGCTGTCTTTCACAGGATGAGGTAGTCAGCCATCTTCCTTTTACCATCCCTGCCTTACTGTCAGACCCCCTCACATGGGAAAGTGAAGGAGGGCATGGTGGAGAAAAACAGCAAATCCACTGAAAAATGAGATATATTATTGGATGGATGTGGCCAGAAATCTTGATGGATTAGTCATTCCATGTAGCAAGCCAGAGAAAAAGAAGAATAAACAAAAGTGTTTGAGTTTATACGGAAATGAAATTGTTGAGTTACATGTTCCTGGCTCTATTTCCAAGAAAGGTAAAAAAAAAAAAAAAAAGACCCAAGATGGATGGGACTTGCCAAAGTGTTAGGTAAACAAATACATGAGTATTAAAGTTTAGGCTCTAGTAATTAGTAGAGAAGTACAGGATAATAAGCACAGTGGGATGTCCCTCAAGGTACTTTAGACTCCGACTGTGTTTATTATCCAGTATCAGTATGGAAATATATGCCTGACTACATTTATGGTGCCATTTGGAACTTTAAAATAAGCTCTTATACTCAGGAAGAGGTTACTAAATTACTCACCCTGTAAGGTTGGGGTTTTTTTCTGATTAGCATAATTTTACCCATTACTTGCCTTATCAAGAATATGTATCCATTGTTGTACACATGTCTTGGAGAGATGTTTAATCTGTTAAACATTTTTGCAATATTCTGTCAAACTTAGGATAGCTACCTTTCACTGACTTTAATGGCAGATTCAGCTAGCACTTATATGTCATTTGTAAAATTTGTGAAGCTCATAGTTTTCCTTGGTACCTTTCATAGTGGACAATGTTTTAGATATTTATCTGCTAGAATCCCACCAGCTTCTTATTTTTAATCTTCTTTTGATTTCAACTTTGACCTCATTCTTCCATACAATAACTAAAAGTAGCATCATCAGAGGGAAAGAAAAGACAATGATCATCTATATGTAGCATTACCTTCTCCACAACACAGAAAAGAATTTTTGAAAAAGTAAGATTTGGTTTTCTTTCTTTCTATCTATCTATCTATCTATCTATCTATCTATCTATCTATCTATCTATCTATCTATCTTTCTTTCTTTCTTTCCTTCCTTCCTTCTTTCTTTCTTGATTGCTTCCTTCCTTTCTCTTTCTTTCTCTCTCCCTTCCTTCTTTTCCTTCCTTCCTTCTTTTCCTTCTTTCCTACTTCCGTCCCTCTTCTCTCTCTCCCTTACTCCCTTCTTCTCTTTCCTTCCTTCCTTCCTTCCTTCCTTCCTTCCTTCCTTCCTTCCTTCCTTCCTTCCTTCCTTCTTTCCTTCCTTCTTTCTATCTTTCTATCTATCTTTTTCAATCTATCTTCTAAGTGGTAAACACGTTATTTATTGGGCACTAGATGGCAGCATGGTATATGGGTCATGAATGAGGAGAAGTGACAGCCACCCTGATGGTTGCCTGTATCCTTTGGAATATGCACATAGTATCCAAAGGCGCTCAATTCTTTAGAGTATCAACTGTGACTCTCTCTGTCCTTCTACTTTATCTGCCATGTGCTCCAGTGATGGACGACTCGCCGGAGGTTGGCGTTAGTATATTCTCCACAACACTTTGGCTTTCAAAAATCTAAAGGAAAGACTTTTATCTCACCCAATCCTGCTCCTAATCTCATCATCTGGACATCTGTAGTTTTACAAGGTGAACAAGGTCTGAGATTGCTTCTTATTTATTTTGTGAACACTGACAAGGTCTGTTTGGTTCAATCCCATGCAATCTGTATGCTGTGGGTATTTGAATCTGAGTGTATTTGTCTTGCAGAGCCAAACATTTAAATACAACTCCATTTTCCACATCTCCATTCAATGCATATGTTGCAGAAGAAAAGCTAATATAATTATTTGGAGGCACAGCTTTATAGAAACATTAACTCAAAAAAATGTTCTGAGTTTAACCACAATGATGACACTGCCACAATTGGTCACAAAATGTTAGATCTGGAGAGAATTTTTGTCATAGAAGCAGAGATATAAAGCTGGAAGAGGCCTCAGAGGTCATCTAATAGGAGTCCTTCATTTTACATAGGAGGAAACTGGGGCCTAAGGAGATTAAGTGACTTGTCCAAGGTCATAAAGGCAGGATTTAAACCAGGAACTTTTAGCTCCATTCAAAGAACTTTCCAATGAACCTCCCTTGCCCAGTCGCTTCCCATTTTATAGATGAATAATAGTATAATGATACTGATAATAGCTAGCATTTCCAAAGTGGAAATAAGGAAACTGAGGTGCGGAGAAGTTGTGACTTGCCCAAAATAATATAGTGGGCCAGAAACAGAGAAAGCACTAGAGATCAGCTTGTCTGACTCCCAGACCAGAGCTTTTTCCTATTACTCCAAGATAATTTATATAGATATAAAGATGTAGCATATGAAATGTCCCTCACCTCTCCACCCTGATTCTACAAGTCGACTTACCTTATAGCTGCTCCTAAACTCTCACCTCTAATGTCCCACTCACAAACCATCTGTCCCCATGCTGCCCAGTTATATGCACCTTGGCAGATCCTATACCCCTCAGAATCTGACATTCCAGCCTACTACATCCCTCTGCCCTATGACCGGCCTCCTTATTGGGGTTTCAATGGGAACTCAGGGCAGAGAGCTGAAAGAATTGATATTCATTGGAAAAATTAGATGACAGATACAGAAGTACTGAAATATTGCAGTTGTTCCCATGGTATTTCCGGCTTGACCAGAAGAAGGAAATACCAGAAATCTCCTAAGTGAGCCCATTTGGGCAATGTTTTTATACTCAGTGTTCATACATTTCACGTTTCCCTTCAAACCTTTAAGTACTAATTCAAACCGTCCAGCCCTAGTCCCGGGAGGGTTCACCTACCACTAAATATTGTTGATTTGCAAAACCCACCGATTCTTTTCATAGAACAGGCTTTGCTTTCATGCCTCTTTTCAGATGTAGAGTCTTTTCCCAATTAAGCAGCCATGGCTGAGTTCTCCTCTGGTTAGGATTACAAACAAACAGCACCACCCTCCTGCCTCAGCCTGGCCACCCCTCCCTTCAGTTTGACACATGGCTCCTTTGATCTCAGCCTCAGACCAGAGCAACAGGCTCCTAATTAGTCACCAGCCATAAATCACTGGGTAATGGGGTCCTCCCTGAGCAAGGCAGGCATTGCTGTGCTGGGAGGCAAAGGAGCAGGGGGTGTTTAGTGTTAAAATGAGCTGGGGTGGGGGGGAGGTGTCAGAAAGAAAAGAGATTTATAAAAATTTGCCGAAATTGTTGCTTTGTTGTCAAACAGCTTCCAAGAGGAAATCTTATGACAAGAAAGAATGAAAGAGAAAAAAGAAATAAAGGGACAGATAAAGGGAAGAAAGGAAAAGAAAGAGAAGGAAGGAAGGAAGGAAGGAAGGAAGGAAGGAAGGAAGGAAGGAAGGAAGGAAGGAAGGAAGAAGGGAGGGAGAGAGGGAAGGAAGGAAGGAAGGAAGGAAGGAAGGAAGGAAGGAAGGAAGGAAGGAAGGAAGGAAGGAAGGAAGGAAGGAAGGAAGGAAGGAAGGAAGGAAGGAAGGAAGGAAGAAGGGAGGGAGAGAGGGAAGGAAGGAAGGAGGAAAGAAGGAGAGAGGGAGGGAAGAAAAGGAAGAAAGAAGAAAAGAAAGAGAAAGGAAAGAAGGAAGAGAAAAAGAAAACCTATAGAAAGAGCATGTTCTTATATGTTTGGAAGAAGTCATACCTGAAGCACCCTGAATCCAGTAGAAATAAAATTTCCAAATACTAAGAACAACACAACATAGAAACCCCCTACTTTTTTTGGGGGGGGGGGCAGGGCAATGAGGGTTAAGTGACTTGCCCAGGGTCACACAACTAATAAGTGTCAAGTGTCTGAGGCTGGATTTGAACTCAGGTCCTCTTGAATCCATGGCCAGTGTTTTATCCACTGCACCGCCTACCTGCCCCCTAGAAACCCTTTTCTTAATTTTGTTAATGTCATTCCTGTTGGTCACTACCTTGAAAACTTCATAATCCTCAACAACTTCATGTGACTAAAGGTAGGAAGGTAAGCTTCATCCTAGTCAATGGGGAAGTTTCTAGTAATTCCCAATTATTTTAGGTAATTTGGTTTGAGCCAGTGTATGCTACTGACAATATGGGTAAATCCTAAATAATTTCAGTTAATCTTCTCAATGCCACTTTATCCTGTGGCAGGGTCGGATCAATCAATCAAGTATTTATTAAGCACCTACAAGGTACTGGCAATATAAAGATTAAAAAATCAAACAGAATTCCAATGTTTTGCTAAGGAGGGTAATGGACTTAAAAGGACCAGTATTGTTTATTGTCCTTTGCCTTCTGATTAGACATACAGTTGAAGGACTCCAAAACGTTTTTTTGCTTTAATTAGAAAAATATTTTGTAGACTAGGCAATAACAGGCCCCTTTGAATTCTGTTCTCTCAGGTGATTCAGATTGGCTCCACGTCAGAGTCCGAGTAAGCCTTGGACAAAACTATGAAGTAGGTAGTTTGTTTCAGACTCTGAGCCTCAGGAGTCTAGCTATGTGCCCTTTATGGTAGCAATGACTCATTCCCAAGGTCAATTCTAGTGTCCCATATCAAAATGTTCTTCCGCACCATTATTTAATACTAAGATAACAAGCCACTGATATATTTAAAGTATCATGACTTCTATGAATCTCAAGGAATTCTAAAGATCAATGCCTTAAACTAAATATTTGAATAGCTGATTGTGGAATTTGGGCAGGGCGGGGTGGGGGGGGAGTCAAAGGGTGAAGGAAGGTTGAAGGCATAAAGATAGAGAAGATACCTTATTAGGACTTTCTAGGGCAACTAGGTGCTACAATGGATAGAACTCTGGGCCTGGAGTCAGGAAAATCTGAGTTCAAATCTTTCCTCAGACACTTCCTAGCTGTGTGACCCTGGGCAAGTCACTTAGCCCTGTTTGCCTCAGTTTCCTCATCTGTAAAATTATCTGGAGAAGGAAATGGCAAACCACCCCAGTTTCTTTGCCAAGCAAATGACAAATGGGGTTACAAAGAATCAGACACAACTGAACAAGAACAACAACAAAGTATCCTTGAAATTATATAACTTAGGTAGGAATTTTTAATTCTGTTGATATGTAAGGAAGGGCATTACAACACATCTAAGTGCCTTGGATATTTTCTTATTGGACTATGAGAAATAGAGGGTGTCCTGAGAAAAGAAGGGAATTTTATAAAATAAAGATACTGAGATTTCCCTTGTTAGATTATTTAAGGGGCTCAGTATCACACTACTCATTATTCCTTATGCTTGCCGAATCAGTTTGTATTGCTCTCATGACAATAATGCCATTACAGGAATGAAATAGAATACCATGCTACTCAATTGCCCATTTTGCTTCCATGAGGTCTTGAACTGGAAAATACCTTAGAGATCAACTAGTATGACTTTTTCGTTTCACTGATAAGGGCTCAGAAATTTGAAATTATTTACTCAAGTTCCCACAAGCAGTAGGTGACAGAGATGGCATTCAGACTCTGGTACTACAATTCCATACCTAGGAAGTTCCGTGTCCAGTGGTCTTTCCACAGTTTCACATTTCACTCTTATGTTTGGGCCTCAGGGTACTTAGCAGAGGCTCAAAGGGTCTACCTTTGACTTTTCCAAGCTATTTAATCCTTCTATGCCAGTTTCCTCAACTTGTAAATGGAAAAGATCAGTTGTTTTAACTTGTAGTACTTTAGAAAGCAACTGTTTGTAATGGGCTGCAAATACTCCTAGGAAGAGAAGCAGTGTCATGTGCTGGTAAGACCACTGCATTGGGAGTCAGGTAATGCAGTTCTTTCCCCCAGCTCTCTCACAAGTTCATTGTCAGGCACAGCTCCAGCAAGAGACTTACTTAGTCTCTCTAGCCCTCAGTTTCAACATCTATGAAATAAAGGCTTGTAATAAATGATTTCCAAGATTCCTTCCAGCTCTAACATTCTATGAGTCATCCTCGTCAATCCATTCTCAGAGCCTTTCAGATGAGCACCAGACCATAAAAGCAGGACCCCAAAGAGACAAGTTTATAACTAAAGGAAATCAAACTGTGGCCAACTAAGAATGATCAAAAGGATGTGAATGCTTTCTTTCGGACAGTGGTACTTCTAAGTGCTTCCTCACTCAGACTAGAGATTTGTACAGAGGACTATGGATATTTGGCAGGGCAAATTCTCCTCCCAGGAAATAATGTTCATAAAAATTATGCTTGAAAAAGTGTTGTGAAATTTCTTTAGCACCCCTTTTCTCATCCTCTTATTCATACCTGTTCCCAGATCTTTGTTTATGGTCACGTTTAAATGATTGATGCTAGCAAAAAGAATTGCTCCCAAAGTTGTCAGTGTAGTCACATTCCCAAGCAACATTCATAGGATCTAGAGCCAAAAGTGACCTTGGAGATCAATGAATAATTATACTCAAGAAGAGACTGAGTCCCAGAGAAGTTAAATGACTTGCCTAAGATCACACAGGAATACAGTTGAAATTAAAACCTATGTCTCTTATCCTTAAGCCAAGTGCTCTGTCCCCTATTCATATAATGCTTTGATTAGGCAGCCAGGTGGCACAGTGGATAAAGCACTGATCCTGAAGTTAGAAAGACCTGGGTTCAGATCTCACCTCAGACACTAGCTGTGTGACACTGGGCAAGTTGCTTAACTCCAATTGCCTCAAACATCCAAGGCCATCTCCAGTTGTCCTGATCTCTCTCTCTCTCTCTCTCTCTCTCTCTCTCTCTCTCTCTCTCTCTCTCTCTCTCTCTCTCTCTCTCTTTCCCCCATCTCCCCAGATGGCTCTGAAGGAGAGAGTGAGGTTGATGACCTTGCACAGCCCTCCCTCACTTATATCCAATTCAGTGCAAGTCATGACATCACCTCCTGATGTCATGGTCCTCTTTGAGGTTGAAGGACAAAAACAATAATGCTCTGATTAAACACATTTCAAATAGTCATTAATAAAATAGAAGTAAAGCCTTCATAGAGGTCAGGAAACCACTGATTACTTATATAACATTTATAAAATGATCCATATGGAGCCTGATGATCCTGTGTAACTGTTGTCTTATCTACTGTTATATTTTCAGGGAATCATTTTCATGGTGTTTAGTGAGGTATGCTGGTAAATGTTTAACAAATGGCTTTCTTATTTAAAATGTTGGCAGAACACACTTTTAAGTTTAATCTAAACCAAAAGTGCCAAACTCCCAGCTTACCTACAGAAAGGCCCACAAAATTCATGTCTCTGACCAAATTAAAATATAATTGATAAATGTTTAACAAAATTTTAAAAAATATAGCACAACATAGATAATGTTAATCTGTGGTTTTTTAAGTCAATATATGGGCTACTAGGATCTGTTTCTATTTGAGTTAGAAGCCCCTGATGTTCATTATTAACATTTTAACCTCACTTTCTTAGGTCTTAACAATCAATAAAACAATAAGTCAAGTCTCAATTTGTAGTGTTTCCTGATTGCCTGTAAATGCTCTCAATAAAAATTTAATGATCAGCTCTCATCAGCCAGTTCAAACTGGCTCCAACATGCCTCTAGTTATCCCTGTGTTTTATCAAGGGATCAAGTCCTGGGCTAAATGGGTGAAGGGGTGAAAGTAAAATTTCAGGCATTAACTACCATGTAAGAGTGACTTTCCCCCACAACATTTTGATCTTCTGCATATCCTTGATACCAGCCTATGGAATCAACTGCTTATTCTGCCTGTACTTAAAAGGGCCTGGGGAAAAAATTAGAGCCTTTTTGTTTTCCTTGTAGGACAATTTTATTTGAGGACAACTGTAATTGCCCTCTTCTTAATATAAAGTAGGCCTCAGAATAAAGATTTTTTTTTTTTACTTGAATTATCTCCACCCAATCAAGCATTTATTAAATTCCTACTGTGGACTAAGCACTGGGGTTACAGTTACAAAGGTGAGACAGTCTGTCCTCAAGAACCTTCACTCTTTAAGGTTAGACAAAATAAACACATATGTAAACTATAAATAAAATAAATATAAGGTGATTTTTTTTTAATTTGGTAGGGAAAGAGCTAGTATTATCTGAGGGATGGGGGGTGGGGTAGGGTCAATCAGGAAAGGCCTTGAGTGGAAGATGAAATCTGAGATAAACTTTGAAGAAAATGAGGATTTCTAAGAGCCAGAGTTGGAGAGATAATACAAAGAACAGCCTATGCAAATGCATGGAGATGGGAAACAGAGTCCACTTTGGGGGCAATTAGGCATATGCCTAGAGTGTTCTGTGTTAACTTTCCTCTTCTATTTCTTTCCAAAACTGGTAAGAAGCAACAGTGCCCTGCTGCCTTGTGAATTCCATAGGAGGGGTTGGGAAGATTTGTAAAGACCAGTTCATTAGGAAAATGCTGACTCCTTTAAAGCCCAAATCACTTCTCTGTTTTGTTTGGAATGTTAATAAAATGTCTATGATACACAGTTATTGTTTTTATCCTCTTACTTAACAAACATGGAATGGTTAAAATTGGGTCCATCATAATCTCAACTGGCAATGGCTACTTCCAATGCTTTGGCTGCTCTTAAGTGATTTCAGAAATGAGCATTTTGCTTTTACTTTCATTGTTCAAAGAAAACTTTGCAATTAAATAAAGGATCAACTGACCCCAAGCTCCCTTAGTTTTGATTATTCCAAACCCTCTCAGTAACCTTAGTGGAAACTTAATGGGTGGATAACATTCCAGAAGATAACGCTAAAGGAATGACTTTGACTCAGGGTGTTTTGGATGATAGACTTAGAAAGAGAAATCTTGATGCTCAATGGTAGAAACAGTTTTGTTGGCTTGCATACAGCTGTGATCAACAGAGTGCTTGATGTTTTGCCTGTAGATGTTTATGTGTAGCCGTGGAAGTGCTGAAGCATTCATTTTTAACTCAAACACCTATGAATTTTAGAATCCAGGAAAAAAATTACCTGTAAATGGTTCCAGCACTCTCTTCTCACTCACAAAGCTCAGATTCAATCCTTATTCTTTCATGAAAGAATAGGTTGAGTACAGTTTCGTATTTAAATTCAATAAACATTTATTAAGCACTTACTCTGTTCCAGGCACTGTTGTAAGGTCTGGGGATACAAATGAGAAAGAGACAATCCCTGCCCCCAAGGAGCTTACAATCTCAATGGGGGAAGACAACATACAAAAAGAAACTGTAAAAGGGGGGAAGGTTGTATGTGCAAACAGTGGGTACCTGGCTTAGGAAGAGTTTAGTGCTCCATACTCCAGTCCTCCAATCAGAGGAGAGAGGCAACTGAGGGTGAATTGAGAAGATGTGGAATATCCTTACCCGCCTGCGTCATTCTTCTTGGTGATGAGATTTCAGATGATCAGTTTATGCTGGGAGGTGGGGAGGGAGAGCATGTGGTTTCAGGGAGGAAAGCCAAAAAGAGTTGCTGATGTAAAATGGAGAAGTATCATGAATCAACATTGTAGGCTCTATAAAGACCAAAGAAGGTAAAGTGCTTAGAGAAGATAGGGATGAGACATTTTCCTCCACAGTTCAGGGATTTATTTGGCCTGTCTTACCTTTACCCCAAATGTTGCTTCTCCTCCCTCCATTGTCCCCTTTGACCTTTACTGATGTAATTTTTCTCTACACTGACTGGCATTTCAAATCTCAGTTCCCAATACTGGATGAATGAATGAATGGACATAACCGAGTAAGTGCTTATAATATGCTAAACCCTTTGCTAATTAATTACTGGGAATACAAATATAAATACAAGGTCACTCCCTGTCTCCAATGAGCTTATTTCCTAGTAGAGGTAGAAAATATCCAAAGGAAGGTGGTCTGGACATATAGGTCTGGAAATTTACCATAAGGGTGCCTAGGTGGCACAGTGGATGCCTAGTCTGAAATCAGAAAATCCTTAGTTTAAATCCAGCCTCAGACACCTACTAGCTGTGTGACAGGTCATTTACCTTCTGTTTGCCTCAGTTTCTACATCTGTAAAGTGCTGTTATTTGTCTTTCATTCTTCAAGAGGACATCCACATTGAAAGATGATGTTATGAATTGCAGTAAATTGGAATTAAGTGGGGCAGGGCTGTGCAAAGTCAACAGACTCATGCTCTCCTCTTGAGCTATCTGGGTCTGGTGGTGAGATATATCAGGATGATGGAAATGGCCCTGATGATAGTAAAGTGAGGATAATAATACCTGGCACATAGTAAGTGTTATATAAATATAAGATATCATCATCATTATTTCTATCATAAAAGTATTTTATTATTTTCTAGTTACATGTAGAGATAGTTTTCAACATTTGTTTTTATAAGATTTCTAGTTCCACATTTTTCTCCCTCTCTCCATTCCCTCCCCTCTCCCCAAGACAGAAAGGAATGTGATATAGGTTATATATGTACAATCACATCAAACATATTTCTGCATTAGTCATATTGTGAAAGAAGAATCAGAACAAAAGGGAAAAACTCAAAAAAACAAAAACAAAAAAAGTAGAAACAGTATATCATAATTATTATTAGTAGTAAATCATCACATACCATACTGGGGAAAATGGCAGAGTTGATTTCATCGTGATTTCAGAATCAAAGAGCTCAGTGGCAGGGAGGGGTGGGATGACAAGACTGTTGGAAGATGGATGGCATTAAGGAGTTTAGTGAATCATAGTTGAGCCCTGAAACAGTAAGCCACCTGTGAGACAATCACTGAATAGGACCTCTGAATAGAAGTTTTAGAGATGAAAGAGTTAAAACCTTCAGGGTATGGCTTCTGATCCAGACAGTGAGGCTACTGATAAGGTCCTCATTAAGATGACCAGGGGGTGGGGAATATTATTTCTCAGATTTCAGTTCTTATCAATCATACAAACATTTATTGAATGCCAGCTATGTGCTTATCCAAGTTGCATAAACACACTTAGATTTAAACAACATTAGCCATAAACACTTTCTCTCTCCCAGTGTTGCTGATTCTATCACAAAATCCCATTGGCTCATTTCAGTAACCATAGAAGAGCCTTATGGTACTACTACTTTCCTGAGTCTACCCTTAGGGGTAGCATTCTAAGTAATACTTTCAATTAAAATCCTTTTTTGAGATCTTGTTGAGGAGCCACTGGACTTGGAGCCAGCAGATTTAGCTGAATGTCAGCTCTGATACTAAATAGCACTGTGATCATAATCAGATGTCACTTTTTTGAGGCTCAGTTATGTTCTCTGGAAAATGGGGATAACATGACTTGCCTCACCTACCTCACAGGGTGGTTGTGGAGAAACCACTTTGTAAACCTATAAACACCATAGAAATGTGAGCTATTACTAGTACTTCAATAAATGAACCCTTGTGGGACCATTCCAAGACAATTCCAAGTCTTGTGCCAGATGCGAGGTAAGAGAAATAAGCATCAGAGTAGGTGCCTATTTATGCTTCATTATCAGAACTGGAGTTAGTTTATAATACAGATTATGTACTGAGTTTCTTAACTTCACTTATAGTATTTTAGGTCTTGGAATGGACTGTCCTGGTTATTGCTTAAATGATCCCTTCCATCAGTTTTACAATTGAATGAGCCTTTGGATGAGTGAGCTTCATACCAATGGGATGCTTGGTCTCACAGCCAAACCAACTTTCAACAATACAAGCCATTTTCCTTCTCTGAGCCTCTTCACCCATGAGATGAAGCCTTTGGAATAAATGATGCCCAAGGTCCCTTCCAACTTTAAATTCTATGATTTGTGATCTTTGGTACCAAGGGAATAAAAGAACTCTTGTCCTTGATATATGTAGATACTTTGAAGCTATTCTAAGTTACTCTAATAATTGTGGCAATGTGTTCAGTAGTTTAGGGTCATTTCCTTTATACTATTCTTGATCAGGAAATGGAATTTGCTGGAAACTTTCATAAATATTGATTGAGCTGTCTTTGTATTGCCATGAAAATGTCATTCAATATTTGGGAGTTGCTTGGAAATTGTGATGCTTTAGAAACATCGCCTAAAACAATTTGTAAATCCATTTGTAACTAATGAAGAAAGCATTCTGGAAAGACTGCCAATATGAGAAGTGCAGCTTTTACCCACATTTAGTTGGTTTAGACTTGTGTTTACACGCACAATGAATGTGTCCATTTCCAGTAGGATTTCTGGTACCTACTTAATGCCAAAATAACTGGTTTAAACAATGCATGAACTAATTTTTAAGAAAACTTGGTTAGATTTGGAAACAGCCCACCATTTTGAAACTAAAAGTTTAAGAACTCTACTTGCTGCTACCAAATAGCTATTTTCTTTCTTCCTTCCTTCCTTCCTTCCTTCCTTCCTTCCTTCCTTCCTTCCTTCCTTCCTTCCTTCCTTCCTTCCTTTCTTTCTTTCTTTCTTTCTTTTGTTTGACTTGTACTTATTCCCTCTATTTAAAATCATTTTGAATGTATAGGAAGGACCTCCATTTAAATGGGTTTTTTTTGGTTTTTGGGGTTTTTTTTTTTGGTGAGGCAATTGGGGTTAAGTGACTTTGCCCAAGGTCACACAGCTAGTAAGTGTTAAGTGTCTGAGGCCAGATTTGAACTCAGGTACTCCTGACTCCAAGGACAGTGCTCTATCCACTGTGCCATCTAGCTGCCCCTTAAATGTTTTTTTTAAGTTACTGAAGAACAATTCTTCAAAATAATTTGGCATTGGTCAATGAAACTGGGTGATATTTTTATTGGGGAAATGGCAGTTTTTATTGACACGGTTTTGTTTTGCTTTTCAAATGTGTGGTTTGGTGTAACATGAATGTAGCCCAAATCAGCCAAACTTTCTATTCTCTCTCTGTTGCCACCACCCAGTTATGAGTGTAGGAAGGGTGGTGGATTACTCTTTTAAGGGCTTTATCTGTAGAAGCTCTTTATTCACAGAATCACCCACAAATTAAAGTCTTATCAAGGCTGCTAAGGCTGTGTGGCTAGAAATATGTAAGTATGACAGCAGCAAACCCCCCCCCCCAATCCAGCCATCCTTCCCCACTCTCTTGTGAAGAGGAAGAAGTCCAAGTTTTCTGAGATTAGCCTCTCTTTCCCCCCTTACCTGCCAGCCATCAGTTGCCAGGTTGCCAGCAATACGTTATTCTAGTGAGGAATAGTTCTTATTGCAGAAAGTCCTGGGGTAGGAAGGTTGAGTACTGCAGTGGAATGAGCACGGGATTTGGAATCAGTGACTTGGGTGCAAATCCTACATTTACAAGCTATTTGATTCTCATGGGCCTCAGTTATCTCATTTGTAAAATGTAGGTGCTGGACTTAATGACCTCTAAGTTTTGTTTCAGCTCTAAATCTAAGATTCTATGATCTTGAGGAGAATCCTAAAAGTAGAACACCCTCCATGGTCTAAAGAAAGATTTACTCACCAATTGGAAATCTAATGGTTAGACCAAATGAAGGACTTTCCAAAGAGAACAGGATTGCAAAATTGCAAACTGGTAGGACTAGAAGAAACCCTAGTGATCAGAGGATTTACAGGTGAAAGGGATTTTAGAGATAATCTAGTCAAAACCTCTCATTTTACAGAAAAGAACAATGAAACTCAGAGCAGTAAAACAATTTGCCCAAGATTACCTAAAGGTAAGGGACAGAGCCAGTCCTTGACCCTACAGTATTTCATTTCTTTGAGCATCAAATTTAGTGTTGATACACTGCTAGAATAGCACTTCAGATAGCTAAATCTTATTTGACATTAAGAAAACAAGAAATAATTTCAATTATAAGCCAGTGTTGATGCCTATAACTTCTTCCCCGAAATATTTTGTCTGAATTCACTATGGAAGTGTGTTCAGTAGTTTCAGACTCTCCATGAGTTTCTGGGCAGAGATGCTGGAGTGGTTTGCCATTTCCTTCTCCAGCTCATTTTACAGATGAAGAAACTAAGGCAAACTGGGTGAAGTGACTTGCCCTGGGTCACACAGGTAGTTAAGTGTCTGAGGTCAAATTTGAACTCAGCAAGATGAGTCTTCCTGAATCCAGGCTTGGTACTCTATGCACCAGGCCTTCTTAAACTTTTCCCACTCACAACCCCTGATATAGAAAGTAGGTATACATAACATTTTACTGTTGCCAAATTTTTCATGACCCCAACATTCAGTTATTGACCCCAAATGGGGTCACAACCTACAGTTTAAAAAAGCTTTGGTCTAGCATTGTGTCTGATACATAATACTAGACACTATACCATCTAGCTGCTCAGAGAAATGCAACTCAGGGCTATTCCAAGGGCAAGTTTGCTTGCTTGCCTTTATTTTCTGTAATAGCCAGGGCTGTTCCTGGTGCTCCATATGTATGGCACAGACCTTTGAAATGGACTTGGGGATTGTGGCAAATCTCTTTAAATATCTGGGTTTGAACATTACTGGGAAGAGGTAGGGAGGAGGACAGCAGGGGTGAATAGAATTCACATTGAACCAAGGAAGTGCTTGTGGATCCATGGTCTGCTCCAGCACACCAGAGAAAAAGAGACTGAGAGATGATTCAATACTATTAAAGTCAAGTTAAGATAACCAGCATTTATTAAGCACTTCCTATGCTAGGCTTTATAATAAGTGTCAGGAACACAAATAAAAGCAGAATAGCAGAAAGAAAGACAGTATAGCTCTTTGCTAGGCATCGAGGGGAGACACCAAATTGTTAAATATGCATGGCCCCTTCATTTGGGAAGCTTAGGAGTTCGGTAGGTTGAATACACAGCGCCGTGTGGTATCATGTGTTCCTGTTCTCCCAAGCAAACATATAACAGGTTTTTATGTGTGTGTATTTTACTTAGGAAAGTGTGAAAGCTTTCAAAAAAATAAAACTACATGTTTTCATGATTGATTAATTCTCATAGGACATTCTGTGCTGTTGCCCAGAAGTACCATGTAACAAGATAGTTGCTACTGGAGAGTTCAACACGGGTTCTATTCCATGAAGCTCCCTAAAAGAACTGGGATCCTGGAACGAAGCTTGGGGGTTAAAGAGAAAGGCTGAAGATGCCAAGCAATAGCCTGATGACCTTAGCCCCCAGTTCCCTTCAATGTTCAACACAAGTGCTACTTCATATGTCAGAACTTCATGATCCACCCTCATCCCACCCCCACCCAGCTGCTTCTCCCACGACAGTTATATTTGTTGTGCATGAGCATGTGTGCTGTCTCCACAACTGGAATATAAGCTCCTTGAAGGCGTGGTCTATTATATTTTTTTGTCTTTGTATCTCTAGTACTTAGCACAGTGCCTGGTACTTAGTAGATGCCTAATAAATTTTTTATGTTTGTTGATTAAATGATAGATCAGGAATTGAACCTGGAGGAGTGAAACCAATTGATATGAAATATCCAGCAGAACTAAAACACTGTAGCTTCAACTGCCTGATACCAGGAAATTCAGAAAGAACCAAATAAGCTGCCCAATTGAATATTTGGACTATGAAAGGCACATATCAGCTATCATTGTTTAGATACTTCCAAGGGAAGGAGAGAAGCTGTATGTAAACAGCTTCCACTGGGTATGAAGATCGTACCTAGAATTTGTTGTTGTTTGTCCTTTGTTTTCAAAGAGGACCAGTGACATCATAGGGTGATGTCTTAACTTGTGTCCAAATGGATTTAAGCAAGGCAGAGTTGTGCAAAGTCATCAGCCTCACTCTCTCTTCCAGAGTCATCAAAATCTAGTGGCAAGACAAAAGTTAAGATGACTCGTGATGGTCTTGTAGGATGCAGTGGATGACCTTGGTGTCTTGGATGTCTGACCAAGCTCTAAGTGCTTGTTCCCATCCACCCATTCCACCAGGGGAAGTCTTCACATGCTTGGGGCAGACACCCCTCTAACTCACCAATGGCTTTGAAGCCTGTCAGTTACCCTCAGCCTGCTTTATCCCATCTTCCCAGACAGTTCTACCAGGGTGTTGCAGCTGCACATGCTGCAGCTTCTTGGAGCCACAGGTGAGAGCTGGGTGAGAGGTGGCCACCAAAGATGGATAAGCAGCCCTGAAAAGGGCTCTGTGAGCTCTCACACTAGAGGTGCTAGTCCTCGCAGAATACCCTATATATCCCATCTGCAGTTAAATGTAATGACAAGAGTACTGGGGGGGACTTCCAGGGCGGAGCCAAGATGGCAGAAGAAAGGCAGTGAGCTCTCAAACTCATGACACAATTGCTCAAAAAAACATTCAAATAAAGCCATAGGACAATGCCTGGAGCAGCAAAACCCACAGAAGAATGTGCTGAAATCATCTTCCAACCAAGGATAGCTTGGAAGGTCAGAAGGAGGGAGCTGCTGTGCTGATACAGGAGTAGAACCCAACCCCACAGTCACCCTGACACATATCCTGTCCCAGGAAGGCCTCACCAGAGAAGGAGACCCCCAGAGTCTCTGAATCAGCTGAAGCACCAGTGTCATCTGGAATTAAGCTCACACTCTGGTGAGAGGGCTGAGCCCTGGGCAGGGGGGAGACTGCAGGGGTCTATGCTGGTGCTGAGGCAGAACTTGGGTTTCTCACCCCTGCTGGGAACTAGGAGGTAGGTTTGGGTAGCAGTGGCCCAGGTTGGAGAGGGGCACAGGCTCATTGGAGCTGATAGTCACAACACACAAAGCTGGTTGATTAGCAAGTTGGTCTGGGGTCATCTATGGACCAGGGAACAGCCGGGCAAATGAAGAACCTGATCCTCCTTAAATCATACCACTTGGGACTTCTGAAGCTTGGGATACTGCAGCCTGGAAGCAGTGCCCTACTTTAAGGAGCTAAAAGTCAAGTAAAAGAAAGGCAAGATGAGCCGACAGAGAAAAGTGAGCACCATAGAAAGTTTCTTTAGTGACAAGGAAGACTGAGGTACACCCTCAGAGGAAGATGTCAATGTCAGGGCCCCTATATCTAAAGCTTCCAAGAAAAATACGAATTAGTCTCAGGCCATAGAGGCACTCAAAAAGGACTTTGAAGATAAAGTTAGAGAGGAAGAGGAAAAAATGAAAAGAGAAATGAGGGTGATGCCCGAAAGACTTGAGAAAAAAGTCAACAGCTTGAAAAGCCAAATGGAAAAGCTCTCTGATGAAAATAATTGCCTAAGAATGAGGATTGAACAAATGGAAGCCAAGACACAATAAAGCAAATCCAAATGAATAAAAAAATAGAGGGCAATGTGAAATATCTCCTTGGGAAAATATCTCTTATGACCTGGAAAATAGGTCCAGGAGAGATCATTTGAAAATTATTGGTCTACCTGAAAACTATGATCAAGGAAAGAGCTTAGACACCATCTTCCAGGATATTCTCAGGGAAAATTGCCCTGAAATGATAGAAGTAGAAGCTAAAATAGAAACTGAAAGACAAGAGTACTGGACTAGTTAGAGTCCCTAAAGTGGTGCTGGTGTTGATTTCTCCACTTACTAGGCATGTGATCTTAGTCAAATTACTTACCTTTTCAGAGTCTTAGTTTTCTTATCTCTAAAATGGGAATGATACCTACTCTGTTGTGAGAATCAGATGAGATGTGTGAAAGTACTATGTAAACTTAAATTCCATGATAGAGTTGGGCTCCCAGAGACTCCAAGGCAGGGCTTGAGGTTGTGCCAGAGACACCAAATTATAATCTGGCTCTCAAATTCCTGCTAGGACAGGTGGCTAGGGGATCACGGTCACACAAAGAATCTGACAGAGCCTGTGTCATTTTTAGAACTTTTGTTGGAAAAAGCTCTCACCACTTCCCCAACCTCCCCCCAGACCTGTGTACCCTGGCATGTGCTGTGCTTTATTTGCTGACCTTGAAAAAATAATGATGTCTCCTCCCCCCTTCATAAAAATACAATAGACAATCAGAGCTTAAGTGATCTTGCAGCATTTGCCACAAAGAATGAAACAATTAAAAACCAATTGGTCCTGATGAAGTATTCAATTGTTGTGCTAGACTTCCTGGCCCTTTGACCTCTCTCCTTCCTGCATCCTGCATTGGGACAGCAATGACACCACGAAGGTTTCCTGTGCCTGCCCTATCCACTTCTGACCCTTTGTTACATCCTCTCCTCCATCAATTTAAAAGGTAATGAGCCGGTTGCACTGGACTTCATCCCAGTTTCTTGCTTTGATAACACTTGTTGCTAATTTAGGGAGGCAAAAGAAGAAAGACAGAGTCCCGGGTAAAATGCATGTCAACTGCTGGCCTTGCTGGTCAGCATTCTGTGCAAATGGGAGTTAGGAAATGTCCATTGTTTAATCTGCCCACCTTTTTAATGGATCCATTCCTGATCCCCCCCCTCATTAGTGCTTTCCTTCCTATACCCCTCAAATTCTCTTATATTGATTTTTGCATACCTTTATCTGCACTTGTCTTCCTTTATAGAATAACACCGTTAGCTTAGTACTTAGCACAACAGCCGCACACAGTAAGTGCTTAATAAATGCTTACTGATTAATCTCCAGCCCTGCCCCCCCCCCAGACCAGTGTTTTATTGGTTCAGAGAACTACCACGTATGACCCTTCACCAATGCAGCTCCTCTGCAACTAACTGAAAGTCTTACAGAATTGCTTTGGGTGCTAAGCCTGGGATCCCATGGCCACACAGTGTCAGGGGTAGGACTTGAACCCAGGCCTTCCCTATTCCAGGGCCCATTTTTTTATCCACCATCCTATTGTGTTAAGTAATGGATTTAGCAGATACTCAGGGACCACCTGGAGATTTAAATTGATTGAATTGACTGAATTAATGGCTGACTTCTAGTTAATTAGATTCTAAGCACATCTGGTTGGTACTTGAGAGTACTTAAGAAAACATGGTTCTAAGAAGATGATGGCTTTGAACTTTGACCACCTTCCGCCCAGTCAACCAATTGGCTTGAGGAGCCTCCCATTTCTGGGAGGGGACAGGAAGGGGGAAGCTGAGCCTGCTCAGGGAGCTCACTCTTTTTGGCTGCAAGATATCAGCATGGTGGCAGGGAACTTCACAGGGGAGTTTAGGAGGGCAAGGATTTCAGGCTATAAGAAATCTGTTCTATATCTTTCTCTTTCTTTTACTACCTTTCAATAAACCCTTAAAAAACCTAAACTCATTTATCAGCGATTTTACTCAGTTTCCCCCCAAACTGGGGGGACAGATTAGAACCCACATTTAGAATTTTAAATTACACACTATGCTGGCTTCTCCCTCATTCCTGGAATTCATAACCACCACCAGCTGAGGCAAAATCCCTTTTTTTTTAAAAAGTGACTTGGCCCAGGGTCACAGGGCTAGTAAGTGTCAAGTGTATGAGGTCAGATTTGAACTCAGGTCTTCCTGAATCCAGGGCCAGTGTTTTATCCACTGTGCCACCTATCTGCCCCATAGACAGGATTTTTTTTTAGTATGGTTTCTTCTTTTTCTTTTTTTCCTTTTTTTGGGGGGCAGCGGTACAATGAGGGTTAAGTGACTTGACAAAGGTCACACAGCTAGTAAGTGTCAAGTGTGTGAGGTCAGATTTGAAATCAGGTCCTCCTGAATTGAGGGCCAGTGCTTTATCCACTGTGTTACCTAGCTGCCAAGAAATAGGTGTCCTATACTAGATTTGACGGGTGGGGGGGGGGTGCGGGGGTGCAGGACAATGAGGGTTAAGTGACTTGCCCAGGGTCACACAGCTAGTAAGTGTGGAGTGTCTAAGGCCGGATTTGAACTCAGGTCCCCCTGAATCCAGGGCCACTGCTTTATCCACTGTACCACCTAGCTGCCCCCCCAACCCTTTTCAACCCTGACTATCTCTCCCTGAATTTGTCATTAATCAATCAATAAGAATTTCTTAAGTGGTTATTGTGTGCTAGGCATAATTCTAGATGCTGAGGTTACAAAAACAAAAAATTTAAAAATCAGTCTTTGCTCTCAATGAGCTACCTTAACCCTGCACCATCATGATCTTTGTCCTCCCCTGCTCCCCAGTTGGAAACTTCCTTGCAGCCTCCATTGTCAATAAGCTTCCCTTCAATCAACATCTCTTCATTTTACATTCTCTCCATCTTCTTATGCTTCTGATGGGTTCCTGACTCTCCAGAAGACACTGCAACCCTTAGCCCTGGAAACAGGGAGGACTGTTCCTTTTCCCACACACTCTGGTGCAGGGGGCCAAGAGGAGGAGTCTCCGTGCTTCCCATTTCACACAACCCCTTTAGAGTGTTGTCTCTGCCTCCCTGAATCTGTAACTTCTCTTATGATCTTCACTCCATCCATCTGCATCACCCTATCCTTATCTATTTTGTTGTTGTTTTTATTTATTTATTTATTTATTTATTTATTTGTTTGTTTGTTTGTTTGTTTGTTTATTTATTTATTTATTTATTTATTTATTTATTTATTATTTGTGAGGCAATCGGGGTTAAGTGACTTGCCCAGGGTCACACAGCTAGTAAGTGTCAAGAGTCTGAGGCTGGATTTGAACTCAGGTCCTCCTGAATCCAGGGCTGGTGCTTTATCCACTGTGCCACCTAGCTGCCCCTCAATATCCTTATCTATTTTGCCATAATATACTAAGTTCTAGGTAACTCTATGGCTAGAGCACTGAGCCTGGAGTCAGGAAGACCCAAGTTCAAATCCAGCCTCTGTACCTTTCTAGTTTTGTTACCCTGGACAAGTCACTAAACCTCAATAGCAGCCACCTCCCAAGGTTGTTGCTGGGTTCAAATGAGATAATATTTGTAAAATACATATCTTAGTGACTGATACATATCTTAATAAATGTTTGTTTTCTTCCTTCCTTTTTTTCTTTTAAAAATTTCCTTGTCATTTGTTAGCAGCACCAGCGTCAAACATTTACATAGCACTAAACTATGTGCCAGGCACTGTGCTAAGAATTTTACAATTATGATCTCATTTTATCCTCACAACAACCCTGAGAGGAAATGTTATTATAACCCCCATTTTACAGATGGTGCAATTGAGGCAAACAGAGGTTAAGTGTCTTATCTAGGAACACACAGCTAGAAAGTACATGAGACCAGATTTAAACTCAGGACTTCCTTACCCCAGGCTCAATGCTCTATCAACTCTGTTACTTAGCTGTGCTCCTATTACCTACCCCTATAAAAAGGAAGAAGTAGGGAAGGAAAAGGAAGGGAAAAAATGGAAGTGAGGAGAAAGAAAAAGAAAGGAAATAAAAAAGAAAGGAAGAAAGAGAGAGGAGAGAGATGGAAGGAGGGAGGGAAGAAGGAAAGAAAGAAGGAAGGAAGGAAGGAAGGAAGGAAGGAAGGAAGGAAGGAAGGAAGGAAGGAAGGAAGGAAGGAAGGAAGGAAGGAAGGAAGGAAGGAAGGAAGGAAGGAAGGAAGGAAGGAAGGAAAGAAGGAAGGAGGGAGGGAGGGCAGAAAGAAAAAAGAAATAAAGAAAAGAAAGAAGGGAGGGAAGGAAGGAAGAGAGAAAGAGGAAAGAAGAAAGAGAGGGAAGGAGGGAGGGAGGAAGGAAAAGGAAGGAAGGAAGGAAGGAAGGAAGGAAGGAAGGAAGGAAGGAAGGAAGGAAGGAAGGAAGGAAGGAAGAAAGAAAGAAAGAAAGAAAGAAAGAAAGAAAGAAAGAAAGAAAGAAAGAAAGAAAGAAAGAAAGAAAGAAAGAAAGAAAGAAAGATAGAGTACTCAATGTATATATGCCTAGTTCAGCAAAAACAAATCCCCACATTGGCCAGGTCTGAAAAATATAGGTTATTTTCTTCTTGGCTTTTTTATAAGAAATTCAGTACCTGGTCCATAGTCTTCCTCTCTACTTCTACCCTTACTCTTATATGTGGGAGCATCACTATATACACCCTGGCCTTCCATTTCTTCAGGCTTTTCAGATCTTATGATCTGCATCTTTCCTCCATTTAGACCACCTAGAGAGATGTCTTCTATCTCACCATGGCTCCTAAATCAGTCCCCCTTATAATTGCAAACCCTGACATTCCCCTTTCTGATCATAATCTCCTCTCTTTCCATCTCCCTCTGCCTTGTTCCTCCCAACCCTGTTCATTGTCCTTACCAAGACCCCTGCTCAGGTCTTACTTTCCTCTCTTCAGTCTTGATCTTATGTTTCACTATCTCAACTGTATACTGTCACTCACCCTAGAAGTGTTCCACCTTCCTGTCACCATATGCACCCCGGCAATCATGTCACCCCTATGTCCCTTCCCCATTCTACTTGATTGATGATAAAGGCTTTGAAAGAAGTCGTGCAATGGTGCTGAACTGATCCACTATAATCAAACAATCATTCAATCTATAAATATTTATTAAATACCTACTGTGTACCAGGTTCCGGGCTAAGCTCTGGGAATTAAAAAAGAGTCAAAAGACAGTTTCTGCTCTCAAGGAGTTTATAATCTAATTCCTATTATTTAATCCCATCAAGGTCCTCACTCCTGCACAGCAATTCTTTGCCCCATTCCTTATTAATCCTTTATCACATCCCCTACAGGAGCTGTTCCAAACTTTTGCCTCTTTCAAGTTCTCTCTATCTACCCCCCCCCTATACTGTCAGATAGCCTAGCCTCTCACTTTAGTGAGGCCAGTTTGTCTTCAGTTTGCTTGCTGCTTATAAATACTTTGGTATTTATAGCATTGCTACTTTCCCCAATGACCCTCTTTGTGTATATGGAGAGTCGGCAGAATAACCCAATCAAAGGGTTAAAAATGGTTTAGTAACTTTTCCCACAAAATGTTTTCTAGAATCAGTGAGTCTATTTCCCTGGAAGAATTGACTATTTCCATCTATTTTTTTCTCCTTTTTGATGGGAATGAAAAGAAACTTCAGCAAAGTTTTAATTGAAATCTCTTTTGTATTTCTTCTCAGATTCAGAGGTAGCTAGTTGGTACAGAGGCTAGAGTGCTGGTCCTGGAGTCAGGAAGAGCTAAGTTCAAATCTAGCCTCAAACACTTAGTAACTGTGTTACCCTGGGCAAATCACCCAACCTCTGTTTGCCTCAGTTTCCTCATCTGTAAAATGGAGGTAATTACACCTACCTCATAGGGTTGTTGTGAGGATCAAATGAGATAATATTTGCAAAGTGCTTGGCACATAGTAGTTGCTTTTATAAGTGCTTAGTCCCTACCCATTATTAATGATTTAGAATATATTTCATATGACTCTTGATGATTTTATATTTTTATTTTTTCCTGCTTATTTATTAGGGAATAGCTGTTCATCTCCTATATTTCTTATATATCTTATCTTATATATCCAATATCTGAGATATTGGATGCAAAGATTTCTCTAACTCAGCTTCTCTTCTTGCTCTAGTGGCATTGATTTCATTTCTGCAAAATCTTTTCAATTTGATATGGTTAAAGTTGTCTATTTTATCCCTTTTTCTGCCTCATTCTGAAAGATACTTTGTTCAGTTTTCCTACATTTTTTTTAAAAATGTGACCAACATTTTTTACATCTGTCAGTGATAGCCCTCCTGCTAGTCACTCAGAATGAGGACCACCTCCTTGAATCTTTCCTCTCCCTTATCCCCTCCATTCATTAAATTGTTTCAGCCTTACTTTCTATTATTCCATTTTATGTACTCTGCATTCTAGCCAAACTGTACTAAAAAGTATGTATGTGTGTATGTATATATAGTATATATAATATATATTGTTTTTATTCTACTTGCATTCCTTTTACTGTTCAGTATACATATGTATGGACATATGTATTTGTACATGGTAAAAATTATTTGTGGTAAAGATTAATATTGAAAATTTTAGCTGAATCATTTGGGAGGGGCCACACCTGGCCCACCCTGAGATTGCGCATGCTACTAAAGAGGTTTTGAAGGAACGCCAGACCTCCCCTTTTGTGGGAGGAAACTCCATGGGAAGGGAAGGGAACTTCCAGTAGGTGGGGCGTTAAAGAACGTCGAGGTCACTGAAGAGGAGTCTCTGGTGGTGCTCAATCTGGGGGGGGGGGGGATGTTGACTTAGTCGTGGTATCGCATCCGAGGACCTGGTGGAGCACTTGTTTCACACTCTGTTTTGGAGGGACTACTGAGTTACTGCAGACTGAATGGGTTGGTGAGTTAATGACAGAAAAACCTAAACTTAGTGTTAAAACTATCTATCTGCATTTCTACTTCCTTATTTCCTTAATTGGTTTCACCTTTGTGGTCTAATTAATCCCCAAGCAATAAAACCTGATCCTATATGAACTAAAGCTCAGAGGCTCCTTTTCTTATTGTCCTGGGAGATATATATATACGGGAAAGTATAAAGGGGGAGATTAATGTTCCATATATCCAATTTTGAATCTCACGTTGTGTATATGTATATGTGTATGTGTGTGTATAGTATATATAATACATATTGTATTCCTGCATTAGATTGTAAGCAACATGAAGGCAGGAACTCTTTGGTTTGAGTCTTTGTATCCTCAGGGCCAAGCACAGTGCCTTGTACATGGTAAAGACTCCATACACGTTTGCTAACTTGAGAGGGAGGTGGTCTGAAGACACCAGAAAATAAATTCAAAGACCTCTTTTCTGTTGTTCACCAGAGGCTTTGGCTTCTTTAGTGTGTGTGTTTAGCACATTTTTGCCAGTCACAAAGTATGAAAGAATAGTCATGACAATAATAACACCATAGAATAATAATGAAAAGAAGATGGATATTAATGACTTCCTGGCCTTATCCTGACCACTTCAAGGCCACTGGAAGGGCTGTGAAGTTAGACCATAGGCAGGAGTAGCAATGGGCATAAGTGCAAGGCCATACAACGCCAATTGTGGCAATGCCATTTGTCAGGAAAAACTTTTGCTAAAAGGTCTGTGTGCAAAATATCTGCTGGCCTCCTGCTAACTTCCCACTACTGTCTTCTGGCTGCTCTAGCCATACAAGTGGATGTTTTCTTCCAAATTGCACATATTAGCCACATATTTTTAAATTTCCCTATCCCCCTAAATTCTTCAAGAGATATTCATCTTGGCTCAGGCCATTTCAGTCTCTTTCCATTCATAAATTGTGTTGGAGACAGCTAGGTGGCTCAGTGGATAGAGTACCGGCCCTGGAGTCAGGAGGACCTGAGTTCAAATATGGCCTCAGACACTTAAAACTTACTAGCTGTGTGACCCTGGGCAAGTCACTTAACCCCAATTGCCTCACCAAAAAACAAAACAAAACAAAACAAAAACCCCAAAATTGTGTTGATTCATTATCTTTATACTGACTGTCCCAAAATTACTATTTACATACAAGATCATAGACTTAGAGCTGAAAGAGACCTCAGGGGTCATTTAACCCAACCTGCTCATTGAGAAAAATGATTATTTCTCTTTTACATGAATAATCAATTATTGAATTAGGACCAGGTATTTTTTCCCCCAGAAACCTGTAGCTTGTTCAGTCTCTGAATGACATTTTAATAGATGAGATTGCCCAAATCCTTGGGTATATGCTTTAGACCCCATCTAACTAGAGAACATTACGAAGAATTTAAACTTAGGCAAAATCTGGCCAAGTGTGTTTTAGTTAGCCAAATCTGAGTAGAGGTGGACCTCCTTTTGTCTGGATTGCTCAAGGCAGGTCTGGATAAGAGATTTTTTTTTTTCCCAGAATGAGTGATTAGAGTTTCATCTCCCAGCCCCTCACTGAAATAAGCCCACCTCTCATTATTATATTCATTCTCATTAATTCTTTTTTTTTAGTGAGGCAATTGAGGTTAAGTGACTTTCCTAGGGTCACACAGCTAGTAAGTGTTAAGTGTCTGACGCCAGATTTGAACTCAGGTCCTCCTGACTCCAGGGCCAGTACTCTATCCACTGCGCCACCTAGCTGCCCCCTTCTCATTAATTCTTAACCAATCAGAATTGATTATCATCAGATTGATTATCTTAGGAACACCCATTCTTCCAAGGGCATATAAGCATTGAGTGGGTTTCATGAGGGATCTTTGGCATTCAAGAGTGTCACTGACCCTTTTTGTTAATTATATGCTAGCAATGATTAATAAAATGATAAATTACCAAGAAATTATGTCTCTTGAACTTTTTATATGTCACATCATTTTACAGATGAGGAAACTGAAGCCCAAGACTGTTAGATGACCTGCCCAAGGTCATAGAAGTAGTATTAAAGGTGGGATTTGAACCCCGGCCTGTGATTCTATGATACCACACTGCTTCCCTTGGGGAAACCAAGAATTACCCAAATTGAATCTCAAGTTTTAAGAGCCATTCCCATGACCCATTAAAACCAGAAAAAGTTTAAATGAGTCTAAATTACTTTGGGTCACTCCCAAACACTTCAGAGACATGACTTGATGTGCAGAGTGCCACACTCATTATAGTCACCTTGTCCTTGCCACATGCACTAAAAACCTGGGAAGAGGAGAGCCTGTTTTCAGAATCTGCCTAGGCCCCATCCCTAGTGCTGGTGAGTGAACAAGGCAGGCCTGTGGTTCACAGCCCTTTATTGCGGCTGTGGTCAGCCTCAGGCCCAATTACATCAATCTTATTTCATGTTGGTTGCCTGGGTCTCCTTTGCGATGATATCCTCTTTCTGGATCTGCTGGTGCTAATGATGCCCTTCCCCCTAAACCAGATGGTGAAGGGAGGCAAAGATAGCAAATTTATATTATTTCCTTTTCATCTCCTAATAGAGGTGGGGGGTAACAATGGTTCTGCATCCTTCAGCTGGATGCTATGAAGGCTTTTCTGAATTGCTGCTATGGAGACCAAACCCAGGTACCATTTCAATGTGCTACTGCTTGCTATTTTAAAAAAAGGCACATAATGTGAGCCCAGGATGTTCTGTCAACCAAGTTGGAAATGTAACCCTTTAAAAATGTTCTAACAGCAGGGAATTCAAGTAACGTATTGAGAAACCATCTACCAAGGGGATTGAATTAATTCGTGATGACCTGTTCAACCATTTGCCTTATCACCTGTTCTTCTTCTTCATGGACCCCCTTGTTCTACTTAAATTAGTCTCTAAGGTACTTTCTAGAGCTAATGTTATATGATTCTATGGTTTACTTGCTATCCCTCAAATATGCCTCATACTTTCTTCTCTCCCTTTTTAAATTTTGCTGCCTCAGATGTTCTTCTCCATCCTATATCAGCCTATTTAAATCCTTGTTGTTCAGTTGTGTTTAACTCTTCATGACCCCATCACCATACTGCCCATGGGATTTTCTTGGCAAAGATACTAGAGCAGGGGCAGGTAGGTGGCGCAGTGGATAGAGCACTGGCCCTGGAGTCAGGAGGACCTGAGTTAAATCTGGCCTCAGACACTTGACACTTACTTACTGGGCAAATCACTTAACCCCAATTGCCTCACCAAAAAAAAAATATATATATATATATATATATAAATATATTTTATATATAAAATTTATATTTCATATATATATATATACTAGAGCAGCTTGCTATTTTCTTCTCCAGTGAATTAAGGTCAATAGAAGTTAAGTGACTTGCCCAAGGTCACACAGTGTCTGAGAACAGATTTGAACTCAGGTCTTCCTGACTCCAGGCCCAGCGCTTTATCCAATGAGCCTTCTAGATGCCTTATCTAATTGTTACTTATACTTAAAGACCCAGTTCAAGTCTCACCTCCTCTATCAAGTCTTTCCTGAAATTATCTTTTCTTTTTCTAAACCCTATGCCACTCTTGAAGAAATTAATCGTTTATCGCCTTGTTTCATCTCTTCTATTATTGTATTAAATTGTTTTGATCTTTTACTTTTATTTCATTTTCACATGTTCTCTACTTGACTGTCAAGAAACTTCTGGAGAGCAGAGATCATGTCTTATACTGCTTTGCTCTCCTCCTTCCCACCCATCTCTATCCCAGCAACTAGGTCAATGTCATGCACTTAGTAGATTCTTGATGACTGTTTGTTCGTTTGACTTGTCAACTGATCACCTGTCCTTGAATTTTCTTGTTTAGTTGTTTTCAGTCATGTCTGACTCTGTGTGACCCCATTTGGGGTTTCCTTGGCAACCACTGGAGTGGTTTTCCATTTCCTTCTCGAGCTCATTTTACAGGTGAGGAAACTGAGGTGACTTGCCCAGGGTGACACAAGTAGTGTCTGAGGCCAGATTTGAACTCAGGAAGATGAGTCTTCCTGACTCTAGGCCCAGCACTTTATCTACTGCTCCACCTAACTTGGTCTTGACAATTTAGCAATAGATTCAATTATACCATGTTCAGTTATTTTGGTCATTAGGATAAAGGAACTAAAACCACTGTTTACTGGTAGGGCACCTTTTGCTTGAGTGTAATAACCATCAGAAGAACCCAGATGGTTCAGAAGGAAAGTGATCTTACAGTTTGATCTTTGAGGTGTAAGGAAGAATCATTTCTTCCCTTCTCGTTTTGGGAACCTTTGCTTCACTCCCCTATTTCTGAGTGCCTCTGACCCCATAGTGCCTTTTTTGTCTCTCTCTTCTTATTTCCTGTCTTTTCTTCTCCTTCTCTGTTCCTTTCCTGCACTGCCATTTCAGTCCCTATAAGACATTCAGCCTCAATGTTCTTACCATACCTACTGTGAGAAAATAATGGGGTTCTATGAGACCCAGAGAGCCTTGCCTGATCTTTTTTAAGGCCTGCCCAGAGTCAGGAGAATTCCAAAGGAAATGTAGTTAGACCTTGGACTGTGAATAGAGACAATTAGAGATTAAAACCACACCTAGGGGCAGCTAGGTGGCGCAGTAGATAGAGCACCAGCCCTGGAGTCAGGAGGACCTGAGTTCAAATTCTACCTCAGACACTTAACACTTACTAGCTGTGTGACCCTGGGCAAGTCACTTAACCCCAATTGCCTCACCAAAAACAAAACAAAACAAAACAAAAAACCCCACACCTACCTGAAAGTCTTCCCCTCAGAGGGTCTGTCCTCTGTACTCTGACATCAGCACAAACTGCTCCGGACCACCCTCAAGTCCAGTAAACCAATAGATTTGAATGATGCTAGCCAATTAGGTTTGAGTAGCATGGAAGGGCCGCCCCTCCTCCTGACCTCAGCAAACTTAAGCTTGCAGTCTCTCTCTTGGCCTGGGAATACTGGAGGGAGCAGAGGTGCTTTCACTAGCTCTCCTTTCTTAACTTTCTGAGCCACATACTATCTCTTTACTAATATTTAATATGCTTTAATAAATGCATAATGCCCAAAACTGATGCTAAAGCTTCTAATTTATAAGTAGCAATATATTAGAAACCCCAGCTAAATTCCCTAAAACTTTGGACATAGATAGGGTACCCCATTAAATTTTTGTTTGTTTGTTTTTTAGTGAGGCAATTGGGGTTAAGTGACTTGCCCAGGGTCACACAGCTAGTAAGTGTTAAGTGTCTGAGGCTGGATTTGAACTCAGGTACTCCTGAATCCAGGGTCAGTGCTCTATTCATTGCGCCACCTAGCTGCCCCCCCCCATAAAATTTTAAACACCACACTACAGAAGCTTTCTAGGCTATTAAGCCCAATGACTTTGCATTATCATTTTTGAGCAAGGGAAGCTATAACTCTAAAAACTTGTTAGAAGGAATTTTCTAACTCGTTATTGTAACAGGGACCAAAAATATTGAGGACTACTTAACTGATGCTAGTTAGACTAAACATTTGAGAGTTTGAAAAATGTAGGTATCCCACCTTGGAAATAATAATGTATATTATCGATATCATGCTGGTTGTAGATTATGGCACTGAGCATGAATCTTAATTTATTAGAAAGATTATGAATCTTTCCTTTATTACAGGAAAACTAGTTGGAGATCAGCTTAGGCTTTAGATAGTCACAGTCCTTATAAACAAATAGCTTTCTTGTATAGGAATATAGATGCAGATCTCATTGGAGAAGAAATGGTGAACTACCATCCATGAGGTCACAAAGAATCAGATATAACTGAACAACAACAACAAATAGGAAGCTGCATAGAATTAATTAACTTGATTCTTAAGAGGACAACTCTCTGACTTAGTTCATTGGTCTTCTATACCCTTGGACATTCAGTCAAAAGCAAATGCTTAACCATGCAGGGATTCTCTCTACCCTAAAGCAAGGATCTTATCCAAGATAATACCATTTGGTTAAGGTGAACTAGGGACCTCAATTTCTATTGAGGCAGCTAGGTGGCACAGTGGATAAAGCACCGCCCAAGAATTCAGGAAGACCTGAGTTCAATCCCAGCCTCAGACATTTGACACTTACTAGCTGTGTGGCCTGGGCAATTCATTTAACCCTCATTGACCTGCAATAATAATAATAATAATAACAACAACAATTATAATAATAAATACAGTAGCTGGTTGACTGGCTAAATTTGGGGATACATTTTATAATTACAGCAATGAGAAATCTATATAGGGCTTAAGCTTTCCATCTTTTCATGGGGTAATGCAAGCCACACCAAGATAAGGTCAAGGTAAGATTGTCAATTTTAACTGATGCTAAACAGTAAATTAACACCTCCACCAGCATTGTCTTGTTTTTGTTTTTATAATGCCTTTATGCCCTTCCTTTTAGAATATCAGGGTGAGGGGACAGCTAGGTGGCTCAGTGGATAAAGTACTGACCCTGGATTCAGGAGGACCTGAGTTCAAATTTGACCTCAGACACTTGACACTTACTAGCTGTGTGACCCTGGGTAAGTCATTTAACCCTCATTGCCCTGCCAAAAAAAAAAAAAGAATATCAGGTGAAACAATGAATATCTTCTCCTCCTCCCCCTCTCCTCCTCACCTATTCATCAACACTACTCTATTGCAGATGAGAAGACTGAGGGTCAGAGGTATTTATCATCAAAGAGATCTGGAGTGTACAGGCTGCTGCCTCCTACAGAGTCAGCCAGTTCCCTCTCATAGCCAAATGTGATCATTTCTAAATGGGAACAGAACTTTTCAATTCTTGAGCCCAAACCAAAAAAAAATTTTTTTAAACAAAACAAAAAGCAAAGTTTGCTTTTCCCCTAATTTGAGAAACTGTGATTTCGCACTGGTTTTATCAGTGCTGAGAAACATTTTTTTTTTTTTTTGGTGAATGTGTGTGTATGTGTGTTTTGCACAGTTCCCTATTCAGGACTAAATTTATCTGTTTTAAAAAATCCATCTGGCTTTTGTGCTGTAGAAGCCCACACAAGACTGCACCAACAGCTCCAGAAGCACCAGGAGTTATCAAATGGAACGAGTTTCAATGACGGACGGCAAATTAATTAAGGGCCCAGGTTTCTTAATAAGGAACAAAGCACTGTAGAAGTTTGAACGGTGCCAAAGCAATAAATACTGCAAGGTTCATAGAGGTTTAAGAAAAAAGAAAGCAGAGTCGACCTGGCCAATTCTCAGGTTCTACGCCCAGAAGATGAAATATCCATTCCCCACATTAACAAATGAATCCATAAATGTCACACACACTTACTATTGATGTGACAATATAACCTTCATGCACAAACATATTTAAATAATGAACATAATAATTAATAACATATCAATTATATAATATTATAATGTCAACAATGTCCCAGTGAAAATACGCATTCAACCCATGGTCAAAGATTTTTCACTGGCATCTCTGGGAAATATGATTTTCCTTTCTTATCCAGATTTTCATCTCTGATAACCTTTTGGACTCAGTTTTATTTTTTTTCCACCAGTAGATGAAAACCATATGACAAAGGGACTCTTTCCTGTGAAAGAATCACTTTGTTTAAGGAGTTTTGATACAGGAGGAGATCATTTTGCTACTTAAATTTATCTCTTTTCTTTGTTTCAGTGGTGCGGGTTTGGGAAAACAAAAACCGCATTAGGTATAATTGCCATGTTCCCTCCCCATTCTTTGTCTCCACAGTTGTTGTTGATGGGGAAGATTGGATGTTTTAAAAATATATATGCATAGACATATAGATATGGATATGGCTATAGGTAAAGATATAGATATGGATATAGATATGTGGAAATATATATGGATTTTATTATAGCGATAGAGATAGGTATATAGATATGAGTATATATAGATATAGACATAGATATGGATATGAACTACAAGAATATAGAAATAATATGGATATAATTCTAGAGACAGATATGGATAGAAAAGATAGATAGGCATATAGAGAGAGATTTGGTTATATTTGGATATACATTCAGATACGTATATAGATATAAGATATAAACATAACTACGGATATAAATATATGGCATAATGCATGGTCTAGTGAGTTGAAAACCTGAACTGAGAGTTAAGAAGCCTGAAGACTGTTTTCATCTCTGCCTCTGACTTTCTCAATGTATCTCAGTTTCTAGTCAGTAAAACATAGTTAATGACACAGTCCAGGAAAACCAGGCTAACTTCTGTTCCCCATACATACCACCTCATCTCGCCTCTGAGCTTTCAAACATGCCTGGAATCTACTCCCTCATTAGTTCCTTCTCTTAGCATCTCTAGCTTCCTTTAAAGTTCAGCTCAAGTGCTACCTTCCAAACAATGCCTTTCTCAATCTCTCTAAATTGTTAATGCTCTAACAAGATTACTCTTTATAAGTATTTGGTATTTATTTGTATGTACACATATTGATGTTCTCCTAGCAGAATACAAACCCCCTCAAGGGCAAATTGGAATGATTCCTTGTTGCCTATATGCCCAGCACTGAGCTCAGTACCTTAGCCAGGGTAAGTGCTAAATAAATGCTTGCTGAACAAATGAATGAATGGATACAGTTAATAGCACTTCTTCCTACCTCTTTTCTCAGAATTGACTAAGAATTAGTGTGAAATGTTCAATACTTTGAACTCTTTGAAGAAATGCACTAAAAATAGTTTGAAATATGTGAGGTATAGTTTGGGCAAAAGCAGATTTCGGGGCAGCTTGGTGGCTCAGTAGATAGAGCACTGGTTCTGGATTCAGGAGAACCTGAGTTCAAATCCGGCCTCAGGACACTTAACACTTACTAGCTGTGTGACCCGGGCAAGTCACTTAACCCCAATTGCCTCACACACACACACACACACACACACACACACACACACACACACACGCAAAAAAGCAGATTTAATTTGCTGTTCTTGTATCTGCTAGATAGAAGACACACAAGCCGCTTCTTTAAAGTTATATGGATTGAGAGCTGAAAGGAATCTCAGAGCCCATCATATACAATTCACTTATTTTTACATATGAGGAAACGAAGTTCAGTGAGATTAACTTCCTTGTCGATAGTCACATATTTGGAGTCCTCTAACTCTGATCCGGGGTTCAACTCCTTGCTACCATATTCCTCTCTTTATATTCATTTACAATATTTCCCTAAAGTTTCTACAGATAGAGCTTCAGAGAGAAATCCCAGGAACAAAATCACAGAAACAGAGATGATAGAGGATAAAGGATTTTGAGGAGGGCAGAGACCAGACAAGCTTGAAAGGCTCACTAATCATCATGTTAAAATATAACCACAAAATGTTACACCATAGCATTCTTCACAACCATCTGCTTCTGCCATCATCTTTGATTCCACAAACAGATTTCAAAGTTGAATCTGGCCCTTAGTGAGTTTAGGAACATTCTGCAGGGTTTTCTGGATGGGATCAGAAAATTGGCTAATTAACTCCCAGTTCCTGTCTCCAGCAAGAGCTATCAGTATCTTGTCCTTTGAGTTAAGTTAGGGCATTGCTTTATGACTCTGTGCCTTTCTGGATACCTCTTAAATAAAGCACAGTTTCTTGCACATAGTAAGTGCTCAGTAAATATTATATGTATTGAACATTGGATGAATGAATGAACTGAATTAGACAATACATGATAACAGGAGAATTCAGTAACTGCAAGCCTAATGAATTATGTTTAGTTTCCAGCATTATTAGATAATCAATGCTTTTGGGGGGTTGGGGTTTTTGTTTTGGTTTGGTTTTTTGCTATAATCTCAGTTTCTTTCTTAAATATACAGGGATATTTTGGACAAATTCCGGCCAATTTAGGAGGAGTAATCCTAGTAGTAGGAGGGAAAAAAATGTAGACAATACCTTTACTCTCTCTAACACTTTGTTCCTGCTACAGGAGAAAAATGCTAACCTTAGTTAAAAGCCTTACATGTTCTTACAGTTTTGTTGCTATTCTCTAAACACGCACACACACATACCACACCACAACCGTTCTTCAGGACCAAAGTTCCATCCACTAAGAGAATAACTGAGGCTGTATGTGACCCATTCCCGCTACTAGAGGCTTATAGCTATAGAATGGCTTTAATGAAGAATCATTTGCTTCTGTTTAAAGAGTGGGAAAAAAGACACTTCTTATGTACATTTGTAGAGGCTTTCCCTCAAGGATTTATGAAAGCTTCCTTTTCCACAGACAGAACATTTATTAATTCGGTTCATCATTACAAGGGTGGAATTGTTGAGAAAAAACTGGTGCTGGGAAAACATTGTGAAAGTACAAAAGAGACAAGAAAAAATGAGGAGCTTTTACTGTATGAGGAAAGGGGAGAGAACTCTCCTTCACCTGGATAGTAATTAGTTTATTCCCTAAATAAGAAACTCTCCTTATCTGGTACAGTATTGTTATTCCCAGAGGAGTAAATGTTCTTAGTCACATATAGTTATTCTATCCTTTTTTCAAAGGAAGCCATATCTTATTCTTAAACACCACTTTGAGCCGCATGTTCCAAAGTTGATGCCCACATTGTGTGAAGAAATATCTTCATTTATGAAGACTAAATTAGCTCCACACATTTGCCTCATTGTTTTCTAACTTAATCTCCCTTTCCTCCTCTAGTTTTCAATAGGCAGCTCATTTCCTGTTTCCATATGATAGCTTGGATGACTCTATGAGAACTCAGATTAGTTTTCCTCCCTCATTCCCAAACCACAAATGGGAAAAACTGAAGGACCCTGATAACCAAAAGCCCTTCAATCTTTTCCCAGATCTCATGATTTTCTTTTTCAGAATGAAGAAAGGATTTGAAAAATATTTTAACCCCTTCTGGAATTTGGTTTTATTATATATCCTAATATCCTCTATTTGGCACGTCTTCATGGAGAAACGTGAATTCTCTGATTATAGGCAGGAGGTGGTTTTTTGTTCTTTAACATGTATTTGTCCCTGTTCTTTGTCCCTTCCATTAGGTACAGCAATAGCATAGATTGTTGACACACTCTCTGTTGTACTCTGCTGCTCACCTGATTCACTATAGAGACTCATTGCATAGAGAATGACTGGATCCAGCCACCTATTCAGAACTGCTCACTTTGAAACCACTGAGACCACAAACATAAATGATATAATGGGATTTGGCAAATGTTTAAGAACATTCATTATTTCTATAACTAGTGTTTTGGTATTTTTGAGACTAGCTCCCCAATTAATCCCCCAGGTTGGAAGTGTGGCAGCCGCCATGGGCCTGGATCCCAATGGAAATCAGCATGGAAGCTTAAACTGCTCTGCTTCTGACCTCGGGTCAATTTGTCCTTCAATAGGGAGCCTGGTTAGACCCCCTTTCCCAGAGGATGACCAATTCGTTGTTGGACATCCAGGCAGCATTAATCTTACTGCGGCTCAGAATCCAGAGCTCAGTGATCCACCAACCTCTGTTTCCCCAGGATCCCATTTCAGGTTAGAGCCACCTTCTAGGCTAAGCAGTATTCAAGATGTATCAGGGCTCAGTGGCACAAAATGAGCTCCCAAAACCAAGCCAGAAGCCCAGAAATGGGTGCCTACATCCTAAATTTTTCTAATCCAATAAGATCATTCAAAGAGATGTAAGTTAAAGACTTGTAAAACTCCAAAAAATATAGGTTTTATAGGACTTGGAAGACCTTGGCTAATGTTCTAGTCTAACCCTCTCATTGTGTAAATGAAAAAAGGAGATATTAAGTGACTTCTGAAAGGTTATCTAGGTATGGCAAATGTCAAAACTGCTTTTGTTGTTCAGTAATTTTAGTCATGTCCTGACTCTTCAGATTATATTTGAGGTTTTCTTGACAAAGATGCTACATTCCTCCTCCAGTTCATTTTTACAAATAAGGAACTTTTCAGGGTCACAAAGCTAGGAAGTGTCTGAGTCTAGATTTGAACTCATGAAGATGGGTCTTCTGACTCCAAGTCAGTACCTAGGCACCATGGAGTCACCTACTGCCCCTGTCCAAAATTTCTAGATATTAAATTCAAGTCCCTTTGAGTCAAATCCAAACCTCTGCTGTCCCTTCCAGATCTTTATCTACAACACGATGAGCCGTCCTCGGATTTTTCTCCTATGCTACATTGCTGCTGCTGCCTTACAGCAGAGTCTTCAAAAAACCAGGAAGTGCTCATTGTGAAGACCATTTATATTGTTGAGATTAATGCCTGCTTCTCCTCCATGCTCTTATCCTCCAGAGGAGGAGTGTAAATGGATATATAACCAAAGAGGGAAGACATCTTCTCTAGTACCCGGAACACAGAGAAATATCATACCAAACAATCCTTAAATGATTAGGTGGAGAAGGGACCAGTTATCTCAGGACAAATTAAACTTACATATAGGTTTATTCTATAGGTCCTTTTGGAAATCTTTGCTTAGGTTCCCCAAACATTTAGATCTGCCTAGGTACTGGTGGGGTACATGTCCTCCTAGGGATCAGCTAGATGGTGCAATGGATAGAGTGCCAGGTCTGGAGTCAGGAAAACTCATCTTCATGAGTTCAAAATCCCTCAGATTTACTAGCTATGTGACCCTGGGCAAGTTACTTAGCCCGTTTGCCTCAGTTTTCTTTATCTGTCAAATGAGCTGGAGGAGGAAGTGGCAAACCACTCCAGTATCTTTGCAAAGAAAACCCCCTATCAGGCCACAAAGAGTCAGACACAGCTGAAACTACTGAATGACAAAAGTACGTGGTGATCTTTGCATCTAGTAAGGTGACAGGCAGAGCCAGCACTAAGCAAGATTGCAAAGTAAGCAGAGTTCGTTTTGTCATGTATTTCTGGCTTTCCTTACAGACCCAGTACTCCCTCCTCACTATCCTGTGTCACATTCCCATGGGACCTTGTCATCATTCTCTACTAAATAAATCTCTATGAATTTAAAGTATCTCCAAGGAATACTTGGTGTGAGGCATTTTCATAAGGGACCCCATGACAGTCTTTAGGATGATCAATTTAGATCTGGAAGGTGCCTCACCAATCATCTAATCCCATTTCCTCCTTTGTCCAAAGTCATATAAATAGCAGAGCAAGAATTCAAACCCAGATCCTCTCATTCCAGATCCTGTACTGTGGTACTGGAAAGGGAATGGAGGAAGTTTTTGTTGCTTTGGTGGGAAAGAGGCTATGCTCAGTGCTCCTCAGTAATTCTAAGTTATAAAGCTGATCTGGTCATGAGGAAAGAATTACCTTGTAAGGATCCATGCTACTTACCCTGGATAGGGAAGACTATTTCTCCTTACCCCAAGCTAACTTAAAGAGGCCTTTCCTCCACAAGGTTGGAGGGGTTTTTCACAGTAGGTCAGAGAGTTTAGCTCTATATAATACCACTAATATGGTTTTTCTTTTTTTGTGGGGCAATCGAAGGGTTGAGTGACTTGCCAGGGTCACACAGCTAGTAATATGTCAAGTGTCTGAAGTGAGATTTGAACTTGCGTTCCTCCTGAATCCAGGGCCGGTGCTTTATCCTTTGCACCACCTAGCTGCCCCTAATATGGGTTTATCAATAGTTTTCGTACTTCAAATATAAACCCGCATGATTTTTCCTTAGGACATAGTTCTTCAGATATAATCAACTAAAACTGCATTGACCTAACTCCTACTATGTCCTGGCCACCTGTGGTAGGTTCTAGAAATATAAGACAAAAATCAAACAGCTATTACTTCAAGGAGCTAACATTCTACCAGAGGAGAAAAGGTGGACAGGTATGAATAAATACAAAATATGAACAAAGTGAATACAAGATCAATTTTGGAAGGGGATGCATTAGCATCTGAAAGAATCCAAGAAAGACTTCATATAGGCGGTTACATTTGAGTTGAGCCCTTGAGGGAGGGTAGGCATTCTAAGAGGCTAGGAAGGTCCAGTCGACTGTCAGATGGACGAGGCCTGCCAGTATAAAGATGTAGAGATGGGGGTGGAGGGGGCGCAGCCTAGGCCCTAGGAAGGACCCTGAGAGCTTCACATCTGGCCTCACACACTTGACACTTACCTAGTTGTGTGACCTTGGGCAAGTCACTTAACCCTCATTGCCCACCAAAAAAACAAATATGGAGATGGGAAGGAAAGAGTCAGGTATATGAGAAACAGCATGTAGACCAGCTTAGCTAGACCATAGAGTATATGGAAGCAGAGTAAGTTCATAAGGCTGCAAAGGAAGGCTGGAACTAGATAGCTAAAGAGAGTCAAATACTCATTCTGAGGAAGTAGCCAGGCCTAGTCACCGTTCCCTTTTCTCCTAGCTCCTTCTGACTCTCCTAGACTTCAGTACTATGCCCCTGCCTTGGAGCAGGGCTACCCCAACCCTGGCCACAATTTTACTGCTCCCTTTTATGTGTGTCCCTTGAGGGGAGCTTTCTTTTCGCTTGTATTTGTATTCCCAGTGCTTAACACAGTACCTCTAGACATAGTAAACACTCAATAAATGTTTTTTGGCTCGACTTTATTTGACTTATTGCAATTGACAAGTTAGTGGTGCTCTTGACAGAAACAGAGAAAAGGCTTATAATTGGTGGTGGTGGTGGTGGAAGATAATCAATTATGTTTGGACGTGTTGAGTTTGTGTTCTGCTATAGGAGACTTGCCAATAGGCAGTTGGTGATGCATTACTGGAGTTTGAGAGAAAGACTGGAGATAGATACATACAGAGATTTGGAAATTCATCTCCATTGTGAAATGAGCTGAACCCATGGGAGCTGATAAGACAATGGAGAGGGTATGGGAAAACAATTGAGAGACAGACTCAGGTACACCCACAGCAAATAGGTAGAACATGGATGATGATCCAGCAAAGAGAACTGAGAAGGAGTTGTTAGATGGAAGAAGAAGAAGAAAAAGGAGAGAGAGAGAGAGAGAGAGAGAGAGAAAGCACAGTGCCATGAAATCCAGAGAGGAGAGAATTCAAGGAGCAAGCATAGTTAGTGGTGTCAAATGCTACAGAAAGGCCAAGAAGGACAAGGCCTGAAAAAAAAAAGCCATTGGGGTAAGAGATCCGTGATAACTTTAGAGATAACAATTTGAGTTAAAATAGTGAGACATTCTTTTAAATGCCAGAAAATTATTTAGTATCCCAATTTCTGTAAATGGGAAGGGGGGAGACAATAATGATGGGCTTAAAAAGTTGTGAAAATTTTCCAGGTTTCAGGAAATGGAACTCGTGACTCCTCCAATGCCAGAAAGCTCCTTAGATTACATCATTTACCTTCACCCAATAGAAAGCTCTTGACTAAAGTTCAGTTGCTACTCATCATGGATGTTCCTAGCCAAGATGCCTACAAATACCCATGAAACAATGAAAAGTACATCAAGTATGCTTGCAAAGTGGTCAACAAGCAAATAACTTTGTCAAACACGGCTCAAAAAGTGCTTACATGACGCGGAACAGAATCAAAGCCTCTGTGCAAACGCATTATGAAAATGTGCCTGTGGTGCTGAACTCAGCAGCTCCATCAGCAGAGTACCAGCTGACTGCAGGAGCTCCCCAAGACCTCTCCTTGGCAATGCTTTGATTTAGCACAGTACACTATGAACTACTATCTCTGAATACTGCAAGGGTCAATCCAAAGCAGCTAGAACACAAGCTCCAAGGACAGGCAAAATGGGGGATCAACAAGAAAGGCATTGAGAGGGCCTGGCCTGTCTAAGGAGAATCTGGCACCAGTAGTGTTAAGTGCCTGGTGTATCTGCCATGACAAAAACTGGCACGATTTAAAAATATACAATTACTGGGAAATATGAAGACCACATTTGTTAACAAATAGATTAGCAACTACCACCATTTGGAAAGGAAAAAAACTTGTTTAAATAGCATAGAAGAAGCAACATTAAGGGTTGTGGTCATAAAACAGTAAACCAAGTTTTCTCTCTGGTGCTATGAAAGTGAGCTTATTGAACAGATTGAGTTTGACCCCATGCCCTTAATAGGTAAATGGCTATAAATTGAAGTACCAACACAAATTCATCTGTAGGCCAACTGACTGTACCATAGTCAATATCTAAACCCATATATAAATTGTGAATCCCGCCCTGACTTTAATTACCATGGGACCTTTTGGTATTTTCAATACTGTACATATATAAATCCTAAACATTAAGCAAATAATAATGCAACAGCAGCTGAATTCACACAATTTTAGGGAATGCTCTGAACTAGCTGATGGTCCTATCATTAGTCTGTTTCAATTCACTGTCTCATCCTATAATTTTCCCTTTACTATGTTTTAAACAACCTCTTCATCCATCGACGTTGCTGAGCCAGTTCATATAGCACATACAGTATATCCGTCCATGTTTTCCAGATGGTATTTGACAAAATAGAAACAAAAGAAAGGCAGAACAAAGAAAAGTAGATGTTTTCTGCTTTTGTTCTTGAAACAGACAGCTTCCCACTTGGGAAAGAAAAACATACACAAAATCACACTCAGATTGTAGGGCTGATGGGACAACCTCAAGAGATCTGGTACAATTTTAAGAGACACCCATCGGTTTAGATTGCTCTCTGGCCCTTTGCCAAGTTCTACAAATGGAGGCTTAACATTCCACTAACTCAGGTGCTGTCATAAGATACCTGGGACCTACATTTGCTGGGTGGAAATCAGAATGGTTTAGACAAGTGGTTTGGATATAATTAGAATCCGCCCCGATCTTTCCCCCTACACTCAATGCCAAGCTCATGGAAAAAAGGAGCCCACAGTTGTGGTGGTTCTGAATTTCTTTTCTTTTTAATTAAGCACTTATAGAATCCAAGAACTTTAAGATCTAAATTACCCCACCACAAAGCTCCACAATATGAGAGGTTGGTTGTTTTTTGGTGGGGTTTTTTTTGGTTTTTTTTTTTTGGTGCATCATTTGAGAAAGAGGGAAACTGAGCCACAGAGTTGGAAAGTGTCTCTGCTCTCTTGAAGCTACCTATTAAAACCAAAGGTTAGAAAAATGTGATTTCTGAGCAAATTATCTCTGAGTCTAAAATGATATCCTATGGTATTCGATTATTATTTGTAGTTCTAGACGCTAAAGTACAAATAATTAGATGTTGGCCCATCCCCATATCCTTCAAACCACAGAAATATTGCCTTCAAAAGAAGGAAAAATGGGGGGGAAAAGAAAGGAATGGTGTCCCAACAAAAGGAGGCTGTCATTGTTCTAAGTGAAATAGGAACTCTTGTGTGTAACCAATCTCTCTACCTTATCAGAAACCTTTTATGTCATTTATCCCTGCATGAACATTGCAACCTGGAAATAATGAGGAACATTTAGCAGAATAAGAGAAACCAACTGAACTGATTCCTTCACCTTTTCCCCCTCAATTCCCCACTTATACCCCAAACTACTGTATTTAATGTCCTGTTCCTAAGTGGAGTGAATTTGGTGATCAATTTGGTTCTAGAATGGTTAAACAACAACTCTATATACAGTGGATGGTCCATGAGTATACTAGTTAGTTTTTATAAGTTCATTTATCAGGTGAGAGTCCCCCTTTTCCAAAATGCCTTCCTGTCATATTTTATTAAAACACAAATACTTCTAGGTTAGCTAATCCAGTTAGGAATTCACTCATGGTAGTAATTTATCATTTTATTCTCTAAGGCAGGAGGTTGGGGCTATCTGAACTACTAGGTACAGGAGGAGAAAGAGGTTAAAGGAAGGTAGACAAGTGAGAAAGGTATTCCTAGTATTAACTTCTTAGTCATCCCAATTTTTCCACCAGAGAAATACAAACCCAAATAGATGGCTGTCTGATCCCAAGCTCAAATCCTAGTGCATGAGGCCTTTCTCCTCCCTACCCTCCCAGCTCTCTCTCTCTCTCTCTCTCTCCTCTCTCTCTCTCTCTCTCTCTCTCTCTCTCTCACTCACCACACACACACACACACACACAAACACACATCCTCATTTATTTTGTATGGAATGTAAACTCCCTGGGGGGAGGAAATGTTTCATTTTCATCTATAATTCCAGCATAGTGCCTGGATTGTAATACATGCTTAACAAATGCTTTTTGATTAATTGATTAATAGGAAGGAGAAAGAAATTTAATTTCTCTGTTAATCTTACCTGTAGTATGATAGTTTCCCAGTAACTTTCCCTTGCTCCAGTAAACGGGCCATAATCGTGAGAGTGGGATGATTTCTTTCTTTGTATGTTTCCCCAGTGGTTGGTTGGTTCAGAGTAGGTGTTTAACCTATGTTTGTTCATTGCTAGCAATCATCATCATCATATGTTTACCATCCTCCTCTTCCTCCTCCTCTATCCTCCTCCTCCTCCTCCTCAGGCCAGGATTTCATAAAATCTGCTGGTCTGGCTGCTGGGAAGCAATTCTACGTCTGCAAGAATCAGAGATTTTCTGTTTCATCTATCATAGGTTAGTCTTTACTGTTGATCGAAGCTATCCTCATTCAACTGTCCTCCATCCATTCTCAGTATTCCTCATTTCAGAAGCCCTTTCTGATTGTTTTTCCCATACCATACTATTAGAGTCATAGAATGTTAGAGCTGAAATGGTCCTTAGAATCACCAGAACAGCCCCCCTTTATTTTACAGATTACGGAGACTGAGCCACAAAGTGAATCAAGCAATTAGTCTAAGGTTGTTTTTGTTTTGTTTTTTTACATATAAGGTATTTTATTTTTTCCGTTTACGTGTAAAGATAGTTCTCACTTTTGTTTATACAAGCTGTACAATTTCAGATTTTGGTTGTTAAGGAGGAACCTGAGTGTCCTCATTTCTAATTCTGGACTCAAGATCGGCACAGAAAGAATTATTCAGTTTATATGCTTCCTATCTTCCTTATAATTTAATTAGCAGTTACTACTCCTAACTTCTCCCATACCATAAGGTAAGAAGGAACTATGTCCTTTTATCTTTCTTTTTTCTTTTTTGGTGAGGGCAATTGGGGTTTAAGTGACTTGCCACAGGGTACACAGCTAATAGTTCAAGTGTCTCAGGTTGGATTTGAACTCAGGTCCTCCTGACTCCAGGGCTGGTGCTCTTCCACCGTGCACCTAGCTGCCCCAGAAGGAACTATTTCTGAAGTTGGGAGGCTTCTCCTTTTTTCCCCCATGGACATATCAACCTCCTTCCATGCATTCCCATTCTCAGAAGCTTTTATTTGCTCAGCATATTTCATAATATATGGCCAACCCATCTTTACCTTCCCCTGCCCATCAATACAGCCTTCAACATGGGCCCACAGAAGAGGGACATGATATATAGGATCCATCTCTGATGGTACCTGGAGGTGGCCAAGTGGATGAGTTCAATAACAGTGACAGGAGACCAAGAGACATTAGGACAATGTCTTGACAACAGCTTCTGGAGGATGTTTTTAAGTACTTAAAGGGAGAATCAGAGAGGATGGAATCCTTCATATAAACAGAACCATCCAGACTGTCTGGATGAGCTCATTATCAAGTGCAAAGCAAATTCTAAAATTATACTTACAGACTCTCAAAGCAAGGGGAACAAATGCAATAAATGTTTAAGAACAGACATTTCCAAAACTTCCACCAAGATTAGCTGGAGGGAAAGATATAGAATTTAGCTATTCTTATTAAAGTGGGATTATTTTTCCTGGTAATGTTTTGTTGTGAGGGTAATAGATGGAAAAGTCTTCTGAAAATGTAAAAACACAAATGTACAAGTTATTTATCATGGGGGGGGGGGGGGAGGGTGGGAATGCCAGTCTGAGAGTCAGGCTCTAGCACTGCCTCTGACACTCACTAGCCACGTGACCTTGAGCAAAGGCCCCTTTTCGCTCTGGCCTCCCGCCCCCAGCTTTGTCATCCGTGAAATGAGGCTGTGGGCGATCTAAGCTCTTAAGATCCCAGCTGTATTAACAGTCTATAACCATTACAGAGGATGACTAGCGTAACTAGTTCTACCTGTTCCCAGTCTCTAAAGCATTTGAGTAACTTTACATACCCATGAGTTTCAAATGCAATTGTTCCCTAAGCATTGTTTTAAGTAGATTCTAATTTGCACGATGTACAGAATCATACACAAACACACACACACACACACACACAGAAAGACAGATGGCATCAGACAAACTTGCTAACCTTTAAAAAAGACTCCAGTCTGGCTAACCCAGCAGTCTAGTGGCAGTATTCTGTGCCCAGAGGAACAGAGTCCAGGTGAAGAATTCCCAGGCTGACAGGGGCTCAGATACTGAGGATTCAGCAAGCTTAACCCCCTGCTTAGAAAAGAGCAATCTATCTACTCTAGTTCTGAAAAAAATTGCTGCAATCTGATACCAGGAATAGTGTCCAGACATCCAGGGTAATCTTCATTTCTTCCTCCTGTGCTTAGGGGGAGGATCACAAGGGCCTGGGAGATTAACTGAAAATTTGGAAGGGAAAAATACTCTGATAGCCCTACATTGTTGTTTGTCCTTCATTCTCTATAAGGAACATGACAATCAGGAGGTGATGTCCATGACTTATAGTGAATTGGATTTTCAGTGAAGGAGGGCTGTGGCAAGGTCACCCAACCTCACTCTCTCCCTGCAGGGCCATCTGGGTCCAGTGGCAAGACATATTCAGGGTGACCAGAGATAGCCCCAGATGTTTAAGGCAACTGGGGTTTAAGTGACTTGCCCAGGATCAAACAGTGTCTGAGGTGAGATTTGAACTCAGTCTCTCCAACTTCAGGGCTGTGCTCTATCTACTGTACCACTTTGCTGCCCCTAGGGCTTCGGGATATATTTATTCGCTTTAATTCAGTGAAGTCCTGATCTGTTTCAGCACAGCTAGCATGACTTCAAATAGCTAGTTAGCATTTATATAATGCTTGTTTGCAAGGTGCCACATAATAAATATTATCCCATTTGATCCTTACAATGACCCTCTGAGGTAGCCACTATTATTATCCCTATTTTTCAGATAAGCAAAAATTGAGTCTGTTAGAGATTAAGTCATTGCCTAGTAGGGTCATGCAACTACTAAAGAGTTGAACAGATTTGAACTTGGCTCTTCCTAACTCCTATCCACTATACCATGTAAGCTTGATCTAAACTGATTTTTTCAAACAGAAAGGCAGGATTTATTACATCTAATCGAGTTCTGTCCCCTTCAAATGGATACCTTTGGGATACCAAGGAACCTAATATTATGATTCTGCCTTGAGGATGAGGATGATGACAACAATAATATTAAGAATAGTATGAGGGGGCAGCTAGATGCACAGTGGATAAAGCACAGCCCTGGAGTCAGGAGTACCTGGGTTCAAATTCAGCCTCAGACACTTAACACTTACTAGCTGTGTGACCTGGGCAAGTCACTTAACCCCCCATTGCCCCACACACACACACAAAATTTTTTTAAAAACCAATAGTATGCATTTGTATAGAAAAGCACTTTACATAAGTCATTTTCATTTGATCAGAGATAATGATTGGGTAGCTCCTTTTTGGGAACTCATGCAAGGCCCTGGGGCATATTCTTTTGATATCCTAAATGGCATCTAATCCCTCAACCTTCTGAAATGGGTTTGACTTTTAGAAATAGCCTGAGTGATTTGGAGTTCTTGAGTGATCCAGCTGGATTCAATGCTGCCTTTGCATCAAAATGAAGTTTGACTGGAAAGAAAATGGAACTGATGCTTGTGTGTGTGTGCACGTATGTGTGTGTTTTCCAAAGGACCAATGAAGGTAGGCACCAGGAGAGCAGTCCTAAAGTGAGGGATCATCATGGCTCATGGACCATCTGTATCAAGGTTCAGTAAGGCGCCGAAGAAAGGTCAGGCTATAGACAGTATCTAAAGTAATCTACTGGTGGTTGATTAGTATGGCACTGAATAAGTAAATCAATGTCATGTAATGGGGGAAATGGGGTGACGGGTTTGGGTTAGGGGTTGGGTTCTTAGGAATTCCTCTTTAAAGAATTACACCAGGGCAGCTAGGTGGTGCAGTGGATAGAGCACTGGCCCTGGAGTCAGGAGTACCAATCTGGCCTCAGACACTTAACACTTACTAGCTGTATGACCCTGGGCAAGTCACTTAACCCCAATTGCCTCACTTAAAAAAAAAAAGACTTACACCTTCTTGCACACAAAAGTAGTTAGAATAAGGTGGTAGTTTATTTAGGAGCAAGGGAAGGGAAGGGAAGGGAAAGGGAAGGGAAGGGATAGGGAAGGGAAGGGAAGGGGAAGGGAAGGGAGGGGGTGAGGGGGAGGGAAACCATGAAAGAAATCCTTGGACTCCTCATGGGGAGATAGGCACAAAGCACAGGCTCAGAGTACCAATCTCCTCGAGCAGGAGACTGGCAGGTACCTTTTATAGACGACTGATGGGGGGAGGGGTAACCACTTGACTGTGGAAAGTTCCTTTAGTGAGGGAGGACTATCCCCCACTGGTGGTACCTGGGGGAATTGGGTGAGGAGTGGAGGACTATCCCCCACTGGTAGTGGACTAGAGGAACTGGGTGAGGGGTGGCTATGGATCCCTCTTCAGGACACAAAGGCCACAGCCACACCCAAATTTATCTCCCCAGGGTAAGGGAGACCAGAATGAAGGGTGGGAATCTGAATCTAGCTCAGTCTGATTTGGTTATGCTTATCTCTCTAAGCGTTATCTGTCCTCTGGTTTTAGTTTCTCAAGGAGAAGGTTCCTTGAGGTGTCCCAGAGAACTTCTGGGGTGCTCTGCACCCCATGACAGTCAGAGTGTTGTCATTTTATTATATTAGCTTGGCTTACCCAAGAGTAATTATTATTTATTTTATTCTTTGTCTGTATCACCATAAATATTATTTAGTAGTTGTATTCAAGACATATTTGTAAAGGTAGGGCACTCCAGCCCATATGGGCTTAAATGACAAGAAGATAAGTGCCTCTAGAACGGGGACCTGTTCATTTTTGACTTTGTGTACCTAGCAAACTAATGTTGTATTTCATTATAGTAGGTATTTCATCGTTATTGAGTAGAATTAGGTGGGATAGGTTTTCTAATCCTTTATGTCACTCTGTTCTTTGCCAAATACTCTACACAATGGTCCACACATGCCAACTTTCCTGCTTTGTCTCATACCATTCCTCATGCATGGGCATTCTTTCCTTCTTCAGTCTTTTGAAATTTCTACCCATGCTTCAAGACTTCCTTGAATTACCCTTATCTCCATGAAGTAGACCTGGGTCTTTTTTTGTTTTGTTTTGTTTTTGTTTTGTTTTTTTGCAGGGCAATTGGGGGTTAAGTGACTTGCCCAGGGTCACACAGCTAGTAAGTGTTAGTGTCTGAGGCCGAGGATTTGAACTCAGGTACTCCTGAATCCAGGGCCAGTGCTCTATCCACGGCACCATCTAGCTGCCCCAGACCTTGGGTCTTTTAATTCCTGTAATCCTTTTCTTGCTCAGATCTTGTGAGGCAATTTTCTATGTCTCTCTGACACATTTGTGGGATCATGGAATCACGGGATTTAGGGCTAGAAAGGACTAGAGATCTTCTAGTCACAGACTCTTAGATTTGAAAGTAGATCCATAAGGCCATGGACCTGATCAAGGATCTTTTAGACAAATCACCTGACAATATTTCACCTAGGTTTTGCTTGAAAATCTGCAGTGAAGGGGATTACATTCCCTCTCTCCCTGAGGCTGTCATGTTCCATTTTTGGACAATTTTACTCTTAGTAACTTTCCCCTTACATTGAACCAAAATTTGTCTCTTTGCAACTTCCACCCATTTGCTCCAAGTGCTGAACTCTGGGTCCCAAAATTTTTCTTTAAAAAAAGTAATCTATTTTTCATATCACAGCCTTTCAAATGCTCCAACTCACCCTCTTGCCCAGTCAGTCAGTTAAGTAGTATCTATTAGTGCCAACTATGTGCCAGGACACTATGCTAGGTGCTAGGGATACAAGGAAAGGCAAAAAACAAAACAAACAACAAAAAAACAATTCCTGCTCTCAAGGAGTTCACAGTCCAATGGGAGTGACAACATGCAAACAATGATATACAAACAACATATATACAGGATAAACTGGAATAATCTCAGAAGGAAGTCACTAAGATAAAAGAGGACTAGGAAAGTCTTCCTGTAAATGCTAGGACTTTAAGGAAGTCAGAGGAATCTAAGAGGTAGAGATGAGGAGAGCATTCCAGACATGGGAGACAGTGGGTGAAATGCTTGGAGTAAGGAGATATAGTTTTGTATGAGAAAAGCAGCAAGTAGGTCAATTGATCACAGAGTACTTAGAGAAGAGTACAGTATAAGATGACTAGAAAGATAGGGAAGGGGCCAAGGTTATAAGGTCTTGAAAGTCAAACAGGACTTTATAATTTATATTTTTCCCATGAAGAATTATACTCAGTTTTGCTGGGTAGGTGATTCTTGGTTGTAATCCTAGCTCCCTTTGCCCTTCAGAATATCATATTCCAAGTCCTCTGATGCTTTAATGTAGAAGCTGCCAAATCTTGTGTTATCCTTGGCTGTGGCTTCATGATATTGAATTGTTTCTTTCTAGCTACTTGCAATATTTCTCCTTGACCTGGGAGCTCTGAAATTTGGCTAATATTCCAGGGAGATTCTCATTTTGGGATCTCTTTCAGGAGGTGATAGGTGGATTCTTTCAATTTCTATTTTACCCTCTGCTTCAGAGGTGATATCAGGGCAGTTTTCCTTGATAATTTCTTGAAATATGATGTCTAGCTTTTTTTTTTTTTTGATCATGGCTTTCAGGTAGTCCAATAATTCTTAAATGAAGTCTTCTCAATCGTTTTCGAGGTCAGTTATTTTTCTCATGAGATATTTTCATGTTCTTCTATTTTTTCATTCTTTTGATTTTGTTTGATCCGATTCTTGATGTTACATAGAGTCATTAGCTTCCACTTGTCCACTTCTAATTATTAAAGAATTATTTTCTTTAGTGAGATTTTTTACCTGCTTTTGCATTTGGCCAATTCTACTTTTTAAGGAATTCTTTTCTTCAGTGAATTTTTGTATATCTTTTCCATTTGGTCAATTTTGTTTTTGAAGTAGTCGTTCTGTTCATTGGATATTTGTGCCTCTTTTACTATTCTGTTTTTTAAGGTGTTATTTTTTTCTATTTCTTTTGTGTCTCCTTTATACTATTCTGTTTTTTAAGGTGTTATTTTTTTCTATTTCTTTTGTGTCTCCTTTACCAAGATGTTGACTCTTTTTCTATGATTTTCTTGCATCACTGTCATTTCTTTTCCCAATTTTTTTCCTTTACCTCCCTTATTTGATTTTTTTTCTTTTTCTTCTTCTTCTTCTTTTTTTGGCGAGCCAATTGGGGTTACAGTGACCTTGCCCAGGGTCACACAGCTAGTAAGTGTTAAGTGTTTGAGGCGGATTTGAACTCAGGTACTCCTGAATCCTAGGGCCGTGCTCTATCCACTGCACCACCTAAGCTGCCCCCCCTTATTTGATTTTTAAAATCATTTTCGAGCTTTTCCAAAAATTCTTTTTTTAACCTGAAACCAACTTGCATTTTTCTTTGAAGCTTTGTATGTAGTTGTTTTGACTTCGTTTTCTTGAGTTTGTGTTTTGATCTTTCTATGGTCAAGTTCTTTTGTTTGTTGTTTGCTCATTTTCCAGCCCTTTCTTGACTTTTATGTTTATAGTAAAGTTGAGCTCTGTTCTCAGGGTGATGGGAGCACTGTCCCCAACTTTAGGTTTTTAGTGCCGCTGTTTTTAGAGCTAGTTCTTGGGGGTCTATAAATTTTCAGTCTTTTCAAGGTGGTGTGATATAAAGAGAGGTGTGGCCACTGCTCTCCTGGCCTGTGCGCCATTCTGTGAATGGTCCCGCAAACACTCTTCTTTGCCCTGGAACTGTGACCAGAGCCCTGTAATGATTGGAATGACGCCACCTACTGGAGACTTACTATAGGGAAGCTCCACCATGAGGAGAATGCCTCAGAGGGCAAGGCCATGCAGCTTTTCCTTGGCGTCAGGAAGTGACATTTGCTCATGGGTGCTGTCTATCAAGGCTACCAGCCAATCAACTTGAGGAGCCTCCTATTTTCTGGGAGGGGACAGGAAGGAGGAAGAAGGGCCTGTGCAGAGATCTCTGTGTCTTTTTGGTACCTGACTTGGTGGTGATGTCAGGAAAAGACAGAGAGGAGCTGAGGAAAGATAGGATTGCAAGGTTGTAAGAATTCTGTTCTCAATCTTTCTCTTTCTATATTTCAATAAACCCTTAAAAATCTAAACTCGTTTTATCAGTGATTTTAGTCAGTTTCCCCCAAAACTGGGGGAACAGATTAGAACCCACATTTAGAATTTTAAATTACACAGCTCTGTTCCCCTGTGGCTGCCCACTCTAGTGGGCTATTGCTCCTCTTCACTCTGGGACTGCAACTTGAATCATGTATGGGTAATGCAACAGAGTTCTGTCCCTAGTACCAACAAAAGGTCCCTTGTACTCTCCTTTTGAACAGTTGTCTGACCCATACTGTCCATGGTCTGGAAGCTGCCACCACAGATTCAGTTGCCCCCAAGGTCTGCTGCTGGCTTGCCAGGGTTTGGTCTGCTCTGCTCTGCTCTGCTCTGGCTGGTGCTGGACTATCTATGCTTTACTCTCACTTCATGATATAGACCTTTCCTGCTGACTTTCTAAGTTATCTTGGGCTGGACAATTGTTTTACCCCATCTTTTTGTGGGTTCTGCACAGAGGCATTATTTTATAGTTATTTGGAGGGGAATTTGGAAGAGCTCAGGTGAATCCCTACCTTTACTCTGTCAGCTTGTCTCCACCTCAATGGAGTATCAATATGTGTGTTGAAGTATTAGGGCAGGACTTGGGAAAGTGAAAAGAACTTTGAGACAGGCACTGAACTCATTGAAGAAGGAAAGAGAGGGTCCTGAAGGTCTTTAATCAACAGATAACCAGTTTTCTCTTCAACAGTCTAAACATCCCTAGTTTCTTCAACTAGTCTTTAATATGGTACAATCTCAAGGTCTCTCACCATGCTGGCTTCCCTCTTTTAACTCTTCTCTTGTTTATCAATGTTCTTTCTAAGATGTGGTGCCTACAACTAAACACAGTGCTCAACCTGTTTTCTGACCAGGGCAGAATGACCTCTCTGATTCTGGACACTGAGCCTCTAAAACCCCATTAGCCCATATGGCCCAATACTATGCTGTTTACTCATATTGAGCTTGAATCCCATATAGCTTAGATATTTTAGATATTTTATTTAGATATTTTTCCCAAATAAATTACTGTGTAGCCATGCCTCCCCCATCTTTCACTTGTGGATTTTTTTTAACTCAAAAGATGTAAGATTTTATATTTATCCCTAATAAATTTTATCTTCTTAGATTTTGCTTAAGGTTTAGCTTGTATTTAGCTTAAAATCCTTTGGAATCTTGGATTAGTCATCCAATGCATTAGGTATTACTTTGAGCTTTGTGTCAATTATAAATTTGATGAGCACGCCATTTATGCCTTTGGCCAGGTCCTTGATAAAAACTCTTAAGGAGTGCAAGGCAAAGCAGAAACCACTGAAGCTTTGGATCAGCTATTCAAATGGTTCTGAAGTCACTTAATTGTGCTGTCAGCTAACCCACCTCTCTCTCTCTTTTCCATAAGAGCAAAGTGAGAGACTGTCAAATGCTTTCACTAAGACTGAAACAAACAAATGAGTAGATAAATTAATTAATAGATAAATAGATAAAATTCCCCTGATTTACCAGTCTAAGAGAGTTAATCCCAAAAAGGGCCTGAAGTTAGTCAAGCAGGACCTGCTCTTGGCAAATTATTCTGAGGCTTGTGATCATTTCTAATTATTCACTAATCACCCCATAAATAATACATCCCCAGATTTTGACAGGAATCAAAGTTAAACTCAATAGTCTATAAATTGTACATACTATCTTCTTCCCTTTTTTTGAATATGTATGTGTGTGTGTGTGTGTATGTATACAGTTGTTGTTTGTTTTGGGGGGTTGTTTTTGTGGGAAATTAGGGTTAAGTGACTTGCCCAGGGTCACATAACTAGTAAGTGTCAAGTGTCTGAGGCTGGATTTGAACTCAGGTCCTCCTGAATCCAGGGCTGGTGCTTTATCCACTGTGCCACCTAGCTGCTCCCCCCCCCCACTAGCCATTTTTTGTTCCTATCTTTTCCAGTCTGAAGATCCATGACAAAAAAAAAAAAAGGAAAAGAAGATGATCTGCTTCTGTTATTAGTAATAATTATTTCATTCATATGGAAAAACAGTCCTAGCCCTTCTCTTTTCTCCAATATAATGAAATAAGGTTTGTTTGTTTTTTAATCATTCTTAGATTTTCCTGCTATCCTCAACTCTGAGGGTGAGGACACTGTAACTATTCTTATAGAACCATATTATGTCTTATTTTCATCCTTTATTACTTGCCCTTGCTTCTATCTTTTAATTATGCCTTTTAAAATTTGACATAGGTCAAACAATTTCCCTTTTTCTTCTTCATTACCATTGTTTCTCTTTGTGTCTTCCCAATTGTATTCTTAAGAATTTGCCAATCCTCCTGGGCTAACCTCTTTGTTTCCAGATGAGGAAACAGAAACCCAGATAGTTTATGCAACTTTCCCAAGGTCACTCAGAGATGAGATTCAACCCCATGGTCCCTACTCCTAATCCAGTGCCCTTTCCACTATACCATGTTGACCAAGGACTATGTATACCCCTATACCAGGAGACTGAGACCCAGGGAAGTTAAGCCATTTGTCTGAGACAATATAGTTAGTTAGTAAACATAAAAAAGATTTGAAAGCATTTTTTGAATCTAAGTCCAGTATTATTTCAACTATATCTTGTCATGTATTATATTTTCACTTGTATTCTAGAATATCTCATGTCTCTCACTCCACTTCTAGCTGCATAATTTTTGAATGAATAGTTGAAATATCAAGGGAGCAGAGCAGCAAGTTCTTAGGAGACATAGATAAGGACCTTCTGGTCAGTCATTGCAAAGAAAAAAAGCATGGTAGCAGGGAGAATGAGGTATCCTGACAAGTGAGTGGAGGGAGGTGTCTATATAGTCAGGTAGCAGATGGTGGCCAGGGCTCCAGAGAGGCAGACAATTCAGGAAGGTCTGGTAGCAGGGAGGGAGGGACATGGGCAAGGCACAGGGTAGAGGAAGTGGAGATGGGATAGAGAATGGCTACATTTCCTGAGACGAATAAAAACAAGGCAAAGAATCTAATCCTAGAATGAGTTACAGAATAGATATCAAAAGAGATAGTTGGGGGGCAGCTAGGTGGCACAGTGGATAAAGCACTGGCCCTGGATTATGGAGGATCTGAGTTCAAATCTGACTTCAGACTCTTGACACTCACTAGCTGTGTCACCCTGGGCAAGTCACTTAACCCTCATTGCCCTGCAAAAAAAAAAAAATGAGAGAGAGATAGTTATAGGGGAACAAGACAAAGACCTCTGTTGCAATTGGGTGACAAGGTAAGGCAAGGCACAAGGCTTGGTCCCATTGGGTAAGGTCAAAATCCTATTGTTAGAACCAGAGTACAAAGTCAGACCAGTAACAACGTTGATAAAGCTAATTAAACTGAAACCTAGACTAAATAGTAGCTCAATCATGGCATAGGGATAGGGACTGGACCTGAGATTTCACTGGTGTAAAGAACTTCCTGGGTGAGAAAATTCCCTCTACCAAGTCAGGTTGGACTTATTGATAGGTAGATAACTTGTCCAGGGTCAGGGAGTCAGTATGAGTCAAGAACAGGGACTTGAATCTGGATCTTTTCAATACTAAGGACAACTCTCAATTCTCTCCCTGTCCTTCTATCTGCCTGCATGGGGTCAGACTTGACTGAGGGCCCAAGAGAGATGGAATTTGTGTGACCTAACCTTGAAGGATGGGGGTTACTAGGAGATAGACCAATTGTTGCCATAATCAGATTCTGGGTCTTCAAAAAGCTGATAGGATATAGGCAGAAATATCTCAATGACTTACTTCTATATCTGTGGCTACCACTACCATAGATGAATAGATTTATTCTGTATACTTCTTTAGCTATCTGAACCGAAGACATGATAAGCACAGACATCTAGAAGTCATGGAATTCATAGTTCTAAAACGAATGTCTAGTTCAATTCCCTTACTTTGTGGATGAGTAAACTAAGCCCCCCCCCCCCCCCCCCCCCCGCCAAATTAAGTGACATAGATAGAAAGGTGGTGCTTTGGATAGAATGGTCTTGGAGTCAGAAAGACCTAAGTTCAAATCTAGCCTCAGATACTCACTAGTTATATGACCCAGGACAAGTGACAACATCTGCCTCAATTTCCTCATTTGCAAAGTGGAGATGATAATAGCACCTATCCCCCAGGGGTTTTGATTTTGGCACCACTGAATGTGATTCCACTTTTTTTTTCTGGGCAATGAGGGTTAAGTGACTTGCCCAAGGTCACACAGCTAGTAAGTGTCAAGTGTCTGAGGCTGGATTTGCACTCAGGTCCTCCCGAATCCAGAGCTGGTGCTTTATCCACTGCACTGCCACCTAGCTGCCCCCCCAGCTGCCCCCCCGAGGGGGTTTGTGAGGATAAATTGAGATAATGCTTATAAAAGTGATTTCCAAACCCTCAAGAACTATATAAATGCTAGCTATATATCTAGGTAAAGAGAAACAAAGATTATGGATGCCATTATCTGAACTGAGCACTGGGTTTAAAGTCAAAAGCCAGTTTTGAAATCTGATTCTTCTTTTTGGAGGATCTTGGGCAAATCATTTACAAATTATTAAAATTCACTCTGTGAATTTTGGTTTCCTCATTTATAAAAGGAGAGAGGGAGGGGACCTGCATGAATTCTGAGGCCCCTTTCAGCTCTAAAACCCAGAAATGATTCTATATCCCCTGACTCCCAGCACCACACTCTTTTCCCCAACCCCACAAAGCCTCTGACTGCCCTCATGGAAACTGGAATGCTTTGGGGGGCGGGGGAGAAGCCCTTTCACCTGAAAGATCCATATGTCTGTTGCCTGCATTCGAGGCACAGAATTCAGACTCTGCAGACCCACTCAGGCTGGTGTCTAGGAAATGACTAGAGAGATACAGATGCTCAGCTGGTTTTGATATGTGTGTTAGCAATAATGGAAAACATTTTGCTTTAAACAGAAATGTTTCTCTCTGGTGAAAAAGAGTTGTTTTATTGTTAGCAATTTTTTCTGATAGTTTCAATAGATGAATAACCCTGATAGGTTTACATTTATTACCTGGCATATATGGGCTCTAAATGCCCTATTAAAAAGGGAAAAAGGTTTTATCTTCCACAAGCAGAAATCATTTCAATGTTCCTTTGCTGTAAGAAGCTCATCTCCTGAGTCCTGTCTCAGAGGAGAAAATGTCTTCAATTAATTGCATCGAGAAAATGCTGCCTTCTTTGAAATCTTCTCATTTGCGTGTTGGTTGGGTGTGTTGGCATAAGAATGAGCACCATGCTATTTAGAGTTCATAAACTGGTATCTTTGGAATTGGCAGTGCAAGCGCAGGATATTTTTGACTGAAGAGACAGAGTCAGAAATTTGGGAGGAGGAGGGTACCCAGCTTTTCAATCAGTTCATCCTGAGTCTTAGGCTAACAAATTGATCTTTTAACAAGTATTTATTGAGTGCCTATTGTGTCTCTAACTCTCCTCCAGGCATTAAAGGGATACAAAGAAAGACATGCATGATGTCTAACTCAGAGGAGTATAAAATCTGGTAGGAGAAGCAAGACTTAGCATTGGAAAATCATATGAGATTGTATTGATGGAAATGCTAAATTGTGTGATGCTAACTATTAAATGTTGTAGATGGGAGGAGGCAGGTAGTACTCTGAGCCAGGAAGCAGGAAATGATTTGGGAAACTTCTCCCATCACTCCCTCCCAGGTACTCTTTGTTCTTTTCAAATCTGACTATCTACTGCATCCCCATTCCCCTGCCCACACACATAGACCTGTGTCTTTGTTCACAACATTTCCTACACCTACAATATCCTCCATGTGTGTGTGTGTGTGTGTGTGTGTGTGTGTGTGTGTGTGTGTGTTTGTGTGATGGATCACTTTGCCAATCTGATGAAACTTTTGGACCGCTTCTCAGAATAATAGCATCATTGGGGTTTGTTTATTTTTTTAATTCATATTTGAAGGTCATGCTAAATTTCAGTTACAAATCAAGGAAAATTAAGAATCCTATCCAAATTCATGGACCCCCTGATATCTATCCACAGACTTCTTGGAGATCCAAAAACCCCTAACCTAGACTGTCCTCCCCACCCATCTCTACCTGTTAATGGCATTAAGTTAACATTATATATAGTACTTTTGTGTTTTACAAAATTTTGCATACATTTTCATCTGACTCTTGCAAAAGGCCTGTGGAAAAAGGTAGTTTAAGCATTTTTATTTTGCAGATGAGGAAACAATGTCTCAGGGAGTAAAATAACTGACCCAAGCAAGGTCACGTAGGAAAAAATGAGACTCAAACTCCAATCTGACTGCAGATGCAGTGTTTTCTATATTATAACTAGGATGCTCTCCTTCCGCCTATACTTTAAGAACCACCTCAGCTATCATTGTCTCCATAAAGTCCTCCCTATTTCCCCAGTTAGAAATAATCTTTCCTGAGGGCAGCTAGGTGACCACAGTGGATAAAGCACCATGGATAAAGCACAGGCCCTGGATTCAGGAGGACCTGAGTTGAAATCTCTCCTCAGACACTTGACACTTTACTAGCTGTGTGACCCTGGGCAAGTCACTTAACCCTCATTGCCCTGCCCAAAATCAGCAGCAGCAGCAGTAGCATCTTTCCTACATTTCAGGATATGCTATCATATATTTTTGCCATGATAAAAAAAAATCCAACCCAGGAAAGAGATGATAGGATTAGAAAGAAGAGAAGAAAAGGGGAGGGGAAGGGAAGAGAACAAAACAGTCTTTCCTTCCTTAAACCTCACATATCACTTTGTACCTTTTTTATGTTCTTGTTATATTCCCAAGTGTTAGTTCATCCCTCGACTTTTGGTCCTTTAGATGATTATTATTAAACTCCATGCACAAAATCAAATGTTTGAAATGGTTTTTTCCAATTCCTTTCACCAATGTCATCTTTCTTACAAGGTAAAGAAGCAAATTTTAGTGTCTGCTTTAGGGGTGTATTGGTTACATTTAATAGATCACTATTTAGTATTCTTTATCTGCTTTATGTTTGAAAGTGATGCCTCACGTTGAAATTATTGGTCGAGGATGGTGCAGGTTTGGGTTAAATTTCCTTTACCTCCATAACTCCTCTCCTTTCACTCATTACCTTTTATTTCTAGGGCATCCAGGAAGAAGGGGATTGTAGAAGGAAACAAAGGAAAAAAATTAAAATAAAGGCTGAAGCACAGAGGGAAGGGGGTAGGGGTAGAGGGAGTAGGTTTTTATCAACCAGTAAACACCAGTACATGTTATACTAACACAATGTGTCAAAAGCCGCCCATCTGCCATGCACTGTATGTGCCAACCTTTAGGCTAAAACCAGGCATGAAGTAAGGGAGAAAGTATTTCTCAACAAGTTCAGACCTCAATTCTCCTTTCTATTTCCTTATTACAAAATGATTCTTTGGATTTTTTCCTCTTCTGTTCTTGACTAGATCCTTTTAGGGTCAGGTACAACAATAAAATCAATGGTTGATTTAAGTTTAGTGATTTGATGTTTCTGAGTTTGCATTTGAATTCCATTTTGAATTTTAAGTCATATTGTATAATTGAGAGAAGGAGCATGACATGGTAGATATAACCATAACATAGTATCTAGGAAGACCTGGGTTCAAATCCTTCCTGTGGCACATACTAGCTGTGTGACCTTAGGAAAGTCCCTTTACCATTCGTTGCTCTAAGCTACTCTAGGACTATAAATTACAGAGAAGGTACAAACCTGAATCGGGAGTGGGAGTTTCCTCATCCAAGAGCTCCCTGTTCCAAAGAAATCACAGGTTTGTCCCTAGCCCTGTAGTGTAATTAATCATTATGTAAATAAAGTAACACATTCCTTATCATCCTTTTGGTTCCTAACTTCACTAGAGTACATAATTAGAGGTGTATCACTTAGAGCAGCACCCCTTCATAACACTGAGGCACCTGGGGAGAAGGGTGTTACTGGCTTCAGTGTCCTAATGAAAGGAGATGCAGCTGTATGTACCTCACCCTCCTGTGATTCACAGCACACTGGAATTCATGATATAGTGCAGAAAGGGGCTTTCTAACAGGGTTTTATTGTAAGTGCACAACCTAGTTTTTTCCTTCCTTTTTTCTTGGGTATCTATTCCCTTAAACCCTCTTCTTTCTCTCTATCCCATTCTCTTTACCTCTGGCCCTAAAATAAAAGCAATCTCTCTGATAAGCTCCTTTTAAAATCTCTGGAATGGCACTTGTATTGAAATCTTCATATTTTATTGATTCAATAAAGATTCATTCCACTTTATGAGAAGAAAGGAATTAGGAAGCATTTAAGCTTCCTTAAGGGCTTTTTATTCTGCAGAAGTTGGGAGAATTCTATTTCTCAAGGACCAAAGCTTGGCAGCTGAAGAAAGATGTTACAATGATGTTTCTGAACCCCACAAGAGAGTGGGGGCAGAGGAAAGACAGCTGTCAAAGAAATAATAATTGCAGTCTATCCCCACAATCCTGTGCAAACTTTTAACACATTCCTATAAACTACAGGGTAAGAATTGTTGCTTTTTTTTAAGGTGACCTTATTAAAATTGGGTTCACTTGGGCCTCACTTTGATCTGTGAAAAATAAAGGCATTCATTTACTGCTTAGATCTGACAAGAGATGGATGGTCCCTGGCTTCATTCTAGAAATTTGACATTTGACAGGAGAATCTGCTTGCCTTTGAATATTTCCTCAGTTTTCCCAATTTGCTACAAACAGTAGCAGAGCAACTGTCTTCCATATCAAAATTGCTAAAATTCTGCTTCCCATGGGACCTTGGCCAAAGCGATAGATACATAGAAAGAAACTGTACCTGGATGTGGGAGGATAAAGAGCACAGAAAAAGAATAACACTGTGGTTTTTTGTGATGGAGTTTCTCCAACTTTCAAAAGCTCCGTGCTGTAAGAACATGGTGGTGGAGGGAACTAGATCTCTAAGTGGAAGATGCTGTAAAACCTTTTTTTTTTTTTTTTTTGAGGCAATTGGGGTTAAGTGACTTGCCCAGGGTCACACAGCTAGTAAGTGTCAAGTGTCTGAGGTCGAATTTGAACTCAGGTCCTCCTGACTCCAGGACTGGTGCTCTATCCACTGCGCCACCTAGCTGCCCCGTAAAACCTTTTAAGAAAGGAGTTTTGGGGGCAGCTAAGTGGCACAGTGAATAAAGCACCGGCCTTGGATTCAGGAGGACCTGAGTTCAAGTCCAGCCTCAGACACTTGACACTTAGTAGCTGTGTGACCCTGAGCAAGTCACTTCTCATTGCCCTGCCCGAAAAAAAAAAAGAAAAGAAAAGAAAAGAAAAAAAGTAGTTATACTTTAAGCAAGGAAACCTTAACAAGCTATTTGCCATCGAGCAGAATTCATAGACTCATGGAATTCTAGGGGTAGAAGGGAACTCAGAGATCTGTGAGACCAATTCTTTCTACCATAGCCCAATAAGAAATTCACTTGAACACCTAAGATGATGAAGAACCTATTATTTCTTGAAGCAGTACATTCCATTTTTGGATTCCTTTCATTTTTAGGAATTTTTCTTTACACTGAGCCAAAATCTGCCTCTCTGTAAGTTTCACCCATTTTTCCTGGTTTTACCCTTTGAGGCCAAGCAAAACAAATCTAAACCTTCCTTTACATTACAGTCCTTTGGACTTCAAGACAGTTATGATGCTCCTTCTAAGTAATTGTTTCCCCAAGCTAAACACTCTTGTCCAATCTTTCTTTGCCCTGGTCTCAAAGTCTCACCACCTTGATTGATTTCCTCTGGACTCTCTTCACCTTGTCAACACCATTCCTGAAATGTCAAACCTGAGCTGAATACAACCCTCTGACTCTGATAGGGCCAGGTTGGAGACCAGTCCCAACTCCTTTGTTCTGGTTGCTGTACCTCTGTCCAGGAGTCTAAGATTGAGTTATTAGTTTGGGCTGTGATGCCAGGCTATTGACTCATGTTGAGTTGACCATTTACTAAAAACCCTCGATCATTTCCACATGAACTGTTGACTTGAGCTGTCCCCACTGCATCTTTGTGCAGTTGATTCTGCCTGACTCATCATCCATGTTATGTCCTAAGACCAATACTCTGCTCTTTTATGTCTTGACTCTCTTGTTAATGGCTCAGCATCAGAAACAGATCTTGTGTCTTCAGTGGAAATTATATTAAAGAAGAAGCATCACCATCTGCTTTTACACCACTCCCCAAGGACTGTGGGACATTTCCATCTGACTTGCAGCTGAAATCTTCTGTACATTCTGTCTTCCTCATTAGAATGGGAGCACCTTGAAAGTGAGGATTGTCTTATTTTCTATTCATATCCCCACCACTTAGCACAGGGCTTTGTAAACAGAAAGGGCTTACTAAATGCTTCATTCACTCACTCATTTATGCAATTGCTAACCTCATCGGCTTACAGAGATTCAATCATTATCTATATAGATAAGTCCCAGATTTATATATTCAGCCATAGTTTCTCTCCTGAGCCCTGATGTTACATCATCAATTAACTATAGGACATTTAAAACCGGTTATTCTATGGGCATCTCAAATTAAAAATGCCTGAAACAGAACTCATTCTAGTTCTCATTCTCCCAAACCCCTGCTCTTCACTCTCTCTCTTCGGAATTTTCCTCTTTCTCTTGAGGGAATCACTGTACTCTCAACCTCAAAATCATCCTTGGCTCCTCACTCACCCCACATATCAGTTTAGCCACCAAGTCATACTGATTCTATCTCCACACTGTCTCTATCCCACAGATATCTCTCTGATTTAAGCCCTTGTTGTCTCTTACCTGGGTTATGGCAATAGACCTCTCATTGATCTCCTTTTTCTTGGGTCTCTCCTCTTTCCAGTCATTCTCCACAGAATTGCCAGAGTTCTATTCTTAAAGCGAGGCTCTGATTAGGTCAGACCTCCCCAACTCTTCCAAATTCACATATCCATTCAATTCCACTGACTCCCTCCCTATTATCAAATATAAACTTCTCTGTCTAGCATTTAAGGGGCCTCTTCACAGACTGGTCCCTTCCTACTAACCCTGTGGTCCAGTCAGTTATCAAGTTAGCAAACATTTATTAAGCACCTAGTATGAGCCAGGAAATGTTCTAAAGTGCTGAGGATATGAAAAATATGTAAAATTTTTTTTAAAAGGGCAAAACCAGTCCCTGCCCTCAAGGAGTTCACATTTTAATGGGAAAGTTAACATGTAAGTAACTGTATACACACGCTAAATGCAGGATAAGTTGGAGATGATCAATAGAAAGGTTTCTCTTAGAAGGTGAGATTTTATCTGGGACATGAGGTAGCCAAGGAGTTCAGGAGACAGAGATGAGGAAGGAGAGCATTCTAGGCATGGGAAGGACAGAGTGAAAATGTCCACTCAACTGTCCTTTCTATTCCTCATGTGGGGCACTCCATTTCTTTTTTTTTCTTTCTATGACTTTGTCCTGACTATCCCCCATGCCTGCAATGTACTCCCTCCTAAACTCTGCCTTTTGAAACCCCTGTTTTCCTTCAGTACTCAGATCTTGTGCTTGTGCTTTTATTTCCCAGATTCCCCTCCTCCTCCAAACCCCACAAAAGGTTCTATTTTAGCTGTTTTGTATATATTATATAATGTGCCTACTTTCTCCCCATTGATGATGACTCTTTTGCTCATCCCTCTGGAGCGCCAGTACCTAGCATAGACCCTGACACAGGGCAGCACTTAATAAATTCTTATTGATTGAATGATTTTTCCACAGTATAGGGCATCACATTTGTCATAAATCCATTTCATCCTGTGAGATTGGGGCCTACCATTCTAGATGGTCTGAATAATTTGGAATCCTGCCTTGGTCATCCAGGGTATTCATTATCATTCCCATACCTTTAACCAGTTCATACCTAAAGCAGAAATTCCCTCTATGACATCCCTGAGAAGTGCTCAGCCAACTTTTGCTTGAACACATCTCAGTAATGGGAAATTTACTACCCCACAGGGCAATTTAATTGTAATCAGACAGTGCTGGCTGTTAGGACATTCTTATATTTAGATATGAAGTTAGATTTTTAGAGCTTCAAAGTACCTCCAAGATAATCTAGTCCAACCCCTTTATTTTAGAGATGAGACATCTAAGTCTTAGAGGCTAAGTGGAATGTGCCACGGTTACAAAGTAACATCTACCCATTGCTCCCAGTTCTAAACTACAGGGTGGCTCCAAATGCATTTATCTGATGATCAGGTGGTAGCAATTTGAGTATATTTAAAACCCAATATAATTCAGCTCAACATTTTTTGAGGAACTACTATGTATATGACACTTTCCCTCTTCTAATGGAGATGCAAAGATAAATAGGCATCCTCCTTTCCCTTAAGATATTTCTTCAGCTGGAAAAAGACAGCTTATTAAACTAAGTTATATCTGAGGTGCTTTACATCTCCAATAACAGTCTGTGACTATACAATTCCATGACATAGGACACTTAGGCTGGGAGATGATATGGGCAAACCGCTGCAGAACTGAGTAGAATATGATAAAAAAAAATTAAGTAGACACTACATGGTATAGTGAGAGGTAAGACCATTCTATTATGCACTAGATGATCTGGGTTTTTTCTTCTTGTGTGACCTTGGATGAGTCATTTAACCTTTGTGGGCCTCAGTTTTCTTTTCTTCTCAGTATATCAAGAGGGTCAGATAATACACAAGCTCTAAGGGTCCTTTCAGTTCTACAATTATGATCCTTTGGCACATGGAAATTGTACCAGTGGTAGGAAATGTCACTTCAAGCTTGAGAGATGAGGGAGGAGGATGGAAAGAAAAAGTGGGATGTGAATTTAATCTTGAAGGACTAGTAAGATTTCAACAGAGAGATAGAAGATTGGGGGGTGGAGAGAAAAGGGAAGTGCATTTCAAGTACTAAGAATAAAAAAAAAGGAAAGCAGCACATGTATTTAGAAAATAACAAGTGATCTTGAAAGTTTGAAACAGAGGTTATGTGCAGAGTGGTAGCATTAGTCAAGGCCAGAGTTGAAGCCAGGTTATGGAGGACCTCAAGAGAAGTTTGGACATTATTGGTTAGAAATAGTTAGATTAAAAACAAACAAAAAACCTCCCAGAAATATAGTTATATAACAAGACCTCTACATTAGGAAGATTAGTCTGGCAGTGGTATACAGGGTGGGTCAGAGGCAGAGACAATAGAATAAGGCTTCTCAACCTGCACCCCATGAATTTGTTTTATAAAAATATTTTAACAGGGGCAGCTAGGTGGTGCAGTGGATAAAGCACTGGCCTTGGATTCAGGAGGACCTGAGTTCAAATCCAGCCTCAGACACTTGACACTTAACTGGCTGTGTGACCCTGGGCAAGTCACTTAACCCTCATTGCCCTGCAAAAAACCAAACAAACAAAAAATTTTAACAATTGTATTTCAGTATAATTGGCTTCCTTTGTAGTCCTATGGACTTTATCTTATGAACTTAAAAACATTATTTTATGAAGGGATTAGTAGATTTCACTAGCCTATCAAAGAGGTCCATGACTGAAAATATATCAAGACTCCCCCAACTAGAGGGTAAGGAAAAGCTTAGCAGGCAATTGCAACAGAATAAGGCAGAAATAAAGAAGACCTCACCTAGGGTGGTAAGAGTAGTAGCAAAAAGTAGGGTTCAAGTCCATAAGGGTAGGTGGCCTCCCTCATTCGACTCTTGCCCAGCAACTTAGTATTTTGACATAAAATAGCACCTTCTTTTCCCTTAGTTCAGGGTCTGAGTAACATCACGTAGCTGCCTTACCCCTCCCCTCCATCCTTTATTCTGCTATTTGTGGAAGGGGTTAGCTGCCTGGGTGGTCAAAGGCATTGAATCTGGAGTCTCTCATGACTGCTGTGTTTGCTCCCCTGGCTTGTTGGCTGGGAGACTACACTATCAAGAATGATTTGCCTCTCATTTTGCCCACTCCATTCATGTAAGTAGGTTGTCTGTGTCTCCTGTCACCCAAATCCCATTGACCAGAGAAAAAAGAGGAGAAGTATGGTACCCAAGGCACTGTGAATACTAGGTGAGATCTGCTGTGTTCCCAGGCAACAGCCTCACAAAGGCCCCTGGCTTTTCTCCAGTTGGAAAGGACCACTGGCTCAGGAACAGGCTCTGAGAGGGAGTTGAGAGACTGATGTGTGTAATCCTGGCCTGCTTCTCATTCAGGGGATGCAAATAAAATAATGGCTCCCATTGTATGGTCCAAAGCCTTTTCCTTACAACAACCCTGGAAGGAAAGCAGGCATTAATTACTGTATGAGCTAGGCAGGCATTACTGTAACCACACAGATGAAGAAATGGAGAACTGGAGAAGGGGAAGTCATTGGCATAACTGGTCAATGACACAGCTGGTGGATGGGACTTGAACTCACATCTTCTGACTCTAAGTCATGCTGTCTTTCAATGGTAACCTTCTCAGAAACAGAGCTATGTAGGTTTCTGCTTTTAATTCTACTCTGGAACTCTTGGATGGGTCTTCTTGACATAATACATATCTTTACACTAGAGCAGATGATAGGGAGGGAAGATTGTCCAAACAAGAAATTAGCAAATAATTCTTAAGCATTTACTTTGTGCTAAACCCTGTGTTCAGCACCAAGGATATGAAGAAAAAGCAGGTCCTATCCTCCAGGAGTTTACTGGTAGCTTACAGCTTTGTTGAGTCACTCTATACACAGAATACTATGGATATAGATTTTTTAAAAATAATATATATACACATATATAATAACTATAAAATATATGATGCTAGAATACATAATACAAATATGTAGATATAATGTTTATTGAAGAATATGTATGTGTGAAATATATACCTACACACACACACATATATATGTTTGGTTTTTTTGTTTTTTTAGTGAGGCAATTGGGGTTAAGTGACTTGCCCAGGGTCACACAGCTAGTAAGTGTTAAGTGTCTGAGGCTGGATTTGAACTCAGGTACTCCTGACTCCAGGGCCGGTGCTCTATCCACTGTGCCACCTAGCTGCCCTCTATGCACATATATATGATCATAGATCTAAAGCTGTCAGGAACTTCAAAAATCATCTAATCCAATCTGCTCATTTTATAGATGAATTAATTGAGGCTGAGGAAGAAGGTTAAGTGACTCACCTAAGGTCACACAGGTAGTTAGAACCAGAGGCAAAACTTAGGCCTAGATTCTCTCCTACAGAGCTGTGGTACTTTCTACTCTTGTTTAGTTGAAGAGGAAGAGAAGGAATATACCCATCATGATTTAAGAATACTTACAAAGTCATAGACACCCAAGTATAACCAAAAGAACAATAAGCATATAAAATAAACATATAAAATGGTTACAACAATGAAAATGAAAATAACATCAAATGGAAGTCAAACTCTGAGAAATTATAATGACCAATCTTGGTCTCAGAAAACAGTTAACCAAGCATATTTCCCTTCTTTCAGCAGAGAGGTGAAGAACTACCAGTATAAAATGTTGCCTACACTTGTATATGGTCATTGTGCCTGATGGATTTGAAATGCTTTTCTTTGTTACAAAGGAGCATTCAGTGGGGATGGTTAAATCTACAGATGACTGAGATATTTTTTAAAAGAGCTTCAATAAAACTTTTTTTTAAGGTGAATTGAAAGGGGAAGGGATGAGACTGCCAGGGAGCTGTAGGGAGGGGGGTAGAGAATGGAGATGAGAGAGATCATTTCCTGGGACCAGGAGGTGCCCTTCAAAGACGTTTCCCTTCCAAAGACCTCATCCAAACCTCTCTTGGAAAGACAGTTGCTGAGTTAGCTGAATCATTATTTGCATTGCTGTCTGTGAAAGGTTATGTCTGAAATAAACTTGTGGTCTCTGTGAAATCTCATGCGCTCTGATCTTTCCTGGGAGTGTTCTTGACAGTGTCAGCCCACAAATAAAGCACCACAGGTCAAATAACAAAAGCCAGTCACAAATCATGGATTTTGGCTTTCTGACACAACCCTGGTGCTAACAATTTCATTTCTAAAGGTTTACTTAAAGTTCTGACAGAAGACTAAATGATCCCAACACCACAGCAGAATACTGGGAAAAGAGTGTGGGGGGAAGGTCCCCCAACCCTGGGGATGTGGTGATCAAAGGATAACCTATCCAGGAAGGAACCTCAGAGGCCATCAAATCCAACCCCCTAATTTGACAGACGAGGAAACTGAGGTGGGAACTGGGGCTTAAGTGACTTATCCAAGGTCACACAGGCAGTAAGTTGTCAGAGTCAAGGCACTGACTTTCTTTAATAACCATTTCTTCTCACATCACATGGGTATACACTCTGTGTGAGCATTTCATCTGCTCTTGAAATGATAGACTCTAACCCTATGAAGCATGTGGACTTCACAAGCCATTCATGCCACTTCTCTCTTTCTCTCCCTCCTCAAACCCCCCCCCCCATTTCTGTGAAGTCATCAAATGTGGACCAGATGAAACAAAGAATGCCTTATCAGCCTACGGCTCCACCTGAGACATGACATCCACATGTGATTCTTCTTTGGTTTAGATCCTGCTTCTGCCATCTTGCTGGGAGTGAAGTCATGTTTTAGGTAAGTGCTTAATGTCTTCCATCGTTTCATTTCCTGAATTGCTTTAAAGGCTTGCACCTGTGTTCTATCCAAATGCGAGACTTAAATGAATAGCAGCCTTTCAGAAGATGAGTTGACCCACCCATATTTTTTAAATGAATTTTGAAGTTGCAAGACTTTAAGTCTTCACACACTGCCTTCGAAGATGTCTGTCTGTTCTCCAGGACATGCAAGAATGCTAAATGGAAACGAGCCCTGCTTAAGCTACTACCTGGTTTTCATTTTTAAAGAAAACAGAGGAAGTGACTGAAGTATTGGATTTTTTTGAGTTTGGCCGACCATTCAAGAGAAAAGGGAACTACCTGCTTTCTCACAATGTTCCAGGAGTGTGGCTTTTATGTCATTTACACCTCTCAATAATGATAGATTTTTTTTCATGGCTTATTATGGGATTGGTGATTATTTTATGAGAGACTAGAAGCATAGATTTTCTCCCATGAGAAACATGTAACTGAGAGCATAGGAAAGAAAAAAACACCAGAAAGTAGGCAGATTGTCACCCATGCTTTGTCACTCCTATAACCCTTTCATAAATTTGCCAACAAGGTCCACCCAATATGCTGAGATCTTTCCTTGACTTAGAACTAGAAGGGAGCTTAGGAGTAATAAGATTATCAATATGGAGCTGGGAGAGACCTAAGAAGTTATCTACTCCAATCTCCTCAATTGTGCATGAGGCCTTTAGAGAAGTGACTTCAAATCCCACAGCCCCACAGCTGAGTCCCTTAAGTGACTTGCCGAAGGATCAGGACTCATAGTGTTCTTTGCAGTCTTCCCCCAAAGGCAAAGAAAGGCCACAGGACATAGAGAAGTAGGAGTCTTGAGAACTGGATTTTGGTCCCGATTTTGCCACTAACTAGACAAATATCCCTTAGGCCAATGATTTCCCCTCTCTGGGCCTCATTTTCCTTATCTCTAAAATGAATGGATTGGATTAGATGAACTATAAGACCTCTTTTTGCTCTAAGATTCTATTCTAGGATTAGGCTAAATCAATGAATATGTAGTATTTAATATGCTTCTTATAAATATGCAATAAAGTAATACTGTGTACTTAGTATCTTGCTTCTAAAAATGAAAACACTATATAAATCACCCTATACTGCATCATATAAATGCATACTCCTAGTATGAAGTATACTTGGCCTCCTCATTTTAACAGCTTCTTATTTTGGCTTCTGAGAGAAACTGTGCTGAATTACATTGATTTTTAACACCTGAAGATAAGATTAATAATGAGCTGATGATCTGCCTTGAGGCCATGGCCTGCTATGAAATTACTTCACCTTATATAAATTTGTTCATATACATGAATATGTGGAAAAAAAGAAAGAGAGAAAAAATGGAGGGGGAAGGGAATGAGGTGCAGTGGAGGGAGGGAGGGAGGGAGGGAGAGAGAGGGGGAGAGAGAGAGAGAGAGAGAGAGAGAGAGAGAGAGAGAGAGAGAGAGAGAGAGAGAGAAATATGAACATCGCCTATGAATTGTCACATCAACTTGATTCTTTTTTTTTTTTTTTGTGGGGCAATGGGAGTTAAGTGACTTGCCCAGGGTCACACAGCTAGGAAGTGTCAAGTGTCTGAGGCCGAATTTGAACTCAGGTACTCCTGAATACAGGGCTGGTGCTTTATCCACTGTGCCACCTAGCTACCCCTCAACTTGATTCTTATAGAGGCTTGAAAAGGTTAATATAGTGTATTTATATTTACTCTTTTGTTCCAAAGGCTAATCTTAAGGGTTTTAGGCAGCATTCTGAAGGCCTTTCAACAGGAAATGCAACCATTAGCTAAATAAACCATTAGGGTGAAAGCAGAAGGGGTCAGCAAGATAGACTATTAATTTGCTCATGGCCAACTGCTATTTGTCTATTTGTAGACCTTTGATGAGTTGTTTCTAGATATACTTTTAGTCTGCTTAAGGATCATATAGTGGGGACCACAAAGCAGAAATTACCTCAAAATAAGGTTTTAATCTCTCAGACTATAGAGAGTTGTCTCCATTCACACTGCATTCCCATAATACTCAGTAAATTTCTGTGCACACACTGGGCGCTTATTCAATACATATTTGTTGATGATGAGGGAGAGAGGCTTTCAAAAGAGCTCAGAGGCATTTTCTGCATCTTTCCTAAAAACTTCATCCTTTGATTCTCTTGACTTATAGACTGCCTCTTTTGAGATGAGAAAGGACCCAGGGAAGACATCATCCTGGAAATACCTTCAGTTTAAAGCATCTGTCAAGGAAGGAAAATAGACCGGAGAGGGGAATAAAAGGGATGCCAGAACAGTCAAATGATTTAAATTTTTTAAAAATCACAACCTTACAATGCAAGGATTTCTGATGTTTCATCTTTGTCATTATGACCTTACTCAAAGTTATTTGTTCTTCCCCCCAAATATCAAACACCTAAAAATTTCAAGACAATGAAACACAGGAACTGCATTCAAGACATTTACAATCTAGTAATCACATAAATTATTTCTCTCTACAGTTGGCTTACCGGTGACAAAGAGGCAATAGAGCATCCTGAGAAGAGATTTGGGCACTGGCCCTTGCTCTTTGACTTCAACACCTAGCAATATGACCCTGAATTTCATTTTGTCTCTCTAGCTCTCATTCCCCCTGCCCCTTAAAAACAAACAAACAAACAAACAAATGAATGAATGGACTGTGAACTCTAACTTCGTTCCCAGAATTCATATTCTATGAAATATATATAATACTGAAGGTCTTACATAGAGTGGTTTTATGGTCACAAAGAATTTGGAGATTGGACAGAATAATCTATGTTAGTTACTTGTTTGTGTCATCTCTGACTCAATCATGTGGTTCAAGCAAGAGTTCTTAGGATTTTCCCACCAAATGGGATAGTTTCTCTCCCCCCCCCCACCCCTGACCCCAATTCATTATTATTTTGGTGAAGCAAAAGGAGCAAGAAAGCATGGTGTCTGGGTCTTTCCTTTTCTCCTGAGTTGGTGTTTGTAGTGTGGTCCCTGGGCCCATTGCTCTGGTCATATGGTCAGTGCATTTACAATTCTCTTGGTAGCCCCAGGGAGTATACTCTTGGTTACCTGGATGGGGGACATAAGGCAACCCAAGGGGATGTTAGAGTCTAAACCCCCAATCAAAACGGGTGGATTTGAAATTCAGAACCCAGCACAAACCTCTTCATTTTCAAGTTCATTTACCCTTGGCAACATGCAACCTCCTGTTACTAAGAAAAAAAAAAGGCTTTAAAAAGCTCATTTAAAAGGCTGAAAAGCCTTTTGGGATCTCCACAAGCTCTTTAAAAACATATTTTGATGATACAAGTGTAAACAAATCACAAGCATATGGATTGAATTTCCCTTAAATTACACAGGATTTTAAAAATGAAAAGGGGGGGTGAGAGTGTTCGGAAAAATATGTTTTTGGTTTTACTGACTCAGAATGAACGAATGAGCTTGAGGTTTTGACAGACCCTGAAACTTCAGCAGGTTTGTCTGATCTTTCTGTGTCAGCTCCTCAAAGATGGCTTAGAAGTTGCAGGCAGGAGCTAGTGAATGCCCAGGTTCAGAGAGCCCCTCTGCAACTGCCCCTGGCCCCTAGAATGCTATCATAGAAAGACAAGATGGAGCATCCACACTTGACATATCCAAGTCCCTTAGGTTCCCCCTCATTTGCATCCTGGGCAAAATCACAAGGATTCATATCAAGCCAGTGTGGCAAAGAATGGCAGTTGGAGCAGGTTGGGTGTAACTTCACATAGAGGTGTGCTGCAGTGATCTTGGCTATAAGGCAGACATGCCAGAGGTTGGACACAGAGTGACTTTCAGTGGCACATGGGACGCTCTGCTGCCCTGCTTCCTTTGCTCCTACCTTGGATGGTTAGCAGCTGCCACTGCCCTTGAACCCCCTGGAAAGATCCACCCCCTCCATTCCCAATCCCCCATCGAAGATCAGAGGTCAACAACTCAGCTGGTTTTCAAAGTCAACATATCATGGAAGAAAAAAAATCCTGGCCCTTCTCTTCCTTGGGAATCTTTGGTAATGTCTGATGACTTCTCTAAGCCTTGCATTAGAATCTAGTCGTGGATAATCTCTAAGCTTCTTCCTAAATCTTGATTCTATGAACTATGAAAAACTGATAACTCCTATGCTGTAGCAATAGTCCAACACTCTCAGAAGGGGAAACATATGAAAAGGTCAAGGAATGGTGTGTATTTTGTTCTTACATCCATCAACGGGGTGTACAAAATTGATTCAGATAATTAGGAACACTTCTGGTAGGGAAGAAAGGAAGGAAGAAAGGGAGGGAGGGAGTGATAGATGGAGGAAGGGAGGGAAGAAGGAAGGAAGGAAAGAAATAAACATATATTTTAAGTGCCTACTATGTGCCATCCACTGTACTAAGTGCTTTACAAATATTATCTCATTGGATCTTCACAACAGCCTTGTGAGGTAGGTGCTATTACTATCCCCATTTCACAGCTGAGAATAGGGGTTAAGTGAATTTTCCAGGGTTACAGTTAGTAAGTATCTGAGGCTGGATTTGAACTCAGGTTGTCCTGACTCCAGGCCTAGAGCCTATCTATTGTTCAGACTAAGAATTGGTTGGACTCAGAACTTGATTGTTCAACTCTCTACCTTTCTTTGCCTATATAGATAGAATGTAAGAGATATACACAGCTATCCCAGAAGTCTGAGAAAGCAAAGCACACCAAGAAAGTTCTGCAGCTTATCTAAATCATTAATTAGATTTCTAATCATTGTATTCACATGACAATAGCTCTTACCTGACAATATGCTTTCCTTACAAACCCTCTAAGGTAGGGAGTACAAGTATTTTCATTCCCAGTTCACACAGAAGGAAATTGACACTCAGTCACAGGTAGTATTTTTTGGTTACAAAACACTTTCACATCCATTACCTAAATATCTTGTATATAAGATGTCAAGTCTCTTAAGCTCATGGAATAGGAATCAAATGAGACCATTCATTCATTTATTCAGGCATTATAGGTTCTTAGTTGATTGACTTGCTTAGTCAATGGTTGTGGAATCAACATAAGCATCAATCAGTCAATCAACATGCATTTATTAAGTGCCTATTAGGCATGAATAAATGAGTGAATGAACTTATTTGATCCTCAGAATAACCCCATGAGTTTGGTAGTGCCAGTGCTGCCCCTTTTTACATGGGAAAAAAATCAGTTGAAGAGACTTACCCAAGGTACCACAGAAAAATGGCACTCCAGCCCTAAATCTATTTCCAAATCCAGGACCCTTTCTCCTATACAAATTCCTGGCAGAAATGGGGAGATTTCAGGGAGTCCTTAGATTTGGAAACCTTCAAAAGGATCTTACATGGGGAGGAGGTGAGGAAGGATATTGGCAGTATTGTTTTTAGAACTGGCAAGTCTTTGATAGGAATTGAAATGGTAAGATGAATCTCTGAGCTACAAAAGGTGAAAAGGGATATTGAGGGCATATTTTCTCCCCTGAAAGCCATGCACTTGAGCTCTGTGCTGCTCCTTCCCCACAGGGCTCAAATGGGGACGTTAATGCTACCTTTCTTTGGAGGAATGGTTGTAAGCAAGCACTTTGCAATGATACTATAGCCCTTTGAAAAAGTAAAGTGCTCACTAATATAAATAGCTCATACCCCCTACTTGTGTCTATAGTCCTGGTGTCTGTCCCCTCGCTACAATCGTTATTTCCCAAGCAGTACATAATTTTCGCAGTACAATTTACACTGCCTAGGCAGCTGTCTGCCACACCAACTCTTTATGAAATCCACCCACAGTATTTGACTCAATTGCCTCCTGCAGCTGTGAATTCCACAGGTTGACCACACTCTGCATGAAGTATTCCTTTGTATTTGTTCCAAATTTATTAGCCATTTGTACAGAGCCTTTCAGTTACTTGTGTATTTTATTTTTTTATAATGTATCACCATTTTAAGGCTATTCCATTTGTTGGCAGTTACTAGGTAGCTCAGCTTAGAGGATCGTCTTTAAGAGTCAGCATAAAAGCAGTAATAAATACATTTCAAATCCATATACGGTTCAAAAGCAGATTCCGTCTGGACCTGGCTCAGGGACACAACTACAGCTTTAGTCTTATTTACCCCTGATCTGTGTCTAGCTGCCTCAGTGATTAGAGTCCTGAGCTAGTGGGATTAAGGGTCAAACCTTGGTTTCCATTTGGTCAGTTATTTTCATTGGTGGCCACAAATTTCCTCTTACACAATCTAACCATCTAGTGAATGTCTGTTGTACAAGATGAGGTGAGAAAGAAGTATGAAAGTATGGCTGGAGTAGCATAACTTCATCCCCACTACTAGAAAGTAGAATGAGTTTGGCACATACCTTACTCATAAGGGGTTTCTAGGGTGTAGGAAGGTGAAGTAATCGCCATGGGTGCTGTTAATAAGGGGACAGGTGCTATGCTGAGAGGTAAATATGGTTCTTTGCTAGCTAAGTGCTTAAAAAACATTTTTAAAGACCCAAGACTCATTTATAGCCAGTTATCTCAGAAACTTCTCCCTTCCCACCCTTACTAAGGCAACAGGGATAAAACTTACCACTCTCCCCTTCACATGCTCCTCATACTGTTGCCCTTTCATAGTTACTTTTACAATTTCAACTTTCTCTTGTTAATTCATTTTAAGGAGGCTCAAGTAAAAATGTTGTGTTTGTTGGGAGGAGGAGAAGCACTACCTGTCCCCATATACCCCCAGGATGATGGCCTTGCTATGAATAGTGGATCAGGGGGCAGCTAGGTCACACAGTGGATTCAGGAGGACCTGAGTTCAAATCCTGCCTCGGACACTTTACACTTACTAGCTGTGTGACCCTAAGCAAGGCACTTAACCCCAATTGCCTCACCAAAAAAATAAAGTGGATCAGACCATCATCTTCCTCTTAAACTGATGGGTCATTTTCTTTCCTCTAGCTCGCAAAAATGATCCATTTTAAAGATGCAAGTTGGTACCCTTGGTAGGCTGGTACTCATTTTGTAGTGCCTTTGATCATCCTTTGCTTATTGGTCCTACTTTACCTATTAATTACCCATATGGGGGGGGGGTTCTTCCAGAAATACCCAGAGCAACTTCTTTTGCACGAGTCCTAGCTCACCTGGGCTCTCAAAAATATACCCTGATGATAATTTGACAGCCATTTAAATGACATACTCAGCTCCATCTGTCAATTCTTCTTTTAAGCTTTCCATTCCCATCAATTCCTGCTGTTATCCCCCTTTTTGTGTACCTGAGTTTATAAATAACAGTGTGAAATGTAACTGAGAATGATCAACGTCAAAGGACTTAACCACTTAGAACACAAATAGCTCTAAAATCAGAAATATTGTACTTCGTATGATACCTGACACCCCCATAAAGTTGTTTGGATTTTTTTTTTTAAGAATCCCATGGAATCATAGAATGTTAGAGTCAGAAGGTTCTTTCTATATGATCCAGTTCAGTGCCATCATTTCATAGATATAGAGTTTAAGGCCCAAAAAGGGGAAATGACTTCTTCAAGGTCATAAGCATTAGGCAATTGCAGAGCTGGACTAAGAATCTGACTCTCTTGATTTCCAGTCTGGTCGGTGTTCTGTCCATAAAGCACCCTTCCTGTCAATGAGCCTAGTATCTCATTTCATCGTGAAGATGCCCAAGGTCCTATCCAACTTTCAGTCCTCTGACTTTATGATTATCTTTCTAAGGAAGTTGGGACAGATATAAGACATGATAAATAGGAAGAATTAAGATACATTTGGCAAGACTTGGCCAGGAGAACAATTTGTACATTGGCCATAATGTAAAGGAAAACAACATTGAAAGACCTCAGGACTCTGACCAATACAGTCACCAATAGTGATTTCAAAGGGCTGCTGGTAATACATTTCGCTCATCAGAGATGTGGTTGATTATAGGGACAGAATGTTAGATGTATCCATTTGTTTTGCTTAACTGTTCTTTGTTCTAAGGAAAATTTTACTGGTGAAGCAGGTAACATTGGTAAGTGGTAGAGATATAAAAGAAAAAAAATCAATAAATCATTTTTTAAAGCTCATTAGAAGGGACCCTGGAGGCCAGTAAGTCTACTCTAGTCATTTTACAGATAGGAACTGAGGCACTAAGAAGTTAAGTGACGGGCCCAAAATCACACAGCTAGTATCTCAAGTGAGATTTGAACCCAGGCCTTTTGGATGCTAAGTATCTTAAGTACTCCGTCCTCTATGCTACAAATAGGAATAGACAACTTAAATGACTTGCCTACAGTCATTCATTCATTCATTCATTTTAACAAACATTTATTGAGTGCTAAAATATAAGACACACACAAATAATAATAATATGAAGTAGAGTATAATAAGTATATGAGAGAATACCAAAGTATAATGGCAAATAAGGAAATTGAGGGGGAAATAAGTTTTCTTTCTTCAAAATCAAATCCTGACAGAAGGTGATATACAGAGCATTATTTGATCAAGGAAAGCAGAAATTATTACAGCTTTTTCTACCTGTCCAAATGCTAGCTAGCCTTCAAGGCAGGGTTCCCAATCCACTTCCTCCTTCTTCCCTTGTGAGCTAGCTCATAACCACCTATCTCTACTCTAACCATTGTTGATACTAATAGTCTTGCTCATTCATGACATTTTTTCAGCTATGTATTGTTGCCTAACCATAAAATTGGAAGATCCTTAGGGCAGCATCCAAGATGAGTTCCCATTCTTCCCAACATTTAGCAGAGAAAAGGCTCAATGAATACTTACTGGATTCAACTGAATGGGAGTTTATAAACCAAATATTAACTGGCCAAACTTAGCAAATTTCCCCAACGGGAAACTATACCAGATGAGAAAAGATGCAGGCACAGGGCAAGACTCAGATATGTATATGTTATAATGGACCAGAGAAACAGAACTGTCATAATGAGTCGGATCTGTTGGTTCCTGTCTGATGCTCAGTCTACCTGTCTTCAGGCCACCCATCCCAGTACCACAAAAGTACATGATTTTTTTTGTTTTTGTTTTTGTTTTTCAGGGCAATGAGGGTTAAGTGACTTGCCTAGGGTCACACAGCTAGTGTCAAGTGTCTAAGGCTGGATCTGAACTCAGGTCCTCCTGAATCCACTGAGCCACCTAGCTGCCCCCACAAAAGGACATGTTAAAGAAGAATGGACCAGTTTCACTCCATGATGCTAACCTTAAAAAGTTAAAACATGCCCCAAATCATGTCTACACAGACAAGTTTTCTAATATATTGTATCATTTCACTGTCCCATCTTACCTTCCACTACCATTCCTATTTGAAGAAAGAATAATGTGGTGTCATGAGCATGGACTGAGTGTGGGAAAACAGATGCTATTGCTTAGACTCTGCTATTAGCTGCCTCACATAGGGAAGAGCAAGAATCTCTGGCTACAGTATGGTATAGTGGGCAGCTAGGTAGCAGAGTAGATAGAATGTGGGCCTGGAGTCCGGAAGGCCTGAGTTCAAATCTAGACTCAGATACTTTGTGTAACCCTGGAAAAGTCACTTCACCCTGTTGGCCTCAGTTTCTTCATCTGTAAAATGAACTGGAGAAGGAAATATCAAACCAGTCCTGTGTCTCTGCCAAGAGAACCCCAAATAGGTCACAGAGTCAGAGAGATTGAAATGATTGAAGAACAACAAAAGGTATCATCAAAAGAGCTTTGTTTCTGGAATCAGAAAAGCAGCACTCAAATCCTATTTCTTCCAACCATTATCTGTGGGATCTGGGTACATCATTCAACCTCTTTGAGCCTCGGTTTCTCCATTTCTGCAGTGAAGACATCAGGTTATAAGATCTCTAAAATGCCTTTGATGTCTCAAATCGTCCACTATTAATCAATACAAAATTTAGTATGACAGAATTCCAATAGAACTGGAAATCCCGAGGAAGGGTGGGGTGGGGAGGGCCTTAGAGATAGAATCATGCAAATTCTCTCACTTTACAAATGAGGAAACTGAGACCCAGACAGGAAATTACAGATCCAGAGTCCCACCCAACATCCTCCTCACTGTATCATAGAGGATACTAAATATAGGAAAGTTTTTAAAGGCTGGCTGCTATTGATGGATTGGTCTGGCTTGTCTTTAAGAGCCCAATCTCAGAGCCAGGTGTGTAGGATATATAGTAAGTGCTTAAGAAATAGTTGTTGATTGATTGCTGCTTCAAATAATTTTGCATATGTAGACGCAGCCTGGGTGAAATAGTAGGCCAAATTAAGGCTTCTTTTAATAAGTTCCTCCTTAATACTTAGGTATTTAATGAATTGGGGGAGGGGGTTGGTGGGAATGAGTTGCAAAATAGTTGTTCCTTGAGTGGTATGCTGGAGACGATAGTGAACTAACACAGAGGATAGACCTTCCAGGAGACCTGGAAGCGATCTCAGAAAGCATCTAAACACCATGGCAGTGGTTTCCCATTTATATAACATGTTAAGATTAGCAAAGTGTTTCACAATTTAATAATCCTAAAAGAAATTAATAAAATATTCAATAAATCCAGAGGAATGTAACTAGAATGGTGAAAGGATTTGAAACTGTGATATGTGGGGAAAAAATAGAACAAACTGAGGATGATTAGCCTGGAGAAGACAAGGGTTGGGGGCCAGAGTGACATGATGGTGTTTTTTGTACATCCAAGGGGTCTGTAAGAGAGGGGATCTGGTGTGTGTGGTGCCATTAGACCAAGGGGATGAAGTCGCAGAGAGGTAAATGTTCAGCCATGTGGCTCCTCATCCTTCCTAACAATTGGTGCTATTTCACAAAGCAATGAATTCCAAGTTACTGGTAACTTTTAATCAGAGGGTGGACAGCCACTTTGTTGGGGGTGGGGGGGGGGAGGAATTGAGGGTTGCTATAGAGATTAATGCTTAAGTTGGACTGGCTAACCTCAAAGGCCTCTTCCCATCTTACATCCCACTATTCTCGATCCTGTGTAGTAAGGGTAGTACCAGGATGATCACTCCATTTTATAGGTAAGGAAACTGAGGCTCAGAGAGGCCAAGTGATTTGTCTAAGGTTGCATGGTTAGTAACAGAACTGCAACTAGAACCCAAACCCCTTGACTCCCTGGGCTTTTTGAGGATAAAGATGTTATGAATTTCTATCACCAGGTTTTTCACAGAACATCAGAAAAACGTGTCCTGTTGCTTCATTTGAAACTAAACAGTGTCAGAAATCCTTTGACTTGAAATAGACACAAAAAAGCACAGTCTTCTGATTCCCTGGATTGCTTTAATTTCTTTATATAGTGAAACCATATTGAAAGACTAAAACCTAAACATAGCCTCTGTCTACACGACAGAAAAAAAAAATACTTGTTTAGAAGGAATAAACTAGTCAATGTAGGCAAGAACTGGAGTTTTTTTTAATATGGTTTGGAAACAGATCTGTCCCACTAAAATTTCTTCATGAAATTCATTTCAAATTGATGATTCCTCCCCTAAAAAAGGAGAAGTTCCCCATCAAAAGGTTGGACTTTTGGTATGTCATAAGATATAGGTGATATAAGTAAATAAGAGGGGGTACGTACCATAATGCATACAGAGATAACCTTGGAGTCAAAAGGTCCTGTCTCTGATTCATAATGGCTATGTAACCATAGGAAGCCTCTCTGTGCTACAAGCAACTCTTTAACAGGTTAGATTTCAGACCCGGTGTTGACCTGCACAGACTGTTGAAGTGTCCAAAATGGAAGTACTCGCCTCACAAAAACAAAACAAAACAAAATGGAAATTCTCTAAATTAATGAAATCACAAATTCAATATATCTAGACATATTCAGGACCCAATGGATAGAGCCTAGAGTTAGGAAGACTTGAGATCAAATCCAGCTTCAAACACCTACTAGTTCTGTGACCCTGGGCAAGTCACTTCACCCTGTTGGTCTCAGTTTCCTCATCTGTAAAATGAGCTGGAGAAGACAATGGCAAACTACTCCAGTATCTTTGTCAAGAAAACCCTAAATGGGGTCACAGAGTCAGACATGACTGAAAATGACTGAATAAACACTGAAAATGAAAGAATAGGTTTAGGAAGGCTTTAAGTAGGGAACGCAGGAAAGTATGGGTCTCTATCCTCAAGGTACTAGCAACTGTATTATGGAGACAATCTATGAAATAAATACAAAGTTATATAAGACGTATATAACTGAGTGCTTGGGGGTTTGGTTCAGTCTAGAAGTATAATTGGCATTTAGAGAATGGAGAAATCACCAGGGTTGGAGTGGCTGGGGAAGACAAGGAGAAGATAGGATCTGAGCCAGACATGAGAGGATGGCTAGAATTTACAGAGAACAAGGAGAAGGAGGGTAGACCAGGGGAAGGGAATCAGCAGGAGATATAATTAGTATGACAAGGAGTGGGAGTTGGCAAAGGAGGAAAGGAATTCTAAGGAATGAAGAGACTGGCAGACCTGACTTGTATAGAAGCTTCCTAGATGCCTACTGGGTATTAATGGAAAATAATGGTGACTACACAGAGTGGGAGATTCATCAATTCACTCACATTTCAGGTTTCTAACAATCCTGTGAAGCTGGTAGGATGAGACTTTCCTCATTTTATAAATCAAGCAACTGAAACTCAGAAGATGAAAGGGCTATCCCACAACCACACTTGAACTTCTTCAAGTCTAAAGTCCATTGATCTGATTTATTAGAATATTTTGAGCACTGGTGGCTTTTGTTGCCATAATTCTACCTCATATTTATCAGTGTAGAACTCTCCTAGAACAACAAAGAGGAAATTGCCTATATTTTATGGGATAATTTATATAGTAAGCATTTTATTATACTACTTTCTATCAACCAAAAAAATTTCTATTAATTGCATATTTTATAAATTACTTGTATGATGATTATTGATTTTTAGAATTGGTTCATGAAACAACTTGAGATCTTAAAACTTCTCTGGGAACATAAAAACAAAACACAAGTTCAGTATACTATTAGACTTAAATATGCTTTCTTATATTCTGTCTTTGAAAATTGATCATTCATAGTGTATAGCAACTCACTACTAATCAGAATGCTTCATGCTCTACTCACATTAAATGCCATAGAGTTCATTCAGGTAAAAATTATCCCTAGTTTACTCTAGGTCCTGCAGGCTAAAAGGAGAATAAATCATCCTAAAATGTTCTTTTCTATTCAATATTAAATTGCAGTGATTATTTAATTTACCTGCAGCATCAATGGAAGTTTGTAAATGTTCTCTCTTCAAGTTGGAATTTATCCTTTTACCTTAAAAATGATATAGTGTTTTGGATTTGCAATTGCAGGAAACTTGATACTTTCCAGAGCAGTTTCACATAAAATATCACATTCCGTTTCTTACTTTTGTTCCATCTCAATTAAAGCTGTGATCTCCTTATATCAACACTGCTTTTGCACTAGTAGGTTATGCTGCAGCGAGACCAGCTGAAACCAGGGGTGCCAGCAGAGTTCCAATCTCAAGCTCACTCCCTGAGTTATGAAATGTTAGGCACTTATCGGCAAGGGAAGAGTTTGGACAGGCAGAGTAGGTCAGTCACTATGTCTCAAGGTAATGAGTGAGTCAAAGATAAAAGGACATAGTCCTTACTTTGAGCATACAAGAAGTCAATAAAGCTTTATCAGAAAGTGAAGGCAAAAGTTCAATTCAATATTTTTCTCTTTTTGGCCTTCAGGATCCAGAGAGAGTCAGGGAGTTTTCCAGGGAAGTGTCTTTACCAAATTCATTCAACATATCACAGAATCATTGAGTCTCAGAGTTGAAAGGGACCTTGTTGGTCATCATGTACAACTTCCTGCCCCCCATGAATCCCTTTTATAATATCTGTCACAAGTGGTGATCTATTCTCCTTTTGAATACCTCCAGTGAGAGTCAGCTCACTGCCTTCTGAGACAGTCTATTCCAGTTTGGGGATGGTTCTCATTGTTTCATTAACCCAAGATTTACATCGTTATTGCTTCTCCTTAGTCTTCAGGAGATTCCCTTGGATGAAGTAGAATAAATCTAGCCTTTGATTCACACAACACTCTCAGTATTTAAAGACAGATATGACATCTACTCGAGTCTTTTCCACTCAAGGTTAAACATCTTCAGTTTCTTCAACTAGTCTGTGTTTCATGGATTCAAGTTCCTTTACTATATTGTCCACGCTCTTGGGAAGCACTCTTCAATCCATCATGCCCCTTCTAAAATGTAGTGTCCAGAACGGGACACAAGTATAACAGATGTGGCCTGAAGTAACTTGCACAACTTGTTCAGCCCTCCCCTGGCTAGGTAGCATCTCTGATCTCAGGGGCATTTACTGGTCTCTGTTTCTCTGACTTCTCACAAGAGCAACTTCCCTTAATGCACAGGGAACATGAATGATACTTCAATGAATACTGAGACCTCTGGCAGCACCTCTTGTCATTTCAATCACCGTCTGAGGGTTGGCGAGAACCAAGCTCCCACTATGCTCTTAGAATGGGAAAAGCAAAATAAATTCATTTCTGGAACTGTATCTAGATCAATTCAATCATTCAACAAGTATTTATTCCTACTGCTACTATTGCTATGTTACTACACCTACTATTTACCAGGTACTGGAAATACAAACACTTCCTGACTCAAAATGCTTTGACGTAATTTCCTACCCTCTCCTCCCTTTCCCTAGTTTCTGATAATGAGGTGGCCCTTCTACATGTGCCCTTGATACCATACTTCCCTTCTTTCCAAACAGGTTGCCCTTTAATTATGCCCCTAATTATGCCCCCAAACCCTTGATCCATTCTTGAATCTCTTCCTAGCCACTAGATCCTTTTCTATTGCTTTACAACATGCCCAAGTCTCTCCCATCCTTAAAAAAACAAACCAAAAAAAAAAAAACCCAAGCTTCACTTCAGGCTTGTTGTCCTAGATCTCTACTCCCCTTCTCAGTCATTTTCTTTCTTTTTTTTTTTCTGGGGCAATAAGGGTTAAGTGACTTGCCCAGGGTCACACAGCTAGTAAGTGTCAAGTGTCTGAGGCTGGATTTGAACTCAGGTTCTCCTGAATCCAGGGCTGGTGCTTTTATCCACTGTACCACCTAGCTGCCCCCTTCTCAGTAATTTTCTACCCTGAGCTTCATTAATTACATACAGAATAATCACCAATTTGTTACTGGACATTTCAAACTTAATGTCTCATAGATATTTTCAACTCAATATGCCTAAAACAGAACTTCCTATCTTTTCCCTACTAACCCACTCCTCTTCTAAACTTACCTATTTCTATCACAGGCACCACGATTCTTTGAGATTTGTCATTTTGGAATCATCATTGAAATCATCCCTCCTTACTCTCCATTATCCCACACATAAAATTAGTTGCCAAACCATTCAGTTTCTAACTCCACATTTCTCTCACATAAGACTCCTTATTACCAGCCACCACCTTTGTTTAGGTACTTATCACTTCTCACCTAAATTATGGCAATAGCTTCCTAATTAGTCTCCTTCCTCAAGTGTCTTCCCACTCCTGTCTATCCATAGCTATTAAAGTGGTCTTCTGCTCTGCTATTCAGTAAACTCCAGTGGTTCCCTATTGTCTCTAGTATAAAGCATTTTTGTTGTTCAGTTATTTTCAGTTGTGTCCAACTCTTCATGATCCCATTTAGGATTTCTTGGCAAAGACACTGGAGTGGTTTGCCATTTCCTTCTCCACCTCATATAGATGAAAAAACTGAGGCAAACAGGGTTAAGTGACTTGCCCAGAATAACGCAACTAGTAAGTGAGGCCAGACTTGAACTCAGGAAGACAAGTCTTCCTCACTCCAGGCCCAACATTCTATCCACTGTGCCACCTAACTGCCCCTACGATCCTCTGTTTATCTTTTAAAGCCCCTCACAACCTGACCCCAATCTATATTTCCAGCCCCGTTTGTTTATCACTCCCATTCCTGTACTTGGTCATCCAATGAAACCTACCTTCTTTCAGTTCCTCACACATAGAACTCTATCTCTTGTCTCTGTGCCTACTGATACTCCTCCAAGTCTGTAATGCACTCCCTCTTCCTGCTGCCTCCCAAGAATCCTTTCTTCATTCAAGAATAGCTCAAGGAAGGCAGTCAGGTGGCATGGTTGATAAAGCATGGGCCCTGGATTCAGGAGGACCTGAGTTCAAATCCAGCCTCAGACACTTGACACTTACTAGCTGTGTGACCCTAGGCAAGTCACTTAACCCTCTTTGCCCCCGCCCCGCCCCACCCCACCAAAGAACAGCTCAAGTACCACTTTCTATTTCCTAATCCTCCAACTTCTAATGCTCTCCCTCCCAAACTACCTTGCCTTTAACTTTGCTTTCTTTGTTTGTATTTATTCTCTCCTCGTTAGGATATAAATTCCTTCAAAGCGGGCAGGGAATTAAGTAGAGAGGATTAAAATGACCCACTGGCTGCAGTGAGGACCCTGTTGAAAATGGAGTACGTGAATTTATAGGATATCTAATCATCCTTCATGTGACTTCCTCCAGTTTCTTTCAGCACTATAGGTGACTAGGAGAGATGAAATACACCTAGCAAACAAGGACAAAAATGATGACCCTGAAGATTAGAATTACTTGATTCTGTGTTAACTATAAAAATAAAACACAAGCTTAAGGAAAGTAGTAGTTAGCAGCAAGACCTCTGAAGAAAGAAGCATGTGGATAGTAATATAAGGAAAAGAATAACTTTTGGGGAGGGTTCAAGGGAAGAAGAATAAAAGGCTTAATGCCATAAAATTATTTTTTATCAATTGTCAAGCCCAAGATCATAGAATTTTAGAAATTGCCTAGTCAAATCCCCTCATAGTGTAGAGGGATTGAAACTTAGAGATTCATGTGACTTATCCAAGGTCACACAGGTAATTAATTGTAATGATAAGACTTAAATTCAGTTCTCTAGTCCCCTGCTCTTTCCATCACAGCTCTCTACCTTCATGGAATCATAAAATATTAGTTTCAAGGGATATAGGACACAACCTATTCCAGTTTTACAGATAAATAAGCTGAGGCTCAGGACAAGGAGGTGAGTTGCAAATATGTGACAGTAGCAGTCTAAGCCCAAACTCCTGACTCTCAGTCCAATGTACTTACCACTAAGTTATGAATAGTGAACATTGTAGTTTCAACTTCAACCTTAAAAAGAGAAAGATAAAAGAAAAAAAACATCCATTTTCTTGGAAAATGAGATCTGGAGGAAAAATGAGATAACTGGGAAAAAATCTTTTCCCATTTTAGTTGCCACTTTCTGGAATATTATATTCATGGAGTTCCTTAACTTGCTTTGAGGAGAAAGAAAAAGAAGATATAAAGATAGCTGATATATTTTACTTTTACAATCTCTTCCCTGGTTATTAGTTAAGAAAAAAAGTATACTATAAGCATGTATTTGATTCTACATGGTTTTTGTTGGGTCTTAAATATGGATAGTTTTTAAAAGCAATGCCATCATGTAGGATTAGACCACTTGGTTGTATCCCTTTAAAGACTTAAAAACAACTCTTTATCTATATTATGTGATAAAGCCATTATAATTCACTACTAGAATAAGTCCCATTGATACCAGATAACCCTGGCTCAGTCTCCTTGGGTTTTGCTTTCATTAATCTCTGATTCATTTTAATGATCTTTCAGGCTTCTATTCAGCTGGATTCTGGAATTTCTTATACTCTTAACATTTTAATGTGCTTATAGCTTCTTTAATCCACCATTGGGCACATCATTTCAAAAGTCCTTTTCCAAAGTCCTCTCAATTACTTTCCCAGCCTCTCTAGCCCCAGCTTCTTCCCCTCCCTAAAGCAAATTTTCCTTCAGTATTTAGTAATAGGTGAGGTGGATGGAGTAGTTCCTGTATTTATAGCTCTTCAGCTTGAGGAGAGTTGAGTGGTTTTGTTTTGTTTTGTTTGGTTTTTTATATTTCATGAAGAGTTCTATGGAAAGAGCTTTCTTCAGAAGAACCTAGATCGGAATCCCAACTCTGACACTTTGAAAAGTTACTGACCCCAGGCAAGTAATTTACCCTTGCTGAGCCTCAGTTTCCTCATCTATAAAATAGAGACAATACTCCCCCAGGAAGTAATGCCCCCTAGTTAGTACTGACTTTGCCCTGTAGGGAACAAAAAATTCTGTTTGAGTATTTTCTGATTGACTTAATATCTACTATTTTGTATCATAATTGTTTAAGTATGTGTCATATCTCACTTAACTTGACTGTAACTCCATGAGGGCAAGGGTGTCTATTTTATCTCAGGTTTATATTCCTTCCAACACCTCACACAGTCTCTGTATACAGTAGGTGCTTAATAGAAGTGCTTGGAATCCAATTGTCAAATGTCATTGGCTCTTTTCTGCATTTGTGTTTAATTGTCACTTCCCCAAGGGACTGTGTTTCTTCCCCACTTTATTTCTAATGACCCATTTCCAAGGGCATATGTACCACAGAGGCAGCAGCTGATTTAAATTATCCAGAGTTTACTGAGCAGGAACAACCATTGACCTAAGTATCCTTTTCCTAACAGCGTCCCAGGCATAGCTAAATACCAGTAACCCTGCCAGGCCCCCCATCCTCCATGGCTTAGTGTGCAAACACTTCTAATTATTTTTCAATTATTTTAATGACTTGAAACCATTAAAAACACATACTCACATTTTACATTTTGAAAGAATTGCCAGTGTCTCCCTGAACCAACATTTCCACTGTTAAAAAAAAAAAATGACTAAGATGGAACATCAAAGACTTGCAAACAAGACCACTGAAAGAATTCTTGTTTTTCTGCCCATCAGAGCCTTGCATTGTCTAGAAACAATGTTATTTCCAATAGAAGCTGGCCAGCTGCAAATACTGTTCCTTCGAGGTTGCCCACAACACAGTCTGGGAAAATTACACTCATGCTATTTTCAGGGAGAAAAATGGAACCCCTTTGCTATCAGCTTGGGTCTCCAATGGTCTCTTTCATTGTGACTGGCAGGTTAGAACACGCCTCCTTTTGATTAGGAAAGAGGAAAAGAGGTAGCTGAGCCAAATTCTACCCTCTGAGCATTGCACACCCAGGGTCTCTAAGGAAGCTGAAGGGACTTAGGGGAATCTCAGGGAAACATAGGATACCTTTTATTCCAGCTTGTACCTGACAAGTTAGAATTAGGGAAATGGTCATGATTCACACCTAAGTCAATATGGGGATACCACTGGCTGGCCATCACTTTCCACTGCCAAATTTATATCATTATTTCATTGTGGTAAAACTAAATGTGAGGGGAGAGCTACTGATCTCTATTCCTTCTTAAATCCAGAGCTCAAAGACAAATGAGAACTGATTTTGAATGGAAGTAGCAGGTTTCAGTGTATTTTAGTTTAATTCAACCAGTGTTTATTAAACACTTTTGTTGTAGTGAAGTCAATTGTGTCTGACTCTCCATTACCCCATTTGGGATTTTCTTGGCAAAGATACTGGAGTGGTGAGGGCAGATGACAAGAATGCTGGGCTGGTTATCTGGATAGAATAGGAAGTATAGTGTCTAGCGTAGGGTGAGCTCTATATAGAGGAGTGCATGAGTTTGAACTCACTAATCAGTCAGACTCAACTCCAGGATGGGAACTGCAAAGCTCCCCAGAGCATGGTCCAGTGATCCAGAAGTTAGAATGGTCAGGAGGATGACAAGAAGATGGCCTAAGTGAATGTCTAAACTGGATGAATCATGACAATATTGACATTCTCACTATAAGTTAAACCAGAAGTCAGAAGGAAATTGTATTTAAGTGAAAAGATGGCTCACAGGTTCTCTTTGGAGAAGTAAATGAAAGAGTTGGCATAGATGTTTTAAATTATGTATTCAAAGAAATTTCATGGAATATTTGGTCATCTCATATTTCAGTATTCAAAATGGTCTTGCAAAAAGTCCATCGACCAAAGTAGCTGCGGCTCACATGTAATTTGGAGTATCAATAGTTAGTCTGTTGGAGAGGCTGAGGGGAAGTAAAGAAATTCTATGAAGAACTTTATTTTTGTTATTGTTCAGTCATGTCCAACTCTTTGTGACTCCATCTGGGGTTTTCTTGGAGACAACAATACTGGAGTGGTTTGCTACTTCCTTCTCTAGATCATCTTCCATATGAGAAAACTGAGCAAACAAGGTTAAGTGACTTGCCTAGGGTAATACAGCTAATAAATATCTGAGTCTGGATTTGAACTCAGGAAGATGAGTCCTCCTGATTCCAGGTCCAGCACTCTATCCACTGTACCACCTAGCTGCCAAAGAACTTGATTAAGACCCTTCAAATTGCATCAATGTATACTTTGAAACTCGGTGATTTAAATGTAGATGTGGGTACAGGGGAATATGGCAAAAATATATGACTGCAAATATAGTTTAGGAATAAGAAATAAGCATCCAAAAGTTGGTAGACTAGACACAAGCTTCATGCTCATATGTCATGGCTACGTTCCTTGAGAATCAAAAAGGCACTGAAAATGGTGAAGAGCAAATTATATTAATATCTTTACAATTTCTTAAATACTTTCATGGACCATTCAACTCCATCCATCAGGTTTTTACTAAGTGCCAACTATGTTCTACTATTTCAGATTATTTCTATTTGTTCAGATGTAAATGAAAAATTTAGGTAATCCAGAGCACCTCGCTTTCAAGAAGCTTACACTTTATTGATCATAGCATTAATATCTATCTAGGCAAGGCACCTTGTTCTTGGAAAAACCAGAAGGCTGGACCTCTACTTCTCCTCCTTTTCTTGCCAATCTAAAGTTTTAGATAAACTGAGGGTATAAGGAAAGCCAATCAAAGAGCCTTGCTATTCTCTACCTAATGTTTCAGCAAATTGGGGGGGGGGGGAGGGAAGGGGGAGGTTGACTACCAGAATCAATCCAAGATCAGAGCCATAATTACTTGCTGGTGCATTTTCTTTTGTATCTGTTTCACAGTTGTTAACAGAAAATAAGAATAGTAGAAGTTCAAGTTATGGCCCACACATCTTTTATGAAGAGCCAGATCTTCAGGAGGGAGGAATTCTCGACATGGATACCCAAGTGACAATAATGCCAATGTGTAATTCTACAGAATCTTTCATTTCATTCTGGCCAAAATCAGCATTGATTTAGATTGTCAACCAGCTGTGAAACAGCTGTGATATTCAAGAAAACCACAGTGGGATCAGGCTACCAAGTGGCCATTTTTTCATCAGAAAAAAACAAAGCATCTTGTGGACACCTTCCCCCTCAACACATTCCCTCTAGCCCTGAGGGGATATTTTACAATGAGACACAGGTTTCCCACTTTCAGCAATTAATTGCAGTATTTCATTCCCTCTAAGGGAGAAGAAAGAGTGGAGATTGATTGAAGCACCTTACCACGAATGGAGGTCTACAGGTGGAGGTGTGAGTGAGAAATATTTGTCCTGTTTTTCCCTGCCCCCCCAGTAGAGGACCAGGGTCCAGACTGATAGTCAGATTGTCAACAGTCTTTCTTCTATTGAACTTTGCTGACAACCTGAAAGTCAGCACTCCCCTGCTTGCTAGGGAACAGTAGGGACTTGCTGCTTCAGTCAGCTGAAGTGGGCCAAGGAGGATGAATGCTCCTAGTGTAGGTCCGGGATGCATAATGGATTACCAGACTGAAACAGATCTTTAATTAAGCAAAGCTCCATGGTGTTTTAAGTTCATTGGTGCCTGGCCATGAGAGTGTTTCTAAGTTCTGTGATGTGTAGCCCAGATCTAAGTGAGTTCCTTTTGGTACTTCCAATAATAAACTTACTGAGTTGGAAAGGTCTAACACGAACCCTTATTTCACTTTGGAAGTCATAAATAATAATCCATTTATATAGTACTCTGGGGAACTCAAAGCACTTTCCTCACAACCTTGTTAGGGAGGGAGAGCAAAACCCATTACTTTCATGTTAAAGAGAAAGAAACTGAGGCCTAGAAAAATTAAATGACTTGCTAAGGGTCAGATTGCTTACATAAGAGGAAGGAACTAAATTCAGGGCTTCAAATTCTCCATTCAGAGCCCTTTCCACTCTACCACATTGCCTCTCACATTCTGCATTCTCTTTGCCATCTTCTCCACTTTCTTGCCAACCACCTTGCCACCGTGTGGCATTCATCCACCTTGGCCAGCTTCAGCTGACTGAAGCAAGTCTCTACTGTTCCCCAGTGAGTATTGGACCCTGCTCCTCTATAGGGGGAATGGGAAAAACCAGAAAAGTCATTTTCAATCCCATCCTTACCATCCCCTTTAGTCCTAGAACCACCATCAAATCAACTCTGCCATTGTTCCTGGAAAGAGCATGTCAGTCTACTTCCTATGTCCCCATTTGTCACCCCTTCATTTGTCTGTGCTTCTTCCTGGCCCCTGCTCCCTGATTGCTATCATCTCCTCCTTTTAAAACATGAACTCCCTTAGAGCAGAGACCATCTTTGCTTTTGTATTTTTATCCCTAGTAATTTGCACATAGTAAATGATTAATAAAATGTTTTTTTCATTTGTACATTCCTGTGTTACACAGAAGCTCCAAATGAGCAGTGTATTCGTAGAACTCACAGATCACCTAAAATGAAGTCACCATTTTTTTTCTTAACTCTGGGGGAAATATGTATTTTAAGCTGAATTTTCTAAGTCTTTAAGGGGAAAATGTATTTTAAATTGAATTTCTTGTTTCTATGTTGTTGTAAGGGACAAATCCCCTGTGTCAGAATTCTACCTGTAGTGAAGAGAGGAAGTTTTATGTGGTTCCCAATCTAGGGATTTGAGCTGTTGACTTCTCCTGACTTTTCCCTATTTTTTCACATTAACATTGGCATTTTCAAGTGGACACCAACTTGGCAGTCATAAGTTGGAACAGTTGCCAATTGTATCAGTGCAATATTTTTTCTGTGAAATAATCCTCCCCACAAACTTTTGGATGAAGTTATCAAAAAATTTAGGGTTGTTTTGATAACCTGAAAATTTTACCAAAAACCAAGGAGACAACCTTTGTATGTGAATTTGACTTACTCACCCACTACTCAAGAATGCATGTGCATTGAGTCACTGAGGAAGCAGCAGTGGTGGGTTTGCATTAAGCCATCTTCTTGCCCTCTGCCTTTCTCCCTTGATGTGAATAGCTTATAAATGGCTGGCTGAGATTAAGGTGCTGTGGGAAAAAAGCAAAGTTAACTGGCTTCCACAAGGGTCAGACTTGTGATCTGGACATTCTGAGAACTCATGAGATAATTGTTCTTTATAGTTCTGTAAGCAAAAAAAAAAGAAGAAGAAGAAAAGGAAAAAAAAAATCAAGGCCTGCTTTTGCCTTAGAATTCTATCTTGAAGGGAATTGGCATATACGTAATGTAGAGGTACCTTCCCATTTGTTTTACATTTAGTGTAACAATAAATTCATTTTTTTTTCTTGTTTTGACAAGTGAAATTTCTAAGGAACAGAGGGAAAACTGATGCTGGATTTCTGTGCTTGAGGCCTAACTTGCAGACTGCAGATAGTTTGAAACCTGATGTAATGTATTCATCTCTATTTACATAATTTCCAACATTGTTCTAAAAGAAAATGCCTAAGCAATTAAAAAAATAAAAACATCTTCCCTTAATTTCTCAAGTTAGTATTTATTCTTTAATTGCATGTTGTTTCATTTTCCCTGAAAGGAAAATATTATTTAGTGAAATGATAGACAGCAAGCATTGGTCTCTGCCAGGAAATGTCAGCCCAACCACAGCAATAACACTGGAGAAAACTTTCTTAAAAAGTGGCTAATTTGTGGCCATGGATCAATTGTGACTATTAAGCTCATTCTTTGAGCAGTTCTCTGTGACACGGACAAATGAACAGAACATACACTGTAGTTGGGCAATCTAGAAGCATGCCATCTCTCATTTCACAACCACATTTGACATGCCTCTGAAATAGTCCTACCAATCATGAGCATTTAAATAGACAAGGCATACACATGCACTAAGCTCTAGTCACTCTTTTTTTTTTAATTAATTAATTTTTTTTTTTTTAGTGAGGCAATTGGGGTTAAGTGACTTGCCCAGGGTCACACAGATAGTAAGTGTTAAGTGTCTGAGGCCAGATTTGAACTCAGGTACTCCTGAACTCAGGGCCAGTGCTTTATCTACTGCGCCACCTAGCTGCCCGTCTAGTCACTCTTTAGAGAGAAACAGAGTGGGTTGAGCATTTGTTTCTAGTGTGTCTTAAATCTCATGGCATGCAAAGTGAAGTTTTTCAGAAAGGTATCCTCTTATTATAATTGTTCAATCAGGTCAACAAAGGGCTTACTGAGAATTGACTATGTGTTCGGCAGTATGCTAGGTGTTTGGGAGGATAAGAAAAAGTTAATTCATGCCCTGGCTCCTTATAACCTTATTTTTGTTTATTGGCATTTGTGTGGCTATATCATCTGGCAGAGAGTAAAAAAGCAATGCCTTAATGGAGTCCCATTATATTTTGCCTGGTCAAACTAATTATGGAATATTGTAAGAGGGGTATTGACAACTGGGGCAGCAGGGGCAGCTAGATCATGAAGTAGATAAAGCACTGGCCCTGGATTCAGGAGAACCTGAGTTCAAATCTGGCCTCAGACACTTGACACTAGCTGTGTGACCCTGGGCAAGTCACTTAACCCTCATTGCCCTGTACATAATAATAATAATAATAATAATAATAATAGTAATAGTAATAGTAATAATAATAATAATAGGGGTAGCCAGGTGGCACAGTGGATAGAGTACCAGCCCTGGATTCAGGAGGACCTGAGTTCAAATCCGGCCTCAGACACTTAACAATTACTAGCTGTGTGACCCTGGGCAAGTCACTTAACCCTCATTGCCCTGTACCTAATAATAATAATAATAATAGTAATAGTAATAATAATAGGGGCAGCCAGGTGGCACAGTGGATAGAGTACCAGCCCTGGATTCAGGAGGACCTGAGTTCAAATCCGGCCTCAGACACTTGACACTTACTAGCTGTGTGACCCTGGGCAAGCCACTTAACCCCAATTGCCTCACCAAAAAAACAAAAACAAAAAGACAACTGGGGCAGCTAGGCAGCACAGTGGATAGATAGACTACCAGGCCTAGAGTCAGAAGAACTGAGTTCTCATATCCAGCCTCAGACATGTACTAGCTTATGTGACCCTGGGCAAGTCACTTAACCCCAGTTGCCTCAGTTTCCTCATCTATAAAAGGAGAAGGAAATGACAAATCACTCTAGTATCTTTGCCAAGAAAATCCCAAATGGGGTCATGAAGAGTCAGACATGACTGAAAACAACTGAACAATAAATCTTGAGATGAAGAGAAGGGGGAGCTCATGTTGAATGGCCTCAATTTTCCTAATAAAGTAAGAGAGTCTTCAGCAGAGAGTCTGGAGAGACAAAGAAATGTGGGAGACTTAAAGAGAGAGGAGAAAATTTGGAATAACGTCTGCAGGGAGTAAGGCAGAGAATTAAGTAAAGAGGCCATGCAGAAAAACTTCCAAACCATTATGGAGGTGGAGCCTCATACCTCATTCCTTGTAATCTGCTCCTCATCCTGGGTAGCCACTCCCCACCTTAGATGTGCCCATCCACAGTTACAGTGACCACATCTAGCAATATATACACTATTCTGCCCTTGTTGTCCCTTGCCTCTTTGCTCTGATGGGTAAGAGATAGCCTTCAAGTACAGGAATAAGAACATAAAGATCTTTCCAGGAGCATTGGTCTGCTTCTCTCCAAAAAGCCATTTAAGCCATCCAACCAAGTCATGTATTCCAGATCAGATTGGATCATCATGGTAAGAAAACCACCTGCATCAGGCCAAAATGTCACCCCTTTTTTATCCACCCTGTTTTAAACATCTATCCCAGTCCTAACTGTTTAGTGATGACTCTGTCATTACCCTATTTTGAAATATGGGGCAAGGTATGACTAAGCGATGAACACACTGAAAAAACTATACTACAGCCATAGCCTTTCCCTTCACTTTCCCTCTCTTGGGACCAGAGCAACTACTGTATCTGATGCCACCGTAGGGTCTCAATCATTGGTCAGAAATTCCTAGTGGTCCTGAGAACCTGTCCAAAGTTTTACATAGCTGTGTCACTCTATTTTTTTATTTATTTTTTTTTTAGGGAGGCAATTGGGGTTAAGTGACTTGCCCAGGGTCACACAGCTAGTAAGTGTTAAGTGTCTGAGGCCGGATTTGAACTCAGGTACTCCTGACTCCAGGGCCGGTGCTCTATCCACTGCGCCACCTAGCTGGCCCGCTGCATCACTCTAGCTGAGTGACACCTCAACCAGCAACCTGTTTTCTGACTACTAATCTAAGAATCCAGCATTCAGAGAGCTCAAGCCCCCAACTGTATGTGTTACATCAGTGTGTCCTGATTACTAGGCCAGGAACACACCTGTACCAGCAAACCCCCTCAAACCCCCTACCCTCCCAGTCAACTGGCTGAAGCCTTGCAAAGGCCCATACACAAGACCATGTCTCCAGTGATCTGGAATAGGACCACAGTAGCAACATCACTCTAACTGCTGATTCAGAGCTCCAGCTTTGAGACTATCAGATATAGACAATGGAGTTAAGCCTCAGACCAGGAAAGCAAGTTCTTATCTCCACCCTAAGAAAACAGCTTTACAATTGGGATCCCTGATCTCCAGTACAATTCCCAGGCTGCACCTTCATCACATCCTAATCACAGCCCCAAGGACACAACTACATGTTCACCATGCCCCAAACACTAATAGACAGACAAGGCTGTGCCCTGACTGGATTTGAAAGGCCAGGCTGGGGCAACTGTTCCATCCACCATCACTAGGCTTCAAACTCTTGGCCAAGAAGAGTAAATTATTCTTCACCAATCTTGGGACACCGAGTCAAAGCCCTTTCTGAATCCTTCATTTGCCCTAAACACATGGTAGATACTCTTTTTTTGGTAAATTTTAAAATTTATTTTAGACAAATTCAAAACGAGAAAAGGGTTGCCATGTACACGGTGGAAGATAAGAGAGGATTCAATATAAAACAATAAATTTCCATTTCAAGAAAACCTATATAATAAATGCCATACATTGTTTTCAAAGCTGCCCAGCTTTTCTTTGCTTCCTCATTGGTTTTATTTTGTTCTTTGCTGTGTACTTTTTACTTTATCTTTTTTACCCTCCCTCCCCCCAACCCTAAAGAAGGCTACAATTAAGTGTGGCTGGCTATGTATCTATTTATTGATCTATCTATCGATCTATCTACCTATCTATCCACACACATATATACATATACACACATATACATACATATATCTATAAAATACACATGTATACATATATATACTCATACACATATATGTAAGACTATACCATGCTTATTTCCACCGGTCATCTCTTTCTAACTCAGTAATTTTTTTAGTAATTTACTTGGGATGACATTGAATCAGTAGATTAGTTAGGTAAAATTGTCATTTAAAAAATTATATTGCCTTTAGCTACTAATGAACAATAAATACTACTTCAGTTATTTGGATCTGTGTTTATTTGTGTAAAAAGTATTTTATGTTTATATTCTTATAATCCCTGTGTCTATTTTGGCAGGTATATATATATATATATTCAGGTATTTTATATTGTCTTGTCATTTTACATGGTCTAAAACAATATTGAATACCATAGTTTCTTTATTTTTCTCTTTTAATTAAATCTATTTTAACTTTAACTTTGAGATCATGATAACTATTTCTGCTTTTTTTACATAATAAATTGTACTCTTGCTCTTTATTTTATCTTTGTGTGTATATTTCATTTTTATAATTTTTCCTGAAAGTAACATATTGCTGAATTCAAATTTTTAATCTGCTTACATTTCTATTTTATGGATAAATTCATCCCATTCACATTCTAAGCTACAATTACTTGTGTATTTTCCTCCTTCCTATTTTTCCTCACTGTCCTTCTCACCCTACTTATCCTATCCCTCCTCATTCCTCTGCTTTACTTCTACTTAGTACCTTGCCCTCCTATTCCTTGACCTACCCACCCCTCTAAAATTCCCTCCCTAATCCTCTTCTGCCTCACTATTCCCTTGCCTTCTTATTTCTTCCTGAATTCAGAAGACTTTTATACTCTTCTAGATATATATGTTCCCTCTTTGACCCATTCCCAATGACTGGGACCCAGTGATGGGTCATGACCCATCACTCCCTGCTCTCCCCACCTCCAGCTTCTTCTGTATCAATTCTTCCTTTTATGTCTCACTTAATAGGAGATAATTACTTCTTTTTATCTTTCCCTACATATTTTTATTTTTTATAGAATCATACCATCATACTCAACTTAGCCCAAGACTTTCTTTGAAACTACCCACATAATGAGTCATAAGAGTACTGCTAATATTTTCACATATAAGAAGTAAGAACATTGACCTTATTGAGCCCCTTATAATTTGTATTTAATGTTTACTTTATATTTCTTCTGGATGCTATATGTTGAATTTTCCCTTAAGTTCTGGGTTTTTTTGTCACGAGAACCTGAAAGTCAATTCGTCAAATGTCCGTTTTTTATTTTGAAAATTCAGAATTATACTTAACTTTGCTGGGTAAGTTACCCTTGGTCATAATCCCAGCTCTTTTGCTCTAAGAATATAGTATTCCAAGACCTATGGTCCTTCAATGTAGTAGCTACTAGGTCTTGTGTAATCCTTATTGAAGCTCCATGATATTCAAATTGTTTTTTCCTTGTTGGTTCCAATATTTTCTCCTTAGCCTGGGATCTTTAGAAGCTGGTGATGATATGTTTCCTGTAAGATTTCCTCCTGGGATCTCTTTCAGGTGGTCATCAGTAGATTTTTTTTTTCTATTTCTGCTTTTCCTTCTTGTTCTAGAATTTCAGGGCACTCTTCCTTGATAATTTCTTATAATGTTATATCAAGATTGTGTTAAGGGCTAAAATTCTAGCTAGTCTGTCTAAAATATTTAATGAGTGGTCGCCAATAAATTATAAGCTTTAGCAAGAGTTAGACTTTTAAGCATTTATTAAGGAGAATAAGAATTTGGTAAAGAGAGAGAGAAAGGTCTAGATTCCTATCTATTAAAGGGAGAGCACATTTCTAGCTCCCTTCTCCGCCAGAGTCCAGAGGAAAGAGAGCCAGACCGAGCGCCAGTCTCTTCCTTCCTCCTCCCACTAGTCTGCGTCACTTCCTCCCCGCCAAAGAAAAGACTCCTGGTCTTGTCCTCAAAGACCTTCGCTTCATGGGCAGAACTCTTCTACAGTAAGTATCCAGCAGGTGGCGTCATTCCAATCGTTACAATTGTTTTTATTGCAATTTTGCAGGTAGTCCAATTATTCTTATGTTACTTCGCCTTGATCTGTTCTCCAGATCTGTTGTTTCTGATGTTTCACTTTCTCTTCTATTTTTTTCATTCTTTTGGTTTTGTTTTATGATTTCTTTGTGTCTAAGAATGTTATTGGTTTCCCCTTGCCAAATTCAAGTTTTCAAGGAATTATTTTCTTCTTTAAGTTTTTGGTTCTCAATTTCAAGTTGATTGACTTTCTTTTCATGATTTTCTTGGATTGCTCCTATTTTTTTCTAATTTTTCCTCAAATCTCTCTTATTTGATTTTTTTAATCCTTTTTAAGTTCTTCCAAGAACTCTTTTTGTTGTTGGGATCATTTGACATTTCTCATTGAAAAAGGAGTGGCTTTTTTATGCTCCATTATTTTCCTCTGATTATGATATGAATATTGATAGGCTCTACAGCCACCATGTCCCATAAATGATCTTGCTCCCTGTATTCCCTCTGGTGGCTGCAATCTACAGTTGTCCTCTTTGCCCTGGAATTGAAACCAGAGACTCTGCCAATACACTTTGCCTTGACAAAAGCCACAAAACAGAGACTACAATGGGCTCTGTCAGTGGGCTCTAACTTGACTGTCAGACTGATGAAAAAATTAGGCCCTGCTCTCTAGACCTAACATCTACTAGGTCTTGAGCACCAAACTGACATTCTGTTGGTTCTGAAACACATAAATCTCTTACACCTGGACCACTGGAGCTGAGGTGAATGGAACTCAGAACTTCAGACCATACTTCCATTCTTCCCAGACCATGAAACTAGAATTCTCCACAGGGATTTAACCATGGAGACGTTGCCCCTATCCTACATTCCCATCCCAAATTTCCATTAGGCATGAGACAGCAGGATATACTTTTAATGAATCCTGATTGGTTGATTGGAGGTTTACTGAATCCCACAACCAAAGGCAACACCTCCAAGGGGCCTAAATATTTTGGGCCTACCATTTAAGGGATTGGGCCACTAGGCATTATCATCCCTAGACTTTTGGAGAGCACACCTCTTCACAGCTCAGACAAGTGGACAGCCCTTTAATCTTGCTCTGACCACTACTCAAATTCTCAGCCACAGCTCCACCTCACCTGTATGACTAGTAAACACTTATCAAAAACAGTGCCACTTATCCCAGATCTCTAAGACAAGCCTCCAGGAGTCCTGGATCACTAGAAAACAGTGTTATAGCCCAAATCATTAGCCTGTGACAACCTTTACCCAACTCCTACTCTAAAGCCACACTTTCACTCAACCTGTTTACACAGGTGAGTCTGTATCACCCCTGAACAGCCCACAGGCTGTGTACCTGTCAAATTGGGGTAAAGTACTCAATCAGAAGATATTATCTGTATTTCACATTTCTATATCACTTCAAACTAGCCCTGGCTAGTGGACCACACATTTACCCAGTCCTAACCACCAGGCCATGGCTTTGCCATATCCCAATGCCCTGGATAGGACTCCATTTATTCAATATACCTTTAGGTACCTACTATCTGCTACATATTAGAGATAACAAAGACAAAACCAAGATAGTCCCTATTCTCAATGAGCTTATATTCAGTTGGGTATAAGAGAAGAGGGGAATAATTTGTCCAGAAATAATTAAACATAAATATGTACTAAGTTAAAAAAAATAGGTCATGACATACTAATTGGTTCATTTTTGGACAGACTAATGAGACTGGATCAAAGGGATGCTATAGAAATATTTAGAACAATGCTATATTTATGAAAAGCATTTTACATAGTCTTTCATGTTAATATTTTCAAAGAATAGAGAGATCTGACCTAGAGGATAACATAGTTAGGTGGATTTGGAACAAGCTGAATAGCTGGACCCAAAGAGTAGTAATGAATGGCTTCATGTCACCTTTGCAGAACCTTTCCACTGATGGACCTTTCTCAAGCATCTGTGTTTGGCTCTGTATTGTGTCCCATTTTTATCAAGGACCTAAAAAAACGTATTGAAGGCATTTTTATAAAATTTGCAAATGACACAAAGCTATGAGGAATAGCTAATACATTGAATGATAGAGTCAAGATTCAAAACCTCCTGATAGGCTACAACACTATTCCAAATGTAATAAGAAATAAATGGGGGATAAATATAACATCACACATTTGGGTTCAAAAGTCAATTTCATAAATACAAGATGAAGGTATGCTTGGTCAGCCAGCAGCTCATCTGAAAAATATCTGGGGGATTTAGTGGTCTGTAAGCTCAATAAGTGCCAACAGTGTGATATGATAGCCAAGAAAACAGATATGATTTTTAAGTTGCATGAAGAGAAGTATATAGTGTCTGGGAGAAAGGAAGCAATCATCTTACTACACTTAGACCCCAGAAGACTACATATAGAGTATTGCATTTGGTTACAGATTCCATATTTTAGGAAGAACTGATAAGATCATGAGCATCCAGGAGGATGATGAAGGACTCTGGGATCATGTCATATTGTTGTTGTCATTTCAGTCTTGCCTGACTCTTCATGACCCCATTTGGGGGTTTCTTGGCAAAGTACTAGAGTGGTTTGCCATTTTATTCTCCAGATCTATTTACAGATGAGGAACTGAGGCAAACAGGGTTAAGTGACTTGCCCAGGTAGTAAGCAGCTCATGAAGAAGTGACTCCAAGCTCAGTGCTCTATCCACTACACCACCTCACTGCCCAGAATCATGCCATATACTATCACAGATTTAAAGCTAGAAAGAAACTTAGAAGATGCATAGGCTAAACCCTTCATTTTACAGATGAACATAAGAAAAAAAAGAAGAATGGGGATTAGGGAGGGGAGATGTGATAGCTATCTTTAAGTCTTTAAAAGGCCATCATGTAGAAGAGGGATTAAATTCATTCTTTCCCTTGGAGTCCAGAACTAAAAACAATAAATGAAAGTTATAAAAGGCAAGAGTGCATTTTAAGACAATCCCAAAAGAATATAGATGAAGCATACTATCCACCTCCAAAAAAAGAACTGATATTGATGGAACAGACTGAAGCATGCTATTTTTCACATTCTTTCATTGTGACAAATATGTTGATGTGTAACCCATATCAGATTGTTTGCCGCCTTGGGAAGGGGGGAGGGGAGGGAGGGGAAAGAGGAAAGGAAGATGGGATAGAGAGTAGAACAGAAAAATATAAATAAAAATGTTTAACCTGGGGAAAAATAAAAAGGTAGGGGAGGGTATGCTGGGAAGGGTTCAGGATGTATATATGTATCTATATATACATGCGCATAAATATAGATGTTGTATATATATGAGTTATTTAGGTCTTATAAGACCTAAATTATTATATAATTAATATATTAAATAATACTATATACCAAATATTGTATGCTATCATATAATAAATATCATATATAAATTATTATATAATATTATAGTAATTATATTTAAACAAATTTGTCTTATATATTATTTATAGAAATTGATATATATGTTATTTATAAAGCAGTTATTTACCTGTAAAAAAACTGCCTGTTTAAAAATAAAGGAAGAAGAAGGATTTTAAATACTGAGTCATATGTATTAGAATATATCTAGGTATATCCAAATGAAATAACATAGAAAATATACATTATACATGTCATATATATGTGTATATTATATCTATGTTTGATATATGTATAAAATTTAATTATATATCACAATTATAATTTTTTTAAAACTTTGAGTTGATATAAGGAAAAATTCCTAACAATTAGAGCTATTCAAAAGTAGAAACAGCTGCCCAAAGAGAGAATAATTTCCTCCATAATATAGACCACTTGACAGGTATATTATAAAGGAGGTTCTTGGTCTTTGATTTTTTGTTGTGTTAATTTTTTCAGTCATGTCTAACTCCTTGTGACTCCATTTGGAGTTTTCTTGGCAAAGATGCTAGAGTGGTTCCTCATTTCCTTCTCTGACTCATTTTTTATAGATGAGAAACTGAGGCAAATAGGGTTAAGTGATTTGCCCAGGGGTCACACAGCTAGTAAATATCTGAGGCTAGATTTGAACTCAAGGAGATGAGTCTTCCTGACTCCAGACCTGGCACTCTATCTACTGTACCACCTAACTGCTCCCAATGGACTTGGAGCTATCTTGCAAATTTAAGATTCTTTGATTCTGAGTTACTTAAGCATTGGGAAAAATCAGGCTCAATGGAAAAATGTCTAATTTTGTGTAATCCAAATCTATGCCATACATTTAACACAGCATATGGACAACCATCCACAACAACTATTAAGCAAATTAAGAACCCTCAAAAATTAGTCTACAATAGGGGAAACTAGATGGTGTAGTGGATAGAGCACTGGCCCTGGATTCAGGAGGACCTGAGTTCAAATCCAGCCTCAGACACTTAACACTTATTAGCTGTGTGACCCTGGGCAAGTCACTTAACCCCAATTGCCTCACCAAAAAAAAAAAAAATATATATATATATATATATAGTCTACAATAAAAGCCAATGCAATTCTTTCAGTTTATTAGTGATAAAGTAATACATTTGAATTGCCAATTACTAGATCCCTGATTGTTGACAGACTTGAGCTAGCCCAGACTTTCCATTTCCTTGAAAAGACTTTCTGAGAGTTCCAAAGGTTAAAACTTTGTAAAACAGTCTTCTCCCAAAGCTTTTCTTGTTAATAGCACCAAGTAAGCCAGACCCATCCGTATTCATCACACCCCTCTGGATTTGTGGTTGATGCCACAAAGCTCACACCTGTCTGTGGTCTCAACCTACAAAGAACACCCATTATTCTTTTTTCATTCTTTTGTTTCCTCTCATCTTGGAATTTGGACATGATGATCATTTGAACTCTCAATGCCTTTTGGCAATCCTCTGAAAAGATACACACACTCTTCAGCCTAGCCCCATGAAAGAACTGGAGAAACATTAAATTGCTAACCCATGAATCCAGCTAATTATTGAAAAACTAATATGCATGAAATAGAAAACAGAGACGTTATGATGAAGAACAGAAGAACAAAAAGGCGGGGGATGGGTGCAGTGGGGAGGGGGAAAGATGCGGTCCTGACAGGGCAGTTGGACATGTTAAAACCATATACAATACTTGAAAACCAGGCTCTCTTTGGTCCCCTCAGTACCATTCTATTGTTCTACCAGTTATAAAGCCTGCACCTTTTCACATTTTTGTAATAACACCATGAGGTTATGAAGCACCCATTTCAAAAGGCAAATCTGGAATGCTGGACGTAATAAGGAACAAAAATTCAACCAAACTGGGCTGTCTGCCCAGAAGACCAGAAAAGCATAAACATCCACCCCAGTACAAAATGTTTTAAAAAGAAGGACAAAGGATAATGAGAGTTATCACTGGTCAATGAAGATTCAGACAGCACACCCCTCTTCAATATGGACCTGCAAAGTGGTCAAAGGGTTATTTATTAACTAATCACAAAGCATTTACTAAGTCCTTACTATGTATTAGGCTCTGTACTAATCTCTGGTGATACACTGAAAGGCAAAAACCCTGTCCATGAACTCAAGGAGCTCATATACTCATTCATTTATTGTTTTAATGGAAGGTAATCTCAGAGGGGAAGTCACTGGGGTGGGGAGCAGGAATCATGAAAATCCTCCTGCAGAAGTTGTGATTTGAGCTGAGTCTTTAAGGAAGCCAGGGATTCGAAGAGGCCAGCTATGGGAGCAGAGTATTCCAGGTGTGGGGCATAGTCAGTACCAAGGCAAATGGAAGGTAAAGTGTTGGATTCAAGGAATGGCAAATAAACCAGTGTAGCTAGATTGTAAAATGTGTGTATGGAAGTAAAGGTAGACAGCAACACTATAAGATAGAAAAGGTGGGAAAGAGACAGGTTATGAAGAGCTTTCAGTGTCAAATAGAGGAGTTTATATTTGATTGTGGAAGTAATAAGTAGCCCCTGAAGTTTATTCAATGTGTGGATGTGTGTGGAGCAGATGTGGTTAGATACAGGAGTTAGGAAAATCACTTCACCAACTAAGTGGAGAACAAATTGGAATGAGGGTAGACATGAGTCAAGGAAGACTAGTAAGAAATCTATTGAATTTAAAGTAACTGCAGACAATATAAAACACTCGGGAGTCTACCTGCCAAGACAAACCCAGGGACTAAGTGAATACAATTACAAAACACATTTCACATAAATAGAGATGGATTTAAAGTATTGGAGAAATATTAATTGCTCATGGGTAGGCTGAGCCAATAAAATAAAAATGAAAATTCTACCTAAGTTAATTTACTTTGTTATACTAATCAAAGCACTAAAGAATTATTTTATAGAGCTGGAAAAAAAATAATAAAATTCATCTGGAAGAACAAAAGGACAAGAATATCAAGGGAATCAATTTTGTTTAAGAAAATGTAAAGTCATGTGAAGTTACATGGTCTAGTAGTACCAGATTTCAAACTATATTACAAAGAGGTAATCATGAAAACAATCTAATACTGGCTAAGAAATAGGGTAGTGGATCAGTGGGATAGATTAGGTACACAAGACAGTAAAAAATACCCATAGCAATCTAATATTTGATAAACTCAAAGATCTAAGCTTTGGGGCCAAGAACTCACCATTTGACAAAAAATTGGTGGGAAAACTGGAAAGCAATTTGGAAGAACTTGGGCATAGATCATAAATCAACACCTCACACCATGTATCAAGATAAAGTCAAAATGAATAAATTATTTAGACTTAAAGGGTGATAATAAATTAGGCATTAGTAAATTAGGGGAACTTGAGCAAAATGTACCTGTCAGATCCATAGATAAGGGAAAAGTTTATAACCAAATAACAGATAGAGAGGATCATGGGAAGCAAAATGAATAGTTTTGATTATATTCTGTTAAAAAGTAAAAAAAGCAGAACTAATGCAACCAAAATTAAAAGGAAAATAGCAAGCTGGGGAAAATATTTTACAAAAGTTTCTCTGATAAAGGCCTTGTTTCTCAGCTATACAGGGAACTGAGCTAAATTTGTAAAAATACAAGTCATACCCCAATTGATAAGTGGTCAAGGAATTATGAACAGGCAGTTTTCAGAGGAAAAAAAATCAAAGCTATAGTCACGTGAAAAAATATTCTAAACCACTATTGATTTGAGAAATGCAATTAAAAGAACTCTGAGAAACTTCCTCACATCTATCAGATTGGCTAAAATGACAGAAAAGGAAAATGACAAATGCTGGAGGGGATATGGAAGAATTGGGATAATAATACCCTATTGGTGGAGTTGTGAAATGGTCCAACCATTCTGGAAATAAAATGCTCATCAACTGGGGACTGGTTAAACAAATTGTGGTCTATGATTGTGACGAAATACTATTGTAATATAACAAATGATGAGCAGGATGGTTCCAGAAAAACCTGGGAAGACTTACATGAAGTGAGCAAAACCAAAGAAATTTGTACACAGTAACAGAAATATTTTAACGATGATCAACTGTGAAAGACTTAGGTACTCTGATGAAAACAACAATTCAAGAGAATTCCAAAGGACCCATAATAAAAAATGCTATCCACTTCCAGAGAGAGAACTGAGAAATTCTAAAGGCAGATTGAAGCATACTTTTTGAAATTTTATTTTTCTTGTGTGTGTATATGCATGTATGTTTTCTTTTACAACATTGCTAATATGAAAGGAAAAAGAAAAAAAAAGCCTATTGAAATAGTATAGGAGAGTATAGGGCCCAGTCTATCAGGTGGCACAGCAGATACAGTGCTGGACAGGAAGCCTTGAGTTCAAATCTAACCTCAGACACTTACTAGCTGTCCTGGGCAAGTCATTTAGCCATTTGCCTCAGTTTCTTCATCTGTAAATGGGAATAACCTTTCAGAGATGTTGTCAGGTTCAAAGGAGGTAATATTTATAAAGTGTTTTACAAACTTTAAGTCACTATTTAAATGCTAGCTGCTATCATTATCATTATTGTTATTGTTATTATATCATGTAAGTAGCTCTATAGGTGAGAATCCTGAAAACAAAAACTACTTCTCTCTCAGCTGAGAGGGACCCCTGAAAAAGAGCATGGTAGCTGACCTCGCTGACCACATTTCCTTGATACACCATCAAGAACCTTGCTTACCAATTAGTTTGTATCTATAAGTAATAGAAATATGATTTAAGATATTACATTCAAAAGGGACAGCTACATGACACAGTAGATAGAGCTCAAGCTCTGTAGTCAGGAGGACCTGAGTCAAATACAGCTTTGGACGCTTACAAGCTGTGTGACCCTGGGCAAGTTACTTAACCTTGATTGCCTCCAGAAAACAAAAACAAAAATACATTACATTGGAAACTGATCTCATTTTAGCCTTGTCTCTCTTTGAACTCTATCAAGTTGGTTCATTTCTTGGTCCCTATTTCATAGGAACAGAGATTTAAAGATGGAGTATACATTGACTTCAACTCCCTCATTTTACAGATGAGGAAACTGAGATAAAGAAAGGTTCATTGACTTAACCAGGGTCACACTACTAGTAAGTGTCTGAAGCAGGATTTGTACGAAGGTGTTTCTGACTCCAAGTCCAGCAATCTATCTGTCATACCACCTAGCTGCTTAACTTGAATAAGGTAAGCTTTTCCAGGTAGGCAGGCCTAAATTTACAAATAATTTGTATTTATAAAATAAATTTTAAAATAAATTGTTTGGAATTCGAAATATGTTTTCCTAAAGCAATGATCACATACATAATGATTAGTTTCCCTGACCAACCCAGACTTTCCTATTTAACTTAGCATGTACCTGATGACTATATCTCAGATATTATAGAACCTACCCACCATGTGAGATAACAGCAATGGGAAAACTCATTGATTTTCAATTTATGGTGCCAGAGATATCTTCTCTGTAAATAATAATAGGGATTCCTTTTTCCTAGGTAATACTTCCTCCCAATCCCAGGTGTTGGGTGGAGTTCCATGACCAGAGTCGGAGCCTGGGTACAGATTAGGGTGGAGTAGAGAATTGGGAGAATGTAGGAGGAGAGGGTATGGTAAAATCTCCTATGGATGTAAAGCCATTTTCTTCTTCTATATTAACTCCCCGGTAGCTCTTCTCTTTCCTTCTGGCTGCTCCAGAAATGATTCCATTTCCTTTCTTCACACTGTCACCACCTGTTACTTCCATTCGGGATTTCTCTTCTTTCCTGGCCCACTTTAGAAAAGAACATTGTCTCACAGCTTCTTTGGTCCCTGAGCCAACAGATAGTCCCCTTGAGATCTTTCTAAAGGTTTTTGTTTCTGGCAACAATTGAAAACAGAGAAGGATTTGAGCATTTCCTTCCTGTTTGCACCTCTTTTTTCCCACTTAGACTCTGTAGGAGAAGAGAAAGGTGCACACAGGTGATAATGATGCATCATTGGGTGCTAAAAGGACTGAAGTGATATCCCTTTATTTCACTGATTCTCTGAGCCCTTTAGCCAACGCTGGATATAGCTCTAAAACTGGGGAGGGGCGAGATGATTTAAGAAGACCTGAGGGAGCTTTAGGAATGGAGGAGGAAGGATTTTACTTTCCCTTCCTCTCTCTTCTTCACTTCTCCTAAAACCAATCCTACCATCAAAGATTCCCTGCTCTGGATTGAGGCCCAGGAAAGATGGGGGTGGGGTGGGAAGGAGGTGTTGTCTCAGGTTGAGGATCTGCAGGCAGCAGGGCAGAGGGAGGGAGTAGGAGGGAGCAATTATGAGTAGTAGCTTCTAAGGGGGGAAGGGAAGTCCGTATTGGAGTGTGACTGTCACCGTATGAAATGTGGCCATGAGAGTTGAGAATTCCTTGTCGTTCTTTATGTTTTTGTGATAATAAAGTTGACTTTAATTCATAGAGATGGCACTTCTGCCCCACTGTAAAAGATCGGCATTGATTCCCTCAACCCATTTTCCCTGAGATCATTGGCCTATACTTATGAGGCAATGAAGTACAGCATTAATAGTGCTCATTTTGGAATCTGAGGACATAGCACCAAATGTTAGCTTTTCCACTTACTCCCACCAATGTGATCTTCCCTCTTGGCCTCAGTATCCTCACCTGTAAAATGAAGGGACAAGATTATGATGGTCTCTAAAGGGCTTCCAATTCTAATGGCATGATCATGTTGTTCAGTCGTGTCCAATTCCTTGTGAACCCTTTTGGGGTTTTCTTGGCAAAGTTATTGGAGTGGTTTGCCATTTCTTTCTCCAGCTCATTTTACAGATGAGGAAACTGAGACCAACAGGGTGAAGTGACTTGCCCAGGGTCACACAGCTAGTAAGTATTTGAGGCCAGATTTGAACTCAGGAAGATGAGTTTTCCTGACTCCACGCCTGGTGCTCTATCCACTGGGCCACCTAGCTGCCCGGTGGCTTGATGTCAGGAATTATAAAACAACAGAACTGGGGCAGCTAGGTGGCCCAGTGGATAGAGCAACGGCCCTGGATTCAGGAGTACCTGAGTTCAAATCCAGCCTCAGACACTTAACACTTACTAGCTGTGTGACCCTGGGCAAGTCACTTAAACCCAATTGCCTCACTAAAAATAAAAAAAATAAAATAAAACAACAGAACTGGAAAAAATCCTGGAAATTATCTAGTCTAATTCATTTTACACAGGAGGGAATGAAGACCTAAAAAAGCGCTTCACCCATTAAATGGTGAGTTTAGAGGAAGGTTAGAACTCACATCTCTATATATGCACTGCCTTTATAACATAGCTGGTCAGTGTGATCTCCAGCCAGAGAACCAAAGAAAACTCCTTCCTCCATGGAGAAGGGAACCTATGACTCATTAATGTTATACACCAAGGCAGCCTGGCAGAGGCTTCTACAAGGTTTCTGGTTGTATCTACTGTCCCTTTAAAAATGGATTACAGACTCTGCTCTGCCATTCCTTCTCAAGTCTGTTCCTCTGTGCTCTACAGGTCTGCTTAACTGTGTTTCTGAGGAGGTGCCATCTGCTACTGTGAATTTAGTCTCTTTCAGCACGCTTTGGAGTAAATAGGAAAAGTAGGGACTAAATTGCTCCAACTGAAAAACTGACACAGCACAAATGTGCTCTAGAGAAATATTTTCAATAGATGTGCCCAGTCTTACGTGGAATAATTCCAGGTATCTTGCCTTAGTTCACCCCAAAGGCTTCCTACTGTTAGAAATACACTCTAAAATAGAGTTTTTCATCTGATCTTGAAGTTCTTAGGGCATTCTGGTGTCCCTTGATCCTTAGGCTGTGAGAAACCCAGGAAAGCTGCCATGAACCTCCGGGTTAGTCCTGGCATCCTCTGGTCCCTCGAGAAATTGTAGGGATCATGGATTTAAAGTAGGAAGGGACATTAAAAGCCAACTAATGCAACTTCCTTCTCATATGACAGATGAAGAAATTGAGGGCTAGAGAATTGAAATGATACTGGTGGCATATATCAGATATGGAATTTGAACTCAGGTCCTCAGACTCCAAATTCAATAATTATCAAATACCAAGTTTACGGGGCTGTTGTCATTGTTCATTTGTTTTCAGTCCTGTCCAACTCTTCACAACCCCATTTGAGGTTTTCTTGGCAGAGATAATGGAGTGTGTTGTCATTTCCTTCTCCAGCTCATTTTACAGATGAGGAAACTGAGGCTTGTCCAGGGTCACAAAGTTAATAAGTGTCTGAGGCCAAATTTGAACTCAGGAAGATGAGTCTTCTTGACTAAAATAGAGATCTGGGATTGCTTAAGGGAAAAACAAGTGTGCTTTTGTAAATTCATGGAATTTACAAAGTGTTCATGTAAATTCAATGAAAACCTTGATGTAAAGACTAGAGCCTTTTAGAAGTCAATTGCAGTCACTTTAGAAGTCTTTTGCTCTGAATCACCTCTCCCCCAACCTCACATCCTTAGCTATCATCCTAATGCCTCAGAAAAGGGCTGTCTCAAAGTCAAATGTGTAAGAAAAGAAGCAAATTTTAATTCTTGAAATGTTTAAATCTTGAAATTCTTGAAAGCCTTCCTAATGCAGGACTTGAAATAACAGGATTATGCCTTGCATATAGTAAGAGCTTAGCCCATTCTTGTTGCATATCTGCATTATATATCTGGAAGCTCTGATTCTGAAAACAGTGCCTGAGATGTGTGCCAAAGGTGGGCACCATGCAGGGAGTCCCACATCCTTCCTTGGCCCTATCAAAGGTCTGGTTCATTCCCTCCCAGCCAGCTAGCTCGGGAGATATTTGACCTTAAGCTTTTGCTGAATTTCAGCCCAGTATCAGATAACTACGCTAATCCAGTGGAGACTGACAGGCGTCTTAAGGCACAGGTGGCTAAATCACTACAGACACAACCGCATAAACTGACTTGTTTGCATCTGCTTCCTCCCAAAGTAATCTGTGGCAGAGCGGTGGGGGTAGATTTCATTTGGGAACCTTTTGAAGATTATTTCAGAATCGTTCTCATTTTGGATACCTTGTTATCACTGCAGAGAATCTTACAGTGCAAATGATTTCCAGACGCCTTTGTAGAAAATTACACAGTCTGTGTGTAAAGCTGTTCGTGGAAAGACTGGCTCTTGATTGTGGGGGTGGAGGTCAGTCCGTGCTCAACAGCCCGGAGGATTGGGCGCTCAGAAATGAAGAGAGTTCAACTCCTTAGGAGACAGCACACATTCAGCTCTTCCTAACTTTCTTCTTTCTTTCTTTCTTTCGCTTACTCCCTTCTCCTGCTCCTCCACCCCACCCCCTTTTAACCATCAGGAGGACAAGTAATCTTCAGCTTGGTATCTGTATTTGGAGATTTAGGCGGTTACTTATTCCAGGAAACACGTAGGCTGAGCATTCCCAAAATGGAGTCTACAAAACGTGTACCCTCCCAGGTGAGAACAGGTAATTGCAGGTGCAAATCTGTGATGGTAGGAAAGAGGCAGCTGAATTTAATCAGCAAGATGCACATCCTGGTGACTTAGTGCTATTACGCAGAACATGCCTTTTCTCTTGAATTCATTAGCATTTTTTTTCAGCCCAAGAAGTGTATAACAGAAGAACCCTTAAGGCATTCTGGAGTGTGTCACTCTGACCAGAGAGTGCCTCCAGCTGGTCCTGGACACCTCCTGAAAATGGAGGGAGAGCCGTGCAAATGATGTCTGCAGTCTGCCCTAGAAAGAAAACCTCTCTTTCTTTTGTCCTATTCCACCACCCACTGAATTTTCCTCCAAACCCAAAGGCTACATATTAACGAAGTGAAGATGCCCAGTGGGGCCAGATAGTGTTTAACTAAACTAAATAGCACAACAAAGCTGTAGCAAAATGGTACCACGTCGGGGCAGCTAGGTGGTGCAGTGGATAGAGCACCGGCCCTGGAGTCAGGAGTACCTGAGTTCAAATCCGGCCTCAGACACTTAACACTTACTAGCTGTGTGACCCTGGGCAAGTCACTTAACCCCTTTTGCCTCACTAAAAAAAAAAAAAATGGTACCACGTGAAGGCTTTAACGTCATCCCTCTTCTTGGGATGTGGTTAAAACTGTTCCTGACTATTCTTTGCCTCCTACCCAAGTTTCTTTCTCATTCACCATCTTCTTTCTGGAAAGTTTCTTAAACTGTGGATCTCTACCCCATATTGGGTCATGGACCTGCCTGTGGGGGTTATGACAAATTTGGCAACGGTAAAAGGTTATGTATACCTATTTCATATACCTACATACCTAAGGGTTGTGTAAAAATTTCTTGAGGGGTAAAGGAGTCACAAGCGGAAAAAGTTTAAGAAGTCCTGATCTATCCCAACCTTTTCCCAGGAAACTAAGGCAAAGAGAGGAGAAATAAGGTGTCCAAGGTCACACAGGAAGTAAGTAGTAGAACCTAGGTTCTCTCACTCCAAGCATAACTCTCTTTCCACTGTCTCAGGCAGTTGTATCTAGAGTGACTAGATTAGCCTCTCTCCCCTTCCACACAATTCCTTCAACTACCCTATGGCCCCAGGGTCACCAGAAAGTCCATAACAACTTTGAAGTAGACTTTTCTTGCTGAAAAGTCACTCTTTGGGTAGATAGAAGAAAGCAGAGAGTGAATATTCTACATGCTCTTCACTGTCAGTGATGACAGATAGACAGAGGTAAATGAGAGAGAGAAGGGAGTGGGGGAGACAGAAGGAAATGGGGAGAATAAGAGAGAAAGAGAAAGAAGGGGAATGGAGATGTATACATGGATGGATGGATAGATAGATAAACAGACAGCATTTGTTAAGTGTTTAGTATGTTTCAGGTACAGTGCTAAACTCTAGGGCAACAAATACGAGCAAACAAGACAGTCCTGCCTTCAAGGAGTTTACCTTCTAATGATGGAAAGACAACACATAAAGGTGTATGTATGGAAGGAGATTGTTGAAAGTCGCATGGAGGTCTGGTACCTTAGAAATATATGGTAAAAGGCTCATATGTCATTAACAGGGAGAACCAGGAATGGAATATCTGAACAATGTTCCCCTTAAGGGATATAGAGAATTGGTTACACAAAGAATACAGCATCTTTTAGGATGCTCAACCAGTGGACAGAGAGTATTAGAGTATTAGCATTGTGATTAAAGAAACAGGATGGGATCATCTGGCTGAAAGTGTCCAATACCAGGGGTTAGCCCAAGGCAAAACAGAATAAAGTAGGCTAAAGCTGTCTTGTCACATCCCTTCCCTAGGCTTCTCTTCTTAACCCCCTTCCTAATACCAAACTGCTAATCTCTTGATGTGCCCTGGCTGTCCAGGTCACAGAGCCCTGTCTTGTCCTGCACAATGCCCCATACTCTTGACTCTGGTAAGATTTTTTCCAATGAGGGCCCCATTCCTTCAATATCCTGTTGTTCTGTGTGGCAGTGGTTGAAATAGATGAATAATTAAGAAATTCAATTCAAAGAACATTTATTAAGCACTAGGCCAAAGGGCTTCTAGTACTAGGCCCTAGAGAGATAAAGATGAAAGACAACACAATCCCTGATTTCAAGGAATTTAAGGTAGGAATTTCCAGCACCACCCATGGTAAATCAGTGGGGCAGGATGAAAGGGGATTGGGCAGTAGTACTTCAAGTTCTCTCACTTCTACCTCTGGATGCAGTTACTTACTCTTCCTACATTCATCTTTCAGAGCCTTGTTGATGAATCACAATGAGAAAAGAAGAGAGGTTGGCCCCTCAATTAATCAATCAAGCATTTATTAGAAGCCTGTTTTATGTACCAGTAGTTTTGCTAAATCCTAGAGATAAAAGTCTCTGGCCTCACAGAGCTAACCTTCTAAATAAATTAAAAAGCATTTAAATGCTTGCTGTTTTCAGAGTACAGGCTCAGGGACCATAAAGGCAGGAGGAAGGAGGGGTTAGGAACCCAACCTATGATTTAATTGATATAGGAAATCCCAAGAAACTAAACTCCTTCTAAAGATGCAGATCAGTACCCTTTCATGTTGTTTATCCTTCATTTTCTAAGAAGACCAGTGACATCACAGGTGATGTCTTGACTTATGCATGAATTGGATTGAGGCAGAGCTGTACAAAATTTTCCACTTCACTCTGTAAAGTCCACTGGCAAACAAAAGTCAAGAAGATTGGTGATGGTCCAGTACGCAGTGAATTATCTTGGCGTTCTCTAAGTGCTCCACAGTGCCTGCTTCAGCCACCTTCATAACTGTTGAAAAAAATATCCTCAATCACCTATTCCAGCAGAATAAGTCTTTACATGCTTGGGATAGATATCTCCCAACTCACCAATGGATTTGTGTCTCGTTGATTCTCTAAGACTTAAGTCTTAGTTGACAAAAGCAGTGTTTCAAATTCAGATAGAAAAGGAGATCACTAAACTCTACATAAAGATCACTGCTGGTTGCATGTTGACTTAGACAACCACACACTAACATTTTCTATGTTCTATTGTATTTTTATTTATTTTGTTAAACACTTCCCAATTACATTTTAAAATCTGTTTGGGACTGCACTAGGGAATTTTTCCTGCCACAATGAGAGCACTCTGTGTCTGAAACCTCTTAGTAAAGCAGTAAGAATTTAAGGGCTTGCCCAGACTCACACAGCCAGTATTTGTTGGGTGGAATTTGAACCCAGGCCTATCCTTGATTCAAGACTGGCACCCTAACCTGCCACACTGTTTCTCAAGGCACACATGTGCATTAAAATGAAGGAAGAGACAGTCTGATTGAGAACCGGACTTTAAACAAACAAATACCTCAACAATTAACAAAAGTTGTGCTCCTCAAAACATATAGTTTTTTTTGATCATTTGGCTCCACATTTCCTCATTATTTGTGTGGAATTTAGTCCTCTCCACTTGCCCCTGCTGCTGTTGCTTTTCTTCTTTCTTTCTTTTTTTTGTGGGCCAATGAGGGTTAAGTGACTTGCCCAGGGTCACACAGATAGTGAACATCAAGTGTCTGATATTGGATTTGAACTCAGGTCCTTCTGAATCCAGGGCCAGTGCTTTATCCACTGCGCCACCTAGCTGCCCCCTGCTGCTGCTTTTCTTGAGCAGAAGATAAATTCACCTACTGTGGGTGCTCTCAGGATGAGCTTGGAGAGATCAGACTCCCTATGCCCAGGGTGGCCAGGATGAATTGACCCAACCCTTCCAATCTTCTTACACTGTGTTCCCCTCCTTGCAAGGAACAGTCTCACACAAGATACTCCATCTCCTGACCCTGCGCGTTTTCACAGGCTGCCCCACATGCCTGGAGTGCTCTCTCTCCTCATTTCTACCTCTTGGCTTTCTGGGCTTCCTTCACGTCTCACCTAAAATCCTACCTTTTGCAGGAAGCTTTTCTTGGTCCTTATTCCTTAGTAGTGCCTTCCCTCTGAGATAATTCCCTCCAAATTTGTCATGTTTATTTATTGTTCCTACATAGTTTTCCCATGTTGCCTCTCCTCTTAGAGTGTAAGCTCTTCCAGGGCAGGGACTGCTTTTGTCTTTGTATCCTCAGGGCTTACTGCAATGCCTGGCAAATAGTAAGCATCGAATAAATAAATCCTAGTTCGTTGTTAGAATGAGGAATTGGTCGCCTACTCCAACACGTTCACCTTTTTACACCAAAGCCCATTTAAAGCAAGGGAAGATTCTAAGTTTGGTTTTCTTCCTGACCTGTCTGTCCATTCACAGTCTAACAAGGCTACAAAGTAAACCCTGTGTAAACTCTTATTTGGGGGATATCTACAGCCCCAGCTTTCCCTAGTCTCCAAGTCAAGTCTGTGTCAAGGCTCAAACCAAAATCTATAGCTTTCTTTCTTATGGATTTAGAACCAGAAAGTCAGAGAGGGAGGCTAAGAAAACAGAGCCGTGTCAGAGTGGGATTAGAGGTTTTCAGGGTGGGATGGAAGATGAAGAATGTTCTTGGTTTGATCCTACAAAGGGGATCCTGTAGGGCTTTCTTCAGGCTACAAAGTAGAGTTTTAAGAGGTTGTAAACCCTTCTGGTCAAATCCCCTGTTATAGATTAGGAGACTAATTACTGGTTAAAGAAGGAATGTTGTCAGCAATGTCTACTGGGTATACACTGTGTGTAAAACTCTGTATTGGGGTTCTACTGGGAGCTAAAAAAAAAAGCAAGCGAAGGGACAAACAGCCTAATGGAGAGAGGAAGGAGAGATAGGGCAAGTACATGTGAATAGACAAATAAAGAAATTCAATCAGTCCCTCAACAAGTATTTATTGAATACACCAGCACAGTGCTATTGGCAATAATAAGAGCTCACATTTCTTTAGTATTTCAAGTTTTGTTAAAGCCCTTTCCTCCAAATAATCATATGATGAGGTAGATAATGCAAAAATGAGCACAAATATGATTATTCTCAGTTTACAGATTGGGAAACTGAGGCTTAAGGATGCTGACTTGCCCAAGCCCTCCTAGCTAGTTAATGTATTGGACCTGGGTTGGAAATTCAGACCTTGAAGTCCAGCACTCCCTACCACCCCCACTCACTCTGTTGCCACGATTGGAGTATTTTACAATCTCTTTGGAGAAAATGAATCAATCAGAGCACAATATACAACTATCTATACTCTAATGCGAAATTATGTGCTTTGAATTAAAATCACTATAAAGATTCTAAGAAGATTAAGATCAAAAGTACAATCATTCCTCCTGCAGTAACGGAAATTTAAATTTGCATGCTGAGGAAATGGTATTGTGAAGAGTGTGTGATTGTAGTGACATAGCTTTAATTGAGGGAGGCTTCATGGAAGGGAATTGCTGCCAAGTTGAAGGCAGCGTCTTCAAAAGAGAAAGGCAGATTTCAGAAGCCACCAGTTGGTTAAGATGATGGCAAATGAAAAAGAGATTTTTGGGTTTCTGGTCCATAGTTTAAATTTGGGGATAATGGACTCTTGGCTAGGTATGGAATAAACCCATGAAGGACTGCTTTTATACATATATACTTGCATATACACATATGTGATATATGTATGTATATAAACACATAGATATATGGGTCAGGTAGGTGATACAGTGGCTAGACTGTCAGGCCTGAAGTCAGAAAGATTCATCTTCCTGAGTTCAAATCTGGCCTCAGACATTTACTAGCTGCGTGACCCTGGGCAAGTTACTTAAGTCTGCCACAGTTTCCTGATCTGTAAGATGTCTGGAGAAGGAATTGGCAAACCACTATGGTATCTTTTCCGAGAAAAGCCCAAATGGGATTACAAAAAGTCGGACACAACTGAACAAGAACAAGAAGAACACACACACATATCACAGCTTAAATATATAACAGATACACAAAATACAGTCCTTCTTGGGTTGTTGTTGTTTGTCCTTTGTTCTCAAAGAGGACCGTGACATCGGTACGATGTCATGACTTGCAGTGAATTGAATTTAACTGAGGGAGGGCTGTGCAAGGTCATGAACCTCAATCTCTCCTCCAGAGCTTTCTGGGTCCAGTGACAAGATATACATCAGGATGACTGGAGATGGCCCTGGATGTTTAAGGCAATTGAGGTTAACTGACTTGTGTAGTCGTATAACTAGTAACTCTCTGAGGTGAGATTTGAACTTGGGCCTCTCAGCTTCAGGGCTAATGCTCTATCCACTGTGCCACTTAGCTGCCCCTCCTTTTGGGGTGTATTCTATTATATGAATGTGTATATATATATATATATATATACACACACACACACACACATATATACACATACATGTACATTCCTTATATACATACATACAAAAATATCCACACAGACATGTGTGGATATGTATTTGTGTATGTATAGATATAGTATTTAAACTTGCAGACCTGATTTAAACTGAAAAGTGAGGAAAAACAGGAAAAAAAATCTGCCTCCTAATATCTGCTAAGCCATGTGTCATAGTCAGTAGCAGCTACAATATATAATAAAGAAAAAGAGCAGTTAAGGGAGCCAGCAATATTCAGGAAATAAAATACAAAAAGGAATTATCAATAAAACTCACAGCCCAGATCTTTATACATAAGTACACAAAATGTGGGGTAGCAATTCTTTGACATCCTAAGCCAGGGAGACACATTTGACCTCATAGGCATCACAACGACTGGAATTCCTAACCAGAAGATGTCTCTGGAAGTGTCCAGAATTCAAAAAGGCGAAAGGAAATATAAAAGAGGCAGGAGCTTGGTGTTGTCTAATCGTGTGAGGAAATCCTGGAGCAAGATAGAAGAAATGTGGTAGAGAACATTTGTGTAAATATCCACTGAGAGAGAAATTGAAGCAATATTGTCACGGGAATATACAACAGACCAACAGACCACCCAGACAGAAGGAGAAAATAGAGGAGAAACTCAGGAAACAGAACACAAACCTGGCAAGGTGGCATGAGGTAACAGTGATGAAGGATTTAATTAACTACATATCTGCCAGTCTCCCTCTTTCTCTGTCTCTGTCTCTCTGTGTGTCTTTCTCTGTCTCTGTCTCTCTGTCTCTGTCTATCTCTGTCTCCCTTTGTGTGTGCATGTGTGTGCCTGTCTCTGTGTCTCTCTCTGCCTCTCTGTGTCTTTTTGTCTCTGTTTCTGTCTCTGTCTCTCCACTCCCAAAGCACTTGGGGGCAACTAATATATTCTTGTCTTGTTCATAATTTCATCCTTCCAACCATGGAGGGAGCAATAATGGGAATTATAATTCCGGTTCTGATTCTGACTATCAAAGGAGAAACTGGTCGTTGAAAGAAAAACAATCAAAATCTTGATGAGAAGTGACTACACCATTCATGGAAGAGAGGAGAGGAAAGCCAGGAATAGTCTGACTTGCCGTCTAGAATTAGAAAAAGTGCATTTCTGACCAAGCCTTTTGCTCATCTAAGGAATAAAGCAAAAATTTGTTGGATCCCATGGCCTAATATTTTAGAAGGCATAATCAGAGGGGCAGTGAGTTCTCAAGAATGACACTGAAAATTACCAACATAACCAATTCCAGGGAGGAAGTAAAAAGCAAACTGTCTCAAGCAACCGATATGGATGCAACTGAGAGTTGTAAGAGATATGTTCGGAACACAGATGCAAGGGCAAGCAATAGGAGATGAAGAAAAGATCTTGGTATGGCACTATAAAAACAGGGTCCAGAGTGCTAAAGCTCAAAATGAACAGAAACTGGCAGTGAGTACTAAAGCCAAGAGGGACTTGTTTTACATACTGGAGAAAAGAGGTAAAAGAAGGGATTGGAATGTTGCTGTGATTGGGTGAACTGATCTTTCCCTTGCAAAGGATAGGACAAAAATAGCTAATAGTGAGTTGAAACCCATAAATATATAAATAAATATTGTATAAGTTAGCTACCACATGATATATTATGTTTATTATAATATTATATATGTATCTATCTTACCTGTTATTCAATCATTTAGATTGTGTCCTACTCCTCGTGACCCATTTGGGGGCTTTCTTGACAAAGATACAGGAGAAGTTTGCCTTTTTCTTCTCCAGTTCATTTTACAGATGAGGAAACTGAGGTCAGTAGGTTAAGTGATTTGCCCAGGGTGACACAGCTAGTGAGTATCTGAGGTCGGATTTGAAGTCAGTTCATCCTGACTCAGGTTCTATCCATTGAGCCACCTAGCTGCCCCTTACTTAGATTTCAGTAAAAAAAAGTTTATGGTCTCTCATATTATCCTCATGGAAAAGATGGGGAAATGTGGGCTCGCAGAGTTAGGTAGATTCAGAACTAATTTAGTGGCCAGGGCCAAATAAAGGCAGTGCTTTCTAAGTGCCTGACACTACAGAAGAGAAAGTCCCAGACCTCAGAGAAAGCACATTATAATGAGGGCAAACAATACTTCTAGGGATGGTTAGGGAAAGGTGTTTTGGCCTGGGAAATAGCCCCCAGGATGGTATTTGGAGTCTTCCAGTGGTTGAATGACACACCCCTTTCAGAAGAAAAGAAGTATGGGGGGGGGGGGCAGCTAGGTGGAGCAGTGGAGAAAGCACCAGCTTTCAGGAGGACCTGAGTTCAAATGCGACCTCAGACACTTGATAGATACATGTACTAGCTGTGTGACCCTGGGCAAGTCACTTAACCCCAATTGCCTCACCAAAACAAACAAACAAACAACAACAAAAAAAGGAAGTGTTAATTTGATTAGTATTCTAGAGCTAAAGGTGGAAAGGAGGGAGGTCAAATGTGTATGTTACTGGTTGGCTGGATTGAAGCAAGATTAAGGGTCTGGAGCCAGCTAACTTCATTACCGAGTTACTGTGTGACCCTCAGCAAGCCACCAAGTATTCTGTGCCACCAAAGAGTGCAATTCATTCTGCTGTCTTTCTATCTCAGGTGTTCTAGCTGATAAGGCTCTTTACGTATACTAATTTAACCCCCCCATTGCACTGTGGTTAGCAATTGAATGAGTGTTCTATTAAAGCTCTAGGAAATGTGGTAAATGGTTTGAACTCATTATATGCTTGCCCTTGCTGGAATTTTGAAAAAGAAGCTAAAACAAGCAAAGGCATCCATGTTCCCAAATCATCTGGTGCCCATGTGTTGCATTGTGCGTGCTTTTCCACGTCCTCCCAGGATGGCACACATATTCATGGCTTCATGTGCAAAAGGAGGAGGCTGGGAATAATAATTCTCATTACAAAAGCCTGCCTGGCTTGGCCTCCATCAGTCCCAATGCTATGCCCTCCATAGTCCTCCAGCTCTAGCATCATTTGGGGGGCATGGGAAAGATGGCATGAAGTCTATAGCTCTAGCCCAATTGAGTGCACATGGTAAACTTTAAGGGCTGGGGCTTTCAAAGAACTGTGGGCCCCTCCCCTAATTTTGGGTGGCCCCAAACCCAGAACCAGCCTGGGACTGGCATTTGTATGCATAGATCTTAATTTAGAGTTCTTTGAATAATTAATTTCAGAATTCTTCATGCTGGTTTGGGGGGGAAGGCAGTTCACACGCATTTGGAAGAATATTTTTTTTTAAGACTGAAGAAGTACCTAATGGTACATTTCCTTTCAAAATTATGTAGTTTTAAAGAAAGTGTTCAGAGTGTCATGAACCTTCCTCCCTCAAACCCAGGCAAAAAGGCTTGCCCCTTCTCCTTTTCATCTGATCATTAGTCTCCCAACCCAGTCTTCCCTTAAGCATAACTCCAAGCCTGGAATCCATTTAGTCTTTCAAACTCAAAGTCTTTCTCTTCCATTACAAAAGCATTCTTTTAACTCTCACATCCCACTCCAAAAGCCTTTCTCTTTAGATGCTTCAAAACTTTGGTGGAGCAGTGATTTAATCATTATGGCTTTCCATAATGGAGCTAGAGGATGTGGATTTGAATCTAGCTAACACACTATAGGATCCAGGGTAATCAATCAATATTTATTAAGCTCCTATTAGGTGCCAATCACCATACTAAGCACTGGGGTTACAAAAACCGAGGGAGAAGACAGTCCCTGCTTTCTAGGAACTAATAATCTATTGGAGGAGAAAACAAGGAAACAAACAGGTATAGGAAAATAAGGAAATAATTCCGCTGGAAGGCACTAGAATTAAGAGGAAAGGCTTCCTTTAGAATATGGGATTTTGTTGTTGTTCATTGTTGCTGTTGGTCTTTTGTTCTCAAAGAGGAACATGACATCTGGGTTTATTTGGGAGTCGAAGGAAGCCAGGAAAGTCTGTAGGTAGAGTTGATGAGGCATGGAGGTTGTTTGTCCTTCATTCTCACAGAGGACCATGATGTCATATGATGTCATGATTTGCAGTGATTGAATTTAAGTGAGGGAGGGCTGTGCAAAGTCACCACCCTCACTCTCTCTTCCAGAGCTATCTGGGCCCAGTGGTGAAATATATATCAGGACGATTGGAGATGGGCCCGGATGTTTGAGGCAATAGGGGTTAAGTGACTTGCCCAGGGTCACACAGCTAGTGTCAAGTGTCAAGGCCAGATTTGAACTCACGTCCTTCTACTCCAGAGTCAGTGCTCTCTATCCACTGTGCCACCTAGACATGGGGGACAGCTTGAGAAAATGCCTAGAGCTGATAGATGGCATGTCTTGCTTGTGGAACAGCCTGGAAGTCAGTGTCACTGTATCAAAGAGTATGTGGTGGGGAGTAAGGGGTAAGAAGACTGGAAAGGTAGGAGAGGGTTAGGTTATTAGGGTCTTTGAATGCCAAACAGAGCATTTTGTCTCTGATCCTGAAGGCAACAGGGAGCCACTGGAGGAGGGTGATGTTGGAACTGTGAAGATCAAATGAGAAAGGGGGCAGCTAGGTGCCACAGTAGATAGAGCACCAGCCCTGGATTCAGGGGGAACCTGAGTTCAAATTTGACTTCAGACACTTGACACTAGCTGTGTGACCCTGGGCAAGTCACTTAAGCCTCATAGCCCTAAAAAAAAAAAACCCAAAGAGAAAAGATCAAATGAGATTGAGAACTACAAAATTTACTGAGAATTGATTCCCCACCCAGTCCCCTCTTTCCCAGGCAGGTGAATTGCCTGGGGCTGGCTGTCTTTGTCATTTCCAGACTCTTGATGGACTTATGGACCTTCCCCCAAGCAACTTATCCCCACCCAATGTTCCCCACCTTACTCCCTGGACTTTATGTTATTATGTAAAAAGGGTCCACCTGCATTAAGTAGTTTCTATTCCGAGTCAGTAACGCCTATACTTAAATTAGGAGCTGTCCTATTATTTCTTTTGTCTAAGGTTCATTTACATTATTTAGCTATATGTCACTCCGGAGCAATCTTGGTTTTCTTTTTGTTCTGTTACCCCATTAAAAACCCTGTCCTCTGTTCCCATCTTTGGGTATTCCTAGCTTCCAAGCTTTGCGATACCATGAGCTATAGTTCCTCTTCCCCGATTAAAGACCTTATTTTTTCCTATATTGATTGTTTCCTTAATTTCCAGGTTAACAAGATATTTGTAAAGAGCTTTGCAAATCTTAAAACACAGTATAGATGCTAGCTATTATCAGTTTTGAGCAACTACGTAGTATAGTGGATAGAGTGCCAGGCCTGGAGTATGAAAGACTTTCTCCTGAATGTAAATCTAGCCTCAAACACTTAGTAGCTGGGTGACCCTGGGCAAGTCACTTTGCCCTGTTTGCTTCATTTTCTTCATCTGTAAAATGAGCTGCAGAAGGAAATGGCAAACCACTCCAACCTCTTTGTAAAGAAAACTCCAAATGGGGTCATAAAGAGTTGGACATGACTGTACAACAAATGATCAGTATTAGTATTATTAGGCAAATACTGTCTCATATTAATATTTTCAGCTAAGTTAGTCTTGTCTTTCCACTAGACTTATCTCTGTGTGATCAGGGACTATGTTTTTTGTGGTTTTTTTTTTTAAGTGAGGCAATTGGGGTTAAGTGACTTGCCCAGGGTCACACAGCTAGTAAGTGTTAAGTATCTGAGGCCGGACCTGAACTCAGGTACTCCTGACTCCAGGGCCAGTGCTCTATCCACTGCGCCATCTAGCTGCCCCAGGGACTATATTTTATACTTTTTTGTATCTAATTACATACCTAACACAGACCTATCTACTTAGACTATGCTCTATCTTTTGTATATATCTTGCATTTGTTTATCTTTACATAAATCATTCCTGTCCAGGACAATGTATGTATGCAGATAGAGGCTTTGTTAGTACCTAACACAATGCCTGATATTGAGTGATCCTAGAAACAATTCCTTACACAGAGGTCCATTTGACTGGAGGTCAATAAATCAAGAGGCTAGGAAGGCTAGAGGATAAAAAGTTTAGGGTGGAGCCAAGATGGCAGAGAGAAGATAAAAAGTGTAATTGCATAGCTGAAGTCAGCTGCCCATTGACTAGCAACTTCCAGGAATGGGGGAGATAGTCACATATAGTAAAGAGTTTTATAAAGCCTTAGGGTAGCCGGCAAAAGGAGCCTATCCGGTAAGGCTGCTGAAACACTTTCCTAATTTGGGAAGTTGAGTAATGGGGACAGGATCTCAGGTGATTGGGGGGGTTAGTGGGGTAGGAAGGCATGGAGAATCTCTTAACTTTATCTGTTCTGGGTAAATTCTTTCCCCTTAGTTAATCTCATTAAATGACCATTATTTCTAAGTGGGGCAGAATAGCTCTTGCTAATCTTATCAGAAATGTGTAGATTTTGCAGTGCAGCCCCCCCCCCCCCCCAACCAGCATAATTCCGCAAGCTCCATTTCTTTGACCTCTAAGACTCCTTTTGGGGGCAGCTAGATGATGCAGTGGATAGAGTGCTGGGCCTGGAGTCAGAAAGACTCATCTTCCTGAGTTCAAGTCTGGCCTCAGACACTAGCTTTGTGACCCTGGGCAAGTCACAACCCTCAGTTTCCTCATATGTAAAATGAGCTGGAGAAGGAAATGGCAAACCACTCTAGTATCTTTGCCAAGAAACCCCCAGATGGGGTCACGTAGAGTCTGAAACAACAACTGTGGTTTTAAATGATAGAAGGGGGAGAGAAGATGGTCTCCTTAAACTTACAGTGCACAGGTTTTGTCTATTTCCTCCATAGAGGTGCTTGTTGAATTTTTAAAAAAATAAACTTAGAGTCAAAGGATGAAAGATTTAGAGCTAGAAGATATTTTAGGGGACATTTAGTCTAACTTCCTAATTTGAGAAATGAGGAAACTGAGACCCAGAAAGGTTAGGTTAAGTGACTTGCTATTATAAAGGCCCACAGGTATTAAGTAATAGAACTGAGATGCAAACCCAGGGTCTTCTTATTCCAAATGCTCTCTTTCTCCTGGGCCATGCAAGATGGATGGATGGATGGACAGACAGATATAGGTATATATGTGTAAACATGGATAGATACAGATATAGATATGTATATATGTATGCATGTAGACACATATTGCATTTGTCTATGTAAATATACATACACACATATAATCATATGTATTGACTCCACTAATTTTTTTTTTAACTGACAATGATTTGAAGGTAGAATCAGATTTTTGAAGTAGGAGGAGACCTGAAAGTTTCATCTCCTTCTAATAACAGGAAATGAGTAATCGTTTTTAAATGAAATCATCTTCCTAGGAGATAATTCAAAGTTGGCAACTTGAAGAAGACATCATTTCACAATACGATTTAGTCTTCTCCATTGCCTCACTCACTAACTAGTCATGGCAGTTCTATACTGAAGTATAGAACTCTACATCAAAAGGCTTTGGAGTTTTAAGTGTCCTGATGTATGAGTTTGAATGGAGATCTGTGCCCTCCCTGCTCCAAAACAGGTGTAATAAAAAGCAGCCATGCTGTTCACTGAGTGGGTTTCATGAGAAATCTTTCTGACACAGAAATAAGATGAGACCATGTGAAGCTGTGTGTGTGTGTGTGTGTGTGTGTGTGCCCCTGATTTTTGTAGAGTAAAATAGCTAGTGAGATGGGTTTATGCCGTATAAGATCAACAGCTTGCATCTGGGAAATGCAAGGGAGACAGCCTAAGGAGGAGAAATCGTATTTGTAAAAAGTCTGTGGATTAGTTTCTCTCTTAAGCTTTTTTCTCTGTTTAGCTTGTCCTAGATTATAAAATGCTCAGTACCGCCCACCAACAATTCAGAGGTTAGCTTTCAGAAACCAAATCACCGGTTAAGGAGAGAGCAAGCTGTCAAGGCTATTTAGGTCCCCACTCCCAAACCTCCTCTCATTAACGTTAACCAGGCTTACTTACTTACTTACATGCTTGGTCAAAGTGAAAATAACAAGGGTCAAGTCATCCTGACCTATTGTATCTGACTTAATCCTCTTCGGGCTTCTTTCAATGAAAGCTTAGGGTTATTTAGCACTACAGTTAAGTGTTGGTGGTGTCACTGTCATGCCAGAGTGTAAGTGTGGCAAGGAACAGGGCTGGCCTGAAAGGTCAACTTAATTAGTGTGGGCACTTGGCAAACACCAAAAGTCCAGGGAAGAAGAGTCAAATCTTGGGAGGTCACCTAATACCAGGATGAGTAGGTCAGGGGGCATTTAATAGTCAGAGGATCACTAGTGAGCACAGTAGAATTCTGATCCTAGAATGGATGCTATTTTCTTTCTACCCTGTTTTATATTTACTTCTCGGTGCCAGAAGCCCTAGGTTCAGGGAACAAAGGGAGACGAGAGAAACAGAGAGAAAGAGAAAGCAGAAACAGAGAAATACACCCAGACATACAGAAACTGAGCAAGACAGAGACAAATACAGAAATAAAGTGAAACAGGGAAACAGAAACAGAAACAAAAATAAGGGAGAGAGAGACAGAGAGAGACAAAGAGTGAGAGAGAGAGAGAACGCAGCTTTTGTGAGAACAAAAGTCAGACCTTTGTTTTCAAAACCAGCACCAAGAATAATTTTTAACAGTGTGTTGTAGGACCTTAACCTCATAGATGGGTTATCAGAAAGAGATATTTAGCGGCAGTTAGGTGGTGCAGTAGATAGAGCACTGGCCCTGGATTCAGGAGGACCTAAGTTCAAATCCAGCCTCATACACTTAATGATTACTAGCTGTGTGACCCTGGGCAAGTCACTTAACCCCAATTGCCTCACCAAAAAAAAAAAGAAAGAAAGAAAAAAAAAAGAAAGAGATATATACTAAGTAAGCAGAAGTCTATACAAAATCTTGCTGCATTCAACTTTTCAAGCAAATAATGGCAAAAACTAGGCTAAAGGGAATGATCACTTGACTATAACTTACTACAGGCAAAAAACAACATTAAAAGTGATTATAAATTTTATTATTCTTAGCTTTGGAGAGGTGGAGAGAAATTCCTTATCAGTACATATGTTTTATATATACTGAAAACTGATTGCTAACCCGAATCAAAGGAAGGAGAGCATTTATACAGCTCTTTACATTTTGCAAAGCACTTAGCTTGTTTGATCTTCACAACAAGCTAACCCTGAGGGATAGGGCATTATTATTATTATTATCATTCACATTGCACAGTTGGCTAAAGAAATAGAGACAGAAAGGTTGTGACTGGCCCGTAGTCACACAGTCAGTAATAAGTGTTAGATGAAAGATTTGAACTCAGGTTTCCCTGACTCCAAGTCTGATGTTCTATCCAACTACATTGCCTACCTATAAGTATGGTGGAGAAAGAATATATCCAGTACTAGAATGCCTGGCCTGAGGTCGTTTTAAGAAGTATTTGTTAAGCATATACTGTGTGAACAGCTCTGCCTCAGATGCTGTGGGACACACCAAAGAAATAGATATTTTTGCCCAAGAAGAGATGACATCCATGGAATAGGAGAAACAATTAGATTTGACAAAGAATGATGAATGACACAACAAATTGCATGTAGTCAAATGAGAGGGCTAGACAAGAGGCAATAAGTTTAGTGGAAAGAGCCTTGGACCTTGAAAGAATTGGGATACCTAGATATGGGTAGAGGCTTGGCCACTTACTAGCTTGTCCTTGGGCAAGGCAGCCCTTTCTCTGGGCTTTGTTTTCCTCATCTGTAAAATGGTGGGAATGTGTGTGTGTGTGTGTGTGTGTGTGTGTGTGTGTGTGTGTGTGTGTGTAACCTCCAAAGTTCCTTTCGGTTGTAGCAATCTGGCATTCTAAGTGCCAAAAGGAATCATTCATACAGAAGGAGCCACTGATGGTCAGGAAATGGAGTAATTGAATGTGGGCTCAAGTTAGTAAAACTTCCCTGGAAAGATGAGCCAACAGATGAGTATTAAGGTTTTGATAGGATTTGAATAGGTGAAAAGAAAAAGGGGTTGGGGAAGAAGTTTCCAGATAGCACCAGAAAAGTCACAGGGAAGGGGTGCCTCCTATGAAATGTGCTGGAGAACATGAAGTGGCCGCCGCGCCCTCCCCCCCCTTCCCCCCTTCCCCCCCCTCCCTCCCATGCAGTGGAAAGTCTTTGTTGGAATGCAAGAAGAGATCACTTTGGAAAGATGGTCTGGAGCTAGATTATGGAATGCAGACTAGAGTAGCTTGAATGCTTTGACCCTTCCTGATGAACCTGGCTTAAACTTGACCACCTTTGTTTTGTCCGGAACTTGACCACCTCTGTTCTGATTTACTCATATATCAGATAATGACCGAAACATTAGGTGCTAAATCAAAAGTTTGAATGCCTCATCCCACTCTACTTAAAATTTCATTGGGGGAGGGGGGCAGCTAGGTGGCACAGTGGATAAAGCACCGGCCCTGGATTCAGAAGAATCTGAGTTCAAATCTGGCCTCAGACACTTGACACTTACTAGCTGTGTGACCCTGGGCAAGTCACTTAGCCCTCATTGCCCTGCCCCCCCCCCCCAAAAAAAATTCATTAGGGGCAGTGCTGTGTAGTGGAGAGATGAGAACTTGACACTCAAAATGAGGAGACCTAGTTTCATTCAGTTCCTGGCACTTCCACCTAAATTAGCCTGGGAAAATCACTTAATCTCTCCATGCCTTAATTTCCTAAAGTATGGAATGGGAATACTTCACCACCTACATTTGAAGGTCACTGAAAGTCAGTGACTTTGTAAATCTTAAGGTTAAGTGCCATATAAATGTGAACAATGATGGCTTCATTTCATTGCAGAAATAATCCGGGTCTTGGGAAGTGGCTGAGGGAAGCAGGAAGACATCAAAGGCTTTCTCCTTACCAAACCCAAGTTTCTCTTCTAAATCACCATCCTAGAGTTTACAGGATGATTTTCTTCTTTGGGATTTGGTTCCATGGCTCCCTAGTCTCACATTATATGTATTGATTTTTTTTTTCCTGGCAACATCTGACTAAAATCTGATTAGCGCCAGATTACAACATGGAGCTGCTTTTTTAAGAGCTTAACAAACCAACTCATAGGCAGTGGTTCAACTGATCTCATAAGTAGGACTCTTCAAGTAAGCCATCGAGCATAGATGCTATAGTAGCAAGAAGAGGAGTTAACTTGTGATAATACTTGTCCAAGCCCTGAAAGTACAGCATCTGTTTCTTGGACTCAGAAGTGAAACAATCCAATAATTACAGTCCTTGGTGCTTTTTTCTACCTCAGGAAACATTTTGCAACTAGCAATTTCCAAAAATATGGCTCAAGCAACACATCTCTTCTTTTCCTAATGTACATGAGGGTGTGATTTTAACAAGACAAGACACTCTCTCAGGGGCATTCTCTCAGGGGGCTTCTGGGAGGTACACTCCAGGGGAAATTAAAAATCGAACATTCCAGGAAACTTTCCTGAGTCTGAGGTCTGTATTCTAGTTTCTATAGCTGTCTCCAGGGAAAGACTGTGATCCCTGGGGAGACAGGCTTCTTCCACCTTGGCAAAAGTAGAGAAAGTGAGACATTCTGGGGGCAGTCTTATGGACAGTTGGAAAGCAGATGGGAGCATGGGGCAGCTAAGTAATTTTCATTTTGTATTTTTCCCTCTGCTGGCTGGGATTCTGGTTTTAGGTTGTCACAGATCCCAGGTTTTTGGAATTCTTTCAGGAAAAATGACAAGTGTGCCAGGTGATCGGCCCACTTGTTGCTATAAGCAGTGGGGTGGCCAGGTGCTGGGAATGGAAGTGTGACACAGTCAGTCACAGCACCAAAGGATTGTTCATGTTCTGGAAGTAGGATGCTCTACAAGGTTGGCATCTACAGCAAGAAACTCTGCAAGCAAATTAGCCAGACCTCTGACCAAGGGTGGATCTGGAAATGGCCTAGAGAAGGTTTCATTCCCAGTCTGTTTGGAAAATTAATACTCATTAGTGAGGAAGTCAGGACCTAAATGGTCTTCTTTTCTGCCCCTTTTAATGCTTTTTCTCTCATACTTTCCTAGGGCTTCTTCAAATGTAGAGAAAATCCTTTCTAGTGGGAAGATGACAAAACAAAGGACACATACTAGGTTTTGAAAAACTTGTCCTTGGTTTCTCTGTTAGGGAATTTTTGGTTTAGGTTCCCTGTGATGTGTGAGGAAAGTCTGAAGGTGCTTTCTTGTACTCTTTTAGCTTAGGAAGACTGTAGACAACAGGATAAGATGGATAAGATGGGAATGGGGTCGTAAGTGTGGAGCAGCTTGGAGTTATAATGAGATATCAGGGTTAGGTTGAGTCCAAAGCTAGGTCACTGCCATAATGTTCCTGATAAGGGAAGTCCATAAATCATCAATGGACAATGGGATCCTGGGATGCAGGCATAAAGGGAGCAGGAAAAAATCCCACAGAAGAATGTTGGAACTGGCAACAACTAGTCTTCAATAATTGTTCTCTTCCTCACTTCTGTCTGCATTGGTCATGTGCACTTGTGCAACTGTATGTTTGAGAATGCCCATTCCATAGGATCTATATACCACTACCATCCATCCCCTAAGGGGTTTTCCCCAGTCACTGGAGTTAGGGCATATGCAGATTATCAAATATGGAAGGCTTATTGAATAGAGGTCAGAATAACAAAGTTTGCTTTCTAGTTCTCACAATATTCATCTGGAACATAGCTCTCCCAATCATCCAGGTATTTAGCTGTGCCTATATAACTAGTAATGCAACACTTACTGGATAAATGGCTTCTCCTCACCATAGCTTGAGGAATCTCTCAGAAACTCTTCTAAGTAATCTCCCTCCACATGTGGCTAGAGCCAAACCCACATCTGGTCCTTCCTTCTCACCATCCTTTATGCTCCACAGGCCTATATTCCCTCCTAATGCCACTCTCTCACACCAGATCCTCAGGTTTCCTCCCATGTTAAATAACAAGGCTTGGGTACAAGGCCTGAGGTTGTTCACTGGGGGAGTAACTTTCATTTGGGTCCAGCCATGGACTACTGATGCCTCAAGGTCTTGGTTGGTTTACCTACACAGACTGAGACTGGACAGTCATTGTATAATATATTTTGAATAGCCCTAGTAAAAAATAAGCTCCTTGAGGACAAAGATTGTTTCACTTTGACTTTAAATTTCCAGCACCCAACACAATAACTGGCACACAGGAAACCTTTGATAAATGCTTGTTGTGTGAATGTGAATGAGTGAACATGCAGTTAATATGCCACAGTCACCCTTGTCACATCCAGGCAAAGTATGGTGGGAAGGGAAGAGAAGGGAAAGGAAGGGAAGGGAAGGGCAGAGTTCTTTTAAGGATCAAATAGACTATATCAAGTGCTTTATAAAACATAAAATACTATATAAAAATCAATTATCACCATTACCACCAATTATCACCAAGAATTACTGAAGACTTTAAGTTCTCTGGATCAGTCAATAAATATTACATAGGTACAGGATTTCAAATTAGAAGAGTCCTCTCTGCTCAGCTAGTCTAACCAGGACCCAACCTAAAATATTCCTAAAAGGTGGTCATCTAGCCTCTGTTTGAAGACATCTAGTCAATGGGATCCTTCAAAGTCTGGCTCAAGCCTGTTGACATTTCCTGACTTGTTTCTCATTAATCCTCTTCAAATATGCTGTATTCCAGCCAAACTGGTCAAGCAGTCAAAAAATAAAAAGGCATAAATGAGGAAACTATTCAATTTTCTTGTATCAGTTTTGAATAAGTCTCACAGAAAGATAAAGGAAAACTTTTAAAAGGAACTGAATAAATTTCCAGAGAAACTAGAGTTGAAAGACTTATGGTGTTTTCTAAAGGGGGCAGTGAAAGAATATACATATTTCTTCGCACCACATGAAGCTTTAAAAAAAACACTGACCATATACTAGGGCACAGAGATATTGCAAACAAATGTTAAAAGGCAGAAATAGTTAACATATAATGCAATAAGAATAGAAATTTGTTCAAGCACCACAAATAAAAGAAACATATCCAAATGAAGACATAATAATGACATCTTAAATAATGAGTGGGTCAAAGAACAAATCCTAGAAACAATCACTATGTAAAAGAAAATTATAATGATGAAACAACATGCCAAAATTTCTAGGATATAATTAAAATAGTCCTCAAAGGGAAATAATAACCTTTCAATAATGCATTATCACAACAGAAAAAAGAGAAGGTTAATAAACTGATATTCAGTAATCAACAAACAAACCTAAAATAAGTAGAAAATAAGATTTTAAAAACAGAGGGGAGGGGCAGCTAGGTGGCGCAGTGGATAGAGCACCAGCTCTGGAGTCAGGAGGACCTGAGTTCAAATCCGGCCTCAGACACTTGACACTTACTAGCTGTGTGACCCTGGGCAAGTCACTTAACCCCTATTGCCCTGCCAAAAAAAACCAGAGGGGGAATATCTAAATTGGAAGCAAAAAACCCCATAGAAAAGAAAAAGGCTTACAACTAAGTCTGACTTATCTTGCAAAACTGAATATAATAATATAGGAGGGGGAAAAGGAACTTTAATAGAACGTCGAAATTTCTGTTGAGAAAACCAGAGTTGATAGAATTTGTGAAATGAAAACAAGACAGCCAGAGAAACCAAGAAGGGTAAACACATTAAAGTAATTAGGAAGGGCTAAATGATAATCAAGTACTTACATTTTAATGGAGAAAATTTTGGAATCTCATAATCTTTAAGGGTCAAGGGAAATAAAAGGAAGACATATAGGAATATATTTTTGATTTTATTTGTCTAAGAGAAGAAAGAAGTAGGGGACAAAAGGATTACATTAGGGAAGAAATGAAGAAGAAAAACATTCTATTTCTCATAGATGGCATACCTCAGAAGAGTATACAACATAATCATGGGGATGAGGGGAGTGGAGTTGGTCACCTTATAAACCACAAACTACAAGATAATTGACTACAACACTAAAGTCTTTCTTCCTCTAATTCCCATCTCAGCCCAGCTTGTGATGTATCATTGACCAACCTGGTGCTACATTTTTTTGGAATGATGCCAAAAAGGGCAAATTACCTGACAAACTTTAGTGGTTTGTTTTTAGCCAAAATTAGGCAAAGGGAGGTTGAACACACACACACACACACACACACATCTGAGTTTGATATAGAAATATATCAAGTATGTATTTGGTGGGGACAAGGAAAGAGGAAAGGGTAATTAAAGAAGGAAGGCAGAGTGAAAAAGGAAACATTTATAAGCAAAACAAACTAATTATGGAGGGCTACTCATAAAAGGATGATTTCTTTTCCTTTTTAAAGAAAGAAGCCATGGCAAAGAAATAAGCAAGAAGCCACATTATGCTTAAGGGACAATAGATAATGAAACATTAATACTAAATATCTATCATCTATCTATCTATCTATCTATCTATCTATCTATCTATCTATCTATCTATCTATCTATCTATCTATCATCTATCTATCTATCTATCTATCTATCTATCTATCTATCTATCTATCTATCTATCTATCTATCATTTTCAACAAATGCCACAGCATATGAACACTTAAAAAGCAAATCAAACTTGAGAGAGTAATAGAAAACAAAACCATAATCATTGAGAATTTCAATGAGGCCACCTCAAAAATCCCAACAAATACTTAACAAAAAAGAAGTTCAGGATTCAAAAAGAACTTTGCAAAAGTTAAATATGATGAGCCTTTGGCAATTACTGAATGGGAATCACAAAGAATAGACATATTATTCAGGCTTTATGACATATTTCCAAAAATTGACCATATGCTAAAACATTTTTAAAAACCCACAAACACATAAAAGCAGAAATGTTAAACATATTTTACTGACAAAAATATCATAAAACATAATAAAAAAGAGGCAACTGAAGAAAGGATTTAAATTTAAATAGAGACTAAATAAAGTAACTCTAAAGAAGGTATGGATCTAAAAACAAAGCATAGAAACAAAAGTAATTTTATCAAAGAAAATGACAAGAATGAGATGAAATATCAGAATTTTTGGGATGCAACCAAATCAGGTCTTAGGGGAAACTTCATATCTCTAAACACTTTAATCAACAAAGGTGAGAAAGAAGAGATCAATGAATTGAATAACTAAAAAAAAAATAGAAAAGCAATAAATAAAAAACCTAATCAAACTATTAAAAAGTAATTCTACAAATGAAGGAAGCAATAAAACAAATTTTAAAAAAATCATTGGCTTGATTTTTGAAAAGACAGGGAACTAGTTATCTTGGGAAAATGATCAGTAGACAAAACTTTGTTGTATCTGACCAAACAAAAGGAAGGTAAAACAAATCACCAAAATCAAACATAAAAAAAAAATCAAATCAAATCAAGACAAAAAAGAAACTGTTAGAAACCATTTTACTCAATTATATGACATTAATAATTTGAATGAAAAGGATGAATTCTTGTAAAAACAAAATATACATAGTAATAGAAATAGATCATTTAAATATCCTTAACTCAAAAAACAATTTAAGAAGCAATTAATGAACTTTCAAAGAAAGAAAGTCTAAGACCATAGAGATTTACTAGCGAATCGATCAATTAATTAAAGAACAATTAATTTGAATATGGAAAATTTGTTTGCAAAGAGAAAGAAAGCATCTTGAAATCCTTCTATGAGACAAATATGATTCTATTACCCAAACCAAGGAAGGGTAAAATGGACTAAACAAACAAACTATAGGCTAACATCTAAAACTGAATACTATTTTAGCGAAGGGGCAACACATTAAAATATTATTTACTATTAACGAGTTGAATTTATACCAGTAATATAGAATTGGTTCAACTTTGTTATTATTCATTCATTTCAGTCATGTCTGACTCTCTGTGACATCTTTTTTCTTGGAAAGGAAACTAAAGGGGTTTGCTATTCCTTCTCCACCTCATTTTTACAGATATGGTTATTGAGGGCAACAGGGTTAAGTGACTTGTCACATAGCTAGTAAGTGTCTGAGGCTGGATTTGAACTCATGAAGATAAGGCTTCCTGATTCAAAGCCCACTGCTCTATTCACTGCATTACCTAGCTTCCTGGTTCAACATTAGCAAAATAATTATATAACATTTTATAGTATATAATAGCATATATGATAATTATATAACATAATAAAATAAATGTAATTTTTTCAGGCAAATTGCAATTCTGCCCAAAGAATCAATAAATTGCACAAAGTCTTTAACCTACTTGTTCCATCAGTCATACTTGTTCCATCAGTCATAACTCTTCATGATCCTGTGGACTATATTGTCCATGCAGTTTTTCACAGCAAAGATACTGGCGTGGTTACCATTTCCTTTAGTGCCCTACCAACTAAACCACCTAGCTGCCACTTAGCCATACTACAACTGGGCATATACTGGAATGGGGTTAAAAGAAAAAAGTAAAGGACTGACATATATTGAAATATTCATAGCAACACATTTTGTGGCATCACAAAACTAAGAACAAAAAGAATACCCATAATTTGGGGAATACCTGAATAAGTTGTAGTATGTGAATGTGTGATCTTTTTAAAATGATAAATACAATATGAATATAATGAATTCAGAGTAACTTGGGACAATTTGGATGAAGTGATCCACAATGAAGTAAACAGATACAGAATTATGTATATAATCACCACAATGTCGTAAAAGAAAACAACTCTAAATATTTTAGAACTCTGGCTAAGGCAGAGATCAATCTTGACTTCAGAAGGATGATGATGAATGAAGCACACTTTCCACATTTTAGCAAAGAGATGATGGACCAGAGGCACAGAACGAGATTATAACTTTTCTGGCATGGTTTCTTATAATCTATTTTGCTTGACTATATTTATTTGTTATGGTGGCAAGGGGTTCTGTTTAGTGGAGGTGGTAGGAATTTGTGGGTTGCATTGACATACAAGAAATGTCAATATGCATTGACATTAAAAAAAAAAAGATATCAATTCCTTTCCAGGCTACAGTTAGACTTCTTCCACTATACCCTAGTTCTTCATCTTGAAGCTCACTCTATCCCTGGAATTCAAACATTAGAAATAACCTTCGGGGCAGCTAGGTGGCACAGTGGATAAAGCACTGGCCCTGGATTCAGGAGGACCTGAGTTCAAATCTGGTCGCAGACACTTGACACTTATTAACTGTGTGACCCTGGGTAAGTCACTTAACCCTCATTGCCCGCAAAAAAGAAAAAAGAAAAGAAATAACCTTCACATTTGTGGCCTGTCTCTCTAATTAGATATCTCCTCCCAGAATCTCTAGTTAATGAGGGTGCCCAGGTCAACCATATCTCATTCCTCTTCAGGCTTCCTCTAATTTACCCCAAATTCCTCCATAAACAGATTATAAAGTGCATCTCAATCTCATTCCACCCCACCACCCCAACCCTTCAGCTTCCTTTTATGTGTTATCTTCCCCCATTAGAATGTAAACTGCTGGAGGTCAAGGACCATTTTTTCTTTCTACTTATATTTGTATAGCTATTACTTAACACAGTGCCTGGCACGTAACTCAATACATGCTTATGGACTAAATAAGTAGACTGACTGTCAGTGAAACATTTCAGAAGAAAAAACGAAATAGAACAAAATGAAAATCAGGACACAATTTTGTTTTGCTACTATCATGTTAATAGCATATGCTAAAAAAAAGACTAACAAAAGCTCATATTTTCATGTACAATCATCTTTTTTGTTTTTCTTTGTATACTGAATGTTCACGTTTCTTAAGTTCATAATAAGAATAATTAGAATATAACCAGCAAGTGGTGCTGGTGAACAAGGCCGGCTAAGCTGTCTATCACCCTTGAGTCTGGAACTCTCTCCATACATGCTTAGGAGAGCTCCCTCCTCCTCCCTTCTTGTGAGCTGAGTTTCCCCACCCACTCACTCCTCTTTTGCACCATGACTGTCTTTTCGGATGGATCCTATGCTACCTACCTTCCAGAGGAAAGGGGGAGGAAATAGCTATTCACCTAGGGTTATTTACTTTCCTTTGGGACTATAGTGACAGGTCTATTAGTAGTATCTACTGAGCATTTCTCTGTGTGTCTGTCTGTCCTATTACTAAAACAACTCAATAAAGTCACATCTCTATAAAATATGTGACTGAACCTTCAGCCAGTTTGCATGAACAAAATCCAAATCAAGCCATAAAATTTCAATAATATGGATTTCTGTCCTTCGAGATCTTTCTCTCTTCAGTCTCCTTGCATGCATTCAAGTAAACAGAACTAGCGCATTATTTCATAACAAACTGGTTTTAATATAGTTTCAAACAGCTAACAGGAAACTCTAAATATTGATGTATAAGGGGCTTAATTTAAGGATAATTCCAGTTAACGATAAAATAGTACTTGCTGCTCACATTGCTGCATGAAGGAGATTTCCCCTCAAAGCAGGAAGACTGTGAATGCAGGTAAGCTTGGGAGTGAGTGGGCCTTGGCTGTCAGAAAAACTCAAGGGTTACTTTGAGTTAGTCTTATCAACAGACAAATTTGCTTCATGCCTGACTCAGGAAGACCTGAGTTCAAATGTGACCTCAGACACTTACTAGCTGTGTCCTTGGGCAAGTCATTTAACCTCTATTTGCCTCAGTATCCTTAACTGTAAAAATGAAATAATAGTACCACCCACCTCCCTGTGTTGTAAGGATCAAATGAGATAATATTTGTAAAGTGTTTAGTACAGTATCTGGCAAAGAGTAGTTAACTGTGTAAATGCTACCTATTATTTTTTCCCTTTTGGAGGGTTATTAAACTGATAGTTTAGAAGAATTATATGGTTATAGTGTTTCCAGACTTTATCTAAGGCTTTGATAAAATATTCTATTTTTATGAAAAAGGTGGAGAGAAGTGAATTGGATGGTAACAGACTAGATGGCTTCAGGCCTAGTTGAATGTTCAAACTCAAGAGCAGTCATTAATAATTCTTTGAAGTATTCACTGAAGAGCTGAAATGAAGTGCACCAAAAACCTGTCTTTGAAACACTCTGTTGGTAGAGTTGAAACTGGTCCAGCTATTCTGGAAAGCAACTTGAAATTATGATGAAAAATTATGGTTTTTTAGAAAAAATGCCTAAGATATCTATATCCTTTTCCCAGATATTCCACTGGTAATAACCATATGCCACAAGGAGGCCACATCCAAGTGTATAATATCAAAACATTCAGAGCATCACTTTTTATGGTTGCACAGAATTAGACAAAAAAAAAATAGATGCTGAATGATTAGGGAATGGCTAAGAAAGCTTAGGTACATGATCATAACAATATTACTGTGTAGTTAGAAACAACAAATCCAAAAAAGTCATAACATCACAGAAAGATGAACAAATTGACAGAGAGTGAAGCAGAATCAGGAAAACAATAAACTTACTATCTACAACTATGTAAGTAGGAAGAACAAGAAAGAGATAGCAAACACTGAGTGATTATAATGATTCAACTTGGTTTGGGAGAAGGATTAAGAAAACATACCTTCCTCCCTTCACTGGAAAGAGGACACACTATGCTGTCTGCATACAGATTAATACATTGTTGGCTTAAATGAATTCTTTTTTTGTTGTTTGTTTTTTGGAAGAGGTGTCTTGCTGGGTAGTGGAGTGAGGAGGGATATATTCACAAATTTATGCGATATAGCAACAACAAAAAAGCCTCAGCAAAAATTAACAAAATTTAAAGAATAAAATCCACACTTACAAAATACTTCCAGAAATGTTGCCATATGTGTGAACAATGCTTTGGTTAGGGCAGGGACTTGGGTTATCAAGTGATCAGCTATATTTCCCTGGTTTCCCATCAAAAAATACCAGAAGGCACTGACTCATGAGTCAGTCATTAAACATTTATTAAGCACCCACTGTGTGCCAAGAGCTGTTCTAAGTGCGGTGGATAGAAAAAGAGGCAAAATACAGTCCTTACTCTTAAGGAGCTCACAATCTAGTGGGAGAGGTAACAAGTAAATACATGCAAACAAGCATGAGGTGTGAGATAAATAGAAAATAATGATATATAAGATAAATAGAAAATAAGAGAGTAAAGGCACTAGACTCCTTCAGGAGTCAGGGAGGTAAAAATTACTTTCATAATAATACTAAGATTAATAATAATCGAATAATACTGTCTATTAAAATACTTCCAATTACATATCTATGTGAGGTAAGTTTTTTCATATACTTTAACCAAAATAACACACAGCCACAGATTAGATACAGAAGCAGATACAAGAATCCAGTTGTCTTCTGTTAAGCCAGACATTAATGAGATTTGCAAAAATATGTAAAACAATAACTCTTTTATCACTATTTTTTTGTTTTGGAAAATATGGTAATTTTCATTAAAATGTTATTTATGTTAAATACATTTATTTTTGTTATTTTCAAATGAATGAATATTTTTTTAAAAACACCCATTTGAATTTCTGACTATAAATACTATTGGATATTATATACATGTGTTTATATATACATGCATACATATGTGTATATATACATGCATATTTACACACACAAATATATGTATATACTTATATTCACATATACGTATACACACCCAAATAAACAAAAGTTCTTTGGCATCCTCCATAATTTTTAAGAATGTAAGGGGATCCTGAGACTAAAAAGTTTGAGAACAGTGATTCAAGAAAACTTTCTAACATGATTATTATTGTTGTTTCCTTTGTTCTCAAAGAGGACCATGACATTGGGTAATGTCATGACATGCAGTGAATTGGATTTAAGTGAGGCAAGGTTGTGCAAAGTCACCAGCTTCACTCTCTCTCCTCCAGAGCCATCTGGGTCTAGCTCCAAGATATGAGGCAAAGAATGGCCTCCTTTACCTAGTAAAAATGAATGAATTGAATGGAGAACAAAAGAGAGAGAGAGAGAGAGAGAGAGAGAGAGAGAGAGAGAGAGAGAGAGAGAGAGAGAGAATCAGGGAAGAAGAGAAAGAGAAAGAAAGAAAAAGGAAGGAAGGGAGGGAGGGAGGAAGGAAGGAAGTCTTAGAGGGAAGGGTCCTCTAACATGATAAAGTTCAGAAAAGGGGCCATCCAGCCTCTGGAAGAGGAAATTTCCTTATCTGCTAGTTCTTAATACTAATACAATCAAAAGTATAGTCTCAATGTTCTAAATAGATTTGGGAGTTGTCTGTAGAGATGATAACTGAATCTTTGGGGGTAGATGAGATAACTGAGAGAAAAGACAAGGACCCTAGATTAAGCCTGAGGTGTCATATTCTGGTGCTTCTTTTAGAAAAGGGTGTTCCTTTGGTTTGAATCATTGTTTGCAGGGGCCTTGAGCTCAGTTCCCACTACTGCTAAAGAACAGGCGATCAATGGCCTACTTGCCACACATCTTCAAATTACTCCTCAAAGGACTAGAAAACCAACAAATATCTGAACCATTAATCATTTAGGAGAGACTTCTGGGAGAGAGCCTAAAAGGAAAGTTGTATTTTTTTTTTTTTTGTAATTCAGAGTAGGGAGTACCCCCTCTTATCTTGGCAACTTTTGATCAAGGATAACCTGGATAAGGCCTAAGTGTTTCAGTCAGTTAATAAACATTTATTTAGCTCACTGGGAATACAAATTCTTAAAAATAAAGACAGTTCTAGCAGGCTTGGAGCTAAACAATTGAATGGGGGAAGATACAAGGGATGGGAGATTGAAGAGGGAGGGTACTCAGCTGGTAGAATGGGGGACCTCATGGAGAAGGCCAGTGGTGGCTAGCCTGGGCTCCTTCCTTAAATGAAGGTTTTGGGAGGAGCTCTCCACCTTCCAATCAGTGAGGTCATAGGGTCAGAAGATACTGATGAGGTATGAGTTAAAGTTTTCACTTCAGGGCTAAATTGAAAATAGGAAAAACACAGGAAGCTGGACCCCCAGGTTAGAAGTATCTTGGAGATTTATTAGGCCTTTTATAGGCCCAGCACATTTCTCCCATGGTTCTGAGGGAGAAGGAAGGTGTTGGAAAGGGAAACATCTCCATATTCCCCAGTATGTATGAGCACTTTAAGATTTTTCTCTTCACAATAACAAACACTTAAATTCTGAGTATCCCAAGCACAAATTTCCTCCTCATTCTATTTCTTGCTTTTTGCTGTTCCCCATTTTTGTTCAGTCATTTTTCAGTCGTGTCTCACTCTTTGACTCCATTTGGGGTTTTCCTGGCAGATACTGGAGTGGTTTACCATATACTTCTCCAGCTCATTTTACAGATGAGGAAACTGAGGCAAACAGGGTTAAGTGACTTGCCCAGGGTCACATAGTAAGTGTCTGAGGGCAGATCTATCCACTGTGCCACCTAGCTGCCCCTGCTATTTCCCCTTACACCACTTGTAGTCTGGGGAGGACTGGCCTCCTTTTCCTGAGACCAGAGTCTATCTGAATGATTGTTCAGTAATTTTTCAGTCATGTCCAAGTCTTTGTGACATCATTTGGGGTTTCTTGGGAGAGATACTGGAGTGGTTTGCCATTTCCTTCTCCAGCTCATTTTACAGATGAAGAAACTGAAGCAAAAAGGGTTAAATGATTTGTCCAGAGTCATACAGCTAGGGTCTGAGGCAGGATTTGAATGAATGACAGTTAGATCTTTTGGTTATTGAGCAGTCAAGCTTCTGTTGGTTGAAATGGCCACTCTCTTGGCTTCCTATTTAGACTAGAGACTCCAACCTACAGAAGCCTTTTCCATCTCTTGGCAAATCAAGGGGCCTAATGTAAGTACAGATCACAAAGGAATATAGGTCAATTACTTAGGGGTGGGTACTGAGTCGTTGAGTTCCCTTTGCTTTCCTCAGTACAGGGCTAATCCTAGTGGCATTGGATGCAGAAAGACCTCCTTTCCTGGCCTTTCATATGTTTGTGATTGCCTCCAAGATGGTTGAACATTTGTCTAAGAAGAATTATACAATCATTAGGCTGGAAGACACGTCAGGACTAGTAATGCAGTTGCCTGCCTCTGGGTAGGGACATACCTAATCTTATCAATTCAAATGAGCATTCCTTAATTTTGACTAACTGTTCTCACCCTATCTCTCAGACCATTTCTCTTCATCTTCAATTCAAATCAATAGATATTTAAAAGTGTCTATTAGGTACCCCCACCGCTAGAAAAGAGAAAAAGAAAAACCAAGCTCTTATAACAAATATGCATAAAATTCCCACATTGACTGTGTCTAAAAATGAATGTCTTATTCTCCTTCCTGAGTTCATTGCTTCTTTATCAAGAGGTACATAGCATGCATTATCATCAGTCTTATGGAATCATTGTTGGTCATTGCATTGATCAGAGTCCTAAAATCTTTCAAAGTTGTTTTTTCCCATAATGAGTTCACTTCACTTGGCATCAGTTCATAAAAATCTTCCCAGGTTTTTCTGAAATTGTCCTTTTCCCATCTGTTCTTCTCTCTTTTTATTTAGTATTTTATTTCCCCTAATCACACGTGAAAACAATTTTCAACATCTGTTCTTAAAATTTTGAGTTCCAAATTTTTTCCCTCCTTCCCCACCCTGTCATTGGGAAGACAAAAAAAATCCTTTTTGAACACTTCTATGGCCAGAGACCAATTCATATTTTTCCTCAAGGCTTTGGATGTAGCAGTTTTGACTTTGTTGTCTTCTGAGAGTGTGTTTTGATCTTCCTTGTCACCATAGTAACTTTCTATAGTCAGACTATTTTTTCTGTTGTCTGCTCATTTTTCAGTCTATTTCTTGACTTTTAACTCATTGCCAAAGTGGGGCTCTGCTTCCAGGATGGAGAGCACACTGTCCTAAGCTTCAGGAGTTTTATGCAGCTGTTTTCAGAGACATTTTAGGGACCTGTAAGTTTTCAGTTCTTCGAAGGTGGTATGGTCTAAGGAGAGGTGTGTTTACTACTCTTCTGACCTGTACTCTAGTCTGTGTGGGACCATAGTTACTCTTTTCTGCCCTGGAACTGTGACAAAGTTCCCTGCTCCACTGTGGCCACAAGCTCTGGTGTGCTAATGCTCCTCCTTGCCCTGGGTTTGATACCAAGGACTATGACTCAGATCCAAGTGGGTCAAAGCAACAGAGACCTGCCCCCAGTGTCAGCAAAGAGACCCCTGTAATCTTCCTTTGACCAGTGGTTCAACCCCCTTATTGCTTAGGGGCTGAGAGCTCCAGAAACAGCAGCTGCTGTTGCTGATTCAGTGGCTCCTAAGGCCTGTTCCTGGTTTGCTGGGGCTGGTTCTGTGCTGGTGTGGCCTGTGCTGGAGTGTGCTCCACTCTCATAGACTGTTCCTGCTGACTTTTTAAGTTATCTTGGGCTGTAAAATTGTTTAACCCTTTCTTTTTGTGCATTCTACTGCTCCAGAATTTGTTTAGGGGCATTATTTAAAGGTGTTCAGAGGGGTTTGGAGGAGAGCTCAGGCAAGTCCTTGACTTTTCTCCACCATATTGGCTCCTCTCCCCCTTTTCACATTTCTTGTTTGTTTTTTGTTTTTTGTTTTCAGGGCAATGAGGGTTAAGTGACTTGCCCAGGATCACACAGCTAGTAAGTGTCAAGTGTCTGAGGACGGATTTAAACTCAGGTCCTCCTGAATTCAGGGCTGGTGCTCTATCCACTGCGCCACCTAGCTGCCCCCACCAGGCTTACTCTTAATTTCTAGTTCTTCACTACTATAAAAATAACTGCAATTAAATACACATACACACACACACACAGTTCTTTTTCATCTTTTTTTTTTTTAATCTCTTTTGGATATGGACTTAGTATAGGTTAAGCTTAGTGAAAAAGTATTCAGAGTTTAGCAATTTTATAGTATGACTAGACCAATATACAACTTCTTCAAGAGTGCATCAGTGTGTCTGTTTTCCATAACCCCTCTCATATGTCATTTTTTCCCTTTTTCTTTTTTGTCATTTTTGCCAATCAGAGTAGTGTGAGGTGGAACCTTAGAACTATTTCAATTTATATTTCCCTAATTATCAGTGATTTGGAACATTTAAAAAATGTTGATAGCTTGAATTTCTTTCTTTTAAAATTGTCTTTTCATAAACTTTGACCATTTATCAATTGGGAATGGTTTTTATACACTTGGATTAGTTTCTCATATATTTTGTGTATGAGACCTTTATCAGAGAAACTTGCACAAAGATTTTTCTAAGTTACATTTCTTTTTAAATTTTAACTTCATTGATTTTATTTTGGAAACCATTTTTTGTTTTATATAATCGAAGTTGTCCATTTTATCTTCAGTGATCCTCTCTATTCCTTGTCTGATCATGAACTTTTTTCTTTTCCATGGATCTATGCTTTTCTAATTTGTTTATGATGTCACCCTCTTTGTTGAAGTCATGTAACCATTTGCAGTTGATGTTTATGTTAGATGTTGTTCTCTACTTAATTTCTCCTAGAATACTTTTTAATTTTCCCTATAGTTTTAGTTGGATAGTGAATCTTTGTGTAAAGTGTTTGTATTTATTAAAAACTGTTTCTATGTTCATTCACCTTTTTCTTATATATCTAATCTCTTCCACTAAAAAAACTTCTCTATTTTTAACTACCACTAACTTGTCTTGTTTTGTTATATCATAGTATATTTTAAATTCTGATACTGCTAGGCCCCCTTTCTTCCTCATTTTTTCATCATTCCTCCTGAGATTCTTTGACTTTTTGTTCCTCCATATGAAATTTATAATTTTTTTCTCTATATAAAATAATACTTTTGTAGTTTGATTAGTATGACACTGAATAAATCAATTGAGGTGGTATAGTCATTTTTATTATATTGGCACAGAGTACTAATGAGCAATTAATTTTTCTCTAATTATTTAGGTCTATTTCTTAAGATAATTTAAAAATTATATTAATATAGTTTCTGTGTGCATATTTTGGTACATAGATTTTCAAGTATTTTATACCTTCTATTGTTCTATTATTCTATCTATATTTATACCTTCTATTTTGAATGTGTTTTTTCTAGTTATTTCTACTTGGAATCTATTGGTGATATGCAGAAGTAACACTGATTTCTATGGATTTGTTTCATATCTTACAAGTTTGCTGAATTTTATTATTTCACTTTTTTAGTTGACTTGAGTTTTTCTAGGTAGACCATCATGTCTGCAAAAGACCTGATCATTTTGTTTCTTTTTCACCTGTGTTTATTCCTTTAATGTTTTTGTTTCATCTTATTGCTATAGCCAGCATTTTTAGTACTGCAATAAATAGTAATGGTGATAATAGTCATCCTTCCTTTATCACTGATCTTATTGGAAAAGCATCTAACTTTTCTCTATTTTCTGTGTTTTAGATTGATACTACTTACTATGTTAAGGAAAATGCAATTTATTCCTATGTTTTCTAGTTTAAAAAATAGAAATAGGTGTTAAATTTTAGTTTTACTATCATTAATATGGTCTATTATATTTATATTTTCCCATACATCAAAACACCCTGCATTCCAAGCACAAATACAACCTAGTCATAATGTATAATTTAAAAATACATTGTTGTAGGGGCAGCTAGGTAGCGCACTGGATAGAGCACTGGCCCTGGATTCAGGAGATCCTGAGTTCAAATTCAGCCTCAGACACTTAACAATTACTAGCTGTGTGACCCTGGGCAAGTCACTTAACCCCAATTGCCTCATTAAAAACAAAACAAAAAAACCCGAACAAATAAAAATATATTGTTCTAACTTATTTGCTTGTGTTTTGTTTACTATTTTGTGCACCAATGTTCATTAGGAATCAACTATGGTTTTCTTCTCTGATTTGTCTCTCCCTAGTTTAGATATAGAGACCATGTTTATATCTACAAAGAGTTTGAAAATGTCACTTCTTTTCTTGTTTTGTATTTTGCAAGCAACTTATATAATATTGAAAGTAATTGTTGGCATACAATTGATCAAAATAATTTCTGATTATATTTATAGTTTTCCTTATACTGAACCATCTTTGTATGAAATAGTACTGCCTTCTTCAGTGGTTAACTCAGGAAGTTATGCATTTATTTAACGATCCTACCATTGCAACAAACATTTCTTTAAGCAATTTACAAGTGAGATAAGAAAATCAATTTTAGGATTTAGTGGATTTGGCTGTAAATGTTGGCTCTGCTGCAAACTGGATGACTACTTATTACTTATTATCCTGGGCATGTCCTTTAAACTCACTTGGCTTACATTCCCATGTCTTTCTTTTCTTTTTCTTTTCTTTTTTTTTTTTTTACGGGGCAATGGGGGTTAAGTGACTTGCCCGGGGTCACACAGCTAGTAAGTGTCAAGTGTCTGAGGCCGGATTTGAACTCAGGTACTCCTGAATCCAGGGCTGGTGTTTTATCTACTGCGCCACCTAGCCGCCCCCCATGTCTTTCAATATTGAGGATGTTGGGTTCTATTCTATGATCATTCATGGCAGCATCTTTTATATTTTTAAGTTCCAAATGATGTTTCAGGGGCTCCTTTACCTACTGTAGTTATCGTACTTAATTCCAAATGGCTTTTAGCTATTCTTAAGCATCAAATCTCTCCTCCAAGAGGGAAGGCTTTTTTACTTCAGAAAATCCTAGAGGAAATATAATGTAGATTTGAACAGTCTCAAAGAGAGGAGACATAGACTAGACAGAGAAGAATAGAAAAACATTTTAGGCATTTGAGCCTATTCTAACAAAAAGGACCAGTGATTTCAATAGGGAAGTTATTTGTCTTTATCTTACTGGAAAGATGAGGACTATCAGGGAGGGCGATGGATGGATAGGTGTCTTTGGATCCAAGGAGTGGGAATTTTAATTGGATTTAGGAGGCAGTAGAGAATGACAGGGGATCATATATAGTTCTAGAGTTGGAAAGGACATCAGAGACCATCTAGTCCATCATCCTCATTTCACAGGGGAGGAAACTAAGGCCCAGGAGAATGAAGAAACCTAACCAAGGTGCCACATTGTCAGGGGGCAGAAATTGAACCCAGGTCCTTTGACTCCAGAACCAGTGCTGCTCCTTTCCACTATATTACCCTGCCTCCTTGTGTGAGGTGTTCAGGGTCTGGATTAGCTTTGTGGTTTTGTGAAAAGAATGGGAAGACTCCCCAGCAGACTGCCTTTATTTATTATCATCATTTCCTCTCCAGGTAATCAAAGCTTGCTTGTCATACCCTACTCTGTCTGGACTGTCAACACTATATCATCCCAAGTATGAATGGATGATAAATCCATTGGTGAATGATTTTCCCCTTTCCCTTTTCCACAGGTATTTCTGTATATTTTCTGGTCATTTTTGTATCTCTCAATTATCTCTGTCAAAAGGCAGACGCAGAATGGATTGACATGACATTTAGATCAGTCTTCCCATGTAGGGTAGGATCTGTTGGGGAAATAGAGATTGTTTACTGACATAAAACTCTGAAATCATCTGTTATCAATAAAAAAGTGATCATTGGCTGAAAACAGTGAAAGTTCTAGGGTAAGCCAGCAATCTTTTTGCCCCATTTTAAAATATGGATGATAACTGGACCACAGAGAGGGGTGAAAATTCTAAGATGAGTAATGAGATATTGGGATTATTGGCAATGAGAGGTGAGTCAGTGGCTTAAACAGTCAACTTCTGCTTATTCTTCCCTTCACCTTTTCCCTCCATGCACTCTTCAGTACAAAACACTGATTCCCCAACTGCTGAGGAATTATTACTGAAGAGTCTCAAACATGTTGGACAGGACCCCAAAATATCAGCTTGAATTCTGGGTTCCCAACCAAAACTTAAGATAAAGTTCTATCCTCTAACTCATAGGCACAATTTGCTTTTGGCTAGTTTGACAACCTTTTCACTTGTTTGGTGGGATTCGCAAGTATGGCAGAGTCTAACGTAGGTAAGGGTTGAACCTAGACATCAAAGTGTATCTGAAACTGATAATTCTTAGCAACCCAATTTTAAGTGCATATATATTGAAATGCTCAATGCCATTCATTGGCTGAAAAAAAAATCATAGAATATTAGATCTGGCCTTCAAGATCACCAAATGACCTTAGTTTATAGGTAAGGTTCCTAGGGCCCTTAAGGATTTTTTTTTTTCATTTCTTTTCCTATCACCAAGCACAATACCTGGTCCATAGCCGGGGCTCAATAAATGTTTGTTCACACAGCTAGCAAGTTCAGAACCTGGGTCTCTGAACTGACAACCCTGTATTTGCTAATATTTTCTAGTCTACTTCTTGTCTACTACAATAAGCCTTCTTTCTTTTAGGGTCACCTGAAACTGTGCTTGTCTCAAGCAAAGTCATTTTAGGCAGGTTTTTTTCTGTTTAGCTTATGTATTAGCAAGGCTTTTCTGCCTCAGATTGTTGATAGGCAAATAGATATTGTTATATACAGTGTGTAAACTTTATTTCAGAAGCATGAAAATATTAAGGAATTGGATTATCTGGAAATTTCACATGAAAACTTTGGAATGGCTTTTTAGAGTTTTATGTTTTCCTTATGAAAAGGGGCAACTTTATTTTCAGGAAAACAACTGCTTTTCATTGGCTTATTAAAAGGTCTTGAGGCCTGCAAGTTTCAGTAAACTCCCTCCACCACTGTTACCATGGACATTTTGGCTGAAAGTAAGACTGGGGTGAAGTGATAGGATAACCGAGACATGTACATGGTCACAATCACCTCTCCTCTATGGTTAGATTATTACAACCTTGCAAACTTGAACTTGTTTCAAACACCTCAATGTTGTAGCTGGAATTTATGAATTCCAGGAAAGGGCATATCATAGTGTCTGCAGTTTTCACAACTTACAGAGTCGTTGGAGTGCATCTGAAGGTTAGCAATGAAGACAATTAAAAGTTTAGAAAATTGGACTTTTGAACAAAGATGAAAAAGGAAACTGGGATTATTTATGGATGAGAAAGGTGTAAGAGTGATGTAGTGATGGTCTTCAGATACCTGAAGGAATTATATGAACTAAACGTAGCCAGTTCAAAATCCTTTGCTGAAGATACAAGAGGAAATCGATTTAATAGAACGCAGAAGGAGATGTAGGAAAAGCCGACTTGGATAAAGGCGGTAAAGCACTGAACTGACATTCCCAAAGCAATATAGAAGTCCATAGCTAGTCAAATTCAGTGTGATCTAGTTGGAAAAAATACTGTTCTGGAAGTAAGTCTTCTAGTCTTGGCCCTGTACTGCCTGGAAAAATGCTGTGTCCTAATTTGTTTTTTTGTTTTGTTTTTTGCAGGGCAATGAGGGTTAAGTGACTTGCCCAGGGTCACACAGCTAGTTAAGTGTCAAGTGTCTGACGCCGGATTTGAACTCAGGTACTCCTGAATCCAGGGCCAGTGCTTTACCACTGCGTCATCTAGCTGCCCCCCCAATTTTATTTGGAAAATAGGAATTATACATTGGCCCTTCGTTACATCATTGGGCTGTGATAAAGCTAAAATGAGATTAAATGTAGAGAATTGCTCCAAGAACTGTTATTCCAATATACCCCAAAGTGAAAGATTATTCTCTCTTTTCCACTATATTTCCTAGCATGCTAGTCATGTCAAGAAAGCCCAGGTAAGGGAGACCCAACTGTGTATGAATATTTCTGCTTCCTACTTGGCAAATTTCTGCTTCCTGCTGGCACAATATTTTTGCCAATGCCCATTGCACTTTGAAAAATAGTGGGAAACGTTTGAATGAGTGCTGTACTGTGGGTGGGGTCAGTCTTTACCAGTAAATTTTCAGTAAGTTACACAAAGGGGCTTTCTTTTCTGAAAGTCAGAAACCAGTATGGATTTGGGATCTCACTCATATTGTGAAGCACACAAAGCTCCAAGGCTTAGTTACCTTTGTCAAGGTCAATGAAAATAGACTGGGTTGCCATTTCAAGCATCTCTGCTTTGGGGTTCCTTAGAGATGCTCTTCTAGAATATAATACTGTGTCTACATTGCCCTTTATAAACAAAGCCCAGCCAAATGCTTGATTGTTTTAATAGGATATTTTCAAACTCTTTAGACACAGCATAAACCTAGAGCTAGATCTTTTGCAAATGAATCTCCTGAGGTCCATTTTCCTAATTTTTTGAAATTGGAAATTTTTTCTGACTGAACCAGAAGTTTTCTGTGTATGGCACCTAAGGATATGTTAGTCATTTAATGCATTCAGTTTAAATAACCTCCTAGCGTTCCAACTTTTATCATGTACTTTTATTGTTGTTAAATCTCTTCATTCCTGTCCTCCTCTTGACCTCTTGGGGTTTTCTTGGCAAAGATCCTGTAATAATTTGCCATTTTCTTCATCTCATTTTACAGATGAGGGAGCTGAAGCAAACAGGGTTAAGTGAAATATCAAGAGTCACAAGCTAGTGTCTGAGGCCAGATTTGAACTCAGGATGAGCCTGATTCTAGGCCTGACACTGTATCTACTGTGCCACCTAGCTGCCCACCATCTACTTAGGCTTTGAAAATCATTGAATTTAAAACAGGTTTCATGGATAGAGCACCGGCCCTGGATTCAGGAGTACCTGAGCTCAGATCCGGCCTCAGACACTTGACTTACTAGCTGTGTGACCCTGGGCAAGTCACTTAAACCCCATTGCCCAGCAAAAACCAAAACAACAACAACAACAAAAAAAAACAACAAAAAAACAGGTTTCATTATAACACAACAAAGATATAGTAAACCACTTTGTGATAAGAGGAAGAAGGCCCCATTTTATGTTGTTGGGCTGGCAGAATACTAATACTAAGGTGAGCCAGTCTCACCTTTGTAAGATTTCTGATTCTGGGTAACTATAAGTAGATCAATATTAATACATTTTTAGAAGTATGGAATCATCTAGGCCTTTGGCCTCTGTAGAGTGAAAATGAGCTATAGAATCAGAAGATCTGGGTTCAAATTCTACCTACTATTTGTGTGAGCTTTGCTAAGTCACTTAACTTCCCTGAGCTTCAGTTTTCTTCTCTGTAAAATCAGAT